>NW_028274816.1:88992825-90366575 GCF_037043125.1 Eumetopias jubatus | reverse complement strand
AGAGCAAGCCACCAACAATTTACACTTGTTACTTATAATTATTTTTGTCAGTTTGCTTGCTTTTTTTAAGACAATCATATTAATTCCACTATTGATATCTTGCTTCTATATTTCTAATATTTGTCTTTGTAACGATTTCCTGCACAAATAGAACTTTAATGAATTAAAAGCAATACAATTTTTAACTCATATTTTATGAGTTGCTAACAGAAATAAAAGACTAATGTCCTTGGGAGAGAGTGTCCCCCCATTTCTAAATACAAAATCTTTTGCTGTATCTGTTTGCCAAACCCTGAACACCTAAGGGTTCCCCCATCTTTTCTTAAAAAATAAGATACCGCCACCACCATGTAATTGTCCCAACCTCATCTTGTAGACATTTTCTGGTGCTTGGCTTGGAAAGGCAAACTCTAAGACACTCAGGGGCATATGGCAGGGAAAGGTGTTTGGGATCAGGTTAACCACCTTTCCCACCCAGGACACCACATTTGGCTCACAGCTCCCCTCCAAATGCCTCACACAAACCAAAGGACAAGTCTGGAGTCCAAGTTCTGAGAGGGCAGTTTAATTTCCAACGGGCACATGACTAAGAGGTAACTTAAATTTTCCAGTAAGTCCTTCACCTTCTTTTCCCTTCAAATTCATAGACTGCAATATCGAAATCAAGGCCCTGCACAGTGGTAGCTCCTTCCCAATGAAACTTGGTTATTCACAAGACCCAAGGCATTGAGCCAACAGACTGATTCTCAGTCTCCACTTTCCCTCCTATGAGCCAGGCGGAGCAAAGAACAGAACCCATGTGTAAAGAAGGAGTACATTGACCCTCAGAGGCAAGCCAGATGAAAGAAATAACATCAGCAAGAGAAGATTCCAACAAGTCATCAAAGTCATTCCATGGTTGTTCTATCGAATGGTTTTCCCAGGTGATTAATTTGTGTCCATTCATTAGATTCAGATACCAGAATCTGTGTTACTCATTTGCTCTGCATTCTAGCATATTTCCTTGAAGCTCTTTCTCAAATTGTTCTTATAAAGTGTTCCTACAACATCGAGAAGGTTAAATGAGTTTATGTAGGGTTTTTGAAAGAAAGAAAAAAAATATTTGTTTTTCTCTCATTAAACTTCATTGAGAGACACAGGGGAAGAATGATATCATGGTAACCTCTCCCCACTTAAAAAAAAAAAAAAATGCCCACTACATTGTAAGCACCTATTTAGTGATAGGATTAGGACATGTGTATGTATTATTCCAATATTTATGACAATCCACTAACCTGATTAAGACAAAAACAAAACCCCAAACTCCATCTTACAGATATGTAAATGGAGAAAATGGAAACACAGCACTACATACCTCCTATAGACATAAATCTATATTTATGTCTATATTTATAAAATGTCTATAAATATATATCAAAGAGTCTTCTGGTAAAGGAAAACAATACCATAATAGCCAGTCTATTATTTATTAATCTTGCAATAATATATAAAATGTCAACACTGGCCCAGATGTCTCAATGTGTGAAACAATAGGACAATTTCCAGTAGGTACAACAAAAAAGTAATAAAAGGACTCACCTCTTTAAATGAAAGTTCTAAGAATAGGAACTGCCCTTGTTTTAGTAAAAGTAGATTATCTGACCACTAAATTAAGTCAAATACTCATTCTTTCTCTCTCAGATACAGCCATCAGAGCTCTTTTTGGAAAAGATCATGGTACTCTGAGAGATCAGAAAAGACAGAACGGTAGTTTTGGCAAAAACCAGGAAGACAGAGGAGAGAACCAGGAGGTCCAGGGAGCAGGAAGGCAAGGTGAAGGGTTTAAGAGACGGGTGCATCCAGGTGAGCAATGAAACACACACAGCTATGCGATTTTTAAAATGGAAACGACTTTTCAAAGAAATAAAATGTAGAAGTGTCTAGTCTTGGGGTAAGGAACAACAGAAGGCCCAAATTAAATAGCATTTTATTAGCATTTTAAGTGAAGTGACTCAAACATGACTTGTTTGAAAAACATAAGACATCCAATTAACCTGACTTCTGAACCTGACATTTAAAGGGCCACTGATCTTAGCAGGGATAGTTCCCTGTAGGTTTTTGGAATAGATCCGTAATTGTTAGCGTGAGCACACACACAGGCTCCCGTGTGGTATGCATATTCACACTCATGGTTAGACACACACCTAGAATATTAAATTGACCTGCTTTCGACGACGACGGACTACTGATGAGAGCCCCCCCCGCCCCCCCAGGGCAAGCGGATGGAAGTGCGTTCCTGCTAAGCGCAAGGGCACAGGAGGGGATGAGAGATGAGGCCTGTGTGCCCCGCCCCCCAGGCCCCTCCCCCAGGCCCCTCCGCTGCGGTTACGGCCTCCCTGGGCCTTCCCCGCAGAGCCACAGTTACCTGCGGAAACAGGCCGGCTCCGCCTGGAGCACCAGGCCGTCTCCCTGGGTCCCTACGTAGCCGAGTGGAGCCGGAGGGTTGATCCCTTAGCCCCCATACACAGCCTTCCTTTCACCACCTTCCGTTTATACAAAGACTGGCTTATCCCAAATTTTTTTTTTCTGTTGCCTTTTGCAATGAAAAGCTCTCCACGCGCAGCCTAATAAAGTTCTACGCCTACCCTACCCCCATCCCCCAAATCCCTGCCAAAAAAAAGAAAGGGAGACTTAAACCTGGAACTCATTTAGCTAAAGGGACTTTAGTTAACAAGAAAGTTACCCATCATGGACTGCAGGTAACACCTCCCGTGATCCTAAATCCATTACCTGGAGACTTACCCAGGCTGAGTTTGATTTTATGAACTGTGAGGTTGCAATGTTGAAAGTCTGCAAATTGGACATAAATTGGACGCAAAAGACTGGGGGAGCCGAGTGATTTTCTCTCTAATGGTGTAGCAGGCTCTGGCTCCTACCAGAGATTCCTGTAACCTGGAGCAGAGCCAGGGATGAGTGCCTGAGTCTGTACGTGTCTCCATCCGGGACTTCCCTCCCCCCAAAGAGGTTTGACTCGGCCTCAAGCAGCTCTGCCTAGAACAACCTGTGAATCAAGTCCTCTGGTGGAGGAATGCGCATGCGCGCTCGCTCACAGGCACGCACACATGCGCACACGCACGGTCCGAGATGAATAGAAAAGGAGTTTTCTCTTACTCCTTGTCCCTACTGTCAACAATGTCCGCTGGTGGTTTTGACAGGGCCAGTTTTCATCCGCCCTCTCGCTTGTCATTTCTCACAATTGTATTTTAGAGAGGACAGCTGATGCCAGGAGGTATGCAGTCACGACCAGCTTCTGGGTTTTAAGGAAAACTAAGACTACTTTCGGATTAGCAATACCCTCTGCTTTCCATTTAATTGAGCCTTTATTTATTTTTTACTTTGTTCATTTATTTATTCATTTAACTTTTACTTTATGGTAGGAGCTAAGGATGATCCAGAGATCAAAGTCGGGGAAGGCACACACGTGTCCTAACTGAAGGAGAGGTATAACCAATTCTATAATAGAGATGAAACAGGAAGATCCAGAATCGGGGCGGGGGAGATGAAATGCAGCTGGGAATTGGGGGGGACAAAAGTATGAAACAGTTTGGGCTTCAAAAATTGAATTGTGATTCTGCAAAAGGAGAGTGGCGTTGGCCTGGGGTGGAGAGTAGAGGTAAGTACTCTAGGCAGAAAGAAGGATTTGGGGGAGAGGGCAGGAGAAAAGTTCATGGGATGGCCATTGGAGTGACACGGGCATGGTCCCTGGGAGGAGAGGAGCAATGGATAAGTCTGAACGTGTCCCTTGTGGCCGAACCCAAATGCCACGTGGATGGGTTTGGGCTTTATTCCGTAAATAATTGTAGGAGTTTCTGGAATATTGAGGACATGAGAAGTATAGCATAAGCATGTGTATAAAACTTTGCTCAAATCAACAACAGCACACATGTCAGTGCCTCAAGTGCATAAATCAATCACAGTTCATTCAAATGATGGCAGACTATACAATAGTTTAAACAAAAGAAGTAGATCAAGTATTCTTTGAAATAAGTGTAAAAGTTTAAAAAGTTATGTACTTTTTATGTACATATGTATTTTTATGTACTACTATTATCAGCATTCAAAAGTGAAAAGGAAACATGAAGAATTTTTTTATGGATTCCCATGTCTCAGCTCCCTGATGGTAAGTACGTGTGAGAAAGTAGAAGGGAACATGAATATGTCTATAATGTTTTATTTTTTAATAGAAATTAATAATTTTATTAATATTAAATAACTAATATTAAAATTTAATAGAAAAAGCATAAAATTTCAAGCAAATATGGCAAGATAGTCACAACTCTTTTATGTGGGCTCTAGGGACTTGGATGTCAGTGTTTTCTGAATTTTCCATAGGAATTAAATATTTTGTAATTTCTCAAGGGCAAATTCCTATATCTCTTTTCCTCCACACACTCATTCAATGCTTCAGCTCCCCCTAAAGCTTCCTCAAGGGAGCCTGTGTGGCTCAGTAGGTTAAGTGTCTGCCTTTGGCTCAGGTCATGATCCCAGGGTCCTGGGATCGAGCCCCACACTGGGCTCCCTGCTCTGCAGGGAGTCTGCTTCTCCCCCAGCTCCTCCCCTACTCGTTCTCTCAGTCTCTCTCTCTCTCAAATAAATAAATAAAATCTTAAAAAAAAAAATAAAGCTTCCTCAAATATTTCAGAGAGTCTCAGGGAGCATCTCACACGTGTCATAAATAAACATGGCCAGTCACCATGGGGTGTCCCTTGTGTAGCACTGGCCTTCCAGGAGAGACCAGGGTTGCTTCCCTGAGTCTCCCTGTGCCTTACCAAGTGCCAGTCCAGGGCACCAATGTCTCTTTCTTATCTCTGACAGCACATCTTTATTTTTATTTTATTTTTGGCAGGGGGAGTAGGTAGGATGGGCAGAGGGAGAGGAAGAGAATCTTAAGGAGGCTCCATGCCCAGCACAGAGCTCAACGCAGAGCTTGATCTCACAACCCTGAGACCATGACCGGAGCTGAAACCAAGGGTCAGACGCTTAACCAGCTAAGCCACGCAGGTGCCCCTGACAGCACTTCATTAGAGGAAAGCTATCCTGCAGGGCTTTCCAGCTCTACAGGTGTTACCACCCACACATTGAAACACGTTTTTTAAAAAGATTTATTTATTCATTTTAGAGTGAGAGGGAGAGAGCGCTGGGGGGAGGGGCAGAGGAAAAGAAACCCAAGCAGACTCCGTGCTGAGTGCGGAGCCCAATGTGGGACTCGATCTCACGACCCTGAAATCATGACCTGAGCTGAAATCAAGAGTTGGATGCTCAACGGACTGAGCCACCCAGGCACCCCTGAAACGCATTTTAGTTCCAAAAGCCCATCAGGGACCGCAGAGAAATGAAAGCAAGTAACCTTTAGCCTTTTGTGTTACCCACAGTTCACAGGATACCAAGTTGTGATTATTTTGCTCTTAGGGTATAAAGAATTTTTAGTAAACCAGACCTTCTAGCTTTCGCTCCACAGTGTTCCTCTGGATGAAGATTCTAAATCCAGTAGACTAATCACAGGCTCCTGGCTGAACTCAAAATCATCTGTCATCTCTGACAACTCAGGTTTTATTACTTGATCAAGCTTTACTTTTTAATTCTTTATTTCCTGCAAGATGAGTTTCTCCCAAAGGCTCCCCGAGCCCACCTACAGATAAATGTCTTGTCATAACTGCCCATCAGTTTAAACAACATGCCCAGACATCGTTTAGGCTCAAGTTGGGTTCGCCACTACACCAGGAAGTTTATTCTGGCAGAAGAATGTGGGACAGGCTGGAAACAGGAAGAGGCTGGAGTCAGGGAGACCAGGGAAGAAGGAAGCTACTGCAAATATACAGGCACACTTTTATTTTCACGTTTAATCATTTCCAGGCAGTCTTCTCTTATGATGTATTGTGGGTGTACTACAGCACATATATTCTATAGGTACACCCTGCAATGGGGTTTTCTCTACTTCTTTAAGCCTGAAAAGCAATGTATTGAAAAACTGAGCCTTTGTATGAATATCTCATGAGGTTCCCTGACGCTCCCTAATCTGCAGAGAGGGCCCTGAAATAGAACTCTCAGGAAGATAACAGAGGGATGAGGAAGAAGGATGAAAGAGATAATTACAAACATTCCATGGGTATTATCTTTAAATATGCCTTTAAATATTTACCTTTAAATATTTAGCACACTTAACTCTTTATTCTACCCAGAACAACTACTTATAAAACCAGCTATATGAAAGCAACCAACCAAATAAATAAACAAAACCAGCCATGGGCCATATTGAGAATCACTGATCAGGCCACCTTCTCTTATCATTTACTAAAAAGTTGAGTTCTAAAAGCAAATGCCTATAGATCTCATGGATGGAGCCTCGTTGACCTCAACTGGTCATAGGCATGGTACCAAGGAGAATGAAGACAAGATAAGAAATAAGCAACCTTTCAATATTGCCTTGAAGTAGATAAATAGCTTCATTTGATTTGTTCCCATTATTACAAAAGCCAGTGTTTTAGGTGAACACTGTTTTTTCCCCAGTATCATTTGCAGATGTGTTAGGTTTCTATCATTCAGGATGCTCACACTATTTGCCTGCAAATTTTGATAGCCTGAATATATAACAGGAGGAAAACTACAGCCACTGAATAGAATACAGCACAGCATACATTGGAAAATATTGTTTTCATATACTCATAGTACAACCAATACAGATGGATTGACAGGAGCACATGGCTGATTACAGTCTTATGCATATTTATGGGGACAGCACAAGCCCAATAACTGTGCCCTAATTCAGCTAACTGCTACAGAGCAGACTATGAGAGATCTTCTCTAATATTTTCAATTACTGTCATTACTACTGCGATAAACCAACAAAACAATATTTCAAAATGGTTCCTCTATGTCACTTGCTATCATGGTATTTTAGGGAGGGCCCAGGTTTCTAATAAGCCCTGTTTTCTTTTTAAACCATTAGGAAATGGAAGAACTTCATCCACATGGGATGAGAACAACCTTCTTCACTTCTCCCTTTGATTTTGGCATAACCAAGTCAATCAATAAAGCTGAATTACTGTTGACCTCTTCATCGCAAGGCAAGAGAAACCAACTTGGACAACAGTATTATTTATTGGAATCTCTTTGTGTCCCAAGTGCAGTTGAAAATGCTAACTACATGTGATTCTACAGTTAACTTACCTCTCTCCTTCACAAAATAAAATAGCGTTCCATTCTTACATAAGGAAATTTTAAGGAGTTCACTGTTGTGGGAGGTCAACTTCATAAATAATTTAATTAAGCTTCTTAAGAAGAACTGGATAATTGTCTAAGCAATTGCCAGCTAAAATAATGATAAAAGTGAAATTGAGTCTTCTGCTGCAGGGTGTAAGCTGAGTAGCAGTGGTAGCTGGGGAAGGCAGTTCCTTCTGCTATTTATTTATTATATTTACTGGACTCTCTCATTGCAGGAAAAGCCTGAAGGCACAGTTAGGAACGGCTAAATGTGGTGGCGTAGAAGGTACTTTTTTATCTATCTATTTATTTTTCTTTCTGTATCTTGCAAGGACATGTAAATATAGGAAAAACTATCAGTCAGCAGTTGTTTTGTTGCTCAAGCTGCTTTATGGGCTGTTGTTGTGTATAGCTGTGGGTTTTTTGGTCCCCTAAAAACACGAGGGACCAACTTCTATGAACATAAAGGGATGCTATTGGGCTTTTACTGTCACAGTTCAAACTGTGCTTTCTGGCTGCATCAAGAACCGAGAACTTAAAAAAGTAGAACATGAATATATGTAAAGAAAGAAAAATAAACTATTCTCCTGACTCCGTCCTCTGTTTTTCACCCATATATTTTGATCACTGCAGTTGACGTGAAACTGTCGTACAATTTTTGCACGTTACAGCTGTAGAACAGAGAACGTGAAGTGGTAATACTCCCACTGAAATAGGACAGTAGTGACAAGGCTCTGATGCCCTCATGAGTGGGACACAACACTACTCAGGTGAAGAAGAGCCTTCTCTGAGGTGAGATAATTTCACAAGCAGGATTTATGATATTCACTGGATGCTCCTAATGCAAGAAAGGCTCACTGTTGGGTCAGCAGCCAGTGTATATCCAGTCTTCAAGGGACAGGCAGTCCGGTGGTGACCCGAACCACATCTGGGTACCTGTAGATTTTGGAAGGGATGACCATAGTAGAATCCCCAGGAGCACAGTCCTGAGTGTTGGGAATTTACTAGAAAATGAAGTCATAGGGTCATAAAGTCATAAAGTTATAGGGGCTGCCAGAGCACTGAAGTAGTGAAGGTGTAGTTTATTATTCTGATGGTCACCAAACTTTGGAACATTCTCGGATATCTGTGATGACATAAGCACAAGCCCCCAAATCTAAGATATCTCATCTCATTCTTCATTATGATTTTCTACTGCCCGGCCTGATTCTCATTTCCACAAAGAGAGTCACTAAATGTTATTAGCACTCCCACTAGAGCATTTATCAATTTTTTTTCTGATTAAAGAGGAATTATATGATTGAAATATAATTTGAGGGACAACTGCCTAAACTATTTTCAAAGGTCAATGCTAACAGGGCTTGGAAACATGCATATGCAAACGAGTGTCAACGTGATTCTCGCTATTGCTTGAATATGGATCTTACTCTGTGTTCTGTTTCTAAATATCTTTTAAATTAATTCTATGTTAGAAGCATATTTTTATAAAAGATATTTTTCTATAACGTGTATTTTAGTATGAATATTATGTAATTTAGTTAACCAGGTATACTTTTTGATATTTCAAAATTTTGTTTAGCATGATTTGTAGCTTTTCTGAACATGCCTGTATGCAGAACTACTGTTATTTTCTCGGGAAAAAATATAATCTAGAATGTGGATTAGAGAATCAAGTGAATATCTATAAGACCTTTGATGAATACTGCAAAATTGTACTCCAGAACTATTTTACCCATTTTACCACACAAGCAGGTCACCTTCTTTTTAAGATGTTGGTATTATTTTATCTTTTTTAAGACCATGGGCAAAATAAACTCTAAAATGCTTTGTAAGGCATCAATACGTGAAAAGAAACCTGTACCTATCATCAGTTTTATTGTGGCTGGTCCTCACCTGATCTGTGGGAATAGCACCATTGCACACAGCTCCCCAAGGTTTAGGACTAGCCAGTTACCCTCACTCTTCTCCCACTCTCCAGTTTCTAAAACTGAGACACAGCTTAGCCATATTTATTCTCATTGCAGCAGACACAAATGGGCTCACAATAACACGGTGTAAAACATCACTGCAAAAAGAGTATGCTTGTTGTAGGCGGAACATGTGACAAAAATGAGGAAATGTCTTTTGGAAAAAACTTTGGAAGATCCTAGACACAAGATAGGGTACAATCCGTGAATATCTCTGTGTCTGAGGTGGGACTGACATTTGGGAGTCTCAGAATTGAGGGGAACATCCTTCCTGTTCTGGCAAAGAATAAGGAACTCTTCTCTGTTGATAAACTGTTATTTACTCATTGTACATTGTGTACTGCCATTTTTGTCACATGTAGATTAAATTTGCATAATTTATGAATAGAACATTAAAACAATAACAATAGTGAGAACACTGGCAAAGTCTGAATTCTGGTTACAGCAGATAACCAAAACTAAAGCTTCTTATCAAAGACCATTTGAAATTAACCTGGTGGAATATAGAACAGGTCTAGGCATCTTCAGTCAAATAATTAGAAGCCCTGGTATAGACGTGACGATACATGAAGGAAAATGTCCAGCCTTTGGAGGTTGACAGACCTGGGTTTAAATGGCTGCTATGTGAGACTGCATGCATTTCTTCTCTCTCTCTCTCTCTCTCTTTTTTTTTTCTTTGGTCTTATTTTTTTTTCTTTAATTGACAAGGATTTGGTGGGATAAACTGTGTAATGAGCTGAATGTAGAATAAAATATTCAATAAATGGTAATTATTAGGATTAAGTGTAAAATGCATAGAAATACTAAATATGGATGGATTATCTGAGCTTCTTCCTGCCTGTTGGCAAATCCCAAGTTTTGAGAGTGTGCCTGAAGTCATCATAAAGCCCACTAAATAATTAATTCATTTACTTTGGTCCAAATCTCCAATAATTATTCGAGATGAACTGCACTGGGCTAGACCCTAAGGTTATGGAGATAAAATAACTCAACATCTTACTCTGTGCAAACAAAGAGGGTGCATCTAATAACTGTCCAAAGATAGAGAATAGTTCTTATCTCTACTTGTTCATATACCATTCTCAAAGTAATAATCAGTTACTGCTCCCCAGTCTCCTGCTTTCTAAACTAAATACACTGAATCATATGTCTTCCCAAGTACATAAAAACTACCCAATTTCTTACCTTATTTTTCTGGACTTTTCCTAGCCTTTGCAAACATTGCTATGACTTATTTTGAAGACTACTATGTATGAGGACATGACCCATTCCTTAATTAAGAATTATGAAGAAATTCCTAATTATCCAGGACTGAATTATTGGAATTAAAAATTATCCATGAGGACTCTGCTTTTAAGTTTATATTAACATTTTCATTCGTTCAACTAATTATGCACTTTGTGGAAACGGGCTATTTACATAAGGTTAGACTAGCAAGCAGAAAAATTTTCAAAAGCCAAAATAAGTATCTTTTGCCCTAGGGTAGGTGTGAAGGGGCAAGATTTGCAAAGGACTACTTTTTCTTCAGGTTGGTGGTTTGGAATAATCAGTCTCAGAAGCGATATAAATAAGTCCTTCTATGAAAATAAGGAGAGGAGAGCCAAGCACGAAGGCAGATGAGAAAGGTGACTGTGCCTCATTAAACATCATTACATGAATCATGAGATTAACTTAAGAACTGAGAAATTCTACATATCACATCACTGCCATTATATTAAAAGAAAACCCTCCAAAGACAAAATGGGCACAATTTCAGGATTATTCTCTCTCTAGAGTTATCCATGGCATCTTGTGTCCCCTTCTCTTTTTTACCCATTAATGCAAATAACTGATGGGCGACTGTATGAAATGTGAAGTGTGGACTGGGTAGAGACCATCACTCTCCTTGGAACATGAATGAGGGCAAACAAAGCACAGTGAATAGTAACAAAAGCAAGACATTCCTACTGCCTATTCTATGATGGAAGGTACCTCCCATAACAGAGGACTTGGACATTTTATTTCTCTTCTCATGAGAGGGATCAAGGTGGGTAGACTTCTTCCCTTTCCCCTCAAATACTAGCTTGGTTCTCTGAATAATAGAGCGTTCTTTGCAGATTAATTTATTTTGTAGATTTAAAAATCCAGTTCGTTTTCTTTTTGCAGTGTTTATTTAGGAGAGATCTAATAGAGAATGGAAAGAAAAAGAAGAAAAAAGCACACATGTGGGTGAGTAACAGAATTAACACACTGGATTCTTTGATAGGTGGGAGCGAGGTTTGTTCAGGTCTGGGTCCCCTAGAATTTTGAAAAGAAGAAGAAAACATGAAGGCATTTCCTTTTCACTTTTGGGAGCAGACTAATTTGGGGTTTGTAATTAATTTAGGACCATTAACATTATATGGAGGTGGGGGGGACAAATTACCCCACAGCATCTCAATCCCCCTGTGGAAGCATATTCAAAATACATGCTGTCCCTTGATGCTGTACCATGAAATACATTTCTAAGAAACCCTTGGCGCCTCTTCCCTGAATTTCCAACATCGTCTGCTAAAGAAACTTTTCAATGAAACCACACAGGTACCGCCTCAGAAAAAAAAAAAAAAAAATCATGGCACTGGAGAGCATTTTCCAGCCAGTTAGCTGGATGTATTCACATTTTTCATATTAGCCAAGAGATGTTTGGGATAGCATCCATAGCATAGGGATTTCTTACAGAAATTTAGACGTATTTTTCTGATGAGATGGTATCCTGATCTCTGTCTCTTTGTCTCTCTCTGAAGGTCTCTACATATTTATTTTTGTCTCTCTATCCGTCCCTCCCTCATTTTCAATCAGTGTCTCCTGCATAATTTGGAAGGGAGACATTCCTATAAACCAAGTACTAGGCTCACCCACATTTCAGGGTCTTAAAGCATTCCTCTTAATGTTGCCTTATGGTTATCATTCAGATAAATTATTTAACAACACTGAGTCTATTATTTATTTTTTACGTGAATATGAATTAGGAAAACATAATATTTACAATAGAGGAAAGTATGCAGGGAGAAGGTATAAGGCATGTCTTAAGAATATATTTTCCTTCTCCTGAAGGAAAAACATGCAGATGTTCCTTTAGTAAGAAAGAGTTGTTTCTCAGATATATTTAGTTCAGTCAGCCAGGGGAAAAAGCAACACAGAACAAAATCACAAGTGTTCAAGTCATTGTATTTTAAAATTATAAATCATGTACCATGTATAAAAATGAGTCATGGAAGAAATAATATCAGTAACCCTATATCATAATCTCATTTTATATTCTGTCAGTACTGCCCCGAGACCCAGAACACTGAGACCCTTGCCCTGGTCCCTGAGCTTCAGGATCCCCACACTTTAGAATGGTTTATAAGGTCATCCAGATGTGATACTGCACACAGGGTAATACCTGAGACCCAGTCCCTGTTTACTTCCTTTGAGGCATTTTCTGGTCCTTTATTCAAATGTGGGGCTGAAGAGATACCCTTCTGAAGTCATCCTGGGCGTAGGGTGTGGAGAACACTGATTCCAGAAAAATAGCCTGCCGAGTGGATCTTGTGCACCTGGCTTATATCTTTCTTTCACTTCTGTGTCTATTATCGTTCTCAATAACTTTGATGTCCATATAAAAGGATCCTCCAACAGCCTCCCAGTGTTTTCTCTTCTTTAGATACTACAGTGTTTCTTTACTCATCTGACTTCACAGTCGGTCCTTCACTTATATGGCATACCCAAGACTTGATCACCCGTGACCATACCAATTCTAAAATCTTAATTTCAAACGTCACTGTCTTTGATCATGTATCATCTACTAACCCTCCAGTTCACTTATGCTGGTTCTCCCAATTAACTTACCCATCAGTACTTCCAACCTGTCTATAACACTATGTTTTCATTATTCATCAAAAGCTCTTTACATCCAAGTGTTCATTTCTCTTCTTAAGCAATCTATGTCCCATGGTCTGGTACTATAACCGATCCTTTCCATATACCCTTAAATATGCCCAGCAATACCTAACTCTAGTTACCCATTAACCACTTACTCAATGCCTGGATCTTAGGATCTGCACAATCCTTGAAGTAAGAAAGGTGAAAAATTCACGATCACAAATAAGCCCCCAAATTTCTGGACTATTTTAGCATTTTAACATAGTCATTTATCCCTGTTAAAGATGATATTCCCCCACCGTCTTTTTCCTGAATTCTTCAACACCTTCACTCCTCATTCTCAGTTGAAGACTTCATTCATACTTCAAAAAGAAAACAGATCCAATAAGAATCCTTATCTGACTGCAACCATATCTACCAACCCACCTGCATATGCACCATATATTGAAACTTCCCCTTGCTCTTATTCACGGCCATGTGTATACTCTGGGTCTATTCCCCTCTACCCTCTTAGGACTCTACTCCTGGAATTTCCTCCTTTCTATCCTGCGTCACCTACTTCTATCGTTCTAATGGTTCATTCCCATTATTACTCAAATGTACCTTAATATCACCCAGCTTTAAAAGGACTTCCCTAGACCTCATGTCCATCTTCAGTTACTGTTCCATTTTCCATCTCCTTTGCTGGTAACATGCTATTTCATCAGAGTTGTTTATAGTCTGTGTTCCTAATTCCTTAGCCACCATTCTGTCCTTAGATCATTCCACTTGGACCTTCATCCCATCACTCCATAGATATTTCTCGCACTGTTACTAACAACATTAACCTCGTGAAAGATGATACTCCTGATGCTCATTTTAAACCACAATTTAGCATCAGTAGACACAGGAGAACCAATCCTTCCCTCTTGAAACTCTTTGTTTTCTAGATTTTTTTCCCCAACACTAATTCCCATCTGTCTTTATTTTCTACTTTTTCTTATCTTATCACCCTTCCTGAAATGTTCCTTCTCCCTTACTGGACCTCAAAACATTAGAATGCCCTAGAGCCCCATCCTCAACCTTCCTGTCTTTTCCAGTTCTACCTAATTCTCAGATTTCATTTGTTCTCATGGTTTAAAATACTATCTGTACCCTAAAGAGTCTTCAATTTTCATCTCCAGACCAGTCTTCTGAGCTCAGGAATTACATGTCTGACTGCCTATCTGGGAGCTCCATTTAGGATATTGAATTGCCATCACAATAGAACATGGCCAAAAAACAGAAGTCTTGATTTTCCCCCCACAAACTTATTCCAAAACTTTAATGCACTCCCATCAGTTGATTATAGACAAATGGAGAATAACAAAGTGATCCACCATCTCAGACAATTGTCCGGAGGTTAATGCAGCCTGTCTCTACATTATAGGGCAGACTGTGCCAGGTCAGGGAGTGGGGCAGTCTGGTTAAGTCAAACCAAGGTACTTGGAATTTTTTTCACTCACTGTGGAGCAACGGTGATAGTGCATATCAGCAGAGGACCCCAGTGCCTTTGGGGTCTTTGAAAAGCAACTGGATCCTATGAAAGACTCCTCTGTCCCTCCTTTCCCGAGTGTCAATCTTTAATTTAGAAGAAAAGAAAATTACAGCTCTCTTATTTGGCTGTATTAAAATTTATGGGGCAGGGTGGTTTCCAGGCTGCTGCTCCTGCCGGGCACTGCTCTGATGATGTATGACTGTGACATGTCACCAGTGTAGCCAGGCTCTGATGATCCATTGCCGCAACAAGTCATTTGTCATACATCACTGCCTCCACAGCTCCCCCCATCCAGGCCTCTCCTGTACTCTTCAGCAGGGAGTCCTGGCTCCAAACAAACTCCATGTTCCCACTGCACTCCCACGACCACCACACTCACCACGCATTTCTCCTCTTAGTAGAAGAGAAGAAAAATAGTTTTTAGGAGCAAAGTCTATTGGACGATCTTAAGACTTCTAAAGGTAAAGGGTTCATATACTCTGATGCCTCTGATGCCATAAGCTACTAGCAAATGATGATTATAGGAAGGTGCTTTATGCTCTCGGGATGCCACGCTAATGAAAAACACTAGTATATAGTTATGTAGCATGCATTCATTGACAGCCATTCTCCTAAGGGTTTACAGGCACTAACTAACTTAATCCTCTCACAATCCTATAAGGGATATGGTACTGTCAGCACCCATTTCACAGCTGAGGAAAATGGAGGCATAGCAAGATGAATTTGCCCGCTGTTGCCCAGCTAAATAAGTAGAAGAGATAGCATAGAAACCTAGGCAGCCCAGAGCTGGAACTTTTGCCCTCAACCATTGTGTCCTGATGCATATACTTCAACGTCTGATCCTAATGGTTCTTCAGGTAGGCTTATATTGACCCCTGCCTTCTAGGGCGGATAAACACATGGACACAATGCAGGCACCTTATAATTTAAGTGTCACTGTAATTTATGATAACACCGTTTAACAACTGCTTGTTAGATTCTACAGTATACACTAGGTGCTCTGCTTATATTATTGAGATCTTCCAACCCTGCAAGATATTGTTCTATTTCCTTTTGTTTTGAATAAATGGGTAGAGAAGTAAATAAAAAGCTTACTGAAGATGTTTTCAAAGAAGGCACTTGAAAGGGGAGTAAAGGGGGAAGACCGAATGATTAGGGACAGCTATAAATTAAAAAGGAGTGGGTGACTAGAAATAATTTCTATAGAATTGTTGAAATGACATTTGTATACATTTTAAATAAATCAACTTAATGACAAACTATTCAAATGTCACTAAAATAGAAACTACAGAGTATGTCTACTTCTTTGTTCCAACTAAAAATTAAAGTTTATGGGAGGGGGAGAAATCTCTTTGCAGATTCATATTCTTCACAATTCTTAGCATTTAATTAAAACAGATTGATCCATGAAAGAAAAAAAAATAACAATTTGGACTTCATTAAAATGTAAAACTTCTGCATTGTGAAATACACGGTTAAGAAAATAAAGATAAACCACAGACAAACTTTTATTTGTAAAATACACATCTGACAAAGGATATGTACCCAAAATATATAAAGAACTTCTCAAGGCATCTGGGTGGCTCATTCAGTTAAGCGTCTGCCTTCAGCTCAGGTTATGATCCCAGGGTCCTGGGATCAAGCCCCACATCAGGCTCCCAGCTCAGTGGGAAGTCTACTTCTCCCTCTCCCTCTGCCTCTCCCCCAGCTGTGCTCTCTCTCTCTCTCTCTCAAATAAATAAAATATTAAAAAAAATAATTTCTCTTCACCTCAACAATAAGAAAACAAACAATCTAATAGGCCAAAGATCCAACAGACATGTTACTAGAGAGATATAAAGATAGCAAATAATTATATGAAAATATACTCAGCATCATTTGTCATTAGAGAAATGCAAAATAAAAAAACCAATAAAGGACCACTCCACACATGTTAGAAGGGCCTAAAATCCAAAAATCCTGATGATACCAATACTGGTGAGGAAGAAGAATAATAGAAACTCTCATCATTGATTGCTGGTCAGGATGCAAATGGGTGCAACCATTTTGGAAGACAATTTGGCAGTCTCTTACAAAGCTAAACAGCCTTAACCTACAGTCCTGCAGTCATGCTCCTAGGTAATTACCCAACTGATTGAAAGCATACAGCTAGCTACCCAGAACAAGAATATGCATGTTTACAGCAGATTTCTTCATAGTTGTCAAAAAGTAGAAGCAACCCTTCAATAAATATATAGATAAACTGTGTTTTATCCATAAAGGGAATACTATTTGGTAATAAAATGGAATGGGCTATTAAGCCACATGAAGACACAGATGATTTTTAAATGCATTTTGCTAAGTGAAATAGAGCCAGTCTGTAAAGGTTACACAGTGTATGCTTCCATTTATTGACATTCTGGAAATGATAAAACCATAGAGATAATATACAGATCGGTATTTGCCAAGAGGTGGAATTGGGTGGTGAAGCCGTGAGAACTTTTTCAGGGCAGTACAACTATTTTGCACAATAGTAAAATAAAAATGCATGACACTAACCATTTGCCAAAACTCACAGAATGTTCCAGCACAAAGAGTGATCTTTAACAAAATCAGTCAGAAGGCTACGTGACTCCAGGATGTAACCCACCTTTGTTAAAAAGGTATAAAGCAAACCTTACTCAAGGAGTTTAAAAAAAAAAAAGTACCGATTTAAGTAGCTTTGGAAATGAGTTAAATTTGTAAGATTAAAGCAAAAAAGACTATTCACTAAGCCCTGTATACTAGTTGATAGTATTGGGTAATAGCTCAAAGTATAAAAGAAATACCTATGAGTGCTTACTGATATAAATAAGTTACTTAATAAATAATTTCAGAATAATCATGTCTCCCATGCAGAAGAATTTAAAATAATTTATGTACATATTCTGCCCTCAAGGAAGTGAGGCATCGCCCCCACTCCTGAAGGGTGGGCTATCCCTACTGACTTCCTTCCAAAGAGCACAGTGTGGAAAGGAGAAAAAAGAGTAACTTAACTGTGGAGAATCCTGGCAAACACTACTTCACCCTGGTAATCAAGACTAATATCTATAGCAATAAGTTAGGTTGATAGAATGCACCCTTGGTATGATGGTATATAAATGGCACTTTACATCTATAGACATCCTCCAAAAAACCAATAACCTCAGTTTAATAATGAAAAAAAAAAAGAACTTTAGAGAAATGCCAATTGGTGAGCATCCTACAAAATGCTGGCCTATCAAGGCCATCTAAAACAAGGAAAGTCTGGGGCACCTGGGTGGCGCAGTTGGTTAAGCCTCCAACTCTTGGTTTTGACTCAGGTCGTGATCTCAGGGTTGTGAGATTAAACCCCACACTGGACTCTGCTCTCAGTGCAGGAGACTGCTTGAGATTCTCTCTCCCCTGCCCCTCCTGCTTGTGCTCTCTCTCTCTAAAATAAATAAATAAATCTTAAAACAAAACAAAAACAAAAACAAAAACAAAAAACAAGGGAAGTCTGAGAAACTCAACGAAGAAGAGCCTAAGGAGTCGTGACAGCTAAATGTAACAGTATACTGGTTGGAATCCTGAAACAGAAAAGACATTAGTAAGAAGTGAGGAAATCTCAGTCAAGAATGGACTTAAATTAATAATGATCTGTCAATATTGGTTCATTATTGTGACAAATACATTATACTAACAGGAGATGTTAGTAAGAGAGAAACGGGATGTGAGATGTAAGAGAAGTTGGTGCTATCTTTGCAATGTTTCTCTAAAGCTAAAGATATTGTAAAAGCAGATTAACATATCTCAAATTTATTGCCAATAAAACCGTAAGCAAGTTATTTTGCAAAACTAAAAACACACACAAAAGAAGCCGTTTGAGTGCTTGATTTAACAGACATTTTTAAAGACTTTTTAGCGTGACAAAAATTCACAAATGTTAAAGGAACTCTTGGGGAAAAAAATCAGCATTTTAAAGAAGGGCAGGATAAAATAAAACCAACTGAGCCTGTTTACCAAGACAGTCTATGATGCCCTCAAATTCTAAGGGAAAGATCTCAGGCTAAAAAGCATTGAAAAAAAAAAGTTTTCATGGTGTCCTGTTAAAGGGTGAAATTATGAACCTCACTGACAACTAAGTAATGTGATTTAATTACTGCAGGAATTGATATTTGGTACATGCAGAGAGAGCCCAGTTTTGAATGGATGGGTAAGGACTGATAGCTATTAAGAGAAACTATTTTAAAGACAGTATCAGTCCATGATTATTTTACTTGACTTACTAGACTTAATAACGAATAAAGTCCCACTTGGTCAATTCTATTCTGAATATCCAGGAATCCGTCTGCGCTTCTTGCTTGGAGATCTTCCATTCTCTATGCATTAAATTACAAACTTTGGTGAGCATTTGACTCTTTAGGGAAAAGGTTAGAATGCTATGTAAGGCCAGTATAAGCCCCCCTATTTTACTACACTTCAGATATTTTGGAAATGCTGCTGGTTACGTGTTCAATATTAGCCTATGGTGTTGCTTGGCCCATGGAACCCTCAGTTGGTTATTGGGGTCCCCAGTGAAAAGTCTCACCCAGGAAGACCAGCTCTGCATCTAAGAAACCTTTAAATGGAACAGAGCCATGCTTTAAACTGTACCAACGGCTGGTTTTAACTTCCCCGCATGCCACCGCGTGGTGGAAAAATTACAAATTTGCGCTCAATTTCCTCGAGCAGTCCTTTTCTGAAGGGAGGGCTAGCGGATTCTTAATATCTGTGCTTCCTTGGCCTCCAAAGCCAGACATTCCTCCTGAATATTCCCCCAGGCCAGGCTTTTCATTCTGGGCAGAATATTGAGGCCAGCAATCAATAAGTTGGTTCTCCATCTGCCTTTGACAGAGGAAACACCAGGCTGACACCAGCCAGTCTGGGATCAGCTGTTTCCCGGCCTTTGATCTCCTCAGCTAGGGCTGTCTAAGCTCCCTGGGCCTCTGCTTCGGCTTAGATACAAGCCCCGTCCTGCTGATATCTCCTCCAAGGCCTATTGTAGCCATTGTATTTGAGGAGGGGGATCACCTGTCAAAGTGACTGGTTACAACCCCTCCTTGACTGCGGGAAGCCTTTTTGATTTGGGGCAGATGATAATGAGAGTCTAATTGAGTGATTAACTACCTCAACTGACTTGGAGGTTTTAATGACACCTCTTCATTAAGGTCTGCGTTTCTCAGCAGGCCCCCAGTTTGTAACTGTAGGGCCATGATATTTGCAATTATAAGCCTTTCCTTTAACCAGCAGGGATTTAATAAATGGACTTGGTTAATCATAGCTAGATGCTCCTTACATCTGACTTTGTTGTGAAAAACATGTGTAAAGTTCAAGCACATGACTGAATGATTAATACAGGCCATTTCAAGTCCATGGCTCTATATGGAAGAGGGAGACTGAGTTTCGAAGATTTGGGTCAACCAAATCTTGACAACCACTGTAAGCTTGAATAGAGGGAAAATATCTAAAGATAAGAACTGGTTTTTAAGAGTTGCCATGCCTGTGAGAGCCCGCCTAGATATACTGTCTTTAATTAACTGGGTCTGAAGAGCCTATTAATGCAATGTTAAAAGGAACCAGTCTCCATGGGTTCTCACAGTGGGAAAGGTATCCAAGGCTTTCAATTTACAAGGTCTTATTACAAAAGTGCCCTGCTGTTCTGGTCCGTGTTCTTTCTGCCTGGGAGCAATTTAATGATCTGCTTTGGAGCAGAGAAATGGTCAGAGAGAAAATGTTCAGTGTTATGTGTTAGGGATCAAATACCCAGAGGAATTTACAGTGGTAACCAGACACTTCCTTTTCATATCAAAGTAGAACAGGGACAATGACATAAATACATTTGATTTGAAAAACCCTAATTGAACAAACTGGTAGTCCTCTGTGAGTGTTTGTTGATAGTATGAGGCTAGTATTGAGTATGATGCAAAGTGCAAATGACCTAGATGAAGCGTGCAATGTGAAAGAAAAAAGAGGAAGAGAAGGAAGAAAGAAAGCTTATTTAAAGAGAATATGGCTTTTGACTTGAAAGTCCCTTAATAATTTATTCTTCATTTATTCAACATCATTTAAGAAATATTTATAATTATCTACCATGTCCCAGGCTTTCTATTGTCCCTGGAGGGGTTAGCAGCCAATTTTCCTTTCTTCATTCACTCAACTGTTGATAAATGACTACAATTTGACAATTATTATTTTACTCTGTTGATAATGTTTTGATTATCTTTATTTCCTAGACCTAAATGCAAAGGCCGAAAAATATCATTGGTGAATAAACAAACAAATGAGTATTTACATAGAGATTCCTGACCTGGTGTCAATGTGGTTCCTTGTTGAAAGTGCAGACATAAAACTAATACTTACGGTGCAAAAAGTGATAAAAAATATAATAGAAATTTGCACACGGTGCTAAGAAACCATGGAAGTGGAGCTTAGTCATGCTCCTTAACTGAAGCAAGTAAGAAAATATAGAGGATGTGAAATTTCAACTGTGTTGAGTTTGGAGCATCAAGAGGGAAGAAAATTCAGAATCTGGGATGAGCTTTGGGCATCTGTTCTTTTAAAATAGAGATTCTAAAATGTGTGAAGCTTACATTTTACAGAGCTGGGAGTCCTTTATTTCCAAATGAACTAGCATCAACTAAAGGGCATAAGAAGAGTTTAGGAATCATACATTTTTCAATCTTCAAACTGCAGTTAGTTGTCCCTTAGTTTGTCTTATCTTGGAATAACATATTAGAATAACAGGAAGGTGAAACAAACTATTTACACTTTGAAATTTAAGAAAACACTGTGAAATTTTAACTTTATCTGGCCTATACTTTCACCACTAGGATTATTCCTTCTTCTGGTAAAAGCAAAAACGTGGTCTCAGGCACACTACTCCAACATCCAAGACAGGTCTGGGGTCTCCTCTGGCCTTGCCCCAATGTCATAGTCTACTTTCTCAGATTTGCCTTTCCTAACCTTTGAACATACCGTATACCTAAGATAGTTTCATAAGAAGATAGTTCCACTGCCTTGAGCCCTAAAATGACAAGCTCCTCTCTAGACTAACGGCTTCAGGCTAGATCACTAAAAACTTCCTCCAGGCTTGGGTGTTATGCTGAGTGAAATAAGTCAGTCAGAGAAAGACATGTATCACATGACCTCACTGATATGAGGAATTCTTAATCTCAGGAAAGAAACTGAGTGTTACTGGAGTGGTTGGGGGTGGGAGGGATGGGGTGGCTGGGTGATAGATATTGGGGAGGGTATGTGCTACGGTGAGCGCTGTGAATTGTGCAAGACTGTTGAATCACAGATCTGTACTTCTGAAACAAATAATGCAACATATTTTGAGAAAAAAGAAAAAGAAGAAGATAACAGGAGAGGAAGAAAAGGGGTGTATGTCAGAGGGGGAGACCAACCATGAGAGATGATGGACTCTGAAAAACAAACTGAGGGTTCTAGAGGGGAGGGGGGTAGGGGGATGGGTTAGCCTGGTGATGGGCATTGAGGAGGGCACGTTCTGCATGGAGCACTGGGTGTTATGAACAAACAATGAATCATGGAACACTGCACCAAAAACTAATGATGTAATATATGGTGATTAACATAACAATAAAAAAATTAAAAAAAAAAAAAAAAAAAAAAAAAAAAAACTTCCTCCAGGCTTAAGTCGAGAATCATTTGCATTCAAAGATGGTTTACACTCACACTGTATTTTACCAATGCTTACAGGTAGATAGAGGATATTGGGACGTCAAATTTGCTGAGTTCATTGAACCATGTCAAGGTCTTGATTCAAAACACTTAGAAGGCATTATACATTATATAAAATAGAAAATGTGGAGAAAACATTGCTTGCTTACAAGAATTGTTATTGTGACCCTCTTGCTGGAGGAGAAGCAACTGGACCACTCAAGAATTCAACATGAGAGTGTAGCAAGGCTCTGACCGCAGGCTGGTCACTCATATGAAGTGTTGCTTGCTGAACAAACATACCGAGAGTATAACTTGATTTTAGCAGGCAGTGCTGTAACACTGCAATGAGAAAGCAAATTGGTGATAGCAGTAACTCAGTGAGTTTATGATGTACAATTGCCACTTGGAAAAAAACACTTCGTTGTGTGAAAGTTGCTGAGGGCAGACAATTGATCAGGTGAGGCAAAAAGGTCAAAACTGATGACTTTGGAAAACTGCAAAATGATCATCCATTACGAGTTGATCCTTGAACAACCCAGGCTTGAACTGTGCGGGTTTCCTTTTACACAGATATTTTTAAAGTCAACACGGGGCAGTCCAGTAAATGTATTTTTTTCTTATGATGTTATTAATAGCATTTTCTTATCTCTAGCTTATTGTATTGTAAGAATACAGTGTATAATACATATGACATGCAAAACACATGTTCATCGACTGTTTATTTTATTGATAAGGCTTCTAGTCAACAGTAGGCTATTGGTAAAGTTTTTGGGCAGTCAAAAGTTATACTTGGCATTGTGAGAGCGCAGGGGGTCAGCACCCCTGACCCCCACATTGCTCAGGGGTCAACTGTTCTTTCATTTAAGGTCTCATAGATGCTGGCTCTAAAAGGGAGCCATGCATTGTAAGTTGGTGGGGGTACGGGGGGTGCTTACTGGATGCAGAGGGACTAAGACAATAATTTGTCCCAAATCACTATTTTGTTGCAGAAAATATACCCGAGCTTTTTTGCTTTTTTCTTGACTTTTTCAAAACACATGCTCTCATATCCTGGGTGTCTCTTATTTGTTAGTTGAAAATGCCTAATAACACATCTTGCCATAGAAATAACCTCAGAAGAGAATCTCTACTACATAACATTTTGTGTAGTCCTTTGTGTTTTTATAAGACAAGATTTGATATCTTCATAGCTTCCCTAAGGAGAATGAATCTGAACGAAAAGTAAGTTACTGGAATCAACACAGAGATATTGTAACTTATAAAATGTTACTTTCCAGAAGCAACCTTCTATTTCTTAAAGTTTTGCCCTTAAAGAAAAGTATCCCTCAAAGATACTAGGCTATTACACATGCCAGACCTGATCCAATTATTTTATCTATTCAAATATTGAAAACCCTACTGAGGCAGCAGCATTTCTTATGTCTAAATGAACCCTGGTCACAATCCTCAAGCAAAAGAAACATGAATTTCAGTGGGCACAACTTTGGGGTTCACGCTCTAGCACGAGCCCATAACAATAGTATCCAAATAATGTATTCACATGAGTAGACCATGTCTTTCCTTTTTCAGAGGTATGGCTTAGAGAAGTTTTATCTGGAAAAGTGTATATACACATGCACAAACATACACAAACACACACATTGAAAGGGTGATCATAGGATGTGATGTCACACTAGAGATAACCTTCAGATCATCTGTGGTTGGGATGAGGAAGACATGAAGCACTCTAGAGAACTAACGAATTCTAAAGAACTCTTAAAGCACTGAATAGTCAATTTCCTACCCTATAGGAAGAGAGATGGAACATTTGAATTCATTAGAAAAAATCACTAGCCATTATTTTTTTTTTTGTAAAATCATGGACTGTTACAGCCTTGGAACAGTAAGAAAAGACCTTGTACAATAATAGTACAGAAAGGACGTTGGATATTCAACTTTATAAATGGGGAAAGCCCAAAGAGAAAATGTGACTCGTCTACAATCACAGAGCCATTTGGTGGCCTCGCTGAAATTAGAACCCAAGCTTTCTTGGTATATCACCCTGTTTTTCTGTTTTCCATAGCACCTTTACTTCTACTTAATGTGAATTTTGTTGGGGAGAAAAATAGTATTTCTCCAGGAAGAAAGAAGCTAAAGTCCACTAGCAAGGTTGCTGCTGATTCAGGGTAGGTCCGATTGGAATATGGCAGAATGTGGTTTGCTTTATTTGGCTGGGAGCATTTCTCTGTAACCTGAGGATTCATTAGTTTGAAGGACTGGCCTTTTACCTCTTTCCAAGGCCATTTTAGATGCAAATTGTACCCCAGACATCATTTTTAAGTGACAGGAAAATCTCTGGAGATAACAAGAATCAGTCTGTTAAATTTATGGACCCTTTGCATTTTCTAATCCTTCTTGATGAATGACTCAGTTTCCAGCCAGGGTCTGAACTTAAGAGTTGATAAAGCATCAGTTGAAACTGCTGGATACTAAATCAATGTAAGCAATGGCTTAATCAGCCTTTCTGCTCCTTCCACTACCTTCCCACAGAATTCCCTCCGACTTCTATGGAGCCAGGTCAGTGAGAGACAGATACCTGACCGGCCATTTGTAGCCATCAGATAACATGGGAGGATAATGTTGACCAGCCGGGTGACTCAGTTCCACCACTGAGGATATTGGTATTCTGAGAAGTTAAGACGGAAAACCTTGACTTAGAGGTGGCAGAAGTTTGCGGAGGAGCTGCGTGCCAGGGGGACCATTAGAACAAGACAAGTGACAAGGAGGTTAACAACTTGGGTCACTTAGAGAGAAGAGACACCTCTGGTGATACCAGGTACCTAGCTTGGCTTCGAACATCTGTAGTAAGAATTCATGCCTGGGGGCAGAAGACACAGCAAATTCCGGGGGCAGTTTGCAAACCCTTGGGAGAGGGGGACAGAGCAGAGCTTTTGAATGAGGGAAGGCCTTCTTCAGTGTTCTTCTCCAACATTCTATTATGGAAATTTCTCAAAAAGCTCATCTCCTGGCAAATTGAGACAGGTTTCCACTTTTCTGAAACCCAAGTTTTTGGCATGTAGTTTTAAGTGGAGAAATCTCTACAGTCATCGATTGCTTGGCCAGGGTGCCGGTTTGTTTCATTAAAATTTTGTTGTCTGTGTGAGTAGGTAGTTTAATGACAACGGAGTAAAAGTGTAACTAAGGTTTCCCGTGTTTAGCTGAGTGCTTAACTGAGGTGTCTTTTCAAACCCAGGCCCATGAAGAAGCTCTAGGTGCACCCTGCCTTGTTTGCTTTTGTGCACAGGTGAACTGGTAATTCACGATGCTGCAATCACATCCTAAGCCAGATGCCAGGAGAACATGAAGGACACAAAGATGAAGACGGAGCTGAGAGGTGTGGCTTTCTCTATTCTGCTTGTTAGGATCCCAGAGCAGTGGTCAAGGTAAAGTCCTCACTAAAGACAGGCACTATGAACTGCTTGACTAAGAAGAAATCCACCATGAGGGGAGAGGAACTCTACTTTGGGTGAAGGCCAGTGTTTCCTTATATTCCCTATACTGAGGTCCTTTGGGTCTTCTCAGCCTTGCTGCTTAACGTGAGATCAGGGCACAGCTGCAGGAGGATCTCCCGGGAGGCTTTTAAAAATGCAGATTCTCAGGTCTCAATTCAAACTTGCTTACAGCAATCTGAGATTTTCAACTCATCCACATGTATATTACGGCTTAAGAAACACCGTTCTAAAGAAAGCACCGAACAAAGCTTTTCTTCCTTGAGGATCTTAAGACCTAGGTGGCAGCCCAAGCTTCTGTGGTCAAATCTACCTCTTTGAAGAGAAACAAACAAACAAAATATATATATATATATATAATATATATATGAATATATATATGAAATATATATAATATATAAAAAATAAAATTATAAATATATAATATATAAGTACACATATAAATTAAAAATATATAAAATTATAAAAATGTAAATATATATATTTATGTGCCTATATGTAAATTTACAGACCAGTTTTCCTATGCATGAGATATTCATTGTGTTTTTAAATGATTCAGATGTACTGAGGCTTTTTTCCTCTCTTCCTCTCTCCTTCCCTCCCATACTACCTACCACCTATTTCTCTCTAAGATATGGAGAATCAAATCTATCAGTCCATAAACCTTCATTATTTTAGCATAGAGACAAAAACGTTTTCTCTTGCTGGTTTAAGGATCTCTATGGAGGTCAGGGGTTGAGAGTCTGTATTCTTAGGCATAAATGTGAGATTTTGCTGGCAGAGTGATTGATAAAGTGTCATCTGTGATCCTCGCCCAATCATCTGTGATCCTCGCATGGATCGCAACAGAGTGTTCCTCAGAAGACCAAAAACTTCATGGGGTAGGATCCGCTATAAAAACACAAACACTTTTTCATAATTAAAAATTTAACATTTTAGTTTCGGTTGCATCCAGATTTCCCTAAATGGGTAGACTTGAAAAAACAAAGCTGATTTTTCATCTTTTTTGGGAATGTCCTTAAGCAGGTACAAAGAACTTGGCGGCCAGATGGGAGTTTGCTTAATAAACCAAAAACTTGCTCTAAAACCCAAGTCCCTTTTTTTAGTGGATTTTAAATAAATTACTGAGTAAACAAATATTTACTTTTAGCCAATTGCTACAGGAGGAGACAGAAATTATAGGTTTTTCTAGTAATAATTTTTGGATTTTCATATATACACTTAGATCTGTACTGCTTCATTTCAAACTCAGGGAAAATATCTATGATTACAGATATAAACTGGTATCCCTGGAGTTTTAAAAATATTTTCTTCCAGATAATTTCCACATCCAAATTTAGAGAGTAAATGATCCAATCCTTCCCTCTGATGGCCAAGGGGAAATACAGAGTATAAAAGAACGCAAATTAGGTGTACTCAAAGTCAAATTCAGATTTTTGAATAACAGTAAACAGTGATCATCATTAATGATAACAGGATTTAAAGAAAATATTGTAGCTTAATTTTTTTTAAATTTATATCGCTTTTATTTTTAATTCAAAAATTTAATAAACTATTCATTGTTTCACAAATATAAAGACTTATATTGCCTCTGCAGGGTCTACAAAATGCCAGCCCTAAATTCACAGTTACCAGTGTTTGCAGATCTCGGTTTTGTGGTTTAGCCTCCTCTTAACCTCATAGACCCAACCTTCCAAGCAAAATCAAACAGTCCATTGTTGAAATAAGATGACACCGACAATCATGTAGTAAGAGCCTGGATGTCCTGCTTTTTCAGTCTATCTGAATGGATGCCCTCAAGAATCCTCAGTTCTTCATGGGTAACTGATGAGCCTTGGAAACTGAGAAACCATGTAGCTTAATGTTTTAGCGATATTGTATCCTTTGGAGTTAGAATAACAACAAGATTCTCCTTTGAAGTGAAGTAATCCCACAGATCCTATAGATAATCAAATTAAGAAAAAAAAAAGGCTAGAGAAAACAAGCAGCCCATCTTTCAATTCCTAATTTATACGTGTCTGTACACTTTTTCATATATGATTTTCCTATGACCCAGTGTCCCAGCAGCAGATCCAGAATGAGACCATCACATTTGTGGTGAAATGCAATTCACATTATTCTTGTTTATGTCTAGTCTCTAAGTACTAAAATTCTATAATGGCCAGCTGGGTAGTCAGGGAGGATTCATCTATCTATCTATCTATCTATCTATCTATCTATCTATCTATCACTGATATATTTTTAGGAGCCAGTCAGGTATTAGAAAATATAAGTCAGGTATCTTCTGGGTCTCCTGGAAAACAAAATTGATTTCATTTTTGTGTATATGTGTATAAATCTGCTACCAGCAAGGAAATTTGCTTGGTATTATGTGCTTACACAGACCAAACTGGAAGAAAGTAATTTATGCAGATATACTTATGATGATTTAAATTCCTCCTGCACATAGTGTTAATTTTTAAAATTATTATTTGTTATTTATGAACTTTTAATGGAATGAATGTCCACTGATTCTGTATTATTGAATATCATCTAAGGGCTCAATTTCCTTCCCAATCCCCAAGCTCCTCTCTGTTCCCAAATTTCACTAGGTCTTGCCTTTAAATTTCTAATCAACAATGTGATTAGGCTATTTTTCACTGAGAAATTTCAATAAGGAAACATATTAATATCGAAAACTGACAAAAATCCTTTCACAAGTGAAAGGTATATGATAGCAATCCAGCAGCAGAGAGAAGGCTGCAAGAATAAACAGAAATGGGATATTCAGAAAAGTGTGAGAGTGAGGAACAAGGACTTTGGAAAAGTCTAGAAAGTTTTGCCAGGAAGTGTGAACTCAGCTAGGAATCCAGAATTACATACATAAAGCTCAAGGGGAAATAATAGAAGTTTCTCAATACCAAGTAGGACACACTAGCAGCAAGCTTTGCCTCCTCCAAAATGTTGCCACTGTTAACCCTATCAGAATTACACAAGGAAAGGAAAAAAAAAAAAAGGAAGCTGATGAAATGCTTCTGGAACAACCCCATTCATGGATTTTGAAATAGTGGATTCATGTGCCACCTTTTAGTCATTTCTGGCTTTTAAGTTCCTGGGCAAATATGAATAATCACATAGAGAGTACACAAAGTAATAAATGTTACGAAGGACTAGCTAGTAATTGTGGTTAGGCGTCTATGCAATATTTAATACCTGACGGCGGCTCCTGAGCAACCAGTCCTCCCTTCTCTGCATCGCCACACAGGCCCATACCAGCTGCCGGATGAGGCCATGGCTCAGGAGGACTTCTCAGGTCCCGTGAGTCACAGGAAATCAACTCGTGCTCCAGAGACACTCTTGGCTGGTCTGACAACTTCAAGAAGTCCGGCAAAGATACAATGGTGTTCTTTGTTATCTTGACCCCTCTTCAGATTCTCTTCTGCATTAAAGGGGGACTTCCCTGGGTAGGAGCTCCTCTCTGTATCCCAGAGGCAAGGGGTGGAGGCGGGGGGCTTGATTTTGTTCTGTTTCCTGTTTGTTTGTTTGTTTGTTTGTTTGAATGAGTTACTTGCAGTAGCAACTTGAACCCTGCAATGGAGAGCTCCATCCTGGATCTTGAGGTAAAAGGTTTTGTAGGAACAGAAATCCATGACTGGTCTAGAGTCCAAGATATGCCCATGTTTTCTTGAAAACTTGCATGGATAAAGCTGGGTCCTCTCTCCTCCTTCAGATCTATATAAGATTGGGCATATACTTGATTTCAAGCCCATGGAATGCAAAAGCCTACATATCCGAATACACCAAGGTACTCAGCAGAGCAAAAGTCTTTCCAATTAACAATATCCAACCTGGGGGTGCCTCGGTGGCTCAGTCTGTTAAGCGTCTGCCTTTGGCTCAGGTCATGATCTCAGGCTCCTGGGACTGAGCCCTGAGTTGGGCTCCCTGCTCAGTGGGGAGCCTGCTTCTCTCTCTCCCTCTGGCTCTCCCTCCCTCTGCTTGTGCTCACTCTCTCTCTCTCTCTCTCTCTGTCAAATAAACAAATAAATAAAATATTAAAACAAAAACAAAAACAAACAAACAAACAATATCCAACCTGGCAAGAAGACAGTGTTGCTATAATTAAGCATTTGTCCCTCTTTATACTTCTGAAGCAAAAGTCTTATCCCTTGATAATATCCACATTTCTTAAAAGAGTGTTGTCACTTGGATAACTTCACTCTCTTATTATACTAACAGTACTATTAAATCTATAATCTTTCCCAAGATCATTAACATGTCTAGGGGGATGAAAAACATCTTTTTGCCTCCTCTGGTTTGCTCAATCTTAAGATGGAAAGTACTATGGTCTGAATGTTTATGTCCCCCCAAAATTCATATATTGAAATTTTAACCCTCAAGATAATAGTATTAGAGGTGGGCCTTTGATAGGTGGTTAGGTCACAGGGGTGGGGCCCTTATGATTGGGATCAGTGGCCTTACAAAAGAAACCCCAGAGAATTCTTTTGCCCTTCACCATATGAAGACACAGTGAAAAGACATCTCTATGAACCAGAACAAAGGCTCTCACCACAACCCGACCATAGTAGCACCCTTGTCTTGGACTTCCAGTCTTCAGAACCATGAGAAATAAATTCCTGTTTTCTCTATGTCATCCAGTTTATGGCATTTTGGGGATAGCGCCCAAAGGGACCTTAGTCCTTTGGAGGGTAAGTAGGTACTTCCTAATTTTGGGGATAGCGCCCAAAGGGACCTTAATCCCCAGGAGGGTAGGTAGGTACGTACTAATTTTGAAGGAAGTTGTTATTTGTTTACAGTTGCATCGGAAATTTCTGCTCCAGGGGCACTTGGGTGGCTCCGTCAGTTAAGCGTCTGACTCTTGATTTTGGCTCAGGTCATGGTCTCAGGATCCTAGGATCAAGCCCTGTGTCAGGCTTCCTGCTGAGTGGGGAGTTGGCTTCTCCCTCTCTCTCTCTCCGCATCCCCCTGCTTTCTCTCTCTCTTAAATAAATACACAAATCTTTTAAAAACAAAGAAATTTCTGCTCCAGGGGCAATATCTGTATTTCATAATTTCTATATTGCCAAAAGCACCTAATGAGTTACCTTGGAGATTCATCTTTTTTTCTTTTTTAAGATTTTATTTGTGTATTTGACAGAGAGAGAGAGCACGAGCAGTGGGAGTGGCAGGCAGAGGGAGAGGGAGAAGCAGACTCCCTGCTGAGCAGAGTCCAATGTGGGACTCATCCCAGGACCCTGAAATCATGACCTGGGCCAAAGGCAGATGCTTAATTGACTGAGCCACCCAGGCGCCCCGAAGATTCATCTGTTGATAAACAAATGGATGGGTGTATCTACTAAAAGAAGACCACAAGTATACCTTAACGTCTTAGAGAAACGTGGCAAACAAACATTTAAGGAATTGCTAGTTCCTATATCCATTTCCATAGAAGGAAGCAGGTGGTTAGATGTGATAATCCTCTCAATTCTCCCTCTTGTCTCTTGAGTGTATTATATTTGGGGTTTTTGTGAATATGACTTTGCCCCCGTCGATTTATTCTTACAGTTATCTCAGCCATGGGCACTTAAACTCTCTTACCTCAGACAAGGATGCAGATTCGGGCTTCACAAATAAATTGGAATTTGAGGAACCCATAGCTTGGCTTTTAGAATTAATGTACAAAGTAACACCCCGAACCAGAGATAACGGAGCTGATTGCAGCTCCAAGACATAAGATGAAGTGATGCCACGGGAAATACCTGGAATCTTGGTCTGCTCTCTTCTCACTGAGAATGTGGTATCAAGTCTCTGGTCTGTGGTTTTGCCCCAGAAACCCCAGGCAGCGTCTGAAAAGAATGCACTGAAGTAACTCGTCTCTTTCTAAATATATCTTTAAAAAGACACCCTCCTTCAGATACTCTGTTTAAATTTGAGAACAATTTGGTTAGGAAATGTATAGTCCATGTCACACTTAACAAGAAAGTGTTTATCCAAAACGTTAATACAGATGAGTAATCTTACGCTCCAATGCCAGCTCTCTGGAGGTGAGATTCCCGTAAACAGCCAGACACTTTGAACTTATGGTTTTCACTTTATGTCATACTCTAACCACTAAAACAACACACCACCGTGGAGTTCTTCCCTGCTAAAACCCAAACACACCCACCTCATGGAAACTTACTCTGGAAAAAGGAGAAAGGAAAGTATCTTTCTAGAGAAAGCTCATGTTCATCTCCTGGACTGGGATGAATCTGGCCACACCCAGTGCATTGGTTTGAGACCCGGGCAGCTGGTTCTGGAGGATTGGTGAGTCACCCTGCAAATAGCATCTGTGCCCACAAGACCCAGGCAACTCTTGCAAGAGTGACCTGCACTGGGGATCTGACGACTCTCAGCTTTGCCTAAGAAAATGACTATATTACAGATTTCAAAGCTCCTTCTTGGTTTTCTTTTCTTTACTTTTTTTTTTTTCCCTAAGATTTTATTTATTTATTTGAGAGAGAGAGAAGCAGACTCCCCGCTGAACAGGGAGCCTGACTTGGGGCTCGATCTCAGGACCCTGAGATCATGACCTGAGCCGAAGGCAGACGCTTCACCGACTGAGGCACCCAGGCGCTCCCCCTTCTCGGCTTTCTTGCGTCACCTTCTCCATACCTATATTATAGTACATTACTTCCTCCTTCATCCACCTCCCTCATTCAGCTGTATGCTGTTTGAAGGCCAGGGTCCCCATCTTCTTAGTTTTTCGGTCTCAACTCCTAACATAGTCCTCCCATCACATTGTAAGTATTCCACCAATGCTTGCTGAATAAATGAAGGAATGAGTATCTTTTTATTATTTCAATGTATTCCATTTAACGTAGCAACTACACAAATTAGGTAATTGGATTTATGGTTGAGGACAATACGCTGCTTCCCCTAGGTACTTGTATCATTTAGAGCAATTTCTATAAACTCTGGTCTCAGAATTCATTTGTCTTGTGTGTATATGTTTTTCCTCTAGAGCAGCACTTGTTGGGAATACCGGTAGGATTAAATTAAGGTGATGCCTACTGACAACACAGTACACTGGAAGTATGTAATCAAATGAGGCTATTCTTTTAAACTATCTAAGTATTTGGGTATCAGTTATTTAGAGCATTGTCTCTAGTCATCGGGCCTGTGGAGCAAATCTCCATGAAAATGATTTGGTAAACGTGGAAACTTTCATATCCTGAGGAGACGGTGTTAAAGTCTGAAGTAATTTTTTGGCCTGGAATGAGTGGTGGGGAACATTAGAGGACTGTGTAGAATTTAATCCCTGCCACGAGCACAGGAAAGCCCTGGGCACAGCTGAGATTGCATTTTATCTGTATGAACAATGATTTTCTCTGAATAGTCCAAGTGGCGGCTTAAGGTGGCTAATTGGATTTTTCAGACCTTCAGCCAATCAAGAAGGGAGGGGAGATAAAAGGAAGAGAGACAGCGAGGGATTTTAAGGCTTGAATTATCAAGATTTACTGCTTTCTCAATTGGCATGTCCCTGATGTGTTTTAATCACCTGTAAGATGTGTTGAAGGGAAACTCTTATGAGTAATAAAGAGGAGAAGTTTGCGAATGATTTATAGATACAAATATATGGAACTGATTTAAAGTTCTTTATAAAAAATCTCTCCCTCTAATTTGCTGGGTGTCTTTTTTGTTGTTGTTGCTGTTGTTGTTTTAGTTAAAGTAGATTCTTTTAAAAATTTTTATTGAAATATAATTTACACAGATTTTAAGTTCAATGAATTTTGACAAAAGCATACACCATGTGACCCACATCCCTATCAAGAAGAGAGAACATCACCATTCCCATTACCACAACCCCACCCTCCAACCCCACTTATCACCAACGTGGAGAAATCACCATTCTGATTCCTCTAGATTAATTCTGCCTGTTCTTGAATTTCATATAAATGAAATCATACAGTATAAACTAATTTTATCTACCTTCTTTAACTTAGCATCATGTCTGTGAGATTCCTCCAAATTACTGCATGGATCAGACATCCATTTTGTGCATTGCTGGGTGGTATTTCATTATGAGATTATCCTGCAATATGTTTAACCATCCTGGATATTTGGACAGTTTTCAGTTTTTGTCTATTATAAATAAAATTCTTAGGAACATTCATATATGTGTTTTCTGGTACATGTCTATTTTCTGTTTTTGTGGCTAAATACCCAGAGGCAGAATTCCTGGGTCACAGAGTTGATACGTGTATATATATCTCCATGAGAAACTACCATAGTGATTGCATGTTTTATATTCTCACAGCAATATTTGAGAATTCTGGCTGCTTCACATTCTCACTAATATTTGATGTTGTATGACATTTTATTTCAGGCAGACAAATGAGCATGCCATGATATCTTATAGTGGCTTTAATTTGCAATTCCCTAGTGGCTAATGATGTTGAGCACAGTCTTAGTTTGGGCTGCTAGACCAAAAATAGCAGAGGTTGGGTGGCTTATAAAAACAAACATCTATTGTTGGAGGAATTCTAAACTGCTCTATTCCTTACTTGGGTGAGATTCAGTTTTATCAAATGTAAAATAGGGATAATTTTTCCCTCTTCATGATACCGTTAGGAGAATAAATCATTTATATACAGCACTCACTTAAGTGCTACTAGGTAATTGCAATTGGCGTCTATGAAATTAACGGGTTCTAACACAGATCTTCCAAGGAAACTACCTCTAATCCATTCAGGACTAGGTATGTCATCATGGCCCAGAACACTTATTATTCACCCATCAGTGGATGAATGGATAAAGATGATGTAGAATACGTACATAACGGAATATTATTCAGCGATGAGAAAGAAGGAAATCCTCCCATTTGTGACAACATGGATGGATCCTGAGGGCATTATGTTAAGTGAAATAAGTCAGAGAAAGACAAATACTATAAGAAAAAGTTGAACACATAGACACAGAGTAGAATGATAGTTACCAAGGGCTGGGGCTTGTATGGGGTAGTTGGGGAAGTGTTGGTCTACACATGTAATTTGATTTACAATCAAAATATTAATCTCTCCATATTCTTGAAGTCTCCTTTCTTAAAATTCGAGTTAAAGAAAATGACTTCAATATACAACTTCTGCAAATAAGGAACAACTTGGATCACTATACATAAAGGTACATAATTCCCCATATTATCTAAGTGACCATCTTGGGAAGATTCTGAATTATCTCTGGGCCACTTGCTTCTAGGCATGTACTTCTGCTGCATTGATTTGGTGGCCACTGAGTTGTATTGTTCTTTTATTTTAAGATGCTCATAGTAGCATTTGGTATGTATGTGTGTATATATATATATATATGTATGTATATATAGTTGATAGAATTTATGCCTATAGTCTCATAAGAGAAATGCCCATATTCCTCATGTGGAGGCACCCTGTTTGCTGTTGCATGGGTGTTATTTTGCTATATGATGACAGTACAAAATAGGTCTTTGAAATCCATTTAGTCTACTCTACTGGCTTTCTTCAAGAAAGTGGAGAAATAACCTTCAGAAAACATCGGTCTTTGTGCAGTGCTATTTAAGCATGCTCAAGTGTAAAACCAAGAGAAATCAAATAGAAGAATGTTGAAATTAACCAGGGAAAATATTATGGAGAATGGGACTGCATCACTAGGGTGGTGGCAGAAGAGATTAGAACAGGTCAAATAATAGGACTTGTGATTGGACAAAGTATGGGGCATAAGAGATAATGTAGCATCAGCCATGTGCTGTTACCTTGGGAAATTAATTTAGGATGAAACATAAATTGGAATTAATTACCAAACATTTCGTACTTTAAAATATTGCATATACTGTTATTTATCTTTTTAAACAAAATTTTTATTTTATTGATATCTAAGTGACTGTTAAACATTAGGTAACCAGAACATTACATAACTTAGACACAATGGACAATTTTTTAGAAGATACAAACTACTGGATTGACTCAGGAAGGAAATTAGAATATACCTGTAAAAATAAAGAGATTGGATTACTAATCAGGAATATTCCCACAAAGAAATGTCCCGGCCTAGACAGCTTATAGGTGAATTCTACCAAACTGTGAAATAAGAAATAACACCAATCTTGCACAAACTCTTCTAAGAATGGAAGGGGAAAACTTTTAAACTCATTTGATGAGGCTGGTTTTACCCTTACACAAAAACCTAACAAAGACATCACAAGGAAGGAATAACTATTAAATATATTTCTTATAAATTTAAACATGAAAATATTCAATAAATTATGAGGAAACTGAATCTAGTAGTCTATAAAAAGGATTATACAGCATGAACATATCAGACTTACTCAGGATTGCAAGATTGGTTCAACATATAAATTTCAATTACATACACCATGGTAGCAGAATAAAGGGAAAAGAACACATGATCATCTCAATCGACAGAGAGAGAATATTTGACCAAATCCATCATTTTTTCATAAAAAAAAGAAACACCCAGCAAACTCAGAATGGAAGGAAACTCCCCCAACCCAATAAAGAGTATCTATAAAAATTCTATAGCGAGCATCATACTTAATGGTGAAAAGTGAAAGTTTTCTCCCTAAGATCAGGAACAAGACAAGGGCATCTGATCTCACCACTTCTATTCAACATTGTACTGGAAATTTTAGCCACGACAATTAGGCAAGAAAATTAAATAAAGAGCATCCAGATTGGACAAGAAGAGGCAATACTATCTCTATTTGCAGATAACATGAGCTTGGGTATACAAAATCCTAAGGGATCTGCGGAAATACTGTCAAAACTAATCAGAGAATTCAGTAAAGTTGCAGAGTACAACATCAGTATACCAAAATCAATTTGATTTTTATACACTAGCAATGAACAATCTGAAATTAAGCTAAGAAAATTCCATTTACAAAAGCACCAAAACAAATACGATCCATAGAAATAAATTTAACCAAATAAGTGCAAACTTATGTTTTGAAAACTATAAAATAGGGACACCTGGGCAGCTCAGTTGGTTGAGCACCTGCCTTTGGCTCTGGTCATAATCCTGGTGTCCTGGAATGGTGCCCCACATCGGGCTCCCTGCTCAGTGGGAAGCCTGCTTCTCCCTCCTCATTTCCCTCTCCCTTTGCCCGTTGTTACCCCTGCTTGTGTGCTCCCTCTCTCTGTCAAATAAATAAATAGAATCTTCAAAAAGAAGAAGAAGAAAAGAAAACTGTAAAATATTGCTGAAATAAATGAAAGGAAATATAAATAAATAAGAAAATACACAAAATTTATGGAGCAGGGGACTCGTTTTCATTTTGTTAAAATGACAATATGCCCCAAAGTCATCTACAAGTTCAGTATAATCCTTATCAAAATCGTGGCAAGCTTTTTTTTTTCTTTTCAGAAAATGATAAGCTGATCCCTAAACTTCACATGGAAATATGAGCAATAATTCGAGCAACCCAAGATAGCCAAAACTTTCTGGAAAAGAACACAGTTGGAGGACTTACTTTTCCCCCTGTAAAAACTTACGACAAAGCTAGAGTAATGAAAACTGAGGTGGTAGCACAGGGATAGATAAGTAGATCAATGGAGTAGAACTGAAAGTCCAGTCATATACTCACATTTGTGGTCAATGATTTTTAACAGAGGTGTCAAGACATTCAATATGGAAAGAACTGTCTTTTTAACAAGTAGTTCTGGGACAATTGGCTAGTCACATGCAAAAGAATGAAATTGAACACTGTCCTCACACCATACACACATGAACTCTAAATGGATTGTAAGCCTAAATGTAAGAGCTGAAACTATAAAACTCTTAGAAGAAATCCAGGAGTAAATTTTTATGACCTTGGGTTAAGCACAGCTTTCTTAGATATGACAGCAAAACCCCACATGACAAAAAATAAAAATAAATAAAAAATTGCACTTCATCAAAAATAAAATTTGTGTGTTTCAAAAGATACCACCAGGAAGTTAAAAGACAATCCACAGGACAGGAGAAAATATTTGCAAACCATATCTTTGGTAAGGTAATTGTATCTAGAATATATAAAGATTTCTTATAGCTCAATAAAAAAAAATACATAGTTTTGGGGCACCGGGGTGGCTTAGTCATTAAGTGTCTGCCTTCGGCTCAGGTCATGATCCCAGGGTCCTGGGATAGAGCCCCACATCGGGTTCTCTGCTCAGCGGGAAGCCTGTTCTCTCTCTCCCACTCCCCCTGCTTATGTTCCCTCTTTTGCTGTGTCTCTCTCTGTCAAATAACTAAATAAAATCTTAAAAAAAAATACACAGTTTTAAAATAGGCAAGGTATCTGAATAGACATTTCTCCAAAGGAAGTAAAAAAAGAAGAAAAGAAGAGAAAAGAAAGGAAGGAAGGAAAGAAAGGAAGAAAGGAAGGAAGGAAGGAAGGAAGGAAGAAAGAAAAGAAAGAAAGAAAGAAAGAAAGAAAAAGAAAGAAAGAAAGAAAGAAAGAAAGAAAGAAAGAAAGAAAGAAAGAAAGAAAGAAAGAAAGAAAGAAAGAAAAAGAAGGAAAGAAAGAAAGAAAGAAGGAAAGAAAGAAAAGAAAAGAAAAAAGAAGAGAAACAAACATTCAATAAGCACATGAAAAGATGCTCAATATCATTACAAGGATCTGGACAGATGTTTCTCCAAAGATATACAAATGGCCAATAGTCACATGGAAAGAGTCTCAATATCATTAGCCATTAGTGAAATGCAAATCAAAACCATGATTTTCTGTAACATTTTACACACATTGGCATGGCCTTAATGAACATAACAGAAAGTAACAAGTGTTAGGGATACTGGAGAGAAATCAGAATGCTTACATACTGCTGGAGAGAATGTAAAATGGTAAAACCACTGTAAAACTTTTGGCAGATTCTGTTTTATTGTGACCCAGCAATTCCATTTCCAGGTATATACCCAAGAGGAATGGAAAACTTACGCCAATGTAAAAATTTGTACACAAATGTTTACAGCCGCTGTATTCGTAATGGCCAAAAAGTGGAAAGAACTCAAATGTCCATCAACTGATGGCTGAAAAAAATAAAAGATAATAATGCATTCATGCTATGGAATAGTATTTGGCAATATAAAGGAATGAAGAACTGATACATGCTATACAGAGATGAACCTTGAAAAATATCATGCTAAGTGAAATAACGCTAAGTGATTACATTTATTTTCAAGATAAAAGGAAAGAGAAACCTCAGCTCAACCCACGCTGGAGTCCTCCTCGCACATACTGACATTTCACTGTGGAGGGCTTCATTGTATGGACCTCTGAGCAACAGAATTAAAGACATACTAAATTCTATTGCACATTTTCAGTGGCTGAACCAAACTGTTCCTCTATCGTAAAAAGATTCACTTGTAAAAGAGATGCAAGTAGGGTTAATCTGTTTCCTAGGTGGTAAAATTAAAGCCCCTATTTTGTACTTTGTGGGAGGACTTGTAAATGCTTAACTTTTCTTTACAATTTCTCTGAGCATCTGGTGTGAAACAGAAGATATCTCTTTCTTGAAATCCCCCAAACCCTCTTCCTCCCAAGAAGAGTTCACAAAAGGTCCCAGTGTGAGTGATGAAAATGCTCTTTACCTTGAGTTGTAAATTCCTCCCAGAGCTTATTCCTAAATGACTAGACAAACCAGCCATAACATAATTCACTTCACGGTTTATTTCCTCCACCAACATTTGTAGACTACTAGGGATCACTGTCTGAATTTGGTACTATAGATAAAGTATTTGATAGACACAGGCTAAAAGAATGAACAGAGCAGTAGGGTAGCTAGATAAGTAGATTGAAAATGACTCTGGAATGTGTACACACTGTAGGGAAACAGATACAAGGTACTCTAGGGGCTCAAAGAAAGGAAGTTAACCCAATCTGCAATGGTCAGCGAAAGCCTCCAGCAGGCTTTAAATCTTCACCTTAAGAAATAATTAGGTTCTGGGGCACCTGGGTGGCTCAGTCAGTTAAGCGCCTGCCTTCGGCTTAGGTCATGATCCCAGGGTCCTGGGATCGAGCCCCGCATCGGGCTCCCTGCTCAGCAGGAAGCCTGCTTCACCCTCTCCCACTTTCCCTGCTTGTGTTTCCTCTCTCGCTGTTTCTCTCTCTGTCAGATAAATAAATAAAATCTTTAAGAAAAAGAGAGAGAGAAATAATTAGGTTCTAAACAGGATGAAGAGGAGAGTAAGGCAGAGGAAGGGCATTCCTGCCAGAATTTTAACAAGATGCAAGGCAAGTTATTGGGAGAACATTCATGTGTGGTTATCTGCAGTCTTGTTTGACACACGAGACTATTAGCTGGGCTGCCCATGAGCTGAAGCAAAAAATTGATGACTTGGATGCACGTTAGTCCAAGAAGTTCTGAGTTTATGCCAAAGGCACGTGTGAATTTTGGAAAGACCACTCAAACTACAGCATGGAAAAGAGAGTAGAGGGAAATAAAAGTGAAGCCGGGAAGAAAAGCAAAGTCTATTGACTTATTCAGAAGAAGCTTCGACTCCAACCAAAGTAGAAACACTTGAGATGTAGCAAGGGATGGATTTTAGAGCAGGTAATAGTCATAATGAACCTACAGGTAATTTGGATAAGGGAACGAGGGAGAAGGAGGGTTTAGGGTGACTCTCTGTATTCTCTTTTGTACAACTGAAAACAGGATAATATAATTTATTGAGAAAGGGAGGTTGGAGAAACAGTGTGGGTTTGCTCTGTGAAACATGCTGATAGGCCCTTTGCACATGTTTTGTTTGTGGTGTTCCCCAAATTTCTAGAAGGTTGCTGAGCACAGAACTTTGTAGTGCAGGAAGCTCAACCATGTGCAAGAGAACACTGGAGAGTCGTTATCATTTAACAGACGAGCAGGGAAGGGTTGTTCATGGAAAAGACCAAGAATGACCAGAGACAAGTTTTGAAAAAGATTGTCAGTCAGAGTGTCACAGAAGTCAAGAGATGAGGTAATTTTCAAGAAGGGAGGAGTCAAGAGTGTCCAACCAGGTAGGTAAGTCATGTCACAATAGAGCTGAAAAATGTCCACTAGATGTTTTTCGCAAAAGGCACACTCCAGAATTTTGTCAGAGCCTTTCCACAGAAGCGCCCGCATCAGGCTGGATGGCTAGTGGGAAGTGAGTGGATTGGTAGCTGAGTCAGTACAGAGTGAAAATCGCTGCAAAAACTTTGCTGTGGGAAGAGGAGAGAGAAATATGGACATAGGTGGAAGTACCTGTGGACATGATTTCTTTCTTTCTTTTTTTTTTTTTTTACATTTTCGTGGGATATTTAGATTGCTTTTATGTTTAGAAGAAGGAAATGCTGGGTGAGGGGTTGGTGCTATTGTTTCAAAATAAGGAGAAATATCAGAGAGACGTCCGAGAAGAGAAAGGCCACAGAGCAAAATAATGAAGTTTGGGCGGAAGAGGGACCCCTTTTTCTTCGAGAAGGGAGGGTAGATGGAAAAGCAGATAACTAAATAAAACTGTTGCTTATTTCCTTTGGAAATCCCAAACAGTAAAGAAACACAATCTCACTGACCAATAATTGATGATACCATGTCCAAGTGTCTCCGTCTGGCAGGAAGAGCTTATGATTTAAGATAGAGAATCTGCCTCCCTGTCTGCACTGGGGCCATTAGATGGGGAAAAAAATAGGCTTGGTGAGTGGGGGGGAGGTAGAGGGGACAAATGAACTCTCCCTGGGTCCAATCTCACTATATTTTTATCCTCCAGGGAAGAGAACAGATGTTCTCTTTTTTGTTGAGAAAGCATCATGCTTCCTCCCCAACTTCATTTTAAACAAGAGGTTTCAAGAGAGGCCACCCACAGCTCAGAGTGTTCCCACTGAGAGGAAAAATAAATGCCAAACCCGTGTGCACTGAGCAAGGAGAAACAGCTGAAAAGAAGAAGGGAAAAAAAAGACGACTCTATAACCAGAGCTGCTTGCCTGGATTAGGGGCAAAGATGACATTAAGTTTATCACGCTTTTACTCTTATTATTTTTTAACCACTAATAATTGTTTGCCACTGATAACAGGCAACATAACAACTAGTTAGTGATTGTCCCAGTTTACTGAACCCAGAAAGTCTGGAAGTTCTTAGGAAAGTACTGTATAACATTATTTTCTCCCTGGGGATTCATAATCCCCAGGGATGGTCTAGAACCCAGGCAATGGGGATGGTCTAGAACCCAGGTTATGAAATAGTCAAAAATTATGAATACTAACAGTGATGACCAGAAGTTTTTTTTTTCATAGGAAAATTGGTGGGAAATGAGAAATTCTGGAGTCAGAAAAAGAAAAAAATTCTAGATTATCATACCACCTGCAGCCTTTGCCAAATACAATCTTTGGGAAAGTTATTTAACATTTCTATGTATCACTTTTCTTGACCATAAAATGCTGGGTCAAAAAGCATATTCCTTATAGAGTTAAATAAATAGATAATTGCAAATATTACATATACTTATATATTGTATTTAATAGTATTTTTATTATACATTTTATACTGTGTTTGTTTATTATTACACAATAAAGATCCTGCCAGAAAACAGAATTCACAGATGGTTCAAATGTAGATACTTTAAAGAAGAAACTACTTATAAATATAAAGATGGGATAAGGGCACATGAGGGAATAGTAGTAAAGTTTAAAGAGACTTAACAATTGTGGGAAGCCATTAGCACCCCAATGGACACAGAGAGGAAACAGTGTTATCTGAGGTAGCCAAGATCTGAAACCAGTGGACCCATGGAAAAGGGGAAACCCTGGTGGGGTCACTAGTCATGAGGGCATATAGCCCCTGTGGGACTTGCTGTCTATGCAGGGAGGAAGCAGGAAAAGGAATTCCTGATCTTATTTTCTTCCATCCTGTGTCCCTTTTTGATGTCTGCCATTGGCTGAAGGCAACAGAATTTGACCAATGAAGGGAACTTAGGTGATGCTTTCTGCAAAGATCCAAATTCCAGGGCACGGAGCAGGACACAGAAGATGACAGAAAGAACCCGGATCAGGATGGCACTAAGTAAAATACTAAAGATAGTTCCTAGAAGATAGTAAAAGTTTAATGAATACCACCTAAAATTATTATAAATATCAAGTTGACTGTATTGATGAAGAAGATGATGATGGTTATGATCATGATCATATATTATAGAAAAACCTAGAGAAGCAAAGTTTGAGGAATACATATATTTATGTTTTTTCTTATTTTTTTCAAATAAAAATGTTAAGTGCTATGCATGTGGCCAGCACTAATCTCCAAAGATTATAGAGGATTGATGGAAGACACAGATATGAAATTGTTGCAATACAAAATGATATATTCTGGGGTATCTGGGTGGTTCAGTTGGTTAAGTGTCCAACTCTTGATTTCAGCTCAGGTCATGATGAGATCATGATCTCAGGGTTGTGAGATCAAGCCACACGTCGGGCTCCACACTGGGTGTGGAGACTGCTTAAGATTCTCTCTCACCTTCTCTCTCCCTCTTTAAAAACAAACAAATAAACAAGGTGATATATTCTGTTTGGAGAGGTATATATCCAGCTCTGAGGACAGTCAATTAATTAACTTGCTAAGGAGAATTGGAGAAGTTTTTACACAAAATAGTTTATCATATTTGCCTGAGTTTAACATTTTCATCTACTGATTTAATAACTAACAAATTGTATGACATGGAATGCATATGATTTTCAAGAGAAATTCCAAACTAATGTATATAACTAAAACAATGGAAATAATAAAATGAAAAAAAAAGACTAAACAAAGAGAAACAAGCTTATTTTATTGAACAAAATCTTATATTTTCTATTTTTAAAAATTCAGAAGCACCATCTAAATTCTTATTTTTTTTAACTTTCTTATGGTGCTGACTTTTTTCTTTGTGAATTACGGACCTTCAAAAGACACAAAAAAATTATTTCAGCCCTGCTTAAGCTAAAATGACTTAAAAAATATTTAGTGCATAGTTTTTATACATATCACTAAAAATATTTTCACTGACAAAAACATGCTTGAATTTATACTTAAGGATTTCTGTAATGTAAATAATAGAGAGTAAAGACAAGTAGAGGTCAATTCATAGAATTTCCTCCTTTTAGTGATAGAGAAAGTGGGACACAAAGAAGCCAAGTACCTAGGATCATGTAAATATATGGAGACATAATTTGAAGACAGGTTTCACAATTCTTAAGTCAGTGGTGAAATACAGAAAGAATAATTTTCCTTTGCTACATCTTCAGTTCTCTTACTTGTTATTTCTCAATGTTTTCTCGTTGGAAAACACTGGCGTATACCCTTAGTCGTTGGAAGAATTAATGCATCTACATGGTCAGTTAACTCCATGCCTGGATCGTCTGGATTTTTTTACTCTGTCTCTTCAAGGCTATGCTTCCTCCAGTTTGTAGGGAGAAAGCAGAGTGTGAGGGCCCCCAAGCCATTCACTCACATTCTTGTCTCCCTCGTTTGGCGGCTCTGCTCAACCTGACTCTTCCACAGCAGGTGTTTCTTGGATGTGAATGACCAACAAAGTGTATGCATACTTTCAGGGTAATTTATGGAGAAAAAGTTAATGCTATGCATTAAAGTCAAAATGTTTGCTGGGTAGTGCTGGAAAATGAGACACCAAAGGAGTCTCAGTGTGTCTGTTCACTCTGGGGGGAGGTGTGGAGAACAGAGAGAAAGAGCTTGGAGTTTGAGGTTTAATCTTGAGATCCTGATAAATGCTGTGTCAGGAGTTCAAAAGGCAAAAAGATGGCAGAGGCCAAAATTTTCATCCTAGGTCTTTCTGTGCTCCTGCATATCTGGTATTAACAATGTTGCCTGTCTTCACATTACCCTTGCCTTGTATTTGAGGGACAGTCAAATCTGTTACATCACTGTGCAATGCAGACAGATCAGCCTTCACTTGAAACATAATCGAATAAATAGTCGTAATCAACCTTTGGTTGGTCATGAAGTTATGACCCACTATGAAGAATATGTAGTTTGAAAAATAAAGTTAAGTCACAGATAAACATAATTACCTACTTAAAAAGATATTCACAATAACGTAGTTTTAAAGTAACCGGGTCCCTTTTAAGATTAAGTACATTTCTACATATAAAACTGTGATTTAGGGCGCCTGGGTGGCTCAGTCGGTTAAGCGACTGCCTTCGGCTCAGGTCACGATCCTGGAGTCCCGGGATCGAGTCCCACATCGGGCTCCCTGCTCAGCAGGGAGTCTGCTTCCCTCTGACCCTCTTCCCTCTCGTGCTCTCTGTCTCTCATTCTCTCTCTCTCTCAAATGAATAAATAAAATCTTAAAAAAAAAACTGTGATTTACACACAACCTTATATTTATAAAATCAAAGCCCCTATGTTGCTTCCAGTCTGTCTCTCCCTGAACAATTTCTCCCATGTTCAAAAAATGAATAAAGAAATAAAGAAATAACCCAACCCTGGAGTGATCTCTTATGGTTTAGTTTCATTGAGGGTGATATTTAAATAAAATGTATTGTGATATAGTATATATATAATATACCTATTGTTATATATAATACTATAATATTATATATTATAACTCCAAAATTGGAGTATGCTTATGAAAAATCTTCAAAATAAAATAAATCAGTCTAGAAATGAAGTTAGAACAGGGATTGGCTTTAAGTACTGAACTTCAGTTTGTTCATCCGTTTAAGACACAATTAACAAACATACGAAATTTCTATACCATGTTTTCTAAAATTTGAAACATAAAAGTAGATCTCATGGATAAAATAATTCTTACGTAATATTTCCATGGATTTTTGTATAAAATTGAAATATGAGATAATACTAATGACATCAGAATGAGGTTAGCATCTCATTTATAAGAACTTCTTATATAAACTAGAAAAAAAGAATGGTATCTTCCTCCACCTCCATCATTATCCCCACCAGCCATTAAACGGACCAAAGGAGAAGAAGGTGGCCTTTGCCTAAGAATTTAGTGAGAATTTAGCAGGACATGATTTCATGTCTTTCAAAGACCTGGGCAGCTCACTGCACAGGCTGACCGTGGTCAGATCTCTTGGCAGGGCTCACATGCTCCACAGGAAGAGCTGAGGGATTTGTGCGCTTGTCGTGTTGCCTCGAAGAGGAACGGAGCACAGAGAGGGGCTGGGAAAGAAGGGAAAAAGGAAGGCTGAACAACAGGACTGGACGTTGAAGCTTCAGTTGTGCTAAGAGACAACCTGGCTTGGCACTCTGTCCCCCTAATAACTGACTTTTTGTCCATTCACCTGTCTCACTATCTCCGCTTTCAGCTCAGCAAATGAGTTCTTTCCTACTTGACACCAGATGGGAACAGCCTCCAACCGCCATCCACCTCTACGTAAAAACATACTGGCATTCCCACCTTCCATTTAGCCTTGGATGAGAATGCATTTCTCCTCTTTTCCAAGTACAATTTCTCTTTCTCTGTTCTGGGTCCAAACCCCTCAAACACCTGGCCTGTATGTCCCCTTCTTCTCTGTAGGCCCCTTCCTCTGTCAGATCAGCCTGTCTTAAAACAGCATCAAAATGTGTTGAACTTTTAATCATGTTTCCCCTCACCTCAATGAATCTTGAAAGAATAGCCCCAGCTTGTTACAAATCCCTTACCTCCAAGTCATCGCTCAACCCTTTTCATCTTGGGTCCATCCACCACAACGGTGTTAAAATCACAATCTTCAGTTCAACAATGACCTATTTATTTAATCCAATGAACGTTTTCCTTTCCTTTAGCACTCGAAACTTTGGCAAACATTTTTTTAAAGATCATATTTATTTATTTGAGAGAGAGAGAGCATGAGAGAGGTGAGGGGCAGAGGGAGAAGTAGACTCCCTGCTGAGCTGGAAGCCTGATGTAGGACTTGATCCTGAGACTTTGGGATCATGACCTGATATGAAGGAAGTCACTGAACCAACTGAGCTACCCAGGCGCCCCGAACCTTTGGTAATTTTGAGCTTTTTTCTTCCTTCATCCTACTGGTTAAGGCCTGCAGTCTTATTCTGCACACTTCTCTAGAGTGATTACAGCACCCATGACTCAATGAGCACCTATAAGCCCTTGCTCCTGCCTCATGCTTTAAACAACTATATTCTCTCTACTGACTTCGCTGATTGAAAGCCCCCAGAGGAGCCCAAACTCAAAATGTCTACAAGTCAGCCCTTCTTACTTCCCCCAGCTCTTCAAATCCAATTCTTTTATCCCTGATCTTGAGGAAGCGGCATTACCATCCAGCCGTCTCCCAAACCAGAAATCTGTGGCGATGTCCTCTAGTGCACCACTTTGTATACCATCAGCTCTGTAGTTTCTCCTTGCAAATGACTCTCATGCCTGATTCCTTCTCTGCATCGATATTTTATTTCAGACCTCCATTATTTCTTCCCCTGAATAATGCATTTGTCTCCCAACTCTACCATAGATCTGATTAGGGAGTCACCCCATTCTACTGTTATAAAATGTAAATATGATCCTGTTATTTCTCATCTGCAACCCTTCTGTTGTCCCCTAGACATGCCAACACCGAAACTACTAGGCATGACATACACACCCGGTGTCCATTCTTCAATATCCTACCTCTATGACCTCATCTCTTCATCCTGCCCTATAAAGCAACCAATAGTCATATTGAATTAATATAAGTTCCTGAAATGTGCCATGATCTGAGAGGCCTCTCAGCATATTGTGCCTGCTTCACCTCTTTCTGGAACCTCCTGCCATATTCTCTGCTTGACTTATTTCTACAGTTTTGCTGAACTCCAGTACAGCATTTTGTCCAGAGTGCCTTCCTGGAACTCTCACTGAGTTTGATGTCTCTCTTCTATTTTTTTGTACTACCTTTTGCATATTGATCATTTATAACACTGCATTTTAATGACCAGCTTGATCATTTGCCTTTTCCCCAAAAATGTGAAATCTTCCAGTTTCTAGCCTATGTCTCTCACATCTGCATCATAAACACCTAGTGGTGAGTCTGGCACCAAGGAGAGGTTTGCTATATATTTATTGACTAAACCACACTGCTACAGTCTTGGATAAGATGCACATGTGTGTTAAATTACAGACTATTGAAGTTCACATCAGCAACCGGGTAACGCAAGTCAATTCATTAGCAAGGTCTTATTTATTATTATCCTGCCAAGGTTGATTTTATATATTTGCTTACATCCATGTTATTGTGCTTAGGATAAAATGGTGACCTCCCGTTTGAATTTCACATATTTTGCCTTTCACAGCAGGGAACTATACTAAGTCAGCATTTTTATGTCTCAAACTACCTTCAAGGCATAAGGTCTTACTTAAAATAATAAATGATCACCCTTCAAGAGTCAATTAGAATCAGAATCATAACAATTTCTTTCTGGAAAGGACAGTCTTAAGAGACATGTATTTCAACTGTAGTTGAACTGACTCATGAATTTGATAATTGTTCTTCCTGCTGTGAATGTTAGCTTTTATTCTTCTTTTAGTCCAACATATAAAGGCCCCCACAACTATAGAGTCTGTTGAAGTCACTCAAAATTATTATACAAAAACGTACACTTCTGTAGCGGCTGATTCAGTAGTTCAAAACAGTCTGGAAAAAATAAAATTTAGCCAAATGAGAATTTCAAGGGTGGAAGTCATGTTATTGTTTTTTTCTCAAACATATTGTTTTTAGCCTACAGCAAAAGTGAACTTTAAGTAGTCCCTGCAGGGATATCTGACATGAAGCGTTCATTAAGCTGAAGACGTACCCAGCAAGTATAAAAAGGTTAGTGTGGCTCTCTACGCTACGGAAATTTCTTCACAGATATTGAAGCAGTGCCTTTGATATACTAGATACTGGGTCATGGGGATAGAAGTGCTAGGTCATGGGAAAACTTTCCCCTTGAAAAGATTACTATATAATGTGAGATATATATTTGTTAATCTTATTCCAATGTTTTTGATGCTATGATAAATTATGGACAGTATCCTATGGAAGCACAGATGAATGGCAGTCAGCTCCAGTGTGAGAAAATATTTGATATACAAATATAAAATATTTGATGAACAAGTGCAGTTTTAATGGAGAGGTTAAGAACGGGGAGAGTGATAGGTTTATTGCATTAGGGAGAATTTGAAGCAGAAGACATACATGGTATGGCATGAATCATGGACCAGAACAGGGCACAAATCTGGGTGATGATTGGGTATTACTCAAAGAGAAGGTAAGTCAGAGGGGAGCAGGGTAAGGTACCAAAGTGAGAAGAGGCTGGGACCCAGAGAATCTCGGAGTTTTTCCTGCTGTTAATAGGATGCCCTTGGAGGGTTTTCACGGAGGAGACAGGCATGACCAGAGTTTTGTTTGAGGAGAACACTCTGGAAGCAATGTAGAAGAGGGACTGGATGGAGGAAATTTGGAAACCAGATTGAAGACAGCTACAATACGCAAAGTTACTGATGCTGGGGCCTGTTCTAGAACTTTGGAAGTGGGATGAAAAGAAAGGCACACATTTGAGGAATATTTGAGGAGCAAGGTCCAGAAATCGTTTTAAGTGAAATCTAAAATTTACTACCAGATTTATCTGATAGCAGGTTCCACACCAAACCCACCGCAGTTATCATGGACGCCCTTAGAGCTTCCCATCCCCGAGCTGCTTGGTCCCACCACTGCCCCACCTCACCCGCTCAGCATATGCGCGCCTCCACAAACGCACAGCCTGGCTGCGTGCCGTGTATAACGCTCTGCTTCAAGGGTGCAGAACCGCGCATAATTATATCACAAATGAAATCGCGAAATTCAATTTAGGGCCTAGGCATAGCTTCTCAATTTGGAAAGCTAAAAGCCAGTGCTGGAGCGGGGATGGAGGAGGGACAAGTCATAGGGGAGCTGACTTATCCTCTGTTCTTCATTTCACTTTGAAAGTAAATACACTGGCCTTAGGCTCTAGGATACAAAGCAAATAATGGACAATTATTCAGTTAATATGATCACTGTAGACAGTGAAATCAGATAATGCCTGCCGCGCTCCTCCATACACCCGCCCCTCCAAGCGCGCGCTGTTTTGTCTACACAGACATTTCCAAATATAGCCCAGGTATGTTGTTTCGGGAGCTGAGCTGCTACTACAGTTTGAGGTTTGTCTTTGCGCCCGATTTTGCAGAGTGCAGTGTCTTAGTAAATTACAAAGTAAGTGTCTTCTGTTACGTGGAGACTGCTGAACACCAGAGGGAGGTAAGGATTTTCTTCCACGGGGGCGATCCATATTGTCTGATCTTTTAAAGCCTCCCATGAAAAACTGAAATGGGCAAACACAGACGTTTATCCTTTAGTTTTTAAGGTATGTTGGGAATAGATAGAGCAGTTCATTTGGTAAAAATTCTACTGTATCTAATTTTTTTCTTTTAATACTCTGCAACTGAAGAATGCGGTTGATGTAAAACCGATTTTCAATCCCTGTTTTGAAGGAAATTTCCAATGTCCAGAAGTCCCTTCTTTCTTATTGCAAGTGAGGTTTTCAAATTTAGGCAGAAAGAAGAAATTCCTCTCTTCTTTCTTTAATTTAAGCAGACTGTTCCTAAGTGCATTTTTTAAAAGGCTACAGAGGTAAAACTAGGCCACGGTGGTGATATTAGCTCCAGGAAAAATAGTCTGATTTACACTTGAATGCAGTTATTTCAACTTTTCAAGTAATGTAATCTTAGGGAGACCTTGGTTCCAAAAATATGACAATGTATTAAGTAGAAAATCAAACTTCACAGGATCATTTTATTTCCATTAAGTTCCACTCTGAATACTGCAGAAGGCAATATTTGGTTTTATTATTGTTAATTCCAAATATAATAAATATTCGTCTCAATCTGAGTTGATTTATTATTATTTAAAGTAGTAAAATATTTGAAGCTTTCACTATATAGAAGATATCATAGGATTTGGTCCAAACTACTATTTTTTTAATTTCTCTTTTGCTAAAAGTAGCACGGTCTAAATTCTTAGAAAGTGTACATTATAGACATAACTTTTTTCGAGGAAACATAATTTGACTTACAATTATTAAAGGATATATCATAGAAATTATTGTTTTGTGGCAAAGGATAATAATACTTGGGTAGTTATTAGAGAATATTGTCATTATGTAATATACATGTGTACCATTTTATATTTGTTACTAATACTGGGCTTTTCTTTTTCTTACATGTAATTTCCCCATGATTATGATTTTTTTTTAAGTTTGATATAGCGTCTTTCAAATAAGTACTGAAAAGTGCTATAAAAATAAATTTTAAAAATATGTTTGGGCTAATCTATACAGTCTAATACCCTGTTACTCCTAATATAATCTGTTAATTTCCTGTAAGAAGGTAGTGGTTAATATCTCTAATTTACTTAGAAAGTGATAACAAAGTGTCTGAACTCTTAACAGGAAACTGACTCTCCACGACAGGAGCATGAATGGTGGAGCCTAAGGGCCTGGACTGACTGATTGATTAAGTTTATACTTTTATTCCAGTTATCATACAGTGTAATATTAATTTCATTTGTACAATATAGTGATTTGACACTTCCATACTACACCCTGTGCTCAACACATAATTACACTCCTTAATCCCCATCACTAATTTTTTTTTAAAGATTTTATTTATCTATTTGAGAGACAGAAAGCGTGTGTGCATGCACGTGAGCGCACGAGCAGGGGGAGGGGCAAGGGGAGGAGGGAAGCAGGCTCCTGGCTGAGCAGGGAGCCTGACATGGAGCTTGATCCCAGGACCCCAAGATCATGACCTGAGCTGAAGGCAGATGCTAACTGACTGAGCCACCCAGGAGCCCCTCCCCATCACCTATTTAACCCATCCCCCCCTCCCTCTGGTAACCATCCATTTGTTCTCTAAGGGTCTATTTGATGATTTGCTTCTCTCTCTCTTTTTTCATCCCTTTGCTCATTAGTATTGCTTCTTAAATTCCACATATGATGGAAATCATATGGTATTTATGTTTCTCTGACTGGCTTATTTCACTTAGCATCATACTCTCTAGCCCGACCCAGGTTGTTTCAAATGCCAAGATTTTGTACTTTTTATGGCTGAGTAATATTCCATTGTGTATATCTATCTATAGATAGATAGATAGATAGATAGATGATAGATAGATAGATAGATAGATAGATAGATAGATAGATGTATGTACACACCACATCTACCTTTTTTCCCCCTCACATCTACAGTTAGGGTTTAAATCCTAGCTCTCCTACTTATTATCTCTTTGACTTTGGCCACCTATTTGACCTGTCCATGTCTTATTCTCTGTACCCAATTATCCTGACCTCTCATTTTTTATCAACTATAGAAAGGGGTTCATGATGGAATGAGATGGTAGAACTGTAAGAATTATTCAAATTCATAGTAGTAAATTCTTTGGCTCCTGTCTGCCATATAATGTTATAAAAGTCCGTCATTATAATTTTTGTATATTGGCTGATTTAAGTCACTGTTGGTAAGATTTTTGGGAGGATGAAGTTGGGAGTGTGGGAAATAGGGAGCCGAGATAGTGGTTATTGCACTTAGTGCTTATTGTACTTAGTGCTTATTGTACTAAGAAGTATTTATAATGAAAAGGTCAATATTAGCCTCATTTTAATTAAAATTTAATTAAAATCTTGAGGCAAAGGCCATCTTTGGGTTTAAATACTTCATTTGTAATCCCTCGTATCAGATCAATATTCATTGTATATCAAATTTTAAACATGTGCATTAGCCCTCTCAACACCTTTATAAAATGTTAAAATTTACCTTCAAAAGCCACGTTGGCATTGCAATTCAGCATCCTTTCAGCGCCTGCAGGAAAGGGGCAATGAACATAGAAAATAAGTTCAACTGAAATGTGTCACTGTTCTTGCTAATGGAGACAAAAGGACTCTGTAGAAAGTGCTTCTTGGGGCACCTGGGTGGCTTGGTTGGTAAAGTGTCCTTCTTTGGCTCAGGTCCTGATCCCGGAGTCCTGGGATTGAGCCCTGGGTTGGACTCCCTGCTCAGCGGGGCATCTCTTTCTCCCTCTCCCTCTGCCCCTTCCCCACATCCCCCTTGTCCTCTCTCTCTTTCTTTCTCTCTCTCGTTCTCTCTCTAAAATAAATAAAATCTTAAAAAAAAGAAAGCGTTTCTTAAGAATGTTAGTATGTTAGTAGTAACTACAACTCAAATAAGAGCATATTACAGCAGCGACTATGAATATTAATGCTCCTTACTATGGAAAACCAAACAAAAAAGGACATCTTTGCCAATGCCATAGCCTTGAGGGTTAGTAAGCGTGCCATGTGATTGTCTTCAATCTGCTGTATGAATTGCCTACAAGCCTCTTTATCTTCCCTAGACATGATTAATGGGAGCATATATCAACTCCAGGGGCTTCTACCTTCTCTACTGAGCTTCCCTTAAGGGGATCATCTACCATGGGGAACAATAAAAGATAGCTGGAACTTAAAAAAAAAAAAAGCATAAGGGTGGGGAGAAAATCAATCTATTTCACCACTAAACCTCAAATAAATAGATGACCCTGCTCGCAGCGCCCTTGGAGCCCTAATGAGATACAAATTGATCGACAAATGTTCTCCCTATGGAGAACTGTAACCTATTCAGCTCAAAAGAGCCAAAGACCGAGTTAAATCTCTTAAAATATCACACCCTTGGTGCTTCAACCATTTTCCTTTGTTGCTCTTTAATTTGAGACATTTGTCAAGGAAGGAAAATATATGCCTTCTGGGAATTCCCTTGTGGAGTTACAAAGGATGCAAATCTGGCCTGAGATATGGTAAGCTTTCCAAGAACGTCAAGACTCACACTGTTGCTTTTCTCATTTATTGCCCAGTTGTTCAGCTGAAGCTGGAATATGCCCCTCAACTCCATCTAACAATGCTTTTCGTAATGGGTATGTACCTAATAATGAGAAGACCTTGGACTATATGCTTTAGACACCTGTGGGATCTCTGCTGAAACCAAAAGACTCATTTTTAATCCCCAAATTAAAACAACAACAACAACAACAAAGGGGTGGAGAAAGGAAACAAAAAAGATCATGGGTAAGCCATCAGGACGAAGGAAGCTGATGAATCTTGTGGTTTGTTTTGCTTGTTTATCCAGGAGAATGAGATCCTTTGCTGGGATTTCATATTCAGCTTTCTGTTGCTTGGAGCAAACCAGTTTCTGCCCCAGAATCTCAATTTCCTTCTCTGTTATGTGAAAAGACCAGAGTATATAACCTCAAGGGTCTTTTTGGGGTCTGCGATTGTTATTATTTAACTTAGGGAGGTTTTGGCCCTAAACGTTAGTAAACAGAAATTGCCAAAGATTAAAACCTGAGAAAAACATCATTTTCTTAATGACTTATAAGACAGCAAAAATACCAGGCAATGTAAGATGCCAAAAGCTCCTTATGTTTTTAGTAATACATTTATATTACATTTCTTTGTTCTAATACTCTTGACCTAAAGGAATCTTGCGCCTACATCAAATGGATCCTCTGGTTCTGCTTCTCTATTTCATGGAAGAGGAAGCTGCTGTCTGAATCTCAGAGCTCCCAAATTACAGGAGATACTGAGAGATGGAGAATATTTGTAAAAAGGGGGGGGGTAGACTCTTTCCAAGGCATGCATGTTAACATACATGCACATAACATTTAACCACACACACACACACACACACACACACACACATACACACACACATAATTCAAAGCATAGTTTTTAAAATGGGACTGAGTAAAAGTATAAAACTGAAAAACATTTTGTCCTTTCTCTTTGGGGGACTGCGATATGAGGGCTATGATATATATAAGTAAATTCAATACATGGAATTATGTCATTGGAGCAGATAGAATGGTATAAAGAAGGAGGGAAAGCCCTTTCCCACAGGGAGAGTCAAGGAAGGCTTTGTGGAGGATGTCATTTGAGATAGGCCATAAAACATGGATAGTGTTTATATTTTAAAGACATTTTGGGTGGAGGAAACAGAATCCATCCATTTATTCACTCATTCATTCATTTACGCATTCACCCAACATCTATTAAGCAGTGACAATGGAGAAGGCATTGTATTTGATCCCACACTATGAAATCGAATAAAATGAGGTCTTTGCCCCCAGGGGGTAGCACTTATTTGAAAAACAGGTGACCGGTTCATCTGTATCATAAAATACATAAGGGAATGGAGGACATAAAACAGGGAAGGTGGATCAGAATCTAATTGGGGAAGGACCGGAATCTCAGCTTGATCTTTATTTGAAAGACAATGAGAGGGTCACAGGTTTCTGAGCAGATGGTCAGTACAACTTATCAGCATTGGGCTTTAAGTAAAGGTTAAAGAACACATACAAATGGCTAACAGACACATGAAAAAATGTTCATCATCATTAGCCATCAGGGAAATTCAAATCAAAACCGCATTGAGATACCACCTTACACCAGTTAGAATGGCAAAAATTGACAAGGCAAGAAACAACAAATGTTGGAGAGGTTGTGGAGAAAGGGGAACCCTCTTACGCTGTTGGTGGGAATGCAAGTTGGTACAGTCACTTTGGGAAACAGTGCGGAGGTTCCTTAGACATTTAAAAATAGAGCTACCCTATGACCCAGCAATTGCACTACTGGGTATTTACCCCAAAGACACAGATGTAGTGAAAAGAAGGGCCATATGCACCCCAATGTTCATAGCAGCAATGTCCACAATAGCCAAACTGTGGAAAGAGCCGAGATGCCCTTCAACAGACGAATGGATAAAGAAAACGTGGTCCATATAGACAATGGAATATTACTCAGCCATCAGAAAGGATGAATACCCACCATTTGCATGGGCATGGATGGAACTGGAGGGGATGATGCTAAGTGAAATAAGTCAAGCAGAGAAAGTCAATTATCATATGGTTTCACTTATTTGTGGAACATAAGGAACAGCATGGAGGACATTAGGAGAAGGAAGGGGAACATGAAGGGGGGGAAATCAGAGGGAGAGATGCACCATGAGAGACTATGGACTCTGAGAAACAGACAGGGTTCTAGAGGGGAGGGGGAAGGGGGGATGGGTTAGCCCGGTGATGGGTATTAAGGAGGGCGCGTACTGCATGGAGCACTGGGTGTTATACGAAAACAATGAATCATGGAACACTACATCAAAAACCAATGATGTATTGTATTGTGACTAACATAACATAATAAAATAAAATTAAAAAATAAAAAAGGTCACCAAGTAGCCACAAGCAGCACTGGCAGCCAAAAGTAAACTAGATTGAACTCAAGATGGAAAAAGGAAAGAAAATCTTAGCAAACAAACACAGGTTAATGGGGACTTAGTACCTCTATTTGCAAAACCTGACTCAGATAATCCCATTGAGCTCCAGAACCAATATTTCTTCTGAAATGGCTCTCCTGAAGAGTCTTAGCACTTTAAAAATACAAACATACGAAATCTCAGGGATACTGGAAACACTAGATGGGGGGCCATGAGGCCCAGCAAGATAGTGGGACTTGTCCAAGGTCATAAAGTGACTCAGAGAAGAGTCCGGAAGAGGCTCCATGAGTCATGGCTCCCGGCTCCTGCTCTGACCCCCAGACGAAGCTGCTCCCAGGCAACGGAGAGGACTCAGCCTCGATGCAGCCACACTGGCTCTGCGTCTACCTCTCTGGCCTCCCTTCATGTCAGGACTGTGTCCTGTTACATTTTGTTCCACAGCCCAGAATCAGTTCCAACGAATACATTTTGACTAGGTGGAGAAGTCGTAGCAATGAGATAGTTCACCTGATAATACTAGGCTGTGACCGCCCAGTGCAGGTAGTAGGGCCAGAGTTGGAAATAAAATGAGCAGATTCCAAGTCTGAAATGGTGACCATTCAGGTTCCACGGGCAAGGTATTCAGCAAATCTGGACAAGATGGGAAAAGAAGACCATGGGTCGAGGGAGATGTTGGGGGCATCTGCTCTTCATTAATACAACAGTTGTGCTCTGGTATAGTATATCACAATAAGGAATGAGTATATTAGGATCAAGATGCCCTGAGGAATTTGTTGATATCATCACGGATGCCCACTGTTTGTTAAAATAATGCTGGTTGCCATCCCCAGTCCCTGAGATTCTATTTTACCCTCTCCCTCTCTGGCAAAGAGGATGGTTTATACTGGGATTGTTTTAAAACCTCAGTCAACTCTGATACTCACCCTGGATGGAAACCACTCTTGCAAAATATCAGATTTGTGGTATGGGGGTAAATGTTAATTTTTCCTTTTTTTTTTTTTTTTTTTTTTTAAAGTGACGTGTCCTTGCCATTATTCTTCCTTCTGGGCTTAGAATCTTCTTTTGCTGTTAATCGTGTATGGCTCATTGAAACAATTATTAAATTGCATTTTAATATAGCTTTTAATGAACAATATTAAAAACATACGTTGGTCATTTAATGGTATAGAAATACAAGTATTCCTTGTACAGATCTGTAGGCATTCCAGTTCCAAGGTAAAGGTATATTTACAAGCGTCTGGGAGAAATGAGTAATAATACCTTTTTTTCTTATGAAAGTATCAGGGTGGGAAAGCCAGTATACTCAATAATTCTTTATAGTGGAGGGTGTATAAATCCAGTGTTTGTACCTGTATGGGCAAAATACTGCATTTAAAAATTTAAATTTCATTTCAGTAAACTAGCCACATACTTGAAAATCCAGTCAAAGCCATGGAAAGCTGAACTACATTGTTGAGGGATGCACGCATAGGTGATGAAAATCCAAATAAATGCAAAATAACTTATCACCAAAGTCAGGATTGTGTAACCTCTAGGGGTTGGGAGGAGGTTTTGCTGAGAGAGGGCACATGGGTGGGGGGGTGTTCTAGGGGCCAGCAATGTTCTATTTTTTGACCTAGGGGGTGGTTACACAGATGTTTCCTTTATTATATTGTTAAACTGTCCGAATATGTTTTATACAGTTTTCTGCATATAAGTTATAATTCACAATAAAAAGTTTTAAAAAGTTGAATAGTGCTGGAAGACTCCATAATAAAAAACAGCTGTTTCTTTGTTCCTCTTGTTCTCATCTTTTAATTCCTTTTCAACAGATGAAGCCACTGTTTCTAAGGGTATTGATCTTCATATTTCTCAAGAAAATGCTGATATATCTATTTTTAATTTTAAAAAAGTTTACAGATTACATTTCTGCTTTCCTCCGGAGCTGATGGAAGATTAACTCCAGGTCTTATTCCTCAACACACACAGGCGTGGGTGGGCTCTTTTCCTCCCTCCGTCCTGCTCCCAGAATTTTTTGGTTAAATTAATATTCAGCACACACCTTATTATGACTGGGAATATTTTGTTTATAGCTTAGCCACCCAGTACTTTAAGATTACATTTCACTCTTTTGTACATTTTTATGCTCTCCTGATGGTTAAAAGTCGCTTCTGTTTTGTTTTTCTTTGCATTTTGGTCTATAGAACCATCACTTATTTGGCTTCAAAGATTTTCAAAGAAAAATCGTCCAACTTCCCCAATAATCTATTCCAACATGAGATAGTCTATCGGTTTGTGGGGGGGGGGGTGTTGCGTGTGCACGCGTCTGTGTATTTCTTGGTGTCTTCTTTCTGCTGCCTCAAACCACATAAGACATTGTTTGGGTCTGCTATACCAGCTGTCTTCCTAAGACTTCTCTTCACCATCATCCTGGGAGTTGTCTTCACGTCTTCCCTATTTCATAAATCCTACATATACCTCTTTTATGGATTACTGCCTTGGAGTGTGACGCCAGGAGCTTCCTGGAAAAAGATGTATGGCAGGTAATTTTTTTGAGTGTTGGCAGGTCTGAAAATACCTCGATTCTACTATTACACCTCCTGATGGTTTGGCCAGGATTATAATTATAGTTTTGGAATTTTTTTTTCCAGAATTTTGAAGACATACTTCTGCTGTATTCTAGCTCCCAGTAATCTCATTCATGGTTTTTCTTTGCATGTGCCCTGTGTTTGTTTGAGTTTCTTTTTTCCCAAAAGGCTTTTAAGATATTTTCTTCATTATTGGTGACCTAAGATTTTTTTACAAGGCACCTTGACATGGATCTTTTTTTTTTTTTTAAGTAGAATACCGAACACAAGGTGATGTCTTTTAATCTAGAAACTCATGTTTTTTAAATTCTGCATAAAGCTCCTGTCTCCACTGTTGATGACTTTTTTCTCTTAATCCCCTCTTCTCTAACTCTTCTTCGACGCTGGGTCTCCCTGGTCATCTTTCTTTTTCTCATTTCCTTCTTTTTATCTTTCTATCTTCTAATTAGTCAGTGGATTTTCTATCATTCTGTCAAATTTTTCATTTCTCCTTTGTCATTCTCCCCTCTGCCCCACATGGAGGTATAATAGGCTTTTACAAAAGATTGATTTAGGGACCCACTCTTGACTTCAGATACATCTGCAGATTTTCTTTAGGATAAAAATAAAACCCCTTAGCATGCTTTTATGATTTGGCCCCTGCTTCCCTCTGTAGTTCACCGTATTGCCACTGCCCACAATTATCAATATCCTACTGAACAATTCCCAGTGCTTTGGGGGCACTCTGTTCTTTTTTATCTCACTTGTGACTCTTCTTTGCCTTGGGATTTTTATCTCTGTCCTTTCTCTGGCCAACTCCTACTTATTCATTCTGATTTAGAAGTATGTTATTCTTTTTTTTTTTAAGATTTTATTTTTTTACTTGACAGAGAGAGACACACAGTGAGAGAGGGAACACAAGCAGGGGGAGCGGGAGAGGGAGAAGCAGGCTTCCTGCTGAGCAGGGAGCCCGATGAGGGGCTCGATCCCAGGACGCTGGGATCATGACCCGAGCTGAAGGTACACGCTTAACGACTGAGCCACCCAGGTGCCCTAGAAGCATAGCATATTCTTCTTGAACCTGTTTTCTGACCCACTTCTTTTAGGTAATACACACTTCCCACCTTGTTCCACTCCAGTGCCCTACTAAGTGCTCCAGAGTGTGTTGTACTCCTCACTTCAAATCATTTATCAAACACTATCAGAGTAGTGCACTGTACTTGTACTTGGGTAGGAGCCATGCCAGTCTTATCTACACTTGTGAGCCCCATCACTTTCCAAGTTTGTGGAAGACTCAACATTTGCTGAGTGGATAGTATTCATTGCACGCATTAAGTGCTCACGAGCTTCCATGCTCTATTTTCACTGTCCTACATGTATTCATTCATTTAACCATCACAAAGCCCTAATAAGGTTGCTCCTATTATTATTATTCCCTTTTCAAAGACAGGATCACTGAGGCTAAGTGGAATACCCAATTCACTTATGAGTGACAGATTTTGATCTAAACTTAGACCTTCTGGTTCCAGACCTTCCATTTCCAACCCCTCACTATGAGTAGTTGAATGGGCACAAAGGCAACAAAACACAAATTGGACCTTTCACAAAGGGTAAATAATTCTCAAATTACCTCCATAGACATGGAATTGCATAGAAAAGAGAACTGACTTCGGTCTATCTTCATAAAATGTGTCTGAGATCTTTTTTTATTCTAGATATAAAAGCCTTATGCAAATCTCAGTATTTTTAATCTTTAGAAAAAAACTTCCCAAAATGTTTCAAAAGTTTAGCTAAATAAAAGCTTTACATTAAAAAGATGAGAACATCAAACTAGATTGTCTTTCTCAAAAAGATAAGGAGGATATATATATTTCAAATCTATTTAAAAATTACCTTCATAAATAACTGCATTCCAAATGTTAAACAGGCTCGTGCAACATAAATGGAAGATTTGGGCCATTCAAGGAGCTGCACATGAAGGGTTTTAACACTGAACAGAAGATGGTCAGCTGCAATGTGTAGGTAGAATGAGATGAAGAATCACTGTATCATACATCATGGCCAAGTTTTTATTTGTTTCGTTTTTTTGAATAATCTCTCTCCCTCCCATAACTGAATTAGCGAAAGGATACAAAGGCATGCCAGTGAAATAGCCTTTGGGTTTTTTCCAAATCACAACCTTACCCATATGTGAAAAGATTAACTGAAGAAAGCTACAAATGCCATGTTTTAAAAGATTTTATTTATTTATTTTGAGAGAGAGAGAGCACGAACGAGGGGCAGGGTCAGAGGGAGAGGGAGAAGCAGACTCCTCGCGGAGCAGGGAGCCCGATGCAGGGCTCGATCCCAGGACCCTGGGATCATGACCTGAGCCAAAGGCAGACGCTTCACCAACTGAGCCACCCAGGCGCCCCTACAAATTCCATTTCTGACAAGGCAGGCTTGTCATGGCTGGGCAGCTTGCGTTGTTCATGGGGCCCTGCCCTTGGAAGTGTCCCATGCTTGATTTAATATGTTGCTTCTGCTGTCTCGACATTCATAATACCTGTTAAACAAGAGGCTCACATTTTCATTTTTCACTGGGTCCTGCAATTTAGGCAGCTCATCCTATCTTCTGGTAAGGGGTCCCTTTGCATCAGAGGGAGCTGTGGTTGAATGGTCAGAGCAGAGACCTGGGGAGCTGGAATCACCATCTCCAATAAAGAGATCCATGACCTTGGATGAACTATTCAGGCTGTTTCCCAATTATCCATTTTGACTTCAGGGTGGTTCTACTGTCTGCTTCTTCCCATTTATTTAATTCATAGCCTCATCATCAATTCTTGACTGAAATATTCCAGGGGTCCTTTAATGTATGCTGTTCCCTGATTCAGTTCACTCTTCAAACTGCTACCATGTACATTTCCCTTTTTTCCAGAATAAATACTCCTGTTTCTGTGCCTGTGCTCATTCCATTCTTTATTGAGAACGCTCTTTTCTGATGCAAATGCAGACTGCAATTCTTTCTCATTAGATCGGATAGGAGTCTTGGCTACAAGACAGCAGAACATGAACCCAGACTAGTCCAAGAGGAAAGAAGAAAAGTATTATTTTGTAATAATAAAAAGTTTATCAATAGCTCATGACTTCAGGTATGGCTGAATTCAGGACACAGAAGGTTACGGGCACCCAGAATCTCAGCACTGACGGCATACTTTCTACCGTGTTAGCTTCATTCTCAAGCTGTACTTAGGACACCAGCAGCCCCAAGCTCACGTCACTACAAAACCAGATCCAAATGGCCATAGATCCTGCTTCTTTAATAATGATAATAGGGGTGCCTGGGTGGCATAGTTAAGTGTATGACTCTTGGTTTAGGCTCAGGTCGTGATCTCTGGGTTGCAAGATTGAGCCCCGCATCGGGCTCTGCACTCAGCATGGAGTCTGCTTGACTCTCTCTCCCTGCCCCTCATGGTTTTTCTCTCTCTCTCTTTCTTGCTCTAAAATAACAAATCTTTAAAAAATGGTGATAATAAATGCCTTAGGTTTTATAATATTTACTGACCTGAGACTGATGTAGCAATGGGGTTTTCTGATTAATTTTGCCTGTAATCATGAATACCGAGCAGAATTACTTCCAACTGAATCATATAGATAAAAAACAAAGGGGATACTTCCCCACTTCACTCTTAGATCAGAAAAAGAGGGAGCTGATATTGAGATGATCCTCACATTCAGAACCACTTATGCTGCTACAATATTGAAACACTCATATATTCGTTGATAAAGAGCCTTCTCCAAATTCCTTGAAATCTTCATGTCTGTTGTAAACAGACCGGCCACACTCCTAGTGTCACTCTGACCTCTCCAAGATCTACAAATTAAAGGGTTAAGGACTGGCATGGCAGAGGGTTTCTAGGACTCTTCTCTAACTCCAAGGTCAGTTTTCATATGGCTTGCTTGGTAACTCTGCCTTATTGGTTGTTTTATATTTTTATATGATGTCTGAGAAAAGAAGTTTCATCTTTAGGTATAATGAGAGCTTTTAACGATAGTGTTTAGGATTAAATTTGAAAGCAAATGTCAGACAACCAAATTATTAGTGGCTTAAACAATATGGAGGCTTCATTTTGGTCACATGAAAGGACAGGTGGACAGCCCAGGGATGCTTTGGCAGCTTCTTAATTATTGGGAACCCTAGGTTTTTCTCTTGTGTTGTTCTGCCATTTTTCATAACTGACTACCAGCTTGTGATACAAGATGTTTCTCAAGCCCAGCCATCATTTTGCATTTCATACTGCCTGAGGATGAAAAAGGAGGCCAAAGGGCATGCTCCCATTCTTTAATGACATTTCCTAGACCTCATTATGTCTCCTAGAAGTTACACACACAATTTCTCTTATATCCCATTAGTCAGAACTTAATCAGTACATGTAGTTCTAAGAAAGAAAGTACATGTTATTATTCTGGAACCATGTGTCTAACCAAATAGTAAGAAAAAAAATCCAGGTTTAAGTAGACAACTCTTTCATAGTCTTCAACTCATCATGGGAAAAGGACCTTAGGAAGGAAAATAATTTTTCAAGAAATGTTTGATGGAAGATTGGAACCTTGGAAGGAAGGGAGGAAGGAAGGAAGAAAGAAAGAAAGAAAGAAAGAAAGAGAAAGAAAGAAAGGAAGAAAGAAAGAGAAAGGAAGGAGGGAGGGAAAGAAGGAAGGAAGGAAGAAAAAGAAAAGAAAGAGAGGAAGGAAGAGAGGAAAGAAGGAAAGGAGGGAGGGAGGGAAAAGAGAGAGAGTGAGAGAAAGAAAACAGGAAAAAAGAAAAAACAGATCCTTATTTTATATCTCAAACTGGTGACAAGGGACCATGCAGAAACCATGACTTTTATTCTGAAGGGAGAAGGTCTCTCTTCTCAACTCTATTTTCCATACCTCCATCCAATATAGGTGTTTTTCTTTCTGCTTGATCTCAACCACATATGGCACATGAAATACAAGCAGGAATTATGTATGTTCAAAACTCTAACTCCTCTGGCTAATACTTGTCCCCTTCTTCTCCAAACTCTTAAAACACTTACAGCTTATATGAAGCAATACAATTAATTTACTGAACAAATATATATTGAGCATATGCTATATGTAGAATGTTCTTCTATGAGCTAGGGAAACATTAGTGACCAAAAAAGGAGACACTTTTCCAAGTGTAGAAAAACTAAAAATGAATAAGTAAAGGATGGTTTGTGTTATATGTTGGCAAAATAGAGCGAGGTATGGGAGACTGGGAGTTCTGGGGGTGGGGACTTGCAATTTTTAAATAAGGGGTCTCACTGAACAGGTGGTATTTAAACAAAGGAGGCAAGAGAGTGAACCACCCAGAAATCTGGGGGAAGAATGTTTCAGGCCAGGGAGGACGAAGCTCAAATGTCCTGATGTGGAAGCATGCCTATCCCGTGAGTAGCAATGGAGTTTGTGATCTGTCTGGCTCTGCCCGAGTGCCCACGTGGGTGGTGAGGCTGGAGACTGACTACATCACAGAGTGCTTAGTAGGCCATTCAAGACTTTGTCTTTTACTCTGAATGGAATGGGAAGCTATTGAAAGGTTTTGAGCAGAGGAGGAGCATGATCTGTTTTAAGTTTTAGAAACACCCTACAACTTGCAGGATTAAGATCAGACTTTGAAGAAATATGAGTAGAAGTAAGAAGAGCAATTTGGAATCTACTTCAATAATTTAAGACAATACTACAGACGTTACATAGAGAGAGTAGAAAATGCCGACAGTATGAACTGACAGATTGGACATGGGGCGTGAAAGCAAAGGAGGGATCTACAATGACATAAAGACATCTGAAGGATGGAGTTGTGATTTGGCTGAGATGGTAAGGTGGTAAGAAGCTTTTGGGGGAAATTCCAGTAGTTCTGTCTGTTAGACATCCAAATGGAGGTGTTGAGTAGTTGTCTGGGGTTAAGTGGAACAGCCTGGGCTAGAAATGTAAATGTGGGGATCCTTGGCATACGGGTGGTATTTACACCATGCTACTTGCTGAAATCACCAAGAGATTGAGTGGGGATAGGAAAAAAAGAAAGAAAAGAAAACCCATGGTTTGGGCATGGGGGGTGAGGGACATATTCAGTGTTTCCAGGTTGAGGGGAATAAAAAGAAGTTCCAAAGAAGATTGATAATGAGCAGCTAATGAAAAAAGTTAAAAAAAAAATGTTGAGTGATATTATGGAAACCAAGCAATGAAAGTGTTTCCAGGATGAGTGACCAACGGTGCCAAAGGCATGGTGACAGATCACATGAGCTGAGGACTAACCATTGATAATGGATGTTAGCGACATTGAGTCTCTGGAGATCTTGACAAGAGAAGTTTTAGGGGAGGAGTGGGGGCAAAAACCTAGTCTGAGTGAGTTTAAAATAATATGGAAAGATACAAATTGAATACAAGGAATTGTTTCCTGAAATTTTGCTCTATAGGAGAACAGTTAGCTTTCCCAAGACGCAAGAAATAACAACATGTTTGAATTATGATGAAAATGCTATTGAAAGAGAAAATTGATAGTACAAGAGCAAGAGTTGGATTGGAGCATTAATAGTTCGCTTGCAGAGTCCCAAGAGGGCAGAGAATTTGGGTACAGAACTGGGAGGTTGGGGAGTGGCCTGGTGAAGGTTTAGCAGGTGTTCCTTATGTGTTTAAGTAGTTTCTCATTAAGTCACTGATATTATGTTTATCTGTTAAGATTATTTCTCCAGGCCAAAGCCTGTCTTATGTATTTTTTCAACACCTGTCTAGCCAAGAGATGAGTAATTATTTAACTTTGATAAATAACATGGCAAATAGGCACTCCACTACTATCAGCGAATAATTATCTCTAAAAAACTTGAGACCAGAAATGTTCCTGTGATAAAATCTTAAGGGTGATATTTACTGACAAAAGATATCGTTGATAAAGCAGGTTATTAAAGGACTGATAAATCTGGTTACAGTTTTTAAAGTTCTACTTTTCTTCTTTTAAATGTTTTTTTTTCATTTTATTGTGAAATGTACTATATGTGGAAACATGAATAAAATATATTTATCGTAATGTGAACCACCTCTAATTAAATATATATAACATTGCCTTCCCTCAAATAAAGAAAGAAAGGACATCATCATCCCCTCAGGAGACTTGGGTTCCCTTCTCTGACCATCTTGCCCTTTGAGAAAACTGCCATCCAGACTTACATTAAAATCATTTCCATTTTCTTCATGGTTTATTGCCTATGTGTGTACCTTTAAGTGATAGAGTTTACTTTAATCTGTCTTTGAACGCATATGAATGGAGTCATATCCCTTTGTGTGTGATTTATTCGGGGAGTGAGTGAGTGTGTGGGTGTGCGTGTGTGTTAAAAAATGTTAACATTTGGAGCATCTGACTGAAGGCTATTTGGGAAAGTACTGATATTTCAACATTCCTAAAAGTCTGGAATTAAAAAATAAAAAAATACGTAAGAATGATATAATTAGTAAATTAAAATACAAAGCATCTTTAAATGTGTATTTTCTATCCTTGTACAATGCTACCTCTGTCGTACATGAAGTGTGTGTGTGTGTGTGTGTGTGTGTGTGTGTGTGTGTGTGTGGTCTATTTGTTTTTTTTTAAAGATTATTTATTTATTTATTTATTTGACAGAGAGAGAGAGACAGCGAGAGCAGGAACACAAGCAGGGGGAGTGGGAGAGGGAGAAGCAGGCTTCCTGCGGAGCAGGGACCCCGATGCGGGGCTCGATCCCAGAACCCCGGGATCATGCCCTGAGCTGAAGGCTGACACTTAATGACTGAGCCACCCAGGCGCCCCATATATGGTCTATTGTTGAGCTGTCAAATACTTTTGCATTGATCTATATGTTTAGCTCTGTGTAAATTCCACATTGCTTTAATTACTATAGCTTTAAAATAAGGTTTGATATTAGGAAGAGAAAGTTCTCCCACCTGTCCTTCATTAAGAGTTCTTAACTATTTATGATCTGTTGCAATTTCATGTAAATTCAAATTGTGCTTGTCAAGGTCTACCAAAGGAAAAAAAAAATTTTTCTTATTGGGATTGCATAAATCTAAAGATCAATTCTGAAGAGTTGAAATATTTCCAATATTAAGACAATTACCAGACAGATAAGCAATAACCCCCCACTTTAATTATGAATTTGCTCATTTTTCTTTTAGTTATGCTCATTTTGTATGTTTGCATGTTTGTATCTTAAAGCCATGTCCTTTAGTCCACATACATTTGGAATCGCTACATTTTTCTAATGAATTAAATACTATGAAGTGACTAATATTACTAGTATAAAATCTATTTAGTCAATATCTGCTTTCAGCAAGAGATTTGGTCTCAACAACTTAGCCTATTACTAGGAACAGAAATCTACATTTAAATCTTAAACGACATCTGCCATTACTTGTTACAAATGGTGTAAAACTGAGAGAGAGTTTTATTATTTTCTAAGGGCAGACCAGTCGTTCAGTGCTTTTCAGTGCTAATTTCTCTTTTCTAAGTAACTGGTCAGGTCGTCTTGTCATATATCAATGATTCCATATATGAGTGGGCTTATTTCTGTACCCTACTGGCTCTGTTGCTGAAACATGTCAGCACATAGCAACACTGACAAGATATTAAGGAGTGACTGTGCCAAAATTTATGGGAAAGCTGGAACAAAGACAGCTACCAAGAAAGTACCATGTGATAAAGGGCTGATGGCATTTACCTTCACTGGCAAACCTGGTCTGTAACTTTGGCAACCACAAGGGGGCAGGGAAGGGTATTAACTGGGTTGGAAGTCACATAAGCCTTTCCAAGGTAGAAAGTCAGATGGAACCTCCCGCATCATTATAGGACTACAAAGATTCTAACATGGTAATATTGGTTAAGAAGTAGGAAGAAGATGTAGAAACAGATACATAATTACAGGCTCATTTGCATTTTGCTAAACATCATCAGGTATAGTTGGGATATGCTTTTTCTATTTTACTAGGACTTTTATACTCTCTTTGGCCCCAAGCAATTGTCCACATACCTAATCTCATTTCTTCTTTTTTTCTTTCCAGCATGATTTCTCTCCATTCTGCAGTTATGTGTAGGAGATTAACTTGAGGGTAAGGAGTAAGTTTTTAATATTTCTAGTTTTAAATATTTTAAAACATTTTAGAATTTTTCATCCTGGTATATCTTAGATATGAATGTTTGTTAACTCTTTCATCTTTTTGTTACCACAACTCCAACAGAATCTCCAGTTGAGAAAGTTTTGTGTTTTAGTCAAATCAAATTAATATTATGAGCTCTAAAAAAGCTACAACTGAATGCCAATTATAACAATATATTATTTTTACTTCTTAGCTAAGGGGAAAGAGTTAGTGACAGAACCTTGGAAATAAAATTATTTCTGTACATTGAAAGCAAATAACTGAAACTGAATATGCTTATTTCACCCATAAAATTAGCTGTGCAGGCTTCTGAATGCTTGAGCCATGGAATGAAACATCCAATTTCTTGAAAAGAGGCTAAAATATTATACCAACTATATCAACCTCAAATCAAAATTCTGATAAATCATTGTCGTCTTCATGCTATAGATTCTCGAACTTTTTCTCTCCCCTGGGATTCTATGGAAAACACCTAAAAACCCACGGATATTTTAGCTTGCATCTGAAATAAAACATATTATTATTTTTCCATCCACATATTCATTAAAAACTGCTCTAGGGCTAAATTTTTAAGAGGAGGATATAAACTTAATGATCAAATCAGGTCCTCGATCAAGCTACCATCCCAATGAAATGGTATTTTCTTTCCCCACATATATGTAAGAGTTGTTTGCCTAATCAGATTTATTTCCTTGGTCTTTTTCCCCTTGTTTCTTTTTAATCAGAACATTAACATCATTTTAAGATTTTTTTTTTTTTTTTACGTCTTACCTTATTTTCTTAGGATATTCGGCTAGTGGTGGAGGAGACAGAAACTAATGCATGGAAGATCTAATTGCTAGGCTACCTTTCAAATCATACTTTCACACATCCTGAAAATCCACATTTCCCAGCTCACCCTTTTTTTATGATTCTCAATATGAACATCATCTGCATGAACATTTTTGTTTGCAGAAACTCACATAGATTTCATTATATAAATTATACGTTGTGCATACAAGCAGATATCTTGATTTTGTTTAAATATGTTTACATAGAGGTCTTCATGTAACAAAACAAAAAAGGAAATCAATTCTAAATTCGGCTCATTGCCTAATTTATTTTATTATGAACTTACTTTATTTTACACCCAGACACAAGTTTGTTTTCATGGCTTAGATAAAGAAACTGGACACGCAGTTCCCTTCTGTGGGAATTTGGTCTCATTTATGTGACACCACCCAGATTACCTCCACCCCTTCCTTACCACCACCCCTATACTCACCTAAAGTGAATTAAAATATTTAATGGCTTCTGAGTAAGGATTCTTTTTTCTAAAATTTCATATAAAATAATGGTGCAGTATTGGTCATGACCAACAGAGTCTAAGGCTCCTTTGTAACCACTAAATGTAGGAAAACCCACAAATTACTGTTGGAGAGGGGTTGGCCTTGAGTTCTGGCTTCAGTGACCCTCTCCCCCTAGATTCAAATACCCTGCATCTGTGTAAATAAACATCTCTAGGTGTATAGTAAGGGAATATTTAGCACGAATATGTTTCATACAAAATTAGCAGCAAAGAAAAACTTTAGACTAGTAGTTATATGAAAAAAAAAAAGTAAGCCATTAGTGTAATTAAGGTGTTTCTTCCTTTTCGTTTAAACAGGTAGAATATGATCTATCATTCTTTTGCATGCATACTCTCATTGAATGAATTTCCAAAGTACTCATTTTTTTTTTCTTCCTTCCATGAAGATTTATAACGATACTTATATTCTGGCAAGAAGCTAAAGTCTAGCATTAAATGTTTGTTGGTTATAAACACTAAGTTTAGAGTTGAGTTTCTGCCAACGGGATCTAGGAAGCCAATAGATAAGCTTTTTACGTAGGAGATACTAGCTAAAAGTTTCATGGTTAAGCCATAAATAGAAAGGAAGTGAATTCAGACAGGATAAAGCCTGAGTCATTTGGCTCTAGGGAGTGTGTCTTATAGCTTTCGCACTCATTTTCCCTTTCTTGGTTGTTCCTTTTCTCTTCCTAGTTTCTGATGTCAAAACCACCTTTTGAAAGCAGCACTGAAAATTCTAGCTTGGGGCTCTGTTAGTGAGGCAGTAACTCATGAAAGTATGTATTCAGGAAGGTGCTCATGGGTGTAGTCTGTCATCTTCCTTCTGAATTCTTGGAAATAGTTGTATCTTGACACCTTTAATGTTTTGGAAGTGATGAAAAAGTAACCCCAACTCAACTGGATTTTGGGCATTATCCCCAGATAACTCAGAAACCCACTGCCTACAGATTTATCCCACTCTTAATGGAAGAAATGAAAGTATACATTATCAGTTTGTGTCCCTAGAAGACTTTCAAGTAATGGTACTGGAGAGAGTAAGAAAATGTTTCCAAGATGATAGAGAAACCTTCTAAACTGCATATATACCTTTCAGACTCATCTTGGACCACCAGTATGGTCAAACGCCTTCTGTGATTTCTTATCTCCAGCAGAATCACAACAGAGGCCAGCCACACAAGGCTGGAGAGGTCATCTGCTATAGCCTTCTCATTCACAAGTGAGACCACTGGGCCCCTTAGAGATGAAGGTGGTGAAAGGATCGGAGTTGGTGGTAGAGCAGAACTAAAACTCAAGTCTTTTGACTCATCGGCCAGTGTTTTTTCACATTTGTTAATTCTGTTCACAATTAGTCTCTCATGTTGTTTTTCACATCCCCCTACTTGTGTTTCAAGACCGACCAAAACCTTGCCCCATCTAATCATTTAATTACATTTTCTATCAGTCTTGCAACATGAACATTTTATCACCATCAAGCTGAACTTCTTGCATCTCTTTATCCTGAGCTAGAGTGACCAACCATCCCAGTTTGGCCAGGACTGCCCTGGTTTTAGTACTGAAAATCCTGCATCCTGTGGACCTTTTCAGTTCCATGCAATTGAAGCAGAGCTGTATTTCATACATAGACTGGTGTTCTAATAACCATAAATGAGTTTATTCTCTGTGTTTTATTCTTTGAGACTTAAGAATAAGGCCATAAATGATCAATGTCCTCTCTCTCTATATATAATTTAAGTCTTGTCATCATTTTGGCTCTCTCTGGCTTTCTTATTTTTTCCTTTAAAAAAAAAATTCTCTAAACTTCCACTACTAAGTAGAGTAGCCATTATCCCAAGTGTGGTTACTGAGCACTTGAAACGTGGCTTGTAAAAGTGAGACCTTCTGTATGTAGGGATGACACTCCAGATTTTGAAGATATAATAAGATTTTTTAAAATATTGATTACATGTTTAAATGATATTTTGAACATATTGGATTAAATGAAACATTAAAAGTTAATTATGGGGGCGCCTGGGTGGCTCAGTAGTTAAGCGTCTGCCTTTGGCTCAGGTCACGATTCCAGGGTCCTGGGATCGAGCCCCGCATCGGGCTCCCTGCTCAGAGGGAAGCCTGCTTCTCCCTCTCCCACTCTTCCTGCTTGTGTTCCCTCTCTCGCTGTGTCTTTCTCTGTCAAATAAATAAAATCTTAAAAAAATAATAATAAAATAAAAAATAAAAAGTTAATTTTGCCTGTTCTTTTTTACCTTTAAAAAATTTGGCTACCTACCAGAACATTTAACATTACATATGTGGCTTTCATTATGGATCTATTGGGTACCATTACTTTAGATGATTTCTGGAGACAGGGTGATGAATACTTTTTATTCATTTTCCTTTGAGAAAATCCCATGTTTTAATATAGTTGTTTAGAATTTTTCCCGATAAATTATATATTTAAATATTATGGTAGGTGTTTAAATTAATAAGTGTCAACATATGTCCCTACACACGATGAGACAATTTTTCCCTGATAATTAATAGTAAAAGGGAAGTTATGTAAATCACATGGACGTAAGTGTGACAGTGAAATTTTAATATTGTTTTTGAGGCCTGCATCATGATATTCAAAGATACACATTTAACAAGCCTCTTCTTACTTTGAGTTCTTATATGTTTGCCATGGAACTTAATTTTAATCAAACTGACAGAGAAAAATAAAAAAATAAAGAAAACATTCATAGTCACTGGGAAAACATAAGACACTTTTTGGGGGGAGGAATAGTGCACAGTTCAACTATTTTTTAAAACCTTTTCAGAGCTGGAATCTGTGCTATTGGGATCTGACCAGGTTCTAAGTCCTGTAAAGCATTCTCTTATCAAAGGATGGCAGTAAGTTGCTTTGTTAAAACTCTTACAGGAAGCAAAATGCTCCACCCTCTTGCAGCTGGTGTGATTTAGAAATTACGAGTAAATGTACTAATTATTTCTAAATGATGGAGCTCTCCACAGTTCCATTTCCAAATCCTAACGAACAGACTGATGGAAGACCATAGGGAAGGGATCACTGGGTATGGGGGGGGGGTGGTCATTGCATGTGCGCATGGGCACAAAGGTACAGGCGCCCCCTTGATCACCGAGTAAGTGCCTACTGTAAGCTGGGATTTCCGGTTCTGGGGAACTCAGCAGAGTGTCTGTTTTAATAGCTGAGGGGGCGCAGAGTTCAATAGTGCCAACAGAAGCCTTCTTTACAGAGTTTCTCCATTTTTATTATTTCAATCTCTTATTTAGGAGCCTCCAAGGAAAATGAGGTTCCTTGATTTAAATAAATAAATAAATAAATGAAAAACACCCCAAAAACCTGAGTGTTACAGGTGTAGACCTGAGTCACTAAAGAAACGACGACTATTAGAGTCATAAAATAATTCTTAAACACTTCAACATATTCCTCGCCCGCCGAGAGCCGGAGCAGGCATTAAGGGACGCGCTCAGCCTTATCAGCAGGGTGGTATTTGACATTTTCTGTAGGGACGTGGTCACGTCACTCAGGCTCTTTGATCTCAGAACAGCAGAGAAGCATTCGTATTTGCTTTTCTCTTGCGCGGCCCCTAAAATTTACTCTCAGTACACTCATAAAATCATTGGGGATGATAACTTCCTGAGGATCAAACACTCTAAGAGTATTTCCACAAATAAATTTAATATTAACAAGACGTCATCTTTATCTCTTTCCGGAAGTGGCTGATACAGCAATCGAGATTTACCATGAGAATGAATACTATAGAATTTCTGATTCAAGGGTTGAGGGGCATTTTCTATGTGCCACCATCCATTAGGCAGTGAGCCTCTCCTGCAGGAGTAATAGCAAGCACAGACATTTCCTGCGTGCTTACTGGGTGAGGGTCCTGCAGCTTGGCCCCTTACCTGCACTATTTTATTCGATTCTCACGACAGACTGCTGATAAGGTGTTATTATTATCTCTATTTTAGAGATGAGAGAATCGGATTCAGAATTTAAGAAACTGGCCTGAGGTCCACATTTAGTAACGGCAGAAGATATGTGAGCCAGAAAGAGGTGGTTCCACCTTAAGCTCGTATGGGAATCACTGGGGCAGCTTATGAAATCACAAATCTGCAGGCCAGTATCAGAGATTCGGATAGGGTGTCTGAGATCGGGTCTGGTTATCTGAGAAATGTACAAGGTCCTCCAGGAATCTGATGTAAATGAACAACGGATCTAACAGAACAACGGATCTAACACGGCAGTGCTTGGAGGCCAATTTCCCTGCCCCGGACATGCTGCAGGAGATTGACTGCTCTTGAATCTGATTTACTTTTTTGAAAGCTTTAGTCATTCATGTGGAAGCCTCTTCTTTTTGGCAACATGTTCAGCAGTTGCCTGGCTTATGGGCTTCCTCCTCTTGGCAGAACTCAGTGTTTGCCTTGTTTACTAGCCTCCCTGCGCAGAGAGATTACTTATTTATTTCTTGGTCTTGGCTTTAGTGATTCTGCTGATAGGACTGATGCCAGAGAATGAGTGTGAACCTTCGTTTTCAAAGTAGAGGCTCTGGCGGGTCTCTACCAATGATACCCTAGCTCCATCTTCAAAAATCCACAGAAAGCCTTTTCAACAATTTGTACACACCTAGTTCCAGCCCCTATTTCCTTTTCCAGTCTGAAGAATGGATAAAATTCCTAAGCCACCTAGTAGGGTAGGGAAGATTAGACATAGGGGGGTACAATACAGAAGGAGGGGATAAAGTTGGTCACTTCTGGCCTCTCTCCAGCTTCCTTTGCTCTCTGTTCTTTGAGATTTAGAAGTGTGTGGGTTTAGATTAATGTATTCTTGGCGTTGTTTCCTGTTTCAAAGAAAAAGGAGGGATGTCAGTGGTGTCTGATATCAAATAATTTAACCAGAAGGGTAGGTGAGCAAAAGCAAAGAAAGGTCTAGGCTCATTTTTCAACAGGTTAAAATTAAAAAAAAAAAAAAATAAGGAAAGCTTCAAATATCATTCATTTTGATCCAAGGCATGTTGACCAAACACCAACTAAGTACTTTGAAATGTTCTCGCTATATTGTGGGCTGGAAATAAATGGTATTGAATGAATTCATTACTGAAGGCATTGTGTTGTATACAAACAGAATGAAAGCTGGCGCCTGCCTTTAAGAAAAGAGTTTTAATCAGTTATGGGAGCAATGCAAAATTTTTGTGCAACTAGCTTCAGCTTAAGGCAGACCGTGACAGAGTAATGGAGGCAGAGGGTGCTGTGAAGTTACAATAGGCAAAGAAATTAGTGTTGATCAAGGAGAGTAGATGATACCAGGAGTTGGCTTTTTATGTCCACACTGGCCCTCACAGAAGCTTCTCAGACATATTCTCCTAGAGTCGTTTGTGGGCCATGTTGACAGAGAAAAGAAGGACCCTCCAGAGATGGTGAGGGTCGGAGGAAGCAGCGTAGGGAGACAGGCTCTCAGGAAAACTTTAAAAACTCTGTCACAAAAAGGATATGGTTGTGACCTTCTGGGCTGTATCGGGGGCAAAAAAGAGCCCAAAGAGAGGTGTAGAAGATGCATTCTGATCTAAACTAGATGTCAGCTCTCAGATCCTATGGGTTGACTGAATTTTGTAAGTGGAGATGGAAGACCCCCAACCCCCCGGCAAGCTGAAGAAGTGGCATAGTTTCAGAAGTGAGAAAGTGAATGTTTTGTTCAGCTTTACAAATTGTCCAGTTCGGCCAAACTATACTCACATAGTCAGATCTAACAGGACACGATTCTGAAAAGTTATGTTGGGGTCAGATAGTGGGTAGCTTAGGATCTTAGATTCACTTATCCTAGAGTTGCTATAACAAAATACCACACACTGGGTGGTTTAAAACAACAAAAAATTTTTCCTCACAGTCTTGAGGCTAGAAGACCCCAGTCGAGGTGTCGGCAGGAAGAATCTATTCCATGCCTCTCTCTTAGTTCCTGGCGGTTGTGTCAATCCTTAGTCTTCCTTGGCTTATAGACATATCACTCAAATTTCTGCCTCCATCCTTACATGATATATTCCCCTGTGAGTCTGTGTCTTCACACGGCCTTCTTATAAAGACACCAGCAAACTGGACTTAGGACTCACTCCAATCCAGTATGGCCTTGTCTTAGCTAATTGTATCTGTAGAGCTCATTTTTAAGTAAGGTTACCTTCTAAAGTTCCAGGGGGACATGAATTTTAGGACAAAACTCAATTTAACCCAGCCCATCGGGCCACATTTTTGATACTGCTGTGTAAAGACACTACTGCTTTTGATAATTCCACGGTTCTGTAAAACCTCAGCAGAGAAGAACAAAGAAACTTAGACATGAAACCGGATTGGAATCAAAGAGATGAAAGCCCTTATCAGGGGTCTGTGGAATCGGGAAGTCTACTGGCCAATAGTGAGCCCACTGCAGGAAGACGGAGGAATCTGTGTTTCTTAAGACCTGGCAAAGGGGAGACTGTTGTCAGGTAAGCAATTGCCCTAATCTTCTACATAGAAATTTAGTCTTTTACCGTTTTGTCTATTAAATTTTCACCTGTGTTTCTTCTTGTTATTTTTTTTTCCAAAGATTTTATTTATTTATTTGACAGAGAGACACAGCGAGAGAGGGAGGAACACAAGCAGGGGGAGTGGGAAAGGGAGAAGCAGGCTTCCCGCGGAGCAGGGAGCCCGATGCGGGGCTCGATCCCAGGACCCTGGGATCATGACCTGAGCCGAAGGCAGACGCTTAACGACTGAGCCACCCAGGCGCCCGATAAATAAATCTTTAAAAACAAAAAGGAACATGTGTGTATACCGAGCAGGAGAAGTCTGGAGACCAACTAGAAAACAGAAGAGACAGGTTATATGGAAGCAAACAGGAGGTAACAAAATGGAATGTAATTTGGAGGTAATAGGAAAAGAAGGAATGAGCCCAGGTAAAAATGTGGTTTTGAAAAACAATAAAGGTGTATATATATATATATATACCCAACAACACCAAAATAAGAACACCACCAAAAACAAACAAGAGAAAGGGCTAGAAAAGACTTGCTGGTTTAAGAGAGAAATTCTGTGATGGAGAGCTGAAATGCAGCAAGATGTTATAATGGATGAATTTTCTTTGTCAGTAAGTTGAAATAGGAGAATCAAGGAAGTGAGGGATGAAATGAAAGTGGCTTCTGGTGATAGCATGTTTAAAATGCCTGTCACTGGTTTACAACTGGGAACATGGCCAAATGAAGCTCAGGGGGTTCAGAAGGACTGGGGAGAGGAGGATAAGGCAAATGACTAGAAGTTTCCATTATGATTATGAACAGGTTCAGGGGGAGTCGAAAACCGGGAAGGGAAAAAAAGAGAATGTGATCAACCATACAGCATTTAGATCAGCATGTGGCTATTTTTAATATTTTTATGTTTTAGAGAAATGGTATCAGGATGTTCATAAATTTGCTTTTTAAAATTTGCACCAGCCCAGCTACTGGCCATACCAGGAAAATAGGGATCTGGCGTCAGGCAAGTCCAGGAGACAACTTCAGCACAAAGAGACCTGACCAAATGGGCTAATGCTAAGTAGAGAATCAGTAAGATTGGTTTTTACTGGGATTTGGCCAGAAGAAATAGAGATAATCAGCCAGTTGTTACTAAGAGCAAGATGGAAAAGGCACACCTAGAGGAACTGAGATAGCACAAAGAGAGATCATCCAAGCCATGGGAAGAGATGCAAGTTGGTTCTGTGTCGTTCTGATACATGTGTATCCTTAAAATAAATCCAGTCTTTCAGGGAGCCTAATTAAGTAGACAATCCTGCATAACATGGTTAAAAAATAAGTACATGGAGAGCAAGGGACCACACAAACTTGATGCGTTCCATGAACAGACACTGCTGAAGCTAATTCCCCCCGTGTGTTTGTCTCCTATGGACCTGGACTATCCTTCATCACCTTTGTGGCCATCTGCCACAACTTCTAGACAACATGTTAAACGTAACACACCTGACCTGAGTTTTGAATATGCAACAACAGTATGGCGGTGTCTCCTTATCATAACTGTTTCCATTCTTTGGAGGGTAATTAACAAAGCTACTGAGCACTTGTCTGAACCATTTTCCTTCACGTTGAAAACAAAAGGTACATTCCTTCAGCATCATACAGATTTGACTTGTTGCTCACTAAACTATGACGTGGGTGTACAGAATCGACTGAATTAACTCCCCTGGCAAAGCTAATAGGGACCTGGAGCTTTTGGTTTTTGCTTGCAAAGTGATACATCTGCAGTATTCCAAAGAGAGGCGAAGAAAAGTAGAGGCTCTCAGATTTCTTTCTTTGTTCATTTCTGCTTCCTGTTGGATGTTGGGAGGGGTTGACTAGCCCCTAGGGATTAAGACATTCAAAGTGGTCAGTAATTTCCATAATAGGATTCCGTGATCAGATTCAAAAGCAAAGAACAACTAAGAGGAGAGGGTAAGACGGATGAATGACTGACTGTCTAGAGCAGGCTCTGAGCGCTGGGAAACAGGAATTTTGAAGAGAGCATTTCGTTTGTCCTCAAGTCATACACAAATACTGGACACTATTTAAAGGAGGAAGTCTTGATGTCTTAATGCATTTATGGAATAATTTCTATTCCAATAATGGGCTACAAAATTGAAAGAACAAGAATGACATTTTAAAAAGGAGAAAAATGGAATTGGGAAAAATTTCAGCATTCAGCTGTTGGAACAAATTTTTGGAAGAGCAACTGGAGCTCTGAGAGTAGGCAGGAAGAAAGAATCGAAGGCCAGATTTCTTCCTGAGTTTGACTTTTAATGAATCAGTAATGTGTAGAGTCATGTTTACAATATTTTCTGAGAAAGGTATTAGCTTACTTCTTTTATGGAAAAAATACTAAATAAGGGATTTGGATTGAAATTCAATCTCTTTTTCTCTCTCCCTCTCTTTCTTTCTTCCTAATATATATCTTTATCCATCTCAGACTCACTGTTTGTCCTCTTGACTGAATTTCATATTTGTATGTTTTAGGTAGTGATGGAACCACACGAATGCTTCCAGTGTAGAGGTTAACAACAGGCTATGAAGTCAGACAAACCAGTTTCAATTCTCCGTCCGTTGTTCTCTGTTAAGTCACTTACACTTCTGAGAATCAGGTGTTGTTTGCGCCTGGGTGGCTCAGTCTGCCTTCGGTTCAGGTCATGATCCCGAGGTCCTGGGATCGAGCCCCGCATCGGGCCCCCTGCTTGGCGGGGAGCCTGCTTCTCCCTCTCCCTCTGCTGCTCCCCCTGCTTGTGCTCTCTCTCTCAGACAAATAAACAAATAAAATCTTAAAAACAAAATAAAAGAAAAAAACAAGGATGAACCTATATTGACCCAGCATAGTCACCCAAAGTCTGTAGTTTACATTCTTGGTGGTGTACATTCTATGGGTATGCATGAAAACATAATTACATGTACCCATTACAATATCATACAGAGCAGTTTCACTGCCCTTTAAAAGTGTGTGTGTGTATAAATACAAGAAATGAAACATTTGAGAACCCATATTTGAAAAAACGAGGATATTAGTAGCATTACCCTATGGGGTTGTTACGAGATTAAATGTGATCTGCATAAAGCACTCAGCAAATAAAAAATGTTAGTATTACTTTATTATTGATGATATTCAAAAATTGAACTTTCTCTCCTGTGTCCCATTTGTCTTTCCTATGCCAGAAGCAATTGCTGTAATGAATTTGGTTTATAACCTTACAATCTACAATAAAGTTACGAACATACATGCATTTTTATCATGTCTCTGTATGCGCATGTACACACACAGTGCTTTCTCTTTTACATAAGTAATAAAATAATGTTCCTTTCCTTCTGTAACTTAATTTTTCACTCGATTTAGTTTTTGAAAATTATTCATTCTGATATATATGTCTCTTGTTCATGTCTTTTAAGTGTCATACATTATTCTGTCATATAAAAATCCCATATTTCATTTGCCTTGTACCTTTCAATGAACTTTTAGGTCATTTCTGACGTGGGGCAATTATAAGCAGAGTTATCTTGAGTAGTCTCATGCATGTATCAATGTGGCTGAGTGTTTGTTGTTGTTTTTATAAACTCTATACCTAGAAATGGACTTTCTGAGTTATAGGCATGCACATTTTTAGTTTTGCTGGATATTTCCACATTCCTTCCAAAGTGGTAGAACCAATTTATGCTTCAGTAGGTTTGGGAAAGTTCCTGCTTTCTGATCAGGAATGATCATACCATGCCTCTTGATTTTTGCAGTTTTGTAAATAGCATTTTTAAATTTTTTTTTAATTTTACTATGTTTTGTTAATCACCATACATTCCATCATTAGTTTTTGATGTAGTGCTCCATGATTCATTGTTTGCGTATAACACCCAGTGTTCCATTCAATACGCACCCTCTTTAATACCCATCGCAAGGCTAACCCATCCCCCCAGCCCCCTCCCCTCTAGAATCCTGTTTGTTTCTCAGAGTCCGTAGTCTCTCGTGGTTCGTCTCCCCCTCCAATTTGCATTTCCCTGATTGCCAGTTAAATTGAACATCTCTCCATATTCTTTTTTGAAATGCTTTTTTCAAATATTTTGCCCAATTTTTCTCCTGCGTTGTATTCCATTTTCTTATTAACTTGATGATCATTGTACCGAATACTAATCTCTTATTGGTTGTGGATTACGTTAACTTTGGTTATGATATCTGTGGTTATATGGCTTCCTCTTTGTTTCGTCATAACCATATTTATTCATCTCTTGTTTCATGCTTCAAACCTTTGCTTGAAATTGTGTTTTGATATAGTTTTATGCAATTCCAATGGTTGTCAAAACCTAGCATGCATAACCATCATTTGGAGAGCTAGTTCAAAGGACAGAATTCCTGGCCTCACTCTCTTGAAGACTCAGGAATTCTAAGGTAAAGTGTGTGCATAGTAAGTTCTTTAAAAAAAAAAAAAAAAAGATTCTCATGCAAGGTGATCTGCAAACATACTTTAGAAAATGCTGGCATGCTACATATTGGAATTACCATCAGTCAGGAGACCAGGAGACTGCCCTCCATTGAATCATTTTCTTTCTTTCTGACATTTTTTAGAAAAACTTCTGGGCATTCTGTCTGAAGCAGCTGTGAATCCGGGGAAATGCATGGAGATAAATGTGCAGAATCGCTCTGGTAACGATGAGGGAATAGTGACTTTTTTCAACCCTTCCCAGTATTTCTGAAACAAGGAAGAATAAATCCATGTCATAACAAGAAGTATGGGCAATTAAAAACAAAATCCTGCTAAGGCATATTTTCTTTATTTTATTCAGGTCTTCTGATGAATTTTTTTAAGTAGTTCCTCCACACAGCTATTTTGAAATGGACAATAAATACAGACAGAGTGCTTAAGATATGAGCTTTTAATGAAAACAGTGTAAGGGATAAAGAAAAGTTGAAAAATAGTATGAAATTTGGGCCATCATAAGTTTTTTTTCCCCCTAACTTTAAGGAATTTAAGAGAGGTTGGACTTAGGCCTTTTTCTTGTTCTCAGCCAGATTTATTTCCCTTTTGTATTTATGTGCAATATCAAATGTTTTAATGTTGTGGGTTTGTTCTGAACTCCATTAATAAAGTGGCTTCCTGTCTTAGCTTAGGTAAGCTATTCACCTAATTTAGGAAATAACTGATCCATGTTTTGAGACAAAGCTCTTTTGTTTAAAGGACTTTAAGATTAGAATGACAACCAAGGGACATTTGACCCAAATCCCAGAAAGTCCTGAGAATGGATTTTCTCTGTTTAGTGCATTGGTGCAGTTGAAAACATTAAAACAGAAGAGAAATGTCCGGGAGAAAGGCTCCCATTTACCCAACCGAAGTAGTAGAACTGATATATTCTTTCCAACAGCCTTTGTTTATACTCCTCAGAGGAATAGATGAATTCTAGTTAGGTGTTTTGGTCAGTTTTATTAGGAAGTTGACTCAGGTCTGTATTGCTTTTAGAAGCCAGACAGAGGGCAGGAGTCCTACTCACAAATCTTTAGGAAGTGTTGAAAGCTGAGTCATTTCAGACGTGTAAATCCTGTTGCAACAAACAGCGCGTATTTGCTTATTTTGGACAGATATAGAAAGAAAAAATTAGATGTGAATTTAATATCAAAATGGAGGCCAAATGAAATGGATGAAAAGACAGGCATGGGGGCAGGGAATGATCTCTTTCTGCTCTTCTGTCCCCCTGCTTTGCTTTACCTTAAATATTCCCACCTCTCCCCACCCTCGCCTCACTGTCAGCCATCAGAGGAAATCAACAGGGAATTCCCAGTCACACGTGAATCCATACAGTAAATTATATCATGTGCTCTTTGGAGAAAGGTGTACCCTCTACTCTAGAGTAAATGTTACCTTTACCCTGAGAATGGTCAAAATATTCTAAAAATGAACAATGTTTAAAGATAAATTACCTATCTCTGTTATATTCCAAGTTGATTTTAAAGATAATGGGTGTGTGTGTGTGTGTGTGTGTGTGTGTGTGTGTGTGTGTGTGTGTGTTTCGGAAAATCTGTGATCAAATGAGTAAATAAAAGCCTTCCAAATAAACAATTTAGTTATTGCTTTTATCATGGAATCTCAAAGACCTCAAAAATACATGCATAGGTTTGTCAACAGCCTTTCTAAAACTCAGAATTTCTATTTCATAACTCAGTTGACAAAACTCTTCAGTGATTTGTTTCCACGGCCACAGAGAGCCAGGGTGTTAAATGAGGACTAAAATGTAGGGGATCTGACTCTAATCTGGCCGGCTCAGACCATTACACCGTGAATGGCCACATGCCTCACCTTGCTCCTGAACTTTGACAGTAAATATTTGACTGGTAGAGCTGGTGAGGACCTGAATAGTAAATATTTTACGAGGGGAAATGGGAACTCCCCTTTGCTCTGTCCTACCCTTACATTAAACATATTAATTTATATTAACTGGGAACCAGATAATTCTCTATTTACTCCCATCAATAATTAGTCATCATTTTGGATCCTGAATCCTGCTTCTATCATAAATGGGATGCACTTTTTTTTTTTTTCCTTTTGGCCAGACTGGGATAAATCTAAAAATGCTAATGGGGCATGCAGCCCTCGATTGAGAAAAATCGGGAGCCTCAGATAACACGTACTGCGCGTGGATGATTGATTATCTGGTAAAAAGTAGAATGATCAACGGAGTAATCTTTCCTGCCCCCTCCTCCTTCCCATCAAACTCCAGCTTTCTTTAAGGACTTAATACGTGAGATCCCGGGCTGCTGATTCCTTGCCTATCCAGGTTTTAGAATACTTGGCGGACTCTCTGCTCTTTGCCTCTGAGGGGCAACAGCTGGTTTTCATTATGCATCAGATTATGATACACACTGAAAAGAAAATGGTCACAATGAATAAAAAGGGAGTTCTGGTAATACTGTGGTTTGTTCCTGAGGGTGTCAAGGTGAAGAATCCATCCTGTTCTTCAGACCACTGTAAACTTGATCCATTTCATTATACACACGAATGAAATTCTACAGGGTTTTCTTAAGAACCTCTGTCGCTTTTATTTACTGTGGGAGAGGCCCCTTGGTTTTTCTTTCTTCTTCCTTTGGTAGAACGCTAATGCATTTTATAAGCTCTTTAATCTTGGTCCCAGTTCTGTCAATATTTGAGCTTATCTTAAAATGAAGAACTCCGAAGGAGGGTCAAAGAAAGTAAATTCTCACTCCGGAAGGCAAATAACAATTATTCCATTAAACATCCAAATCACAAAGTACCCTGTGGACCAGTTCTAGATATAAACAAAAGGGAGCAGTTTCCCCCAAATCCCTCCCTTTGTGATGAACACTTAAAAAGTCCCAAGTTTTCTAATATGGGATTAACTTTCCCAAAAATGTGTTGTTCTGCTAACAAGTTCAGTGACAAGGAACAAACACTAAGCGAGCTGATCTCTGCATGCGTCTCTATCTCTGGAGTGGCTATTCCTGAAGATGACAGGTGGGTGGTAGGGACCTAGGTCACAGTCCCTGGTTGGCCCGCTGTAGTTGCCTCATGAAACATCGCTGAAAGAGCAGCATGGCACCCCACATCTTCCGCATGAGCCAAGCAATTGCGATCGCCTTTTGGTCCTTCACACCGTGATGTCCACAGAAATGCAGACTCAAGTTTAATCCATGATTATGGATCCCACCAGGTTGTCACAGTTGCTCAGACTGTTTGAACCATTTCCTGTGAGCTTTTGTAAACTCTGGCCATTGTGTTCTCTTAATAAAAGGGAGCCCAACCTCAGGCACCTGGGTGGCTCAGTTGGTTGAGCGGCCAACTCTTGGTTTCAGCTCAGGTCCTGATCTCAGGGTCGTGGGATTGAGCCCCGTGTTGGGCTTCGCGTGGAGTCAGCTTGTCCCTCTCCCTCTCTGTCCCTCCCCCTGTGCACGCCCTCTCTCCCAAATAAATGGATAAAATCTTTAAAAAAAAAAAAAAAAGTGAGCCCAACCTCAACAAAAGCATTGCACAAAGACACATTTTGGTTTCCCATACTGTAGCTTCTTAAACAACAGGAGGATGGCCAAGTGTGGTGGAGAGCATTTGCTGTTAAGTGGGGTTTTCACATTCTCCACAGGGCGGGAAAATGCACGCCCAAAGAAAAGCATATACAGAAACATATACTATCAAAAATGGAGGTGGCCGGCAGTTTTCACATCCCCCTTTCCCTCTGGGTTCTAGCAGGGATAGTAAAGAGATACAAACATTCTTGGAGCACAATAACTTTGGGGACTGTTCATATGGACAGTGTGAAAACTTGGTTTGTCTGCAGATTCCGCACTTTGAGGACAGATTCCACACGCGGCCGTGGCTCTTTCCCCTTCTTATTTCGGCTTTTATGCCATTGGAGACCGTGGCTCCATCCTGCTGGGAAGCAATTAGTGCTGAAGGAATGACAGCCAACACCCAAGTGGCAGGGTCATGAGGGTGGGGAGCCAAGAAGGGGGAAAAAAGAAGGAAGGGGCCATGGGGGAACTAAATAAAGGAGACTGGAGGTGGGGCAGCTTCCTCTGGATGCTGCTTGGGTACACCACAGGTAAGCAGTAAGAGCTTGAGTCTGCATAGAAACCAAAAAAGTCAGACCCAGTAGAAGAGAAGAGAGCAGTGATGGCCAGTAGAACTTTCTGCAAAGAGGCAATACCCCATAATCTGCACTTGTCCAAAGGAGTGGCCGCCAGCCACATGTGGCAAGTAAACATGCTCAGTGTGGCTAGTGCCACTAAGGAAGTACCAATTTGGGGGTACAATGGAGTTTTTTTATTATATTAGTTTCATGTAATTCGAAGAGCCACATGTGGCTAGTGACCACCAGGGACAGAGCAGCCAATCACAGATCCCCCTGTCTTTGTGCAAACCCTTCAGCAGGTTGATATTGAGATGTGTCCCCAAATAAAGGACCATTTTATCTATTATTATGGATACTTTGGAAGTGGTTAATATAAAGAACATTTGGGATATGGATTTTCTTTCTAGTCTTAGTTGGTCTGGATATATTAATAAATATATGCATCCAAACAAAACGGTAACTACCCCAATACATGGCACAGTGGGCAGAGGCTTTGGAATCAGACAAAATTGACCTTACGCCCTAATCTCACTACATTCTGGTTCTGTGACCTTGGGCAAGACACTCAATCTATTTCATACTTTGTTTCCTCATTTGACAAAAGGAAATTAAAATGCCCCATCCATTTGAATGTTACGATGAGAGAATTAAGGGAGTTTACCAAACACTATAATAGTTTTGTGGTGTCTCCCTCCCCGTCCCCCCGCACTGGCTACTTCTGTGTCGAATCATAGGCGATTTATCCCAGGATCATTATAGACTTAAAATAATGATGATGATGATGATTATAACAACAGAACAGCAACAACAATAATAATAAAGTTAGCACCTTATTTTTTTATCCCCTGCACACTGTTTAACTAACTCAGCTAGATCAAAGAAACCTCAAAAGATAATGGTTTAAATAATAAGGTATTTATTTCTCTGCTATATTACTGCCCCGAGTTGAGCAGCCCAGATGGATGGGGTGGCTCAGCTGCCTGAGAGCCTTTAAGTTCTCCACCTTCCCCTGTCTTGTTCCCTGTATACCCCACCCCCTAGAGCAGGCACAGGCAAACCACAAATCAAAGCTCAGATCCAGCCTGCTCTCTGTTTTTGTATATGAAGTTTTACTGGAACATGACCATACCCGTTTGCGTACATGTTATCAACGGTTGTTTTGATGCCCTAAGAGCAGAGTGAAGTATTTCACTGACCTCATGGCTACAAAATCTGAAATATTTACTACGTGACCCTTTAGAGAAGAAGTTGGCAAACCCCTGTCCTAGAGTGCTGTGGTAATCTGTAGGCTCAAAGCTGGATCATGGGCTCAACCATGTACCAGGGAGGGATGCAAGGCAGAGGGTTTTTAAGGAGAGGCCGAAGTTGCACACGTGACCTTCCCCCCATTTCATTCATTTTTTAATTCACTCAACGGATATTTGAACACCAATTTGCTCCAGCCACAACTCTAGCTATTTATAACATACCCCTTTGGTGAAAATTTGGTGACATGGCAACATCCAGCCACTTAGAAGTTTGGGGGCGGGGAGGAGTGTACATATATATAGTCTCCAGGTGAGGCTGTGTGGCCAGTTTAAGCTCATTACTACTAACTTTCCCCTTTGCAACTATAAAGTGTTACCTAGCAATGGGATCATCTGATTAAGGAATAAATAGCCCTGGAGAAGATCCGGATGGGAGCAAGACAGCAAAAATAACATTTTCATATAATTAAGATCCCATAATGGAAGACTGAGTTTCTTACCTAATAAATGTTTTCAGGCTTCTGCTATATGCCAGACTTTGGGCATATAGAGGTAAAAAGGCCATGTGGTCTCCATAAATGTTGAAATACAGCAGTCTACTTAATAGTCTGAGAAATTCATGTGTGACATCCATGTTCTTTCTAAGATACTTCACACAGGAAAAGTACTGTCCCTTTTCTGACTCAGTAATACGTTTTAAATATAGACAGACTTGTATTTGCTCCACCAGCTTCTTTTCTTGTAAGGCTGAGCTGCACATTTATTCTTTCAAAGGCAACACAGAATTCCAAATGCAGATACTGGTCTGTCTACATGTGATTTCCCATAAAGAACATATGAACTAATTAATGTTCTAGAAACCGTTTATAGGATACACTGTTTCAGAGAAGCATTCCACTGAATTTATAATTTTGTAACCATTTGGCCATTGACGATTTTGTAGCTAATCCTGTTATAATTACAGTAGAAACAAAATACCAGAATAACCACCTAAGTGGCACGTACTGAGTGTTTTCATTTACAAGTCATTCTTATAAAAAGTGTCTCATTTGATTCTTATAGAAAGGACATAATATAGATAGGATTTAAGAGATTAAGGAGATAGGAAATAAAGCTGGGGCTCTGAGACCTGATCTCCTAATCCTCCCCCAAAGTGCATCTAATTTGTTTGAAAAATGAAAACTAGTAAGAATGAAATCCCAAGATGACAACTGGGTATGATTTTTGGGTTTCTGGCTACAGTAGAATTTGTTAGCATTTAGATAGAGGTTCACAGTAATAAACTAGACCAGAAGAGAAAGAAAAGTCAGAACTCTGAGTAAAGCGCTGTGCTTGTCCAGCTTCTGGATGCCCAGCTCTCGTGAACCGTAACAGCTGGGAATGAGGACCAGGACACTGCCCCTTCATGAGCCACCTGGGAGACTCTGATCAAGGCCATTGAGAGGGCTGCAATCTACAAGAGCATCTAGCATCTTGGGATCAACAAAAAGTTGATGACACAGATCCTGTCCACTGAAAAGAGAAAGGTTTGTGAATGTTTTTTTTTTCATTTATTTATCAACAAATATTTATTAAACATGTATGATATGCCAAGTCATGGGCTAGGCGCTAGGACACAATGGTAAGCAGAAGCAGCAAGGCCTTTCTACTCATGAAGTTGGCACTCAAGATAAACATTATAAAAGAAGCCAAGTCAGCACAGGATGACAGCCTGGATTAGAACAATAAAGCAGAGGGATTGTTTCTGAATGGCTCTAAAATTTCCAGTTGAATATTAGGGAAAATGTGCTTTCGTTTAAATGGAGGAATTGGTCAATGTGATTATTACTATAGGAAATACGTCCCTTTTAATTTTGTCAACAGTAGGTTTCAGCTGATATAAGGAGAAGCTGAATTTAGGATCCTCTGTGAAAAAATAGGAAAGGAAGACAAGAGTGCATCCTTGGTACAGGCCTGGGGAAGCAGATGTGCACGTGGTCTGAAGAACAGTTAAAGCCACGTGGGTGAATGAATGAATCTAGAAAGTGCGGCCGTAAAGAGGAGGAGAGGGCTGAAGATAACAGGTTCGGCTCTTGCGCGCACAGAGAAGCAGGGCGAAGAAAAGTGCTGATATGAGGCAAACACAGAAGTGACAAGGAGAGCAGAAATAGCAGAATTAGGAAACTGTGCAGCTGGAAACCAAGGAAGAATTTCAAGGACCAAGTTCAGGTCACAGAGAGGTCAGTGAGCATAAGGATTGGGGATGGCCCTTTGAGTAAGTCAAGCTAAGCGTTCCTGAGAGCAGACTTAGGAAGGTGACGTGACATGGAAGGAAGATTTCAGAAGGTTTGACTGTGAAGAGGTAGATAGAACACAGGGGCAGCTGGTAGAGGCTGGCCAATGAAGAAAAGAAATTACAAAGTTGATCAAAGACATATTAGGTTAAAGTTAAGAGGAGAGTTCATACACACACACACACACACACGCACGCACACACACACAAAATATATATCATTACTTACTGAAAATAGGAACAAAAAAGCCCATGCAGAAGAAGTAATTGAAAATTGTAGAAAAAGAGTGAAAAATTCTATAAAAGATGAAGAAATGGGTCCAGAGGAGTTTTAACAATTAGGAATAACATGGTATTTCAAGTCACTTATTTCTAAGAAATAAGATCTCCTGGATCTATTAAAATGCAATCGTTCACAGTTTTTACCTGCATTTACTAGTTTTATGTTCTGAGCATGGAAGGAGGTGGGTTTTCATGCCACTAGGCACTGAAATGACACAACCAAGGTAAAATGTTCCAATCTATGCAAATGTGCTGTGTTTTCACCATATTTTCCCCAGGTGATCACCTAACCCCCTCAATATTTTTTCCACCAGGTGGCAATGCCCCCTTACGATTGAAGAACTGAAAATTCAACCTGATGAAAACAGTGAATAATCTGGATTTCTGAAAGAACATTCTGACAACTGTCTTTGTTTAGAAAGTTGACATTTTCATCAGAGTTGCCTCCTGGAAAATCCATTACAGATTCCCCAGCTGCTGATTATACACAACCGGAGTGGAAACCGAAGAGAGGGTGAGCCAGTGCTTTATATCAAAAGACGGTCACCCAACGTCTTGAGCTCCAAGTGAGTTTTCTAGAAAGAAGGAAAGTAAAGGTTTTCTTGTAATTTGAAATTTGGGGCGTACCGGGCAAATCATAGAAACTCTGAGATCTCTTTACGAAAGAAAGGATGAGTGAAATAAGGAAGAAAGACCACAAAATGATGGAGTAAAGGAAAAATTCAGGGATTCAGAGACTGTCATTTCTAGAACAAGGACTGAGCTAGTGATCAATATGTATTTGTTGAATGGATGAACGGAGAGAGAAAAGAGAATTTAATGCAGTTAGGATCCAGTCCTCCAGTAGTTGTTGAAAGCCTGAGAGGAAACTAATATAGACATAGACATAGACATAGACATAGACATAGACAGACATATGTATATCTCTCCATCTGTCTATCTATACCTATATATATCTCAGGGTAGAGAGGAGGACAGGGTTCGGCAAACTACGGTCCCTGACCGATATCTGGCTTACTATCTGTTTCTGCAAACCAAGTTTTGTTGGAACAGCCATACTCACTTATTTACTTATTGTCTCTAGCACTTCTATGAGCTGTTAAGAGCAGAACTGGGTATTTGTGAGAGAGACCATCTGACTGGCAAACCCTAAAAATACTTACTACTTGGCCCTTCACCGGTAAAGTTTGCCTATCCCTGCAGTAGTGTTTAACGGCATGGGGTTTGGAAATGTGGACCTCAGGCATAGTTTGGAAAAATAGCTGTTTGACTCTGAATAAATGATAAGGATTAAAGCAAGTCCTGCTTTTAAAACCATTAGCACCCTGCTGGTACACAGAAGTCATATTACCCATCACTAGCTCTCTACCCTAAACTAAATGAGAAAATTTCCTTGATGCTCACCTGTCCTCAACCACCAGAACCGAAATCCTTTGTCATTTCTAGAACAAGGACTGAGAACAAATGCATCCCCTTTGGTGAAGTTTTAAGTAACCGCTCTGTTTCTTTCTTTCTGTAGTCACACTTTTTTTTTTTTAAGATTTTATTTATTTGAGAGAGATAGAGCGCAAGAGAGAGCAGGAGTTGGGGGGGGTGGGCAGAGGGAGAGGGAGAAGCAGACTCCCTGCTGAGCAGGGAGGCCGATGCAGGACTCGATCCCAGGACCCCAGAGTCATGGCCTGAGCTGAAGGCAGATGCTTCACTGACTGAGCCACCCAGGTGCCCCAGAGTCACACTTCTGATGATGGTATTTAGCAGTTAATAAATATTTACTATGCTTGGGGCCGTCCAGATCTGATACCCTTCACAGTCCCTGACCAAAAGCCTGGGTCCTGAATCTCATAAAATGCCATGGAAACATGAAGGGTGGAAAGGATTTGGGACATGTGTTTGGAGGTGCTTCTGACCCCGGATATCTAAGGTCCAAATCTGGCTCACGGAACATGTGAAGATAATTTTGATGGTTCCCAATCTAATTTCTGACTAATCCAGTGCTTAGCTGCCAGTAAAGGCCTTTGGCAAACACCTATAGGAGAAGTGTCTAAATGTAAAGTGTGAATCACTGGAAATGGGAACTGTGTCAAAATAAGGGAATTATGTTCATTAGAGGTGTGGTAGCTTAATTTACTGTGCCACACATAACGATCAGTGCTGGCACTGAATGCTCGACTAGTGCAGACCCACCCAAACTTGGCAGAATAATGACCCCAACCAACCCAGCCTCCTGGCTTTCCCTCCAGGTTAAATGCACTTAAATTAGTAAAAATTGGGTTTAGACTGTGGGCCTTTCTTTCTTCTAGATTGGGGCTGTGTTGTGTCAACACCTTAAGGACAAAAAGCTAAGACAACTGTTTGTGGAGTAGTGGGGTTGACAGATCAGGTGAGAAAAATCACCTCTAAAGTCGCAGGGTCTTAAGGAGCTGTATCAGCAACTGGGAGAACTTATGTTCGGGCTCTGTAGACACACGTTTCCAAGACTGCATTTATTTATTTATTTACTTACTTATTTATTTAAAGATTTTATTTATTTATTTGAGAGAGAGAGAGCATGAGCGGAGTGGAGTGGCAGAGGGAGAGGGAGAAGCAGACCCCTCGCTGAGCAGGGAGCCGGACGCGGGACTTGATCCCAGACCCTGAGATCACGACCTAAGCTGAAGGCAGACGTTTCACTGACTGAGCCACCCTGGCGCCTCTCCAAGACTGCGGTTAGATCCCTGTCTCTTGATAGAGAAGTAAGCAGGTCCTTGGCGAAAAGGACCTGAGTGCAAGTAAGGACTGCTCTTGGAACCACAGCAGCCACGCTGGCCACGGCAGAGTCAGTGGTGGTGGCGGGGGGCGATGTGACAGTGGCCCACCCTCTGACACAGAGACCTTAAAATCTACATGAGGTTTATGGGGCAAACACAAAATGCTTGCTACTTTCCTTGTAATGGAAGGGCAAGCTGTACCTGCTTCAACTGATAATGTCTCAAAGCGGGTATGTCCAAATCCTATTTTGCACACGATTTTCACAGCTGAATTTATTCACAAGAGATTCATTTAGTGCTTTTCTCATTGCTGTGGGTGGAAAATGAAAGTGAGTACCCTGTCCTCATAGAACTTCATTTCAGGGACAGGAGATAGGCTTCAAGGCAAATAGTTATAAATCATGAGCCTAACGGTGATCAGAAGGTAAGAGCAGGGTGCTAGGTAAACAGAGAAAAGAGTCAAGGGGGCGCCTGGGTGGCTCAGTCAGTGAAGCGTCTGCCTTCAGCTCAGGTCATGATCCCGAGGTCCTGGGATCGAGCCCCACTTTGGGCTCCCTGCTCAGCTGGAGAGTCTGCTTCTCCCTCTCCGTCTGCCCCTCCTCCCTGCTCATGCTCTGTGTCTCTCTCCCAAATAAATAAAAATCTTAAAAAAAAAAAAAGAGTTAAGGGAATTCACGCAATGGTGATGTTGGACCGGGGCCATAAAAAGAAGATGACAATGGCAACATGTAGTGTTAGTCCTTGGCCCACTGCCCTCCATTATATTTTCCAAGAAGAAAACTGAAGATATACGTAAAAATAGTAATTGCTATACATATGTTTTCTTCTTACCCTTTCTTAGCAGCATGTTGTATTAGCTCTGTTGATTAAAATCCAGATGAAACCGGTAGAAGTTTGGAAAAGAATATTCAAGGGTAAGAGTGTACCTGTATTTCATGACATGTAGATTATTTCTTTGAAATTTGTCTGTTAGTCATAAAAGGACAAGTAGAAACATTATGGAAACCCCCTGATATCAGTCATCAGTATGGTTACAGTGGGAGACTTGCAGATCTATCAGCCTTTTTATTAAAGGAAAGAAAGAATTGAGAAGATACCACCACACTTGGTTAAGAAAAAAGGCATAAATGGGCTTCATTTTTTAATAAATGTGTTTCTTATTGTTTGCTTATTTTTTAAAATATTTTATTTTTTTATTTGAAAGAGAGAGGGAGAGAGAATGAGTGGGGTGGGAAGGGCAGAGGGAGAAGCAGACTCCCCGCTGAGCAGGGAGCCCAACTGGGCTCAATCCTAGAGTCCTGGGATCACGACCTGAGTGGAAGGCAGACACTTAATGGACTGAGCCACCCAAGCGCCCTGCTTATTTGTTTTTCACCATAAAATCTTTACAGTCAAATTAACTTGAGATATCTGTAGTAACTGATGGTCATTTTGTGATGTCTTGTGCAACACAGCTGGCCTAAATAATATTTCCTAACTAATAGTAAGCCAAAATAAATGAGTTTTTGAAGGTTATTTTTTAGGTAATCCATTTAATAAACATTTATTGAGCATCTATAATGTGCAATGTGTCAGGCAATGAGAACAAGAGAATTATGAGCAAGACACAAATAAACCCTTACCCTCTTCATCTGATGAAAGAAACAGACATTTTATCATCATAGTGATGACTAAAAAAAAAAAGAAAAAGCCAAAGAGATATTCCACTAGAATGTGAAAGAGGAAGACAATTACAGTTGCATGGGAAGTGGGAATGTGGCTGAGCAGGGAAAGGGCAGAAAGGATTAACTAAGAGAGAATAATTAATAGGGAATTGGCTGAAATTTTATTGGCAGGAGAATTTTTCATGACCTTTTACTGTAGCCCTCAGGCTTTGGCTTAACTGAAAGATATATGCCGATGTGCTTGCGTTGAAAGAAGAAAAACATATAACAAAGACGAGTAAACATGGCAAATGGGGAGACAAGGCTAAAAAGAGCTCAATGATAAAGAAAACTGGGAAAGAAAAATAAAAAGATGGGACGATCGGTTTCTTTTTTCAAGAAGGAAAGAGAAAAGTTAAAAAAAAAAAAATCTATTATAGAGGGTTTGCCCCCAACTGCAGAGATCCTAATCTCAGTTAAGGGAGGCCCACTCCCCGCCACCTCCTCCGTTCACTTTTCCCTCACGTCTTCCTCCCCAAGTTCTGTGTCAGACTCTCATTTGCTGGAAACAGCAGAAAATGCCGATGACTTCCACTTTGGGAGGTGTTAATGCATTTCCTCCGACGTTATTTGTAGAGAAATTGTAAGGAGAAAAATCCGTTAATCAAAATACAGAAGCTATTTCTGGATTTAATTCTTAGTGGCCTTTCTAGTGTGTACCTGGGGCTCCTTCAGGGGAAAACTGTGCCTTTTTCCAACTTCCGTGTGCATAGTATGAGTTACCAGGCATTGCAGACACTGGGGGTAGAGTCGGGAAGTCTCACACGAGCTCTGAAGAGCCCAAGAAGGTTAGAGGTTTTGCTATGAGACAGCATTTGGGAAGCATTTTTAAAAAGTAACTAATACTAAAATCATGCTAAATCTATAATATTTAGATTCTGTGGACATCTCCAAGTTTTAGCCATTGAAGACTTATGTTAATATATAAAAAATAGAGGACAGAGTGACTTTTTTGTTGGTTGTTTTTCCTTTAGTGGTATCATGAACAGGCAAACTGTATGGCAATTAAATAATAATAATAATATCAACAAATAACAATACTTATTTTGTGTTTCTGTACAAGTTATGAATTGGGAAAAATCAGAGTCTACCCAATTTTCTCAGGGAACTCCTAAAACCTTCAGGGAGAGGGATGTCGGATATTCTTATCCTGTACGGTTCATAAAAAGAATTGTATCTATTGCATAGGGGCACGATATTGTTCTCGAGCTTTACAGATAGAAGCCCATTCTTCACAAACACCTCATGGGGTAATTGTTCCTGATTATCCTTATAGGCAGAAGAAGAAACAAAAACAAGAAGCAGTTATATAACTTGGGCCAAACGCCCAGCTGGTTGATGCTGGAGCTTGGAACCCAACCCCAGCAGTTTGACTTCTGCTTGTTGCACTTCTGCACACTGAAGTATGGCAACATGCTGCAGAGAAAAGTCAACATCCACTTAACAGTGAAATCGTAACCTGGGGTACATCGCTTTTCTTTTTCTTTTTCCTTAGTACTTGAGTAAAATATGCTCGGTGCAAAACACCCAGGAAACTTAAGAAAATCATAGGAGTACACACAGGTACTACCTAAATCACTGATTTCACCACCCAGACATCATCCTTTTAACATATTAGGCTGCTTTGGATTGTTCAGTTTGGGTTTTCTTTTCCATATAAATAAATTAATGATATTGTCAGATTCTACTGTGGCTGGCTTTTTCATTTGTTAATATGTCCTCAACCTACTCTCACAACTAAACAGTCTTCTAAAGTAGGGATCAGGGCACCTGGGTGGCTCAGTTGGTTAAGCAACTGCCTTCGGCTCAGGTCATGATCCTGGAGTCCTGGGATCGAGTCCCGCATCAGGCTCCCTGCTCAGCGGGGAGTCTGCTTCTCCTTCTGACCCTCCCCCCTTTCATGCTCTCTCTCTTTATCTCATTCTCTCTCTCAAATAAATAAATAAAATCTTTAAAAAAAAATAAAGCAGGGATCAGCAGTCTATGGTCCACAGGTCATATTGTATGGCCTATTGTCTTTTTTGTAAATAAAGTTTTATTGTCACACAGCCACACCCATTTGTTTCCATATTGTCTATGGCTGCTTCGAGAGCTACACTGACAGGGTTCATAATTACTACAGAGACTCTGCCGCCCACACACACCAAAACATTTACTATCTTGCCAACTCCTGAACCGCATCTTGATTTCTACTAACAATGCTAATGTGGTGTTAACAAAATTCCACAGTACTATTTAAGTAAATACTTAAATACTATTTAAGCGGTATGGCCTACTGTGTGATATTTTCATGGAATAACAAAAGTTCCCAACGCTTTGAGAAAAAGAAGGAGGAAGGGCAGTATTTCCTATGACCCAATAAAAATGCCTTAAAATAGTTACCTAACATGGATTTCCTTAAAAGAACAATGTACAGAGTGACCATGTGACGGATCATCCAATTTAGAAGTCAGACAGGATTACAATACAGTATACCTGGGCTGTCCATAGCGAACTGAAATCTGTGGTCACTTCCTAAGGTTTAATAATCCAATTAAGCCTTCAACTGCATTATATTCTGGCAACTGACCTTCCAATTTTCTCTTTTCCCTCCACTTTTCTCTCCTGAAGAGAGAATATGCTTCAAGAGGTAAATAACCCTTCCACTAGGTATCTATGCACCCCCAGCTGCCCCCGACCTCCCTTTAAATGCTCTTTCTGTGTTGCAAATAGAAAAATCCCATCTGTTTTTGTAACTAATCCCTTAGATCTTCGTGCCTTCTCTCTTGATTCCTGACAACATTCTCTGCACAATTTGTTCACTAGAGAATACATGAGTTTTATGTAGTGCTAGAGCCATTAAACCGAACATTTAGAGAAAGAAGGAAAATAAAAAATAGTTAAAAAAACAAGGAGTTTCTTTCCAAAAAATGCACCATGGTGGCTGCAAATGGGGCCCTGCTCGGAAATGCTGAATCTTGTGTATGAACCCTTCAATGGCAAAGGAAAACAGGCCACCCTTATTAGAAATTTTCTACAGCTAAAGATGTAACATCATAGCTAAATTCAGTCGGAGACAGGTCGAGCAACAAAAACCAGGAGCCAAGGCAGTCTAGTCGGCTCTGAAATTTGATTCAGGCACCAGATTATGAATAGATTTAACTAGTTCGCCAAATGAAAATGTAGATTTTGGCACTGTCTGAATTTTTTTTGGGGGGGAGGGGGTATGCTATATGTGGAGTCCCAGTACACACTGAGGGGATATGAAAAAGAGCTTTTTATATTGTATAACTGCTCAGCCTATGTTAAGGGAGGGGAAAAAAAAAAACAACAATTAACCCAATAAATGCCAAAAAAAAGTCCAACCTGTTTTTACTGCCTAGAGCATCCAACTTCTCCTATTTACCTTTCTTTATAATGCAAGCTTTTCCATTATTCAAAATGACACAGCAACAGCCATTGATAGCCAAGTAGTTACTCATGTAAACTTATTATTAAATTGCTTACATCTGGTCCAGTCCCTCCCTGTAGGAACTGAGATATGGTAAGAGCCTCAAATCCCACAGCAGGTGAGTAGCACATTGTCAGTTAGGATATGGAAATCCAATTTTAATTGTCCTGAGGTTTCTCAGATTCCCTTCCCTTTCCTGGCGAGGGTGGCAATGTGTGCCACTGACACTGTGAACTTCAATTTCCTTCTATTTCCCTAGCAGGGGACCTCAGAGCACTATTATTCCAGGCTTTGTGATGATAAACAAAGATTAAAACAAATGAAAATAAATGCCCGAGCATGGGGATCTCTTTCTACCTTTATACTGCGACCTGCTTCTCTTCAATCTCCAGTCTTGTACCACTTGGTTTTAATAAAAGTTTCCAAATTGCCCTTCATTAAAACACACGTCCCAACACCAAAAGCAAACTACATTGGAAAATTGTTCTACTGGTATTTGATGTACACGAAAAATAGTTCAATAAAAGCACAATTCATTGGCAATTTTTGTTAACTCTCTTATAACATGGTGTTTCTGGATGGATTGAAAGATTAGTTGTCAAGTGAATTTGTTTCTGTTTCTTTTTTTTTTTAAGATTTTATTTATGTGACAGAGAGTGTGTATTGAGTGAGTCCCTAAATTGGAATGATTCTGATAGTTTCAAGAGGATAACTGTTATGAAAAAAGCAGACTGTTGGACCTAACATCTTTAAAGGTTATAGAGTTGGGTGTAGGGGACCCAAGCTTAACAGTCAAATTCTCGCTTTACCACTTTGTAGGCTTTGAGATCAAGTGTCTTCATCTTTCCAAGACGTGGGTTTCTCATCTCAATATTAGGATAATGATACTAATCTAAGGAGATTTTAAAACATGGCAGATATTATAAGAACATTTTCCATTGTGTTTTGACACACTGAGTGTAGATTATGTGCAAGTCACTGAAGGGTATATAATAAATGGCAAATAGTTTCTCCTCAGAAAGAACTGACCACTCAAAAGCAAGCATACAGTAACAAATTTTTTCTGAATTTAGTAGAGACTAGCTGGGTGCAAAGAAATAGAATGGAAAAGAAAAATGAGTGCTATGTGGGAATAGTACAAACAAAAATAATAAAAAGATACTATGAAAGAAAGGAGGAAGGAAGGAAGAAAGGAAGGAAGGAAGGAAGGAAGGAAGGAAGGAGGGAGGGAGGGAGGGAGGGAGTGGGGGGGAGGGGAGGAAGGAGGGAAGGAAGGAAGGAGGAAGGAAGAAGAGATGAAAGGAAGGAAGGAGGGAGGGAGGGAGAAGGGAGGAAGGAAGGACGGAAGGAAGGAAAGAAGGAAGGGAGGAAGGAAGGAAGGAAGGAAGGGAGGGAGGAAGGAAGGGGGGAGGGAGGGAGGGGGGAGTAGAGGAAGGAAAAAAGGAAGGAAGGAAGCTGTTTTGCCTTTTTATTCAGTTTTTTCTCTTCAGGTGAGAACTTTATCCCCAATGGCATAGAGATCTGACTAACATTCATTTAAAATATAAACAGGTTTTATCAGTACCTGCACATAAATTATAAAAATCTAGTTACCTAATATGTTGTGATGGACTAATTGTATTTCGAAAGCCAGGCAATAAACCAATTTACATGAGCATTTGCTATGTCATTAGTCACTCGGATAAGCAGTCTTTATAGTGGTCTGTATGTCTAGGCTGAGAATGAAATACAGTACATAGAGTTTTAGCATTGGCAGAGTCTATGTAGTTTATCTCGTCCCGCTCTCTATTTTGGCAAGATGGAAATCCTAAACACAGTGATAAGGTGCTGTGCCCAAGGTAACAAATTCGGGTAACAGTAAAAAACCCTATTCTCAGACTTTTGTCTCATGTGGTCACTATCATTCAAACCATCACAGTATGCTCGGACTGGGGAAATGTGGTTGTCCTTGTTAAAAACACATATTTCTTATTCCCCAACACTCTACAAGGGTCTGACAGTGAGAGAATTTGGAGTGAGGAATTTACTCACTTCCCATGATTCAGTCAATGAGACCTGATTCCTAGCATCACGCCTGATCTATGATGTTGCCTATGGTTGACGATTTTTATACAGTTTAAATACAGTATGTGCTTATGGACAAGGCAAGAACATTCATGCTAACAGACTGACTCATGTACCACTCAATGCATTCTGTAGAATAAAGAGATATTTTTGTAAAAAAAAAAAAAAAAATATTGAGGTGAGTATTTCACCCGTATATGTTTTTAAAATACCACGAGTCTATAGACCACATGCATAGGGATAGAAAAACAAACACAAAATCTCTAGAGGTGTGTTTTGATTACAAATGCCAGTTACTTGTGGTTGCATTTCACTCTGATTCCGTTCAGGTATGTGCTCTAGGAAGTAGTAAAAGGTAGATGTTTAAAAAGTAACATACGATAAAAAAGAAAAGGTAAAGGAACAGCCGGGCATATGCATATTTTCTGTCTATTAGTGGTGACATATTGTGATGAAAAGGGTCTAAGTATTGAGGGTATATCATTAGCAGAGAAAATACACATGTCTTTTTCTTTGCTCTCCCTTGTGACACCACTGAGATTTCAGCCCAAACAGCACTGCCGTGTGATGAGCACCGGGCTGTTACGGGGAACGACAGGCAGGAAGGCACTGTTACAATAGCATTTGAATGAGTATGCATGATTTCAGAAGAGCAAAGAAAAATTGAAAGGAACTGGGAGTGTATAGCTATGCATTTCTCTAATCTATAAATTTCCCAGCTTTCTATAATAGATCAACGAGAGCCTAAGAATAAAGTGAACTTGCTCATTGCCTACTCCTGTTTGATTGAGTGAAAATACAGAGTATAAAAACAATTCTTTGGAACAAGCAATAGGAGAGGCTTAACACAGTACAGTAATGTTACATACTATGGTCATAGCTGAAGGATGGATTTAACATGGCATGCACTGTTAGTGAGGGGGTGTGTGTATGTGTGTCTATCTACCTAGCTAGCTACACACAAACATAAATGTATACCAGTCATTTTTTTTATAACTTAGAAAAGGGAATTAAAAATAATGAAATTGAATTTCATTCTGTGCTTTGCTACAGCTGTTTTCCTCATAGTAAACTGGCAGCCAAATTCTCCCAAGAAAAGTCTAATTGAAACAAAACAAAAGAGAACAAAAAATAAATAAAAGTTCAGTTGGTTGCCAGTTTTAATTGATAATGAATATAGTAAGATTAAAATTAAAGTTGTTTAAAGGGAAATTTTGGCCATAATACATTTAATTATGTCAAAAGTAAATTTATAAGATGATATATGGATTCATATGACAGAATCTAAACCCATTCCTTATTTTTAAAGAAAATGTATAGAACTAGAAATATAAGATATTTCCTTTACAGGATAAAGAACATCTTTCTCAAAACTAAGAGGCCAACAACAATAGTAAATTTACAATCAGTAAATTCGAAGACAAACATTACTACTATTATTAAAATCTGTGGTACACACACACAAAGATTTAAAAAGGGCTCATAACATGTGAAAAGTTGTTTAAAGTCTCCTTCATAATTTGTGAAATGCACATTAAAAACAGCCCACTGAGACATCATTTCTTACTATCAGATTTGTGAAAAATGAAACAAACCCTGTTAGTAAAGATGAGGGAAAATAAGCACTCTCATACATTGAAAGCAGACAATGCTTTCAAACTTGCCTGAGGGAAATTCAGCAACACCTGTCAATACAACCCATATTCTTGTTTTTTTGACATAGCAATCCCACTTCTAGGAATTTAGGAATTTAAAGATACGCCTTCAACAATACAAAAATACACACAAATAAAATGATTCATACATCAGTGTTTGTAACTGCAAAATATTGGAAACAAACTAAAGAGTATATTTAAGAAAGTCTTTAAGTCTTCCAGGGTATATTCACACAGTGGAACACTATGCAACTGTAAAAAAGAATAAGTAAGATCTTTATGAACTAAGAGGGAGTGATTTCCAGGATATGTGGTTAAGTGAAAAAAAAAAGATTTTCTATAGTACCTTCATAAAAGAAAGAAGGGGATATAAGAACATGCATATGTATCTTCTCATTTAACAAAAAGAAATACAGGAAGAATAAGCTAGAGGCTAATGATATTGGTCACCCACAAAGGCTGGGCACAAACATTCTGTGAGCATGCTTTTTTTTGGTATATACATACACAACAAATCAACAATTCAAATCAACCAGATTTTTGGGAAAGATCCCCAAATGGAATACAAACAGCAACAAATGAACCTAATTATTACTAATGAAAAACATAACCAAATGAAGGAGATGGGGAAGAAAAGAACTAAATTAAAGTAACTTGAGCAAAAAAAAAATATATATATATATATATATACATATGTATATATGTATATATATATTTGACCAAATACTTGTGCTGTAAACCTAAAGACAAAAGAAATCTACATAAATAGTGTACTCCAGCTAGGAAACAGGTTAGCAATACTAAAGCCACCTTCTGCATACTGTAGGATTGAGAACGTAAGTAAATACAGTGCAGAAGACTCAGGCTTCACACTGCTGAAGACAGGAGTTACAAGTAAAGAAAACTGTGAAAGCTAGAATGAGCTTTGTGGTGTCGGGCTGGAATCAGCGGTATATGAACTGGTTTAAAAATACAGAAGACAAATATGTCTGCACATGCACAGAGTTCCTAGCTCTGCCCACTGAGCGGGCCTTGAAGCAACTCTACCCAGTAGCAATGAGCACACCAAGGTCCCAATCATGGCTTTTAAATATCATTTTCAAGTAAAATGAACTGAGAGGCTTGGGGGATGATGCTGGGGCAGGGAAAGTACAAGGTTAATCTGGAACAACAAGACTGTTGTGCCAGAAAGTTAGGAAGTGTTAAGAGAACATCACGCATGTCAAAGAACACGGGAGGCGACTGGAAGTAGTTCCTAGGGGTCAGATTGGGATAATTTGAACAACAAAATAAATAGGCATAGTGGATGGATTATAACCCATGCAATAACACCTTCCAAGTTGTATGTGTATGTACATAAACAAACATATAAAATAACATTTTACATGCATATATGTAACAAATTTACATAAGTATAATTTGCATATATGTTTATGTGTATGTGTATATACACTTTTACAAATATAAAACAAAATTATATATACTGTTATATGTAATCAATATGTTTTATATGTGTGCGTGTATATAGTTTTTGTTTTGTTTTGTATCTTAATAAATGTAAATCTTACAGTCTTAGAAAATCTTATTTCAAGCCTAACTTTATTTGCACTTTTATATTACATCTCCGGATATTTATTGAGTGCAAAGAAGAAAATTGAAGCAGCTTTACCTTTTGGAAAGTGGAAGTGAGGTAAGGAAACATCCGTAATCATTAGCTCTTACGGAAGCCCATAATATAACTTATTTGACAATTAGTCTATGCGATTAACAACTCTTTGCTCTTCGGACTTTTTACTCTGGATTGAATTGGCTCATTTTTTGATGAAGTAACCACCTCTGCTTTGTCCTAACAACAAATAACAGGAACAGAAGCATATACCCTTCCCTCTGTCTTCTCTGTGTTAGGTAGTTAGCGATGGGCATCCTCTACCCTGCAATCAAATGCAATCCAGTGCTCAGCAACATTTTTCTATATGCTTCTGAAGTCCATAGGAACATTATTTGATCCAGAAATTATCTCACTAACTTGGAGGCCAGTGGATTTCACACTGGGTAGGAGTTCAGCACAGAGAATCCACATGCTGTTTTTGATATTCATTAATCATCTAGCTAATTTGTTTTAACACAGGAGTGCTGACAGCAGATGAATGTTATTATAGCAACGGTAACTGCATAATCTAGACTATTATGGCATTAACATTTACGAAGCTGGCAGTTCCATGTTCAGATATGGTCAATGTTGTCTTTCTTTCTGATTGCAAATATATCTATATTTAATTCACATCTGCTATAATCATCGGGTGGGCTAGATAGGGCCAGTGGGATAAATGGACTACAGCCTTTTTTTTTTTTCTTATTTTGATCATTACGCCAATAACTATATTGAAAGCTTGGGGTTTATGAATCTGATAAATATATGGATTTTATTTTGATATTCTGCAGTTTAAAATGAAAGTAAAGTTTACTGTGCAATAGACCATATATTTGTAGTATGACTTTAGATGTCTTGCATCACATAGTGGTGAAATTAACCGAACTTGGGAAAGGCTTTGTCTCTACATTAAAAAGATGAGAGAAATAAAAAAATGTTATGGATTACTATTTTAGAATTCTAGAAATGTGTACCATTCTTCACATAGATAGTTAATGGCTTATAGATATTTTAACTTTTAGAAAGATGTTTCTCTTTGCTATTTTATATTACTCGCACTTATTTCTGAAAGAGACAATTTTTATTATGTTATAAAAATAATGCTTAAACAGGTTATAATTTATCTAAATTCTTTCAGTTTGTTAGTGGTTGAACTGGACTCTAATTAATGTTCCCTAATTCCCAGGTTCAGGGACTAGCCATTAACTAACACAACATCTTTGCTCTAGATACACCATGGTTTCTCGGTTTTAATAAAATTATAAGCTGAGCCTGGTGTCCAAAACTCAGAGATAAAAGACCCCTCCCTCCTTCTTTCAAACGTGTACCATGAACACTTTCCTCTCCCATCCTCTCATTCATGTCATTTCAAAAAATTACTCCTAGGGAGGAAGACATTCCATTTTTTGAGTTGTAATTTTCTAAGTCATTATGAGGAAGCATTTAACAATGTACTTCTTGATGCACCTTATTCTCTGAGAGAAATATACTAAAATGCCTTTAATAGATTGGGAGACATTAAACGCAAGGGAAAAACCATGATGTTTGAAAGGACTTCTGTTCACTGCACCAAACTGCAACTTTTTACCCAGTAGGATAATAGAGGAAATAAATGGTTCTTGCCCTGACATGTTTACATTGTTATCTAGAGTCTTTTAAACAGTAGCAGAGCTGTGATTCTCTTGATTTGCTCACTCATTCTGTTATTAGAGAAATTCTTAACCTCTTCCAAGGGGAGCCATTTTTCTGTCTTCACTCTTCTCCTAGGGCCCATTCCCAGTTCATCAGGATACTGTCAGGACGTTGAAAGTGCGTCCATGCCTCCTCCTTCCCATATGTGGTAGCATTGCTCAGGTATCTCTCACATGTAATGAGTTCATAGGCTTTATGCGTGACAAAAGGCATTTGACACTTAAGTCATTTTGTTTGTGAATTGCTAGCCAACCAAATGCTGATAGAATTAAAAATGAAACATGTCTATAAAACTGAAAAAAAATGCAACATGGCATAGAGAATTTTTTCGTAGTCAACAAAATACATCTTTTACTTACAATGTAGAATAAAATACATTAATTAAGCAGTAAATTATTTTAAAAAAATGGATCTTTTAGACCAGTTGTAACTCTCGATGGTTTTAAGTAAAGGGCACGCAGGCGAAGACATCTTATAAATTTGCTAGTTTTGAAGGAAACTTTTCATTAAATTAAGCCATTTAATTGAGGAGATATAACATTGGAACCCTGAGCTGCATCTTTTAAGTCAAGTAGAAGGAATACCATTGTATTTAAAGGACTGTTGATGGTCTTGAACCAATAACTTGCTTCAATATATTATTTCAAAACCTAAATGCAAATATTAGGTCCCTGTATATATCTTTTATACAAACATCTTACTTCAATTCAGTGTTTTTATCTGAAATTCAGGTCCTTTTGGTTCACTTATTTTGCATTATTAGTGTTCACTAAACTTTAAAAGACTATAAATGCAAAATATTACATAAAAGGCTTTAAAGAGTTAAAATTTTCCTTAGAGATGATGTAAAAATAAAACCATAGTTCATAAGAAAAATCATTTGAGTTTCCAATCAGTTCTACCATCAGCATGAAAATACTCATGTGTTATAAACTTAAAGGGGCTATTTGGATGTGATCTTTTTTTTTTCTTTGCTTAGACATACCTAAGTTTTACTTTTCTTGTTATGTGAGGTAGAGTAGGCACCAGATAATTTGATAATAATTATTAGATAAAGAAAATAATTATTTTAAGGTATATTTTGGAAGCTGCAATTAGCATCTTATCTTGGAATTTGAGTATTATTATTATTTAATTTACTATGTAAACATGTAATTCAGTACATTTATATAATTTGTTGAAGCAAATTACTCTTAAGAAAATAAACAGAATATGTGCTTTTGTCTGGAACCAGACTAGTCCATCCTCAGGGCAATTTCCCCAAGTACTTTAACTCAGGTCCTAAGAAGGAGGCTATCCCAAGACTCAGAACACTCAACCTTCCAAATGAAGCATCAATCAAGAGCGAAAGGACAGGTCCTATTTTAATACATGAAGACAAGCTGATTTGAAAATTGTGTGCAGTGGTAATATTTGGTGTGAGTAGCGAGACAGAAGTCAAGAAGAGGGAAATCAAAAGAAGGGATTTTTGAATGCCAGACTTTTTTGGTTTGTGTATCTGTTTAGGAAAATTGAATTGTTTCTCTACATTGAAAAGAGTGTTTTCCTGGTGAAATTTACTTTTATCTTATGAATCCATCTGAATTTCGTTCAACATAATCAGAATATCCCAACTAATATTTTAGAATTTATTAATCAAAAACTATATTTTGGAATAACTGCTTTTTTGAAATTATTGGTAATGTTTAACATGATAATACTCAGATTTCACTCCTGCTGAATCACAATGAACTTCCTATTTGCCCCTTAATCTTATAAGAATAACAACATATGAGAGAAAATCACTCAGCGATATAAAACCTAAAAATGGATTAGTCTTTCTTGAAAACCATCCGTTGGTTTTTTGTTCTCCGTTAAGATATAAGAAAGCTTAAGCAAAAAATAAGTCAAACGATGTACCTCAGTTCCAAATAGTAAGTGCCAAAGACTTTTATGAAATATCATAGCCCCAATGTCAATAAAGCTCAATGTTCTGCAATAATTTTAATTCCTCAGGATAAGGACTAGAGCAGAATATATACCCTAAGCAAGGTCTTAAAAAACCTAGCAAAATCATTACTCACCCTTCTGACTGCATTTTCTAAGCTAACTGGTTATTTAGGTATAAGGGTCTTTGTTAAGAGCCTAAGTTTATGGGCACCTGGGTGGCTCAGTCGGCCTGGGTGGCTCCTGGGATCAAGCCCCACATCAGGCTCCCTGTTCAGTGGGAAGCCTGCTTCTGAACCTTTCCCACTCCCCCTGCTTGTGTTCCCTCTCTCACTGCATCTCTCTCTGTCAAATAAACAAAATCTTAAAAAAAAAAAGCCTAAGTTTATTATATTTCTATCTTCAAAGAGAGTAAAGCCAATACTTTATCACATTTTAAAATTTAAAGTTTACTTATGTCAACATAATTTAATAGTGTATGTGATGTCAAAATAATTTTCCCCAAAGTTATGTCATTTTTCTACATAGTAAAGAAATGTAGATTTTTACTGCTCCTAGATCTAAGTAAAATTAAAATAAACAATAAAATAATTAAAATTAAAATAATTAAATAAAATTAAAATAATTAAAATGAATAAAGAAAGTAGCATGATAAAATATTTTACTTCAAATCTACTTTCTCCATATTATTCATAGTCCATATCTTTTAAAATTTACTTTAATTTCTATTTATAATATCAACTTTATATCTAAATAAAGCAGCATAAAAGGCATACCAACTATACTTATCATGTGGTTTATGTAAATTTGTATACATTTTAAGGAGCATCATGTATTTCTTGAAACTGCAATAATAAAGAGAAGGCCCAAAGGAGACTTCTAATTTTGGCAGAGGAATTTTGCAGATTACTTAGATTTGACCATTTGACAGAGCAAGAACCACCTTAGCACACAGCCCATATAAACATGTCAGTAAGTGCAATTCAGGTGAAGGGACATAATTTATTTTGGAAATATGATAATTTGTGTTTTTCTGTAAATTTAAATGTTGACTGGCTGTCTTGAATTTATGATATACATAAGTCAGAGTCCCAGCATGCTCAGTTTAGAGATGACCTGTCCCCGTTTCCATTGTCTTTTTTTCTATGACTTATGTAATTAACAATTGAGTAAAAAAAAAAAAAAAAAAGCTGACCTGAAACGATATTCAAGGTCAATATTTGACAGCATTTAGTGAGCTCTAACACATTTATAATCAAGTTAAATTTGTAAATAATGGTCATTGTAGAATGATAACTCCAGTCAAATGAAGGAAAGGGAAATAAGGGAGCTTTTTTATAATTTATTTAAAGCTGGTCTGAAAAAAAAGAGAGGGAGAGAGAGACTGATTCAGAGAAATTTCCCAGGAGAACATGGTCTCATGGCATTTCTAACCTGATTTCCAGGCCAGAGGAATTTTGATGGATATTCAAACTTTGAATGGCTGTGCACATCAAACTTATGAACCTTTGGAGAGCCATCCTTCATTAGACTTGACTTCAGTGGGGAATAAGCCGCAAGAACAGATGGGCTACTAAGGCAAAGGTCTCCATGCTAATCATATCAAGAAAGACCAAACCAAGGAAAGGATATCCATAGTAGATTCATGATTGTTTCAGCCCTCCAAATTAGAAGGCTTCTCTAAGGTTTATGGCAGATATCAACCAATTTTTAAGAAATAGAATTTTTTCCATACTTTGCACATGAAGTGAATACAGTTCCTAGGTGAAGAGCAAAGCACAGGGTCTATAGCAATAATGCAAACTTAAAGGGTCAATTGGGAGAACCCCTATTATGAATGTATTATTTTTACCTAGTTAAGGATGTTAAGGTTCGAGCTCACTTAGAAGAGTCAAAATGAGAATCGGAGGGAAGATTCCCAAAAAGCACATGTATAAGATTCCAGGTGATAAAAAGTTAAGGCCTGTGTGCAAGCATAGGCTACCAGCTCTGTTGCCAAGTTTATGAACCATGAAGCAAATGCAGCAGAAGGGTCCCTCCATGGGTAGTTTATGGGAGACATAATGAAAACAGGCACATCTTTTATCATTTCCACCAACTATTATTCTTAGCGAGCCTTGTAAGACATGCTAATTCATCAACAGATAATTCTGTCCATAAGTGAACAAACAAAAGGTAAGGAAAAAAAATCACAAAAGACTAATTCCCCTTGTGGTATGAGTGGATTAAAATTTACAGTCTTTCATCTTCCAAAAGTTGAATTAGTTGGATCCTAAAGGACCTAAAATCTTCACTTACTGATTGTAAAACTAGTTCAACAAATGCCCTATTTTGACACTGCATTCTTTTCTTCTGAATTTTACAAATTAGTCATTTGAGAGAAGATACTGTATTCTATACTCTACATGAAGGAAAAAAATAATAATTTTTCAGAGTTTTCCTCCTAGCTCACGTAACAATCTAAATGAAAGAGAAAAAAAAATACATGAATCTCAAAACAGTATCGGTGTGGCTTTCTTTTCCCCATTTTATTCATTCTCTTCCTTCCTCTTTCTCCTTTTCTCTTCCTCTCTCTTTCTTATGTTCAGAGAACCCACCATGTGGGAACCTTTGGATCCTCTTCCATTCTCGTTTAACAGAAGTCCTTGAATGTCAAAATGTTTTCGTCCAAAGGGAAGGTATCAAACCCAGTTGGATTGTATGCTGAAAAGGCAAGGACAGAAAGTAGCCTGCTATCAGGATGGGCCTGGGAAGCAGTTCTGATTCAGATTGTGCTTCCGTTAGCTCATATGTCAATTACCTCTTGAGGAAACACTGAGAACTCGAGCCTTCCTACCTGGGAGTTGTGAGCACAAAGACAGATTTGCCGGGATTATGTCTGTTGCTGCCTGATGTGGAGTTTTAAAAACACTGGGAAAGTAAAAAGAAATATCTTCTATTCACTGGGTCTCTATTAGCTCTTTCCATCCTGTCACCAGTGTTGAATAAGTTTTTTTTTTCTAAGAAAAAATAATAATAATATTTTTGGAGTACGGAAATTTATGCCAGTCTGGTTAAGAACAATCTTTTTGTTGCTGATCTGATTCAGTTATAATATACCACCGAGCGTAAAGTGCCATTTTGTTTTGCTAAGGAAACATGTGAAGCTGCTATTTAAACCTGTTCCTACGTCTTCTCATTAAGCTCTGTTGAATGCATCATATTACCACATTGAAAACCCAGTTTGTAAAACATAATTTCATTTAAACCATTAAATGGAAGGTTTTGTGGCTCACGTTGGCAAAACCGGAGCTTCCAATAATGAACAAAAGGCAGCCCAAAACTTCGAACTGAGCTAAACTGGGCCTTAAACATCTCTTGAGCAGGAATCTTTGTTACATTTTGTCATACGATATATGGCTGCTCTGTACATAAATGTGATATTTAGTGTTGGTCAGTTCCTCTCTATTGAGGAAACACAGTTCTATTTTCAAATGCTTGCTTAACAACCAACCACAGATGCTTTATCATCAGGGCTGAGCCCATGGTATCTTTAAACTGTGGCATGAAATCGAGCCCCTGCTAATAGTGTTCGCTATGTATCAGCTTGGCTAGTACCACTCCTGCCTTTGGCATCATTTTCCAGTGGCCAATGTGCCAATTAGATTTTTACCTCAGGTAACTCTTCAAAAGAAACGCCTAATCATTTTAATAGGATGGGCGACATCTTAGGGGGAAAAAATAACAAAATTAAAGTTGATTTTAACCTGCAATGAAAAACAACCCATGGGGTGTTTCCATGTGAAATCTTGGATGTCATACAATGGATGGAGGGCAAAAACCGAAAACGGGAGGAAAAGGGGAGGAGGGAAGGAGGAAAGTTTGCTCGAGTCATTTTCGGCCAAGGTCTGCTTCTAACTAAAGGTTCATGGAATGGGTTTAGAATTTCAAAATGCTGCTGACAATTAGCTACACTTGGTGTCAGGCACTTGAGAAGAAAAGCCTTAGAAAGAATCCTTCCTTTTTATACCTTAGCCTATCGCAAAGGTCAAGTAATCATGTTGACAATGTTTGAAAAAAAAATGTCACTTCCCATTTTGGGTTTTTTTCTGTCCTCATAAATAAATCATTTACTCTGTGGCAAGGAGCCTGAAGAGAGAGACAGAACACCAGTGTTCAGGTCTGCAATTTTATTTTAGTGGTTATTTAAAAAAATAACATTTCTTTTTAAAAGAAAGACAGAAAACAAGATTGAGAAAGGGAAGTGGAGAGTGAAAGAGAGAGAGAGAAAAGTTACTACTTCTAGAACCTGATCAGTGGTAGAATGGGAGATAGAAGAAACTTCTTATTTTTCCACCCCTTATAAAACTCCACATCAGGCAGTAACAGACATAATCCTGACAAATCTGTGTTTGCACTCACAACTTCCAGGTAGGAAGGCTCAAGTTCTCAATGGCTCACCCATGGGTTCTCTCAATCTAAGAAGAGAAACAAAGAATCATCTTTCCAGAAGTAGCTGTCTGTAGTCACAGACTCACCATCTCAATTAAAAGATGTCCTTATACCAATACAGTCCATTATAATAATTCTTTGTTTCCAAAAGTTTAGAAGGTCTACTGCGTTTCAGTGCTACATGCTTCTCAATGTTAGAAATGTCTCCCTTTGGTCCATTCTAAACTTTTTTTGCTGCAAACTAAGTTTGTGAGTGTGTGTGTGTGTGTGTATTGTGCGTGAACATGGTTATATCTTGGGCAGCCTGTTTTAGTCTTTTGAGTTTTTAGTCCATCTCTTACTAATCATATCACATTAGGCAAATAACTTTACTCTCCCCTCTGAATCTTATTTAGTTTTCTCATCAATAAAATCAGGATAATCTGATGAGAAGTATAAAAGTACAGATAATTCAAGCAGAGAACTTGGCACATGTTGGCCACAATAACAAATATATTTTTTTTATTTTTATGATCAAAAACAAAATTAATAACAAAAATGTCAATACTCCCAATAATCACTTCTACCCCCATTGGAAGTTGTGTCTTGGGAATCTAGGTGAGAGGTTTTTATCACTGTAATGTTTGTTGTCAGAATAACTAGCAAGCTTTCTGCCTAGTTTTATCACTCATGTACTGAACTAACTTGTTAAGTTCGCCAAAGATGATGTCCTAAGTATAGAACCTTCTAAATTCTATTGGGTTGGTTTCAAACTTGATTAGAAGCTTCGAACTCCATTTTTTCTATTTATTTAGTACCCCGAGACTCTCAGAAGAGTGCTGACCAGGCAGTGAGAGAAATGGGTCAGATGAAATTTGCCAAACAGACGCTGGTCAAATCAGTGAAATTTTGCTCTGAGCAAAGTCCAGGGACTTCCTTAGTTTCCACTGTGCAGTGGACTAGAGTAAGCACTTTCGGTTTCTTGGAAGTGCATATTCAGAGAAGCCTCCACCTGAAGACAAAGAACTGGGTTGAGGGTTTTCTGGCTTCTACAGTGGATACTCTTTGCCTCAGCTGTGAAACACATCCTTCTTTAAACAAACTCTCTAGTTGAATATCTTGTCGACATGCTATCATTGCTGATATTTTCCAAAACAATTTTATCCCAAATGCTCATACATTGATGAATGGATAAACCCAATGTGGTATCATAGTGCAATACTGTTTGTTAATTTAAAAAAAAAAGGCATGGGGTGCCTGGGTGGCTCAGTCAATTAAGTGTCTGCCTTCTGCTCAAGTCATGATCCCGGGGTCCTGGGATGGACCCCCGCAGCAGTCTCCCTGCTCAGCTTCTCCCTTCAGGAGTCTGCTTCTCCCTCTCCCTCTGTCCCTCCCCTGCTCATTCTCTCTCTCTCTCTAATAAATAAATAAAATCTTTAAAAAAGGGCATAGAATACTGACCCATACAACATAGATGAGGCTCAAAATCATTATGCTAAGTGAAAGAAGTCAGACACAAAAGACCATATAGTATATGATTCCATTTCTGTGAAATATCCCACACACGGAAATCTGTAGAGACAGAAAGTAGATTCGTGGTCTCCTGGGATTGGTCCTGGGAAAGGGGAGTGACTGTCAGTGGGCACCAGGGATCTCATGCAGTTGGTGGAAGTGTTCTAACACTGGATGGTGCTGATGCTTCCACAACTTGGTAGATTTACTAAAAATCACTGCACTGTACACTTCAAATGAGTGAATTTTGTGATAGGTAAATTATACCTCCATAAAGCTCTTAAAACAGCAACCACAAAAATTTCACATTTATTCATTTTCTCCAAGTTAATACTGATGGGAGAAGATAACACCTTGTTTACTACTATCATCTGAAACATTCTTTGCTACAGCAAAGCCAGGACAACTTTAAACTTTAAAGGCAATCACAGGGACAGTACTGCATACTCCCACAATCACCAAAGTCCACTTGGTACTGTTGGAGCAGGTGGTGAAAATATGCAGAAGACAGGTCCACAAAGCGCCAAGCGCCAATATGGAGACTTCCATGTAAATTATCTTTATTCCTTCTTATATTTAACTCTCTGCCTAAAGCATCGACCTAACAAAAAGCCACAGGGGAGAGTCACAGAGAATTATTTATTTATTTGTGTTTGCAGTACCCTTTCTGTCAGATGTTTTACAGATTAAGAAGGGAAGGGAAAGTTCGGCACGAAGGAACACAAAACGAAGGCCAAGTTTTCTTTCTGTCAGGACTCTATGACCCCCTCCCCCAAGCCCCTTTCCCCTTCTCTTTTTATTTTTTCCCCAGCTCCATATTGCAACTTTGACAAATGACAATGCAAGAAAATTTATGTTGGGTCTTGGAGATTAGCACATTATCACAAGCAAAACAGAGCCCTCTGCTCTTGCCGCTGGGGAGCAATTGAAAAAGTCTTTGAATGTGATGCATGGGTCAAGACCCATTTCTGAAGAAGCAAGGATGCTGTTATGCTGGGACAAGTCTGGATAAAAGCCCTTGGAGAGCCAGGTGAAGACACTCCGGGCTGGATGAGGAGCATTTAGCCAGAAAGCTCATTCTGGGGAGGAAAGAGGAACCGGCTCGCTCCCTGAAGACCTCTGTGTTGAATGATTTAAGGCTACCTGTAGGAAATGCCTTTTGCTTTATTGCTTTTTAGTCTCCCTGCTTTTCAGGGGGGGAGGGGGGAAATGAAGAAACACAACCGGGCCTTCCCTTTCTTCGACTCCTGTCAGTATTCCCCAGGAAGTTTTAGTGGGAACTCTGTCCCATCACGGCTCCTATCGGGCTCTTTAATAAACCAGTCCGCAGGTGGAATCCCAGATTAAACCACAGCAGGCAACAGAGGGTTTCCATTTTTGAAAGATGTTCAATTATGTGCACACGTCTTTTAAAAGTTTGCAATGCTTAGTTTACAATATTGGGCTTAAACGTTCGAAATATAAGTCATAAAACAATTTCAGGAGGAAAAAACAAATATCAATTTTTGGACTGAAACAGACTTGGGGCCTATACAATATTAACCCAGTCCTTCAATTATCGAAAAAATGGACAAAATAACCTTGAGAAAGTATTCAAAAGTAAAGCTGCTTCTGAAGGTCATAAATAGCTAAACACGACTGCACATCTAGCTGGTAACTTGATATCTGCAGTATATCCCTGAATAAAACTTAAGTGATAATGAAAAACCTTGGAATGGGAGGTGATGATGCCATCATAATACAACTTATGGAGACTTTATTGGTGTCTGGGAAACTCACATTAATAGAGCAGGGTTTCTTAACCTAAGAGCAATTTATATTTTGGGTCCAATCATTCTTTGCTATGGGGGATATCCTGTTTGCTTAAAAAATGCCTAGTGTTGGGGCACCTGGGAGGCCCAGTTGACTGGGCGTCCAACTCGTGGTTTCAGCTCAGGTCATGATCTTGCAGTCGTGGGATCGAGCCCCACGTAGGGCTCTGCACTCAGTGCCGAGTTTGCTTCAGATTCTCTCTCCCTCCCACTCACTCCCCTCTCTCTCTCAAATTAAAAAAAGAAAATGCCTAGTGGAAATCTTGGCCTCTACCGCCTAGATATAGTAGCATTCTCCCCAGCCAGAAATGTTGTCAGACCTTGTCAAATGTCCCACAGGAGTGGGGAGCAAAATCAGGCCTGGTTGAGAATCACTGATTTGGACAGAATAGTTATATACACTCCAGTTTCAACAAAGCTTTTGTCTGTGTGTCAGACTTCCCAGTAAAGGCAAGATGAAGATACTGGCAGTGTGTGATGTCTTTCTGTGGAAATTACTGGCTTAGAAATAAAGCCTATGTATTTCTTTCAGCCAAAATTCATGTAGCTACTGGTTGTTGGATGTTATAATTATACCTATCAGGGCTTTACATCCATTCATCATTGTTAGCTCTTCGGGACCCACGCTTTGGGTAGCTGTTCACACAACAGTAAGAACAGTAACAGCTACTGAACACTTCAGATATGCCAAGTATTTAGCTATAGTGTGGTCTCTACCTATAGTATGATTTGTAATCTCACAAAAGTCATTTGATGTCTGTAACTATTACCATACCTATTTTATAGATGAGGCTTAAATAAACTTGCCAAAGTCATTCAGTGATGGATGAATCTGGGATCACCCTGTTTAAAGAAGGCATATCTTTTTTTTAAAGATTTTATTTATTTATTCGAGAAAGAGAGAGCCAGAGAGTGAGTGAGCATGAGCCAGGGTGGGGGTGGGGGGTGGGGGTAGGCATGGAGAGGCAGAGGGAGAGATAGAAGCAAGCTTCCTGCTGAGCACGGAAGGGATCATGACCTGAGCTGAAGGCAGACGCTTAACCGCCTGAGCCACCCAGGTGCTCCAAGAAGGCATTATTAAGAAGGCTGAGGTTAAAGGCCATAAATGCATACATTTCCATAATTCCTTTTTAAGTTATGGGACAATCTCCAGGAATTATGGGCCATGTGGTGTTCTTTTCCTAACCTGGAAAGGGAAAATGCTCCCAGTTACTGTAGGTAAAATCGCAGCTACTCTCTTGTAATGTCTAAGCCCGCAGACATCAGAATGACTCTATTACCTGAGAAATCCTGAATGTCACCACATTTCTGCCATTACCACATATTCTCCATTAATTTTCCTTTTCTCTTGTAGCTCCATAGCTCTGTAGATGAAAGCAGTGCAAAACTGCCCCCCACCCTCAAAGGGGACATCTGGCAATGCCTGGAGAAATTTTTTATCATCATCTAGAGGAGTGTTACCAGCATCTAGTGGGTAGACACCAAGGGTTCTTTTAAACAGCTTATAGTACACATGATAGCCTCACACTGCACAAAGTTATCCAGCCCAAAATGTCAATAGTGTTAAGGTTGAGTGAGAAATCTTGGACCAAAGGAAATGTAATCAGCTCTAAATAGTAAGCAAGATTCCCTTCTTTGAGAAACAAATATTCTCATAAATTATTTGGGATATAACAGTAATATTGGTTTCTGGGGATGACCAATTAATCACACCACTCACTACTTCCTCATGGATTTGAGACAGATGGACAAATAGATGGAGAAATCAAAGAGAACTCCAAATACCAGTTCTATTACCACCAATGTTGGATTGCAGAAATGAGCCCAAACTGGAAACCAGTATAAGTTTTCTACATATTTCCCCATGAATTAACCTCACCTAAGCACAAGTGGAGCAATTAGAGAAGAGTGAAACTCCCCCAAAAGACCTGTGGTAGTGAATTTTATGTGTCAACCTGATTGTACCACCTGGTGCCCAGATTTAACATTATTTCTGGTGTGTCTGTGAGGGTGTTTCTGGAGGAGATTAGCAACTGAATCTGTGGAATCAGTAAAGTAGACGGCCCTCCCCAGTATCGGTGGACATCGTCCAATCCATCCGGGCCCAAACAGAACAAACCACAGAGGAGAGCAAGATTCACTCCCTACTTGCTTGCGTGCTTGGGCCGGAACATCGGTCCCCTTGGACTGGGACTTACACTCTCAGCAACCTTGGTTCTCAGGTCTTTGGGCTTGGACTGGAATTACACAATCGGTTTTCCTGAGCGTTCGGTTTGCAGACAGCAAATCATGGAATTTCTCAGCCTCCATAATCACGTGAGACAAATATTCATCATAAATCTCTTTACATATCTGCTGGTTGTATTTCTCTGTAGAACCCTAACTAATATAGGATCCTGTGATATCTAACACACAGAGTAAAAGAGAATGAATATGGCCTGCAGGCTGAGAGAGACTCTGCACCTGTAGTGATCTTATCATCAGTTGGCTGATCAGTATACAGCCTCCCAAGAGTGAGAATGGGGTACACAAGTCCAGTACACTTAAGATGGTGGAAGTTTTTTTATTAAGACTTTTTTCATTTATTTATTTGAGAGAGAGAGAGGGAGCACAAGTCGGGGGTGGGGAGCAGAGAGAGAGGGAGAAGCATGACCCTGAGATCATTACCTGAGCTGAAATCAAGAATCGGAGGCTTAATCGACTCGGCCACCCAAGTGCCCCAAGATGGCAGAAGTTTTGGTGTCAGGGTCATGAGCATAGGGAGAGAGAATCTCCCTCAGCCCAAATGTCTTATTTGAAGGAACAGAAAGAATGACAGACGGAGAAAGTAAGGGGGAGTCAATCAATGAAAAGTTATTCATAATTGGAAGAGATTTGGTTAAATGTGTCTTAGAGAAAGATGATACCAGGGAAAGGATTATTAAACATTGTAGACAGATCTACTAGAAGATGATTTCAATGCCCCAGGTGAGACTTGATGGGCTCTGAACTAAGGCAACAGAAGTGAATGGGAAGGAGAGAATAACTATGAGAGTGATATGGAAGATAATTCAGAAAGAAGAGTATAGAAAGAATTATCAAATTTTTAGTTTCTAGCTCTGGGGACCTAGAAGATGACATAATTTATTTAACAAACACTTAAATAGTGCTCACTATGTGGCAGGAACCATGGCGAACAGTTTTCAAATGTTTACTCAGTTATGCCTAAGACTGGTTCTAGTGAAATAGGAATTATCACTATTCCCTTTTACATGTAAGAAAACTGAGGTCCATGGAGACTAAAATCACTTGTCCAAAATAACAGCACTAGTAAACGGTGAATTCGAGATTCAAATCCAGGTACAGAGGTCCAAAACACACAACCTTACTGTTAGTAACACACGGGTATATAAGAAAAGGGCAGATTTGTGGAAAATATAATATATTTCTCCTTGGACATTAAATTTTGTTTTTAGTTTTCTGTGGAATATTTAGCATTTCCCTCAGCAAATTCAAATAGTAGGTACATTTTAAGAAAATATCAAGCAAGAAGTTCTGTAAAGTTTGAAGTTGATTTGAAAAAAAATCACAGGAAAAGACATTCTGTAAAATATTCACTTAGAATTAAATTTTTTAAAATGTAATAGGGGCGTCTAGGTGACTCAGTTGTTAAGCGTCTGCTTCGGCTCAGGTCATGATCCCGGGGTCATGGGATCGAGTCCAGCACTGGGCTCCTAGTTCAGCAGGAAGCCTGCTTCTCCTTCTCCCTCTCCCCCTGCTTGTGTTCCCTCTCTAACTATCTCTCTCTCTGTCAAATAAATAAATAAAATATTTTAAAAAAATGTAATAGACCACAGGGAAATATTTCTAACCCAACCATAATAGTTATAACCCAGGATAACAATAATAATTTTGCATCTGTTTGTTTATAACACAGGTCTAACTCTGTCTACCTAACAGATTAGTCAGACAAGCCAAGTATGTAAATGTATTTTAAATTTTTCTATATCCCTTTCAGAGTCTTTCTTGGGAGCAAACTGCTAAGGTTATTAATACCTGCCAGTTTCTCAGCACCACCCCTGCTCGCAACACACACATCCCCAGCTACATATCTTCATCTAGAATGTATCTGCATCACCTGTATCTATAGTGATATTCTGGTCCCTTTCACTGGACTCTTCAGACCCTTTCCAATTGCAGAATCATTTTTTTCCCTAATCGGAGTATCTTTCTCCTACATATTAAATTTTTATGTTAAAGAAGTGTTCTTCTCTCCTCTGACTTAATGCATCAGATAAAGGAATCCAAGCTAGGACATTAGAAGAAAGGCTCTGTTGCCTCACCAGGTTTTGGTGACAATGCCTTAACTAAAAAGGACAATGCAAAAGAGTGGAAATGTTGGAAACTTGGCAGGGCAGCGAGGAACGTATTTTGGGGAGGAAGTACCCTGAAGCCAAAACTTACTCCAAAGGTAGCTCTTAGAGATATGTCACCAGAACCCTGGTTCACTAACTTTCCAAGACAATAATTTGTTTAATTTTAGAAACGTAGAACATAAAAGAAATTCTAGACAGGAGTTTGAAAGTTTATTGTGTTTACAGTTTTCAGGTTGGGTAAAGGTCTAATGACCTGGTGAGGATTTAGTGATCACCAAGACAGAGCACATTATTGGCCCCTGTTTATGTCTGACAACACAGATCAAAACCCCGTTATACAAGAGGAGACAGAGGTCCGTTTCAGCTTGGATATTCTGAACTTTTAAGTCATTCATGCAATTGTCCACATAGTGACACCTATCTTTGAAACTGTTTTTCCTGATGTGTGATTTTGAAGAAGAACAATACAAATATTTGGTATGTAATGGTACATCTTTAGGTAGACAGTTGACCATCTGTGTTATTTTTGCTTTTACTAAGGCAAAACAGCAAAACAGTGAATTTTTTAGTTTGAAAATTTTCTCCTTATTGGAAGATTTAAAAAATAGTAATAATTTACACAGATAGTTTTCCTGCATGAAGGTTTTGTACTTTGAAGAGGTAACTGACTCATCTAACATCTCGTATGCTTTGGATGTAAAGTAAATCAATGTTCTGAGAAAGAGCATTTGTGATCGTGAGCTGTTGTATCAAGGGGGAAAATAATGCGGTTTGTCATCAATCTCTCCGTGTGGCATACAAGGGCTGACTTGTTGAAATTTTGTAGGTTTTTATTTACAGAGAAAACACAGACCCTGTGCTGCTCAGAGTCCTATCAGGCCACACATTCAAAGGAATCACAACTGAAAAAGAAACTACTTAAATCATAACCTTTACAGATAATCTAATCCATAAGGAGACCAAAATTACTTTGCTCCTGTGAACAAGAACAAAACCTAAAGAATTTAATTATTTGCGAATTATTCATGAATATTTTGATCCTGGCTCAAAGCTAGAGCTGGAAAAGAGAGACAATCGCTGACTGTTGCCAATCAGGGTTTCATGGAAGAAAAATATGGAATATTTCAGCCTCAGCATAACACCCCATATTTCCAAGTTTTGTAAAAAAAAAAAAAAAAAGGTGTTGCTAGAGACAAGTGAGACTTCAGTGGGAATGGAACTAAAAGCAGACCCTCAGAGAAAGAAATGGGATATGGACTGTCGTTGGGAAAAAATAATTGCAGTGATGTGTGTTGTTTAGTTATAATGCTCAGATTGTAAGTTACATTTCGTGAGAAACATATGGCCACGTGCTAAACATCCATATGCCATAGTTAATAAAATTGAATTCCACTGATCTATCTTATACTACTGATCTTACTTAGTGGTTGGAAGTCCATAAATGTAGAAGTAAGTTACACACACACACACACACACACACACACACACTGATGCATCTGGTAGATGCAAGTAATTTATATGTACTTAGGGCTTGATATGGATGGTTTTTCCAAAGTTATGGAAATAGCCTAACTCACTTATCTTGGGCCATGATCTGTTCCCTTGTTTCTATGTTATCCAGGCCTTAGATGAAAAAAGTAGTCAGTGGCGGCAAGAAAAGAGGATTTAACACTACACAGATATTATATGGTTTCGAATTTTGAAACTTGAGATTGTATATTCTAGTCAATAAAGTAATTTTTTAAAAGATTTATTTATTTATTTATTTATTTATTTATTTATTTATTTGAGAGAGAAAGAGCGAGCATGAGCGGGAGGGGCAGAGGGAGACAGAATCTCAAGCAGACTCCCCACTGAGCACAGAGCCTGACTCGGGGCTCGAGCCCATGACCCTGAGATCAGGACCTGAGCCAAAACCAAGAGTCGGGTGCTTAACTGATTTCACCACCGAGACGCCCCGAATAAAGTAATTTTTTAAAGAAAAAAAAAATATTAGCTCTTCTACCTTTTAGTGTTGTCATTTTGTATAAGTAATTTAATCTCTCAGCATTGATGTAAAGAAGATAATATAATCTACCTTTTAGGGTTGTTGGAAGAATAAGAAAATTGATATTAAAAAGTAGCATGGGGGTGCCTGGGTGGCTCAGTTGGTTAGGCGACTGCCTTCGGCTCAGGTCATGATCCTGGAGTCCCGGGATTGAGTCCTGCATCGGGCTCCCTGCTCCCCAGGGAGTCTGCTTCTCCCTCTGACCCTCCTCCCTCTCATGCTCTCTCTTTCTATCTCATTCTCTCTCTCAAATAAATAAATAAAATCTTTTAAAAAAGAGTAGCATGGTCTTAGGCACATGCTTAATAAATAATATAGGATTTTTTTCTCTCTCATTATACACTGGTTGCCATTGAATAGAGCAAACAAATGGAGAGTTCCAATACAGAGAAGCTATCTATGGTTCTGTGCCCATACCCATGCTCCAAAACTTGGGTTGTCTTTCTACCAATAGCCAGTTTTTAATAAAAGCACACACACTGGAAATATTTCCTAGGTAAGAAATGTGCCATTAATTGAAACTTTATACATTTTTCTCAAGTTTAGGATGAACAAACAGGACATAATTTAAATCAGGAATCCTTAACAAGAACACCTGTTATATAAGAGATGTACAGCATTGATGCTTCTTACTCATAAGGACAAGATCAACCCATTGTCATAATTATTAGGGAATCTTTATACTAAATACTTTAAAGCTGGGACCATCACTTCCCAGCTCTTGATTTCCATTAGCTGATTAATTCAGCTAAAATGATTTATTGTGTGTTGTGAAGTAGATAAGGCTTTTCGACAGTTCCTTACCAGAGATACTCTATCTTTTATTTTATATATATATAGTTCATATATAATTTAATATATATAATAAATGAATACAAAAATATTTTATTTACCTAGTGTATCTATGAGTCAGACACTATGTTAGTTCCTGAAAGTAGAGCAGTGAGGATATGAGAAAAGGTGTTTCCTAAGGGGTTTGCATTCTAATAAAGGGAAAAAGGCAGTAAACTAGTAAACAAACAACTGTACATGATCATTCCAGAAACAAGTGTTGAGAAAAATAAAATAGGGTAATAGGATTCAGAGAGATTGAGGATGTTATATAAAGGAGAAGCAAAGGATGGAGAAGAACCACCTTACATCAGGTGTTCGGGGAAGGTCTCCCTGAAAAGGTAACATTTCTTCTGAGATATGACTAATGCAGAAGGGCCAACCCAGTGAGAATTTCAGAAAAGGGAGTTCCAATCAGAGGAAACAGAAAGTATGCGGGCCGAGAGTCTAGAATGAGTTTAATGTACTTAAGAAACTGAAAGAAGGCCAATATGGGTAGAACATAGTTTGAAAAGGAGAGGAGAGTAAGTTGGAATTGAAAAGAGATTCAAGGTCCAAGCCCTGGAGGTCCTTTTGGGCCAGGAAAGGGATTTGGGTTTTAGGTCAAGTGCCACAGAGCTGCTGGGGTCCACGAGTGGAAGAAACCAGACAAATTTCCAGGCTACTATAGTCATCCAGTGAGATAAAATGGTAGTTGGGAACAAGGAGGAAGTGGTGGAGATGGGGCAAGTCCCTGGGTTTGGATTTAGGGAGCAAGAGGCAGAGAGGAAGCAAGAATCACTCAACTGCATAAAGTCCATGTCATCTTGTTCAACAGCATATCCCTAATTCTTGACCTGTATTAGTCTGCATGCAACAGAAGTTTACTACAATTACCGAAAGATAAGCTCTTCTCCAAGTGCTTTCTATGGATTACCCCATTTAATTCTCACAACCTCACAGACTAGACTCTACCATTTCCCTGGTTTCATATATAAAGAAACTAAAGTTAAGTAGTCTAGTTAAGTAATTTCCTCAAGGTTAAACAAGTGGGAGGTCATGGTCCTGGAAAGCAAGCCAGGGTGGATTGTCTGACTTCTTCAGGGCTCATAGTGTTATTTGCTATTTCTGGAAATAAAGAATAAAATGCATGTCACTAACATCTTCCCCAGAAATAGTCTACATGGGGTTCCTGTTTAGTGGCATTCCTACTATTTAAATATGTGTTAGCCTTGGTTCCTGGTTTAATAATAATAAGAGCTAGCATTTGTTGGATCTTTCCTGTGTGTCAGGCACTCTACCAGACATTTTATACTCACTGGATTAATTTAATTCTAATGCAAAAGCTATGAGATAGATACTGTTCCTGTTCTATGAGATGAGAAAGCTAAAGGCAGAGAGTCTGTCCTAATCTATTTAATTCCAAAGCCAATGATATCAACACAGAAGTTATGGGAAGAACCGATGATCATATTAAGGTGATCAACATCAGAGAAATGCAAGTTGAAACAGTATAAGGTATTACTGTACATCCATCAGAATCACTAAATTTAAAAGACTAACAAACCAAGGGTGGCAGGAATATGGAGAAATTGAAACTCTTGTGCCGTGTTGTTGGGGATTTAAAATGGCACAATTATTTTAGAAAACTTATCAGTTTCTAAAAAATTAAATATACACCTACTCTGTGACCCAGTAACTCCACTCCTAGGATTGTATCCAGGAGCATTGCAGATACTCTGTGGTAGCCATTTTGACTCAGGTAACATTTATTGAATACTTACTAGGTACCAGGTAGGATGTGTATTAGTTAGGGTTCTTCATATAAACAAAATCAATAATATGTATAAAAAGAGGTTTGCTATAAGGAATTAGCTCACATGATTATGGAGGCTGAGAAATTCAGACTCAGCAGAGACAGTGGTTCCTGTGTGAGACCAAAGGAGTGAGAAGTAGGTGCACTAAAGGTGTAAGTTCCAGTTCAAGTCAAGTCCAAAGGCAGATGAAGATTAATGTCCCAGCTTAAAGTCAGTCAAGCAGAGAGAGAGAGAGAATTTTTATTCTATTCAGGCCTTAATGGATTGGATGAGGTCCACCCATGATGGGGAGAACAATCTGCTATACTCAGTTTATAGATTCAAATGTCAATCTCATCCAGAAACTCCTTTACAGACACACCCAGAAATCACGTTTAACCAAATATCTGGGCACATAAAATTAATCATCACACATGTTAAGCAACCTAACTCATTTTATACACCATGAAGAACCCCCACTAGGACAATCATATATCCCAATGTGTCTGTACCTATTGCCCCAGTCACTACTAATAGCATGCCTTCTCACTTTTAAAGAGTCCAGTTTGGATAGCAAACAATTTGGTTGCCAAAATTCAAATCCATGTGCTCCTTCTTATAATCCTGTTATCAATTATGGCATAATCTGATGCTAAAACTTTATACCATCCTTGATCCTCCTTCTACTAAATGACAGAATAAGACTGATGATTAAAATGCAGTTAAATGTTCTGCACATTACCCAGGGGAAAAAAATCTATAGTTGATTGAGAAAGAGCATGTGTACATGTCTTCCTATCAAAATGGCCTATTCAACATGCTTCCAAAGAAGATACAAATGGCCAACAGACACATGAAAAGATGCTCAACATCACCTGGCATCGGGGAAATACAAATCAAGGCTACAATGAGATATCACCTCATACCTGTCAGAATGGCTAGTATCAAAAAGGCCAGAAATAACAAGTGCTGGCAAGGATGTGGAGAGAAGGAACCCTTGTGCACTGCTGGTGGGAATGTAAGTTGGTGCAACCACTACGGAAAACAGTATGGAGTTTCCTTAAAAACTTAAAAACAGAGATACCATATGATCCAGTAATTCCACTACTGGGTATTTACCCAAAGAAAACAAAAACACTACTTTGAAAAGATGTGTGTCCCTCTATGTTTCTTGCAGTGTTATTTACAATAGCCAAGATATGGAAGTGACCCGAGTGTCTACCTATAGATGAATGGATAAAGAAGACATGGTGCATATATACAATGGAATATTTCTCAGCCATAAAAAAGAGTGAGATCTTGCCATTTGTGACAGTATAGACGGACCTAAAAGGTATTATGTTAAGTGAAATAAGTCAGACAAAGAAAGAAAAAATACCGTATGATTTCCCTTATACGTGGAGTCCAAAAACCAAAACAAATGAATAAACAAACAAAACAACCAGCAAACTCTTAAACACAGAAAACAAACCGGTGAGGGAAAGGCAAAACAGGTGAAGGGGATAAAGACGTGCAAGCTTCCAGTTATAAAATAGAGAAACCAAGGGGAGGAAAAGTACAGCATAGGAAACAAGGTCATTAATATTGTAATAATGTTGTATGGTTATGAACAGTGATTACATTTATCATGGTGGACACAGAGTAATGTACAGAATTGCCAAATCAATATGTTCTACATCTGAAGCTAATATAACATTGTATGTCAACTGTACTTCAATAATAAGTAAAAAATAAATAAAACTAAAAAAAAAGGCCTATTCAAATGTCACATTTGCTCTTAACTATCAGGATATTCTTTCTCATTAACAAAGTGGCAATCTCCTTGTATAAACTGTTCTATAACTTTTTTCTTACATCTTAATGTTGTATTAAATTAAAAAATAATTTTAGTGTGCAACATCTAACATGATTCTTGAAAGAATCACTTAATGTAAACAGAGTAGACACCATTTATCCAGCACTCTAAGCCGTAAGATTCCCTGTTCTCTCATATCTAATGAGGGCCCTGATACCTCTTAAATTGTTCTTACGTTTATATGCCTTCCTTCCCCACAGCCACTTTGCTCATTGATTGTAACCTTCATTTTGGTCCTCTACCCCTTACTATTTTTCATGCTGCTCGAATTCTCTTCTTTCAAGCGACCCTTTGTTGATTATCTCCAAAATAAAAATCTGATCATGTCTTTCCCTTGCTTAATCAGTTCACTGGGTGCCTGTAGCATGGCATAAAGGGACTTTCATTACCCAGTTCATGGTCTTGGTCACGGACACTCTCTCCTACACCTTCTGTTCTGGCCATTCAGAACTGATTGAAATAGTCCCAGGATATCCTATTCTCCCTTACATTTGGGTTTAGGGGTTTTAGAAATGTTATTCCCTTTTCCTGAGATTCCTTCCCCAAATTGTACCTGGGTAATTATTATTTGCATTTCCTGGTTCTGCTTTGATATCATATTCTCCTTTACACCTTTCCCAGTCCTCAAGGATTCTAGTTGCCGAACATTTGGCGAACATCACGCCCTAGCAATTATTAAACCACGTTACATTGTCTTTATAATTCTTTGACTCACCTTTACTCTTGCATACTTTTCTGTCTCTAGATAACAGACGATTTGATGGCAAGAGATTATGGTCATTTTAATTATCATCATATTCCCCAGGACCATTTGCATTGCCTGATACAATGTTGAGGCTCAGTGAACACTTCTTGAATAAATTAATCAATGAATTACTCTCCATTTTATAGACTAAGTAATGGAGAATACATCAGCTACCCAATTAAAAAATAATCATTACATAACTATATAAATAAATACATAAAATGATATAATAAAAGGCATGATAAGAATAGATAGGGTGGGAAGGGCGAATGAAGGGTGTGATGCTTTAGATAAGTTGACCATACAGGTCTTTTCTAAAAGGGTGTGAGCTGAAGCCTAAATCCTTAGATCCAAGGTCAAACACAAATAAGAATTTGTTCCTTACATTTGCTCTGGCAGGAAGAAGAAATTCCCTGACTCAATGGGACACCAATCACATAAATTGGGATGAGGCACATATTTGGAAAATTTCAGAACATGAAGAGATTCTACCTATGGAATCGCCCTCATGGGGAGGATGTGAGTGTACGGGGCACACCAGGGGATAGAGCAAAAAACGTTCAAAGATGCTAATAGGAAGAAGAAGAAGAGGTAAACAAAGATGTGGAGGTACTGAAGATGAAGTTCTGGCTTTAAACTACCATCACTGACAACAAATCCAGCAGCATTTACTTTGCCAAGGAAACGGGACTCTTTTTTTTTTTTTTCCTGGAGATTATTATGTGGGTGTGTTTTCCCTAGGAAGAAAGCAAAACTGCCAACTATATATATATATAATATATATATACATATGTATATATATATATAATTCATATATTTTCTCTCTACAAACAAAAGTGAAAGTTAATTAAACTTTTAAAACACATAAGTCTATTCTTTTTCCTCAGAACCTACACATTTCTGCTTTCCAAAGGGAGTGTGCCCTTTCCATAAAGATTCTGAAAGCTTATCCCAATAAATGTGTTCTTTTCACTGAAGCAAATGATTACATTTATTTTTTCAAAAACATTAAGAAGGTGATGAGATCATTTATTGTTGCTAAACTTTAATAGCGTCTAAGTAAGGGGGTCGGTATTTTTTTTTTCCTTGTTTGTCTGTTGTTTTTTCCTCTCCTGCTGGACCAGTAGCAGCCTCCAAATGACATGAGGCTAAATTAGAATTTTTTTTTCTTTCCAATTCGAAAAGGAAAAAAAAAAAAAAAGCAAAACCTCACCTCAGCACCAAATGAGGCAGTTCATGCTGGTTTTGGAAAAGGAATTAGCTCCAGAGAGAAAAATAACAAAGTCCGTTCTGAGGTCTTTCCTATATATTGAGAAGGCCAGTTTGGAAAGGAAATGCGGAAAAACAAACAGAAGGTACCCAGGCTTCTTTATCATACCTGCAGAAGGATATGCTAAAATCTACACAGCCGTACCCTGGCGCCAGGTCTTCATTATTTTTTCTCTTTTAAAATGGTGCCCACTGCTCTATAAAATGATCTATTGGGACTTCAAAGCTGTGGCAATTGCATGTGGCACAGGATGTACGCAATTAATTATGTGATGCTTAAATGACAGGGTGTAGGAAAAATAGGAGAGAAGAAGAAAAAGTTAAAAAAAAAAAAAGCAAAAAAAAAAAAAATCCAAAGTAAACTCAAAGACCTGGTTGTCTGCTTGCCAAGAACCGGTAGCAGATAAGGCCTCCAGTTGCCGTGGAAACTTGGGCCTCCAGGAGCCAGAATCCAATTTCAGAAACCACAAAATCAACATAAACGTGTGCAAAAATAAAAAGGTTTGTTTGGCAAGTAATAAGGAGAAGGGTACCAATGTATAAAACACATGAACCAAGGTGACCTCGGCCAACTGAAGCCTTAATGACGACGATGTCCGTGGCAGATTTGGCACCTCCAGAAGGAGCGGTAACAAGACACAGTTCACGCTGCTTTCTGTTATCAGGTAATTGCTACCTTTTTGAAATATTAACCATCCACCACCTCTTCCCATACCTCACCTCAAAAAACATAACACCACCCTTCCTGAAAGCAAGGCTGGTAGGCCTTGATTTTAACCCAAGAGGCCAGAAAACAGACAGCTAGATTTTTTGCTTGTTTCTTGGGTCAGGAATCACATGCTATCCCATCCAGGACAAGGAGAAATGGATTCTATGTAGAGACTTTATCCCTTCAGCAGGAGCTGCAAGGAACAATTACATCCTAAAGTAAGAAGGAGGCTTCACGTGCAAGCTCTGAATAACTGCAAAACTTCATGTTATTTTGGGCTCTTCATTTAATTTGCTTAAGTTTGGCATAAAGAAGTATCATCTAAAATAAAAGCTCTTTGATGCGCAGACAGCTTTTAACTCATCCTATTCTCCCAGAAATTACTTACATAGGCAACATTATTTTTGTGTTCTTCCTTCATTTTCTTTAGAGACTAGATGCTCTCCTAGACTCACTTCATCAACAGACTGATTTATATTTTGCTTAAGTAAGACAACTTCGTATTCCATCGAGCACTAGACCTAGAAGACTTTCAGTATGAATTTCAGAGAACTCCCAAGCTTGAGGTCATAGAGAAAATGCACCAGCATATTTGGTACTGAGGAAGTTCCTTTTCCAGGAAAAAAAAAAAAAATTGAATTCCCAACAGATAAATATATAAAGAAACCTAACCAAACACACAGAAATGTCAAATATATATCAGTTCACTCTAGAAACAGCCCCATTTCCTTTATTTCTCAATCCTAAGGTTTTGCTCTTCAAACCGACAAATTTAACATGTATAATTCCATTTACAATAACCGATTGTTTGTCTATTGCTTGTGTAGAAAACTCCACCTCCCTCGCAGAGACTCTGCTAAGTGTCTAACACGTCACTTCCTTTGCCAGCTGGGCCCACAGCTAAGGCCAATCTCCTCGTGACTGAGTGCCAGCCAATGCAATATTGGTGGAAGTAATGGCCACCACTTTCAAGATTGGCCCTCTTATGAGCCTCCATACTCTCTCTACTTGCCCATTTGCCATTTAGATACAGAAGACCCAATGTACCTTTCACTTTCCTAGGAGATAGCATATCACATAATGGAGGGATTCTGACTTCCCGACTCAGCACCTGGAGAAGAGCTATTGAAGAGGGCATCTGAGGAAGAACATCCATGCTAGACTTAGCAGGGCTGATAAATACACTTTTAATAGGTTGAGCCACAAAGGTTTACGGCATTAGTTACCACATCGCATACTCTATCTAATACAACACCCCTCAAAAAACAACCTAAGCATTACCAGTGACTATGAAGCAGCCTGGTGTCTCTAGAAAAGTCAAGGCATCTTCTTTGCCCACCTTTGCTGTGGCATCCAGCTCTATCAGAGCCCTAGTCACATGTGATCATTATATAATTGTTAATTTAGTAAGTGTGCCAGGACTACACTTTTTTTTTTTTTTTATATATTTTCCAGGTATGGCACCATACTAAAAACACAAATTGACACTGGGAGTCTAGAAAATGTATTCATCAATCTGTATGTACCTAGTAAGGATGAAGATAAGAAAGTCATAAATGTCTGAAAGGGTATTTTCTTGTCCCTCCAGCCAAAAGAACTTTAAAAAAAACCACTGTGTAAGCTGGACAATTAAGGAAAAACTCAAAATCCTTAGCCTGTGTTTTGAAAACTAAAGGAATGGTCAGCCATAGTGATGAGAAATACCTTCCTTCTAGAAACCATAAGTGGCAGGGAGAAAGCCCAGAGCCTTTAGCTTTCAGCATGGTGTTGCATTTTGACCTTCAATTATCTGTTATTATGAGCAAGGTTTGCCCGATATAAAATTCTACCAGGAGCAGAGAAAAATTTGTGTGACCGTAAGTATGAAGACCTAATGATCTGGAGAGTAAGGGGGCATTGAGAATCCGTCTTTTTGCTTTCATAACTCCTTAGGGCATTATAAGAAAGGAAGCCCGATATTAAAAAGTGTCCATTTGACTCAGCTCACAAGTAGATAATGACACACCATTTTCTCACTAAAAGTTGCAACTTCATTTTTTTTTTAAATTCACTTATACTGAATACCCACTTGTTGGCTATATTAATGGTGTAGTCCTATAACAGAATTTTATGCAAGCCTTAAAAATCATGTTTCTAAGAATTTTTAATGACTTTAGAAAGCTCTGATATATTGTAAATGAAAGAAAAATCAGGATCTATAATTTAAACCTATGATAAGAGGTGTCTGGGTGACTCGGTTAAGTGTCTGCCTTCCCCTCAGGTCATGATCTTGGGGTCCTGGATGGAGCCCCGCATCAGGCTCCCTGTTCAGTGGGGAGTTGCTTCTCTCTCTCCTTCTACCCTTCCCCCTGCCATTTGTGCTTTCTCTGTCTCTCTCTCTCTCTCAAATAAATAAATGTAATCTTCAAAATAAAATAAAATAAAATATACCCTACGATAAAATATTTGAGAAAGAGGTTGAAATAAATATACAAAAAATTAAAAAGCTATTTCATTCAGTAGAATTATAGTTGATTTTTATTTAATTTCCTCTTTATAATTTTCCATAATTCCAAATTTTATCTGCTAAATATGCCTTGTCATTTGACTGTTAGAATAGATTAATACTTGTCATTTGTTAAAATAATTCAGACAATCAGCATTCAAGGTAAGGTTAAGGCAGCCTACAATATTAAAATATATTTAAATCGTGCATTCAAAAAAAGGAGAAACCATGAAAATTAATGAAATACATTCTATAATAACACTAATCTTACAATGTGTTGGGTGATCTTTTAAGTATTGTGCATATATTAACTTACTTAAGAACATCCTCATACCACCCAACCAAGGAGGTAATCCTATTACTTGCTTTTTACAAACAAGGAAACTGAAGCACAGAGAGGCTGAATAACTTGCCTGAGGTCACTCAGCTAGCTACTGGAAGAGCTGGGATTTCCATCTAGGCAGTCTGGCTCCAGAGGCTGCACTTTTAGGCACCCCATTGGAAGTTGGCCGCAAGAAACAACATGGAGTTTGCCTTTGGGTTCATCTCTCTCAAAGCAAACGGGGAATAAAAAAGGTTATGTAGATTTACCTTTCTATTATAAAAACACAAATAAACATTTAACTGACTCTACAGATGGTTTCCTAGGCCTACATTTTAAGGGGAATTGATTGTGAAAGTTATCTAATGCAAAAGTGGGCAAGACTTTCCACCGTGTTATTGGAGAACATACAGAACAAAAACCCAGTCTAGAAAACAAAAGGAAGCAATGAGTCCTTACTTGTGCTCATGAGGCATGGCCTTTCAAAGTTTTCATCTTTCTGTGGGGAAAGGTAGATAAAGAGATGCTTCCTTCCTAAGAACAGGGCCTGTTGCTGGTGATAACCCAGATCTTATCCCATTGTCTCTGCATGATCAAAAACCACTACAAAGGTCAGGTTTGGGTAGAGGAGCAGAGTTAAACAAAATCTCTTTGGCAAGATCACTCCTTCCAAGGGGACATCATTCATCTAATAATGTTGCACATTAAATCAATTTGCACCAAGAAAATGAAAGCCACACATGGTGATATATAGCCTATGGGAGCTCCCCAAATGAGCCCCAGCCCCAGCCAATGTTTTAGTCTCTTGCTACTTTTTTATTTTACACAGAAAATTAAATTTTAGCAGTTGAGTTCTATTTTCGTTTAGAATGTCTATTAAAAGTCTGGCTGTAATATTTATGAATACCAAAACAAGACCACCAGGGCACATATGTACTAAAAGCAAGTCTCAGTCACAGATCTACCAAGCAGTTCCTCAGACATTAATAATAAAATAATAATAATAATAATATAAAAATCATCAGCTAAAACTATAATAGAGAGGTTCAAATTGGAAGAACAGATCGAAGAGAAAAGAAAAAATTTAAAATTTTGTAAAAAATGTCCTTTATGTGATTTAGAAATCCTGTCCTTCCTCTTGCTTCGATCCTGGGGTTGACAAGTGATATGGACTCAGGTTCAATGATAGGCTCCTCAGATTTCATGACAAAGCTTTCAAGAAGATATTTTAGAGGAAACATTCAAATATTCACTAAAGAGTATGTGCAAGTCTCAACGGCAAGCATGTTAACGCCAGACTTACTTCACCCCCAAGTGGTTTTTTTTGCCAAAAATTTTGCGAATTCCAAGTGGCTTTTATTTTATTTTGTTTGGTTGAGGTAAGGGTTGGCTTACAGATTGTCTTGTGATACAGTGAGTAGGAGACAGACAATTTACTGTGAAATTGTTAGTAGCCAATGCTGAACAGAGATAAATAATGATAAAAATACATTAAAGATATGCCATCTCATAAATAATAATGTGAGCTAACGGAGAACCAGAATTTGATTTGAAAAACAAAAAGGAGTTAGTCTCTATGCTATTTCCAGTGACACATTACCATCCACAGGTTAGCCATCCATCAAAGTTAAAACTGAGGACCTATCCCTGCCACTGGAAAATATAAATACATTTTTACAAGATAAATTAACCTGAATCTTCAGTGAAAAAATTAACCACCGATTTCAGGTTCATCTTTGACCGTGAAGTGATCTTCGTCTTTTTTCCTGGATAACATCATAAAAAAAAAGATAGAATTTTCTGAGCATTAACTCTTAGGACTACAGCATCTGCATCACTAAATTGTTCTATTGCTCTCCCCAACCCAAAGCCATGGAAAGGAGGAGGAAAAGAGAAAAAAAGAATTAGGAGAAACTGAGTCTTTCTTCACATGTTCCCAAGTCATAAGACATCACCCCATCCTCTCATGACGTTCTTCATCTTCCCTCTTCCCTTCTTGACACCCCCTCCGTTAACCCTTGGGAGTGGGACTTCCTTCATCCACCTGGACTGGACTCTATCAGAAGGATCTGTGCTTTTACATGTTTCTGAGCCCAGGAATGAGGTTACACAAACACTGGCCTTGCGATGGCAACATCTTGATGGTTCCCACCAACAAACTGACTTTTTCCTAAACATTCCTCTGCTCCTCCCCCTGCCTTTTTTTCCTGTAAAGAAAGAAGGCCTCTTATTGAACCTACAGGCATAGGGAGAAAAACGGTGAGAGAGGGTGGTGACATGGAGCAAGTTGGTGAGGAAAATGTGCCCGAGTTCTTAATGGGTTTTGCTCTTCAGTTGAGTTTAATTTAGTAGCATTTTCTGTGTTACTGGATTGACTTAATCAGAAGGGATTTATATACAACATCATGCCTTGATTCACCAACTGTGTGTGTGTGTGTGTGTGTGTGTGTATGTGTGTGTGTGTGTCCATGAGCATGGTGATTTTAAGACTGTAGAGAAACCGCTGGCTAAAAAATCTTTCCACAAGGAAGAGAGGGCATGGTTTTCTTCCAGTCAACTTTCAAAGGAACGGCTCTGTCATCTGAACCCAGAGCTAAGGTGGCCCACCTAGACTTTGCAGGGCTGATCTGCCTGAGTATATTTCTCACTCTGCCTCCAGAATGGCAAAATGCCAAACACTCTCTTGGTAATCTTGTGCACTCGGCAGCTTTCAGTTTTCTCTATCATTCACATCTGTAGGCCTTTTGAAGTGTACTTACTCTGGTTTTGCTCACTTCCCTGCCATTCTTCAGAATGCATTTGCATGATATTGGAAAAGTAAAAGAATGTTAGATTGGGAAATCAAAATCTTGGGACCAAAGTTATAAATCTGAACAAGGAAGAGAGCCAGAGTTTGAGGATTTCTTCCCTTCAATATCTTCTTTACCACCAATGTTCATCATTTCTTTTACAGAACTACAACTTTTGAGGGTTACAGTGCAATTTGGCCTTCACATATTCCCTGTTCTTTGGGTGGGGAAAGAGCTATGAAATACACACTCAGGCCCAATGAACTTGATTCTGAACATGGCTGACTTTCTTAATGGGGCTCATGGTGATCCTCAATAACATAGGTTAGTTGAATTAAAGAATGTGGTCCGTCTTAGTGGGTATGGTAAGCTTCACTAAAGCAAGTGCTTGAAAGGACTTTTTTGAGTCAGTTATACAAAAATTTTAAACCAAGCAATCCATTTGAGTTCACAAAAGGGATAGAGGACACAGATTTACCTTGAGGAAGAAGAGAGAGGTTGGTGGGCAAGAGTTCAGAACCTGAGGTGACTAGATGGGGTTTCAGACTTTGTTGGCCTCAGATCGAAGGTGGAATGTAGTAAAACTCAGATACCAGGCTAAAAGTCTAGTCAAACAGGTGGGCCTGTTTGGAGAAAAGATAGAGAGTTGAAGCATGTTGCTTGGTTGGGCTCCTAAGGCTCAGACATATCAGATAGATGCCAATCTTCCAACTGCATCCGACAAGGCTCTCTTTTATCCAGTTCTGGGTAAAACGGAGCTACACATAGCTGACTGTCATTGCTGCTATATAGAAGAAGGAAGAAAGAATCAGGAAAGAATCAACGCACAAGATGTGCCCAAAGTATAGGTCTGAGGTGGCTATGACAAAGTGTGAAGGCCTGAATATGAGGAAGGAGGTGAGAAGTTGGCAGGGTAGGAAAGAATGCTTGGAAGAACACTAGTCCTTAGCTGTTTTGTTTTTTATTAATGCAAATGGATATAAACATCCTATTCCTAAAATCATGTAAACGATTAAGAAGCTTCTTCCTCCTTAAAAAAAAAAACGACCATGGTAATTTCTTCAGATTGCTCCCAATTATATGTACATTTTATAATGATGATTTATTTGAAAGTCTTAAATATGACGGAGTAATCAGAAAATTATGTTCTATCTTGTGTGTTTCCTTTATGAGGTATCTTTGGCGATACAGAGGAAGTGGTTGATAACACCTTAGCCTTATAAAACTTTCCAGTTAATCTAGGTCATCTCATAAAATAATAAATCTTTATGTATACATAAAGTCAACTAGTTTATTCTTAATATTATTATATGTGGCTAATGCTTAATAATACATAGACTATTTTTTTAAAAATGAATCGGCTGTATAATCATTTTTGCAGGCACTCTTATTGCCTGTAAGCTGGAAGATTGCATTAAAAGGTATATTAAACATGTGTGATTACTATACCTTATGAAGAATATAATCCAGAAACCTTTAGACCCTAGATCACCATTGACAAAGAAATGGGATGATATTTTCGTAAAACTATAAAGAGTATGAGTTTCCTAAGCCAAGAGCACTCATTTTAACAGTATTCTTTTCCAATAGATTTCCATTTATTAATATATATTTAGTATATTATCCAATACATATGATCTATATATGACTAAGTTTTAAATCACTATAACTATAAATGCCAACTTATAAAAAGTTTGAGAAATTCCATGACTACAGGAAAAGGGAGAAGACTAAAAAATTCCAAGTGTCTTCAATCTCAATTAAAAGTTTGTATGTGAAAAGCAACAACTGATCCTCCATTATGAATAAAATAGAGATTACTGTATGTAGCAAACAGAAGACCTTGACTAATTAAAAACAATGATGTCAGTTTGGAGAACATGGCAAAATCTTACTCAGGACAAGATTTTTAATTCCTTTCTTCCCAGAATATTGTGCCAAGGTCCATGATGGTTTGAGATAGGTAAGCTACAAGCTTACTAGCCTACAGGAACATGAACCCGAAGTCCTGTGAGATCTTTTATGGCCATGCAAGTCTGTGAAATGTTGTAGTTAATTCTCTGCTATCACCTCACACACAGCACTAAATGTATTTGCTGGCTGGCTTCCCTCTTTCTGTCAATGGTGCCACCATTTTTCCAGCCACCCAGGCTTGAAATTTTGGAGTTAGTTTTCATTCTTTTGGCTTCCGACCCCTTAACCTAGTCACTTACCAAATTTATTCAATGCTTTTATGTCTCTTTCCCATCCAAGCCTATCTCGCTTTTCCCATTGCAAGACCTTAATTCAAATTTCTCTTATTTCATGCCTGTTCAACTACAATATTCTTGTAATTGAACCCTTTTCCCATCTAACTGGCCCCGTGTGCCACCACTAGATTAATCTTCTTCAAATATTACTTTGATCATGTGATTCATCTTCAGTGTCTCTGTCCTGTGTTCGTCTGTTGTGCAAGCTGCTGATCTGTTCAGCAGCAAAAGGGGCGTGTGATTAATTATATTCGGGAAAGACCACCTGAGGTAACCTCTCTAGGAAATCCACGGTGCTTCTCAGTATCTTGGGGACTGGAAGAAATCTACCAATGGGAAAACCTGGTTCATTTTCTTTCATGTTCCCATTTTTCAAATTTAGCTGTATATGGAAACTTTTTTTTTCCATGTAAAAATCATTAACAACTCTGAGATTGAATATTTTAAATAACACATTTTGGGAAACATTCTTGAGTATCATAATATTCCAACTCCTTAGCTTGATATATTTTTTCATAATCGTGCTCCATTCGGTCTAGTCTTTTATTACACTCCCCCCTGCAACACACACACCAACACTACGTCTCAGTCTACAATCTCTGATCAGACTTACCCTTCTTCATTAACTTTTACTGGTTAAATTAAAAAAAAATCATTTGTATCCTTCAAGATCTAATTCAATGCCACCTCTTTTATGAAGATTTTATAGTGCTCCAGTTCCAAAGGTTAGACAGGTGTCCCATGATATGTGGGACACAGCAATGATAACAGTTATAGAGTAATTCTCAATCCACTCAACTCAGTTTAGCAGAAATCTGTTAAGTCCCTTCTAGACGCCAGGCACTGATGATAGGAAGTAGATGATGGAAAGCCCTCCACTAAGGTGCTCAGTGGAGTGTTTGGAGAACTGGAGATACCGCTATAAAAGTACTATGGAAACCTAGTCCATTCTCCTTGGAAATCAGGTGTGGTGCTCATGTAAAGCTACAGAAAGACTGTCTCTGAGCCAGCTCTGGTTTAATCAAAACATTAAACAATTATCGTCATTACATAATAAATTCTAGATAACCTGTATCCTTGTATTGGACTCAAAACTTGTAACATCAGGCCGTGCTTCATGAGACAGAGGACCCTCAGTCACCATTACCTGTTACAAGTTCCTCATTCAAGTTGAAAACTATTCCCAAATAACTCTTCAGTTACTTATTCTTCAGACTACAGAAACTCGGTTCCTTTTATCTTTTCTCAAAGGTCCGATTTTCTAGTCTTTAATCATCATCCTGTTTCTCTGAACTCCCTCCAAAGCCTCCACACTCCCCTTGACTTGTCGATTGCACAACTGGTTACTAGGCTGTGTCAACAGCAGAGAATGTCATACACAACCATACAACATGGTGAGGGCTGATTTAGTTAAGAACCCAACTCACAAACACTTATTCAGAACATCTCAATCCTGTAGTGCAAAACTTGGCTGTGGCTCAAGCGTGTTTTAATGGCCTGTTCAGACAGCATTACATGAGGGCGATGATTTTTTAAAAATTCTTCTGGGTATAATATTAAGCTACAGAAACTCCCAAATAAGTACATCCACACAGCACCAGATATTTAAGAGCTATTTATGATTTCCACTATTTACTTGTTTAAATAAGTATGACACATTTAAAATATTTAAGATATATATGTATGTGTGCATACACACAATACATATATACTGTAATAAATATATATTAAATATCTAGTTATATAAAATTAAATAAGGCATGTAATAGGGTTTTTTTCACACAATTTAAGTTTTGAGGCTTTTGTGTGTGTGCGTGTTCACACGTGGTGGCATATTTCTCAATACTACATGAAGAAGGAAAGTGGAATATATCCTTAATTATAAATGAGCACTGGGTGTTATATGCAACTGATAAATTATTGAACACTACATCTGAAACTAAGTATGTACTATATGTTGGCTAACTGAATTTAAATAAAAAAATAATAAATCAGCAACCCAAAATTAATCAAATTTTAATTTATAAATTTGTGGCACAAAAGGCAGAGGGAAAAGACATCTCACTAATAAAGGAGTAAGAATTGCATTGATAGATTTCTTAAAAGTAACAATAGAAATGAGAAATCAACAATAAGGAGGGCACATGATGTGATGAGCACTGGGTGTAACATGCAACTAATGAATCATTGAACAGTATATCAAAAATTAATGATGTGCCAGACATTGGCTAAATGGACTTAAATTAAAAAAAAAAAAGAAATGAGAAATCAAGGGAATCTTCATAGTGTTTGAGAAAATAAAAATCAAACAAAAATAATGTACTAAGCTAATCCAGTTTTAAGAAACAAGAATAAAATCATAATATCTTCAGGTAAAAAACCAAATTTTCCACTAATAGACTGAATTTAAGAATATACTTCAAGGAGGAGGAAAATATGAAGAAAATTCAAGATATAAAAACAAATAGTAAGAAAAAGTGGTGAACATTTATTAAATCTTGACAAATATCTGGTTTAAAGCAGTAATATTAATGCTGCTACTTAAAGTAAAAAGTGATTTTTAAAGAACAGTAATAAAGTAGAAGAAATTAATAGCATATAAATTGGAGGATATCAGGTCTTTATGAGGGCCTTAGATTTTTTTTGGGGGGAAGAAAGGGGCTAAAAATAGGGTTAAAGATATTGTTAAGCTTTGTACTTGAGTAACCAGATATGCATGATAAAAGTTCAGGAGTGATCACTAACATAGTAGCAATATTAAGATTAATTCTAAATCTAGTTTGAAATTTCAACATGTTAAACTTTGGGCTTCATTCAATATTCATGATATAATTTCCAGACTAACCTCTAAAAGGGTAGAGATGGATGAATTCAAAACCCAGAGAATTTTTTTTAATGGGCAAAAATAAGAAAAATAAACTACAGCAATTCAAAAAACCACAACCAATCCTGAAGAATGCAAGAAAGGGAAGAAGAGAAGAAGAAAGGGAGAGGGATAAGTAGAAATTAGAAACTTGCACTGAACTTGCTATTTAAAAGATAGAAATAATGAAATTGTATTTAAAAATCCCAGCTTATAGGGCGCCTGGGTGGCTCAGTCGGTTAAGCGACTGCCTTCGGCTCAGGTCATGATCCTGGAGTCCCGCATCGGGCTCCCTGCTCAGCGGGGAGTCTGCTTCTCCCTCCGACCCTCCCCCCTCTCATGTGCTCTCTCTCTCTCTCTCATTCTTGCTCTCTCAGATAAATAAATAAAAATCTTTAAAAAAAATTAAAAAATAAAATAAAAAAATAAAAATCCCAGCTTATAAATATGTATTCAGAATATACCAACCTGGATCCCTAAACAGCTCATAAAGACTTGTATAGCATAAAGACACACATTTTTTTTTTTAAATAAAGGGACTGTAAAAGATATACTCAGGGTACAAGCAACAAAAGGTAGCTGATGTCTCAATATTAATGTCATACAAAGAATTCATTAAGACAAAAGGAAAAGATAATTATTATATAATAAGTAATAAAGAGTTCAATTCATCAATAAGATAAAAAAATTAAACTTGAGGGCTCCTGGGTGGCTCAGTTGGTTAAGCGACTGCCTTCGGCTCAGGTCATGATCCCGGAGTCCCGGGATCAAGTCCCGCATCGGGCTCCTCGCTCAGCAGGGAGTCTGCTTCTCCCTCTGACCCTCTTCCCTCTAGTGTTCTCTATCTCTCATTCTCTCTCTCTCGAATAAATAAATAAAATCTTAAAAAAAATTAAACTTGAATTTCATCTACTAATTTAGCTCTAGAATATGTAAATAAAAAATGCATGGAACTGCAAAAAGAGGGGTGCCTGGGTGACTCAGTTGGTTATGCATCCAACTCTTGATTTCAGCTCAGGTCATGATCTCAGGGTCCTGGGATCAAGCCCCATGTCAGGCTTTGTGCTCAGTGGGGAGTCTGCTTGAGGACTCTCTCTCCCTCCCTCTCTCTCTGCCCCTCCCCCCACTCATGCACACACTCTCTCTCTCTCTCTCAAATAAATAAATCTTAAAAAAAAAGAACTGCAAAAAGAAATTAATAAATTCATGATCATAGTGTGAGGTTGTAACATACCTATCTCAATCATAAGTGGTAAACAAAAAAATAAACTTAAGTAAAATTTATCAACAAAACTAACAAACTTGATTTAATGGACATAAATGCAATTATGCATCTATTGTTGGAGAATACAACTTTCTCTTGAGCGTAAAATAAAGCCTTAGGAAAACTGAATGTACGCTAGTGGGCCATAATTCAGGACGCAATAAATTTCAGGAAGGAGGTAACATATAGAACATGTTTTTGGTAAATAACACAATTATATTAAAAATCAAGAAAAACAATATAAATCTATTTACATCTGGTAATAAAAATGTACTTCTAAGAAAACATAATGGAGAGTTGAAATATAATTACTGAATGAAAATGAAAACACTACATATTAACAGTTGTGGAATATGTAAAAAATAATGGAGTTTCATAAGAAATTAATGAGCTAAGCATCCATCACTACAAGTTGGAAAAAGAATTATACAGTCATCTTTAAAATGTAGGAGGAAAGAGTGAAGTTAAGAACATAAATTAGCATAATAACAAATAAAGTTTCAATAAAGGAATCGATAAAACCCAAATTCTTTTGGAAAGATGTTAAATAAACTCACAAGATCAAAAATAATAATTAGGAATGGAAATGGTGCAGAAATACACACACAACAGAAGTTTTAAAGAAAGGACATAATGAACTACTTTTTACCAATCAATTTGAGAATTAGATAAAATAGGTAACTTTGTAGATTTTCGTACTCAAACAGAATATCCTGAAAAGCTCTATATTTATACTTTAAAAAATATAATGCACACATTTAAAATACTCTCACACACACACACAAATACCAGGGCCGCAGCATTTTATAAGGAGAGTTTTTCCAAAATTTCAAGTACAAGATTGTTCTAATCTTATTCAAATCTTCTAGAGAATGGAGAGCCTATGTCTCAACTCATTCTTTGAGGCCAATAAATTTTGGTACTAAAACCACGTAAAAAAGAGTAGAAGGAGAAAAAACATGGAAATGCTCATTTATTTACAAACTTGGATGCAAAAGTTCCAAAGAAAATATTATCAAATTGAATTCTACATCGTATAAAAGAAATTCTATAACGATCAAACTAGATTCAATTCAGGAATGCAAGGATGGCTTAACATTTTGAAATCTATACACTTACCTTATCACACAACACTGATTAAAAAGACTTGGGACAGAGACTAAGGCAGCTACCCAGAGATGTGCCTTATCAAGTGGCCAAACTAGGACTTACATGGGAACAATTAAATAGTAACTGTCTCGCATGAGAAAGACAGAAAAATTAAATGAGGTGAACAATATAAAGGAACGTGGCCAACATATGAAAAATGATTTATGGATAGGAAAAAAATAGTATTCTTTTAATTACTTTGTATTTTCCCCAATCCTTCACCCCTCCCTGTTGCTCACAAAACCTCTTGGATTTAGAATCAAGGGTATAGAAAACTAGGCTACTAACTGTAGGGTTGTGTGTTTGGTTTTGTGTGTGTATGGGTTCTACTAGCTTCTGGATAATGTAGACACTCTTCAGCTATCTTTAGTATGGGGCTCTTTGCAAAGGGCAGGGCAGAGAGGTACAGCAGATATTGGGAAATTATTGTCAGGCAAGAAGGTAAATTAAAGACGCTGGATTGTGATTCTCAGAATGATCCCAAAGAGCCAAACAAATGGGTCATTCTAATAATAAATTGGGCCATATATTAAATCTAGATTGTTCCAGAGCACAGCAGTGAAAGCAGAATGATTTTGGAACCCTGCTTTTAAATGTGCATTACCTTTTTACTATATTGAAGGGAAATCATAGAAAAACTTTTTAGTGTCACTTCTCGTTTCTGAATATTTTCTCTAGGTCCCTCTGCTAATTCCTGGAAACTCTCCATTCAGAGTTGGGCTCATAATCAGATTTGGCCAGTCAATGCCAAGGCAACTGTCTGTATGTTTTCTTTCCACTGTATCACAGGATGCCAGCACACAGCTTAAGAAACAGTCAAGAAAATGAAGCCTGTTTCGTGAGGGGCTGATTAAGCAAGACAAAGTCAATTAACATCTGATTCCTCACAGGTTTCTGCAAGCAAATTGTTGCAATTACCCAAAACCAGTGAGCAAATTGTGAGATAATTAAAAAGGGCAGTCATGGCCCCACTGACATGGTCCTGCCACTGCCGTCAGAAATTCCATAAGAGGCTGATTAAGGAACAATTTTAAACACGCAAAGTTTGCTGCAGGAACATTTTCCCCTCTAATGACAATGTGCATATTAAAATACAACTCCTCTATATTTTATGTAACTTTAAGTCCATTTCAAGTGTAATGTGTTTATCTGCATTTTGTATTTTTACAGTTTATTGCTTTCATTTACATATAAAATAAGTGCAACATCTTTACAAAGTGTGGCTGGTACATACAGGTTGTCACAGCCAAGACATTTTACAGCTCTGTGGAATAAAAGATAGACTCCACTGTTACTGTTTATAGTCTGTAATAGGCAACATAAAAACAAAGTCCACATTAGTTATGTAGACAGCATACTTTTATGAGCCTGTTAAACTTTGTTTTCACAGGCTACTTAGTCATTTCAAAATAGAGCCTAAACAAACTACCCATATATTTACTCTGTTTGTCACCAAGAATTAAGATTTGATCTCATTATGTAGGTGGTCATTAATGCAGGATTGCAGACATTTCTTTATCATGTTTACAGAAGAAGCTACCAAGAGCGAAAATGGGATGGACCAGCAGATAGGATGTGGCAAGACTTCTTTCTTAAAGTGGATAAAGTGGCATTTTCAATGAGCCCTCAGAGCAGACAGAAATTGGGTTGTTCCAGCTGACATGGTTTGGACAAAGTTTTGTAATGCTGTAGTTATAAGAACTTATAAAAAAATCTATCTCCATCTCTAAAGGGGAGGGAGTCGTAAATTGTTTGCTCAGTCTTGGATTTTGGCACTTTGAGATAATTCAATGAAGTGTTTCCATAGCTTTTAGAAAGATACAAAACAACTAATATATGCCTTAAAGAGTATGGCCCGAATGGTGGATAAAAGGCAAACCACATGGAGAACATATTCAGAGTAACAGGATTGTTTAGGGTTGAGGAGAAGTCAGGGTTGCCTTCCTTGAAAAGATAATGGGTGTAGAGCTGTGAAGGAGGTGAGTTAAACGTGTGGATACCTAGGAATAGTGCTCCAGGAAGAGGGATCAGTGGTACAGAGACCACAGGTAAGAATGGGCCCAATACTTAAGAGAAACAAACAGGAGGCCAAAATGGCGAGAGCAAAATAAAGCATTTGAATTGTATAATGGAAGTTTATGTGACTGAAATATAACTCACGTGGGAATTATTTATTAGGGCAACAGATCTTTTTATAAGAGATGCTATTTTATCCACTTAGGAACTGATGTTTCTTGGAAATTTATTTATATTTATTCATTCAACAAATGCTGAATGAGCACCTACTATGAGCTAATGTTTTAGGGTATTGGGATGCATTAGTGAAAACAAGAGCTAAAGACTCCTATTTTAATGTAATTGACCAATGGCCATGACCAATCAGGGTATCTCCCAAATTTGAAATAGATTAATACTAGAAATTCTATTTATGTAACACATCACATGAATACGTCAAAAGAGAAATCACTCCATATATGTCTAAGATAATGAGTAATTTAAAAACCGACATGTAATATAAAATAGGAATGATAAAAATCAATGGGTGACAAAATACTTAAACATAAATGGAAGAACTCCCATTGCAGTCAGAAAAGAGCCAGAAATAGCTATCATTACATCAATTATTCTAGAAGTTCTAGTTGATGCAGTAAAACTGGCCACCAAACAAGGGAGACTACATGCCACTCTTGGTAGATGAACTATTCTGCCACTAAACAGCATATGAGAATGAAATGAATAATTTTTAGAAATCATAACGGAATTGCACAGGAAGCTTTTTTCCCCCCAAAATACATACAGATATCAATAATTTCCCTATATATACCAGAAATAGCCAGCTTGAAAATGTGGTATCTATACACTAAGAACTATAAAAATTTATGGGAAATTAAAGTAGGGATTCAGATAAGGCCATACCCTTAATTGAGAACACTCAATAATATATTCTGTAAAAGTATTTGTTAGTTACAATTAAAATCTGATTTGGTATTAACTGGTGAAGTTGTTTTGGAGTTCATCTAAATAATAATAATTTGAGTATAGACAAGAAAAATGATGAAAATAGGCCAGTGATATAAGCCAAAGAACAGAAAAACTGGACTAACAGAAAACCCAGAAGTAGACACATACGTGTATTTCATTGAATAATAAAGTTAAAATGTCAGATCCATGAAGAATGGACTCACCCATAAACTAGGTGTCTTTCTTACACTGCTTGTTCTAGAATGTCATTCCCTTGTGCTTTCAGCTCACTGGTGGGATCAAAAACCATCACTGCTGAGAATTTCACCTTCCCTCTGGAGCCAGCAAGGATAAATTCAAACAATGAGTTATTTCATGGCAAAAAACAAAAAACAGAAACACCCGAAAATATAACTCACACAAATATATACACACACATACACACTTGCACACACAATGGCCAAACCCCCAAATTAGCTTTTATTGTAAAATTTTGTCATGAAAAGTGCTATCTGATTAACTAATAGTGTCTTTTTTTTTTTTTCCACTTTCCAAATGCCATGGAATCCTGTAGACTGGCCCTAGGACCTCCACCACCAGAAATGGCTCCTTTACCACAAATGTACCTAGGAAGTCCATATTCGGAATGCAGGTGAGATGGACTACATGGTATTCAAAATGAGTTATAATGATCTGAGACATCCACAAACTGACTATAGCAGTGACAATAGCATCGGTCAGGTCTACTTTCTGGCATGAAAGGGACTCTGCCACCAGTCCTCTGCTGGAGTGGCTACATAATGCAGGTGACACTGGGGGGATGCCTGCACGATCCTATTTTTGTCTAGAGAAATACCAAAGTTAAAATGTTTTATCTTACTTTAGACTATCCACTCAATACCAATAAAGAAGCACCCATATGCACACAGATAAACCCATGTCCAAAGTTCGTGTATTTGTATCACCTAAATGAAAGTTTTCCCTGACACTTTAGAACATGTACGTAACATGGACTATGTAATATTACATGCCATGTAATATGCACATTACAGGGACTATGTAATAACAAATACATATGTATGTATATATCTCACACACACGCACAGTAAACACCTACCATACACACACACACACACACACACACACATACAGCATTTCTTTTAAGATAATTCCCTGAAGTCTATTTGTTTTACATTGAGGTGCATACATACTATTTAGAGCCTTAAAAACAAATTTTCCCATTTTCCCTCAGAAAGTTTATGCCACATGTTCATTAGGCTTGGAGGCTGGCGATTAGAGGGGAAAATGTCCTTTTCTAGGAAAAATTTTCCTTCCCGAGTTAACTCATAAAATACTGAAGTTGGATGTGGGGATGGGAGTAAAATACAATTATTAAATAGATTTGATCTGTTTTAAAATGTTCCTCTAGAGACAAACCATAAGAGATTCTTAACTATAGAGGACAAACTCAGGGTTGCTGGAGGGACGGCAGATGAGCTAAATGGGTGATGGGTATTAAGGAGGGCACTTGTTGTAATGAGCACTGGATTTTATATGTAAGTGACGAATCACTAAATTCTACTCCTGAAGCCGATACTACACTATATGTTAACTAACTTGAATTTAAATAAAAACTTAGAAGGAAAAAAAAAGAAAATACAATGTTCCTCTAAAATTTATAAGCCCAAACTACATTGAGCTAGTTACAATAATTATCCAACTAACAAAAAGACACAATTACCTAGAATAGCTTTAGTTCTCAAATTGCCAGGGTGCTTATGGTAATTTTTCTCAAAAGAATCTTTTCCATATTTAAAAATTTTTACATAATGGCTAGATGCACAAACAACTAGGAGGGAGACTGGTAGAACATGACTTCAAGCCAAGCCTAACAAGAAGGTGTCACAGTTTCTATTAACCTTTTGCATTCGGCACCCAATCATCCTGTTGGAAACGCACACTGATAGAGGAATAAACAGGATGAACCCCATCGATCCCTAGGAGCCTAAAGAATATAGGATTTAAAGATCTGTTCACTGATTTTGAACAGAGCTATTAACAAAAGTCTACTCCCACTTATAGTCAACTCCCCTTCCTGAAGGCACTGAATGAATAAGACACTGATTCAATGTGTGGCTGATCCAGAGCTAGGCAGCAGAGATACCTGTCTGTGATTTTCACTACTGTTGGGCTGAGTCGGCCGCCATTGGTTGTGGCCAGAGTACCACACTTCCCTTTAATATTTCCAACCCACGTTAGCTCTTTGAATGTTTCACCTTAATGCTCCAGCTATCTCAACAGTACATGTAAGCTTGATCAAGGTTATCCGAACATGTAACCTTTCCAGGATGGTACTTTTTGAGTCTCCATCAAATTTGCTTTGTCATAGAGCAGACGGATGAAACGAGCATGTTACTAAGAAGGAAAGAAATCTGTCCAACTTCTAATGGGCTTATGATTCATCTTTTGACAGCTCACAGGCCTTGCTGGGCAACAGTGATTGGCCATCTGGTTTCATTGGGGATGATAAATTCAGCAATAAACATGACTCTTGGTCCTCTGTCCCTCTAAACCCAAGTCACAAATATCGTGAGTCAGATGTCCCCACCCAACAACACAACAGCTCCTGAGCTCAAATGCTCCTTTGACATAGCCCATGCCACCCAACTTCAATTATGCCTGGGCTACATTTCTTTTGGAGGCATACAGGATTTTTTTTTTCTCTAACACACACACACACACACACACACACACACACACACACACTTTTTTTTTTTTAAGGAGGGCAGAGGCATCCAGCCAAATAAACTACGTTAAGCAGTGGGTTCCATTTTAGGTGTTGACAGTGTATAATAAATCCAGGCCTACCTAACATTTACAGGAACGTTATAAAATGAGTGAAATGGCATGAGCTGGTTGCCAGGCCAACCAGACAAACACAATAAACAGGCAGCAGTGACAGGAGTAAGTTACACCATCTCTCCGGTCTGAAATATATCACTTTACATTAGTCTTTGACCACTTTGAAAGCTCTTTGTTTTATATTTTTCAAAATGCTCTTTTACAGCATAGATTACCATTAAATCTTTTCAGATGAGGAAGTTTCTTTTCTCCCCCCCGAACTTGCATAGCTTTAGAAAGTGAACATTTATTTTTATTTTAACTCTAATTAAAAAATAAATTCAAGTCTTAAGAACAATGTTAAGGCTCAAATCCTAAAGGTCCCTTCTGGCAGATTAAAAAGAAAAAAAATTTCCCTAGACTAGAAGGAAAATAAACAATAACAGTAGTTAGTATACTTCGTTGCTTTAAAATGTTCTGTTAAAATGGCAGCATTTGGCAGTACTATTTAACTCTTTAAAAGTCAGTCTGCATTCTGAAGTACTTTCTTTCCTAATGAAGAATACATTTTATTATAAACACAGAGTTCTAGAATATCCTAGCTGGAAGGATCTTAGAAATCTTCAAATTACTCCTTTATTTGGCAGAGTAAAAAAGAAATAGATAAATTAGGGGTTTTTAAAAATAATCATTAAAAATAATGACATCTCATTTCTGCTATTTATACTCTACAGAAGTATTGACTTTTATTCCTTTAGCCAATATTCACACAAGTGAAATAAGTTCTACCTCACTTATTTTCAGCTTTGGCTTTGAACAGCAAAGTAGAATGATTTAGAATTTTCCATACAAACTGAAATAAAACGATGCCTGTAAGACATACATAGAATACTTTTAAAACTCAGTTTAAGCAAATTTGTTTGACCCATAGGAAATATTGCCAGATTATCAACTATCCTTCCAAAGGGCATGTTTGTGAAGAGGGTGACTAACTTGTCCCAGTTTGCCTGAAACATTCCACATTTCAGCACTGACAGCCATGCTTTAGAAAACCCCTCAGGTCTGGGCAGAAAGGTATACTTGGTTACCTTCCTTGTGCAGGTAATTTATCTTACTCTCATTGTTTTTTAATACATTTCATAAAACCTTGTTTGTCAGTTACTCTGAGGAAAATTTCACCCTTCCCTAAAAACATTAAAAGTGAGATAAGTTCCCTGATGATGGTTCATTTCTTTATAATCAATAGAATCCATATTTCAAATCTATTTCTACAGTTGGAGTAGTGGGTTTAGTACGAGGCACTCAGAATATAGTTAACCTAGGCATCATTTCAAGTTTCTAAATTGTAGCTATAAGCAGCAGCAGAATTTCACTGCTGATAGTCTGGAAGAAACTAGCCTCATTTCCCATCGACTGGTTTATCATTCCTCCACTTGCACCACTAGGGCTTAGTTGTAAGGAAAACAACATAAACATTAAGGGAAATCAGAGACAAAGAAAGGACAGTAAGGTTAGAGGGAGCCCTCCTGGAACTTGGTCACAATAGATCATAAATTCCCAATGCTTCTTAGACACGATACTATGTAATGCTTTGAAATCTCCAAAATTGATTGATAGTTTAGTTTAAATGGCACATTTGTTATATCGACCGGAGAAAACACATTGTTCTTGCTTCCAATGGGCAGAATTATAAGTCAACTCTACAGTTATCTCTCTCATAACTTTCATTTTTTTTAATTCTGTATTTTTGTCATGTTATAGGCAGCTTGACATCTAAGAAAGCTTGAGAAAATTAAAATTTTCTGATCAAAATGTTTCTGCGAAGGGATAAATGGATGTAGATTAACTGTATTAAGTGCCCAGGATCTTCATGGCTTGCTGTTCCCATACTCTTTGCCATATGACTTTGAAGTTCCGTTTTCTAAATAGATGGGTCTATTTCCTCATCCTTTGTGATGAATCTGTGATATGCTTCAGTCAACAGGATGCCACGGATGAGGGTGCACCAGTTCCAAGCCCAGGCACAAAGATCACGTGCATTTCTACTTTCTCTCTCTTGATCCTCTACCTTTGCCATAACAACATGTCTGTGGCTAGCCCGCCAGGCAAAGAAACACAGGCCCATGTGCTATCTGATTCCCGGTTAACAGCTATCAAACTGCCAGACTGTCCGGTGATCCCATCGGAGACCAAAAAACCACCCAGCTGAGCCCAGCCTAAATGAGCCACTAATCCTGAACTCATGATTTTTAAGATGCTTATTGTCATAAGCCACCTGTACTCAATGTGGTTTGTTTTATAACATTACTGTGATAATAGATAACTGGTAGACAGTAAAAAGGCCTCTGTATCACACCCCCATCAAAACACACAGACTATGTAAAAAATTACAAAGGAGTTGTGGTGACGATACCCCCTAATACCATCTTGAGGTTTGACTGCAACCTTACTGAGCCCATACTCCAAGCCAGTCAATGCTCACATGCCCCCGCTTGGCTGCTTGATGCTCCTCCCTGAGGTAACAGTACCTCAAAGCATGCTCAGGCTTGGCCATCATGCCCACAAAGTATACTTATCTGGCATGTTATTCTAAAAAAAGAAAATGTGATTTCAAAAATCACACACATACACACACAAATAAAGACTTAATATCCTCCAAGAAATTTCTATTTTACCAGCATATATTTATTGATCCTATTGTATTAGTACAATGCAGTAATGAGCCTCTAGATTTCAAGAATGCAGGGAGATTACTTGAGAAGACAATTGGCATACATTTTTTTTTTTAATTTTAGACTATGGCAACTGACTGCCACAGCTAGAGCTAATTAACCAATTGGTTAATCAATATGCTAATGCTAGAGCTGCATCCATAACCAGCACAACATCTGCATATCCGGAGATACAGATTTATTTCAGCACAAACACTGGAATGCTGCTAAAAGATATCATTTCCATATTTTAGTGGACTTAATTTCTAAGCTATTATTGTTAACTCTCAATTCTCTACTTTGTGTTCTGTATACAGTATCTAGTGAATAAACATTTAGAACTTAAATTTCCTGATCTTCCATATTGTCAGAAGTTTGGCACACACTAATTGTTTGCTAAGTGGCTCAGTCAGTTAAGCATCTGACTCTTGATTTCAACTCAGGTCATGATCTCAGGATCATGAGATAAAGCCCCGCATCAGGTTCTGCACTCCGTGCAGAGTCTGCTTGCGATTCTCTCTCTCTCCTTCTGCCCCTCCTTCCACTTGCTCGCGCTCTCTCTCTCAAATAAATAAATAAATAAAATCTTAAATAATTAGGCATAATGATAAATGTAAAAAATAAAACATAGAATAACGTTAGAAATGAAATATAGGGGCACGGTAAAACATTTCCTATTTCAGTTAAGATCCCAGAGAATACTGACAAGCTGCAAAAGTTGGATACTTCTTGAGTCATAAGAGGCAAGACTTTCTAGCCTTCTGTAACTACTCTGACATTGTTCTTACCACATCTTACGGCCATTTCTGCTGCGCAGCTTCAAATTAAAAAGAAATATGTAAAACAGATACTCTGTTGACCAACCATGGCCACTCCCACTCTTGAAAACTACCCTCAGAAAATAAACAGTAATGAAAGGGAATTGTAAGTGGTAAGAAAGGAAAAAGTGGTACGAAAGGACAGTATTGAATGTCATGGACTGCCCTGAAATACAAGAAGCCTTGTTTCCTGATGCCCAAGTTTGACAATATTTCACTTAAATGGTAAAGAAATAAATGGTGAGCTGTCTAAAATGTTTAGTGACACAAATTGCTAAATAATTAGTCTGTGTAGCTGTCCACGGCTGAATAAAGCCGTCTTAGTGCATGAACCCATTCTTAAGTTTTGCTCAGGTTCATCTCTACGTGTTATTTCCCTCAGCTACCTTCCCAATCCTTGCTCACCATGCTGTTTGGAAATCTCTAGGGGAAGGGTGGAGTGAGCCCCATGACTCCGGCTCTCTTGCCATTTTTAGCTGCCTGCAACCTTTCCTGGCTGCCACAATTTATAGACTTGGGCTCAGTGGCCTTGCCAAATAACAAGCGTCTGGCTCATGAACCCTGAGGTGGACTCCCGTTAAATGGAAACGTGTCCACTCCACCATGTGAAAGCAAAGAAGGGGCTTGAAATGTCAATGTGTGAAAAGTCAAGGTTAATGGAGTGCAAGATTTTTACAAGAGAACCACCACCCTGTAATGACTAATTAAACTGAGTGAGGTCCAGATGGCAAGCATCTTTAAAGATGCCAATTATAGATTCAAATGTTTTTGTGTGACACTGTTTTCCTAGAAAGATTAAGTAGGAATGACGACTTGCTTTTAGTGTTAGGCACCATTTTATTCCACCAAAGATCTGGCCAATGCCTGTCCTTGGCTGCCCCTCAACTGATGCTAACTTCATAATATATCCTCGGTTTAGAGCAGACACCAAGAACATTTAAGTATCTGTTGCCAGCCTGGAAAAAGAGAGTAGATCCTGGTGAAGAATCAGATTCCCCACATTTGTATCACTACACTCTTGTGGTTACCACACAATTGGCTTTCAGCAATTTAATTAACAGATCCTTACTGGATGTGAACTGGAGCCCAGTAAGTTCCACCACCATAGCCACCTTCTATAGGAAGAGTCTTATATGGGTTCAAGGACACAAAAGATAAGAGGAAAAAGAAAACTCTCAAAAAGATGTACCCAAACTGAACAACAGTGAAAGATTTATACTTACCAGGTGCATGGACAAAACAGAATGAGTTGTACCCCAAATCTTCTACTTCAAGACACAGAGAGGTCAAATTGATCCTTTTTCTCTTCTACTGAGTCTCATATTTAGATAGTATTCCTCAAACTACTATTTTGCTCAATAGTCTTGCACAGCAGGCTGATACTACAGATGTTATCAAAACAGTCCATGTTCAAAGTACTTTCACAAACTCTGCATTAAACTGAATTAAAAATGTTTCTTTGCTATAAGACTTCTCAGCTCCTTTATCTCACTATGGTATACCATCTACTTCTGGAAAAGGATGAGATACTGTATACTTGCCCTACCTCCAACATACATGTATACACACACACACACACACACACACACACACACACACACACACACACACTATCAAGGGCTTTCAGACTTGAAATTTTTAGATTTTAAAAATTTTTATAGATGTAGATTGAGTGCAATACTAAATAAGGTTTCTGGGAAGCGGAAAAATGACAAATCTGACATTTGGGAGCATTAATCCAGCAAAGGAATCAGGATATCACGGAACAAAGTGACAAAGCAAAGAGATTAGCTCAGTGTTTGGTTTGTTTCTCACTATAATCCTTACATTAGATGTTTAAAGACTGCTAAAGAGGGAGCGGAAAGAGATGCATGGATATAAGAGTCATTTAAGAGCAAACCTAATGGTTTGTGGAACTTTCTATGCGCTGAGAGCAAGGAAGAAGTCAAAGAATTCTGAGGTTTCAAGATTGGAGAGAAAAATATATTAATAAAAGTTCAGGTGGGGAACTGGAGGGAATCAGGTTTGTACTTGTGGAATTTGAAGGAATGGGCATCTTTTGGAGATATGCTGGTAAAATGGAGAGTGAGCCGGGCAAAATTAACACATAAGACTCAGAGATAAAATTGCCAAAAGGAAGGAATGTCAGGCTTTTGATGTCAATGACGGACCTGCAGAGCTATCCTATGTGATAGGAAAGCCGACAGTAAAATGACAGCTGTGAAAAACTTGAAGGACTAAGGGGAATATGTTTTGATGGGTATTCTGTGCCTCCAGGGCCACCTAAAGTAATCAGATAGAGATTAGGGTTTATACAGTGTGTGTGTGGGGGGGGGGTGGGGATGCAGTGGGGGAGGGGTGGTGTGTGTGTGTGTGTGTGTGTGTGTGTGTGTGTGTGTGTGTGAATAGTTGCTAAAGAATTCTTTCTATAAGGAAACATGGAAATGAGCTGACTTTCATGGAAGTTAATAGAACAATTTTGGCTAGTATTACTGAGCATGTATTAAAGTCCCAGAAGTACTTTATATAGAGAATCATTAAAATAATCTTACTATGCAGATACCACCCTTTCCTTTATTAAGCAATTGTATTGAGGTATATTGGATGTATCTTAACATCTATCCATTTAAAGTATAGAACTCAATGATTTTTGGCAAATATACCCTGTGCTGTGCAACTATCACCACAATCCTGTATTAGAATACTTGCTCACCCCAGAAATACCGATCATGCTCATTTATAGTTAATGACTGTTACCATCCCCAGCTCTAAGCAAACAACTGTCTTCTGTTTTTCTCTCTATATTTTCTGCAGGTACCATTCTATCCCCACCTTCATCTGAGAAAACGATGTTAGCTTTTTCCGCATTCTAAATAAAATTCTTCCAGTCACTATGCAATATAAGAAATAGAATGTCTTTGAAAATCATCACAAAACAACAACAGTGATGGCGACAACAACAACAAAAACACAAAGTAGCTGACACTAGAAACATAATATCTACAGAATGGAAGATGGGAGATATTTCTTACACTAAGTTAGTATTTTCCGTGTTCAAAAAGAAGGAACTAAAGGTGATGCTTCAGTCTCAGAAGCAAGATCCTACAAGAAGCCTGGTACAGAATCTAAAAAGCAAAGTCAACAAACAAACAAAACACAACAGAAACAGACTCCCAGATACAGAGAACAAACTGATGGCTGCCAGAAGGAAAAGGGGCGGGAGGATGGACGAAGTAGGTGAACGGGATTAAGAGGTGTAATCTTCCAGTTGCAAAATAAATAATATATAGGGATGCAATTTAGAGCATAGAGAATATAGTCAATAATATTGTAACAACTTTGTATAGTGAGAGACGGTAACTAGACTTATTGTGGGTGACCATTTTATAATGCATATAATTGTCAAATCACTATGCTATACACCTAAAACTGACACAATACTGTATGTCAATTATTGGGAGGCAGGAAGGAAAGAAGGGAGGGAGGGAGGGAGAGAGGGAGGGAGGGGGGAAGGAAGGAAGGAAGGAAGGAAGGAAGGAAGGAAGGAAGGAAGGAAGGAAAGAAGGAAGGAAGGAAGGAAGGAAGGAACCTGGTATCAGGAAGAAAATAAGGGACGTTTTACTCTGGGCTGAGTTTTCAGACATCACTAGCTTGGTGAGGTGAGTTTGCAGAAAACTGTATTTGGCATTCTCCAGAAGAAAGCCTGATATGCAACTGCACTGCAAAGACAGCCACTGTGGTCAGCAAGGTACTTTGATTTGGCCCACAGTTCAAGCAGGGGGCAGAAATGGGCCACATGGAAATTGGCACTCAGAGGAATTGCATCTGGAAGGCAAACTTTCCAGGCTGCTGACGGCTCAAAATGTCAAATTGTTTGAAAAAACAAACACTCTGACATAACAGATCCATGCAATGAAGTTTTCAAGATGTTCCCAACAGAACAGCATGCAGCAGTTGGCGCAATAAACCTATTCCCCAACCAACCCCCAAATACTGTCCCAACAACCAAAAGAAGACAACGGAACTTTAAGACTTACATAAAGTTGTTCAAAAATCAATTCCACCAGCTAGATTTCCCCTGCTCTTCCATTCATACACTAATAATCGGATATTCTCTGTTAGACTCAACTTTTTTTCAAATGGCCCAGCCTCCTACATGTGGTAAGTGTGCATTCCTACACCTTGAAAGGACACAGTCTAAATATTTTACAGGTATTGAAAGATTAAGCCTTACAGATATTATAAAGATAAGGCTCAGACGAAAGTAAAGCAATCTGTTCAAAATTACCTGTGAATGGAATATTCTTTCGATGAGCTGAGAATTGATAATAGAGCCTGTAAAACAGCCAATGGATATTCGAGATTAAAGGAAAGTTGGTAAAGAAGTAGGAGATGGTAAAACTTCTGGGAATTTCTAAAATACAGTCCAATTATACAAGTCTAAAAGTGAGCTTATTCTTTCAGAAGATATTTGTGGTTCCCTGGTAGGCTGCTTGGTATTTCAATTGTGGTTTCTTTATTCTCACTCATCCTTAAAAAATGTGATGAGTGTAATAAGCTCTGTATCCATTTTCAAGGCACAGTAAGTATGAAGTCGATCCAGCTCCTATCTGGCAAGTGTCTTCCTGCTTCCGCAAATTTCCTCCATCACTCAACCCTGTGCCTGGCATTCTATGATCGTCCTCAGTCACCTGTGTTACCACTCTGGTATCAGATCTATCAAGCTTCAAAGTGTTTTTCAAACATTCACATCTTCTCAATTTTGTTTTGTGTCTATATAAATGATTAAGAAAATGAAAGTCTGAGAAATACCAGCATGGACATTTTGAAAATGTCATGTGTATTAGGCACTTGAATTTTCCAGATTTTTCAGTGATGTAAAGAAGGCAAAGAAACCAAGACACAGGGAAAAAGTTAAATGGTATTGATCTAGATAAGCTCCATATCTACTTTTCCTATGCCTTTTTTGGAGGGGGGTATTGTTGTGTTATTAAGATTTTATCTTTTACAGGTGTTTACGGTTCATTGCAAAACTGTGGGGAAGGCACAGAGATTTCACATATGGTCCCTGTCCCCACATATGCTCAGCCTCCCTCACTGTCACCATTCTCCACCAGAGAGGCATACGTTATCACTGATAACCTACACTGACACATCATTATCACCCAAAGTCCATACTTTGTCTTGTACATTCTATGGGTTTGGACAAAAGTTTAGTGACAGGTACCCATTACTATGATGTCATACAGAGTATTTTCACTGCCCTAAAAATCCTCTGTGTTCTGCCTGTTTGTCCCCCACCCCTCTCTGCAAGCCTTGACAACTGATCTTTTTACTGTCTCTATAGTTTTGCCTTTTCCAGAACGTCATATAGTTGGAATCATACAGTATGCAGTCTTTCTGATTGACTTTTTTTCACATAGCGACCTGCATTTAAATTTCCTCCATGTCTTTTCATGACTTTATGGCTCATTTATTTTTAGCAATAAATAATATCCCACTATCTAGATGGACTATGGTTTATCCACTTACATACTGAAGGACATCTTGGTTGCTTTCAAATGCTGGCAATTATGAATAAAGCTGTCTTAAACATCTGTGTACAGGTTTCTGCGTGGACATAGGTTTTGAACCTGGCTGGGTAATTACCAAAGAGCATAATTTGCAGGATCATAAGGTAACAGTATGTTTAGTTTTGTAAGAAACCACCAGACTGTCTTCCAATATAGCTGTACCATTTCACACTCCCACCAGCAATGAATGAAAGTTCCTGTGGCTCCATATCCTTGTCAGCATTTGATGTTGTCAGTGTTCCTATGCCTTTAACAATAACATCTGGGGGCATGTATACCTGATGGGTTAACAGGACAGTCAAGAAAAATCGATCCGGAAAAACAGACAAAGCAAACTACCATGCCTAGCAGTTAGTCCTTATTTACAAAAAAAGATTGTTTTGTTTTAATTTTAGGCTTTTGCTTTTTTTTCTACTTGCTTATTTTTAATCACATGGATAAACATGATTCTTTTAGGGAAAAAAGGAAAAACAAAGAACAGATAAACAAGAGTAAAATTCATCCATAATTCCACCTCCCAAAATAAAAGAAAAACACTCCTAACAGTTTGGTTGATGTCCTTCCAGAAATATAACCTTGTGCATGTGTGCACATGTGTGCATGCACAGACACACTGACACACACACAAGCAAAAAGGGTATCCCTTGGTTCTTGCTATATAACAAGCCATCCCAAAACCTTATGACTTAAAATAACAATCATTTATTTAGCTTATATCTCCTTGGGTCAGCAATTTCGGCTGGACTCACCCTGAGAGGTTCTTCTGCTGTCAATAAGTTAAGGGACTCCTCTTCTGGGGCTTGCCTAGGGGTGAGTGGCCCATAAGGGTCTCATTATCCAGCCAATTTATCCAGCCTTGTTCTATGGTGGCAGTGGCAGGGTTCCCAGGAGAAGCATGAAGGCAAGTCCAATGTACAAGCCCTTTCTAAGCCCCTCATTTAATCACATATACTAGTGGTCCACTGGCAACGCATTTCACATGGCCAATCCAGAGGCTGAGGGTGGAGAAATAGACTCCATCATCTGATAGGAGGGTTTGGATTGGGAAAATGGGTGTCTGTGTTTGCAGTCATTCATAGTCCTGCCACCCAGGGGGTGAGGTACTACTAACATTTTGGTTTATATGTTTTTCAAAAATTAAAAGCTATTGTAAGTGATCCCCATATCAATACATATTACTTTACCTTATTGCTTTTTTTTTTGATAGTGAGGAATTTTATTTTTTATTTATTTTTTTAAGTAAGCCCTACACTCAACGTGGGGCTTGAACTCATGACCCCAAGATCAAGAATCGCATGCTCAACCAACTGAGCCAGCTGGGCGCCCCCACCTCACTATTCTAGATAACTGAGAATGTTGCCCCATTGAGCTGTACCATAATGTATTTGACCTCTATCCTGAACTTCAACTTCAGAACATTTCCAATTTTTCTCTATCGGGCTGTCAGAAACAACTTTATGCATTCATCTTTCCATCTACCCATGATTATTTTCTTACATAGAAAGAAAAGATTATTTTCTTACATAGCTCCTCAGTTAGCTTATCTTCACCTCCCAAGGCTCTCAAAAAATGCAGCCTTTGCTCATTAGGGGACATGCGGAAAACAGCCAGAAGGATGGAAGTAAAGCCCAGGATAAAACCCTGACTCTTTATTCCAAACTTGTCACCAATACTAAACAAATTAAAATGACAAAGTAAAAGTAAATATAAAGATAACAACAAAATCATCATGGAATCCCACTTGTTTACAAAGAATAATTTGTAAGTATATTCTCAACCGCTTCTGCTGCATTTAATATATTGTTGCAAATATGTGATATGGGACTTTTTTTTACTTCTTTTGGTAATATCAATGCTGGAGCATTTCCTTTAGCAACATGTTGGTCTCTTCCTCAACACATCTGGATCAGCTGCCTCCAGTTCTTACTGGGTCTGGATACTTGGGCTCATCTACCTTCACTGCCTCTCCCATCTGACTCCAGAGCCTAGAAGAGATCAATTTACCCAGTTTGGTTTCACTGGCAATGATAATCTTGGTGTCATGGCTCAGCCTCCCCACCTGCTTTTGGGTCTTTTCCAATTCACTAAATACTTCCTCATCAGTTTTTTCCATTTCAAGAACAAGGGAAAATCTCTAGCCCTTGATGTGCACCTGTATGCTGTGGGTACTCAACAAACAAAACAGGAGAAGAAATAAAATAAACACCTTATTATAGTCAAGCTGGACTAGGTCCAAGGAGATGTCTAAAAGCTTTTGTCTGCAGAAAACTGAACTCTCGGGGCTGATAATGGTGACTAGATGTCAAAGGTGTAATAAGAAATAAAGTTCTTTAAAAACAAACTGCAAACACCATAAAATTGTATTGTTTTCAACTTCCCTATTGAGTGGTTTTGTTATGCATGTGCATTACAACAGACAGCTATGCCAACGGAAGACAAGAATATTCTAAGCTTGTCATGTGTTTATATATGACTTCCGGAATTAAGGTTGCATGCATGAATTTTTTACTCACCCTGCATAATCGTTAGGGTAAATCTGGGAAAAGAGAAAAGTGAAGGGCTTGAAATTAGACTTCATTTGGTTGCTTTTCTTCATTGTGTGATAGTTGTAGTTTCAAAAAAAAAAAAATTCCATTCTTTCCACCTTGTGTTTTTAACTTTCCATGGCTATTTCTCAGACTCCTAATTCCTAGTTTGTGTATTTGGGTTTTTTTGCATTAGTTTTACTAGAGACATATGGCAAGACAGTGTTATATTGGATAATTAAATTTGCTCTTTTATAAAGGATTCCCATATGGAGAGATTAAGACAAAACGAGGATGGAAGACCTAAAATCCATTTGTGACCTACTGCTGTAAGACTGGAAAGGTCATTGAGATTTATTTTAATCCAAACAGTACAGGATGGAAGTCATAAAACAATTATATGATTTACTTATTATTTCTTCTCCAAAATGATTATAAAGATTAGAATGCAATCTTACTGTTTGAGTTGTCCTTTACCATTACTCAAAATCTTGGTCAGAGTAAAATGAAAAGTGTCAAAGTCTCTGGTCAGGTCCCTAATTAGTGCTTAGGATCTCTGGGATCACATTTTCTCCTAAAAAAAAGCAAGGAATGCCTGCCTCCATTCATGGAGAAAGACCAGTTTCATTTTAAGCATGACTACTGATGTCCATGGCAAGTCTGCTGACTGAAAAGAAAGTGTTTATTGATTCAACCTTTCCATAACCCTCTACTAAAGTAAACATGTCTGAGACAACTAAGCAAAACATCAAATTTCACTCAACTACCATGTGGCCCTCTTGCTTAAAGAACTTGGCATGGACCACTCTCCAGTCAAGGCCCCAGTAGTACAGAAAATCTACATTTTCTATGTATGGTAATCCCCCACACCACCAATTTCTTTCTCTCATGTCCTCCCTCATGATTGTCCTATCTTCAGTTAATTGCTGGTGGCTAAAAGTTAGTTTCATCCTCACTAGCTACAACTGTTGTAGCCCATGTCAGTTTCATCTTGTTATAAGTTGGTAAGCATCTTCCCATGGGAGATGAGAGAATAGGTCTGCATAGTTTCATCATCTTTGGAAATTTTCACTTTGTTGGTAATGCCATAATCATGCATCACCCATGACTTCCAGGTCTGACCCTAAAGAAGAGTTTTATATTTTCAATGCCCAAAATCCCCAACCAAACACCATGGCAATCAGTACTGGACCCCAGATTTTACTCAACATGGGAAAATTAATAAACTATCTTCACATTCTTATATATAACTTTCGTCCTGTATTACATCATCACTGAGGCAGGAAATGGTTAAAGACATGCACATAGGAGAATTAGTATTATATTTGTACTGGCATTTACACTTCATTTATTCATTCAATGAATGGTATTGGTCATCTACTATATGTGAGGCACCATACTAGGTGCTGAAAACATAATGATAAATAAAACACATTCTCTAAAACTCATGGTACTAACTCCCCAGGAGAGAAATATAAAGGTTGTATCGTGTTAATTACATATGAACATGGTAACCAAAGGAAAAAAAATGGTTCATTTATCTTTGATGCATATGTGTTTTGTTTTAAAAAGGCATGGTTTTGAGTTTGTCTTCCTTATAAGGATTTTTTAGCTTCCATTGCTCCCTAAAGCAACTCTTGGAATAAAGCGTAAGATGATGTCATCTTTCCAGGAGAGTATGGCTTCCTTTTCCCCTTCTACAGTAGTAGAACCATGGATTCACTTAATCTTAAAGCTATATAAAACTACAAAGGTATAAATTTAAGTACAATCTTAGGACATACTCTCTGGTACATCATTTCAGATTATACTTCTGGGGGGTCAGAATTCATTTATTGCATTCTATTTCTCACAGAGGAATTATAATAATGACTCTGAATGAGATTTTAAAAACATGGATCAAAAACAACATCTTACACCTTGGCCTATATAGAAAATCTAGGTATAAAAGTATAAGCTGGCAACAGAATGGCAAAATGCTGAAAACCATTTCAATGCTGTTCTTGATTTTCTGTTCAATGTAACAGAAAGCATTAGTCATCAGTGGTAGAAGAGTTATGCCAGTAGCCTGCATGTTCCTCATGAAGAATCTGATAAAGATGCCCAGGCCTAATGTCACTGGGGGAAATATAGTATGCAGTTTGGGGACACTCATCAAATCTCTACTGTAAGGAGAAGGAGATAATGTTTTATTCTCTTTGTTCCATTCTAAATAAGGTAGGTTCTTCTTTGAGTCTGCTCTAAGCCAAGTTTAGAGGAGTTAGGGGATGCAAGGACAATAACATACAACTAGCAAAAAGATTTAAAATAGTTTCAGCAGGGGCGCCTGGGTGGCTCCGTCGTTAAGCGTCTGCCTTCGGCTCAGGTCATGATCCCAGGATCCTGGGGTCGAGCCCCACATTGGGCTCCCTGTTCCGCGGGAGGCCTGTTTCTTCCTCTCCCACTCCCCCTGCTTGTGTTCCCTCTCTCGCTGTGTTTCTCTATTGCAGATAAATAAGTAAAATCTTTAAAAAAAATAAAATAGTTTCAGTATTTTGTAAACATCTCTGGTAACTTTTTCAAGGGGTTATTAAAAAAGTATAATGAACCATAGTCAGGCTGGTGAGATACAATCAATGTTTTAGTCAATTTTACTGCCCTACCTAGTACCTATTCAGAGTTTTCTCTTGAAGGCCCAACTCACTAGAAAGTACATCGAGGTATCTTTTCCTCTCACCTCCACCTCATTGTAGTGAATCAGTATTGGTCTTGCAACCCAAGGTGGTCCAGACCAAGCACCAAACTACCAATAATGTATTTAAAAACATATATTCTAAAATGTGTCTGCCCAGGTTAGAATTCAGCTTCTATCTTGAGTAATGTGACCTTAGTCAGGTTATTCAATTTTTCTGTGCCTCAATGTCCTCATCTATAAAACTGCATGATATTAGAATCTGTGGGCTATTGCGGGGATTAAATGTGAAAATATACTTAAAGAGTTTAGAAAGGAGAATGGGATATACTCAAAACCACTGGTTACTGCTATGTGAGTTGAGTTCTGTTGGCACATGAACTGAGAAGATATAAAGGGGTTAGGATGGTAGTCTTTCCCATGTATGGGGAGAGAAAGCGAGTAAGAAGTGAGCACAGAGGTAGAAAAGACTTAAGGAGACATACAAAGAGAGATGAAGAGATTATATTAGGTCCTGGGAAGGAAACAGATGCCACATTCAAATACAGATAATTTGAGGAGGTTTTGCTAACAGGACTGGTAATAACCCTAGGCCTAAAGAGTGGGGAAAGAGAGAAGTTACTAGAACTGGAAATGAGAAATTCCAGTAGCTCCTCATATTGGATCTGCTCATTCCAAGAAGAGGAGTTCTTTGATTGATAGATGTAGTCAATCGAGGTGAACCTCCTGGAGGGTATCAAATACTTCAATTTCCCTCTCCTCATCTCTAATCTTCTACCAAGGTTCCCCACTGGCTGAATCCAACCAAAACCCAGAGGGCAAGAAAACCATGTGATAGCATCGATACAGGTCAGCCTGTTGGAGCAGGTTGCTGAATGGAGAAGGACAGAGAATGGATCTGGAGGGCTGACACAGAGGAAGTCCTGCACACCCAACATCTGGGCACAGAGAGGTGACATCTACTCTGTGTAAGGCCTCTTCCGGTTATGACATATCCTGTCTTTGGGTCTTTCCAATACATTTCCTTTTTAGTCTAAACTATAGGAGTTTCGTCTAAACTATGAGGAGTTTTCTACTATTTGTGATATAAGCCACTTTGCCATAAGGAGAAAAGTTCTGGTGATTACAAAATATGAGTAGAAAGTCTATGGGCATAAAATCAGAGAAGGAGAATCGTCAATTTTGCCTTATTACAGATTTTAGTAGCCCAGAGCTTTCAGGGTATAAGGATCACAATCCCAACAGCAGTTTATGAATACTCATTACCCCACTGTCAACAACTAAGCTATGGCTTAAACTCTCCACTTTTACTTAGTGTCTCTAGAAACCCTGGAGAAGACCAGGTTACTGGCATCTAAGAAGTTCATGTGATTAAAGATATTGTCAAAATCTCCAAGTAGCTCACATCTCTCCATGTTTACTATTACCTAAATATTGCTATTGGGTCTTATTTTCTGACTTTGAAGTTACCTGGGCTCATCTCTGAACCTTCTCCAGATTTCCTTTACCTCTATTCAGTTTATGAACCCAGAAAGAACAAAAGTACAACCAACCCAATACACTAAAAGTCAAACTAGTAAATTACCCAAGGCTGAGTTTATGACTTCTCCTTGCTCAGCTGCCAAGAAGCTCTCCTAAGTTTCATAAAGACACACACAGAGTTATATTAATACATTCACAGAACACACACACATCTTGTTTTTTTCACATTGAAGCTTTCTTGGGTGAGAACCATACTTTACTAATTATACTCCATGCCCCAACCCCCACAACAAAAATTTCCAAAGAAAACAGTTGAAATCTCACCATGGCCAGTGTCTGGATGAAGCTGTCTTGAGAATCATGGAATAAGCAGCTCCCTCTGTGGGGGGGAAAGAAAGTGATTATGTCGCATGCAAGGCCTTTAAATTGAGGGAGAATTAACTCAGCTTATAATAAATCACTGTTGACATCCTCACTAAAGACTTCATGCTCTCCCAAGCCAGAGGGAATTTTTAGCTGGCCAAGAAGGAAACTCTACAAACGCTGGCTATTATTTGAATGTGCAGCCTTCATATGGGAGATTCTGAAGGGTTTTCCCCACACGGTCTGAACAAATTCCACAGAGAATAGCTTCCCTACTAAAACAAACAAAGATTGATTAATAACTTATTATCATATTTTACAATTGAGACTTTGGAAAATGTGTAACAGCAGGAGGCCTGTCTTCACCTCACTTATTTTTAACCTATATATTGGTCTTTCACTAAGGAAAAAAAAAAAGTCAAAGTAAAAAAACTAAGGACAGCAATCCTTCCTTTCAAGGTTTGAAGAAGAAAGGTATTTTTTTCTTTGTACTTTTCAAGTAAGAATAACTGATCTACCAACTCTGATGAAATTTTATAGACTGTAGAGCCTATAAGTTGCTGTCTTATGTACTGTCTCATCTGCTCCCTGCAATGTCCCTGAGGAAATGAAGGCAACGTCTGTGATAATTCTTTCAGGAAAAGGAACTCCAGTCTGAGAAGGGAAGTGACTTAAGGACATCTGGGTAAGAGAAGGTAGAGGCAGGACTTTTGCTAAGCTGCAGTGCAGAGCCTGTTTTCTATCATGCAGAAATACTTCATAAAGAAGAGGCGTTCCTTAGTTGATAAAATCAAATTTCGTATTAATGATATTTACTGGAAACCTTTTAAAAATCTTCAAAGTGCTACTAAGCCTCCCCCCAGAGTATTTTTTCTCCCACATATATTATTACCAACATTTATACTAGCCATATTAAGTGATTCAGTGAAAAATCCTTGGATTCCTAAGGATTAAATTCTCTATTCCCTTAAGAGTTTTAGCCTATCTCTGGATGAAACTAGCACATTTCAGTGGTTTTATTTTGGGGGGGGGAGGATGATTCAAAATTATGTATAAATTAAATGCACATAAACAAGATTTGAATGATATTTCACAATAAGTAAAATTTACTTCAATTAATAGGTTACTCCAGAAAAATATATTCTTGTGTGCTGGATACCTTTGTTTACCCCTCCAGATATATTCTCTATCTGGACCCACCCTGCTTTAGTGTCTTGAGAGGCAGACCCATAAGTATTACAACAACTATCCCTCCGTCCTTTGACTTCCATTTGGGTTCAACCAATGGGAGGCCCTGGAAAGAGACTGGAAGGAAGGAAGAAATGAGGTTAAAATATCTCTGCTCCTGGTTCCCTCCTTGCTGGAGATGCTTAGTCACTGCTCTTATCCCAAGAATCTCTCCAGAACACTGTTCTCTCTTGGTTCCAGGAATGACTCCTTACTCCTGCTCCATCTGGCCCCACAGAGCTGCACTTTTCCTTGAAGATTTCCCTAAACTCTCCCACATCAGTGTAATCAGTTCTGTTGCATAACTTTCCTCAGATCACCCAGATTGGATGAGATTCAGCCAGAGCCTTGCCAGGAAAAGGCAGGTACACTCGGACAAGGTTTCCATCTTCTCGATGGACCTCAAAACTCTGCACGCAGGACTCAACACATATTTTGGATGTTGATGGAATCAGATGGGATTTATTTGTTCTAAGTACAAGTGCTGTATTGGTATCATTGTTCAAATGATAAAGAAGCAAGCAAGCAAAGTGATCCTGTTCAATAGATGTACTATTTTGGGGGGGGCTAGATCGATTCATTATTAAGTGTAAATTAAATGTATAAGAACAAGATCTGAATGATGCTTTCACATTACTAAAATTTACTTCAATTACTAGAGTACTCCAGAGAATAATAAGAAAAAAAAAACAGAACGATTAGAGGTCAGCCTGTATTAATTGGGTAAATTTCCTATTTTCACTTAATGTGATATTAACCTGAATTAATTATCACGCCATTTTGGATAAATTGAGTTATATGATCTTATATTAATTTTTATTGATAGCCCTTTGGATAAATTAAATTATATCTATACAAATCCTACTGTTCACTTACTTAATAATTTCTACTGTACAACTTACCAATGCAAATAATGTGTATCATTCAAATTCTGATTTTATGCTCCCAATAAACAAGCAAACAAATAAATTAATAAATAAGTTTTAAAAAGATGGTGTGATGTTAAATAATGTATATATATTAAATATATAACATATAACTGGAAATATATATATTGGTTATAGCAGTTAAATGTAAGACTTATGTGGCTCATTGAGTGCTTATTATTTTCTCTTGCAACACACTGGCATTTTGGTGAACTATTTTGACATCAGGGCATTCCTAAGTATAGTCAATAGGCTCCTATTAATATAGAAGCATATTTTTAGTGTAGGCCTTAGCTTTTTAAAACCACACAGCTTAAAGTGTCCCCTCACAAGGAAAAAAGAAAATACCATATTCAAGCATAATACCATCTGTATATGTCCACTCAACTCCTTTAGCTTATGAAACGAGTACTCACCTTATACAAAGATAAATACAGATTTAATTTCACTAAGGTTCTCCACAGTAAATGAATTTCATAAAACAGAAAAATTTTTATCTATCAGACTTACTTCCTTGCCTCTTCGAAAGGGCCTGAGAAGCCCTGGCACAGCACAAACGTAACATGAGTATTTAAAGAAAAGATGACTTTGTCGAAAATTACAAAGCACATTATGCACATCAAGCTCTGAACAGTCACATGACAGAATATGCCGTAGCTAAGAAGTCACAACAGTGGGCTCCCAAATGTGATCTGTTTGGTTGACATTTCTGTGTGGTTTGCGCACGTGCGCGCACGTGTGTGTTTCTTGTCTTTTTCTCTGCAAAGCATTCTACTCAGACAGCCAGGGTAACAAGTCAGACAAGTTCTCCCACAAACAAACTCAACACTGTTAATCAATCACTCTTTGCACTTTGAGAATTTACTTCCTCCTGAAAACCACTTATGAAATGAACCATTTTTCCTCTTTAGATTAGGGAACTGGAACAGAGGAGATCAACACACTCATGGTTACATATTGACATTTGGAGACAATGAAATTAAAAGCAGCAGTTCTTGCTGATAGATAATCATTCAGTTCTGTGGAGCACAGATAACAGAGTAATACAAAAGTCCTTAATCACCAGTTGTTACTTACTTGGCTTTCACTTTCTACTTTGTATAATAAAGTCGATGGCTGAATCCTATATACTTGACAAAACCAGAGGCTAATTCTGTGGCCATCTCGATCCTAAGCAAATCCAAAAAGCAGAGAGCTAAGAGGACCCTGCACCATAAATCCCATGCATATTTATGGAGCCACCGTGTCCCTTCCTCAAATGTTATTTACTTTCACATTACACCAGCTTTTCTCGAAGTGTATGATGATAGATGTTCCTTGACAAGGAATCCTTCTGGGGAAAATATGCACACAAAACAAAACATTAACCACATATTCACAGATGTTGCTTACCACCTTCTCAGAGGATCTACTCTGTTGCTCCACTCTGGATTTGGGGGAGGATATCATAAGCTGCTGTTTCAGAATTCACAGACTACACATTCCCCCTTACCCTAGTCTCTCACCTCTTTAGTAAACACGAAGGAGTCAGTTATATCAAGCTGATTATCTGATCTCGAGCAGTTTGGAAGCAAGCAGGGGAGATTGGTGGGGAAGATCATTAGGATGAAGCATAAGTATACCACCAATTAATAACAGCTGATATCCTGATGACCACACGGGGAGAGCACTATGGGAAATAGCAGTCGCTCACAACACCTGATGGGCTGGAGCCATTTGGGAGTAGAAGCAAAGAACTCAGTGCAGTTTTGAGGAATTTGCTAGGTTCACAACACAAACTAATTTCTGTTCTTCAGGGACGACTTTTGATCATCCTCACAAGGGTAGAGCAGCAAATATTTAAAACTGAAAGTTGGCTGAAATGTGAAAAAATTACCTACTCTAGCTTTTCCTCATTTTACAGAGAAGGAAATTAGAATTCTGGGAAACCAGTAAGTGGTTAGTATGCAGCCAGTTGTTTTGTTTTGTTTTACAAAAAAGGATAGAACCCAACTCACTCATTTGTAACCAAAAGCTACTGTCCAGCCACATTCAATATATTAAATATTAACAAGTGATACTGGTAAGTGATAAGTGAGTTTGGTCACTCTTTTTACCTGAGGTGAAGGTTAAAATCTGGAGCTGAGTATGTTCATTATTTACTATAAATCAAAACTTCATTGTTGGATGCTTTTTTTGATCATTCCACAATATAGAAAGTGCTAGAGGACACTTTGAGAGGCTTCCCAGATCCCATTTCAATGAACTTGTTGCCCCAGAATCTGGGACTGCTCTGGCAGGTAGCCTTAGATGCTCAGCCATGCCCTCTGAAGCCAAATTGGATCCTGACACAAAAGGCAAAACACGTGCCCTTATATACACATATCAAAATACCCCCCCATATTTTGAACCAAGTGGAAAATTTAACAGAAGCTCTCCAATCAAAAAAAAAAAAAAAAAAAAACAAGACAAAAACAAAAACAAAACATGACTATAAATAGAACCTTGCTCTGGCCCAATCTATTTGCGCCCCATTGTCAATTGTCATTAGCCTGCCCAGTGAAGACTTATACCTGTGAAGGCCTGAGAACCACTGTCTGATTGGAAATGACTATTTCCATCACAGGGCCATCAAACAAACAACAGCTTGGCTTTATTTAAATTTTGATATTTTGCTCACCATGGATTTTTTTTTTTACACGAAATTTGACTTTAAATAATACTGCTTTAAAACATCAGTTATCTCGATCCCTGAGTTTTGGATGTCCCCTTCAATTTTGCACTGAGGACACTTCTTTACCCATCTCATCCTGGTCATGGCCCCAACATTCTGACCCTTTAGAGATTGCCTCAGTTGTGAAGAGCTGCCTCACCAAGGTCATGCTCTTCCCAAGTGACCCACTCCCAGTAACTGATCAACGCGTGAGGAGCCTGGCCACCAGGCCCAATGGGAGCCAGCTCTGAAGGGTCATTCCAGCTCCAGGGCTCCCTGCAAGTTTAGCCAGAGCTGATCTGGGGACTGAGTTGTCCCTGGATTTTTCCCTCTGCCCACCCCTGCTTTCTTTCCCTGCCATCCACAGGGGTTGACCTCAAGGGCACTCCATAAAGACAGGCTGCACACTAGCCTCTGTCTTTGAGGATGCTTCTCAGAGAACCCTATCGATAAAAACTATCAACCTATATTAGCTAATACATATTGAGCATATACCAGGTTCAATGCACGTTTATATGTATTTTTATTTTACCCTCACAATAAACCAGTAAGGTAGGCACTATAAACAACACGGAATTTTTGCTTAAGGTATTAACATCAATTATACACAATGTAATTTTTTTTTCAAGATGAAGTAACAAGAAAAAGCCCACATGAAACCAACATGCTGTATTGTGATACCACACAAGTCAATGTTCTTCTTTTCCTCACTGGCCTGAATATCACAAAGATGCTTAACCTATACATTTTAAGGTTTCAATTCAAAATGTTTCAAATTCAACATAAAATTCATCAAGCGATACACTTCAGCTACTTAGAAAGTCTCTAATTTTCATTTTATTCTCTGATGATACTATGGATAAATAAGGTTTTAATTTCATTTAGTAAACATTAGTGATAGTGTTTCAAAATTTCAGTGTGTCATAATCTCAACATTTCTACTTATTTTGAATGGAATACCATTAAAGACTGTAATAGTGTATAGACACCAATGATTACCTAATTATATAAAAATGATAATATATTTGTTTGTCAAATATAATAAAAATATTCTCACTCAAATCGGGAGATTTACTGTGCATGGTCCAGTGTAGGGCTCCACAAATTCATGTGAGCTCTTTAGAAATGCAAATCACCTATTAGAAATTGCTTCAGTGAGTAGAGCTCTCTTTTTAAACTGCTTTTTGGTCTGGTCATTTGTGAAATCACAATTCTGAACTCACTGTGGTACAGCTTTTCTTTCCACAGTTATGGCCCCCATATTTCTGAGTATATTGTATTTTATATTCAGGTCTCTTAGCGTTCTGGTTCATAGGAAATAGTGCTATTTATTTATTACAAGATCTCACATTTGTTTTATCCATCACAAGCCAATGTTTGTATGAATTAGGCCCTAGAGATGTAATAGCATCTTTAAAAAGCTGCCCCAAAGACAGAAAGCTGAGAATCAAATGTAGAATAAGAACCAAGGTGCACAGTCTGAGTTTCCAAGTTCATACTTCTTGCATGTAACTATATGAACAGCTTAGAATCCATAATCCACTTCTAATTTTCATTTTATTTATCTGTTTTTTTTTTTTTTTTTTTCAAAAAAATAGCTATTAGGTGCAGGAGAATTGCAAACCACAGCGATGACTGGGCAGGGATGTCTCTTACCAGTGCCAGGAGAAAAAAATCATCCCTAAGTCTGTCAAGCTATTACTCTGTGTTTACCTGCTCTGAATTTCATATCTCTCAGCCTTTTCTCAAAACAGCAATGATATTTAAAGTCTACAGCATTTCATTGGTTGATTTTTGAATTCTAACTGTCCCCTAAATATAATACTCTTCAGCAAAATATTCTGAGCAGGTAGCTAGATGTAAGTACATCTAATCTATTCAAGCATTAGAAAGACACAGGTACTACTCATTTTTGTGAACTAAGAAAGTTAGCAACTTGCAAGCACCTTGTTTACCTGGAAGCCTAGCATGAAGTCAAAGCAAATCCACGCAAACAAATCATTTACGGAGTTTTTCGTTTTTGCTTTGTTTTGTTTCGTTTTACTGAGTCTAGTAAAGTACTAAGCCCAAAGGCCTCAAAGAGCATTCCTTGCATAAGGTCTTGGAGCATTCAATATTAACTAAAAGGCTTTCAACAAAATGTAGGGATTGAATTATTAGAGTGGCAAACAGTTTTATAAAATGGTAGGCTAAATGCTCATTTTATTAAAGTGTTAGGGCTTTATATAAGGACCACATTTTAGGTTATGTCCATCTAGTTTATTATTAGAGGCTGCAGGGGATGTGTTCAATAGAAATAAATTCAGTGGAGATATTTAAGAGAAGAAACTCACCTTTACTCTTACAACCCCAGTATACTTCCGCTGTACCCAACTGATGTCAATTGGTACAAAACAATATTCTGTATTGAAAACCAACCATCATTATCATAATAGCATCATAAAAAAAATGCTTTACTTAACACCTTCATCCAACAGCTGGCCATCTGTTCTGTTTTCCATGCCATTTTGACCATTGTTCATGTTTCAAAGACACTCATTTTCAGTGACTTTTCAAAAGTTTAACAAGTAGCTGACTTAAAGTAACATCAGAGGCTGTCTCTATGAAGCTAATGGATCTATGACATAGTCGCCACTGAGTTCCCAGATTGTCCATACCAAAATACAGCTTATGATGTGTGTGCCCCTGCCCAAACATGTTTCATATGCCAGAGGATGTTGAAATGATGTCCTGTTGGCACAGGCTCTGTTTACCACATTGCCTTGACTTCATGAGTTGGGGCACATTCTATTTGGGTTGTGCAAGCCAAGGTCATCATTGCATAAAGCAGGAGCCCACAAATTGCTGTTTCTTAGGTGACCTGATAGTCTCTGTTCACAGCAAAGCCTGAGTGAGAGTTACCCTGGGTCTCTTTGGGACGTGGCAAAGCCAACTTACTCAGACTTCCTTGGCTGAATCCAGGAAAAAAATCAGCTACTAAGATGAGTCACTATTGAGCAAAAACCTTGTCTGCGATTCTCTTTAGAGGTTATGTGCTCTTCTAAAATTACATATTTGGATTGATATATTAATGTGGCTGTATTGTGGTTGCCTAGAGACAACTTGGCAGCCACTGAGTTAGATGATGATGTTCTCTGTCACTGACTGTGTCATCTTGGGCACTGTCCTTCACTTATACCTTTCACAAACAGAAACAGAGTTGCCTCTTCTCACCTGTGTCAGAAGGAACATTTTTATCTATTGGCTTCCTCATCCCTATTAGGAGATATTTAAACTCAAGGGCCCTTTCTTCACTTGGCAAGGTCCTCCCATGAGGTTTAATATACTTGTCAGTCATTGGGATTGAATATTGTCACTTTGAGGAAACTAAAGGGACAAAGTGACAGGAAAAGGAAGACAAGAAAATGTCAAGACAAGCTTTGTGAATTATTTTTGTTTTTCTTTATTCATTCGTTTAACAACTTTAAGAGCTACCACAGGAGATGTTTGGGGTGAAACTCTAGGAAAAATGAAGATAAATAAGATGAGTTTCTGTTCTCAAGGAGATGCCATGTATAACACAAAATGATAGGAAGTTACTAACAAAGCACATGTGTGGTCTGAGGTAGAGGGGTTGCCTTTGGCTGGTAGGATCAGGAGGGACTCTTCAGAAGAGTTTCCTTTGTCTGTTCCCCAAAACAGCATAACTCTTGAATATTTGGAGATAAGAAGGGCGGGGAGTGTGCTGCACAAGCCAAGGCACAGAGGTGGGGAATTGGTAAGTTAAGACCTAAATGATCATTTGGCTCAGGACGGATGGTCTGTGTTATAGAACGAATCAGAGCAGGACTCTGATGGCAACAGAGGTAACAAGGAAGAAAATATTTCCATAGTTAAGTTAAAGATCTTGGCTAATGTGATAGCATTAGACATGAAAAGCAACCCATGGGTGTGAGGAAGAATGTAAAAGAGGAACAACAGATTTGGTGACAGTGTGGACTGGAGCAATGGGGGGCGGGGGGCGGGTGGGCATCACCACAGCAGTGCTGAGCTTCTGACCCTGGCTGTGTGGGAGGATGGGGGCTCTGAGAACAGAAAGTGCAACACCAGGAAAAGAAACTGATGGAACCTGAAGATGGAAGAGAAGCAAGTGCACTGTTAATTTTCTATATTATATTTAAATGTGATAACTCTCAGGTGGTAATGGATTATAGGTAAAGAGGGCCATCAGATATGTGCAGTTGAGGGACATAAAGTCAGGGTAAGTGTCAGAACTGAAGAGTTTTACAAAGCACCATCTGAAACTGTGGAGCTAGAAATAATGGTTTTGATCTCAAGGCCATATCTATTTCTTGCCACGATTCAATATTTTTGCTCATTTATCACTGGATCAAAAGGGATGAAAGAGATTTCCACTTCAGAGATGACATAGATATACTTTTTCCTATTCTTTCTGCTAAGTACAACTGAAAACCCCTGGATATTATGCATAAGACAAACATAAGAGGACTCTGAAAGGTAGAAAGAAAATGTTAACGACCTGTGGGCCTTGGGACATAAGTAACAACAAATAATTGAGTTTTCGTGGGGGCAGTGGGGTTATGCCTCACATTTCCCAGGTTTGGGGCTGAAGAACCCGGCAATCTAGAAACACCAGTGAATACAGGCACAAGAAACCCCAGTTAAAGTCCTCTGTAGCCAAAGAACCAAGAAAGGGGTGGCCTAGCAAGAAAGAATGCTTTTAGGCAATAACCACTCTATTCCAGCCAAAAGCCACAGAAAATACTGTGACTCGACCTCCAGCCCCACAAGCAAAGGCTGATAGTGAAGCCTAGAGCTCTAGCCTCACCTGGCAGTAATGAGGTAGCATGACCTCCACTTCCCCTGCTAAAGCAGTGTCAAAAAAGTCATCTGAAACAGAAGATATAAGTAAGATCCAGATTCTCATAACATCATACCCCAAATGTTCGTTTCAATAAGAAATTCATTTATCATAGGAAGAACGAGGAGGATTTCAAAATGATGAAAAAAGAACAATAGGTAACCCTGAAATGGTAGAGGTGCCAGAATCATCTGACAAAAATTTTAAAGCAGCTATCACAATAACAATAATTAATAATAATAACAACGATAAATGCTTCCACGAGCAATAATAAAGATGCTTAAAATAAATGAAAAAAAAAATGAAAGTCTCAGCCAAGAGATAGAAGATCAAGAACCGAATGAAAAAATTTTATAATGAAAATTTAATAACCAAAAATTTAAAACTCAGTGGATTGGCCCAAGAACAGACCTGGGACTGAGTCTCACGTCCGGCTTCCTGCTCAGCGGGGCGTCTGCTAGTCTCTCTCTCCCTAAGCCCCTCCCCCTGCTTGTGCACTCTCTTTCTCTCTAAAATAAATAAATAAATTAAAAAAAAAAAGAGTTGGGAAATCAATGCTGTTATGAAAACCCTATGTTTCACTTCCTTGAGTTATGGAGGTTTAACCTTGCAATCCTAAAATTGTATTAGCATGTGATTCTGCAACTAAATATAATAAACTTGCTCCAGGGGCGCCTCGGTGGCTCAGTCGGTTAAGCGACTGCCTTCGGCTCGGGTCATGATCCTGGCGTCCCGGGATCGGGTCCCGCGTCGGGCTCCCCGCTCCGCGGGGGGTCTGCTTCTCCCTCTGCCCCTCCCCCCGCTCGTGCTCTCTCTCTCTCTCTCTCTCTCTCTCTCTCACTTTCACTCTCTCTGTCTCTCTCTCAGATAAATAAATTTTAAAAAATCTTAGAAAAAGCACTAATCAAGTAGAATTATTGTCATACACAAAAATATATTTGGGAGGGTTAAGCAATAGGACATTGTGTGAGTGCATGTGGTTTTTAAGTGAACTAGAAAACTCACAATATGAAAATGGGTAGTAACTGTTATACAGCCTTTGAATTTTAAGGTACGCATGCAGCAAGGGACAGGAGCTTCCTCTTCTTTTTTCTCTCAGTTTAATGCTCTAATTAAAAATCTTCCCAGATAAAAATGTCAATTGGTACAAAATGTGTGCCCAACAAAGTGTCTTTCCTTCTGAAATACTAAGCAAAAATAAGTGGCCTTTTAAGGCAGATTAGGATGAGCCAAAAGAGTGGGTAATGAATGTTCTCGTTTGAAGCAGTGTTATTTCATTGTTTATAAATTAATTCCTTCTTGCAAAAATATAGTCCTGGCATTCTTAGGTATTATCCATTCTGTCCTATCTTCCAGTTCTCTATCATGTATGTCCTAATGAGACAGCCTCTAATCTGCTCTCTGGGCCCCAAGCTCACTGAAAAGCAATTAAAAACTATACGATCCAGCAATTGCACTACTGGGTATTTACCCCAAAGACACAAATGTAGGGATCCGAAGGGGTACGTGCACCCCAATGTTTATAGCAGCAATGTCCACCATAGCCAAACTGTGGAAAGAGCCAAGATGTCCATCGACAGATGAATGGCTAAAGAAGAGGTGGTATATATACACCATGGGATATTATGCAGCCATCAAAAGGAACGAGATCTTGCCATTTGCAACGACGTGGATGGAACTGGAGGGTGTTATGCTGAGTGAAATAAGTCAATCAGAGAAAGACATGTATTATATGACCTCGCTGATATGAGGAATTTTTAACCTCAGGAAACAAACTGAGGGTTGCTGGAGTGGTGGGGGGTGGGAGGGATTGGGGTGGCTGGGTGATAGACATTGGGGAGGGTATGTGCTACGGTGAGCACTGTGAATTGTGTAAGTCTGTTGAATCACAGATCTGTACCTCTGAAACAAATAATGCAACGTATGTTAAGAAAAAAAAAAAAAGAAGAAGAAGATAGCAGGAGGGGAAGAATGAAGGGGAGTAAGTCGGAGGGGGAGACGAACCATGAGAGACGATGGACTCTGAAAAACAAACCGAGGGTTCTAGAGGGGAGGAGAGTTGGGGGATGGGTTAGCCTGGTGATGGGTATTAAAGAGGGCACGTTCTGCGTGGAGCACTGGGTGTTATGCACAAACAATGAATCATGGAACACTACATCAAGAACTAATGATGTAATGTATGGTGATTAACATAACATAAAAAAAAAAAAGCCTATAGGCCTTGCAAGAGCTGGCTACCACAGGTACCCAGTGTCCTAAATTCCCACTACTCTAATCCTCACTTGTTTTGTTACCGACACCGGGCCCTCCTTTGTGCTCTTCAAACACATTAGCATGTTTCTACCTCGGGACCTTTGCATGTACTTTCATTCTATCTGGGATGCTTTTCTCATGATTATCCACATGACTTGTTCCTTCACTTCATTTAGGCCCCTGCTCAAATACAATCTTATCAAAGAGATCATTTCTGAGTGCCCTACCTAAAATAGCACTCACTTTCTATCTATTTATCTTACTTCATTTATCAAGAACACTGGCGTATCATTCTATAATTATTTGTTTGTTTTGTTCTCACCACCGAAATATAAGCACTACAAGAACAAAAACTAGTTTTTCTGACTGTGGCATCCCCAATGTCTAGAACACATAGCACAGAGTAGGTGCTTGATAAATACATGTTAATAAATGAATTAATTGAATATATCTACATACTATGACTGAACTCTCAAAAATGATTCTTTATGGATTTCAGACAACTTGCAAAAAGGATTTGTAATTTTCCCTACAGAACATAGATTACATTTCAAATGCCCCAGTAGATAACACAAGATCCTTGACATGTGCAAACCGTTTTTCTCCAGTTTCTTCTTCCATTTCCACCTTAAAGTATCCTCCAGTTAAACTTGCTCATTGTTTCCTGGCCTTGTCATGCTCATCACTACCTAGTAGGTTGACTAGCTATCCTATGTTGTCCACGATTGAAGAGTTTTCGGGAACACAGAATGTTCAGCTCTAAAACTGAGAATGTTCCAAGCAAACAGGGATGAAGTGGTCATTCTGCTACCTTGACACCTTCCTCTTCCTCTTGGCTGCCAGGTTCCCGGTTCTCTTCTTTACTTGCCAAAGTCCTGTTTTTCATGACACCCGACAAAATTTTCACACCCTTGGCAAAGCCCTAGCAGTCTCTGGCACACCCTGTGATGTCTGCTGTACTATACTCAGTAGCAATTCCCATTTATTATTTTATCAAATATTATTGCCTTTTTTCTTTTTTTCCTCCATTTTTAAGGAATTTTTTATTTAAATTAAATTTAATTAACATATACTGTATTATCGGTTTCAGAGGTAGAATCCAGTGATTCATCAGTTGCATGTAACATCCAATGCTCATTCCATCACGTGCCCTCCTTAAGGCCCATCCCCCAGTTACCCCATCCCCCCACCACTTTCCCTCCAGCAACCCTCAGTTTGTTTCCTAGAGTTAAGAGTCTCTTATGATTTGCCTCCATCTCTGTTTTTGTCTCATTTTATTCTTCCTTCCTTTTCCTGATGTTCATCTGTTTTGTTTCTTAAATTCCACACGAGTGAAATCATATGGTATTTATCTTTCTCTGACTGACTTATCTCGCTTAGCATAATAATACCCTCTAGTTCCATCCATGTCATTGCAAATGGCAAGATTTCATTCTTTTTGATGGCTGTGTAATATTCCATTGTGTATGTGTGTGTATATATATATATACCACACCTCCTTTATCCATTCATCTGTTGATGGACATATGGGCTCTTCCCAAAGTTTGGCTATTGTGGACACTGCTGCTATAAACTTTGGGGTGCACGTGCCCCTTCGAATCACTATGTTTGTATCCTTTGGATAAATACCTAACTGTGTCTGCTTCATTTATATAAATATATTGTCTCTCCAATGGAATTTATCTCTAGAAGGCAGGAACTATACTTCATTTTTTATATGCCTAACCATCTAGCACAGTGCTTGAAATGTAGTAAATATTCAGTAATTGTTTATTATTGTGGATGGATCTGTTCTGTCTTTGGGAAGCTGACTATCTTAAATGGATACATAATCATCTGGCAGGCTGCTTAGGGAAAGGGTGAGATAGGATTTAAAAGCCCAGGATACATGATTTTGGAAGATCCAAGACAAAAGATTTTTAATTTAAAAAAATAGAAATAGAAAAAGTACAGATTTGGATTGAGTCATCTCTTCGTAAAGATACCTCATGTTCCTTCTTTCGTTCCATGCTGAATATTATGAGTCCACGAAATGTCCCTATGGATAAAGTTTAAATTGGCATCTACATGGCCAAAATACGTGGTAAAGAGGGAAAAATCTAATGAAACATCTTGATGACTCATAATACACCATGTTCTAAGATTTGGCAGCATCTTAACGATCAACTGAAGTTTTCACTTTTCATCTAGCTATTTTGGTGCTGTGTAGACACAGGCCAAGAACTGGAACAGTAGGAAAATTGCCACAGTAATGCTGAATTTTACTGGCTTAGCAGTGAGGGGAAATTCACATATTGCTTGCCAGAAAAATAACTGGCTTTAGTTGGTGCTATTAGTCTCACGCTTTTTAGGAGCACTTAATTTAAAACAAAATTGTGGGCTTAACTCCTACCCTAATGTTTTGAGACTGCTGTAATAAGCAAATGTTCAAAGTGTTCTTTATCCAACCAAGTGGCTGAGTTTCTTGTTCAAGCTCCATCTATAACAAAAAGATTTTCATTTGGTGAGCGGTGATCCCTGATTTAGCACAAGCAAACACATCAAGATGCATTCAGGCTTACAGTGCAGAAATCTCTGAGCGTTAAGGTTTAACTTGACAAAACAATCACTATGGAAAAACAACTTACAAATCACACTAGCCACCTAAAGAGAAGCTCGGTTTCCTAACTGGCTTGTAATGGAAGCCCTGAAACAATATGAGGGATTGTTAATAGAGGTTTAGAGTTACTATCTTATGTCCGTACCTTAAACATTAATTCTGGCCTGTTGCTATGAAGCATGTACCACAACAACATTTGAAGGATATTGGGATCAACCCCTTCCACACTCAAAGTGTCTTAAAGACAGTATTATATTTCAGTAAGCATAAACATTTGACTCTTCAGTAATGATGTTTTAGCTTTAATCTACGTTTCAACTCCATCAGAGACATGGTTTACTTGGATAAGAGTATATTAGGAAAACATAGAAGGGAAAATGCTTCCTAAAAGGACTGAAAAACTACTTGCAAGTATTTTTTCTGTAAACTGTACCATGATTTCCTTCCTCCATGTGACACTTGATCTTTTCACAGGAGTGGTACTAGATCATGTATGATATTCTTACCTCAACTGTTATTTAATTGTCCTATTAACACAGCACTCTTAATACTCAAAAGCCATACTCATGGTGCATTCATTTATGATACCTGGTGCCTGCTGAAATGCCACTGTATCGTCCTCATCATGGGGCTGATGATAAAGGAAATTAACACCCATAAAATAGTACTCACTACCCTTTATTGAAGGCTTACTATTTTCTAGACAAACTGTTGCACACTCTGAAATATTATTTCTACCCCTTATGAAAATCTTACAATGTAGGTATTATTTTAACCATTTCACAAATGAGGAAAGTGAATTTTTGCATATCACTTAACCCTGCTGACCCCAAACCAATGATAGTGGTGGACAGAGCGACACTTCACTGCCGTCTAAACCTCATTCTGTCCGTTGTGTGCACGGAAACTGTGCAAAGAAGGTAGATAATGTCTGCCCATAGGACAAGATCCTGTCCTCCATGATATTATGTTGAGGCAAGTCAACGTGTTGCCCATCTTCTTTTTTATTGTGATAAGAGCATTTAACATAAGATCTACCTCTTTAATACATTTTTAAGTGTACAAAATAATATCGCTAAGTATAGGCACAATGTTGCACGTCAGATTTCTAGAATTAATTCATCTCGTATAACTGGAATTTTATATCCTTTGAACAGCAACTCCCCATTTCTCACTCCCTCCAGCCCCTGGCAACCCCTATTCCATTTGCAGCTTCTATGGAGTTTGCTATTTTAGAGATCTCATATACGTAGAATCATACAGTGTTTGTCTGTGACTGGCTAATTTCACTTCATATAATGTCCTCTAGGTTCATCTTGACAAGAACAGAGATGCCCAACCCTATCGAGACCATCATTTGGCAGAACATACTAAATGAACAATTCTTTTAAATACACTCTGTGTCAAGGAAACAGAAGCAAAGCCAAACCAAGAGATGAATTTTCTGATGAATCTTGTCAACCTAGGGAACTAAGTTGGAATAAAGGGCTCATCTGGGGCCTTTTATGGCATTAGTCTACTTTTGTGAAGCCTGTGGCTCTTGTTTTATCATATACTGTAATTTGGTTTTTAAAAATGCATAGTCGAGGTTTATATAATTGAATGAGAGCTATTGACTGAAATGATTGGAATGTCTCAGTGGCCATTAGTAAAATCTTACTGATTTCCATTTCCCGCTCTCCAGATCGACAGTGCGCAATTAGAGGATGGGAATGAGTCAGCTCTCTTTTCTGACTGTACTGTTTCTTCCTTTTTTACAAGGTCGGCCTAATAAATAACATTCCTAGAAATGAAACAAAGTTGCATGGAATTAATGATAGTGATAAATGTGTTTATGACAACTACTACTGTATCACTTATACCAAAAATAATTTGAGAAACAAGAGCAGTACCATATTTTTTCCAAGTCAGAAGAACAAACAAGGAAACAAAGCTGTTGCTTCCCTAGAGAAGAGAAAACTAGTATCAGTATCTAAAGACATTCTTTTCTCTGAATTACAGGTTTGGGAGAATCTCTCTCTCTCTTAATGAACAATTTCTACCTTCTGTTTTGGTGAGGCAGTCAAGAAATATTTGGTACATATTTAACATAACACTTCTAATACCACTGATGATGGTTGTTCAAAAATGTGAGATTGAAAACCACCTTAAGTGGCAAGGTGGCTAATCATAGATGCTCTATCCACTCTGTCTGGTTCATTTTCTAGCTCCACTAATTATAAACCATGTGAATGACTTCGGGTAAGATTTTTCACCTTTTTTGCGTTCCTTTTTTTTTTTTTTTTCATCTGTAAAATGGTGACAACAGTAACTACTTCATTGGGTTCTTACAAAGATTAAGTGAGCTCTCATACATAAAGTACTTAGAACTGGCACATCGTAATGACTTAGTAAGGTTATGATGTGAAGGACCTGAATACACTTAGTAATGTGTAAATTATTCATTTCAAAAGGAAAAGTATCAATGGAGAATATTTAATATTATATTTGCTTTTTCAAAACTTCAGTTCTGAACCCATGGGGTAAATAAACTTTAAGTCAGGATAAGGGAGCAATGGAAAAAAGGGGGAGGGTTGAGGAGGTGGGAACTTGAGTAGCTTAGAGAAGTTACATGCTATAACAAATATCCTGAAGTAGGAACAGTGTCTGTGACAAAGAGCATCCTTTGCTTTTTTATTGAATTAAAGCCTGTTGCACTCAGCCAATCCAAGCTACACCACACCAGACCTCTGCTTTCTGATGTTCCACCTCTGCTTTAAAAAAAAAAAAAAAATCAGCTGCAAAATATATAGACAATTTGCAAGTCTCAAAGATCGTATTTGTCCTGGGGTCTCCCAGCCTAGATAATCCTAATGGAGGACCCCGTTGGTGGAACATCATTAATCAGGCAGCCATGGCCAAGGAGGTGGGTGGCTGCTGATAGTTTTGGCCCATTGGAAATGGCTTTGGATGACTGCCAGGTTGTGTGTAAAATTTTGAAATGTTTGAAACAATACAGTCTTTACAATGTTATAAAATACTAGGGTGGTTAGAGTGGGCTGCAGACTGGCTCATGGCCAATAAAACCTCAGAATTCCAGTCAGCTGTAACCTGCAGTTTAATGTTGTCTGAGGTGTTCAAGGTCATCTCTCCCCAATGTCCTGAAGGTCAACCCAGTCTTTATAAAGCTGCCTCATTGAGCTACTGCTCCCCAATCACCCCAGTTCAAAAATATTTTAGTCCGTTTGCTTCCCCTGCACACTCCCATCCCCTGCAACACAAAAATCACTTTGAGACTGAACCTCAGAAGTCTTACTTAGGAAAACTTTTGAAAAAAGTGAACTTGCTTTTTGTTTGTCCCCGTTTAAATAGAAGATGTTCACTGTTGACATGTCAATAAACTTGAAAAATACAAAAAGAAAGTGCCACTAATTCCATCACTCTTAGGCAACCAGATAACTTAATGGAATATTGCTTTGTCGTCCTGCTTTCAGCATGCATTTTACATTATCTATGATCATATTGTACATACACAGTTGGCCCTGGAACAACACAGATTTGAACTGTGTGGGTCTACTTATATGTGGATTTTTTAAATAAATATATGTATAGTGCTGTAAGTGTATTCTCTTCTTTATTTTTTAATAACATTTGTTTCTCTAGCTTACTTTATTATAAGACATATATAATACATATACAAAATATGTGTTGACTATTTCTGTTATTGGGAAGGCTTCCTTCCAGTCAACAGTAGACTACTGGTAGTTAAGTTTTGGAGGAGTCAAAACTTCTACATGGATTTTCAACTGTGTGGGCAGTTGTCATCCTTTAACTTCTGCGTTGTTCAAGGGTCAAATGTAATTTATAATTATCTTCTCCCAAACTTTATATCAAAATTCTTTTTTTAAAGATTTTTATTTATTTATTTATTTATTTGAGAGAGAGAGAGAGAGAGAGAGAGAAACAGCACGAGAGGGGAGAAGGTCAGAGGGAGAGGCAGGCTCCCCGCTGAGCCGGGAGCCCGATGCGGGACTCGATCCCAGGACTCCGGGATCATGACCTGAGCCGAAGGCAGTTGCTTAACCAACTGAGCCACCCAGGCGCCCCTTTATATCAAAATTCTATTTTATGTGCATATAAATTATTTAAGCACAATAATAATGGCAGAATAATATGTTATTTTGTATTTAACTATTCTCATATTATTGAGTGCTTATCATGCTTTTTCTCTCCAAGACGGTGCTATGTTAAATAGTGTTACTGTTTACATAGAGTTTTTCTGTATTTAGTATTATTTCCTTAGGATAAGTTCCCAGAAGTGAAATTAAAGGGTCAAGGGAGATGGATACTTTTAGAGTCTTGGCAAATGTTGCAAAATGGCTTTCCAAACATTGTTTTCCTCAACTGACAGCCCATCAGTAAAGTTTGAGAGGGTATCATTTCATTCCCTCATTATCAGCAATAGGTAATAGCAAGTATTCTTCTAAAGAGCACAGATATGCTAATATTAAAAATGAAAAATTGTCCTGTTCCAAAAATGTATGTATTGGTAGAGCTAGGTAAGTGCTCAGTGTTACACAGAAAGAACCACAGAGCTACTTCATGGGTGATGGGTTTTCAGTAGACAATTTACAAGTCTCAAAGATCGTATTTGCCCCGGGGTCTCCCAGCCTAGATAATCCTAATGGAGGACCCCATTGGTGGAACATCATTAATCAGGCAGCCATGGCCAGGGAGGTGGGTGGCTGCTGGTAGTTTTGGCCCATTGGAAATGGGTTTCCAAGCAAATGATTCTTCTAAGCAAAAGGGAATTTAATTCCGGGGCGTCACCATAGTAAATAAAACACTGAACACAGAGAACATAAGATACAATGCTCCAGATAGAGAAATAAAGACCTACAACGTTATGCAGAGGTACCCTACATAATGTGTCAAGCAGCTAGCCTGGGAAACTGTTGATAAATGCAGAGTATTTTAAAGGAAAATTTGAGAAAGTGTAAAAGCAACAAATTAAGAACATTTTACAATTGTAACAGAGGCCTTGAAACAAGGAGAGGATATTCCAGTGGTAACAGTAAAGGAGAGAAGAATAGGACTTGAGAAAAAGCAACAGAGAAGAAAAATCCAGAGCTGAAGCAGAAGAGAGACATTTATTCACTCTCCCATGCATTTTAAATAGCATGGTTAGCTCCATAGAGAGAACCGATATGACATCTACTGATCTAAGAAATAACTGTCTAGTTAAACTTACAGAGTTGCCATTCCAGAATGTTCTTTGGTCACATCCCCAGTTAATAAATCCCTGTAAAGTACCTTTATCCATCTGGGTTGGTGGGAATGCACCTTACTAACACAGTGTAGATTTTGCTACTCACAAAAAAAAGTAAAACTGTTAAACACCTCCTAAGAAATGTTGACACATTTTTGTCTAGATGTCCTACAAATTATGTTTACTTCCCTGGCCATGGTATTCCATGTTTGCCATTATTAGAGACTCTAGCTCTAAGAGGGAATTTCTTATGCTTATTCTTACTCTTCCTTTTCTTCTGAAGGGCATACATTCTTTTGTAAGAACGTACCATAGTAAGTTCTGAGCCGAAGCGCTTTTAAGAAATGTTCATGGGATGTCCATGTATTTTAATGTTTGTATTGTATTTAATCCATGTTCTTCGAATCTAAGGGTCTTCTCTGATTATGCCCAGGTTTACCTGTCTTCATCATCTAGGCTCTGGGTGACATGTTTTTGTTTCCTTTTTTTCCTCTCTCAGGTTCCCATGATGCTCCCATCATCTGTGAGTTTTTCTGTCTCTTACTGATAAAAATCAAGTACAACAGCTCCTACCCACGATTCCTCCATTTTAAGCAAAATACAATCTACAAGGCAAATCAAGAATATATCAGATGTTCTGGTTTCAGCAAAACTAGACATTTTCCAGATGTTGGGCACTTGAAATCTTCCATCTGTAACATAGTGTGTCTTGATTTCAGTTCTGACGTCTGTTCCTTAGCTAAGTACTTAACCTCTCTATGCCTCAGCCAGCTCATCTCTAAAACGGAGATAAAAATCGTATTTGCCCCTACGTTGTTGGAGAGAATTAAATGAATGAAGAGGTGAGATGTTCAAGAGTGAGACTTACACAGAGGAGCATGCATGCAATGTGAGGTATTATAGCCATTGTTACGAATAACCTCTCCGCTTACCCTCCCATGTTGATCGGGGTGCTCTTTCTTTGTTTCACACCTCCTTCAAATGTTCTCCTTTGTGCAAGCATCCTCACCCTATGGATTTCCAGTAAGCTTTGTACATCTTCTTACCCAGCGATGTTCCCCCTTTCTTCTCCAGTGGATTGTTTCAACTTGGACTATGTATACCATTCTATTCTAAACATAAATCCCAACCCGCTGGGTCTCCTGACATCTGCGAGGCTGTATATAATTTCGTGAGCTAAAATACCAAGTTTATTTTATTACCTAAATGCACCTATGTAAATAAGAGAAATCCAGTGTAAAATCGGTAGCTAATAAAAATCAATACTTAATTCATTAAGTATTCCTTATTGGGTCTTCAACTTGTTTTAGGTGAGCTTGAAATTATATTCTCAAGTGCCCTTATGTCGCTAACACAGTCCTAGGTGTTATCAGCTCATGCAAATGACTGTTTCCACGTCTTGTGACTTATTGATCAGTATCCATCTGTGTTACAGATTTTCTATATTATTGCTGAAAGGAGTAAACATGCTTCCTTTCATTCAAACTGATTAGAAGTCCAACATTTTAATGACTCTGTCCATGTTTTAAATCTCTTTAAAAAAAATTCTACCATAATTAAGCAAAACAGTAGATTGATGACTGATTGCAAAGTAGCTGCGTCAAAAATAAACAGAGCTTTGAACTCAGTAAGTTTTGCTTTTTCCAAACTTTGCTGTGTACATAAACACACCCCATGTCCCGTGTCCGCTCCACACTTCACACACATAAAATTACTCCCAATTAAGTGTTTCTCTATTTGCCTCTTTTTTTTCTCATCAAAATCATCCCCAGAGTTTAACCATCTCCACTCACTGTGCTGTCTAAAATCTTCTGTGCCGCCGAGCCTGTAGTCTTGAAGATTTTACGTTTACAGCAGACTCAGTAAGTACACTTTGGAAACTCTGGTGAACAGCTCAGCCCAATGCTGGTCTTGATGCCTGGCCAACGGGCTCAAACAACAGACATAAAAGTTAAATCTGTACTTCCATTCAGTTAGGAGGTTGCCAAGTTAGTTTTCCTGATACTATACCTACAGTATATTCATCTCCCAATGTCTCAGACTCACTTCATTAACTTTGTGACATCAGGCTCTGATGTTATGAACTCAATTTTGCTAATATAAATGATACAGTACTATACAGAAATTTAAGAGGTTGTAACATTAGAAGTCTCTTCAAGATTCCCATAACAGTTAAAGAACAAGGAACCAAAATTCCCAGAACCAATCCTTGCTGGGAAATAATTCCTTATATATAATCTTAAAGCTATTCTCCCTCCGCACAGCCCTCTGCTTCTGATTCCCATTTATGTTGTGAATAGCTTTTAATGATAGAACAGGGAAATATATTGTGGTTTCACACTTTCAGGGATTTTTATGGTCACTTATTCCTAACTAGGAGATAGAGACGCAGAGCAGAAAGATTTCTTTTGTTTTGTTTTTAAACATAAACCAGTTTAGTGCATTGTGCCCTTTGTCAAAAGGATATATATAAGAAATACCACTATTCAAAGGTCAACTAGTAGAAGAATGTTTTCTTAATGGCAAGCCTCTATATCGGCAATGCTTACCACTGGATGGATTTACAAGCCTAGTCACTAAATTGGTTTGACTGACTAATTTGGAAACTCCAATATGCCGCCACGAATCCACATCATGTACCATGAAGAATATGGAAAATGGATGCACTACTGTTCGCACAGAAGTAATGAAAATTTGTCCAACGCAATTATGCCTCATAAAATGTAGCCCATCTCAAAACGCCAACTATAAGGAACTTTTCTTATATGATTCACATACCTCACTTTCTCTGTCTTCACATCCCCTCCGTCTGGGTTTAGCAGCTGTCAGTAACAGTGCTACATGTTGGTTCATGTACGCATAATGAAAACAGCGCAGGCGGTGCCATGAAGCTAAGTCAGTCTGCCTGGTTGCAACTCCCAGCTTTCCTATAACTTAATACACAAATATGAACAAGTTACTTAACAGCGCAAGGTCTTAAATGCCTCTCGGTAAAATGGGAAAAGAACCAGCACAGAGCCATGGTGAAGATTCAATGGTATGCTGCATGTGAAGCCATTACAACAAGTCCTGCTTAGTAAATGTAGACAGATGATTGATTGATTGACTGATTGATAGATAAGTAAATAGATATAAAGTTGTCATTAAGATATCCTTACAGTTGAATATATACAGAATCAAAGTGATGAAGAAATTATCGTCTGTAGAGACCTCTCTAATGTTAATACTGATCCTAACTTAAATTGAATTCTCCCATACCCCGTCTTCAAAATCCAAAGCCTCTCTCCATCCTTTGGAATGTAGGTGTGATGCAGGCTTCGTTGTCACTCTGAGCATCAGTATGTGGACAAAGTAGAGAAGTACATGGTAGTCAATTTTACTGACCTTGGCCTGGGTCTTCACATGACCCTGTGTTCTTAGAAAAGTCACAAACCCTTCATTTGTAATATGTTTTCTTTTAAATCTGCCTTTAGTATCTCACCAGATCTTTTACAATATAGTCCCAGCTCAAATGTCCCCCTCTTCCATGAAGGCAAAGTGTTTCAGGTTTTCCATCGTGCCTGTAACTGAAGTGCTTAAGGGAATCCTTCCAACATGATTCATTGCTTTTGTATGTACACCATTTGCAGCCTGTAGACAGTAAGCCACCAAAGAGTAGGGTCCATATGTGTCTCCCGCTGGAGCTGATCACAGATACCGTGGGGAGAATGTTCTGTAGAGACTCCAGGTATTGAGTTAAACAACAAACGGGAAAGTAGCGTCCTACAGCTATACAGAAGGAGGGCTGAGATTGAAACCTAGATGCTTGGTTGGTATTTCAGTGGAGAAGTGTTTCTCTTTCACTAAGGATGCCAGATTCCTCCATTTGGATACACACATGTGGCCATCATTATTGATTCCTTCCCCAGGTATTTCCTATGCTATTTTTACTTATTGTTTATTTTATGCTAAGATTCAAACAGCATCAAATGACTACAAAAAGGCTTAACCAAAAGATAATTAAAATTTTAATTCTTAAAACTATGACAGGGAAAAAAGATGCAAAGTATCTTAGAAATATATTTGTGCATCTCGTTATCACTATTACAGGATCTCTTTTTCTACTATTCCAAGTTTCAAGGAAAAAAATGTAATAACCATCAAGGTTGGGCTTACCAGAGCTCAGGCTTGAATGATGCAGGCAAGGTTTACTCAAAACGGATGCGGCACATCCCAGAATGAACAAAGCATAATCTTTTCTCAGACAGGTCTCATTTTGCTCCCCAAGATCCATGAGCAGTAATTTATTCCTAATGCAGCTAAATGGGGAGAATCAAAAGTGGGGGGAAAATATCGGTGGCAGGTATTCTGCTCCTGGCAGGCGTCTAATTCTATTTCCTGTTGGAGATATCATTTTATTTCCATTTTCCCTAACTGTAATATGGGAACTTTCCATAATAAACAGTTCTTTAATTTGCCACTTCTTTGATTGGCATTTTTTAATTTTTTTTTCAAGGAGTCTATTGGCCATTCCTTCACAAAGTTGCAAAAATAAACGAAAACACTGAACCGCATGCCATTGTTGGGCAGAATTTTCTGAATTTGTCTTGAAGCCAGGAGAATTTATTTGACTGTCTGGGAGCATTGAGGCAGGTCTCTTATTCTCAAAGAGATACCAAAGCTGCTTGAACAAATGGTTCGTGTTAGCTGGAGAAAGACACTGAATCTAAACCATGTGCCTCTGGCCCTTGTGGTTTCAAGTTGAACCACAAACAGCGAGAAGAGCTGTCGGTCTCAGGGCTTGATTTCAGTCATGCTCATGGGGAAGAGAAAACTGTCAGTGCCACCATGCTGTTGTCTTAATACGGAGACCCGGGAGCTCCTTCGGCACAGGCGAGTCAGTGGTGGCGCGAAGAATAAGAGAGGGGGTCCAGGAGAACATCCAGAGGGACATAATGACAATGCATGGCTTTTCCCCATGGGCATCCGTACACGGTAAAGGCAGCAAACTGGAGTCTTTCTGAGGAGCAGAAACAACTCAGGGAGGCAAAGGGACATAAAAACCTGGCATCTTCTTATAGCTATCATAAAACTGAAGAAAAACGTCCTAGAAGTATTAGTTTAGAGCCCTAAGACGGTTAAAGTTACTAGACCAGAAAAAGAAGAAAGACAAATTTCTAAGTGGTACCATTTATCAACCTCCAGAAGCATTGTGGGGATGGTCTGAAGGAATATTGATGCTATTTCACAGCACAAAGGGGAGAGAATCATTTAACCACACAGAAGTGGGGCTTCCTCGGGGAACACAGGCACGCCTTAACCAAGCCATTTAGGATTAGGAGTGAAGGTTTGGTTTTAAGTCATCTAGCAACTAGAAAGGATAGTAAAGATCTTTTCTGCTTCTTCTTCCTTGCCTTCTGTTAAAGGGATTCTTTACCAATTACAGGGACTTATTTTTAAGCTGCAAGCATGTCCATCAGTTGGGGGAAAGGAACAAAGAGCAAGAACAACAAAAATTTATGTAAACTTTTATCACAATTAATGCTAAATTTTCAAGTAGTCTGTTAGCATCAGTAGGAATGGTTTTAGTCTCAAATGAAAAGTGCTAAATTCATTCCTGCGGTATACAGGGAATTAAAATCATACTGCTAGAAAGTAGACGAGGGGAATTAGGTTTAAAAAATGTAGGGCGCCTGGATGGCTCCATTGGTTAAACGTCTGCCTTAGGCTCCGGTCATGATCCCAGGGTCCTGGGGTCGAGCCCTGTGTCGGGCTCCCTGCTCAGGGGGAGTCTGGTTTTCCTTCTGCCCATCCCCCTGCTCAGGCTTTCTCTCTCTCTCTCAAATAAATAAATAAAATCTTTAAAAATATATAAATATAGTTCAAGAGGAAAATGGACATGTGTGTATCTCATATACACACATATGTATATCACATATTCATATATATCATGCCTACATATATACACACACCAGATGCAAGTTAATACAAGGTACACTTCACACCCAGAATCAAGCAACTTTTGGGGAACTTCGATGTTTTACAGAACAGAAGGGATAAATTGAAATGACTTGTAAACATTTAACTCAAGTTTTCTTCTAAGAAATTCCTTAGCCTGAGGTAAAGCAGATCCCACTCGACCTTAACAGAAGTACCTGTGAGGTGTGCACGAGTCGCCTTTTACGTCTGTCTTCTGTTTTCCCAAGAGATGAGCTCACTGAAAAAACAGACCATCCTGTCAAGAGTGCTGAAAAAAATCCTCTAAGGTGAAAAATAGGAACGCAATCGAGTTTTGAAGTTCTTTTTAGGCCCACAGTTTTGAGTAATGGGTCTCAAAAAAAATGTTTTATTACCTGGACCTCAACACAGACAAAATTAAAATCCTGGATGGGGCCCAGGTATCAGTATAGATAATTTCTAGGTGAAAAAAATTCCTAAAATTACTGCACTGAGTTATGTTGTTAATCTGAATAGAATTATTATATCAGACTCTACATAACTTTACGATTTGCAGGTAAACCTTGACTTCTTACAGACAATTGGACTGTGATGTCATACGTGTGCTCTGATTAATAAAAATAACCTACACAGGTAGATTGCCTTTCATTTTGTGCACTATAAGAACTAGAATGACTCCTGGTAGTTTTAATTAGCTGACGAGCAGAATCAGGTAAGTCATCATTCCCAAATACATTCCAAAGCACAAATTAGTTCAAATAAAACAAACTAAAACAATACATATACAAGGCTCCCACAGTGTCAATTACAATAATCCATCTAGACCCATAAACTCAAAACTAAATTTGAGCCCACATGTCAGTCAGTATTTATTGACTACCTACTATGTGTCAAGCACATGTGGAATTTGTCAGTCTCTCTCGTAATGCTATAGAATGCTCTTGGAATTGCTAACTCATTCCAAGATCTATGTTGACTACAAGGTCTGATCACGTTCAAATTCTGCAAATATCTACATTGCAGTGCCAAGCACTGTCTAAGGCAAAACATCCTCAAACACCATCATACATTATTCCTTTTTAATTAACCAAAGCGCAGACATCCAGTCGAGCTGCGATAAAATTCTGAATGTGTCAGTTTTGTCCATGATCAATTTAAAATGAAGGTTGCTATTGTACTATCTAATTTTCTTAAATGCTCTGGTACATTGCTTTTCTATTTTAACAATTCTGAATTATCACTGAGTATGTATTGGATTTGGGCTTATCCTCCATTCGTCTCCCCAACACTGAAGAAATGATCATTAAATCAAATGCAAATCTTAAAACAGAAGGTTGTTTTGAGCACAGCGATACAGGCATTTGGCTAAGGAGTTCAGTACCCCTATGCATGTATCATCCATATAAAGGAGAAAAAGGGGAAAGGAAGTGGAAAGAACAGCAGTTTTATAGTTCTGCTGACAGACAGTCCAAGGATCACTGCAAAATATCACAGCCCATATTATCACTTTCCAGCAGATGGCATCTCACACTTTTAAGTTAATCATTAAGGAGCCTATAGGAAAGACGTGTCCCCTGTCTATATAACACATGGAACTCAAAACTCTACTTGGGTTTCATGAGAGTGAATTTGCCAGCACAATCGCCTAGAAGGGGAACTTTCTACAACTGGCCCCAGCGTGTGGTCACTAAGATTGCCCACAAGCATTTGGTATTTTCGGCAGGACCAAAGCATGGTGCCCATTTTAATGACAGCACTGCCTGTTTTAGAACAGTCTGCACTACATAATTGTAGAGTAAGGTGGGAATTATGAGTCTTCAACAAGTACTGTAGGTGGGGATAACATGTGTATTAAAATAACCAAAACCATGAGCTCCGTTTTTCCTGTAGATAAGCCTCACACGGCTATGATTCACAGCGCTGTAAAACTTTCTGGAGAAAATCTTGCGGTACTTAACCATGCCTTCTGCTGGAGTATTTGATTTTTCTACTTTTGTGAAAGATATTATTACAACAATATTTGCATCTAGGACTTTCATGAATAAATAAGAGACATGCTGGCCTATGATCTTTAGATACCAGGTGTCTCCTTGTTTCTCATCATCTCATGAAGAAGAGACATTCATGTGACAATAGCTAAGCCTATCTTCTCCACATTCTACCCCCTCCATATTTTATTAGAATTTGTGGAATCCCCTCTCCCTCTTTCTTTGTCAGATTGCCCAATATGGCTTTTTCTCAGCAGTCCGTTTGTGCTTAAATTTCATCTGAAGATGTCTATGAGCATGACGATCAACAGGGGAAAAATAAGACCTCGTTTTGTTCAATCATTAACACTGGAAATCAGCAATGGAGATCAACGTGGACGGATGCAGTTTGAGCTACGCTGGGGCTACAGCTCGATGGGCTTTCCTGAAGCCTCTTAGAATTAAATTGAAGAAATAAAATCACGCTTTAAGATAGCACAATCCCATCTCTTTAAGTTTAGATGACTTTATAAAAGGTGGTACATGACAAATTGCTAGCCAAACAGCCCAAAGGATAGAAACAAAAGTAGTTAGCATGGGAAATCATTCAAGGCAAAAACTAATAAAAAGTAAATATCAGTTCAATGCTACACTCGAGAGAAAAATTCAAGTACAGTACTTATTTGGAATGAGGTAATAACAGACGCTTTCAACTGAATAAATGTGGTGATTGAATTGAAAATGATAGATGAGTCCGTGTTGGCAGAATGCCGCCATCAAAAATCTGCCGTGGGGTACCCATTTTAGAGAACGGATTAACAACAGTGTTCGGTGGTTAGCTTGAACGGAAAGGACATTACAATAGGAATGTCTGGAGAGCAGTGGCAAATGTGGATCTGCAATTCAAGAGAAGTCAGAGCGAGAGTTTGTAACTCAGGAGCCTTCCATGCAGTGATGGTAGATGATACTAGACGAAAACTCTGGACTGCGTAAAATCTCTGATATAGAGAGAAATGGAGAGTCATGGGAACCACAGAAGTAAATGAAATTTGGGATAGGCTGTTCTCCTATAGTGTATATGGCTTAAACTTCTGTAGAGTGAGGCCAACTCTACTGTAATTGCCTTCAATAATGAGTTAATAGGAAATTTTTCCAGCACTGTATTCACGTTACAGGAGTCTCTGTGACCAAGGATCACACTTATTTCCCTAGTACTCCTTAAAAACTAAAGGAGAAACTAATTATAACGTATTTACTTGGATCAACTATTAAACATTTTTCCCAAATCTATAATTTCTCCTCTCCCTTCTCAATCAATGGCTAAATCCTTTTTAAGAGAAAATAAAGATTATTTTATTTTTTCCCTTAGAGAATGACTTGTGTAATTCTGCCTAATTCAATGGCCGTCACCTAATCATTCCTAGACTGTTGTAGCAAAAACAAAGGTTTAGAATATTGAACAGATGAAATGTCTTCATATACAGCATTACCTTCATTCGGTTATCAGCCAGTGAAAATGTGCAACATGGATAACCTAAAGGGATCATACCATATATCAAAAAAATCTATCTTTTGAAGCAATCATTTTTAGGTTCATCTGAGGACATACATAGGAAGTGATTATCAATCAGAAAGAAAAAGCTCAACCTTTTTCTTAATTCCCAGACAGAGCCCAAAATGACCACATAAGCAAAAGCAGGATGTGTCTCTTTGTTCTCTCTTAGATTCCCTCATTCCATCCTGCCCTTTCTTCCCCTTGACTCCACAGCATCAAAAACCTGCTCCTGAGTCTGAAATTCACACCACAGAACAAATAGAACAAACTTATATGTAGTTTCCTTGGGTGAGCAGAGGCCCTGGAGAGAAGCAGAGTTGAATTTTGTCTTGGATGAAGTCAAACTAAGAAGACTGAACCGTGTAAGACGTTAGTGGGGCAATTTCCAGCAACTGCCCATGTTAGGAAGGTTTGAGGCAGGGGTCAGCTGCAGGGAAACTTTAGAGTTTCATGGATTTGCATTAGGCAAAATGTGGGAATGGTCATTGTTGTGGCAGAGAGTAGGGAAAGGAGAAAACTGGGGATTTCAAAACTGTAATTTCGCAAACAATTTTGGGAAGAGTACATCATTCACAGAAGCTGAAGTGATAGGTTGGCATTTCTTCCCTGGCTTATTTTATAATCCACCCAGATCAGATTTGTTAAAAATGGCTGTCACACACCGGTCACATTTTGAGATGTTTACCCTTGTAAAGATTATGATGCTGTCCTTAATTTACATTTATGAGTATGCTATAATAATTTATGTAAAATCGACAAAAGCTAAGACGGTTTTTCAGAAATCTATTGGAAACCATGAACAACATAAACTCCCAACATGCCAGAGCTGCAGAAGGGCTAATTCTATGACCTTCCTGCTGCTAATACTCTGTATCTACTCTATTTGGACAAACCTATGGGAGGAAATCTCCTTTATTTTTCCACAGAAGAAATTAAACACTAGTGCATTAATATGGTACATACAGGAGTTCAATGCCTGCACTGTGGTTCCACCACATATTAATGGGTGATTCCATTCTCTGAGCAAAGAAGACTGCAGACAGAGATTTCTTCCTCTATGGTCAAACATCCCCTACCTGAGGCACCAGGATCTTGTTCAGCACTCGAGTCCAGAAACAGCAAATTCAATCTAGCTGTGGCAGGCCGAGGGCGAATTGGAATGCCAACTCCAGACCGGGATTCCAAACCACGAGCCTCTGGAAATAAAGCTTGGACTTGGAGAAATGACAGTAACCTCAAGCCAAGAAATTTCACCCAGTTTTTTAAAAAGCTTCAGTGCACAGTGAATATAGATAACCATTAACATGACTCCTCTTTTCGTTTAAAACATATCAAACTAAGAGTTGTATACAGAGTTCCGTGATAAAGAAAATGACATGCTCTTCTCCCGATCCTCAGTCTTTGAGCTATTTTGCTTGTCAGTTACATAGCAAAACGTAGCAGCAGCGTTTTGAGGTCTGGTGTGCTAAGACAGCATTGTCTCCTTTGCCTACTTGCCTACTTTGCCTTGTTTCATGCATTAGCTATAGTTACAGAGGAAAGATAAAATGGCTTTTAGAGGTACATCTATACATATCTATATGTCAATCCATCCATCCATCCATCCATCCATCCATCCATCCATCCATCCATCTCTTCCGATCATCAATAAGCCATTATCTTGACTTCAGAAATCCCAAAGTATGGGACGCCTGGGTGGATCAGTCAGTTAAGCATCTGCCTTCGGCTCAGGTCATGATCCCGGGGTCCTGGGATCGAGTCCCACATCCGGCTCCCTGCTCAGCGGGGAGTCTGCTTCTCCCTCTGCCTGCCGTTCCTCCTGCTTGTGCTCTCTCTTTGACAAATACACAAGTAAAATCTAAAAACAAAACAAAACAAAAACAAACAAAAAACAAAAAAACACCTTAGCAATCCCCAAGTATCAGAGACAGGTACACCCAGAAGGTAAACTATACCTCAGCCTGACAACCTGGATTCCATTCCTCATTTTCTCACATCTCTCCAGTCCTGTTTTAGGCAAGCCACCCTGGCCTGTCTGTTTATTCATGATTAGTATATACATATATAGTGCAGAAATTCAGGAAGATTATATAATACAGTGAAGTCCACTGATGTCTTAAAAAACAATTTTTTGGAAACATATCAAAACATAAAATTCTAACCTGTCTAATGTAATGTTTATTTTGTCTAAAAATAAAAAAAGATTTCAGTCGCATTAGTCATGAAAATGGTTTGTCTATTTGTGTAGCTGCCATGTAAGTAGATTCTGGTTTTGGGTTTTAATAGACATGGGTTGAAATCCCTGCATTGTTGAGATGAAAACTTCATTTAAGTCAGGAGGAGAGCATTTGAATGATGATGGTAGTAGAGAGGATATTGATGGTAAAGACGATGGTGTCTATTTGTTGAGTGTTCAGTCTGTGCCAAGAACCATGTTGAGCTTTACAATATATTTAGTTAATTGAACATTCTGAAAGTTGATCTTATATAATTTTTTTCTTTCCTCAATTAACTGCCAACACTCAGCTTCTGACGCCAATAATGGATATCAGATCAACTCATCATCTTTTTTCTCTCACACTTTAATGACTGATTTATTTTTATTCAATTGGTGGACACAAGTTACAACCGGTGGCAATGCTAATTAATTTGCAGAATCACCAGACCAATGCAAGAACTAAGAAAACTTAACATAGTAAATATTTCACACTTAACAAGCCAGATACAGAATTACCCTCTCGTGTCTTCATTAGCTACTGTATGGAAACTTGCCAGACAGTGATAAGCTTCAGAATCTTTTATTTTGGCATTTAATGTTCTTGACTCCTTGTTTAAGGGAGTAATATTGCCTGAAGTTAAAAGACAGACTATACCATCATTGACTAAATTCTAGCTTAATCTTGGAGAGTTGTTGCTATCTTCTCAATTCATGATTGTTGTCTACTCCCATCCCATTCAAATTCTTTATTAGAAGACTACTTTTATCGAGTACTTAATTTATGCTTGATACTGTGCTAAGTTATCTTCATATATGTTATCTCTTTGGGCCTCACGGAATCCCTGCAGGTATTAATATCATCCTCTCCAGTTGACAGATGGCAAAAAGGAAGATTTAGTCACTCGGGAGGATACACACAGCAAACAAAAGGGCTGGGATGGGAACTCCAGCCGTGTTTGTGTTCCTGGCTTTAGTCTGGATCTGAAGCTCTACTTTTCTTAGCTACTCAAAGCATATTTCTGTGCATATATTAGATCAGTGTGTCTGAGACTGATATTGCTCTCTCCTTAATCTTAAGAGCTAGTAGCTCTGAGTACAATAAGGGAGAGACATTGCATGACACACCCAAGGGTCATGTGTGCTTTGTGATTCCACCATAGTGGTAAATGGCATCAACACAATTCTGTCCTTCCCATTTCCATAAAAGAATCACCAGTGGATGGGAAGGTAGGTAGCTTTAGGTTGCCCTAGACTTGCCGTCCTTGCTTCAACTTGGGGGATTCTATTTTTGTCTGTTTTATATATTGCAAGTCCAAATAAGATATCATTTGGTGGGGGGAGGGGAGAATGGTTCTTTTATTTGTAAGAAAGAAAAAGTTCACCTACCATGGTAGAGAATTTAAATGATTAACCTTTCTTGGACGTCCTAGCAAAGTTATTACAACAAAGTGCAACATGCTCTGTAAATGCCATGTTGGTATATATCTCTCTTTAGTGTTAATTAAGCACACATGCTTGGCATACAGGAAGGAGATTTCATATCCTTGAATCAATGTAATTAAATTCTTAAGTCTTAAATGGAAGATATTGCTTTTGAACTACTCTTTCCCAGGTTTACAATGAAACATCAATGAATTCTGAAATTGCACATACTACATATTTAAATCCTTTTTTAATTTAAATTCAATTAGCCAACTACATATTTAAATTCTGAAACCTGTTTGACAACTTGCTATATTTTGTATACAGTGGTGACGCTCTGCACTCAGCATCAGGCTATGTACTTGGAATTACTTTTTTTTGTTTTGTTTTGCATAGTAGGGAAGGGCTGGTCGCAGTTAGCTAAACTTTCTTACTCACTACTTGTGATTAATAATAGGCATTAGCAATATGGGCTTTCAGGGTAATGTTCATTTACTGTGACAGTGGAATCGATTAAATTTAACTCCGTCATGGGAAGGTTGACCCAAGGACTTGCTTCCATTAGTGTATTGGCTCTAACTGCCTAAGCTAACTGGACACCTGGGTATTAGTAACTCATCGCTCTTGCTTTTTCTGGTTTGAACTTTTTAACAAGTCATCAATTCACTCTTTTTATAACTATCACATGCTTTAAAGATGGGACATTCAATTACATTACGTATCTAGGTTCTAAAACAGAGCAGTTTTCCTAAGGGAAGAGTGCTGATCAAGCATCTAAAGCAGAACAACATTCTTTCGACCACTATATTAATAGAAAACAACAAGAAATATTTATGGAGCACCTATGAGAAATACCCAAGACAGGAACTCTTACTTACAACTTTTTTTTCCCCCTCCTTCTATGGAACTGTGAAGCCGAAAAGCAGAGATTTGCTACAGTCAATTCTTTATGATGCTGGTCACTTACAATGGTGACATGGCCCCCCAAATGGGAAAGTGCCAAAAAAGGTAGATGGTTTCCCTGATGAACACAAAAAACCATGTGTATTTCCACAGCTGAATGAATTCCCACTCATATTTCCTATGAAAAAGACAATCCCAATGAAACAGAGTGAGCACCTCATCCACTGAATCCACTCACGGTGCGTCTACGTGGATAAAATTAAGTCACTATTGTTAGTGGACGTTGGTCAGACGGGAAAGGGAGAGGGGAAGTAAATGAAATTGGAGATTAGGAAGTAACAAAAGAAGAGAAATGAAAACCAGGCTTCTGTAACTTTTGATCATTCTTAAACACAGCAGGATCCACAATTATAAAGGGAAGCAAATCTTGTGGAAATGTGAGGGTGACACGTCTGTACTCACACTGAGTAATTTCCCGTGGAACAAAAAAAAAAAAAAACCTGAAGGTTTATTTTACTATGAAATAATGTACTCCACTTGGCTGACTTGCCAGCAAAGCAATAGAAAAACCATAGAAATCGTGTTTGCTCTGGGAATAAGATATTGGGTAAGTTTTCTAGGCAGAAAAGGGGATCTGGGTCTAGTGCCCCTTCAGACACCACATTCCAGTGGCATAAGGCGTTTTCATCTATAGCGAGTTCAGAGCCAACCGTTACTTTTCCCTCAAAGCCCTCAAACAGCATGTTGAGGTCCACATGAAGACATCAAACATGTTTGTGGACAGAGTTCGCTTTATGAATAGCAGTGGGAGAGAGATATCAATTCGGCATGGTGTGATTTTAAGGGCCCAGAAAGGAAGACACACATACACACACACACACACACACACACACACACACACACACACACACACACACACACACCCTTCAGTGGATTTTCTCTAAGCCACGCTCTTTCAGAGTCTAAATTTCCAACCATTGATGACTTGTTGCTTTAAGAGAAATCCTTTGTTTTCTCCAGAAGTCTCAACATAAAATAGTTACACCTAGAAAGGAAACACAGTGACGAGGCCTATATTTCAATCGGTTGACAAGATTGACTTCTAACATGAAATCTGGCTGCAGGTGGCCCTGTGAAAAGGTGATCCAAAAAAAGTTTTGCCAAGAAGGAGAGGGCCATGTCCAAACTAGAAACCGGAGGTTATGCATCGAGAAGTCTGGAAGGGGATCAGCATCATTAGTTGCTGTAAAAGTGAGTAGATAAAAGAAGTCACCTTGTAACTTGTCTCTTATGACTCAAAGCACTGCCCTCTGACTTTTTCCTCTGATGCCTCGTGGCCTCAGCACTGACATTTCAATAACATTGTTGATACGACTTCCTCCACTGACAGTTCATCACAGACTTGCTGTAAAGTGCCATTTTGCCACTCCACCCTCTCCCAGCTCTATTTCCAGTCCACAACGCAGGGCAACAGGCTGGAAATACCGGGCATTGGGAAAATGTTTGGAATTCTCTTCAGGCCATAAACAATGGGAAAACTTTTCATGCTCTAGGAAAAGAGGAAAGGATTGCAAGGAAAGCGTCTTGAAACAGTCTCAAAGATGAGACTCACAGTTTGGAAAAGGGGACTGGGCACTGTCTACACATGAACCAGAGACCTATGCTGCTCATTGTTTCTGAAGCGTAGGTCCTCAGTCTGTACAGGGCCTGCAGTGAGGAATACCAGGTCCAAGTCTGGGATTGTGCACAGTCCATCATTACTCCTGAACACATGCATGCTTATAGCTACCTCCCCCTCTTTGAGGCTTCCTGAACTATTTTTTCTAGAACCTAGAGATTGGGGCAATGAGGAACCATTCTCTCCCTGTCCTAGGAATAAGACATAGAAAGATATGGTCAGTGTGAAAAGAAGAAATAAAGGCTTATTAATAAAAACAAAGGCAGTTAATCATGAAGTTTGGCTGACCGTTCTATTGGCATTGTTATTTGGCTACATGGAATTGAGAATAAACACTCTGCATTGCTTTCTCGGTGATGAGGAGGGATTTTCTATGAAGCATCCACATTTTGATCACAAAGGGAACTGAGGAAAAGTGTTGTTCTATTCAGGTCTATGGTCCGGGATTAGAAATAGAAGGAAACTCTGTAAACACAAAGCTAAAGATACTGTTCAGGGGTCAAGCCAGTGACCTTGGCCTCATTAGCACCGTACTCTAACCAACTGAGTTGACTGGCTTCCTGCAAAGAAATAGGAAATTAAATTCATGGGTGCATTCCTTTCTGCAGCATTAATAAAAGTCTGTGTTAGTTGGAATTGGAGAGATTCAGCACTGCCGCGACCAACTGCGTGACGCTGGGCATATGCCCCAACATCTCTGGCTTTGCTTCAATATCAGTAACGCACTGATATTATTTTTTAGCTTCTGCCAGGATGTAAGGAGGCAGAGAAGAAAGGAGTTTGGGGCAAAAAATAAAAGAAGGAGACTCTAAAACATATGACTTAACTCCTTAGAAGAAAATATTATGTAATTCCATTACTCTCACCATTATTTTAACTGATATCACCTGTGATTCACCCACTTGGTAGACTTTCTAAAATCTTTCTGCAAAACTGAAAATATTTCCAAATTCCTGAAACTCACTAGGAATGAAAACAAATTAGTGAGCAAATTTCCTACTTTAAAATACTGAAGGCAAAATTGCATAAAAGGATGGTTTGAGTTTGTTTTCTTCTTCAGTTGTGTTGCAAATAGTTCCCCCAATGAAACCTTGGAATTTCCTCCAGTCTGTTCTCCATTACCTCTGTGGGAAAATTGTGAAAAATCAATCTGTTTTCTGCATAACCATATTACATCCCATTATTTGAGGAATGTCAAATGCAAACCCCAACGACCAACAATATCAATCTTTTCCTTTTCGTTTCCAAGTTTAATTTCAGCAGTAGTTATGAAAAAGAAAGTGCATGCAGAACATCATTATACCCCAGGTGATTGCAGATTTTAATAAGAATTTATATAAAACAGGAGGACGTTTTCCCTTTATAGTTAATTATATCCTTGACCTTGGGAGTCATGTGAGCTCCCTATGACCATAACATGTGCTAGAAGTCATCAGGAATAGAGGCTGTGGCAAGCAGAACCCAGTGCCTTCCCTCTAATTGATAATGCAAACTTAGATAATGCCAGGCCGAGGCTGGAACTTCTGGCAGAAAAAAAAAAGAAAAAGATTCCAGAGAATGTGATGTCCTGTTTTGGCAACATTTGGTGTGATCTCATAAAATAGTTAGGGCTTAGGAATCAATCATGCCTTATCTTTCAATCTCCCTTCATCCTTAATATCATATATAGAGAGAGAATATGTATATGTGTGTGCATATATTTTTTGTATCATGTACGTATATCATATATGATATATATATATTTCACCCTTGGGCAAAGCAAGAATCAAGAATCAAGATTTCTTATGAATTTAAACAGAAATGCTTAAATACTTTCTAATATAGTATTACCAGCCCAGAACGTGACTTCTAAAGAGCTCTTTATTGCAACTATGGAGCTTTTTTCTGATTAAGTCTTTCTCTTTCTTTCTTTCTTTCTTTTCTTTCTTTCTTTCTCTTCTTTCTTTCTTTCTTTCTTTCTTTCTTTCTTTCTTTCTTTCTTTCTTTCTTTTTCTTTCTTTCTTTCTTTCTTTCTTTCTTCCTTTCTTTCTTTCTTTCTTTCTTTCTTTCTTTCTTTCTTTCTTTCTTTCTTTCTTTCTTCTTTCTTCTTTCTTTCTTCTTTTTCTTTTTCTTTTTTCTTTCTTTCTTTTTCGTTCTTTCTCTCTTTCTCTCACTCCTTTCTCTCTCTTTCTTTTTTCTTTCTTCTTTCTTTCTTCTTTCTCTTTCCTTCTTCTTTCTTTCAATAACCTTTCAAGAACAATCTCATCTGTTACTGCTTTATATTACTGTTGATCCAATATCTTTCATTTACACATATTCTAGTAAGAATTTTTTTTTCCTAAGAAAACAAAAATGCTGAAAATACGTGTTTGGGAAGCATGGGACAAGGAGGAAACACAGAAGACTTTCTCCCTTTCTCTCCACCAGAGTATATCCATCATGTGATGTTTTGTCCTTGAAGTTATCTTTCACCTCATCCACTCTCTCTCACATCTCTTCTTCCAGAGAGCCAATACAGAAAACCTTTGGCCTTAACTGTCTCTATAAGAAAAAGCCAAAGTCTGTTGAGACCATTATCGTTTTACAAACCAGTCTAGAATCTTCTCATATAGCCCTTTCTGCTCATCACGAGGGAAGAAGTCTATAGCTGCCAGAGTAAAGAAAAAGAACTGGCCCTTGAGTTCTACAAGCAGAGAAGAGTCATGGCTCTGCTTCCTACATATGGTAGGAACAACTAATTTGAAGTTTTTGTGAGATAATGTGTATTAATTTTTTTCTTCAAAATATAGGTCACTATATAGTGGACCTGTATGAAGCCTAGGTCCTCAGTCTGTACAGGGCCTGCAGTGAGGAATACCAGGTCCAAGTCTGGGATTGTGCACAGTCCATCATTACTCCTGAACACATGCATGCTTATAGCTACCTCCCCCTCTTTGAGGCTTCCTGAACTATTTTTTCTAGAACCTAGAGATTGGGGCAATGAGGAACCATTCTCTCCCTGTCCTAGGAATAAGACATAGAAAGATATGGTCAGTGTGAAAAGAAGAAATAAAGGCTTATTAATAAAAACAAAGGCAGTTAATCATGAAGTTTGGCTGACCGTTCTATTGGCATTGTTATTTGGCTACATGGAATTGAGAATAAACACTCTGCATTGCTTTCTCGGTGATGAGGAGGGATTTTCTATGAAGCATCCACATTTTGATCACAAAGGGAACTGAGGAAAAGTGTTGTTCTATTCAGGTCTATGGTCCGGGATTAGAAATAGAAGGAAACTCTGTAAACACAAAGCTAAAGATACTGTTCAGGGGTCAAGCCAGTGACCTTGGCCTCATTAGCACCGTACTCTAACCAACTGAGTTGACTGGCTTCCTGCAAAGAAATAGGAAGTTAAATTCATGGGTGCATTCCTTTCTGCAGCATTAATAAAAGTGTCCCATCCTTAGGATGGGAGACACAGATAGTCCTGAACTAAGTGTTAGAATACCCGAATCTGCATTCCAGATCACTCATGAGTTCCTCTTACACTTGGATGAGTTACTGGATCTCTCTGATTCCTTATTTCCACATCTATAAGACGGACATAATAATCAACCTTCCCAAAAAGTGTCATTGCAAACGTTAAAAGAGATCATGGATTTATAAGAACTTAGTGCTCTGCCACGTGGTCAAAGTACAATAAATATTTGATGAAAATAATTGTAAACTTGCATCAAGAAGTGGTGTGGGATAGTTAAAGGAATGGCCCTTTGACTTCCTTCTGCTAACGCTCTGAATTCCAGTGTTAGGAGAGGTACACCTTAGTAGAAATCACTCATAATAGAACTCAAAGTCCACTATCGATCATCAACCATTTTATAGCGTTTAGTTGTGATAATCATCTCTGGAAGCAAAAACCTCAATCAGATGACTACTGGAGACCCTCAGATTCTATGCAAAGTAAAATGGTCTCATTCCGTGTACACTGGGTATGAAGAAAAATACCTTTCTGAGTTCATGGCATTTTCTTTCCATTAAAGATAATTACTTCAGATAATTTGGTCTTTCCAGGCCCAAACTGGCAAAATACACTGGAGAAGTCCTCAACAAGATGGACTCCATAACTTTAGATTGAAAAAAAAAAAAAAAGTGCTTACTTTGCCCTTTCAGCCCTTCTCCACTCCACAATCTGAAGAAGAATAGAGACCTTTCCAGTTGTGGCAGGGACAGTGGTTTTGGTGGTTGATGAGTGGAATTTGAGACCTGTCGTAAACCTCCATCATCATGAGCTGTGGGAGGGATCACCCCACTCCCATGAAGCACAGGGGCTTTCTAAATAATCTTTCCACCAGCCATAGACTGAGCACAAAGGGAGCTTTTCTTCACCTCGTCTAAGGGAGTCACTGTTCTTGGGTTAGAGTGTTGGACCAGATTAACCAGCAGGATCCCCAGGTGCCAAACTATGCAGAAGCATAATGAATGGGCAACAGGAAAAAGCTTGATTTTTCTATTTCTATAAACACCAATTTTTTTTTTGGCATCCACTTCTAGAAATTACACTAAGTATGAAGTTCTCTGCAGAGATATAACTAGGGAGTATATCCACAAAACGATGTATGCATGGCTATGGATGTACGTCCACTGTACCCATGCTTCTCCAGGATTTTAAGCCACAGACTCCTTCACTTTCTTAGTGTTTCAATCTACTTTCCTGTGCAACCCCACCCCTTCACTCTTTTCCTCTCTACCTTTCTCTCCCTTACTTCTTTTTTTTCCTAGATCGTGTAAAACTGTAAAAATAAAACAAAAGAGAAACACATTTGCCCTTATTTTCAAGAAGGAAGGAGACTAGCCTCAAGACAGGGAGACTCCCTTACAGCCAAGATGACTGACAAATTCTTGTGGCTTTCTCCAAAAGTCAAACCAAAATCTAACCAGCAGCCAGGCTTAGTTCTGGCAACCCTGTTTTGCCTGGAAATGAGTGCAATCATATCCTAATAGCTATTTGGATAATTGTTCATATGAGTGATCTGCCAACTAATGTTGGAAACAAGTCCTTATTACAAATATAGCATGCAGTCTAATCTGGAATATATTAAAATGTTATTTCTGTAGCTGCCTATTTCCAAACTGAAATAATAACTAAACCATTTATCACATTTGTTTTTAAGGAGAAGAACTTTTAAAGTACCATGGTAGTATGTAAATGCGTGGATGTATAGTTACACGTGTAATCGTTTAAATTAAAATATTTTGTCTAAATTTATTCTCTTCTTTGTGAGTCTTACCTTTTGTATCAATATTAGTCTAAAGAAGGATTTTCTTTTTTTCATGCAGAACCATAATATGAACGATTACATATGAAAGTTACAGTAATTCGTTGTAATCCCTCATAATGGAAGTAAATTGAAAGACAGCAGGCAGGGACGAGGTATTCGCATATGGAGATGCACGGTGCCAGACAATGAGAGATAAGGTACTTTTCAGATATCTGGAACTGGAAGGCAGTCAATAGTATACTTCTCCCAAATTAAAATGACCACCTTATTTTGAGGTAAAAGGCTGTGAGTGTAGGTGGTGCAATGGAAAGCTTCAGTTGTTCCCATGAAGTTAGAGGCAGAGTGGAAAGCTTTCTGCTACGCTTTCAAAAAAGAGGCATTTGGCACAGAGAAAGAACTGGGGTTTTGGCCTCAAGACAGTCTGGGTTTGAATTCTAACCTGCCTCTTAGAAGCTGGAGAATCACAGGTAACAGGCATCCTTTCTCTGAGACTCACTGTCCTTGTCATTGGAATGGTAATCACAAAACCATTTCACAACATTATTACGATGATTGAACAAGATGGCATAGCTAAAGTGGCAAGTACAAACTAAGCCTCTAGTGAGAGGCAGTTTTTATAAAGAGGCAGCAGAGTGCAGCCCACCAGCATGGGCTATGGAGCCATATTGCCCACTTCCATATACCCCATTATCACATCTTTCTAGCAGTGTCACTATGGACAAGCCGCCCAACTCCATGGGGCTCAGTTTCTTCAGCTGTCAAATGGGGTTAATAACATTATGTACCTCAAAGAGTTGCTGTTATGACTGAGTGAGTTAACAGTATAAATTCCTGGCACAATAAGCACTCAATAAAGCTAACACATTATAATTGTTGCTGTTGTTATTACTCCATTGGGCATAGAAAGAGCTAGTGCCCAGAGGCCTCCCCACCACCCTATTCAGACTAACATTTCCTTCATTTTTTTCCTTTTTCTCCTGTCATCTTTTTTTTCTCTCGGTTTCTCTCTAGAAATAAATGGTATATACCCATTTTTAAGGGTTAAACACACTTTAATTTTCTGTAGATTTACCCTGTATGGGGCAGGAAAAGGAAAAATAAGACATGCTTGTAAGTAGAGTTGTCAAGAGGAGACACTGATTTTTTTTCCAAAATATATTTAAACCTGCTTGCATTTACCAATGTCAATCAGTTCCATCAATTGATTCATCCTACATTTGATAAACAGCTGTTCAATGATGCCACAAACACAGCACTTTACCAGGTGCAGTGATAATAAAATGGTGACAATGATCATAAGAAAAAGTTCAAGAGGGAAGGTACTACAGGGAAGTAACAAATGGATGTTCAGAGAAGGTAGTGGTTGTTTCCGTCTGCTTTTTGGAGTAATCAGGGTAATCGGATACTTCTGATTACTGTCACTTTAGGAGGACAAATGGTACATGATCAGTACCTTGATAAAATGATGACAAAAAATACAATTTTGATAAATAAAATGGACCCCGTGGCTCAAATCTAATGTAGAAACTGAAATTTCTCCAGAGCCCTCAAGTACCAGAAATGACTTTCGTAATTTCACGTAGCAAATTATATCTCTTTTTTGCTTTTCTTGACTGGATGAAAAGTAAATTGTACCAATCACCATAGCAGGACCTTTCTAGGATAATATAAGAGGCCCAGAGTCAGATGTAGTAAAGAAAACTGGGAAAGAACCAATAGGCTAAGGTCCATCAGGAGAATCTTGGAGAAGGAAAGTCCCAAGTCCACGGTTCTTGGCCTTCAGTGACTCCAGCATTCACCAACAACCCCATCAGAATGGTTACCGCTTCCAAGATGCCGCACCAGAAAGAGTGCAGTATATATGTCCCTGCCACTTGCCGAATCTGCCATCTGCCCGTTTCTCCCTTGAGGTCAACTACTTGGGGCAAGTCAACACTAGCCTCATGCCTTCTCAGTCACAGAGCCAGGTTGGTCCTGCTCAGCTGTCCTAGACTCCAACTAGAATCCTAGGCCTATGGGGTACCTGAGTGGCTCAGTCAGTTAAGTGTCTGCCTTCAGCTCAGGTCATGATCCCAGGGTCCTGGGGTCAGGCTCCCTGCTCAGTGGGGAGCCTACTTATCCCTCTGCTGCTCCCCCTGCTTGTGCACTTCCTCTCTCTCTCTCTCACTCTTGCTCTATCTCAAATAAATAAATAAAATCTTAAAAAAAAAAAAAGAATCCTAGGCCTAAAGACATGTTTCAGGTGCTTGCTAACTCTTCTTTTTGGAAACAAAAAGCTGTGAAAATCTCCACAGGCAAGTCAGGATACACAAACAGGAATGCAAAGGCTAAGTATTCAGCTCTTTGGGGAGAAAAAAAGAAAAATATTACTTTTTTATTCTTTCAAGCCTGCTACAACAAAAAGAGAGAAACATAATTTAATATGTGATGAATAAATTCCGTCACACTCTGGAAAATCTACTGAAACCTATCCAGCAGCAGCAATATGTATTCGTGCAAGCTTCCTAGGGCCTGTGTTTCTTTTCTAGAAACTAAGCCTAAATTTTGTCCCATAAAATGGGGAGGAGGGAGCTATGATTTTATACAGAATGCGAAGCTGAGACTGAATCACTACCCAGTCAATACCTAACGAGCTCTTAACATTCAGCTTTCATGGTACTTGACAGGTAAAATCTTCCATTAATCCCACATTAGACATGTTCCTCCCATTAGTACATATCGGTTTAGCTAATTATTTCTATTAAGACTTTTTCTAAGGTATATAGCTATTTCTCTTTAACGTAATTATGAGAACAGGGACCGTTACTGATTATTGGTTTCATGCTCTCCATGTTTAGAGCAATTCTTTTCTCATAGATTCGGCACATTTCCAATGGACGAATAAATGAATGAAATAGGTAAAGTATATTCAAATAATATGCATGCATAACTAAAGGCGGTGAGGAACAAACACAGCACTGCCCCAGCTTCTGAGAGCCTCAACTCAGCTCAGTTGAACAAATGCGTTTTAAACACTTCCTGCATGCAAGGCATCGGACAAGGATCATGAGAGATACGTGAAGGTGAATGAGACTTGGGCGCCTGGGTGGCTCCATTGGTTAAGCGTCTGCCTTCAGCTCAGGTCATGATCCCAGGGTCCTGGGATCGAGTCCCCCACCAGGCTCCCTGCTCAGTGGGGAGTCTGCTTCTCCCTCTGTGTGCTGCTCCCCCCTGCTTGTGCTCTCTGTCAAATAAATAAAATCTTTAAAAAAAAAAAAAAAAGGTGAATGAGATTTGGTCCCTGCCCCTGGTAAACTTTCACTGTATGGAGAGGGAGAGATGTGGATCTCGAACTACCTCTTTCAAAAGCTCAGCTTTATGTCCCCTCAGCTTCTCTCAGTTGTCCTGGTAGCTGCGTCACATGGCCTCAGTTTACTCCTTGGACTTCTCTTCTGTGCACAGTGGGTGCCTGAGCAAATCATTGAGCCCGTATGACTCATAGTGCAAACCAAACTGCGCAGGTGAAGGCCCCACCTGTCTACCTCTTAACAAGTGGGAGATAGAGCCTCTCTGAGGATCGATCCTCCCCTCTTCTGCCTCTCAGGTTCCAATGCCATTCTGCGCAGTGGCTCAGAGGGTTCCCCCAAGAGATGGAGCTCCAGCTATGCCCGCTGGAGGGTGGCTCTCTCTCCTTCCCATTGCACTTCTCCTTCTCCCACTTGTGTTTCTTTGGATCACTTCCCAAAAAGAACTACCTGCACACAAGCCCTTGTCTCAATCTCTGACACATTATAAATGACTAATTATAAAATGAGTGGGCTATCAAGATAAGCTGAGAGCTCCGAATGAAAGAACTCTGCTGCAGTTGGAAACTCTTTCCAAAGGGTCCCGGAGCAGCTCTGAAAATCTCGTGGCCCCTGCCTGCCATCTCGGGGGCCTGGACACTTTTCTGTACTAACCCTGAGCAGCGAGAGCCTGACTTCGCTGGAGATTATAAGCGACGGTGAAGATAAAATCTGTCTTTTCTCGGGAACTCTAGAAGTTGTGTTAACAGAAATTTAGAATATTTGATGAGACGCTTAAGGAACATAATGGGCTCTTTTTCACCATTTGCAGATTAATTCACATCTGTCCTTTATTTAAAGGAAGGGAAAGAAAAGCACAGGGAAGGACACTCTGCTTCTGCTTTATTATTTCTTCTTAGATTTTAATATGTTTTGGGGTGAAATCTGAGCCTAGGTCTTAAGCAGAAAACTGAAAGGAGGTTCTGTATTAAATGAGGTGGTCATCTAAAAATTAGTAGTTGGTTATTTAAATTCTAAATAATTCAAAAAGCAATACATCACATTTATCTTGAAAGTATATATCTTTACCTACAAACCCCAGGCCGTTTTCCACTTTCCTTCCCTTGGGCTGGCACGGTCTGATTATGTTAACTCTCGTGCTGAATAGTTTGTTCATATACTGTATTCAGGATACAGATTTGGTGTTCTGGATTCTGTGTCGGTGCCAGTTAGTGTCAATGATCTCAATGCCAGTTAATTCACTGGCCTCACTGGACCTTTTCAACATCCTAGGGTCCAATCCTAGACATGTTACTCTAGATGTCAATTAGTTTTACAATTCAATCATTCTTTCCGGATGGAATAAATATAGACCAAATGTCCTTAACTTTGTCCTTTACTTGTATTCAGTACCAACACAAAATATGGACCGCCATCCATTTTACAGCATTTCACTGGAAGCCTTCCGGCATTTATGAATATCTACCTCATCATGTGATTCTTCCTGGACGTGTGTCATCTCCCCTCTCTGCCTCACAGTAGGGTTTACATCTAAAACAATTTTGGATCTCCCTCATGCTCCCCCTCCCTTACCCCATGAGCGAAAATGATGCCTGTACTTGAGAGCATGTGTTTAATAAATGGTTACTAAAAGAGTGAAGCAGTCAATGAATAACTAAGTAAACAGCATCTTGAAATAGTAAAATTAAGGATCAGGAGTTATCTACAAAGCTCCAGGAATGTCAGCGGGCTATGATTCTTTAGCAGCATGTGCTGACATCCACAGTGTGAATACCAGAGGTTATACACACATTTTCATTAAGATGCGCTCTTTCAATTTAACCGTGTTCTGTATTCCACAGATGTGCGGTGGCAGCCGTATTTCAACTCCCCACCTTCACACCTCCCACCGGTGTCAACCTCTTTTCCCCATGATTTATGTCTTTTTTTATTGTTCTGCCTGGAGTCATGCCAGACCCTAGGATCAAACTCCCCAATCTCACCGAACCTTTGGGTGACAGGACGGAAATCAGACTTGGTGGAAAGGCCTGTGCTCATAATGTGGGAAAGGAAATGGCTTACTCGTCTCCATGGAAACGTGCACACTTTCCAATTGTTGCTGAATAAATGAAAGTTGTGTTCTTAATTCACAGATCTCAAAGTCTAGCAAACCTAGTAGTTTCTCAAGGCCAGCACACAGAGAAATTCTGAAAAACACAAAATTCTGTGATGCATTATTATAGCTGTAGAGAGGACTGAAGGGAGTGGTTTTTAATATTGTATTTCTTGTTTATTTGTTTTTTTTTTTTCTCCATCCCACCTTTTCATCACAACTCAATGGCATTGCCTTCTAGATGGTATTTGCAAAAGAGCCGGGAAGCACTCTATTTTTAGAAGTATGAAATTACTAGCTGCTTCAAGATTTAGTTAGTCCCCTTAAGAATTATTAGAAAACTACATGAAACACAACAATGAGGACCAGACAGGTAGTATGTAGTAGTATTTCACCAAAGATACAGGGAGGTACAAAGAATTTTTGTTTCAATGACCATGTTCAAATTCTCAACCAAGGTTTTTGAAGGATGGCTTATTTAAATTAAATCAATATTTATTCTCCACTGTTGGTTTCCAAAGATGGCAGACAATAATGTCGCATAGATGGGCAGTGCATATCACAATCACAGGGGATCTGGTGGAAAATGCAGACTTCAGAGCCAAACTTAAGAGGCAGTCAATTAGCACCTCTAGGGGTTACTGTATATAGTGTGATATTGTACTATATACAGTAGGGTTTTTAAGATGACAAGCTTTGGAGGGGCTCTCTTACATCTTAATTACACACCCATGAGAAAATTATCTAACCCCTCTGTGCTTCATTTTTCTTACTGTAAAATGATAACACTAATAATAATTAAAGCTAAAACATTTCAGATAGAATCTGTAGTAGTGCCTAACACACATCAGCTGGTTTCCACGTCACTACTTACTAGTTGTATGTTTAATAAGCTTTATAAGTGACTTGAATGCGTAGTGAGAGGTTACGACTTTAAACACATGCAGTGTGATGAATGGACGGAATTTTAAGTTTTACTCAATTCTAATTATTTGTACTTAACATCTAGTACTTGATTCAGTTATTGGAAAATGTTTAAGTATGCTTAAAACAACTGGGGTATGTGGATATATTTTTAAACAGTATGCTTTATGGAATATAAATACAGATCAAATGTTCCCAAAGAAATTTCAGCATCTGAATTGAGATGTAAGCATAAAATACACACCATGTTTTGAAGACTGGGCACACACAAAAAATGAAAAATATCTCATTTATTTTTATATTAATTCCACATTGAAATGATAATGTTTGGGATATATTGGACCAAACAAAATATATTACTAAAATTAATTTCACTTGTTTCTTTTCAAGTTTTTAATATGGCTTCTAAAAAATTCGAAATCACCTATATGGCTTGCGTTGCATTTCTATCAGTCAGTGTTGACACAGAGGATGCCATTGGTTTGTGATTTGTGAATAAATTCCAGAGTCTGATTACCCATTTTTCCAAATCCAAAAATGTAAATACATCAGTAGACCCAAAAATATCAGCCTCTGGGTTCCAAAACATAAGAGAAAGATGTATATATATATATATATATATATATATATATATATATATATATAAAACAATAAGAAAATCATGTGTTTGCAAGTACTGTATCAGTGTAGGGGGGAAGTGTTCACCAAGAAGAGACTTCAAGTTGTTCTGCTAACATAGGCAAGACATATGGTAAGCTATTTACAGACCACTTAAATATCTGAATGGAATTTCTTACAATCAAGTAAGCCAAAGTTTTATGCTCTCCTTCTGTAATGTACCTGACAGCATCAAAAAGACCAACATTCTCTCGTCCATTAACAGGACTCTCCTTTCTGAAAACTTCGATGTAAACATTGATGTATATCCCATTCTCTGTTCTCCTTGACTGTGCTCTGTCCCCAAACCATGGGAATTTGGGGACCTCACTGTAACATCAAAAATTCCCCATATCTCCACATGACAGTAGTTGTGGATTCTCTTCCATGTGGAGAGATGGCACACAGATTTAAAGCCTAGGGGTTAAGAGAAGGAACTCTAAAGTCAGAGTTTCAATCCTGCCACCATCACTTATTGACAATATGACATTCGGCACATTATGTAAATTTCCTGTATCTCAATTTCCTCCCTTTCCAATGGAAATGATGATATTAGTGTTTATCTCCTGGGGATACTGAGATTAAGTGACATAGTATCTATAAAACATTTTCAACGGTGCCTGGTAGAGGGTAAGCACTTACCACATATTAACTATTATTTTTATAATTAAGTACTGCTTTTTTTTATTAAGTACTGCCTTTGACATAAATTGTATCCTAACAATCACAACAGTAAGCATACATATACCTTAAAAAACTCAAGGCACATGTGTATAATTCACCCCGCTTATCAACAGTGTTTTGAACACATATAAATTCTCCAAGGCCCTGCTATTAATGTCATAGCTCCCTTGCAGTCCCTGGTTGAGAAGTAGGAAACTATATCTCTAAACTTCCCAGCTTCCTTTGGTAGGATCATTCTTCTCTTAGACTTTTATTTTATTAAGTAAGTAAGTAAGTTATTTATGTATTTATGTATTTATTTACGTATTTATTTATTTATTTATTTATTTATTTATTTTTATTATGTTTAGTTAGCCACTGTATAGTACATTGTTAGTTTTTGGTATAGTGTTCAATGATTAATTAGTTGCATATAACACCCGGTGCTCATCACAACACGTGCCCTCCTTAATACCCACCACCTGGCTACCTCATCCCCCCACCCCTTCCCCTATGAAACCCTTAGTTTGTTTCCCAGTGTCCACAGTCTCAAATGGTTTGTCTCCCCCTCTGATTTCTCCATCTTCAATTTTCCCTTCCTTCCCCTGTGGTCCTCCATGCTATTGCTTATGTTCCACATATGAGTGAAACCATATGATAATTGTCTTTCTCTGCTTGACTTATTTCACTTAGCATAATCCCCTCCAGTTCCACCCATGTCGATGCAAATGGTGGGTATTCATCCTTTCTGATGGTTGAATAATATCCCATTGTATACAGGGACCACATCTTCTTTATCTATTCATCTGTTTAAGGGCATCTCGTCTCCTTCCACAGTTTGGCTATTGTGGACATTGCTGTTATGAACATTGGGGTGCATGTGCCCCTTCTTTTCACTACATCTGTATCTCTGGGGTAAATGCCTAGTAGTGCAATTCCTGGGTCATAGGGTAGCTCTATTCTTAACATCTTGAGGAACCTCCATACTGTTTCCCAGAGTGGCTGTACCAGCTTGCATTCCCACCAACAGTGTAAGAGGGTTCCCCTTTCTCCGCATCCTCGCCAACATTTGTTGTCTCCTGTTTTGTTAATTTTTGCCATTCCAACTGGTGTAAGGTGGTATCTCACTGTTGTTTCGATTTGTGTTTCCCTGATGGCTAGTGATGTTGAACATTTTTTCATGTATCTGTTAGCCATTTGTATGTCTTCTTTGGAGAAGTATCTGTTCATGTCTTTTGCCCATTTTTTGACTGGATTATTTGTTTTTTGAGTGTTCAGTTTGAGAAGTTCTTTAAGATCTTGGATATCAGACCTTTATCTGTAATGTCATTTGCAAATATCTTCTCACATTTTGTGGGCTGCCTCAGTTTTGGTGACTGTTTCCTTTGCTGTGAAAAAGCTTTTTATCTTGATGAAGTCCCAAAAGTTCATTTTTGCTTTTGTTTCCCTTGCCTTTGGAGATGTGTCTTGAAAGAAGTTGCTGTGGCCGATGTCGAAGAGGTTACTGCCTAGGTTCTCCTCAAGGATTTTGATGGATTCCTGTCCACGTTGAGGTCTTTCATCCATTTTGAGTTGACAAATCAGGAAAAAATATCCAGTGGGAAAAAGAGAGTCTCTTCAATAAGTGGTGTTGGGAAAATTGGACAGCTACATACAGAAGAATGAAACTGGACCATTCTCTCACACCATATACAAAGATAAACTCAAAATGGATGAAAGGCTTTTAAAATATATATTCCCACAGTTGCCTTATGTAAGCTACGTTTTCAGCTCTTGATGAGATCTTTTTTCTTGATCTCTTGAATTGCTGGTAATTTAGAACAAGGCTGACATTGTCTTTCATCTAATGAAGCTGAGATCTAATGAGGATAAAAATCTGCTCAAGTCTCCCCCCTCTCAACTTGCCAGGAATCTGTGAAAATAGGAATATGACATGAAGTCAGAGTAATGATTGGTTTCTATTAGGCTCACACAATTCTTGGGGAATAATAACCATTTGACCAACATGAACCCCAACTAATTAAGTCATGGATCTCCCCAACAATTTCCTGAATCACCTGTCCTTGGGTGTTGGCCTCTTGAAACTGTTTTCTAAAGCAATGCTAAAAAACAAAACAAAACAAAACAAAACAAAAAACTTACAGAACCAAATGACTTGAGGAAAGTCTAAGCTTCGCCAGACCCTGAGCAACCTCCATACATCCACAGCTCAGACGCCAGGTTGCTGCCAACCCCACCTGGCCAATCATGTTTGTTGGTACCCAGAGGTGCCAAGTTGTTTTATTATATGGACAAATGCCCACTAACATTAGGTAAAGACCTTGTAAAGTCATTTCCCTCAACACTTAAAATGTTTTTGAACTTGAGTTTTTGGAGATAAAAGGTTAAAACCAAAACCCACTAAATGTCTGTATTTGTCAGTGGCCAGATGTGATCCAAGATAAAAATGATAAATAGTTTATGAAATGGTAAAGCATCAGTGTTTTGTATATCTTAAGCCAGGGGTGGGCAAACGGTGGCCCTCCAGGCAAATCCAGTACACCACCTGTTTCTGGAAGGCCCACCGGCTAAGAATAGCTTTTATATTTTTAAAGGGTTACATTTTAAATGGTTATAGTAGTACCAATATAATATCCCCAATTCTGCCTGTTTTACAGAAAAAAATTTGCTGATCCTGGCCCTAAACTATAAAAAGTATGCGTTTTATTGTTCTCTTAATTCATAGTTTGCTTTTTGTCATAAACTTTACTTCTAAGATTAGAATTAGTAGAATTCTACATAATATGCCCTATTCTTCAAAACTTTCAAGTGACAAAAAATATTGTTAATTTGAAGGAACTGGATTATACATTATCTGAAAAATCTATATGTGAAAGCTCTTAGGGAAAAAGAAAAAAAAACTTTGAATATGAACCTTTAAACATCCAGGAAAAATATCGTATTTTATATTACCTTACTGTATAAAGCAATCTGGAATTAGTGCCCAAAGCACTGGTATTTAATGAAGTTTGCTTATTAATTCCTCCGCATTCTTTACGTACAGTGTACATACACGTCTGTTTTGCATTTCAGTATGCAGCATACTTGATTAATTTTATTCTTTTAATATTTTTTGGCAGTGGAAACAATAGCTTTAAAATGCTTTCTACAGAGGTGAATTGTCCCTGGCTCTGTGATATAGGTGTATGAAAGTTTCTAATGCAACAATGAAGCAAGACCAAAGACCCAATGACAAACAGCTGAGTGGATCAATAACCCCTGTGTTTTCAGTCCCATGCTTATTTAAAGTGGTGGATGGAAAAAAAGGCTCTCTATTTATATCTGGAACTTAATGAAGTGAAATTATCACAGCCGACAGGCGCTAGTGTTGTAATTCAGAGACAGGGCTTGGCTTAGAGGGATTTGCAGGCTGTTTTTATTCCAATTTTTAATTTTTTCTTCTTCTTCCTTTTTTTTTTTTTTTAGAGAAACTTAATCCCCTAATCAGTTCCAATTTACATATTTGCTGGTCTTTTTTTCCAGCTCAATTCTTAAAGGAGTGGGGCTGGAGGCATGGAGCATTTGATTAAATAATCATTCATCACCGTGTGCCCTGTTCTATTCTGAGCAAGTGGATCAGTGGCCAAAATATAGATAAACTTAAAGGCACAGAGCTGGAGGCTTCTGTAGCCACTCAAAGCTGTTTCCTTCCACATCTGTGTGCATAGGTGTGTGTACATATATGGTGTGTGTGTGTTTTCAACTTGATCCACCCTGTAAAGCTCTGCTCACACTGGCTCTCCTTTCCAGTCTCAGGGGATTAATATTCTGCTAAATGAAGTGTTGCAAAATTTGAATTTTATTTTGGGGCTAAATGGAATACCAACTGCCGATGCTTACAATCACAGTAGAATTGGATTCTACCACCAAAATATCCTCATTTCCTGCATGAGTAAACACGTCAGGGAAATTATCTTTCTTGTGTGAAATCACCAAGCCTTTGATTTATATTTTTTTCCTTTGAATTTCATGTAAAATGGGGTATTTCCAAAAGATTGGTGATTTTCTTTTTCGGGGTTAATTTTCTTTTTCTCATTCAGAGCTGGCTATTGTAACTGTGGGAAAACCATAACCAGAGTGAGGGCACATGAAGACAATTAGGTGACAGTTAAGTATTAATCTGTCATTTCTACCGGGTTTTCTGAAGAATCATCAAATTATCTTGAAGCTCTAAGAATCTTTGTGACTCTCAAATAGATACCTTTCAAAACAATCAGAAAAATTAAGAATGATCTCAATGAATCATTTCTTTCCTCACTGAACTGCGGGCTTTACCACGGAGAGCCACGGTTTAGTCACCAGGAGGTAGTGTTACCCAAATCTCAAAATCAATCTTAGCTTTTCAACCTAGGACTTGTCCACTTGGTAAATATTCATGGAGCATCTACAAAGTGCAGGCAATGAACTAAATTCTCTGGGAAACTAAACATGAACACAATGAAGTAAGAGCACTGTCCCCCCAAATGCACCCCAATAAAAGACGGCATATACAAAACCCTCCAAAAAATCTGATATTTGATCTCGGTTTTTCACCAGTTTTCACTGGATGTCATTAAGCTTGTTTTTGTTGGTTTTTAACAACTGACTGCCAGGCCTAAAGTTATCCTTTATGTGATAACTCTTTATAGAATATGTTGATATATTGAACAGGGAGAGATTGAAGGCAACAAGGCCAGTTAGTAAGGTATTGAGATAGTTCAGGCAAGAGGAGAGAAAGCTGGAAAAACAACAACAAAAGCAGTGAGGACGAGGAGAAAATAAATGGGATCAATATTTCCCACATCAAAACCTTGCTGAAAAACAGCAGGAGATGAAGGATGTCAAGCCTGGATTTATAGAAACTCACTGACGAGAAAGTCTTATGAAAAACCTCTTGAGCTCAGCTTGTCTTTGTGATTCCCCCATTGGCCTTCAAGAAAATTATACACAGGAGTTAGAGGTGCTGTCTACTTTCCCTTGGTCATCCGGGCTAGGAAAGGCAGAGGGCAAAGTGGTAAACAGTATAGGTTTTGGCATCAGACCAACCTTCCTTTGAATCCCAGTGCAGTTATTTCTCAGTTGTGTGCCTTTGGCCAACTTATTTTACCTTCTTTCTCCTTACTTCCATTATTTAAAAGAAAAATTACAATATGTGTCGCATGTATGGATTAAATGAAATTATAAATTTAAAACTGCTTGAACAAAATGTCCAAGACATAGTTGGAGCTCAAAACAGTAACTGATTGTGATTATCATTTTAGTTGCTTAGGCTAAGGGTAATCAAACCATGACCCTTAAATACCGTATCTCATAAAGATATTCAGAAATGTTTCACACTTTGACTTTCGGGAAAACTCTAAGTAACAAGGGTTAATCTTTGAAATAGGTTTTCCTACAAATTTCTGTAAGAAACTTTCAAACATTTGATATGAATTATATACCATTTTCTAAATTGTTTTCTCTGGATGCTAATTCAATTAAACCCCCAAAGTACTTCTTGATCATTTGCTGTATGCCCAGAAGCATGGAAGGCACCATGGGAGATATAAAAATATTTTTGTAACTTCTATTTGTGGTTAAGAATATTATAGTTTAGTTAGAAAGATAAAAATTATACCCATGAAACAAGGGAGAAATGTTAGGATAGAACATAAGCAAACAGAGTATCGCTTCAAACTAAATAGTGTTGCTACAAGAATTCAGAGAATTGGTACAGCTTTGACCAATCACCAAAGTTCTTGGTTTGTGAAGCTGGAATTGATTTCTGAAGGAAGGATGGATCTGGGCTTAATGGAGAGGGAGATAAAGCAGTTCCTAATCTGGAGAAAATGTGGAACAAAGAGATGAGGAGAGTGGGCAGAGCGTACAAAGACATGCTTGATTACGGAAGGAAGTATGTTGGTGCTCAGTGTGAAGGTAGGGTGGATAAACCAGATGAAATTGACTGACCAGTGTCTCCAAGACCAGGCTTAGAACTTCAGGCTTCACCTGTGGATTATAAATGGCAACACACTTTTTGAAACAGGTAAAAAGATGATTCCTTTTAGTTTCTAAGGGCAGGACGTTCAGTAGTGGCTAAGGCAGAAGGTAGTAATAGAAATAACAGAGAGCTAAGCATCAAAAGAGGAAAATAGACAAGTAATGAACAATTGCCAAAATATTACATATGGATGTGGACAAGGTGTCTAGGAGGCTGTGGGAAAGCAGCTCCTATGGAGAAAAGAACCCAAGAGAAACAATGAATAGTAAGAATAGCAGGGGAGAAAAGGCACTTTTCAGTGGACTCCTATGTTTTGCTCCTCCAAACAGAAGTTTATCCAGATGGCTTTCAAGCACTTTTATTGTGTTGCTTCACAGTCTACAAACAATTGTATTTATGTTATTTCCTAATAGATACTCTCCTCCAAAATCTGGCCCATCTCTAATTTCTACAAGCAAACCATAGTTTTTCCTGTCTCTCTATCATGATGTTCTTATTTATGTCCCACTTGGAATTTCTACAATGATAGTTAGGGCTGTCAAAATATAAGATACTCAGTCAAATGTGAGTTTCAGATAAGCAATGAATAGTTTTAGCATAAGTATGTCCTAAATGTTACATGGCGCATACTTAAACCAATAAAAAAATGTTTTTTTAATCTGAAATTAAAATTTGACTGGCCAACCTACATTTTATTTTGCTAAATCCATCAACCCTACTGATATCATCTATCTTACTCTTTCACCTTCAGCTACATACTGTCATAGGTCTTTCTGAACCATTTAGATTTTAACTTCCTGGAGGACAGAGAAATATATTCTATATTTTTCTTTCCCTTAGAGCAGAAGATACAGGGGGATAAGAAGGCCAGGTAGTGGTTATTACAGGATAATCAAGGTCTGAAGTGGTCTGGTTTAGGATAATGAGTCTGCAAAGTCAGGGATTGGAGAAGAGTAAGGGCACACTCTAGATATTTCCAGCAGCATTTAGTTACTATTGGATCTGGAGGTGTTAGAACTTGTAATTAGGCTACGCTATTTTTCCCACTGGCACTTTTAGCCAACAGATACTCAGTGAATACACAAAATTAAAATTACACAAATCACCAAAGAATGCACTATTCTGGATACAAAGTTGAGCACGATTCTCTGCCTTTAAGAAGCTTATTATATATAGCAATCTACACATAGACAAGTAATCTATGATTTCCCATAGGAATGGTACCCACAACCAGCAGTTTTGCTCCTCACCCCTGGGACACTTGGCAAATCTGGAGACATTTTCCAATGCCATGACCAAGGGAGTGCTGTTGACATCTAGTGGGTAGAGGACAGAGATGCTAAACTATAAAATGCACAGTACTAATTTGCTAAGGCACCCCGATTAAAAGTAATAATAATAATGATCTCATTCAAAATGTCAGCAGTTAAGACACTGCCACAGTTGAGAAACTGCGAATCTAAAAGGATACAGTTAGAAGAAGCAACACTTCTGCCCAGTGATCGGAGAAAGCTTCCATCTATGAATACAGTGGAATTAAAGACAACCTGTATGGCATGAGCGAATACAGCAAAGTCAACATCTGCTTAAGGAACAGTACAAAGTGTTGATTATCCTGAGGTCATAGTTTGTGTTGGAGACCAGCAAGTGGCAATAAGGCAATAAGGCAGAGAGCATCTTGGGCCAGAACCGTGGTGCACATTAAACAGGAAGTGATGAGACTCCAGATTGTCAAACATTGCCACTAAGAATGGTGGTGGAGAACTGGGGGGTGAACCGTTAGGTGGCAAAGATAAGTTCATTTGGAAATTTGAGTTTATATTAGAGAGAGTTGGAAAAAGTCGCTGAGTTCTTTCACTTCCATGGGGCCAAGCTTCCAAAACAAAACAAAAATATGGTAGTTAGGTAATCTTGACTACGATTCTCCCTGAAACAGTTTACTTCCCTCAACTCTTCGTCCCCATCCCTGTCCCGGTCCCCACCAGAACCAAAGCTGTGGTCCATATGAGGTAATCTTTAATTTTCTTATATTAACATCACAACCTTGTGAGCTCACAGTTTTAATCCTTCCTCTTGATGCTGTGGTAAAGTCACAGGAGTCCCATTTTCATCTTAGGCAACTCTGCTGAATTTTACACACGGAACTAGCCCCAGAAAATGGGATATAAGAACGAACTGGATAAGTTGAGAACCTATCTAAAATTCTGTGGTTCAGAGCTTGGAACTGAACCCAAATATTTTGGTATTGGGGCTTATTTCTCCTTGGCAAAACATGGCCTTCTGTTTTAAAGGAGTGGGGGGCAGGTTTTAAAAAGCTTATTAAAAAGTCTCAAAATGCTTCTTCAACATCAAATAGCTCCTAAGAAAATATTTTGATGAGTTAAGTGTAAATGAATCAGAAACATATGGATTACATTTCCTTTAGATTACACATGGGTTTCAAAATTAAGGGGGAAAGTGCTCAGGGCAAAATGCATTTTGGATTTTATTGAACCCAAAATATTTGAGAAATAACTCAAGATACTCGAAGAACCCAAAATCCTGCCAGGCTTCCCAATCCCTTGTGTAAAGCAAATTAGATTTTAAAATTCTTTTTGCTTTAGTGATCTATGGTATTACATGAAATGTGGAGGAAAAACTTCTTTTCTATATATGGCTTTTATCCTGGATATTTTCACTTACAACTTTGGCAAAAATTGAGACTCCAAGTATATTGTAGATGGGCTAATTTGGCTAGAAGGCTCAGCCTCTCCCTGCCCTGCTCAGCGACAAGAACGTTTGATTTGTCTCATGCACAGTCACAGAGTGAGGGATTAGGCAAAGAGCTTCAGATAGTTTTCCAGTAAATGGTAACAGACAGCATTTACAATCTGCATCTTACCATTAGTTTTTTTTTTAATTTTATTATGTTATGTTAGTCACCACACAATACATCATTAGTTTTTGATGTGGTGATCCATGATCCATCCATTGTTTTCATATACCATTATAGTTTTTTATTTATGCACTGGGTGTTGATGAAAACCTTTCCATTATTTCTCAGTTCTCTTATAGAGATTCTAGATTCTATAGTTCAAAAATACAAAGTAAGTAATGTCTATTTTTTAACTCAGTCTTTTGCTTATTCCTGTGGCAAGGCCAAAGCGCAGCCGGAGAAGGGCCTTAGATCCTGTGTCCAGTCCCCCAGAGCCACAGTCTCTGTAAAACTAGCCTACTTGCTAAGCAAATCATTTTAAGACAACTCCTCAGCCATGCTTCCAATCCGTTTGCTGTTCCTAAGCCCCTCCTACATAGAATCTTTGAGATCCATAATATTTATTCTTTTATGCCTTCATTGAACAGCTTTTTTTCCTAGCAGTTGCCATAACCGTGTATACAGTGGTGGGTATGAGGGGCACAAAAGTCAAATAAGGCATAGCCACACATTTTTAAGGAGGTTCATACGTATAAATACAATTCTCCAGGCCAAAAAAAAAAAAAAGACCCAGAAATATGTAATCTTCAAGAGTACACTGTGCCAAAGAAGGGGCCGCCAAAAAGGAAATAGCTGCCTGAAATTATAGCTCCATAATAGTAGTTATTTAAATCTAATCTATGTGATTCTGTTCAGAGCATTTTATAGTGAAGAGAGTGCCTCTTTCAGTGAAGTGTGCCTACTCTGTATGTCTTCTCAATGTATTTCCTTCCATTCTTCCTCTGGTAAACTCACTCGTAACTCAAAATCCAACCCAGTGCCATTTCCACTGTGAGATTGCCCATTTCCACCATGGTTGAGTGAAATATTGCTCTGAATTTACACCATATGTTGAACATGTACTTATTGATATCATTTTTAGCCCTGTGTTTTAATTAATTTCTTTGTATCTCAGAGCCTCCTATTAACCATTGACTTTTTGAGGAAAGGGACTCCACCTTAGTCTTATTTTTATTCCCGATACACAGCATATTGCCTGGAACACATGAAGCACTTACATGCTGTTGAATGAATGGGCGATCAGATAAGTCATGCCATTATTAAAAAGGAAAATGAAGACGTAGTCTACAGTCCCAATCTCAGTTACATTATCACGAGTGGCTTAAAGAATCTCATGCTACATATACTCATTATATTCTGTGTAGAACAAATTACTCATATTTGCTATTAGTAACTACATTTGGTTACTAGTGACATGAACAGCACAAGTCCGAGGAGCAATCAAAAGTTAGTGTTTGGATCTACTGAGAGAAATGCACCCATTCACACAGTGAGTCTTTTATCCAGCCTTTACCTATGCTGAACCATAATTTCTTGAAGGCCTTCCTTACAGTCTATAGTTCAGGAACCATGGGGAGAACACTACATAGTTCTATGTGTGGCATACTAAAAATGTTAAATAGATCCCAAATATAAGAGTCTGATTTTATCAGATAGGAAATGTACCTCATTCTCCCTAAAGGAAAATGCCCAGCAAGTCAGTTCTTTACATCACCAAAGACTCTTTTCAACAGCTATTCATAGCTTTAACTTTTCTTAGATTTTTATGTGATTTCTTGGATGACAGACAATATTTTAAAACGCCTATGGTTATCTGGGCTCTCGATAGGGACATGATATTAGATTTTTCTTATCAGGGAAGATGTCTTTGCAACTCCATGTAACTGGAATAAAACAAAAAAAGAGAAGCACATTGATTCCAAACCCCAGGAGTCTCCTACATAGAGATTTAAAAGATTTTTTTTTATTTGAAATAATAATCCATTTCCATGGGACCACTGGCCTCTCAAACACATGCATAAAGAAAATTTAATAGGAGTCAACATTTAGCCTCTTTCTTTAAGTTTCCCAAATCTTTGGTCTTTCTTGATTTTATTTAAAGCCTCTATTAGTTTATTAGTTTGACAGGAGCCCAGGTAATTACACTGGCTTCTAGGTCCTACTGTAAGTTACGTCTGCATCTCCCTGAACGCACACAAAATTTAGTGCCACTGCAGCACTTCTCAAAACAAATAAAAGATTTGTGAACTAGTCACCAAGCATCCGACGCAATTAACCTGCATTTGTTTCTCTTTTGGCATTTTCACACAATCGAGGCCTTGTAAGAGGTAGGCACTCCTCAGATCACACTGTGTTTTCTTTAGAAGAAAGTGTGCCAAAATCCTCCTGCCCTACGTAACCAAAGTCTCAACTAGCAGAAGGTGGACAGTTACAGGGAGACTGTGCGTGCATGTGCGCGCGCGCGCGTGCGCGCGCGCGCACACACACACACACACACACACACACACACACACTCTCCTCCTCCCTCCCTAACACCATGATATGCACATAAGGGGGGGGAAAAACCAAGCCCGTAACTACAACCATATTAACATAAGGAATAGGATAAAACTTACTAGAGATGAAGTGTGGCTGCCCACAGTCGCAATCAATTGTGGCATTATTTAAGATAAAACAAACACAATTCATTCAAAAGCATATACACTGGCATTTCAGAGTAAAAGCAGACAAAATAGGAACTGCTTTGGAAAAATTGGATTCTTTCTTTCTTTCGTTTTTGAGACAAGTGAAAATTGAGCTTACCTTGAGGTACCTACGACTCAACAGCTTTTAATTGCCAGCTTCAAGCTGTCACACTTCGAACTTTTTTTTTTAAAGAAAAAAGTCTTTAAAATCTGGTTAATTAGAACTGACTACCATTAACTCTTTGATTGATTTAGCATCCTGTTGTGCTGGCTCGTGCTCACAGGTTCCCCACTGGTTTCCCTGAGTTGCTCCCCCACATTGGTGTGGATACTACTGGGTATGAACTTGGAGCCACACAACAGTCCTTGTTATAAAAATCATTTGTCAGGGAAAAACCAAATAAGGTGTATATGTGGTCTAAGCAGACCCAGGTAGCTGCAAAGACTTATCCTCCAACTCCATATTGGACAATCCCTTTAACTTCTTCATGAGTCCGTTTCCTTGTCTGCATTATGCAACACAGATTGGTGAGAACACTTCCCATCAGCTCTGTGAAGACGTTAATTTTTTTGTGGAGTTCCCTTAATACCACCATCTACTGAGCACTAGATGTCACACACTTTGATAAACACTTCCCATACACTAGTCATACAATCTTAGAAAGCAGACAATGTCATCCTTATATTAAGGATGGCGAAACTGAAGGTTAGCAAGCTTTAATTAACTGGCATCCAGTAAGAATCTGAGTTTTAATTTAAGCCCAGTTTTGTCTGATTCTGAAACCCAGCTTCCCGTTCCCCTGCACTTGTGTCTGCCAAGTTCTTTATGGTCCAATGTGTTAGACTTGCAGCTCTTGTTCCATTATTTTATAGAGAGAGAAAGAAAGGGGAGAAGTAGACCCTTCACTAAACTAATTAATGGAAATAATAAAATCTGTTTATTCTCCCAGCAAAGTGCTATCTTTGGAAGTATGGTAACTTTTCCTCCTTAGTTACAGTAGTTCGCTAAAATGTATATTATGGCTTGAAAGAACTAGAGAATTTCTTAGGGTGTTCTTTTGGATACTTACCTGCATGATGAAAGAATCGTTCTGCAGAATGATAAATAAACTATATACTTATCAACAAGAATGTTATTGGCATGTTTTGGGAGACAGTTCTCCATAGATCTCTCCCCAGAGACACTGACTGCGCTTTGTTCTGAACTATCTAGCTATCCACCTATCTATTTTTATCTCACCTATTTATCTGTATCTCTAAATCTACATCTATCTGTATGAATATACTTACTTATCTGTATAGATAAATAGAGAGAGATATAGATATTTACCTTCCCTTGGAATTGGGGTCATGTTTGTTGTGTATTAAAAAAAAATACCTAATTAACACAAAGACATTATGGCTGGGGCAATCTATCTGTTATCTCTCTGCATGAGCCTTGTGTCTGTAAACAAAAATGCAGCCATATTCTTACACCATCAAGCAATCAGTAACAGTTTTCAGTAGAATGAGATTGCCTTGCCCATACTAGCGGATGATTTTCTTTTTTACCATAAATTACCAAATAGCCATGCAATTGCAATTATGTTTTTAAACCATTTAAATTTTTGGTGTATCAGTCTTGGATCTGTATTTGGGAATGGCACCCAAAAAGGATTTTTGACTTGAAAACTGTTGCCCACAAGCAAAGTCAATCTTACAGCACTAGCAATCACCTCCTGCTTTTGACCACTTGAAATTTCCATGAATATTCATTTTAACCTGCTCAGGGGTGTGTGAGAAGCGTCTGATTCGGTGGGGATGAAGAGAGCCTGCAGTATACATGAGTTCCAACTGAGTTGCATGTTAGTTTTCTTGGTGATCCTTTTTCCATACCTCCTATTTATTTCCTCTTTGGAAAAACCTGCTACATTCAATTGGTGTCTTTCAACCATCATATACTTCCTGCCAGCCCTTGCCAAACAGAGATGTGTGCCTCACTTTTCCTAACACCCTCTAATCCCAAAGCTTCCGACGTTTCAAAGCTCCTAGTATCATACCTCACCCCACCCCTGCCACTCCTGTGAACTGGGTACACTTTGTTCTATCGCTGTACTAGGGACATAATTAGGAACAGTTAGAAGGAGTTTCCTATTTAGCACTTAGAATCAGTGACAAACATATTAGAATGTCAAATGTATCAGAATCATCCTAGATGTCCATAGGTAGAGTATGGCAATGATATCTGTCTCTTTGTGAAAACAATGAGATAATTTATATAACTGTGCTTTAGCAAGAGTGGGCTGGATCTACTATAACAATAAGTTTAAAAAAGAAAAGATTAAAAAATAATAACAAGACCTAATTGTTCATTCATTTGTACCAACTGTCTATTATCTATACTTACTATGCAAAATACTAGAAAACTATCAGTCAATGAAACAAAGCAGATGGCAGACCTCATGCAATCTATAAGGGAGATGTAGTAGCAGAAGTGATTCAAATATAGAACTGGATTATCTTTATGAGCAGAGAATAAAACAGATAAAACAAAGTAAGAAATAAAACATAGGTCTAGAACAATCTTTTAAGAACATAGGCATATAATTAACGAGGCATTCCCGATAAATAAATCTAAGATGCCTTCTTGAATTGAAAGAATTCTGTGCAGAAGATCCATGAAAATCACAGATCCAAAAGGAAACTGAACATACAAATGTGCTATGAGTATCCTGTAAAGAAATAACTGTTTAAACATGCAATCCCATAATTAGCCTGGATCTCTCATTCAAGTACTGCAGGTCAAAACCACCAACTTTTCCAAGTCAATGGGGAAAAACCTTCCATTTCTCTCTTGTGTATTTGAATGTGTGTAATTAGACTTCTCCTATGCCAACAAAAACCCATGAAGGCTTTTTCTATACAAGTTTAGATTGTTCCAGCTCCAAAAATGGGATCAGAACGTGCTGGTACACCATCAGCAACACCACTGGATGGGAAATACCACCATGCCATTTCAGCCCAGAGGTTACTGCTCTCCACTAAGGTAAATAGCAGAAATAAAAAAGAAATTGAATAAATGAAACAAAAGAGAATGCTATTAGTCTAAGAACTGCAATGGATTCGATGTTGAATTTTTCCTGTTGACTTAGTCGTAGTAGATGTTTAAACTGATCTGGTACGTGGATGAGCTACTGATGTGGTAAAAATCTGAGGTCATTGACCACTGTATCAGTTAATATTTGATTTGACTACATTTTACATAAAATCAAAACAGCAGTATTTTAAGCAGGATAAATGTCAATTTCTCTCTCACACATACCAAAAACAAAAACAAAATCAAAAACAAAAACAAAAACAAAAAAAACAACCAACCAAACAAACAAATGTGAGTTAGCAGTTTACAGCAGTGATGGTGACTACTGAGTTATTAGAGAGCCATATTGCTATCGTTCTGTTCCATCCTGGTGGCAGATTGAAATTCCCAACAATCGTCATAATGTGTGATCCAATTACCACACATTCTTATGCAATATGGCCTCGCTAATCTCTGAGAAAGAAGTGGAGAAAAGTCACCTCTCCCCTTCAATCTGAGACATCTTGTAAGCAGTAAAATGGAGCAGTGGGGATGCTGTATCACTTCTAAAGTTAGGTTAGCAAAGACCATGCGCTTTTGCCTGTTTTTTGTTTGTTTGTTTTGTTTTGGAACATCTGCTCTTAGAATCCAACTCCTACACTAAGAAGCATGAGCACTCAGAAAGGCTATGAGTAGGTGCTCTGGTTGACTGTCCCACACGAACCTCAGCTTGAAATCACCCTGGTGCACTGGACATTTGATTGAAGAAGGCTGCAGGTCACCCCAATGCTCAGTCATTTGAGACTTTACAGCTGAGGTCCCAGACACTGTGAAGCCTCACAGAGCTGAAACAAACCATCCCCACTGTGCTCTGTCTAAATTCCCGAGCCCCAGAATCCTCAGGCATTATAAAATAGCTGCCATTTCACATTACTGAGTTTGGACAAGTTTATTATACAGTTGATAGATCGTTGGAACACATATGCTCAGAATGCACTGAAGATGTGTGCGGGAGATCCAGCCAATGCACTGAAGATGTGTGCGGGAGATCCAGCCAATGCACTGAAGATGTGTGCGGGAGATCCAGCCAATGCACTGAAGATGTGTGCGGGAGATCCAGCCACTATACCCATGTTCCAGACATCAAGAAGGAGAACACAGAGAAGCAGGGTACACTCATTGCATTTGAAGGGGAGAAAAAAAAATGCTTACATTTCACTGGTGAAAACCTCATCATATGGAATTACCTAGTGTCAAGGCGGGCCGGGGAATGCAGTCTTTAAGATACACAACTACATTTTCAGTAAAATATTGTTCCTAGAGAGGTTGGCAGGAATATGAAACTGGAAGCCTCTGCAGCAAACACCTTTTTTAATATTCAGTTTGGTGTTAGCTACTCCTAACTCTTACCATCAGTCGTTTCATCTGATAAGGTGCTATGTGTACTGAAAACTCCCATACAGGTACAAATGTAAAATCGGGAAGAACAACATCTAAGTAGGGATGTCTGCATCAAATCACTGTTTTGCTTATAAAACAAATGAATGGCAAAGACGAAGTATAGTTAAGAGAAACCAAGGACATTGCCAGAGAAGCCAAATCTCGGTCTTGGTTAATTCAGTTATGGCCCAAGGGTCCCGGGCTGGTGGAGGATAAAAGAGGAATAATCATACATTAGATTTCCACTAAAATTAATAATTACCTAAGGATGAGAGAGGAGGCAAATCTTTAAAATTTTTATTCTTTAGATAAACCTGGTGAAGGTACTGCTGCATAGGTTTTTCTGCTGATCTTATGTTATTATGTTAGAATAATTTAATTCAATACAGACATTATTACCACCATATCTTCAACTCAAATTATTAATTTTCTTTGTGTTCTTTTGTGGGGGGCTCATCATTTGTGCAAATATATGGTTCCTATGATAGCCAAAATTTAGCTACTGCAGCCAAGATGGGTCCTAATTAGCTAAGTCTAACCTGAGCATAGATTTCAGAAGGATTGCATCAAAATCTCAGTTGAGGGCTCCCTCCATAACCAGACAGAATACTGATTCACTGAAAGCAGAAGATGTTTTAAAGGCTAGTCAGGTCCTTCTTTGAACACTGGCATCTAGGGAATCTGGCAAAATACTGTAGGGATTCTGCATGATCAGGCTTGAATGTGGCCTTTCCAAGATGGAAAGCAACGATGTGGTACAGCCTTGGTGTGAAACTGTTACGTCATTCGATAGCAACCAGCCCCTGAGGAGCCTCAGAAACATTTACGGTAAGAATCGTGATGATAATAATGAGAGCAATAACAAGTAACAGTAATGATACCAGGTATTTTTCAGCACTAATTTGTATCTAGTACTTCTAAAGAACTTAGCAAGTATTATTTCATTTAGTCTTTGCCACAACTCTACGAAATAGATTCTACTATTATTCTCATTTAAGTGATCAGGAAGAGTATCAGAGCCATTGTCAGGCAATGCTAAGATTCAAACTCAAGCCATTAGGCAGATGACAAAGCAAAGGGAACATTATGTGGGGTGCTGAGTCTGTCTGTCTTTTAGCCTCATGCTCCATCTCTTTTGATCTGCATTCATTCACTGTATAATGTTGAAGGTTTCTGCAATGGAATGAAGCTACTGGCCAAGACATGAGCATTCTGAACATGGACACCCCATGTAGACAGGGCTAGAAAGTGAGCTAGACAGACGACCATGAGAAGCAAGGCCATCAGGATGTAGGTGAGTGTGTCATCAGGAGGGAGTCTCCTTCCTTCCTTCCTCTTTTCCCCCCCTTTTTTGCAAGACACATTGCCCTAATAGAGGAGTGTGGCTTACAGGCAGCCGCCCTTGAATGTGCTTTGGGAGAGAGCCTAATACCTCATATTTTTAAAAAGAAAAAAAAAGAAAAAACGCTCACACACACACACACACACACACACACACGCACGCACATATATATCCAAGCCAAAAATATCAAGGCGTTCATGGCTGTTAAAAAGCCAGGGAAAGCTGAGTCGCACCCTTCAATGTTTTTCTTTCAAACACATTGACCACCCTCTCTTCACAACATCTTATTTATTGAAGCGCAAGCTGTCCAAATGGAATAAAACTTTGCAACATTGAAATCTGGATTCTTCCCGAAGTTCTCTTTCATTGCAATGCTGTCTCTCTCTCTCTCTCTCCCTGTCTCCCCCACTCCGCCTCTCCCCCCACTCCGTCTCCCCCACTCCGCCTCTCCCCCCACTCCGTCTCCCCCACTCCGCCTCTCCCCCCTCCACCTCTCCCCTCCACTCCGTCTCCCCCCCACTCCACCTCTCCCCCCCACTCCACCTCTCCCCCCCACTCCGTCTCCCCCCCACTCCTCCTCTCCTTTTCTCAGTCCTAGGCATTAGAAGCGCAGTATCTCCACGGAGAGCTGGAGGGAAAGGGGTTAATGTGAGAGGCTTGGAGCCAGGCCTCTCTTAACTGGGGAACTGGCAGCTAGCAGTTTGGAACGCTGCCTCGAACGTCTGACTGAACGTTTTTATTATCCTTTTTGCCCAAAGGTGGCTTTTAGACACCCACAGCAGCGCAGGGCTTTCTGACTGGGATTCGACAGACGGGAGCCAGAAAGCTGTCTGCCCCTTCAGCGATGACTGGGGAACCCCAGGGAGGAAACCGCCACCCCCTCCCCGACCCACGGGTGGACTTGCCCTCCCTCACCCTTCAATAAACTGCAGGCCTTCCAGGGGGCTTATAAAATCAGCCGGGAGCTCAGAGAGCAAGGTGGGGTGGGGTGGGGTGAGGTGGGGTGGGGGGGTGGGGGGGCCCGGGAGACCGAGCAGAGACTGAGGCAGGCCGGGGAACCCTCACCGCAGATTAGGAAAAAGGGAAGAGAAGAGCCAGCGATGCCACGAGGAAGATCAAGTTGAAGGTGAAGGTGAGATTCGAAGAGAACAAGAAAGCTGATGGGGAAAGGACAGAGAGAAAGTTAAGGGAAAAGCAAAGGGTTGGAGGCGTCCTCACCCAAACCCCTCCAATTCCTGATTTGCCTTTGTCAACGGCAACTAAGCCACGAAGGGCCCGAGTCGCCACTTTTATGGAGTTATTTTAATTGCTTCATCCCTCAGTTAAAACAGACCGAAACACTGGCTGTTGGCAATCTTCGATGAAGTGGCGCAGGCTCGAAGGCGGTGGTTTGTCCTTCGGTCCACTTTCCTTGTTTCCCAGCAGGATATACAACGCACCCAGGGATCTGGAAGCATGTTGGCGGCAAACACCCTCAAGAGGACTTTCTTACATAAAATGAGGGTGGTGAGCATCCCAAGAGATGGTGTATGTGGAGGAAGCCAATCACAGACCCAGTGGCAAAAAAAGGGGCTCTTTCGGGGTGCCACCTTTTGTCTCTTTCCCATGTAGCCCCCTACTCCCCCCCCCCCCCCCCCCGTAACATGAGAACACACCCATCAGCTCATAACTCCTCTCTTAGGAACATCAAGTCCTGTTGCTGGGAGGTAGAAAATCAAGATTCTATAGGACCAAAGCACAAGTAGGATCAGGGAGTTCTGAAGCATTGAGTGTTTACTTAACAAGAAGAAGAATTAAAGTTTCCGGGGTTTTACTGCACACAAAGCACCTCCTTCTCCCACATCATCTCTTTGCGGGCACATGACGCTGTGGCACACAAAGAAGGGGAGATGTTCGTCATCTTCCCAATTAGCAGACAAAGAAAGCAACGAAATGGGTCTCCAGGTGTGGTCCACAGACCACATACTAATAATCTTATTAAAAATGCAGATTCTCCAACTCCATTCTACAGACAGACCAAATTAGACTCCCTGACTGAAGCTGCATCTTGACCTGTCCCCGAATGATTCCTGGTACATTAAATTTAAGAAGCACAGGGCTAGCAGTTTGGCGTATATGATCAGTATCTCAACAGGTTTTTTTTTCCACTTTTATGGAAGATGTCACTGAGGCTCAAAGACGTTAAGTGCTTTATCCAAAGTCACCTCAGAGGCCACGGCAAATTGGTAAGAGGTGTAACCAGAAATCGACAGCCAAGTAGAAATAAATGTGTAACTAGAAACAGTGAGAATAAAATCCTGATCTTCTGACTTCTGGTCTTCACTCTTCTTTCAGCTTGCATCAGACTGCCTCCTAACACAGGTAAGATTTGACCCTGGTTCTTTCACGTAATCTGTTATGGTCACTCCCAACATGGGTAATACTAGTGTGCACATTTATTGATGCCTCATGGCACCATTCCTGATGCAATAGGCCACTGATCATGGTCATGCTCTTCTAAATGCGGTCCTATGAAAAATGCCCACTGTCTTCTACTCAAGACACTATTTTAGTTTTTAACCAAAATCTTTGAGGCAGAAGAAGTGGAAGGATCACCATCCCAATAGCCAAAGTATAATAATATTAGATGTGCCAGGCACCGTTCTAAATTCTTAATATATGTATTAAATTAAACAGATGAGCTCATTCACTTTTGTAAAGCAAACCACTGAGGTAAGTAATCAGCATTATCTAAAGAAGACAGGGAGACCCGACATGACTCCCCACATTTACACAACCCTAAATTGTAGGGCTGGGCTATGAAGAAGGCTTTTGGGCTTTGGAGATAGCAAGCTTAACCACGGCTAATGCTGCCTCTGCTATGAGGCTGGGGGAGATACCGGGCATTGGGGTGGGGGGTGGGGGTTTGTAGGTAAAGTGTTAGTGGAAAGAGACAAAATCACCCCCAATAGCTGAGCACTGGTCCAGCCACATAGAACTATAAACTTATTTTTGCAGAAGGCATCTAAAGGGACATTTACAAGAAGACATCACTTTTTTTTTAATTTTTTATTGTTATGTTAATCACCATACATTACATCATTAGTTTTGGATGTAGTGGTCCATGATTCATTGTTTGTGCATAACACCCAGTGCTCCATGCAGAACGTGCCCTCTTTAATACCCATCACCAGGCTAACCCATCCCCCCACCCTCCTCCCCTCTAGAACCCTCAGTTTGTTTTTCAGAGTCCATCGTCTCTCAGGGTTCGTCTCCCCCTCTGACTTAATCCCCTTCATTCTTCCCCTCCTGCTATCTTCTTCTTTTTCTTTTTTCTTAACATATGTTGCATTATTTGTTTCAGAAGTACAGCTCTGTGATTCAACAGTCTTGCACAATTCACAGCGCTCACCATAGCACATACCCTCCCCAGTGTCTATCACCCAGCCACCCCATCCCTCCCACCCCCCACCACTCCAGCAACCCTCAGTTTGTTTCCTGAGATTAAGAATTCCTCATATCAGTGAGGTCATATGATACATGTCTTTCTCTGATTGACTTATTTCACTCAGCATAACTCCCTCCAGTTCCATCCACGTCGTTGCAAATGGCAAGATCTCATTCCTTTGGAATATTATGCAGCCATCAAAAGGAATGAGATCTTGCCATTTGCAAAGACATCACTTTTAAAATCCATCAACCAATCAAATAATACAGATGTAGAAGTGACCATGAAGCTGATGTGGTTTGAAAATTTTATTTCACAGATAAGGAAATCAAGGCTCTGAAAGGTAAAGTTACCTTCTCCAAAGTCTCAGATCTCTCAAAGGTATCAGGGACTGACCAAGCTGCCTAGGTTGCAAGTACAATCAGTTTCTTGAAACAGTGCCTTGGGTGAGTGCATCAGCAATGGAGGGATCTATTGCCATGATAATGCTCCATCATAAACAATCACAAAACCTCACTGGGATGCAATAATAAGTGTTTATTGCTCACTAGTCTGGCGTGGTTGGCTAGACGCCTCTGCTGATGCCGACTGGGCTTTCATAGTTTGGGGCTGAGCTGACTGTTGGCTGATCTAGGATGGTCACAGCTGGGGCAAGCTGGCTCCGTTCCATACGTCTCTCCTCCTCTTGTTTGGAAAAATTCTCATGTCAATGAAGGAGGTACCAGAACACAAGTGGAGATGTGCAAGCATCATTTCAAGTCTCTGCTTGCCTTGTCATAACTCCAATAATTTCTTTGGTGAAAACAGTTCACATGGCCAGCCCCAGATCAGAATTAAGGGCATTACAGTTTACCATTAATGCAACTGATCTCCCACAGTGAGGGAGGAGTAACAGGATTGTATAGTAAAAACTTCAAGGAGGACAAAAGAAATCAAATTAGCCAAATTGTGCAATATTCGTTCTGACCTCTAAACTTTGAGGTCACACCTTTCATTTGGGGGAACACTAGCTACATTTAATAAATGAAGAGAAATACATCATTTGGTTAAAATAAGGGAAGTACTGAATTTAAGAAGTGTGTGTCATTCTATAAAATTACGTGCACCATGCTGGCAAGCATCATATTGAATTTGGGGAAACTTAACTTATTCATAGAAAAATACAGGTAGGTCCTTCTAAAGAAGGATCTGAGAAAACAAAATTGAGTATATATCCAATTGAAATTCAGTTCTGTTTTATAAATATATATGTTTATATTGTAAATTTTATATTATAGATATACATATATGTCATGCTAAAAAGTAAGTTTGCTTTGGCAACATAAATATGGTTTAATTTATAAAACATTAATGTATTAGCAATTTATAAAAGTTTAATACATTTGCAGCTTTTCCAGAATTCATCTACAACTAATTTGGATACACACAGTAAAACATTAAAATGCTGGGGCGCCTGGGTGGCTCAGATGGTTAAGCAACTGCCTTCGGCTCACGTCTTGATCCTGGAGTCCCGGGATGGAGTCCCACATCAGGCTCCCTGCTCAGCGGGGAGTCTGCTTCTCCCTCTGACCCTCTTCCCTCTCATGCTCTCTATCTCTCATTCTCTCTCTCTCAAATAAATAAATAAAATCTTAAAAAAAAAATCTGTTAAAAATAAAAAAATTAAAAAACATTAAAATGCTTTGCTTTGGTTAAGTTAGAGGTCTGTTTTTTTTAGATGGAGATCTATTTTTTAATCTTTATTTTTTATGTGTATGAGTGTGTGGGGTAAATGTTATTTAAGGATTAAAATATCTTCCTCAAGAAGGTAAAATTCATGTGTCACTTTTTTCTTTCTTTCTTTCTTTCTTTCTTTCTTTCTTTCTTTCTTTCTTTCTTTTTTCTCTCTCTCTCTTTCTTTTTTTTAATTGTAGCTGTTATTCTTGGTAAAGACCAAAACTATTTTCACCTTTTCTCCTTGCTAGTTGGACTAATTCCATAACTGGCCATTCTCTATCATTTTCCAAATCTCTTGGAAAGAGTTTTTTAAAAGCACACATGTACCCACAGAGCCCCATAAGCATGCTAACACCCACAAAAGCCAGAAAAGAAAAAAAATAAACACAAGCAAAACAACAACAAATGCAATCCTACTGATAGAAACTCTTACAAAATCTGTTAATAAAAACTATCTCACATATTGCATTCAAGTCCAGTTACAAAGTAAAATATAAACATAAATATTAAATGGCTTCATTGGGGTTGTTGCCTCTCAAAAAACTGAAATTATAGAGCTCTGGATGTCTTTTATGTCTTTTCTTTTTTTCCTTTTTAATTAATATTGTTGTAAACAGGTGAATATTGTACTGTTATAATGGGTGCCTTGCTGGGCCCCTTTAAGAGGTGAATTTTTTAAAAATTGATGTTACAACATTATCCTCTAAGATACAAGACCATTTTAAACAGGCAAAGTGTAATGAAACAATATCTAAATTCAAGAATTCCAAACTGGCTTTGTCAAAACGCCCTACTCTCCAGGCAAGTGCCTTTTTTTTTTCCATACTGAAAAGGAAATCCTATATGTTGTTTTACCTGATGATCTTTGATTTATTAAAGGAAGCACGTTCTCTTAATCCTGGAAGCAACAGTAACTTCATTAACCTGTAGGTGGAGAAAAGTAAGAGTTATAAAAGTAATGTGGATTAAACAAAAGAACCACCCAGAGGTTGATAGATTGGATCAGTTGTGGGGTTTTCTTTCCCACATTCAGTGGCATGTGGAATTGCCTCCTAATGAGTAATTCCGTCTTCTTGTGGGACCCATCTATTTGCTATTAAAAAGTTTAATTATTAATCTACAGTCACTATTTATCAACAACCATTCAACTTGGTGATGTCTTGGGACATCTGTGGGTTTTCCTCTGTTGGTTTGCAGTCTCAGGACTTCCCCAGATGAAATCTGAAACTGGCCCCGTACACAGAGGGCAAAGAGAGACACAAGACAGAGGCAGGCCACTCCAGAGAGGCAGGTGGTGGGTTTAAGAAGCAAGGGAACTTAATTCCATGGCTTGTCCTGGGTGCCACAAGACAGACCTCTGCACCCACCGCAAGAATCTTAAATGTTTATATAGAGGACTGGCAGGGTTTAGTCACTTATACCCTTCGGAGAGTCTCAACACATCCCTGTCCTAGAAAATGGCTCCAGCTGTGGTGGGGAGGGGTGTTGGTGGGGGAAGGGTTACTACATTTCAAGGACAGGAGAGGGGGTTAGGAGCCTCTGATTGCCAAGGGCCATGTCTCCAGTGTGCGTGGGGGGGGGGTGGTGGGGACATGTTGTCTCAAAGATCTCCTCCAATATCCTCATATTTGACTATTATCTTCTGAGAACTTGTCAGGAAGGGTATATGATTGAGTCGCTTTTAAGGAATTCCTAGGGAGTCACAGTTTCTTTAGGAGATGCCATCTGCAAGGAGACCGGCTCCATTATAACCAAACTTCACATACATTGGAGCTTTTAATTTTCCCGACATGCACAGAAATACACCAATGGACTTCACCTGTTGAAATCTTTTCTTTTCAGCCTATCCTTCTGTGCTTTTCCATAGGTAACTATCTGATTGTATGCAACTGCAAAGGTGGCAGAAGTGCCCCAACAACTATCTGAAATAATCTATTCAGCCAAACATACACACAGAGTCACTGCAGCAGAAAACACCCCTCTCTCTCTCTCTCTCTCTCTTTTTTTTTTGCTTGCGTAAGGGGCTTCTGAATTTGTAGGTAAGAGCCATCAGATAGATAAGGTCTTATGCCATTCCTCTTGTTCCTTGAGCATGTATGTTTCCCATTTGATTATCTGGTTTGCCCTCTAGAAGCAAAACAGCACATTCCTTTCAGGATCTTACTTTTTTTCTAATAATAGGACTGATGGCAGCAAAAAGGATTCTATAAACTCAGGCTAATTGAACATGATAATAAAAAAAAAAAACATTGAGTTTTACCCCCCAAAAACAAACAAACAAACAAACAAAAACTCAGGTGGTTATTTACCAAATGGGTATATCTATTGCATGTAAATATATATGTTTTCAACCTGCTTTCATATACATTATCTCTTGGATCCTTGCAACAACCACGTTAATAATCCCAGCTGGAACATTTTAAAGTTTGCTAAATTCCAAGTGCATTTTCCTATTTCTTCCTAAAGGTACATGTACTGTTCGCTGGTATTACAGCCATTTGGGGAGAGAGCTATCTACCCTAATAGACTATAAATGCCTCAAGAGCAGGGGTTGGTTTTCTTCAACCTCTGGAATCCCCCAAGCACCTGGTACCATATGAATGAGGGCAGGTGTGCCCACTTAGCAAATAAACTGAGCTGACCTGCAAGGCTAACTTCATGGGCATGTGGCCCATGCAGTTGTCCATGTTCTCATGTTCAGAAGGGTCCCACGTTTGGTTTAACGCTCCCAAGTCACCATCTTGAAATCTGTAATAATTTTTTAACAAGTGCCCCCATTTTCATTTTTCACTGGGCCCCACAAATTATATAGCCAGTCCTGCTAAGCTATATAGATATATGTAGTAAATAATATGCTTTACACACACACACACACACACGCACACACACACACACGAAAGGTTTGGCCCTTTGCCTCCAGATCTTAGGAGATAAGCCCTTGGAATATCTTACCTAAAAAGGATGTTGGGCCAGTCCAGTAGTCTTTGGTAACCATGTGTTTTAAGGGGCGGGGTGTTGGGCCACGTGGTGTCAGCTCACCGTCTGCAGGGGCTGGAGACTAAGGTCAGTCATATACGCAGTCAGCTTTGTCTAAGTGACCAACACTCAATAAAACTTTGGACACCAAGCTTGGGTAAGCTTCCATGGTTGGCAACATTCTGTGTGTATTGTCATACATTGTTGCTGGGAGAAATAAATATTGTTCAAAGGACTCCACTGGGTGAGGACAACAGGAAGCCGATGCCTGGTTCCTCCTGGATCCTTCCTTATGCATCTCTTCCCTTTAGAGATTTTGACCTGCTTCCTTTCACTGTCATAAACCAAAATCATGAATATACTAGCTTTGCTAAGGTCGACGAGTCCTTCTGGCAAATTATGAATCTAAGACCACTCTCAGCTACTGGGGACTTTCCAAACTCACAGGTGACATTAAAGGGCTCTCATGTCCTCTGACTTACTATTAGGTTTGGTTAATGGAGAAGCCACACAAAAGACTGGACAAAACAAGGGAAGGAAGCTCAGGGAATTTATAATCTTGATTCTCTCCCCGTGAGACAGCATATTAAGCTGGCTGTGTTCCTGAAGATCAGAGGGCTTGATGCTCCTCACAAATCATCCTTTTCTAAATAACTCTCTCTCCTCCTTGTTTCCGTGAATATTTCCCCTACCCTCGTTTGGCAACAGCCCATCCACCACTATACCCGCGTTTGGCAACAGCCCATCCACCACTAGCCCTGGGTTTTTGTCTTGTGGGTTCCCTACATTCAACCACACCCTTGTGTAGTTGACCCTTGGGTATGAATTGTGCTGATCCACTTAGAAGCATATTTTTTCCAATAAATACAGTACAGTATTGTAAATGTAGTTTCTCTTTCTTATGATTTTCTTAATAAGATTTTCTTTCTTGTAGCTTACTTTATCATAATAAGACAGTGTATAAGACATATAACATACAAAATATGTGTTAATTGACTGTTTATGTTATCGGTAAGGCTCCCAGTCAACACTAGGCTATTAGCAGTTAAGATTTGGGGGAGTTGAAAGTTATATGCGGATTTTCAACTGTGTGGGGTCAACTGTAATTAGTTCCTTTGTAAGTACCCCCCAATTTTTTTTCCTAATGTGAGTGTCTTCTGTTTCCTGCCAGGACCCTGACTGATACAAAATATAAGAACAAAAAGTATGTAAAAATTTTGGCAGCAATGGCATTGTCTTAAATTTTGCAACAAAACCTTTAATATATTTGTACTTAAGAAAAAAAAAATGTTGAACAAAGTAATGACACATCTTGACAAGGAGCGAGCAATTCCACTCTCAGACATCCCAGTCCCTAAGTTCAGCCCTCTCTTCATCTGATCACCTCTCCGCGCGAGGACAATAGTCCCCCATCCCTCCCTTGGTCCCTCACCATCCCCCGCTGGTTGCTCTGGCCACTGTCTCTTCTCTCCTTCTCACGCTGTGAAAATCTCTTAGAATTGCTGAGTGTCTACTTGCAGTTTACTCCTGGAGTTTTTGTTTTTATTTTACTTCTATTCCCCACATATATTGAGGGTGGTTTCTGTGGGGGGCAGGTGGATTCCATCCTCCCTCCAGGCTGGTGCTCACATTCCCAGTGCCATGAAACATGGCGGCAGTGAAGGGCAGGACAGTGGACAGAAGCAAATATGACCAGAAAAGAGCAATTTAATCATTTCTATTTAAACAAATTCCCCCAAGAGTAAACAAATCCTCACTATTAAATGTGGTTTGTGTGGTCTTCTAAAAGAAAATTTAGCTTATTTGTAATCATTATTTTTAAAGGTAACAAAGAGAAAGAAATAGTGAAGATAACAGTTAGACACTCTAAGTCTTCCTTTAGTTGCACTGACTCCTTTTTGCTTAAACCAATTTCTGGGATTACCAGTAGGAAAAGATAGTTTGCAAATATTATATAATATTTAGAGATACCTAGTTTCTCATAGAACTATAAGTTGATTAAATGCTTTGTGTAGTACTTTTCCTAGGGAGCTTATACCAGGGAATAGAGATGGGTAGAGATTAGTGTCCTGGATCAAGGAGTGGGTGGGGAGAAGGAAATTAGAACTTATTAAACATCTACATCATGATATGCACTACAATTCATGCTTTACAGATACTGCCTCACTTAAAAATATTGTGAGATAGATACTATTTCCATTTTATAGACAGTTAACTTGCCCAAATTTTATACCTGGCAAGTCCAATCCACATCTTCATACATTTTACCATAGCATACTGCTTTAATTAATAATGTTAAATTGTCTAGTAACATCTTTTGTTCAAATTTTGTTATCTCACAATTTGCCTAGTAAATAGATTTTGTTCAAATTCAAGCACGATGCATTATTTTGTTAAGTGAATACATTTTGTTAGTTTATACTAAGGAATAATAACATCACCTAGGAGAATCTTCAGATATTGCGAAAAGTAGCTTATTCATATAAGAAGCCAAAAGTACTAAGTCAAGAAAATAACCCATCGAAGACCAGAGTTCTGCTGTTCAAAGAAGGATCTGAGTAATAGACTTTCCAAACATGAACTCGTCACATTTTCGATCTTTAATATGGCCAGACTAACAACGTATCTATCATTGATCGGGTTTCTGATTTACTCTTCATAGCCCACAGTACAAGCTGTAAATGCTACTGGCACCCAAGTTGACCTTCTGAGGCCCTGAAAGAGATTCCCAGGTTTAAAAAAATACATAGGTGTGACTCTCTGGAAAAGTTCAGGTCCAAGTTCGTGATACAGAGCTGTATGAGCCACAGATTATAATTTCCTCACTTGCTAGACCCAGTCTGTTTCACTTACGTTGTGTGCCTTCGGCCCTACAGAGCAGGTCAAAAAGGATCTACCCCAGGGCTTTTGCTAAGCCCAGCTTTAATTCTGATCCCCTCGATGTCCTCTGGACTGGGGGGGTTGTTCTCTCTGCTCTTCAAAAACACTAGGTTCTTGGCCTGCAGAATTCTGATTCAGACCACCCAACAGGGGCAAACATCCAGCAGAAGACAAGAGATTCAACCCGTAGGAAAATGGAACTAGTGAGTCTCTAGACTCTAAGAGTCTGGACACAGGAAAGAAGAGGGAGACACGGGGAAATCCGCACTGGCTGCCCCATGGCAGTAGCACCTGGGCTTGGCTGGGAATGCAGAATCCGGAGCCTAGGGCAGGCCTACTAAAAAAGAACCGGAATTTTCACAAGATCCCCAAGTAACTGGAATGCACATCAAAGTGGTTTTGTGTTTCTCTCACTCTAATTTCTCAAGCTAGAATAAGCATACAGGAAGACGCACACATTTTAAGTGACCACTTACACATGGGCACATCTGCACATCCGCCACCCAGATGAAATGTAAAACGTGTCCATCATGCCCAGAACATTTCCACAAGCTCCTTCTGAATCCACAACAGCTCTCTCGACCCCCTCCCAGAAATGACAATTCTACTGACTTCTATCATTATATACTAATTTAGCCTCTTTTTGAATTTCATGAAAATAGGACAGTTCAGGATGAATTTTTGTTAATTTCTGGCTTCTTTTGATCAAACGTTTCTGAGGTTCATTCATGTGGTGTGTGTGTCAGTAGTTATCCTTTTAAAAAACTGCTGTGTAGTGATTCCTATAAATAGACTACTTTTTTATTGTATGCTTCTGTTGATGGGCTTTTGGTATTTTCCAGTTTGGGACTACTGTGAATAAAGTACTTTGTGTGTGTGTGTGTGTGTGTGTGTGTGTGTGTGTAGACACATGTGGACACATTCTGAGAGGAGAAATGTCTAGGCGTGAAACTGTATGGGTAGGTGTGTGTGTTTAATTTTATTAGATATTACCCACGTGTTTTCCAATGTGGTTGGACCATTTTACACTCCCACGAGCAACAAGGAGAATTCCGGTCACTCTACTTCCTTGACAATAGCTGGTATTGTCAGCTGCTTAAATTTAGCCATTCTGGTGGGTGTGTAGGAGAATCTCTTTGTGGTTTTAATTTGAATTTTCAGATGACTAATGAGGTAGAGCACTTTTTTCATATACATGTTGGCTCTCAGATATCTTCTTTTGAGAAGTGTCTACTTAAGTCTTCTCTCCGTACTTTGAGTCACATATATATTTTTATTTTTATTTATTTTGTTTTTTTAAAGATTTTTATTTATTTATTTATTTGCGAGAGAGAGAGAGTGAGAGAGAGAAAGAGAGAGCATGAGAGGGGGCAGGGTCCGAGGGAGAAGCAGACTCCCCACGGAGCTGGAAGCCCGATGCGGGACTCCATCCCGGGGCTCCAGGATCATGACCCGAGCCGAAGGCAGTCGCCTAACCGACTGAGCCACCCAGGTGCCCCATATATATTTTTTTATTGTTGAGTTATAAAAGTTCACTAATATTCTACACAGTCTTTGTGAGACACATGTATGATAGGCAGCTCTTAGGACAGTTACCAATGATCCCCACTTCTTTGTATTCACAGCTTTGTATAATCCCCTTCTCTTGGGTGCTGGCAGGTAGCACTTGTGGCTTGTTTCTAATTAGTAGGAGGAAACAACATGTCACTACTGAGTTTAGGTTACATAAAATCGTATTTTACATCTTGCTCATAGGCTCTCTATTGCCTTGTTGGCTCGCATAATTTGAGGAAGCAAGGTCTCATGTTGGAGAGGTCCACTCTCAAGGAATTAAGAAAGGTCAGGGCCCTCAACGCAACTTCCCTGGAGGAATTCAATCCTGCAATCACCATGTGAGCTTGGAAGAAGATCCCTTCCATGTTCAACCTTTGGATGATATTCCAGCTCTGGCTGAAATCTTGATTGTTGCATTGAGAGAGACACTAAAGCAGAAGACCCAGCTAAGCCATGCCCAAATTCCTGACACACAGATATTATGAGATTTTTTTTAAGATTTTATTTATTTATTCATGAGAGACAGAGGGGGAGAGAGAGGGAGAGAGAGAGAGAGAGAGAAGCAGAGGGAGAAGCAGGCTCCCAAGGAGCAGGGAGCCTGATGTGGGACTCGATCCCAGGACCCTGGGATCATGACCTGAGCCGAAGGCAGATGCTTAACCATCTGAGCCACCCAGGCGCCCAGTGAGATTTTTTTTAAGCTGCTGAATTTATCATAATTTATTACACAGAAACAGATGATACACATGAATTACAAATGTTTTTCCCAAGCTATGAATTGTCATTCTGATGGTTGTGTGGCGGTATCTCAGTGCAGTTTTAATTTGCATTTCCCTAATGAGCCTTTTTGTATGCTTTTGGCTTTCAGGTATCTTCAGTATGAAGTATCTGTTCAAATCTTTTGGCCATATTTTTTTTTTTAAGATTTTATTTATTTATTTGACAGAGAGAGAGAGAGAGCACAAGTAGGCAGAGCGGCAGGCAGAGGGAGAGGGAGAAGCAGGCTCCCCGCAGAGCAGGGAGCCTGACATGGGGCTCCATCCCAGGACCCTGGGATCATGACTTGAGCCATAGGCAGACGCCTAACCGACTGAGCCACTTAGGTGCCCCAGCCATATTTTTAACTGAATTGTTTATCTTTTATTATTATTGAGTTAATATAGGAATTTTTTAAAAATTCTGGTTATAAGTTCTTTTTTAAATTCATATAATGAAAATGTTTCCTCCCAATCTATGCCTTTTTTTTTCTTTTGTAAAGGTATCTTTTGAAAAACAGCAAAAGAAAGTCTGAGAAGTCTAGATAATCAAGAGTGAGCTTTGAGAGAAAACCTGGGAAGACATATTTGAAGCGAGAGAGATGATGGTGGCTTGGAGGCAAAGCAGGCATTGTGAAGAGGTGATCAAATTCTGGATAGAGTCTGAAGATAAAGTATCCAGGATTTGGCTATAGGGTAAGAGAAAAATGGAAGAATCAATATTAGCTCCTACATTTTGGTTTTGGTAACTGAAAGTTCAAATTTTCTCCTTTTGAAGCATGCTGGTGACTTCCCTTTAAGATGAGGTATTTCCCACAGTCTCTACTACTCTCCATCAACCCTGGATAGTAAGGTCAAAGTCAGGTGCCATTTTTCATAATGTTTACATCATAACATTTTAATCTTTTACCTTATCTACCTCACCCATTTATATTATCAGGCAGAATCCTATAGATCTTTGGTTTTACAGTTCCAGGTGCAAAAACCGGTTCCCTAGATTTGACGTCACAAGGTGTATTCTTCTCAGCTATGTGTCATGTTGGGCAAACACATGACTTTCTTTTTTTTTAATTTTTTATTGTTATGTTAATCACCATACATTACATCATTAGTTTTTGATGTAGTGTTCCATGATTCATTGTTTGTGCATAAAACCCAGTGCTCCACACAGAACGTGCCCTCTTTAATACCCATCACCAGGCTAACCCATCCCCCCACCCCCTCCCCTCTAGAACCCTCAGTTTGTTTTTCAGAGTCCATCGTCTCTCATGGTTCGTCTCCCCCTCCGATTTACTCCCCTTCATTCTTCCCCTCCTGCTATCTTCTTCTTCTTTTTTTATTTATTTTTTATTTTTTCTTTTTTTTAAACACATGACTTTCTAAGATTTCGTTTTCTCATCTATCAGGTTCCTATCTCACAAAAGGAGGGAAAAAATTATCAATCATAAATTCATGTGAAATAATGACTACTCTGTCTTTTCTTTATTTGAAAGATGTTCATTTCAGCCAGCGCTGGACTCAGTTGTTTCCACTGAGTCAAAAACAGTTACTTTTTTTTGCAATACATTCCTACTTGATTGTTCTTTTTCCAGTCTCCCATCCACAAACTGACTGTGGTCACCACCACATTCTCTATCTAATAAATCTCATTTGTCTTATGACTCTTGAATCTTACTTGACTTCCTGTTTCCCATGAAACTTGAAGGAGCTCTGTTAATTTTCTCCTCCTTCATTGTGAACTCGGTTTCACTTGTGTCGGCACATACTTTACTCCCACCTCTGATTTGGCTTTGACTTGGCTTTGACTTGGTTCTCCCTCTCCATGGAGTGGCCCTTCACTTATATTTCTGTGCCACAAATTGGCTATCTTTTTTTATTTTTATTTTTTTAACAAATCTTTCTTCTTTATGAATTATTCCTGCCATTTGTAGTGACTTTCATCCTCTAGACTCAAGGGACTTACTTGTCTATATTTCTTTTAGAGTTACAAAAATCCTTGTGGTATTTCTTAATGGTTTCCTATTTTTCCAAATAAGGTGCTCTTTTAGGGCAGAAGTCATACTTCCCTTTTCTCTACATCCTCGCCAACATTTGTCTTTTTGATAATAGACATCGTAACAAGTATGAGGTGATCTCTCATTACGGTTTTGATTTGCATTTCCCTGATGACTAGTAATATAAGCCTCTTTCAATATACCTGTTGGGAATTTTTTGTATTCTCTGGAAAAATTTCTATTCATGTTCTTTTCCATTTTTAAATCAGGTTATTTGTGTTTTTTGTTACTGAGTTCTAAGTGTACCTTATATATTTTGTATATTAACTCCTTACTGGTATATGGTTTGCAAATATTTTCTCTCATTCCATAGGTTGTCTTTTCATTTGTCATTTTATTGATTGTTTCATTTGCTGTGCAGAAACTTTTTAGCTTGATATATTCCTATTTGGTTATTTTTGCTTTTGTTGCCTTTGTTTTGCTGACAAGTCCAGAAAATCCAAAATCGCTGCCAAGACCAAAGGAGCTTACCCTCCGTGTTTTCTTATAGGAATCTCATAGTTTCAGTTCTTAAATTTAAGTCTTCAGTCTATTCTGAGCTGATTTTTGTGTGTGGTATAATATAGGGGTGCAATTTCATTCTTTTGCATGTGGATATCCAGTTTTACCAAGACCATTTATTGAAGAGACTATCCATTCCCATATGTATTCTTGGCACTTTTGTCAAAAATTAGTTGACCACATATGCGTGGATTTATTTCTAGGCTCACTATTTGGTATCATTGATCTATGTGTTTATTCTGTTTTCAAGTCAATACCCTTCTGTTTTACTATAGCTTTGTAATATAGTTTGAAATCAGAAACTGTGATGCCTCCAGCTTTGCTTTTCTTACTCATGACTGCTTTAGTTATTTGGGGTCTTTTGTGGTTCCATATAAAATTTAGGATTTTTTTTTCTACTTCTGTGAATAGTGAGAATTGGAATTTTGACAGGGATTGTATTGAATCTGTAGGTCATTTTGAACAGTATGGACATTTTAACATATTAATTTTTCCAATCCATGAACATGAAATATCTTTCTATTTATATCTTCTTCAACTTCTTTTATCAATGTGTTATAATTTTCAGTGCATAGATCTTTAATCCCCTAGGTTAAATCTATTCCTAATTATTCTTTTTGATGCTATTGTTTTTTTTATTTTTTTATTGTTATGTTAATCACCATACATTACATCCTTAGTTTTGGATGTAGTGTTCCATGATTCATTGTTTGTGCATAACACCCAGTGCTCCACGCAGAACGTGCCCTCTTTAATACCCATCACCAGGCTAACCCATCCCCCCACCCCCTCCCCTCTAGAACCCTCAGTTTGTTTTTCAGAGTCCCATCATCTCTCATGGTTTCTCTCCCCCTCCGATTTCCCCCCCTTCATTCTTCCCCTCCTGCTATCTTCTTTTTTTTTTTCTTAACATATATTGCACTATTTGTTTCAGAGGTACAGATCTGTGATTCAACTGTCTTGCACAATTCACAGCACTCGCCATAGCACATACCCTCCCCAATGTCTATCACCCAGCCACCCCATCCCACCCACCCCCCCACCACTCCAGCAACCCTCAGTTTGTTTCCTGAGATTAAGAATTCCTCATATCAGTGAGGTCATATGATACATGTCTTTCTCCGATTGACTTATTTCACTCAGCATAACACCCTCCAGTTCCATCCACATCATTGCAAATGGCAAGATCTCATTCCTTTTGATGGCTGCATAATATTGCATCGTGTATATATACCACATCTTCTTTATCCATTCATCTGTCAATGGATATCTTAGCTCTTTCCACAGTTTGGCTATTGTGGACATTGCTGCTATAAACATTGGGGTGCATGTACCCCTTCGGATCCCTACATTTGTATCTTTGTGGTAAATACCCAGTAATGCAATTGCTGGATCGTAGGGTAGCTCTATTTTCGACTGTTTGAGAAACCTCCATACTGTTTTCCAGAGTGTTTGCACCAGCTTGCATTCCCACCAACAGCGTAGGAGGGTTCCCCTTTCTCCGCATCCCCGCCAACATCTGTCATTTCCTGACTTGTTAATTTTAGCCATTCTGACTGGTGTGAGGTGGTATCTCATGGAGGTTTTGATTTGGATTTCCCTGATGCTGAGCGATGTTGAGCACTTTTTCATGTGTCTGTTGGCCATTTGGATGTCTTCTTTGGAAAAATGTCTGTTCATGTCTTCTGCCCATTTCTTGATTGGATTATTTGTTCTTTGGGTGTTGAGTTTGATAAGGTCTTTATAGATTTTGGATACTAGCCCTTTATCTGATATGTCATTTGCAAATATTTTCTCCCATTCTGTCGGTTGTCTTTTGGTTTTGTGGACTGTTTCTTTGGCTGTGCAAAAGTTTTTTATCTTGATGAAATCCCAAGAGTTCATTTTTGCCCTTGCTTCCCTTGCCTTTGGCGATGTTTCTAGGAAGAAGTTGCTGCGGCTGAGGTCGAAGAGGTTGCTGCCTGTGTTCTCCTTTAGGATTTTGATGGACTCCTGTCTCACGTTTAGGTCTTTCAATCATTTGGAGTCTATTTTTGTGTGTGGTGTAAGGAAATGGTCCAGTTTCATTCTTCTGCATGTGGCTGTCCAATTTTCCCAACACCATTTGTTGAAGAGACTGCCTTTTTTCCATTGGACATTCTTTCCTGCTTTGTCAAAGATGAGTTGACCATAGAGTTGAGGGTCCATTTCTGGGCTCTCAATTCTGTTCCATTGATCTATGTGTCTGTTTTTGTGCCAGTACCATACTGGCTTGATGATGACAGCTTTGTAATAGAGCTGGAAGTCTGGAATCGTGATGCTGCCAGCTTTGCTTTTCTTTTTCAACATTCCTCTGGCTATTCGGGGTCTCTTCTGGTTCCATACAAATTTTAGGATTATTTGTCCCATTTCTTTGAAAAAAGTGGATGGTATTTTGATGGGGATTGCACTGAATGTGTAGATTGCTCTAGGTAGCATTGACATCTTCACAATGTTGGTTCTCCCAATCCATGAGCATGGAACGTTTTTCCATTTCTTTGTGCCTTCCTCAATTTCTTTCATGAGTATTTTATAGTTTTCTGAGTACAGATCCTTTGCCTCTTTGGTTAGATTTATCCCTAGGTATGTCATGGTTTTGGGCTTTTTTGATGCTATTGTAAGTGGGATTGTTTCCTTAAAAATTTTTTTAGAGTTCATTGTTGATGTATAGAAACACAACTGATTTTTGTATATTGATTTTGTATCTTGCAACTTTATTGAATTTATCAGTTCTAAGTTGTTGGGGGGGTTTGGTGTGATCTTTAGAGTTTTCTGTATATAATATGCCATTTTCAAATAGAGACAATTTTACTTCTCTTTAGATTTGGATGCCTTTTTTTTTTCTTGCTTAATTACTCTGGCTAAGGCTTTCAATGCTTGTTAATACAAGTGACAAGAGTAGGCACCCTGCACCCTTATTTTGTTCCTGATCTTAGAGGAAAATAGCATAATGATTTTGAGGTTCATCCATGTTTTTGGCGTATATCAAGAGCTTGTGCCTTTTTATTATTAAATTGTATTCCATCATATGGATATGCCAGGAAATTGGTGGACATTTGGACTGTTTCTAGTTTGAGGCTATTTTGAATAATGCTGCTATTACCTTTTGTACAAGTTCTTATGTGGACATATGTTTTCATTTCACATTGGTATATAAAACTAATAGTGGAATTACTTGATCATATGATACATTTATGAATTTACATTTAACTTTTTAAGAAAGTTCCAACTACTTTTCAAAGAGATAATTTTTAATTTAAAAAAAAATCCAGGGGTCTTCAAATCTTCTAAAGGAAGGAATACCAACAAAGGAAAGAAAAATGTTTTGACAGGGAAGCTTTGCTACTGCTCCACTTATATAGACATATATCTATAGTACCATGAGGCAAACCAGTGTTTTTTCATTGCTTTCCATTACCTATAAACCAAAACCTGTAAGCTGATTTGGAGAAATCCTACATAAATCTAATCTATTTCCATGTAATGATGATAAAGTATTTTAATGTCAAAAAACAAATAGCATATAACAAATATACTGACTTTGGAAGTTAACTGGGAAATTTCAAGTGACCCATGAAGGGGAATGTCACAGTCTCACTTTACAGTGATTATTGACATGACTTCCTGGTCCCACGTAGAGAATTCCCTCAAAGCATATAGGATGATTTCTCTTTTAAGATGAGGCAGAACTATCACAGCCAACATCACTTATATATGTTAAAGATTTATTTTATTTTTTAAAAAAAGCAAAAAAAAAGTCTTCAAGTGTTTAGTAGAAGTTAGCAATGTTGTTGGATCTAGTTGGATGAATATCAAAATTGACATGTATTCAGACGTGGTCTGTACAAAACAGCTTTTGTTTTTTTTTTTTTTTTCTAGGAAGTGTCCTATGCATTTCAATTATATCCTGGTGCATGAGTGTGATGGATTATTTCAAAATATTATGTTGTCCAATCACTGTGCATTAAGCATACACTAAATATCATGAGAACAAAGGGCCTGGGGAAACCAGTTCCAGTAAATTAAGATCCACCTTAGATGTTATTCCCATGAGCAACCTTCATTTGAACTTGACTAGGATGATTATAAAACTTTATTCAATTTAGGCCCAAGGGATATGCATTTCACTAATAATGAAGGAACAAATCTTAGTTGTTTTTTTTTTTAAAGATTTTATTTATTTATTCATGAGAGACAGAGGAGGAGAGAGAGAGAGAGGGAGAAGCAGAGGGAGAAGCAGGCTCCCAAGGAGCAGGGAGCCCGATGCAGGACTCGATCCCAGGACCCTGGGATCATGACCTGAGCCGAAGGCAGACGCTTAACCATCTGAGCCACCCAGGCGCCCTACAAATCTTAGTTTTAAAAACGTATATATATATTTTTTCTCATATCAACGTAATTCATGAAATAAACCAAAGAAAGAATATGCTCATTTTCATTCTTGAAATTTACCGGATATGTTGCTTTTTACTTAAAACCAAACCTGATATAACATTGGAATGAAGCATTTGAGAGGATCATTCAGGTTTCAAACCTGAAGCAGGAAAAAAAAAAAAAAAGAATCAGAGTTTTGCTGATGTGTGCCATGTAATTTTGTAGAGAAAGAGTCCCACCTCCAAGAAAAAAAAAAAAAAAGGCGTTCCCCACATGGAACTGTGAAAAAGTTAACGTGTTCTGAACATTTCAGAAAAAGAAATGGATGTACTAGGAAAACTGGGCTTATTGTCACTTAAATACTACTATTTTCTCAGAAATACATGGCAGTATAATGTTATCAATTTTAAATTGCTACCAATGGCAATGTGAATATATCACTGCCATCTCCGAGATGTTCTGCAAACATTTCTCTCCATGACCAAGCCACAAATCCAATTTGTGCCCAGTTAAATCCTCATAAAACAGTGTCTTTGACAAATGATTGTTTTTTTCCTTCCCAACCCAGAGAAATGCCAGACTGGGCTATTTTCACTTTTGGTGGGAAATGTTCCATTTAGACTGACGCACAATTACGTGGCAAATATCCTGATGTTCTTTTCTTGTCATATGGCTGAACTTTATGGAGAGTTGTGAAACGACCTGATAATAAAAATAGCTAACAGTCTGTTTCCAGAACGTTACTTGCATTATTCACTTATTTGTTATACCAATGCTGAGTTAGGTACTATAATTATACCCATTTCATATATGGGGGAAACAGACTAATGAAGACTAAATAATTTACCTATAATCAATAAGTGGCAGCCTCATTTTCACTGTCTTTTATCATTCTTTGTTCATATTGAACAAGAAGACTTTGATTCACCCATTTAAAAACATTGTTCAATATCCTTTCGGATTATAAGCAAAAAGTGAGTGTTTCTAGTATCTAGAAGATTTTCCTATGAAACCATATTGATTTTGTGAAGAAACACAAATTACATAGGGGAATTATTTAAAAGGTGTTGGATACCTAAAATTTATTAATATAGTAAAAATAGACTATTTAAAAATACTTTGCAGATAGAACGATACATATATACATGCGTGCATATAGACAAACATACACTGCCAGAAAGGACTCCTAGACTATTATGTGAAATCCTCCTCTGTCCCTAAGTGGTGAAGTTCTAAAAGTCAAAATGCCTATGATACCTCTGGTAGGCAACTAGGATAACTGAAGAGCCTTCGGCCCCAACTTCTTACCAGGTAACGGAAATGAATCCTGATTGGTTGGTGAACAGATCTAGTCCAAGACTAAAAGAGGGGTGAAAAGGATGAGTGGGCAGAAGCCATCTTGACCCACTGACCTACTTAACCCAGTCTTAGTTTTCTCACAATTCCTACCCTATGTACCAGCTAACCTAGCCTCTTTGTTAATCCCTCTATAGACCAGGAATGGCCCGTGGGACAATCTTCTGAGTCATCTGGAGTGCTTATCACTGTCTCCATACCTATGCATCGTACTTTAAAACATTTTGAAAGGCTTCCTCATCCCACTTGATCTCATATGAGATGCCACTTTTTTTTTTTTTTTCACCCCTGTAACAAGGAAACTAGGATCAATGACCCAAGATCACAGTTGGGAAGATCGGCCATTCTTGGTTTAGAATAGGGGTTACTAATCTTTTTCTGTAGAGGTCCAAGGAAAAAATGTTTTCAGCTTTGAGGGTCATATAGTCCCTGTCACAACTACTCACCTCTGCCACCGTTGTGCAAAACCAGCCATAGACAATCCGTACATAGATGAGTATGGTGGTGTTCTAATAAAACTTTATTTATAAATACAGGTGGCAGGCCAGATTTGGCCCATGAGCACATAGTTTGCCATCCCCTGGTTTGGAATGATGTACCATGTGATTCTGGTGCTGAGTTATTTCTGGAACCTTTATCCCTCCTTCATATTCATGAAGAGGAAAGGAGTATGAGCATCCCACGGACCTGGTCCTGGCCGCAGAGCCCTGGCCTCACCTATGTCTGGTTTAGGTATTGTATCCTTAGGTAGTTTTGCACAACAGTACCAGGAGATCAGATATCAATACTAATTTTTGCATTCCCTCTGAACATATTATTTTAAATTGTGGAAATTGTTTTTATCTCTGGCTAATAATTGCTAATGTCATCAAAAACAAAGAGTGCAATATTTTACTTAACAGAGACTGATTTGGGTCCTTTTCAGGGGGGCGTTGCCTTAATTACATGGAGTGGCCAGGCACTGTCAGACTTCACACATAGGTTTGTTTGCACAACAGCAAGACTGCGGCTACTTGGTTTATGTGCTTAATAGGTGGGTGTACTCCGCCACACAGTGTGAATTTTTCAAAATGAAAGGCTTGCAGTTGGGAGTTGCAGAGGGCTTGTGTCATGGAAAGAGAAAATGAAGGATTCAAATAGTAAACATCTCCATCTTTTAAATAGGCCCTTCATGCACAGCACTCGAACACAGCCTCCTTGAAGAGAGCTGATGTCGTGAGCTGCGCCCAAGTGACCAAATGTTCAAAGCTGGGAAACAATGCACGCAAGGGCTATCCCTGCAATCTGCAGTGAGCGCGAGAGTCATTCGGGGAAAGGTTCTTGGCACAGTGATGGAACTAAGCTTTTAGTCCAGCTCCCGTTTCTAATCCTAAATCAAACCACTACACTCAGTCTCTCACTTTAATAAGCACTAAATCCACATGCTAGGTTTCAAAAGAAAGAAAAAACCTACTTTAACTATTAAAACTTCCCTGAAACCTACTCATGGGAACAGAGAACATATGGTGTTGTAATTTTTTTTTTAAGCAAGACATCTGTACTATTCAAGAAATAGCTAAAATCTGTCAGATTCCAGAAACTTTTATAAGCTGGACTCCAAAATAGATAAATTATTTTTATTAGACTCAGCCATGGACAATTCATGAAGAAAATTCTAGCTGGAAAACAACTTTGCAAAAAGAGAAGCTTTGGTAAAGTGTCAGCTTACATCTTGATTTCAAATAGCAAATGTTAAGAAAACTACTTTAATTTTCAATGCACGTGTGATGGAGTTCAGCTACAAAAATCCTGTGCATCAGTAATGGGAAACAATGGTGAATGGATCAGATCTCCTGCTGTGACCTCTCCAGGAAGGATTCTTGAGTGCTTAGAGCTAGCTATTACATGATTTCTATTTGTGAGCACCTACTATGGACCAGGCATCTTGCAGGGCACGTGGAAATGCAGGGCACTACACAAACGAGTAGAACGTCAGCCTGCAGAGAGCTTAAACCTTAAAACAGACTTTAAAAATGACAGACAATTAATGGACTGCAGTGGGGTCTGGGAAAACTTATTTAAGAGCTTGGTTTTTACTTGAAGATGACCGTTACTCAACACAATGGCTGGAAGGGTGTCTTCCAGGCAGCTGGAACAGAATCCACACCTTGAGGACTGGAAATGAGACATGTCTGAGGAAAGCAAAGCATATCAGCAAAGCTGGAGCAGAGAAAATGAAGGAACTAAAACACCTAATTCTGAGAGAGGTGGATGGGACAAGTACTACAGGGGTTTGAAAGACACAATAAGGACCTAACAGTTCATCTGCATTATCCTTTTCTTTCTACCATCAGAAATGGTTTCCCCAAAGCACTCTGGATATAAACTCGTTTCCAGAGAGAAATATGCCAGGCAATGGGCTCTAAATCCTCGGATGCAATGCTTAAGCCAGTCTTTGAATCACTGAGCACAAAATTTACATCAGTTTTGTAGAAATAAATAGGATCAATTAGTAAATAGTTATCTTAGAGTAGATGGTATGAGGAACAACAAATATGCCAAGTGAGCACTAGGTGTTCAAGTGCACTGAGGTAACTTCTAGATATTTTAAATTTTTCATAGCAATTGACATAGCAATTAGAAAGTGACTAAAAGTACCTTCCAATGAAAACAAAATCAACTAAGTGCAACAAAACAAGACATTCCATTGAAAAAAATCTGCTATAAAAAATCTACATAACAGGGTTAATTGTTTTGGAACACAGAAGGGAAAAAATTCACCACTGTAATATTGATTTTTATTTATTTTTTGCAAACACTTGTCCAGTTTTGTACATCTTTACAGTAACAGTTATTCCTTTATTTTCAGTATGCTTTCACTTAATGTTACTTTCCATATTTCAAAAGATTCTACATCATCATTTATAATGACTGCAAATATTCCATCCCTAAGTAATTAATTGTGACAATTCTGATTATGTGTCAGTGTTGCATGATTGAGAAAGTTGGTTAAAAAGGAAAAGGTTTTCTGCACTAGGGTTGATGTATGCTCAAATCACTAAATTTAAGTAAAAAGAAATGAATCATTTTAATGACATTGTTGGAACAGTGCACGGTCCTTTCACCTATAAAATTTGGCAATACCAAAATGAATGGAATAAATTTCAGAAATCTGAATATCTGCTAAAACCACTTACCATTTAAATAGTACTAATTATTTTTAATAGGCCTTATTTTTTTAAAGCAGTTTTAGGTCCACAACAAAACTGAAAGGAAAGTACAGAGTTTCCATATACCCACTCTGCCCCTGACACATAGCCTCCTTCTCTATGAACAGCCCATACCACACAGATACATTCGTTACAATCAGTGAATGTACACTGACACATCATTGTCACCCAAACTGCACAGTTTACATTAGGGTTCACTCTTGGTCTTGTACATTCTATGGTTTTTGACAAACGTATAACGACATGCATCCACTATCATAGTATTGTATAGAATAGCCTCATCTACCCTAAAAATCCTCTGTGCCCTGCCTATTCTTCACTCCCCCATAACCCCTGTCAATCATCAATCTTTTTACTCTCTCCATAGTTTCACCTTTTCCAGAAGGCTATATAGTTAGAATCATAGAGTATGTAGTCTTCTCAGACTTAGTGATATGTACTTATGTTTCCACCATGTCTTTTCTTGGCTTGATAGCTCATTTATCTTTAGCACTGTGGAGTATTTCATTGTCTGGATGTTCCAGAGTTTATTTATCCATTCATCTACTGAAGGATATCTTGCTTGCTTCCCAGTTTGGGAAATCATGAATAAAGCTCCTGTATACATCTGTGTGCAGGTTTTTGTATAGACATATGTTTTCAGCTCATGGGGAGTTGAAATATCAGAGCACAATGGCTGGATCATATGCTGAAAGTATGGTTAGTTTTGTAAGAAACCACCAAACTGTCTTCCAAGTACTTGTACCATTTTGCATTCGACCAGCAGTGAAGGAGAGCTCTCATTTCTTCATGTTCTCATCAGCATTTGGTGTTGTATTTTGGATTTTCACTATTCTAATAGGTGTGTAGCACTACCGATTACTATTTAAAAAAAAAAAAAACACAAATAAAACAAGTCTTGATTCAGCAAAGACTTGAAATCATTTTGTCGAGGTTCTTTCTCCATAATTTTTGTTTGTTTACACTAAGAATGCCAACAGTATCCATAATGCAATGGAACTCCATTTTTATCACCCAAAAGCAAAGACTCTAACAGATCATGGAATTATTTCTTTTTTACTTTTCTTATTTAATATTTTTATCAGAAGTATTCATAAAAAATAGGGAAAAAACTTACACAACTTGCAATCTACTCTGTGCACACTGTGATCTCTTCTGATCCCTCCACCTACCCCCTCCCTCTTCTTCTTCCCCTACACCCCCCCAACCTCCTTCACTCCCTCCCTCCCTTTTTCTCAATTTCTTAATTTCTTTAGTCCACTCCCATTATATTTTTGCTTCCACTACTCCAGTGAAACTACTCTTGTAAAGATCACCAACAACTCCTTCTTGCCAAATCCAGAAACCAACCATTTGGCTTCTTCTTACTAGACTCCAGACAGCTTCCACACACCATGCTTTCCTATAACTCCATTCATTCCACTGAACACACCTTCTCATTCTGTGTCCTTCACTACTCTACCTCCTATCAAACTCTAAATTTTAGAACCAAAAGGGCTCAGCTATAGAGTATGTATGCTTCACTACATATGCTTTCTTCCCTAAGTAATCTCATTCAATCCCATGGATTTAAAATCTTCTATCAGCTGATGAGTTCAAAAATATATGGTTCCAATCCTGAACCCTACGTGAACTCCAGACTCATAAATCCAACTTTAAAACTTAAAATACACTGAACAGAATAATTCATTCATAAATCTTCCTTTTCACACACCCCTATCCACACCCTAGATGCAATATTCTGCAGTCTCATGCTTCTCAGAGAATAGCACCTCTCTCTGCTCACTGGTTTGGGCCTAAAGTTCAAAGTCTACCTTCATTTCTCACTACCCCCAAGAGCAAAATCAATCGGAAGTTCTTCCGGCTCCATCTTCAAAACATCCTAAATCCTTCTGCTCATCAACACCCTCCTTTTACGCAGCCACTGGGTCTCCTTGGACTGCTATTGTTGCCCACCTGTTCTTACTCCTTCCTCTCTTATTCCCGTGCAGAACATCCTTCACACAGGGGCTGGAGTCATGTGACATGATGTAAGAAACGGACTTTCCTTGCCCCAGTTTTGCTGAAACATCAGTAGCAGGTACCAAAGCAAGTGTCAGGCAAATCCTCACAGGTGGTTTTCCAAAAGAAGTCCTCGATAACTTTTTCCAATTATCTAGAATCTCTCTCACCCATTCTGAACAAGAAAGAATCCAACAGAAAGAGGATTTAGGAAGATGCTGGGTAAAGGGATGTCTTTGCTTCCTGTCCAGGAGAGCTGCCAGGAAGACAAGGAACTTTCAACAAGAAGGGTCTGGATGCGTACTTCTGGATGCCCAGGAGCCTAGCAAGAATGTTTAGTGATCCACAGGAATAGAGACTTAAATACCCCAGTCAAAGAAAATACAGGAAACACTGGCCCACCACAGTATCTCAGGAGAGAAGATTTCTGTTTTAACCATGTTTTAGGCCCAGGGAATGCAAAGCCACCCAGCCCAGTCTCATCCACCCACAAAAGCCATGTGGAGGGGCTCTAGCGGGCAAGGAGAGACGTCAGTCAGACCCTGTTTCCAATGCAGGCAGGCTTCCCAGAGAGCGCCAGCCTGATTGGGAGAGAGGAGAGAAATGAGCACTAAATCAAATTCAAGATTTGGATTGTTACACAGGGCTAGACATGCTCCTTAACTGAAACTCTGTTTGCTATTTAAAGTCACTACAGAACTGTGTATTAAGAAAGAGTGAGCAGAAATGTTGCAGGTCTGCCAGAGTTTTCATCCAGGACCAGAGCAAGGTGATTCCTACTGAATACATTTTAAGAGACGGTGGGGAACAACATATAAAGGCATTTGACTTTGTTACCAGTCACACTTGTTCAAAAATCCCGTTATGTGATCTACTACATATATAAATCAGACCCTATCTCTCACCTCTGTAATTCCCTCTGATGCCCTCCACCGTATTTAACATAAGATCTAAATTTCTTCCATTGCCTTTAGAATAGGATCCAAGCAGGATCTATCTCGTAGCCTGCAAGGTTCTACCCAATCTGGCCCCTGTTGAACACTCCCCACTCCACCCCAACCATTTCCCCCTTGCTCACTGTTCCAAACACACTGGTCTTCTTCCCATTCTTCAAACAGATCAAGCTTATTCTTTCTTCAAGGACTTTCCCTTTGCTGTTCCTTGACCCTGGAATCTTCTTCCTTTAGATATCTGCAACTAGAAACCTTCAAAATTCTTTGTGGTCTGCTAAAATATCACCTTTTCAAAGCTATCTTCCTAAATTACATTATCTAATTATGACTCTTCCAACATTAAGGCACATGAGCTTTAGTTACCCTCATACACTGTCCTTCCACCAACATGACGTTTCTACAGTTCTCCAAGGAAGAAATCAAAAGGAATTAATAATCAATAATTCCATCACTGTAACCATGATGAAAAGTACGAGATAGATAAGGACCCCACTTAGGTTAGAATAAGCTTTTTCAGTTACAACTGACCCTTTTACTATTTACAAATGACTACAACACATTGACTATTTAGAAAAATTTATTTTTATTGTAATAAAATATATCTAACATACAATGTACCATGAGCCAGTTTTAAGTGGACAGTCCTGTGGCATTTAGTACGTTCACACTGTCGTACAACCATCACCACCACCCGTGTCTCTGGAACTTTTCATCTTCCCACCTGAAACACTAACTCCTCCTTCTCCTTCCCCCCAGTTCCAGCTAGCCACCATTCTACTTTCTGTTTCTACGAATTTGACTACTCTGGGTACCTCATGTAAGTGGAATCACATAACATTTGTCCTTTTATGCCTGGTTTATTTCACTTAGCATAATGTCTTCAAGGTTCTTCATGCCATACCATATGGCAGAATTTCATTCCTCTGTAAGGTTGAATAATATTACACTGTACGTAAAGGCCATGTTTTGTTTATCCATACATCCACTGATGGACATTTGGGTCATTTCCACTTTTTGGCTCTTGTGACTAATGCTATTATGAACATGGGTGTACAAGTATCTGATGAGTCTCTGTTATCAATTCTATTTGGCATTTATCTAGGAATTGCTAGATCGTATGGTAATTCTCTCTCTCTCTCTCTCTCTCTCTATATATATATATATATATATATATTATTTTTTTTTTTTTTGAGGAATCGCCATACTGCTTTCCACAGCGGCACATTGACTTTTTTTTTATAATTTTTATTGTTATGTTAATCACCATACATTACATCATTAGTTTTTTATGTGTTCCATGATTCATTGTTTGTGCATAACACCCAGTGCTCCATGCAGAATGTGGCCTCTTTAATACCCATCACCAGGCTAACCCATGGCACGTTGACTTTTAACTGCACAATAGCAATTATAAATGTGTGTGGTTTATTTTCTCTGTGTCAGGTCCTTTACTTAAGTGACTCTGCTATTATGTCACATTCAATTCTCATATGAGACAGGTTCTTTTTTTCACCCTTGATTTGCAGATGAGGAGAGCTGCCCAAGTGGATACATTAGTAAGTTGCAAAGCCTGGATTTGAGGTCAGCCTGACTCCATAGCCTGTGCTTTCATCCACTGCACTCTTGCTGCCTGGAGCCATTGGTTTGGGGTTGTCCAGAGAGGAGAAAAGTGACCAAGCTGCCTCTCTGTGACCTGCCTTGTTAACAGTTTAATCTTCTAAGTAGGTGGCATTATAATATGGCACCTTATAATCTCTAGAACCCAAAGAAACCCTTGGAATCATGAAAAATTAAGCTCAAAGACATAGAATACATATTTTGCCTATAGGAAAGAAAATTATGAACTTTTGTTTTCTTACATGGCAGATTATTTTAGGTTCAAATCTCTTAGCACCTAAGCCTCTTCTAATTGAAGGTCCCCTTTCTGAACTTCCTTCTGATTTAGATGGTCAGTGTATGGGAAAGGCAGACAAATAACTGTTTCTTAGAAGAAATGCAGACGAGCCAGTATGTGGACACATGTCTTGGAGAGGGAAGGAAAAGCAATACCAGCGGCCTTAGCAGGTCACGACTGATGAGATTACTCAGTCCTCCAAATGCAAATAAAGTAAACTCACTCTCCAACAGGAATATCACGACAAATAGAGGTCTCCCATTAACCTGAACAAAGCATTCCTCCACATTCTAAACAAGGATTATTGCATCCAATTATACCGAGACTCAGACAATATGCCAGTAATAAGCAGCCCAAAGAGGAAATCCCAGTTTATATGACTCACTGTTTTGAACAAATATTAACATTGGCTAGCCAACATTTCCCTTTGTATCACTTTTCCAGATTACCAAAAAGTTATATAATACTTCAAAGTCGCTAATACAGGCAAAATAAACTAGATAAACTATTTGGATTACTCATTTCATTACCAACAGCTTCAGTCAACTTACTTAGTAAAAGAAGAAAAACACACACACACACACACACACACACACATTCTCCGCGCATTGTACCAGGCTCGTCTTACTCTGAGAAGTACCAACTTGAGAAGGGATCCAGACAGCATCTCTTCATATCAACCAGTTTAAAATCAGCTCAGCTTGAGCATAAAGGAGTCTCACAGAAAACAACTTCTGCAAATGTCAAAGAGCTCTTTCTTCAGAGGCTTTACCTAGGCTGGCCTATGATACGTTAACAAATCTTCAGCAATTGACAAATGTAAATAATATAAATCTCTCTGCCGAGATGGACAAATTCACTTTTTTTTTCCTGGGAATCACAAAATAATAATGATGACATTATTCAGCAAATTCATGCCCACATGCAAAATGATAATCCAATTGACCTTAAACGAAAGGGTTTAGATTAGAGTAGCTATAAAGATAGTCCTTCACGGACCTAAATCTTTAGGGCTCTTCATTTCCAATGAAAGCCAAATTTACATTCTATGTCCATGCTATCACATCAAAACATGAGTAACTTGCCCTTTCTTCTTGCGATCTGGGTATAAGGTTTGAGGAAATTTTCCTATGTGAGGTAGGTGATGAGTTTGAAGAAGTTCATGGATGGGGGGGCATTGAGTGATTTGTCCCACAGGATTTACTGAGCACACATTGCTAGGATTTTCATCTTTATTTATTATTTGCCCAGTGTTGTTCAGGAATTTCGGTAGGTGATAAGTGCTGTAAGCGCCCTGTCCTGTTTGCAGGATCCTGTCATGACCGTGGCACTGGAGGTAAGCATGTGTGGCCACACACAGTGGCAGAGCAGGGGCTCATAGCAGAGAGTGAAGATGGTAACGGGTGAAGGAACGCTGAGCGGAGAGCAGAAAAGAAAGAGGATTCAGGGCTTGGAGCACACACATGAATAAGGAACCCCTGAAAACCATCAAGCAAAATGAATTCCCAGACACAAAGTACACAAAAGCCAAAGCGATGAGAAAACACACATGTGTGTATGTTGTGTGTGTGCATATAATAATATTAGAGAGGAATGTATATTTCCATATGTTAGCATATGTGTGTATCTGTGTACTAATTTCAGGTAGAACCCTTCAATACAGATATTCTGGAAGACATAATTTCTAAAAGGGGAAGTCAACACCAGAGAGAGGAAGTAAGAAAGCAGAGGGGAGCAGAAAGAAAGATTAGCTAGGTCAGAGTTTGACCCCGTTTTGTCAATTATGGATCCCCTTAACCTAGATTTCTCTTCCTAGACTATTGATTTAGCTTTGCTTCTGAACCCTCTTGGATGCCACTTGCTTTAGAAGCAGGAAAAAAAAAAAAAAAAAGTCCATTGATTTTTCTCATGGTCAGTCTGTTCCTAAGGCCCTTACAGCTAATCAGTTACCACCTCCCCCTACTTATCTTATCAGGGCTTTCTAATTTCCTCCATTAAGAGATGTCTGACTCTGTAGTGCTGAAATCTCACAGTCTGGGTACATAAGGAGATTAAACTGAGTCACTGACTCCCCTTGATCTTCTCTACTTCCCCTTATTGAAGGCGTGTCTCTGTTTACCATGCAAGATAAGGGGGTGCAGACAAGGCAGGAATCGGATCTTAGAAGATGCAAAGGATTTAGATCTTTGTGTTGTGTATACAGTAGGTGACAAGAAAATTCCACATGGGGAAACTATAAAGGGTTCCTCAACTATAGCTCATTATACTCTGCTTATGAAAAACCAGAGCTCTGATGATGTCTGAGGGTGTAACCAGATTCCAGCCTTTTTAAAGAGTAGTGATTAGCTGAAGTGTTTCTGACAGCTAAATAAATATTTTCTAAATAAAAATATACTGTATGTTTTAAACGGAGTATCAGAACCATTTTTAGAAAGGAGGATGGCTGCTCTGGGATTCCCCAGCTGCCAGGCTCTGTTCTAAGTAGAAGCTGCTAGTTTCTGAGTGTCGCCAGCTGGAAGCTCCACTGTGCCAGCTAAATGGCATTTTGGTTAAACAATTCAAGGTCTAGAGCTGCAAGAAGCAATGCGTATCTGAATAAGTCATGCAAACTTTAGAAAAGTCCATTGGAAAAGCTTTGTGGATGGATGGGTATAATCCTAGATTTAGGATCTAGTAATGAGTAATCACTGGGGAGACACAGAGAAAGAGTCCCAGAGAGTCCCAGAGAGTCCCAGACAAAGAAAGAAACCCTTATCAAGCAGTAACTAATCCCAATAAGGGTGGATGACATGGAAACCAAAGAAATCAATGTGGCAGCCTTGAGTGTTCTCTTGCAAGATTAAAAAGAAAAAGGAATTATTAAAAAGTAGGAGACGTGAGATATAATCTAAGGACAAACAGAAAAATTTACAACACCGTGAAAGGTATTTAAAGAGTACTTACAGGCCGGAATGACCTGAGAATGTATGTTACAGATATGGTTATGACTGTATTAAAATTATACATACATGGAGTAAAATCTTCAGACGATATAAAAGTTATTCTTTATCCAGAGAAGCAGTCACTTGGTTTCTTATGTATTCTTCCAGAAACTTTCTATATGCATACAAGAAAAATGCACATCAGTGGTTCTCAAATGGAGGGAATTTTGCCCCCACTGGAGCAAAATTATATTCAAGTCAGAAAAAAAGAAATTAAATAATTCTTTGCATAAGTGATTTCTAGAATATCTGGAACAAGGTATTCTATAACATACAAAGAAATGATCTCAAGGCAACTATCAGAAATCTTTAGAATCATGAAGAACAGGAGACATAAACAAAATTTTTCCTGACTTCAAAGAGACATGGGATACTTTCAAATAAATGTATATTAGAATCAGAATGCCTTTTTTAAAAAAAACTCTAGAACACATTATGAAACAAATGGTTTATAGACAGAAAAATGTGTGATCAGCACTAGAAGTTCATGAGTCCTAAAAAATAAACCATGTGAAGAAATTTCATTTACATTTTAATGAAATAAAAATGTAGATCAGGTGAAATATACACAGAATCATTTTAGTCAACAAAATATCTGGTAGTTCATTCATGTCGTAACAGTAAGATGGAGACATTTATACAGAGGGTTGTTATTAGCTAAATTTATACCTGAAAGACGTGCAATATCAAAGGAGTGTCAATCAAAAATATCCAAGTAAAAGGGTCTACATTTTTTAATTTAAATTCAATTAACATATAGCTTTTATTATTAGTTTCAGAGGTAGAGTTCAGTGATTCGTCAGTCTTATATAACACCCAGTGCTCATTACATCACATGCTGTCCTTAAGGCCCATCACTCAGTTACCCCAGCCCCCTACCCACCTCCCCTCCAGCAACCCTCAGTTTGTTTCTTATGATTGAGTTTCGTACGGTTTGTCTCTCTCTCTGATTTCTTCTTGTTTTATTTTTCCCTCCCTTCCCCTATGCTCCCCTGTTTTGTTTCTTAAATCCCACATATGAGTGAAGTCATGTGATAATTTTCTTTCTCCAACTGACTTATTTTGCTTAGCATAATACCCTCTAGTTCCATCCACATCGTTGCAAATGGCAAGATTTCATTTTTTGATGACTGAGTAATATTCCGTTGTATATATATACACCACATCTTCTTTAGCCATTCATCTGTCAATGGACATCTGGGCTCTTTCCATAGTTTGGCTACTGTGGACATTGCTGCTATAAACCCTGGGGTGCTGGTGCCCCTTCAGATCACTACATTTGTATCTCTGGGGTAAATACCCAGTAGTGCAATTGCTGGGTCATAGGGCAGCTCTCTTTTAACTCCTTGAGGAACGTCCACACTGTTCTCCAGGGTGGCTGCACCAGCTTGCATGCCCACCAACAGTGTAGGAAGGTTCCCCTTCTCCGCATCCTCGCCAACAACTGTCCTTTCCTGACTTGTTAATTTTAGCCATTCTGACCAGTGTGAGGTGGTGTCTCATTGTGGTTTTGATTTGTATTTAATGGTGAACAAGCAAATTCTGTCCCATAGGACATTTGTCATCCTTTGACAAAAATAATCAACAACTTCCAGGAAAGGCACATTTATTAAATTTTAAATGAGTTAAATTGTGGGATCTATAGTTAATTAATATGAAGAATTCTTCCACATATTTGGCACTTACCTAAGTTCTTTGCACGTTTTTTGCATTAATATGTAATCACAAAACCCTACTGCAATAATAATTGAAGAGCAAACTAAGGCACAAAGAAGTTAAGTGACTTGCCCGAAGTCACACAGCTAATAAGTGTAGATCTGGGCTATGAGCTCAGGGTCTTTGGCTTCAGAGGCTATGTCATCAATCATGATACTTTACCTTCCTCTAGGATTGAATGAAGTCATAAATAATAAATAATGATGTCAAGATTCAAAGTTATTCCCACAGGCCACAGTATCATGAAAAAGCTTGTAAGACACACATGTCTTATCTCACATCAGCCTCCAAACTAGTGATCATTTCAGCTGTATCCTGGACGCCGGCTCCTCATGGGAGCGATACGGCAATATTCAATGCGTGGCAGTATCAGTTTTTGCTCTCTCCAACTTGCTCAGCTGGTGCCGGGAGGGTAGGAGCCAAGGCAGAAGAGTTTAGCTCTTACGTTTAGCAACCATGCCCACCAAGCAGAGGAGGACTCGGGAATGACATTTTATCCCATACCATTTCAAGTGGTTTCTGGGAAGACGGCCAAGCCACACCTCTGCCTGACCCTCACAATACAATTCAGGAGATTGCTAGGAATTTGAGTATGCAACAAGAAAATGGAATTGGATTTCTGAAAATATTTAAGTGGTGACCCATTAGCCATCTAAGTAATACGCGCCAGAAAGGACTTATACAGAAGCTCTCAGTGGTGTGCTGGTATGGAAAGGAAAGTAACTTTGGAATAGGAAGGTCCCGGAATGGAAGAATATTGATGGCTTGTTCACTACAAGCCTTGCGGCTTGCTTGCGGCTGGAAATCATGGAAGCAAAAATCAAAGTTGGGTATCACATAGGCCTTGTCATGACAAGAGCTGGAATCTGAGGGTGGGGCACAGCAACAACAGTCTTTAAACCTGCATGGAAACTATGTTTCCTTCCACATACCAAGTCTAATTGATCCATGGTGGCTGCCAGAGGGTAGTGTTAAGGATGAAGTTTCTGAAGCTGCACCCCAGCCCTGGGACCAGGCCTGTTGTAATTGATCAGCGACTGTTGCCATGTCTGCACCCTCTAGCTAACAGCATTACTTCCAGTTAGTTTTGTGATATGGAAGATCATGGTTCTAGGAAGTCACTTTCTGGACAGAACAAAAACCCTCAGGCACTTTCTGGAAGTACATAGACAGAAAATAGTTCCTGGGAGAAATGATGAGTGAGAGCGAGGCAGCCTTTCAGGACAGAGCTCCACCCTGGCAGGAATTAGAGCAGGGAGGAAAAGGAGTATTTCTAATTATATCAACTGAACACATAGAGTGGGTGTGAGGAGGTAAACTGTATTCCAACAAACCCATTGGTGTTCATAGGTGGTGTCTAGGCACAAGGAGTCAAGAAAGGATTTCAGGACATTTAGCTGTCTAATTTCCTGCCAGATAAATGAAGTGATACTACGATTCTCATAAGTATTTCACGAGAACAGTGAAAATACTGTTCTCACACATTCTGTAAGTGCAACCTTTCATTTCCTTCATTTTGAAAATATCCTACTACCAGATACATAAGAAACTCCAAGCACTCATTGAAGTGTAAAAGGAAAGTGAATACTCCTATCGGTCGGAAATGCAGATAATCCTTTGATAAGGCAAATACTAAATGATACAAACAAAAGTGTTTAGACTTCCACCATAGTGGTCTTAAAAAGCTATCTATATCTTTCTTTTGGATCATTTATGTCCCTAGGCCAAAACATTTACTTATAAGGACATTTTTCCACATTTTACCAGGACCATCCTAATAACCCAAATTCAGAAAGATAACAAAAGCCTCTCTTTTGGCATCTTAATAAGACATACATTTGGGAACATGGTCCTCATCTGCCAGGAGTCACTGGGTGCGAAAATTAATAAATGGAAACTTCACCAAAGTGGAGTTTGAAAGTTAGATGGGGGACCCCACCACTTGACATCAAATACAGGAAAAATTGTCAGTTACAGAGCCCAACAGAAGAATCCTCAACAGGAAAGAAGCATCATTTACAGGCCTCAGCAGGAAAAGATGTACCTCTGATCTCCTACAAGAAATGGACCACCCCAGCAATTCGGCCAATGAGAAACCGTCATCACCCTGAACTCTTGCTTTCCTCCAGCGGACTTTTGTTCAAAACAACCCTTCCTAACTTCTTCCTTCTTCTCCATAAAGTAATGTTCCTCTCCTTTGTTAGATTTGCCTATGGTTTTGCCATAGTTTGCATGTCCCCAAGTCCAATTCTGCTAATCCAGAATAAATCCATTTTGCTGGTAAAATAAATGGGTGTTTTATTTTTTAGGTTAACGTAAGTCTGTTAGTATGTCCTGTCTGGTTACTCATGAGATTAAGCTCTAGTACACTGCCCATACCATTAAAACTGTTGTTACCAAGATTTTATTTTATTTTATTTTTTTTGTCATGGAGGATTCCAAACATATTTTGCTATTCCAGTTTAGTTGTGAGTAAAAAATAATTGCAGTAATAATAGAAATAAGAGTCATCAAGAAGCATCATATGGCTTTTAATAATCCCACTGGGTAGCCTAGATTTGATGTCATGGTTTAATGAGTGGTTATTTTTCCCCTGAGAAAATGAGTAATGTCTCCTCTGTCAGAAAGTACTTTTCTGAAACTACTATTTATAGAAAATGTAAAAGCATTCATGAATTGTTAATGAATCAAGTGACGTGTAGCCATAAAAAAAAGAGAGAAAAATTGAGATAATTAAAAGGTAAAGAAGGCAATCTCTTTTCTGGAGAAGTAGGGACACCCAATGAGTTCCTTTTGATGATTCAGGCCATGTTCCATTCTTAAAGTGACTTCTATTTCTCGTTAGCACTTTCCACGAAGAGTGATGTTTAAGTCCAAAACATAGCAAAGCTCCACAAATTTCTAGGTCTTTCTATTTGACATTGGAAGAAACCAATGTGCACTACTTTACCATTAACTCTATCATTAAAATACAAGTCTGCTCCATTTTCCAGACCAGAGGGATGGTGAGAAAGGATGAGGGTGGAACCAAAGTATTTCACAAAACGTTTAATCGGCCAACTACTGGGTTATGGCTTTGGGAATTTTAAGGAAAATTATGCTTCCCAACACTTTCAAAATGTTTAAAAATTTATAATAAAAAATTATTTAAGAACCATCACTGAAGCTTAAGTGATCACTTAGCTTAGCTTAAGCCAAAAATGCTACGTGTTCTGTGTGCTTTTGTAGCAAGAAACTCATAGAAGTTTAAAACAACAATTATAATGAACAACTAATAAAAGAGGCTTGTAATCATCAGTTGAAATGCAGCTTCCTAATCTACAAAACAACTAACACCAGAAATGAAGATATTCCTTGGGGCCCCTCAGGTCTCCCTCAGGTTTCGGAAATTTCAGGATTCAAGGAACGTGAAGACCACTTCCATTGTTGTTTAGACAGCGAACCATTTTTAACATGGAAAACTGGATTAAAACAAACGCAAATTTCCCTCTCCTCTCCATCGCTTCCTTTTGTTTTACTTCTTTATATGAGACCCTGATTGCCAGCAATCATACCTTTATCCCTTTAACATATCTGTCCCTCTGATTTCCAAGTTATAAAAAAAGTTTCCATTAATAAATGGAGCTTATTAAAATCCAAGCTTTTCTATCTGGAGTCCTGTCCTTTCTTTTCTAGAGAGAATTTTGTTTCTAAATGGACTGATTTTTGTTTCTAAAGATCATTACAGGCACAGCTTGGAGACAGTGGGGGTTGGGTTTCAGACCATCGCAACAAAGTGAATACCGTGATAAAGTGAGGCGAATGAAGTGTTTGGTTGCCCGGTACATATTCAAGTTGTGTTTACACTGCACTACAGTCTATTAAGTTTGCAGTGGCATTATTTCTAGAAAACAATGTCTATACCTTAATTAAAAAATGCTTTATTGCTAAAAAATGCTAACCATCATCTGAGTTTTTCGTGAGTTGTAATCACTGATCACAGATCACCACGGCAAATATGACAATCATAAAAAACTTAAAAATTTTGTGAGAATAACCAAAGTGTGACACAGAGACACAAAGTGAGCAAAGCTGTTGGAAAAAATGGCTTTGAGAAACGTGCTCCCTGCAGGGGCTGCCACAAACCTTCGATGTACAGAAAAGGCATTACCTGTGAGGTCAGGAAGATGAAGTATGCCCGCACTCCTGCACTCTGCTGGAGAATTCATTTGAAGGAGGGATGGGTGGAGGAAGGAAAGTAAAATGCTCTATCACTTCAGGTGAGAAATTATATTTGCCGACTTCCCAGTGGATCTTAATATCCACAGTTTCCATGGATGGAAATACTACTCTGATTTTTGCATAAAATGCGATTACAAGCTTTCATTTTCTATGAATTCCAAAGATCATGGATTGCCAACAAGAAAGGGACCATAAGGCCAACGGTCATAAAAGCTAAATTGTTGGTTATGGAATTATTATTTCAAACTCACGGTTACGTAGTGACAGGAGTCAGGATTTCAACTGCCTTCTTGATATCTGTACTGATGCCTGATAGGTATCCATAGTTTAATGTGTATCAATCAAACTATTGGTATTTTCCCTCAAACTCTATCCTCTCACAGATTTTTTTTCCCTACTACAATGAACCACACCACCACCCACCCTTTTACTGAAACCAAAAACATAGGAATCAGCATTGATTTATCTCTTTATCTCTTTTCCATACTCCCCATCCATTGTCTACCTTCAAAAGACAAAAACCTCTTCTTTGTCTCTCCCTCCTCACTACCACACCCCCGGCCAAAGCCTCCATCAACTGTTACCTGGAATCCTGAAATAGTCTCTGAACGGCTATCTCTCTTTCCCTCTTGCTCTTCTGCAACTGAACTTTTGCTCAGCACAGTCAGAGTGGTGTTCAAGACATAAACCAGATTGGATTACTCCTCTTCCTAAAACTCTACAAGTGCTCCCCTCAAGAATTAAATCAGTCAAAGATACTTCTTTACAAAGCCCTCCAGAGCTGTGCCCGTGTCTCATTTACACCAGCCTCTCCTTTGCCCGCTAAACCGCAACACATTGGCCTTCATGCTGCGTCTCAAACACATCAAGCAGTCTTATCTCTTTTAGGAGGACTGAACCAGCTGTTCCTGTAATCTTTTACACTGGTGACTTCTTCTGGACATGTCACTGCTCAAATATCATCTCAAGAAGACTGTCCCCGAACACCCAAATTTTTAGAACCTACCCAGGTTCTCTGTAATAAATTTCCAGCATACCTCTCATCACTGTCACCATTGTGTAGGTCCACCGCTCTCCGTGGGGACGAAGATGTTCTATAACCACTGTGCTGCTGGATCTCCAGCACCTGGAATAGGGCCTGGCATTTAGTAGGGAGTCAGTTAATATTTTTTGACTAAGTTAAGACTAAATTTTAAATGAGAAGACAAGATGAATGGCAACTTCCAGAGAGGTCTGCTTGCAGCTGGTTGTGGCAAGCTTATAGCCAATCACAAGACATGAAAGCGCAGACACAAAGTGTCAGCATTTACTTAATTCATTCCCGTCATGATCTACTTCAAGCAGGTCTCATTTGTAGCTGGGAAAGTTTCCTTCAAAATTGCACCAAGGGTTTACAATAGAGAAAAGGGGTCAAGTTTATGGAATCTGGGAGACAGAAAGAGACAGAGGAAGGAAGGAAGGGGAAGGGAGGGGAGGCGGGCTTAGAAAGGAAGAAACAGTGAAAAGACAGCAAGCATTTTAGTTTTGTTTTCTAAACCCGGGTATCTCAAACTTCTACTCTCCTCTTTTCAGCTCTTTTCTGCCATATCCGTGCCTTCTTCTTTCCTTGAGGAGGAGCCCTCATTCACAGGGTCCGCAGATGTTTTAGATGCCATCATATGAACCCAAGGTCAAACTTATGAATAGGCAGACCGCACCTCTGGACCTTTTGTGGGCACCCAGAAGCCTCCCGGGCTGCCTACCCAAAGATTTCCTCCCCACGTCTCTGTCCCAGGGTCATCAAATGATTTCTTTTCTGAAGGCTTTCCAGGTTTCTGAGCTCCAGAGTCAAATGTTAAAACTTCTGTACTTAAACCTCTGGGAGTCGGAATGCTTTAAGCCATTATCACAAACACCTAAAGGGAAGTACTTGAAAAATGAGAGCAAGATTAAAACCTGATGGGGTGAGGAATGAAATGGGGAAAGGGAAGGAGAGACACTAAAAGAGGAGGGAGGGTGCCAAGACAAATCCCACCGCCCTGCCAAATGTCTCAAAGGTACTAAGTGAAGTGAGAGATGCTTCTGCTTCTACCAAGCATTTCTGAAACCAATACTTTCCATGGGAATACCCCCCAAAAGGGGGGATATGATGTTGCAGTTGATGTATTCATATATATTCATATATACATTCATTGAAACATAATCAAAACCTTCCCATCTCAATTTGGAAACGGGTTCAGTTTTCTGCAGTTATTAGTGACAGTCCATTCTTTATTGGAGCTTGTTTGTGCTGGTAAACTCCCTGGGGACAGAGCAGAGCCTTCTGAGATCATGTGGTAAGGTCAATTTCTAGAACTCTTCCCATACTTTCTGATGCAATCAAGTGTAACAATGTTGTATCCTAGTAAACATGGAAATGGAGCAAAGGAAACATTACTCTGTCTACTTCTGAAAATAATAGACCAGATTGGGACTCAGGTTTGAATCTAGGAACCTGCTTGAAGACTTTATTTTATACCAGATCTCTTATATTGTTTGCCTACAGATGAAAAAAAATAGGAAGAACAGGAGCCAGCTATGTAAAACCCATTATGTATTCAGTTGTACAGATTTCAGAATGGACAGGTGCCAAAACAGGCCGAAAACATATCTGATCTTTGGTCATTCCCACTGCCCTTCCTATGTAGGGAGGGCTGAATATGATCTCCTGTTATGCAAATGCCTTTCCTTTTCCTGCTGATCTTTCTGGCTGGGTGGCAGAGAGGAAAGACCCTCTTCTTATTGTTAAATCACTCGGCCCTGGTATCTCTGGACATCTATTTCTTCACGTATAAAATAAGAGAATCATATTAGGTAACGCCTAAGCTCTTAGGAATATGGAACTAAAGTAATACTTTTAAACTTTGGTTTTTTAATTTTCATTTAAGTCTGCACTTAGAGCTAAGTACACAGCTTTTTGTTGTTGCTGTTGTTGTTTTAAGAAAATAACTGTGATTCTTCCCTACCAGAGCACATACTAAATTTCCTTTTCTGTTTTTAAATTGTGGTAAGAATACCTACCGTGAAAGCTACCCTTTTAGCAGATTGTAAGTGTACAATACAGAAGCATTATCTAGAGGCACAATATTGCACAGCTGATCTCTAGCACTTATTCATCTGGTATAACTGAATTTTTTACACCTGTAGATTAGCCACTCCTCATTTTCCCCCTGGCAACTATCATTCTATTCTTTGCTGTAAGTGGAATCATGCAGAATTCGCCCTTCTGAGACCGGCTTGTTTCACTTAGTATAAAGTCCAAGTTTCATCTATGTTGTCACATACAGTAGGATTTCCTTCCTTTTTTTTTTTTTAAGGTTGAATAATATTCCATTGTACGTATATACTACATTGCTTCATCCATGCTTCCACTGATGGACATTTAAGTTGTTCCTACATTTTGGCTATGGTGAATAGTGCAGCGATGAATATGGGAGTGCAGATACCTTTTCAAGATCCTGATTTCAACTCTTTGGCATAGATTCAGGAGAAAATGAAATATTTGCTTGGTGCCTTATTCACTAACATTAAATCATCTGTATCAGGAATCATGAGGTTAAGCCTTTAACAACAACAACAAAATGGTAAGGCAGGGTCTCTGGTAATTTAGAGAAAGACTGATTTAGAGGTATGAAGTGCTTGCACTGTGTCAGTAGTTGAGCCAAGTGATTCACATCTACCGCACCATCTGATCTCTACTGCAGCCAGGGGTTTGGGGAAGAGAAACTGAGACTCACGTTGAGAAACTTCCCTGAGGGCTCACAGATCTAGCAACATAGGCAGCCTCCAAATCCCGGGCAGGCACACTCTATACTTTTCATACCATATATTTTCAATACCACATATCCATAGCCTTTTGGCTGTGCCGTTATTGATGTTGCCAGAATGTGCAAACATCAATATTCCACTCCTGTTCAAAAAATAAATACATAAATAAAGTCTCTGTTCACAAGCAATCTACAAAAACTAAAGACAGCCTTGCTGGAGAGAACAATTCACTTTAATTTTTAAAACATTTTTGAAGTATTCATATTGCATTATTAAATGACATTTAATAATAAAATAGCAGATTAAAAGATTCTCCTGGGATTGTGTTACATTTCACATAGAGATAGATACAGAAAGACAGATTCAACATGCTTCCTACATGTATCTACGGCTTGCTCCGTAATGTTTGGAAAAGTTTTGGGTGGAGATAAGAAGTAAGCTTTTGAATGTCAGAGGTAAGGATTGACACTGTGAACTCGATTTTCTCAGCCAAACACGTTACTCCGTCTAGACCTGTGCTTAAGGTCGACTTTTTGAACTAAAGCCCTCTGAGAAGAACACTCTGAGGCTTAAGTCAATATATGATGATTAAATGCCTTGGCATTTTTAAGTATTTTACTAAACATGGGAGATTAAGAAAACCAGGCATCATAAATCTCCTCATCCGTGGCCTACATATGGGCTAATAATAGAATTAAGAATTTGAAACATTTTAATCCTTTCAACTGGGGGAAGATGAACTCATACCGCTGGACTGCAGAAGTTCTCCAGTCCGACTGATGGTTCAGTGGTGCACTTTCACTGACTGCAATGAAGACGTTTTAGGGCGGCTCTAAGCAGAACTAGGCAATTTACAAGACTTTCTCTGGGAGTACATGAGATGGGGGTCAAAGCTTCCTCTTGTTAAGTGCTCCCATGTTGTTGAGAAAGGAAGCAAAGTAAACACAGAGGTTTGGGATTTCACTCTATACAAGACTGTAGCTATGTGTCAGCATTACACGCGGAGTCAAAGTGCTATTGGTCAGTTTCTTATTTTCTACAATTTCCTTTTCTTAATTCCCATTTGATGAAATGTTCTCAGTAGAACCTGATCGCGACAAGCCTGATGTGGAAGGATGGAAAACAAAGTAATGACTTGTTCTTTAAGAAAGTCTCTTTTGATGGCAACATCATTATAATTTGGAAAATTAAAAACCTGTAACTTAGACAGAATTGTCTGTGCTGGGACTAATTCTTCCATAAAGGGTTCACTGTGGTCCTCTATTATTACAGGTGTCTAATTCCTATCTCCATGCTTGCCTAAAGCAGAGTGGGTGTGAGGGGGGAAGGGATGGTCTCTCATTCATAAGAACTTAGCCCACCAGGGTGGCCAATTGTCAAATCACACCTTGTAAGTTTCCTTCTCACTTTTCAGTTACTCCAAACATAAGTCACTGTGCCCACTTCAGCATAGATCACCCTTCCCCACTTCCTACATTTAGAAACTGTCTTTATTCCACAGCACACACACACACAAAATAGGACTTGTGCTCTGTGCTCACTGTTTGCATAATATATTGCTAAAAATCTAGGTTTAAAAAAAAATGAATGATAATTGCCAAACATCATTTCCTTTGTTTTGACAAGTCAAGGGTGAAATGCAGTACCTCATTTCCACCAGCGGAGTCAAAATGACCCATAATGGAGGGAAAATGGATCGGCGATGAAATATCATAAGAGCAAGTAAAACAGAAGTGATAATTAGGTAGGCCGCAGGTTCAAATTAATTCACTGTCCTCGCTACAGATGTTTATCAAGTTATGATTTCAGTTAAAATGACAGCTACTTAACCAAAATTCCTTACACTTATCCTTCTATACTTTTTGTGAAGAGAAGGATGCCAAACCTTTCTGGTCTGGACTATTTCTTCTAACCTTCAAATATAGCCCTAGAGTGGCTGAGTTTGGAAACAACAAAAATAGCACTACCGTCTACCACAAAATAGAATGTTTCTACTACTAGTCTGGTCCTCTTCTGACCAATCTGATTTGTGCAGGGGAGTATTCAAACTGGCATCAGAAAGGTGGGATGGGAGAAGGGATGGGAGATGCTTTTTCCTAATTCCAGAAAACAGATTTCTTTTCCACTCCTGTGAAATACACCTAAAGAAACAGTGGACTAGCCTGGACACAAACTGCCTTACGTAAACCTATTTTGATTTTCCAACTGTCATGTGTTCGTTACAATACCTTGCCTTAGAAATTCCCCGAAGATCTATGAGAGGACAGATTAAAATGAATAAATAAATAAAAGAAAGGAAGGAAGACAAGGGGGAAAGAGTGCAGCCCCACGTTTCCTTATTTGTGCTATATTACAAAATCACTTCTCAACTCCGTGCCAGGACCATGCTTGGGGCAAAGGGAAGGTTTGTCAGGGCAGGACTCCTCCTCTGACTGAGGTATTCTTTTGTATGGTAGACAAACCTCCTTTCGTTTTAATGACTTTGACAAGAGGTGGGGGAAAGGCGTTCATCATTTCTCACAAAGGTCTCATTGACAAAAGCTTATGATTTTTGTTCGAAAGCACTTCCTACCAAACAGCAAGACTTTGAAGTTTATTCTTTGTTCAGTCATGCTTGTTATGGTTTCTCGAAGAAGAAGAAAAAGAAGAAAGACGAAAAAACTCCTACCACCTTTATGGCCAACTGTTTGTCCATTAAAAATTTAAGAATCCATTTTTTGCTTTAAGGACCACAAGTCAAGTATCAAATCCTCCTTTAGAGTTGTTTGTACCACACCTTCCGTTGCTAGAACATAAAGTTAAGGAGGTGAGATCGAATTCTCTGTCTGTGTAGTTTATTCCATTCTTATCTGAGTGGGGGGGTGTGTGTGTGTGTGTGCGTGAGAGAGAGAGAGACAGAGTGTATGTGTATTCACTGGTGTTATTCAGCATGGAAAATGTGAGCACACTTCTATAACTACCATCATTTCATTTTTTAGATCTGTCCTTTTCATCCTCCAAATTCATAAAATTTCAAGGGAATGTTTAAAATTATTCCTCCTGTGATTTTTCACTGGCATCGCTTTTTCTTTTGCATCGCTTTTTCTTTTGCATTATTTTAGACATTGCAACATTGTAATTCAAATATCAATTAACCTTAATGAAGCCAGCAATGTCACTTCATTTTTTTTTTTTAAGATTTCACTTATTTGAGAGAGATCGAGAGCACAAGCGGGGTGGAGGGGCAGAGGCAGAGGGAGAGGGAGAGACAGACTCCCCGCGGAGCAGGGAGCCCAACGCGGGGCTCAATCCCAGTACCCTGGGATCACGACCTGAGCCGAAGGCAGACGCTTCACTGACTGAGCCCCCCAGGCGCCCCCCCCCAGCAGTGTCACTTTAAATTACTGATTTCTGGTAAAGGTTTTTTGTTTGTTTGTTTGTTTTTGGTATAAATCGCTCCAACTATTTGCCATGTGTCTAGGCCTGGTGACTTCTGTGGATATTTCGCTTTCTTCCTGTCGCTAAGTTGTGGTGGTCTAACAATTGTTTGCGTTGTTCCAACCACCTGGCCCCCAGCTGTCCACTGGTTTTATGAAACCATGTTGAAAGCTCAGAGTGTAGAATACAAATTCCAGTCAAGGAATCGAAAGTGTCCTACGGAAGAAATGCAAATGCATGTGTCCTCTTGTGGCTCAAGGTGGAAGGCTGTGCCTTTGGTAGACACTTCATGAGCAATTTTATTTCAGACCACAGACATATTATAAAATCACTACAGAAGATTTCCTGTAGCTTGACACTCTGCGCCTTCAGCCAAATATACTAAATGTATTTTATTTCCTATTAACTTTCCTTTCATATTGAACTTTATATTGTAAACTACCTCCTTCTATTGTTATCCACCAAGGAGCGGTTTCTTGGCATAGAATGAGGGTGAAACATTGCCAAAGACATTTTTTGGCACAAGGCATCAATTAAAACTGATATACCAACCTAGTGAAGAGAGATTAGAATATTTCCCAGCACTGTTTTCTTGATTATTTCAGAACAAAGCAACAGAATTGTATGTGCTGTTTCTTTGGAGTGGATGTCATGTCCGAAATTATTCTTTTGAACAAAGGCACTCACATCGTCATTATCTGACTGTTGCACTACCTATATTTAACATAATTCCTTGTGAAATCAGTTGTTTTCTTCATCTCATGCTTTTTATTGTTTCTTTCCTTGTAGCTATCTTTAAAATTTGAAATGCAGATTAAAAGGAAAGTCAGTGCTATTTTTAAAATAGGTTGTAGTAAAAATACAAGATAAAAGATAGAAAGTGGACACCGTTAAGTACATTTAACCTTAATAATATATCTGTTGTTGAAAATGACCTCAGAATTCAAATACTAAAATAAGGCTTCTGGGGAAGTGCTAGGAGCAAGGAAGGAATGGTCAGAGGGAACTTCCTAGAACAGTTCAAATATTAGGTTGTTTAAATTTGTAGTAGATGATGAGATCAACTTCAGTCAAGACTATTTGGCTCTGTTGTCTTTTGCAATGCATTTTTTTCATATCTTAGCACTGTGAAAGCTAGTGGAGTGTGGTGTGTTGGCCTGGGCTTTGAAGTTAGAATATCTGAGTATAGAGCCCAGGTTCACCATTTTCTAGTTGTGTGATATTAGCTAGCTACATAACTTCTCTGTGTCTTCATTTCATTATCTAGAATCGGGAGCAGTAATGGCAATTACCTATTGGGAGTCTCGTGAGGATTCAATGAGAAAATGTATGCAAAGCATGCAATGTGAAGTATTATGACATCATGGTAGAGAAATCTGCGACTGCCTTCAGTCCTAAACTTCCTGGGATTTCTATTCATTAAGAAATCTCCCTTACTTCAATGGCAGTCAAAATTATGCTCTGGAAATTGAAATTAATTCTTTCTTCTGCATTACACCAAGTGGGTTATTTGAGGGGTCGTCCCACTGCGAAACAACCAGACTTCAGGGAACGCTCATTCTAGAGATACTGATGGCCACACATAAAGTGTGGATTGGATCTGGGATAGAAAGAGAGAGGGGAGTAACTCTCAGGGCAAATGTTAAGGGTAGTGCTGCCATTGAAACGTGGAGCTGGAGCCAGCTACAGAGGGAAGAAAGATGAATCCAGAACTCTGGTGACCACTGAGACGGCAATTTAGCAAACACTCCTGGACACCAGCAAGGCAAGTCTTCCTTGGAGGAAAAATATTCCATTTAGGTCTTTAGATACCACCCAGGTTAAGATCTACCAATGAGCTCACATTCACTACCACCAAGCTCACAAAAAAGGTGAATCTCTATAGCAAATAGAGATTTCAGAGAAAATAACAGCCACAAGTAACAGAAAGATGAGCTAAGTAAGTAGGGGCCAATAGAAAATGGACTACAGCCCTACTCAGAGGTGGCCCTAAAGGGAAGCAGTCAAGGAAAAGACCTCCTCGTGGGCAGAATTTTGGCCAGTACACCTGATTATCCACTCTGCGTGAACGGAAAGATGGCCTGGAATAAGAACACACATAGTCTCACAGGCAACTGTACATAGTTTGGCTGATCGGTTAGGGACTCGGAAGTATTGGAAGACGGGGGACAGGAGTGCTGGGGAAGAGGCATGTGGATGACCCAATGGGAAGGAATAGAGAGCGAGCATCTTTGCATCTCATATTCAGGTTGAGCAAAGAGCAATGCCCACGCAGAGGAGACGACCAAATTGACAGAATGATATAGCCAGTCAATCTTAGCCAGACTCTGACATACTTGGACATCTCAGGGCTTGAGTAACGGGCTTGTGTACAGAGGATAATGGCTGACATGGAGCTAATGCACAAAATCAGAGCAAAGACTGCCTCCCACCAAGACGAATTTGGCTACCGCTGGTGGATGGATGACCTACTAGCAGCAGAGACCAAGGGCGTGGCCCACCCTCCCTTCTAGAGTCCACTTCCTCCAGTATAGCAGCCAGCCATTTGGTTACAAGTTGGAAATGGCAATATTTCATCTTGGCTTGGATTGATTCATACTCTGCCTACGAGTTTGCATTTTTTTGCGCAGGGTGGCTCACCCATCACCACTCTCCAGGTCTCATGGAGTGTCTCATCTACTAGCATGGGATCCCACATGACATCACATTAGACAAAGGGACACACTTTACAACAAATAAGATGTGGCAGTGGACACATGGCCACAGATCCACTGGTCCTACCACATACCACACCATCCAGAAGCCACTGGATTGAAAGAGCATGGCCTCTCAAAGATTCAGTCCAGGTGCCAGCTTGAAGATGACACCCTATGAAGATGGAGTTCCATCCTTCATGATGGCTTGGCTTCGTAAGTACACATCTTAAACCAATGTCTCATATACGATGCTGTGTTTCCAGTAGGAGGAACGCATGGGCTTAGCAATCAAGGGCAGAAGTAGGAGTGGTCCCATTCACATGCTTGGTGACCCATGTGGAGAATGTGTGCTTCCCATCCCTACAAATTTAGGCTCTGTGATCTAGATATCCTGGGTTTCAGAAGGGATGCTGTTGGCAGGGAAAATGCCGCTAAAATTAAAGCTAAAGCTGTCACATATAATTTTGATATCTTCATGACAGTGAACGGCAGGCACAGAAAGTCATTACCATGAGGAGATAACACCATTGCTACAAAATAGGGTCGGGGAGGAAGACGTTTGTCACTAGGACATCTCTTGGTACCCTCATGTCCAGTTTTAACTATACACGGCTAAGCACCACCGCCACCACCAACAACAAACAAACTCAAGGGCTCAGACACCTCAAGGATGAGAATCTGTGTCATCCCACTAGGCAAGCCACCCAGACCCTGCAGAAATGCTGAAGGAACGGAAAGAAGCCGAGAAAGGGTAGTGGTGGAAAGACATGATGAGTATCAGTTACTGCCTTGGGATCAACTGTAGCAGCAGGGACTACAGCTAATCTTACTAACACTTCTTTTTCCAGCGCTGCTAAGGCTGTAATGGGGTGTCGGGATTTGGGGGGATGAGATGAATTTCAGTCTTATTCATTTCCTTACCTGTGCCAAGTACTCCATAATCAAGGTAACACACATATTATGTGACCTAACTTCCAGGTATCTTCATGCTTCAAGGATCACACATCCTATTAGTGATTAAAAAAAAAAAAAATCTGGGTTTTCTTTCCGCTCACAGGAAGTTGTCTTTTACCAAGTTTCCCTCTCAAAATGTTCTTGATAATCTCTCTAAGAAATACTTACGCATCGCTCAAATCAGTCAGTCACCCCCCCTGGAGTCGGGAAGCTAGTTTGCACTTTGTAGGTCACCCCTTAGTCTTGGAAGCATGGCTTCAATCATGTTCAAGCCGCTCCCTCTGCAAAACTGTATCTCTTAAGGATCCACAGGCTGCAGGACACAGAAAACACTTCTCAACCTGGCACACATGGTAAGGGGGATTTATCGGCTTCCATACAGGAAGTTCATCTGTGGCAGGCGCGTGGGCTTCAAAACTGATGAACCCTCTGTTTGAAAATATCATCAAGTACACATTTTCTTCTACTGTCTTCCTCCGTGTTCAGGGTGTTAGCTTCATCCTATATCTCACTCGCTTCCATTCCCACTCCCCCTGGCCCAGCGGTCATGGAAGTGGGCCCGGGGGAGTGGGTTATGGAAGTGGGCCCGCAGCAATAATGCCATGTGTTTCCTCTTCTTGTTAAACAAGAAAAAGTGTGTCTGACCAACCTTCCAAAGAACAGTACCAAGACTCATCCTGACTGGCTGGCTGAAGTTACATGTCTGCTCTAGAATGAACATTTTTGTCCCCCCCCCCCCCCAAAATTCCGATGTTGAAACCTAATCCCCACTGGGATGGTATCTGGAGCTTGGACCATTGGGAGGGGATCAGGAGCCTTTCTGAATGGGATTAGTGCCCTTATAAAAGAGACCCTGGAAAGCTCCCTTCCTACATCTGCCACGTGAGAACACAGGAAGCCGACTCACCAGACACTGAATGTGCCAAAGCCCCGATCCTGGATTTTCAGCTGCCAGAACTGTGAGAAATGAATTTCTGTCCTTTATAAGCCGCCCAGATTCTGTAATAAAAGTCTGGACTGACCAAAACAATGCCCAACCTTGAACCAGTGGCTGTGGCCAAGGAATAATATATTCTGAGAGACTGAACCAACCAGGTCCCACTGCTTGAGCTAGGGTAGGCTCAGTCTCACCCAAAATGTGCTGTGCTGAGGAGACGTGAACAAAGATAGATCTGGGAATTGTTAGGAAGCGAAAGTGGATGCCATATAGGAACCAGCAATGTTCACCAGAAGCGCTTTTTTCCAAGCAAAGACGAGGCCCTCTGCTTAGCTCCCCATGGAGCCAAAGACTAAAAAAATAACAGAACACAGAAAATTTACAAGCAAAGTAAAACCAAAAATACCTTAAAAATGAATTCTACATGTGACTGTTGTTGGACTCCGTGGGTGAGTCTCTACCCCGTCGAAGCTCCTTTGTGCTAGTTCTTCCTGAACTCTACTTTGATATGTGTCCGTGGGCATCTTGTGAAAATGCTGGTTCTGGAGTGAGGCCTGAGACACTGCAATTCTAACAAGTTCTCAGGTGATGTTGAAAACACTTGTCTGAGGTCGGCACTTACACAGCTTCTCTCCCTGTCTCCTGGTCCACTACCAAAGTGCTCACCCTGATTGCTTCTTCCAGTTTCCTTGAATCACATGGAAAGGTACACAGGTTCCTAAAATGAAATGCTTGGCAGAATTTCCAAGAAAAACAAACTTCATGTTATTATGAGAAGAGTTTAACTTCTTGTTGTTTCTGATCTTTCCCCCTGAGTGAAACTACTGCTTTACCCTGGCATATTCAAAGGAGTCTTAAAGCGTCTTTTCTAAAAACAAAGGTGTGTACTTCCTCAGTGATGAATTTAGACTTTGACAGCTAGGAGAAAAAACAAAAAATACTACTACCTTTAAAAACTGCACAAAGACTTTAAAATGTAATTTTTCTGCATTTATCAGCTTTCAAAAAATTTTGAGGTGCAGGATCTAGTCTCAATGAGAAGCTATGTGTGTGTATGCATATATTTATATATATATACACATATGTACACACGTGTGCATGTTTACCAGAACAAATTATGCCAGTAGCTCATGGTATCATGGTAATGTTTACTTCTCTCCTTCTTTCTCGCTCTCTCTCCCTCTCTCTCTCTCTCTTTTTTGGCGGGGGGGGCCTTTGGATAGCTGGCTAGGAATCTAAATGGCATTTATAGCGGTATTTCTATTTGAGGATGCATTTCAATTCTAATCAACCAAATTTACACCTGCTAAACACAATTCATCTGTAGAGAAAAGACCAACTCACAGGAAGGGAACCTCAGTATGGGCGGAATGGCCGCCTGCTTTAGTTGGGGGCAAACAGGAGGACCACTGAGGCATAGTGAGTGGAGTCTATAGTTAGATTTTCCCAGGGGAAGGGAGTTGGGAAATAATGTTAGTATCCAGCAATATTAGTTCTTGGTCATTCTACTTTTAAAGCAAGCTATTTGATATTTGATTCTCTTGCACTCCTAATCATAGTTTACTTGGCAACAGAGAAAAATATTTCTGAAAGACCCTCAAATTGGGGAGGGAATGGGCTTCAAAGGGAGAGCTTACCATTGAATCTGGGGCCTGAAGAAATGCCTTTTCAGGTGTGGATGGCACTTCTTCCTTCTTGAGACTCTCATAGTGGTTCTACCTTTGTCTGTAATTAAAGGGCCAGAAGCTAGTTTTATATATAACTCAAGGCAATTGTAAAATATAAGTATATTTCCCCTGTGTTTAAATAAATGGAATAATTTGTCCCATAATCACATTGGTCTCTGTGAGCTCTTGAAGTTTTATTAAGGTGTAACTCGTGAGTCACACTATTACTTGGTTATTAAGCTTGAGTCTCATAGTACTTTTTAAAAATATGAATCCTAACTTTTGTAACTTTGAAGAATGGAAAGTTTTGAAGACAGATCACTATGGAAATCAGGTCCTGGGGCATATCCCTCTGGATCTGAGCACAGCCGATGCAGCATCGACCATGTGTTAGATGAAGAGTCAAGAGGCAGGTAAGAATGCAGGCTAAGAACATGCAGGGTGAAGTGAGACCATCTGGGAGTAAATCCTGGCTCTGTCATCTACTGGCTAGTCACAGTGCCTTGCTAAAGGTGCCTAAAGTAACTGTACCTCGGTTTCCTCTGCTAGGAGACCAGAAAAAAATGATAGCACCTTCCTTAGGGATGTCGGTAGAGTAAATGAAGAGGAAGCCCTCAATAAATGTCAGAGATTGTTATCACCATGGTTCAGTGGCTTTAACTAGGGGAGATTTTTACCCCCAGGGGACATCCGACAATGTTAGGAGACATACTTGATCGTCAGGACTGCAAGTGGGGGCTGCCACTGGCATCTAGTGGGCGGAAGCCAGCGATCCCACTAAATGTCCTCCGATGCGCAGGACAGCCCTCCATCACCACCACCACCAAAGAATCATCCGAAACAAATATCAACAGTGCCCAGGTTGTGATGTCAGGCCACAGCTCAAGATGTGTCTTATGTACCAACTATACATCTTGGAAAGAAGTCACAATAAATGAGCAAACATTGGGACAACCTCTACTCTAAATCTCATTCACCTTATTCTCTACGTAGTAGGAAGCATGGCTTCCCTCTTTGAATTATAATAGAAAACAGTATATATATCATCAATGAACAACTCAGAATTTTCACAAACTAAACACTCCCATGTAACTAGCACACGGATCAAAAGTTAGGGGGCGCCTGGGTGGCTTAGTGGGTTAAGTGTCTACCCTCGCCTCAGGTCATGATCCCGGGATCTTGGGATCCAGCCCCACATCGGGCTCTCTGCTCCACGGGGAGCCTGCTTCTCCCTCTGCCTCTGCTCTCCCTGCTTGTGCCCTCAGTCTTGCTCTCTCTCTCTCTCTCTCCCTCTAATGAATAAATAAAATCTTAAAAAACAAAGTTAGTATATTAACAGGACTCCAGTTATGACCTTCCCTAAAAATACTCATTTTTCCTGACCTGAATCATCATAGAAAACTTTTTTGTGCATTAATACTCTATAAACATGGCATGATACATACATTATGTATTTTTTGTGACTGAATTTGTTGCTTGCATATTGTAGTTTTGAGTTTCATCCATATCATGGCAGGTAGCTACCATCGGTTCACTCTCACTGCTATGCAGCATTTCATTGCATGACGCACCAGAAACTATACTACTCTTCAAACACATTTTGGTAGCCTTCAGATTGGGGCTGTTATGAATAGTGCTGCCATGTACATTCCAGTACACATCTTTCGGTGTACAAATACATGAATTTCTGTGGGATATATACAGCTGAACTTTTTTAAAGTAATAGAAAGCCCAGTCATGACTTTCCATTAGAGTCCAAGTAAAATCCAAAGTCTTTTAAGTGGACACACTTCCTAGTTCGTCTGAGATACTGCCCACTGGTGAATGAGTGACCTGACACTTGTCTTCACTCTTGAAAGTGTCCCACTCTGGGCAATAAAGATGTCTATAATCCTGTACACAGCATCTTGCCTAATCTTCCCCACTTACTTTCTGACTCTTTACCTGCAAATCTGCCATTGCTCATTCTGCCTGGCCACACGGCTGTCTTTCTGGTTTCCCAAACATGCCACGCATTCTTTATGACTCAGTGCCTGTCATATGCATTCATTCCTCCACTCTGGGAGTAGTTGGAATTGCCTCATCTTTCAGATCTGAGTTGAAATGTCAACTCCTTGGAGCGGCACTATCTGGTCTGGTTATGGATGTTCTTTATGTTCTTCCCCGTCCTTGCATTTCCTATGCGTTCGCACTCTTTCCTCCAAGATGTTTTTCGCACTATGCCATTTTTTTTATGTGAGTGCATGAGTGTTTATTCTACTCTTGGAAGGGAACTATGTGTGATGAGGGGCAGTAAGGCAGATTACTAAGACTGGAAAGGCTAGAGCCAGACAGCCACATACAAATCACAGCTCTCCCACTTTTTAACTGTGAGACATGGGGCCAGTCATGTAACCTCTCTGCACCTCGGTTTCTATATCTGTAACATGGGGATAATTTATTTAGTGCCCACCTCATCATGTTGTGAGAATCATAATAAAATCTAATAAAAGTTAATAGAAGAAAAAGACTTAGAACAGTGCCTGATGAAGACCAAGTGCTGTTTGTTTGGATGTTGCCTATCATTACCCTTATCTAATTCATCAAGGTCACTGTGTTACTAAGAGGCAAAGGAGGCCCCCAAACGTGGCATTCACTGATCTGTAACATCTCTCTGCCCTCTGCTAATAGGGCCCATACTCCGGAAGGGATATAACCTGTGCTTTTTTACTGCCGGGTGGTTCCGGGAAAACAAAAGATTATCTTGAGTCACCTAAAAATACTCATTGACTGAGGTTGGACATGGGAATAAAAATAACGCAGATAGGTAGAACTTTAAACACCCAATTCACAAACAAAACCTATCGTTTCTACCTGGAAAAAAAAAAAAAGAATCACTTCTCACTAACTCCTCCACTGACCCCTAGACCAAGTCAACCAAGTCATGATCATGTCTTCAAGATTGACATCAAAGATTCTTCTCCCTCCTTCTCCCCACTCCAGTCGATTCTCTGCACAGATATAAACTTTTAAGATGCTATGATAAGATGTATCACTGTAGTGCTCAAACCCTCAGATGACCTCTTTCCAGCCAACTCACAATATGGTCAAAGTCTTGGCCAGAGCCCCTCAGGTCTGCTTGTTTCTCCCTCTTTGACTTTATCTCCTGCTTTCCCAGGCACAGCATGGGGGGGGCGGTGGGGCCAGGATGTCCTTTGCTGTTCCACCAACATGCTTTGATACACCTTATTCCCTCTGCTTCGAACAATCCCCTCTAGATATCCACCTGACTCAGTGTCCATCTCTTCAGCCAGATTTCTACTCAACTGTCACTGCCTCAGAGAGGTCTTCCTTGGCCACCTACCTAAGATGGCACACCTCACCCCATATTCCCTTCCTCTTGCTTTTTCTTCCTGATTGCACCTACCACCTGAAAAAGATATATTTATTTGGTTTTTATTGTCCATCTCTACCTCAGGCATTTGATTTGACTATCTACTGAACAGAACTTCAGCTGGCATGGAGTCGTAATGACTTTTAAAGGCATAAGGAATCACTGATCATAATAATATTTATTAATAACCATCACGGCGAACTCATTGAGCACATGTTGTCTGGTGGCCTCTAAGCTGGGTGCTTTTTATACATTACCTAATTCAATTCTGCTCTGAATTAGTGCCCCTACGCTCCCTCTTTTACATATCAAGAAACTGAAAATGGGAAAGGTCAGGTGATTAGCAACAAGCAGCTTGGGTCTTCCTTCACATCATTGCTTGACTCCAGAACTCTTCATTAGTACACTCCTGGGAAGCACCAATGATAAACTGCAATTGATTCCATTTTTTCCCCCTTAGGACCAATTATAAATGTCAGTGATGAAATGGGGTAGTTACAAAAGCATATCTGACCCCCATTTTCTCCTTTATTTCAGTGTAAAATTGCTAGTTGCCAAAGGGCAGGCAGTGACTTGAATTTTCATGTCATAATAATTATCAGAATGAAGGGAATTTGAATGTAGCAGAGAGGGCAAAATTCAGAATTCTCAGTGTAAGAGACGCTCACTTTCACAAAGAGCCTTGAATTTATCTCCATTTTAATGTCTTGCCACATTTTAAAATATTAGTTGAAAAGGGGGATTGGAGAGAGCAGCAGAGCCAAAGTAAACATTCAACACACTGTTACACTAGAATTTTATGACACTCAGCTCGAAGGCGCCTTTGTTGCCATTGTTGCCTGTCCAGCGGCTGGTGAATCAGTGGTTGTGTCTGAAAAGCAGACGCATAGGATGGAAAAAATATCCATCTCTCTGTCTGCGTGTGTATTTTAAAAGGCAGTACAATTGCATCATGCACTTATGATAACAAAGTGGTAAAAAAAAAACTGGTTTCAGTATTGAATTAATTTCATTTTTTTTATACCACGGTGACACATTTTTGTTTGTTTGTTTGTTTGTTTTTGTGTGCCAGACATTTATATTTTCATATTGTCATGGAGACTGAATGTGATTCAAGTAATTCTGCACATTATTATGGAACAATTTGTCATCTGTGAAATCATTTTTTTAGTGATATATACTGTGGATAGAACAGATTAAAGAAGCGGGCTAGAGAGCATATATTTACGCAATGCGACAAGTACATACACAAAGAGGGATGATGTAATAATGTAAGTAATTCAGAGGTTCTGGCAAGTGTCTGGGTGGTAAGCCATGACTACGGCCGACTCTCAAAAGCTGGGCTGCCTGCTCCTAGGGAAATATCTTATTTATGTTTTTTCAAGAAATACTGGGGTTAAGATAGGATTCATTCAAGGCTAATAACTGCTAATCCTCTGGCTCTGCAAGACATAAACATATGCATGCAAGTCCTCAATTTCCCCATCTGTAAATTTGAACTTCATTATAAAATGTAAATTTTCTTCTCTAAAGATGACCACAATGAAGCTGATGAAGGAAGCAGCACCTCCATCCATCAGCCCACTGACAGATCTCTGCAGTGATGTCAAAAATCCCCATTTTTACCTCCCAGTTTATACCCAGGAGAAGACCATTTCAGTTGCTGGGAATAAGCAGCATATTGCATGCTCAGTGGAGTCCATTTTGGGGAGGCATTCTACTTACAAACTTGCATTAAAGCAGCAGAATGCCTTTGTTTTTCTGCAGTTGTTTCTTTTAGACAATAAGGTTCTACTTGGGAATAATTTCAGATTTACAGAAAAGGTGAAACTATAGTGCTGAGTGATTTTACCCAGATTCCTTGTTCGTATCTTACATCACTATGAAATTTGTCCAAACTAAGAAACTAACATTAGTAGATTACTGTTCATTAATCTTCAGTCTCTATTCGGATTTTATTATAGGCTTCTATTCATGTCCTCTTGCTGTCACAGGATCCAATCCAAGATACCTCGGTGCATTTAGTAACTCCTTAATTCCTTAAATGAAGGCAGGACTTGTGGTAGAGTATAGAGCCCACTGGATTGGACAAGCAGGACCCAAGCTCTAGAACTTGACTACCCTTGAGGAGTTGGGTAACCTTGAGCTATATAACCTCACTGAGCTTCTAAATTCCCTGAAAGCTCATTCTCTGCAAAATGAGGACTAAGCACGCCACGTATCAGCCAGAGGACAGGAAGACACTGCCTTTCCTTTGCACAGTTTGCCTGAGAGAGTTTGTGCCACTAAGACACTACCAAAGAAAAGGGATTAGGGAAGCTCTCTTCAATGGTCAATTTTATCTATCTATCTATCTATCATCTATCTATCTATCTATCATCTATCATCATCTATCTATCATCTATCATCTATCTATCATCTATCTATCTATCATCTATCTATCATCTATCTATCTATCTATCTCTCTATCATCTATCTATCTATCATCTATCTATCATCTATCTATCTATCTATCTATCTATCTATCTATCTATCTATCATCTATCTAGCTATCATCTATCTATCTATCATCTATCTATCTATCTATCATCTATCTATCTCTCTATCATCTATCTATCTATCATCTATCTATCATCTATCTATCTATCTATCTCTCTATCATCTATCTATCTATCATCTATCTATCTATCATCTATCTATCTATCTATCATCTATCTATCTCTCTATCATCTATCTATCTATCTATCTATCTATCTATCTATCTATCATCTATCTATCTATCAAACTCTGCAAAAAGGTTGATGCTGCATGGGAAAACAAGGACAGCTAACCTTTGCAAATCTTAAACTCTTGAAGGAATCTGCCTGTGAGCAGACATTCCAATGGCCTTGAGGCAGAAAGAAAGGGAGGGGATCCTGCCTGAGGAGATGCCTGGAGAATCGAATTTGTGAGCTACTGTGTGTCTCTCTCTTCATACCCCGCCTTCCCACCTCCCTGCCCCCTGCCTTTTCCAGCTTCCTGCTCCGTTCCTGCCCGCTACAGTTTCTGCAGTGGTCCTCTCCCTCAGCAGGACGCCAATCCTGCAAGCTTGCAAAGGCCAAACAAAACTGGGACTCACAAATATGTAACTGTTTTCCTTAGCTCATGGCATAAATCAAAAAAAAAAAAAAAAAGGAAAGAAAGAAAAAGAAAAGAAAGAAATAAGAAAAAAAATTCTGTTAGCACAGGGCTCAGGAGTGTTTATTTTTTCACCAGCTGCAACATGCTACCCTCACGGGGGATCACCTAAAACCAGTTATGGTTTAGGTTGGAGGGGAATGTCAAACTTAAGCGGCGGGCTTGGCCTCTCTCAATGAATTACGACCTTGTCAAGAACCTATTTTTTTAAATCAATGCAGGTTTTCTATCAAATCAAATACCTGCACACTAAATTATATTTTTGGTGCCAGGCTGGCTCTCCATTTTTTTTTCCCTTTGCTAGTTTTTTCCAGCGTCTTCCCCCACAACTCCCCCCTCTCCTTACCGTGATACAGACAGTTTTTGTCCGTAAGAAGAAATTGAGAAGCAAGCCCTACACTTGGGGGGAGAGAGGGGACTGTCCTTTGTCATCCCATGTGCACGCACTGCCACTGTTTAGAAGCTACCTCAGCTTAAGTAACAGAAGTGCTCCCATAGACTAACGGAGTCAAGAGTGTCCTTTGGGATCATCCATCCAGCAGTGGTGAAGACATTTGCTTTTGAAAGGAAGATGTTTGTTCTTTTCCTTTTTTTAAAAACTTTTCGTGGAAGTGGACATGGAAGAGAGGGGTTGGGGAAGCTTCTAATACAAGTGCTGAAATAAAGAGTTAAACATTTAGATCATCTTCTAAGTACATTTTGAGACATCCTTCCCCTTCATGTGACTTGATAAATAACAGATTTTAGGGAATCAAAGACATTTTTTTCTTCCTTCCTTCCTCCCACCCTTTCTCCTGCTTCCCATTTTTCCTTTCGTTCTTTAATTATTTCTTTTAAACAGGGAAAGAGACTCTTCTGCCCTCAACTCCTGTTCTTCCTGATGGGTTAGTACCTGATTTTAGAAGCAAGTCTGTCTCCAGAACTGGTAGCTTAGTGGAGATGACACCGGAGTAGGGGCTGTTTGCCTCTATGACTCCCAGTGGGCCCGCAGAGGCCTGAAGTACCTCTTCCAAAATTGTGGCAAAGATAATTTTTCAATAATGGGAATCTCCATGTATCAAAATCCACTTACGGCAAAACCAGGGAGGCATGCAGTTTAGTGTTGGCACCCGGCGCAGCCCCTTTACATGGCCCGGAAGTCTTTATTTGGTGGTTTTTCAATTAAATGCCGCATACACTTCAGGGCATATGTAAAGAATCCTCAAATGAATTGCAAACTGTTTTCAATAGCAACTCCGATGGATAAAACACGGACAAGGAAATCCCAACCAGCTGTGTTTGAGTCTTCGGAACCCAAATCACATAGTTTCTGGCCGGACTCTGGATGTTTCTGATAGGCTGTCATGGAGCCAGCACACTGAATGGCTGGTTTGGCAGGGATTCCTACCCTCTCATTTCTCCCCACCTGATTCAGCTGGAAGCTACCGCCTCAGTGTAACCTTTGCTGACGTAGGCACACGTCGAAGTTTCTCAGTCAGGCGAGTCTTGACTGTGAGAAATTCAAGGTGGAAAGACATACCAGGAGCCATACTGGATGGGAAAAACAAAGGAAGGCTAATCCCGCACAAACTAAAGTCAAAAAGCCAAGACACACAGGTGTAGGAGACAGAAACCCTGGTGCACTAGGGCCCACCTGCTTGGACCATCCCTTCCCTGCATTCATAATTCAACTGCACAAACGCTTCACGAAAATGCTAAAGTTTCTGGGTAGCTGTTACAGGATACAAATATGAATAGGATGGATCCTAATCAGGGAAAGCTTATAGTCTTTTTTTTTTTTAAGATTTTATTTTAGAGAGAGAGAGAGAGCACAAGTGGGAGAAGGAGCAGAGGGGAAGGCAGAGGGAGGGGGAAAGAATCTCAAGCAGAAGCCACACTAAGCAGGGAGCCTGACTTGGGGCTCGATCTCACGACCCTAAGATCATGACCTGAGCTGAAACTAAGAGTCTGACTGATCCACCCTGGTGCCCTAAAGAAAACTTACAGTCTCACAGATCAGCAGTGATAATACAAAAGAGACTAGAGCAAATGTTAAGAGCGGACAGGTTACTTTTGAAGTTCAGCATCCACTTACCTCCTCCTACTATTTCTTGAGTAAAACACCCCCATTACTCCTTGGACACTCAGTCGATCCTATTTGGATGGACTTAGTCTCATTTCAGGGATGGGCCCTGATTCGTCTAAGCTGATTAATGAATCCCATCCTCCTGGTTTCAGTGACTAGATCAGGGACGGGATTAAGATTTATTTCTCACTAATGAGAAACACAGTGTGTACATAGAATAGAGTCCAAATCCAAGAAAAGAGGCCTGGAGTTGGCTTCACGTACACGTGCGTGCACACACACACACACACACACACACAATGCAAAAAAATATATTTAATCAACAGGACTTGGAGACTGATTGCATTGGGGAGGAGACAGTGGAAAAATTAGGAATTTTTGCTGTTGTTATTTTCGGTTTCATTTTTATTTTTATTAAGTGAACTGAATCATGTTCTACCCAGGCATCTATGATAGGGAAAATACAAGTGAACACGCATTCCATAAATACAGCAAATTTTTTAGCTAATAAAGACAGGTATTATATCCAGGAAGTTTTATTACATTAGAAGACACTGGACACTGAGTTCCCTCATTGTATGGGGTTTGCCTAGGGTCATCCTCACACTGATGCTAAGCATGAAACTTCCACTGAGCACTCGTTGGACAAAATTATTCCTATAATCTCTTCTAGCCTTTGGATTTCTAAATCTGGTGTTTCTAGGGGGAACACATCTCATTTTGGAAACTGACTATGAAAGAAGATACTACCCCAGGATAATTCCTAACTCCTGTGGGATTTCAAATCCCCATAAATTAGGGGACACCAGAAGACGCCATTGCCTACCTTAACTGGAAGAATAACTACAGTCTGCTCATAATTATCCACATTTTATTTCCACTTGGGACTTGGTGCTTTTGAACCACCATGAACGTAAGCATCACACAGTCATATGTTATTTCTATTCTGGGACTTCTACTGAAAAGGAAAAAAAAATGGATTGCTGACTTTGGCTGCTTGGCACCAAGAGCAAGGCAGTGAAGATAAACTTAATTTTATTATAATCATTATTAAATAAAGATTTGGGAAAACAACAAGAGTATATTTGTGATAGAAATTATAAGAAATTTATGTAAATAACCATGTAGATTTTATACATCCCTTAGGCTCCAACGAATATTCCAAATCCCTACTGCTCCTTTGAAACTTGATTTTTTTTTTTTCCCTTTTTTGAGGGCTTATCAATCCTGGGGTTCTCATTAAATTGGGCCTAAATTGAAAAAGTATTTTTGAGATGAGAAGCTGGCTTTAATCATCAAAACATTTGTTTACAAAGGGATGCCCTTTCTTTTCAAAAACTAGACTTTTAAATTCCAAATTATGATTTTTTTTTCATTGCAGCACCTAACCAACTGACATATTTCTGGGAGCCGAGGTATTATGTTTCCTGCTCACAAAACAGCGTAACAGCTAAGCACAGTGGAAAGAACACAAGGTCTGAATTCGAGGGTTTTCGTTCCAATCCTCCTGCTCTTCCTATTGACTTGTGGTATTAAAGCAAGTTTCATCATTTGGTTCCCTGTAAAGTAGGAGTTATAGATATTCGTTATGCTTACCTCAGAAGGCTGTTGCAAACGTCAAGTAAGAAAATGCACAAGAAAATGAAATGCAAATGACAAACTACTGTAGGCTCTTCAATGTTTAAGACATACTACACACTTATTTAAGGGCCTGGAACTTGACTCAAAGGTAGGACCGTGAGAAATCAAGGTCCAAACAGCAGTCTAGAGGGGAAATAGCTAAATAGTATAATATGATAAGGGCTAGGACGGAGGAAAGGAAAAGAAAAAAAATCAAAGGCAACACAAAAGTAGGACATCAAAAGCACATCAGACAGAGAAGGTGAAAACCAGAGCTGAAATCTGAAGCTTTCTTTACTACCTCATTACCTCTTTAGAAATTAAATTCCAGGGAATCCGCGATGGGCAATTCCACTGCCTGGTTTTCCTAGCACAAAAGCCAATGTGCTTCATTAATTACACAGACAGATTATCTACCCCAGCCAAATCTTCCCCACCCCACCCCACCCTCCCACCAGTTAAGCATTCAGCCCCACAATTTTGTGCAAGGGGGAAGGTTTCTTAAGTGCAGGGAAATTGCCAAAACGCAATTTGAAGTCCAAAGGAGTAAAAAAGGTAATATTTTTTCTCTCTTTTGCAAAAGCACACTGATGTGTTCTTAATTCTCTTGCCATTTTGTATTAGAGCACGGATCCTTAGTGTCCAGAAGTTATTTGACTTAAAGACATTTGTGGCTTCGGGTTACTTTCCACATTCAGGCCCAAAGTTGCTGGCTGTTACATACCCTCCATATGGACTGGCCCCCAGGATGGGAGATGACTGGGAGAAAACATACTTGTATTAAAACAGGGTGTTAGAAAAACGGGGTGCAACACACTTGTAGGTACAAATGCAGCTCCCGAGATACTGTCTTTAAGGTTGTATTTTGGTAAAAAATTATTTAGTTGTTTGTTATATACTGGGATTTATTTGCGGTAATACAGAATCACCAGATCACTGCTATTTCTCCACTCCATCTACTGTGTGAGTTACTTTATAAAACTCTAAGGGAAAAAGAAAATGAAAAAGAAAAATCCTCTCCCCACCCAAGTTGTGAGGGTCATTGGTTTATTTTACCTGGTACTAATATCAACTTTATGGCACATTTTTGCCTGCTTAAAAAAAAAAAAAAAAAAAGTGGCGTGTATGAATCTATCCAGTATATTATTTATAGTGTTGTGGCCAGATCTCTTTATGATAAAAATGTAAAACCTTCCTGTAAAAATTCCTTATTTTAAATAATATTACTCATTTCTCCCCAATTTAGATCAGCTCTTACTTTGTTCCATAACTACCAAACCTTGGAAGTGTCACTGATGCTAATCAATAGACCAGTCTTCAACATGCATTTTAAAGTTATGCTTTAAGTCCACTTCTGCAGTTGCAAAAGGACTCCCCTCCCACCCGTCTGGCTAATTAACTGATACGACACTAATCCTTTGCACATCTGGTACTAAATGTTTGCTCACATGGGTCTCCCAGCGAGGAAGTGTGGCCAAACAGCGACTTCGAGTGTGCTTGATTTCACTTTAAAATCTTCACTCTCTGGGATTAAAATCTTGAGATAAAACATCTGGATTTCAATGGTGTCCCCAGGGAATGAAAGTTATAGTTCTATAGAATACATATTGCACATAATATGGTCTTGTTATTTCTACATTAGCACTACTCCAGCCGGTACCCGCCGTTAGCTTGTCAGTCTCCTGACACGTCATTAATAAACAGGTAATTTCATAACTGATTTCCACCTAGTGTCATGTTGAAAACCACCTGGGTTTTCGTTTTCACTAACATAAAAGGCATAGGCTAGAGGGAGGCCGTTATTATTAAACTGGGACTAATCTAACTGAATAATGGATCAAATCAGTGAAAACAAATGCATATGCAGAAGGATAAAAAAAAAAAATTTCCAGGCCAACGGATAGATCTGGATCCACTCATCAAAATGTGACTGTTCCTTCCCCTTTCTCTCAACAAATGGACACATGAGGAGTTATTCCGAAACTGTGCCCACTGCCTCCAGGGAAGTTCCAAAAAAATACCAAGGAAGCAACCGTTAGGGGAAAATCTGTACTTTTAAAATTTGTGACCTTGAAATTAGGCCTATGCCATGCTTATGTATTCATTGAATTTTAAATTAATACTGCATGTTATGTGCCATTAAAAATTAAAAACACACTCACCAAGGTGAGCCATTGCCGCTGTTGGCTTATAGATCTAGCCAAATGTGTACTGATGGACAAGAATACTGTTAAATGTTATTGGAAATGATAACAGGGATATAATCCACACCTTGGTTTATGCTAGGCTTTTTTTTTTTTTAATCCTGATGTTATCATCTTAACAGCATCATTCTGAACGGAAAGTAGTTGAGAATTGCTATGGCCTGCTTTCACATCATCAGAAAGGGGTCTCTCTAGGGGTTTTTTATGCTGCCTCTCAGTCTTGTGATGTATTTCTGGAGGAATTTTTTGCTTTCTTCATGAATCCAGGCTAATAATTTAATATCATGGCCTACGACTTCTGTTCACGTGAAATTTCAATCACAACATGGAACCCAATGAATGTAGAGTATTATTACAGCATTTACTACGTTCTGCCCATTCTTATTTAGCAGACAGAAGAAAAAAAGTTGTGTGCCACCAACTTCATTTTGGCCTTCCATTCCATTCGCAACTTCAAAATGATCTGCTTTTCTTCTTCCGGTCCAGTTTGTAAAAGGACAGATAACACAAAATCTACTCTTAGTGGCTTAGGAAAAATCCTGAGTAGAAACAGGGAAATTAAAAAATTTGATGCCAAAATATCCTAAGTTTTATATTTTCATGACAAAAATTATAAGAAATAATTCAGTTTATATATAAACATTGGATCTCACTAGTCATTCAATACAATATATGTAGTAAGGAATTTGAACATGTCAATGAACCGCCTCTATTCTATTGTGGAAAAAACCAGAAACACAACAAAGGTAATTGTCTAACATTAGTCATTGCCTAAAGTATGTCATGGAGGTGATGGTGGAGCCAAGGTAAGAACTTGAATGCTTCCAATAAAGTAATAGTACATCAAAACATAAAACTATCTGAACCATACTTCCTCTCTCAACTCATGCTTATTGGCTATTTAAATGCTTTCTACGGCATTGGGTCTTCAAAGGTCTCTCAGAGGGCTTTTGTTCACACTCAAAATAATACAAGCCATCAAACGATCAGCTAGTGAAAGGAACCAACATTCCAGGAACATAAGATTCACCAAAATATGTATCAAATTTACTTGAGTCCTTCCATAGATGAGTAGTTCTCAACTGCAGCTCATTCTGCACCCCAGACCAGGAGATAGTTGGCAATGTCTGGACATATTTTTAGTTGTCAGAACAGGGTGGGTAGGTGCAAATATCTAGTGGGTAAAGGTCAAAGAAGCTGCTAAGCATCCTACAATGCATGGGATAGGCCCCCACAACAAAAATTACCTGGCCCCAAGTGTCAGCAGTACCAAGACAGAGAAACTCCGGTGTATGCAGACTGTTGGCTAGGCGCATTGATAAAGCTACCAGCTTTTGAGACATTAACAACCAGCAAGGTTTCTATAGGGTGTGTATATTTCATCTGAGCCTCACATTGTTCCGTTCCCAAAGCAAAATGTTATGCTCTTCAAAATCTCCAGGGAAGCTAACAGCATAAAGCTTTGGGTGAAATGTAAATTTCTTAAAATATTTATCCATCCGTAAGTGGCTACATTTTTGACATTATTATAGGGTTTCTCAGTGTTCCATTTTATTAAAAAATATTTATTTGGTTTCTAAGATTACTGCTTTTCTGACCACAGAAAATTCAATTACTGAAAACTGCAGCTATCAAATTGGTTGAAAATAAATAGCCTTTTATCCAAAGCTGGCAAAGACTGGTTCACTTTTAATATGTAGCCATTTAAAAAAAAATAAAATAAAAATAAGAAAACATTTTCATGGCAAGCTGATGGACTGCACAGTCAGAAGGCAAACGGTCTTTTGCATCATCAGGTTTTATTTAAAACAGGATGAGAAAGGAGTGGGGGGGGGATGTTTAAGAAAAGAAGGCACCGTAAGAGTAATTTACCATTATTTTTCCTCTTTTGTTTTACAAGACAGAAGAAATGTGAGCCTTTTTGCCAGTGGAAATCACTTTCTCCTGCTTTCTCTCTGTCTCGTTTTGAAATGTTTAGTAATATACAGGAAATGTGGTAAGTGAGATCTACAAACGTGGGCTTCCAATATCAAGGCTAATTATGTGCTAAGCAATGAGGATGGCGGCAGCATTGCTAGGGAGCCACGAAGGAGACTGAGCTGGGATGCCTAGATCTATTTCTCTCATTTGCTTCTCGTTTGCATTTTAATCTACACTTTCTTTTCTTTCGTTTCTAAAAAGAACACTTGTCCACGTTTCCTCAGTGAAAACCAATCAACCCACAAGAAGAGGTAAACTGAAAAACTGAAAGAACCACACTGTGAATAAGAGCGCAGAGATCATGCACCCTGTGGATTACATATAAACAATGTGCCCATCTCCAAATTGCTGTTCTGTCACCACTGAACATGCATCTGGGCTATCTCTCACTTGAGTGAGATGGATCTGCACGTAATCCGAGCTAATTTTTTATATTAGGCTAAGTAAAACATCATTGGAAATTTGATGCTATTGAGAAAATCAATAATGCCTATGTCAAGGATCCAGGGCATCACTCATCCCCTTTCGGACAATTTGCTGAGAATTACCGAGGTTGTGTATTAGAAGAAGCTCTTGACAGATGGGAATCAAGAGACCTAGTTTTGCCTGCTGTGCTGTTATTAAGCAGCAAGTCATTACACCTCACTGAGATACGGCTCCTTTATCCGTGAAATGAAGTGGTTGGAAAAGAGTGTCTAAGGCCATGCCTACCTCTGTAATTGTTTGCCTGTTTGGATAGGCCTTGATTCTGTTCACCCAGTGCAGTAGGAGCTCTGAGCTAAAGATGCGCTACTACTAGCAAGAAGCATTGCTGTTTTAAAGATTTTATTTATTTATTTGAGAGAGAGAGAATGAGACAGAGAGCATGAGAGGGAAGAGGGTCAGAGGGAGAAGCAGAACCCCCGCTGAGCAGGGAGCCCGATGTGGGACTCGATCCCGGCACTCCAGGATCATGACCTGAGCCGAAGGCAGTCACTTAACCAACTGAGCCACCCAGGCGCCCAGCATTGCTGTTTTAAACTTGAGATTCTGCACTTGTGCAAAGCTGCTTCCAATGATGGTGAAAATGTGAGAATCTTCTTGTCCATTTTATTTTCAAAGAAGCACTCCCTTAAAACAAAAGTGTAAATGAAGACGGGTGATGCCAATCAGTCTTGGAAACTGAGACTTTCTTTATAGGTAAGAGACACACACAACATGTTTTTAAATGGGGTCAGCCTGGGTACTGGTGGCAGAAAGGACTCAGCCTCTCTCTCTAGCTCTCTCTTCATAAACACACACACACACACACACACACACACTCTCTCTCTCTCTCTCTCTCCACCCAGGAACGACTCTTCTTCTAGGAGGGTGGGAGGGGACTGGCAAAGGTTTAACCACAGTAAGCATATGGTGTCCGTGACAAAGCACACGGTACCTAGAAAAGACAGAACCACCGCTGTGCAGTGGTCAGACCGGGGCTGAGCCGGGAAAGGCTGACTTCATGAGGAGTTCCCTAAAAAAAGTAAAAAGAAAACATAGCCGCTCCCTCTCTGTTTTCTCGTCTCCCTTGGCTAGGAGCGAACCACAGGCTCCCAGTTTTTACTGTCTGGTTTTGTGGTCTTATTGAGGCTTAACGTGACCACAGACAATAATGGTTCTGGGGCCTCTCATTTTGAAAATTCTCTATTTTTCTTAGTCCTACTTACTACATTATAGTTGTGGGTGCTGAATAAAAGGTACTGCTTCTCGCAGCTAATCTCACCTGTTTGAACTGTTCCCAGTTTGTTAGAGACCATGGCTGGAAAAGCCATATCTGGAACTTCTTTTGACAAGTCAGAAAGATGAGCAGGGAGCACAGTGTATTCTGGGAATTCAGCGTGGGTGGAGAGAACGACGCTTTGGTGATTTTTTAAAAATTTTAAAATTGTGAGTTCAGAACATATCTCCACCAAGGCATAGTGATTCCACTGTCATTGGGTTGTCTATTCCAGCCCAGTGGCTCGAGATGAGGGGCTGATATCTTCCTGTCAAAGGGCAAAGGGCATCAAAGGATGGAATTTAAAACATCTTTAAAGAGCACAGGGTCAGCAGATCTTTGTTAACAGCTTCTGTTAGCAGACCTGCCAATGGGTACCCCACACTGCTGGTGGGGCAGCTGTGCCTGATGACAGACAGCTCTGTGAAGACGGGACCTAACAGCAGAATCTCCCATCAAGGCAAGGATGGAACAAGGTGGGGGGTGGGGGGTGGGATGAGGCTCCATATTCAAAGTCTTCTAAGCTCTAAATAAATGAGTAGCTGTGACTCCTAGCTAATGATCATGATTATAATGCCGACCCCACAGAGTTTTAGAGTTAATGTCTGATTCAAACATTTTATGTAATGTGACATGCCTAGCAAAACCTCAAAAGCAATAGGCAGATTAGGAACATCAGGGAGGAAGGGTAAGTGTTTGTCAAAGAAGTTCAGTTAATGGAAGAAAAGACTTTAAACCTAGATTTGTATTCACTAGAAAGCAAAATTATTAAAGTAATTGTCAGAAATGACAGATTGGTGGGCAGGACTAATTGATGAATGGATGCAACGTGCTATTAAATCAGAGCATAGAGGATTTTTAGTGCAGTAAAATACTCTATGATACTATAATGACGGATACCTGTTATTTATTACACATTTGCCCAAACCTATGGAAATTACAACACTAAGAGTGAATTCTAGGTAAATTATGACTTTGGGTGACTACGATATATCGATGTAGGTTCCTCAAGTGTAACAGATGCACCATTTTGGGGCACCGTGAGAGGCTGATAATGGAGAGATATGAGAGATCTCTATGCCCTCCTCTCAATTTTTCTGTGAACCAAAAAAGGCTCTAAAAAAATATAGTAAAGGAAAAAAATCAGAGTAGGCTATCTGACTGCACCATTTAGACAAAACCCAAATATTGAGGAAGAGGTATGTAAGACCCCTCCACATCTTCGATGAACACTGGCAAATCCAAGTAGAAACTTCAGGCTGTAGAGGGGAATGTGTGTAGGTGGTGGATTGAAAAGGACCGCATCAGTTAAAGTCACCAGAAAAAAAAAGGAATTAAATTCTCATTGTGCTTTGCCCGAGTCACATCGCCTTTGCATTAATAACAGAAAAGAAATACCTTTCCATTTTAAGAATGAACATATTAGTTTCATGCAATTAATTACACTTAAAAAAAATCCAGCTCAGTTTGACAAAATCATTGGTCATTTACTGTGTGCCAAGCATAAGGTCTGTAGTGCACTAGAATTCAAAGATCAACAAGATTTGTCCTCAAAGAAGTCTCCTCTTATAGGAATGCCAGTTGTATTTTTCTAATTGTTCTTCTGTCCCATTCACAGAGAGAGAAGTTACTGGATACAGAAATCAAGCAATAACAAGGAAGACACATTTAACTTTTGCCTTCTTTTTGGAAATCAAAGATTTAGGGTTACAGAAGGAAATAGAAAACCATATTTTCATCTGTTTTATTGCCATTAAAAATGTTTTTGCATCTTTGTTGAAAAAGGTTTAAACGCAGTACACCTGAGACTAGGGAAAAACCATATGGGCACAGTCATCTGTCAAATATGAGCAGCCAGAAGCAGGGAGTTTCAAAGACAGACAAATATATTGTTTGAACATACATGGCAGGGAAAAAGGTTGAAAACTCCCACTCTAATCTACTGTCGATATGATTTCCACGTTCATCTGGTGGCTGGTTAACGAAATCCAACCGCTGCACATTTGAGACATAATTATGTGGAAGTAGGAAGAACGTTGTAATTTATACCAGTGCCTACCCTGTGTTAGCTTCCAAGAGACCTGACCCTTTCCCCAGCCTCTCTTTGACCAAGCCAACTCCACTCATTCCCTAGTCAGACTGGAAGCTACGGGTTCCGCTGGAAACATGGTTTATGGATAATGTATCTATAATGGACTCTCCACTCAAAACCCATAGAGCAGTAGCATAGCCATCAGCAATCAGTCCATAAAATCTGCAGTTACCTTCTTTTTTTTCTTAAAGGGGGCGGGAAGCTAATGGATTTGAAATTGCAGGAGCGGACCACAGACCTTTTTAATAAATGAAAATAAAATTGAGTCTCAGGTTTATGTTGATCTATAGAACCGTGAGCCCCAGATTCCTCCCCCTGTTTCCCTCAGGGTTGATTCCTAGCCTAAACCACCCAACATTTATAGCTGATAAGTGTCTACTGAAGGGTAATAAAATACAGTGTGTGTAGTTGTAGAGAATGTAACTTATCACTTTCATCAAAAGCTCCCTGAAAATGTGTTTATCTAAAAGCCTTGTATGTTTGTGTATATTTCAAATATCTCTGCCGTTAGATTGAGCTCCTTGGGCATTTAAAAGCTATTCCTTGAAAAGGCTTCTTTGGAAACTGTTTAGCTGTGGGTTAATGGTTACATTTCCTTGGATTGGAGATAGCCTCCAGGTTACAGAATTCATATAAATATATACAAATGAGACATTGACTATTGCCCCAATTTTATTTTCTCACTAAATCAAGGTAAAGATTTAAAGCCCAATTCATAAAAGGGGGAAAAAAATCTTTATGTGGGTGTTAGGTGATTTTTAACTCTGGCACAACTGATGCTGGGAACTTTCCAAGCATGCAGCTGCCTAGTGGGGGGAAAAAAAAGTCTGAGATGTTGAGAAAATGTTTAGGACGCTCTGGTAATAGCTGTGGAATATGACTGCATGTCACTTTTAAAAGCTTGCTGTGCTGCAGATGGTTTATAGCTGGGATATGGATAGCCTTATCTGAAAATGATTCTGGATCACTCAAGAAACAGACAAAAAACAGCTTTTTTCAATCAAACACTGGTCAAGCTATAAATGTCCCCATGACACATTGAGGTTTTCCTTGAGGAAGGTGCTCACTAAGTATCAATGATGAACAGTTGTTAAGGGAGTTGGAAAGTAATATATTTTCTAAGTATGTACTACCTGCATAGAGGTATGCATGAATCCATGTATACTTAGACCATTTATAGAATAATGCATGCAAAATGTAAGTATATTCATGGTTCAGGAAACAAGCAGTCTTACTTGTTTTCAGATGCTCAATATCTGGATCATCGGGCCATTGACAGAGCATTTGCTATTTCACAATGACAGTTTTATGAATGGGTTTTGATGTAGCATGATTGGGGAAAAGCCCCGATGCTGACTGTTTTCTCCCAAACAGACGATCATGGGGGATCACAGTGCAGCTGTGTTCATTCCGATCCAACTTGTTAGTCACAAGTTTATTCTTGATTTTCTTTCTGCTGGGAGCTTGGAAAATCCACTCTTCCAGCTAACATGGTGGCTTCTACTTCTGGATGGGACCAACCTGGGACATCAAGAATGAAGGTCTGGATGCAGCACAGGCTTCTAGTTGGAGGAAAGATCGTGGTGAGTGAGCTGTGGCCACTCTTCTTTGCTGCCATTATATTCATTAAGAGACTCCTCCTGACAGAGTGAAGCAATTAATATGCTTTTATTACCATATTTCTCTTTCACAGTACGTAAAAGACAGTGGTGCTTGTAATGGATACTCAATAAATAACTGTTTATCTTGCCCTCTTCGGCAGCACATATACTAAAAATAAATAACTGTTTATCATTGACTGATAATTCACCTCCTCTCAAATACCATAAGCCAAGGAAAAATGGTTATTTGAGGTTTTAAATTTGAATTTTCTAGATCAATAATCTACATTAACCTAACTAACTAGATAATTATTCATTTATTTACTTTTTCCACACAGATACATCCTAAAATTAAGATTTTGGTATCTGGGGGCACCTGGGGGGCTCAGTCAGTTAAGCATCTGCCTTCAGCTCAGGTCATGATCCCACAGTGCTGGGATCAAGTCCCGCATGGGGCTCCTCACTCAGCAGGGAGCCTGCTTCTCCCTCTGCCTCCCGCTGCCCCCTGCTTGTGCGTGCTCTCTTTGACAAATAAATAAATAAAATCTTTAAAAAAAAAGATTTTGGTATCTAATTATTTCAGGGTCTTTTAACAATAGAAAAACTATTAAAATATAACTTACACAAGTTATACAATATAACTTAAAATATGAAAAATAATAATCTCTAATAATGTTCATTCATGCAAAGAGCTTGCCAAGTTCACAGCTCTAAGGTGGTGGGACCAAAGTCTGAAGTTCCTGCCTCTGGGCTTTGGTGCATGTGCTCTTAACAACTATGTTACATTTTAAACAAAATCCCAAAGTGGGCCACTCTAATATGGGAGCTGCATACAGCAGGGTACAAAGTTATAGTTCTAGGTAAACCAGAGGTCAAACCAAACCAGTAGTGAATTTAAGAAGTTAACCTAGATCATACGCAGTGCTTTTCTTCTTTAGAAAGAAAAAACTATATGCCTAAAGAGAGTTTTCAGCTTCTGTACTAGGTAATAATAAATGTAGAGAAGTCATGTCTACATGCCTTATAATTCTATCCAGGGCCCCTGATACGAGTGAGCAAAATGAAGTACTCAGGCAAACTAAATACAACAGTGGGCAGTGATCACCGCACTTTTATTGGAAAATCTGGTGTTTGGAGACTATAAAATGGTAATAATGGCAAATTTCTTTAATAGTAATGCAGCAGAATGAAATATAATCTTAAGACTTCTATCTGCACCTCATGAAAACCATTCTAAAGAGATCCACACCCCTTGAAAATCCTTTTCATCTGTGGTTCATATATGTGTGTGTGTGTCCCAACCTTGAAGTACTTTTCATCTGTAGTTCTTCTATGTGTGTGTAAATATCCCAAGCTTCCACCTGACATTTTTATTTCAATCTACATATAAATTTCTAGCTGACAAATTACTACTATACATGAAATCAAACAGTCAAATGGAACCTTGGAAGTAGTTAAAGAATTGAAATTATTTAGTGTAAATAGTCAAGTTACAATTCTCTCATTTTCAAGCGGGGGTTCTGAAGCCTTGAAAACAGGATCATATGGAACACCACTCTCAATCTTATGATCTATTTATGAATTAACAGAAACAAACCAGCTACCACCCAAAAAAATATTTATCTGGAAATTCAAAATAACTTCCATACAAATCCACATGTCAGCCTCTTGCTTTCTCTTTGGAATAATTCTAATTCTCTGAATTTCAACACATAACACTTATAAAATGACCACTGAACTCATCAAAATGCTCATGGAATGAATCTTTTTCGAAAGGCCAATTAGCAAACATTAATGTAAAGAATTTTCACAACAGGATAATGATAATAATTTTTAATATTTTAGAAAATCCTAAGGAAGTTATATGCATTCCTTATTTGATTTTTAATGCCTCTCCCTTTCTCCTTCCCCTGTTCAAACTCCTGTCTCTGCTGCTTCATGCCATCCTTCACTTCCCTAGGCTTCATCCGGACTTGGGTACCCCAAAAAAAAAAAAGAAAAAACCCTATATGTGCCAAGGACATTTCAAAGAACAGGGCCCCATTCTGATTCTACAAACACTATTACAACTTATTTTTATAGAATCAAACCAAGCCAAACGGAACTCATTTCAATAGCTGACAAATTACCAAAAATAGTCCGTATTATAAATTGCCTCCTGTAATATACTGAGCTTCTTCTGAAAGAGGAAATAAGAGATAGATTCCATTTTAGCCAGTTAGAATGTATCCAAACACTTTTAATTTTAGAATCAGGCTGTTCAACAAATTAAAAGTCTGAAAACCTCTGCAGATTTTGAGCACACATATCAACAAGGGTGGAGCAGACAGGAAATGTCAGCCTTTCTGTGTGTTGGATAAAGCACCTTGCCTGGGGGAAAGGAGGTGGGAAAAAAACAGCCATATTTCTCTAATTTAGGGATTCCCTCCACCCTGCAGCGTATGCAAGGTTTCAAGTCTGACTTTTCCTGACAGAGGGAGGAACAGCGGAAGTTAGTTCAAAAGAACTGTCAAGAGAGTCTTGTCTCAGGTAAAACCAAGTGCTCCAACAAGAGCAGCCTCCGCTGGTGATCTTTCTGCCACATGAGCGAACTGTCAGGCGGCTGCAGCAGGGAGGAGTGTTCGTTTTCTTAATGCCTGACTCCATGCGCGCACACACACTTCAGAGAGGATTGCTTTTCACGAGTATTTTAGCTACGTTTTTTAAAATGTGAACCCCCTTGAAATCAAGGGCTAATGGAATTCCCAACTCTGGTTACATTGTTGATTTATAGAGTTTTGGCGGGCCAGATGTATAGCTTTCCAAAAGAAAATGATAATATCTGTGCTAATCACTTCCTGAAGAAGTTGACATTCTGGCCAATCTCTAGCACCACTTTTAAGTCTCTCCTTTGGCTCCTGAGAGTTTTATTTCATGATCTTTTCTCTCTCCTGCGGAGGCTTGTCAGCTTGTATACATTTTTATTCCAACAGGTGCTCTGAAGACATCTTGAGTGAAGACTGTGAAGAGTGCGTGTGTAATAAATGAATTTTATCTGTGAAATGAATTCATGTTATCGTTCTATGATAATTCTATCTTGAACTCAGTCAAAATAGATGAATTTCTTTGTGACAGCTAATTTTTACTCAGCACCAAATTGTTTAGACCTAAGGTAAAATTATCAATCAACTAACTGAGTGCCTTCCTATTTGTTTTAAAGCTGGGAATTTCCTTCCCAAAATAGAGTACTTTTATGTATGTATTTTTCAGAAGCTAAGGAAAAATACTCAGGGTGAAGCGAAGCTATAGTGAGGTGGTCAGTGGTCACAGAATCTTGCCCGGATGGCTTCTCTTTGCCCTTCTCTAGGTGCTCTTAGGACACTGATGCCTCAGATTTCAGCTTAGAAACAAACCACTAGTCCTGAGTACTGTCCCCTTGATGCAGTTCGCCAACCACAAAAGTACCTGGACAGCAAAACTGTCCTGATTCCTGACAGACAGCTAGGTGCTCGAGTCTTTTTGTATACTCAGAAATTTAGAAGAGAAATTGTACTAAAGCATGTATTAACAACCTATTACATGCAAATTACATATGAGGCACTGTGTTGGACTTTGACTTCTATTAGTTTTTTAAAGGTTGGGTTTTTGAGAAATTAATGGTGGGATTTTTTTTATTCATGAAATCTACACTTACTGCTACCTTTGCCGGTCACTGTGACTTAGGCAAACTACTTATGTTTTCTCAATGTGTTTCTTCATCTATACAAGGTGTAAATGCTATCCAGGTCTCTCTATTATTTGTAGGGTGGAATTTGATAGTAGATGGAGAAGAGCAAGCACAATGCCTGGCACATTACAGACACCATAAAGAATGTTACTGAATGAATGAAATATACAGGAAACTGACTGCCACCCAAAAGTTTGCCACTACTGAGTAATAGAAACGCACAGCAATGTAAACCAGTTTAGACAGGGTCTTCGTGGTAGGAATCAGTTGATTTCTATGATGAGAGCTTACAGCCCCATGTTCAGGTGATACGTTACTTTGCAAGTAATCAGACTAAATTCTTCCAGACATCCAAATCTTTGAATGTTAGCAAGGAGACTTATGTATCGCCATCCAGTCTGTTCTTGCAAGCTCTGTGGTATGGTAGCTCTTTCCTTTAGGTTCTCTCTAACACGTGAACTATTGTGCACGAAGGTTCTCTCAAGAGAGATGAGACAATATTTTAGTACCAAGATTCATCCAATCTTTAGTCTAGTTGGACAATTCTCAATTAAGTGATGGGTAGGTAACAGGATCCACAGATTAACCAGATTCTTACTCCCTCTTCAAGAAAGGCAGCACCAATCCACACACTTAGAAATTAGGATTCATTTCACCCATTTAAAGTTATTTGTAATATAAGCTACCCTAATGTTGATAGAGGTTAAACAGTTGATGCTTTTTAAAAACTATCTGGGGAAAGAACAGTCATAATTAGTATCTTTCACACACTAACAGCTCCTAGGGTCTGTACTGCAAATTAAAGTGATTCACTTGTTAGCTAGGCATCCTTAAAGTACTGATTAAAATAATGCATTGTTGATACTATAGTTCTGTATAGTAAATCACAAACAATAAAACAGATATATAAAAACTTTGATATTGATGCCTAATATGGCAGGTGCCTAAATTTTTGTGAAAGCTTAAAAATTTTGTCAAAGCTTTCTTCATGAAGTCTGGACTTAAATACTATCTGTGTCACTATGCTATGTTATGCTAAGATGTCTTAGAATTGCTCTAATCATTACCATGAGAGACGATGGACTCTGAAAAACAAACTGAGGGTTCTAGAGGGGAGGGGGGTGTGAGGATGGATTAGCCTGGTGAGGGGTATTAAAGAGGGCACGTTCTGCGTGGAGCACTGGGTGTTATACGCAAATAAAGAATCATGGAACACTACATCCAAAACTAATGATGTAATGTATGGTGATTAACATAACATAATAAATAAATAAATAAATAAATAAATATATATATATATATATATATATCTCACTTGATAAACAGAAAAAAGAATTGCTCTAATCATTGTCCCTGAGCACAAGGGAGTCCTAAGTGTAAGCACAAGTGTAAATGAAAGACTATCATCATCCTGAACAGATCCATGGCTGAGTGGATTAGGGATGTGTAATTGGCAGGAGCAGATCTGTTAAGCTGTTGATTAGGCCAGTGTTTCTCTTACTAACACAGTATTGCTATTCTGGGCAACACCACACTTCATTACATGTGACTATGTCATACATTACAGGACAGGTGATAACCCTGTCCCCTGTCCACCATCCACAGGCCATGGTCCCCTTCTCTAGTTATCTCAACAACCAACCAAACAACCAAAGTCATTTACACTTTAAAACATTTCTGGGATTGGGGGTGGAAGGAAGTACCACCACCAGTTGAGAACTACTGGGCTAACTGATGAAGGGTTCTTGTTACAGTAAAATTAACTGGAGAATTCAGTTTCTAGGCCCCTCCCCAGTTGTAACAACCAAAAATATCTCCAAACATTGCCAAATTTCTGGGGGAGGGGGGCTTTCGAGGGGGGGTCAGAGGCATGGTATCACTCCAATTTCAGAATCAGTAAATTGGAGAATTCATTCTAGATGTAAGTTGAAGTAAAATCTCTTTAACTATTTTATAGGTAGAAATTCAATTAGTTAGCTTAAGTATAATGTGTATTTATTATTATGCTAAAGTGGTATATTGCTTAATGATTGTGATAGTTATAATATAATGTCCAAAAGCAATTAACACTTTCTACTAGTTGAAAAAAAAATCTATAAACATAAAAATAATAAATTGTTATTTAATACAAATATTAAGAAAAATCATTAACTAGAAAATGTAATAAAATAACATTATTTTCTTATGATGTTATCAAATGTTCATAAAAATTAAATAATAATGTAAGGCAAAGTACTAGGAATTCTATCTTATATTAGCATTCCTAACATCAAACAAAAATACCCTTTAATATGCAATTAACTTACAGTGAATTAACTAAGTTTAGTTCATAAATTTTTTTGTAGAAAAGTTACCATTTGGAATTTCTTGAAATCTTGTGAGAAAAACTAAAAAAAGTCAACTTTTCCCCTTAAAAAATTAATGCAAGGAGAACTAAAGTCCAAAACAAACGTAAAAATGGAGAAAAAAGCAAAAAATAACAAAAAGCCATGTTCAATATCAATAATAAATCATTTTCATCCAGGTACAGGTAAGAATACAAAGAATGTGAAAAAGGAAGAAAATGTTAGAGGGAAAGAGGTACCCACATTTTGCTTTAATTACTTACTCAAACTTTGAAATCACAGAGTTTACAAGAATAATTTAAGGAGACAATTCTGTATAATTTTGAATCCTAAGTGGTTAAACTGGTAAACAAACAAAAATGTTGAAATAATTATTTATAGACTCCCAGCTGTTTTCAGTAGTTGAAGAGTTTTTGATATTTATAAAAGCCATAAATCCTAAGAACAAAGTTCCTTCAGGAAAACATGATACTAAAGACTTATATTTTGGGTTATCAAAAAAAAGTTACCAACATTTTAAATGCATCATTTACAAATAATGCATTTGTAATTGCAAATGTGTTTAAAAAAATTTTTAAGGGGTGCCTGGGTGGCTCAGTTGGCTAAGTATCCCACTCTTGGTTTCTGCTCAGGTCATGATCTCAGCGTCCTAAGATGGAGCCCCGCATCTGGTTCGGGGCTCAGTGCAGAGTCTGCTTCTCATTCTCCCTCTGCCCCTCCCCCTTTGTGTGTGCGCACGCGTGTGCACTCTCTCTCTCTAATAAAATCTTAAAAAAAATTTTTTTAAAGATCTAGTAATTGACAATCCCGAGAAATAATTATTCCTACAATATAATGTAACACACACACATTTGACAATTATACTTTTTAATAAACTAGGAAATGAATGGGAATTTTTAGTAAAATATCACATGTATCTTCATATCCCAGAAGCCATTTCTACGGCAGTGATCTTTAAGTTTAGCTTCTATCTTGGTTTTGACCAAATGTTGGTTATGGTGCTAGACCATGTGGCACTTGGTCTAGTGCATCTCTACATATGCACTGAAGTGTTAGGAAGGCTGAAAATCCAGATTGGAAGCTATAATTCATAGGGCTTCAAATACTTGGAAGATGAAACCGTTTTTAATTAAATGAGCAAATGAAAACAACTGAAGACATTTGCTCAACTTCACAGTCCGCTAGAAGTTTTGCAAGTTAAGAAAACATTTAGTGTGCTGTAGAGACAAAATTAATTGTAGATATTTGATACTGTCATTTTTTTCTCGTTTGTAACTCCTTCCATTTTCACACGCAAATAACTGTTGCTACCTTTGCTGTCGCTACTAGTGATGATAAGAGCTTGCATTTATTTAATAGTTACTATAGGCCAATACCCCGAAAGGCATGATCTCATTTAATAATTAATAATTTAATAGAGTTCTCTATAAACAGTAAAACAAAGACCTGACTCCAGAGTCTACATTCTTCTTTCTAGTGATAAAATGATTCATAGAAAGACTTAGTAGCCTCAATCAGACTATTCTGTAATCATAAGTAGTTAAACTGATATCACAGCACTTTTTTTTTTTTGGTATGTGTGCATTTTATTACCTTTATACTGGTTTCCAAACTGAGCTTTTAAAAAACAATAATAGACACTTTTCCGAAGAAGACATACAAATGCCTAACAGATGCATGAAAAAATGTTCAACATCACTAGCATCAGGGAAATACAAACCAAAACCACAATGAGATACCACCTTATACCAGTTAGAATGGCAAAAACTAACAAAACAGGAAACAACAAATGTTGGTGAGGATGTGGAGAAAGGGGAACCCTCTTACACTGTTGGTGGGAATGCAAGCTGGTACAGCCACTCTGGAAAACAGTATGGAGGTTCCTCAAGATGTTAAAAATAGAGCTACCCTATGACCCAGCAATTGCACTACTAGGTATTTACCCCAGAGATACAGATGTAGTGAAAAGAAGGGGCACATGCACCCCAATGTTCATAGCAGCAATGTCCACAATAGCTAAACTGTGGAAGAAGACAAGATGCCCTTCAACAGATGAATGGATAAAGATGTGGTCCCTATATAAAATGGGATATTATTCAGCCATCAAAAAGGATGAATACCCACTATTTGCAACGACATGGATGGAAGTGGAGGGGATTATGCTAAGTGAAATAAGTCAAGCAGAGAAAGTCAATTATCATATGGTTTCACTCATATGTGGAACATAAGGAGTAATATGGAGGACCACAGGGGAAGGGAGGGAAAACTGAAGGCGGAGATATCAGAGAGGGAGATGAACCATGAGAGACTATGGACTCCAGGAAACAAACTGAGGGTTTCAGAGGGGAGGGGGGTGGGGCGATGGGGTAGCCAGGTGATGGGTATTAAGGAGGGCACGTGTTGTGATGAGCACTGGGTGTTATATGCAACTAATGAATCACTGAACACTACATCAAAAACTAATGATGTAATGTATGGTGATTAACATAACAATAAAAAATTTAAAGAAAAAAATAAAATTTGTACAAAGTTAAAATTTTTTTAAAAACTAATGGTGTACTATACAGTGGATAACTGAACATAATAAATAAAAATAAATAAATAAATAAATAATAAAAAACAATAATCTGTTAGACGTTTCCTTTAGCTTCTCTTTCATTACAACATAAGTAATCCCTCGTGGGTAAAAAAAAAAAGACCTGAATAGAGAATGTTCTTTCCTTTGGAAATTTTTTTTTTAAGGTTTTATTTATGTGAGAGAGAGAGAATGTGATAGAGAACACGAGCAGGGAGAAAGGGGCAGAGGAAAAGGGAGAAGCAGACTCCCCACTGGGCAGGGAGCCCCATGCAGGGCTTGACCCCAGGTCCCTGGGACCCCGGGACCCCAGGACCACAACCTGAGCCGAAGGCAGACGCTCAACCAACTGATCCACCCAGATGCCCCTCCTTTGGAGATTTAATCATTTGTACTCAATCTGAAAGCAACTATTATTGCCGCTCTTCCAACAATTAAATGTTGATGTTATTTTATTTTTACTGCATACATCAGAGATTGTGTTTGCCTCTATCATAGAATATTAACATCCTTCCTACAAACATGTTGTATATCACAGACAGAAGGCTTATTGTGCCAACCAAGACACAGCATGTGTATGAAGTTAGTTTGCTCAAGACTGGTTACTAATGTGAACTAATCAATTGGAAGACGTCTACCCACGAAGTGTAAGGTTTCCCAGTGTCATCTCTGATCAAGGACCCAATGTGTGGGGTTTGATGGGGCACATGCTATAAAAAACTGAAGCTAGCAGGACTTCCTGGCTTACATGAGCACAGGTTTCACCCATCAAGTGCAACTATTGTCAGGAAAATGAGATGGAAACCATGGCATCTCTTAGGGGGGCACTTTTTACCCAACTTGACCCTTTTTCTCATCTTTGTCATTCTCTCTGCTTATTCCTCTGGTCAAAAACACTCTTTTCATTCCTGGAGTCCCAGAAAGCCAGTCCAGGGTTGGCCACGTGACCTCCAGTCAGTCTGTATTATGCCTCATATGTAACAGGGATTGTGAGCCACATCTCACCCATGAACCAGTGTTAATAGTCTTGGTATGGACCTAGCATCCCAGATCCCAAAAAGGGCAGCCTGATGGGACAGTTCCCAAAGATTTTTTTTTTAACATCTCAGCCAATCAAATACCAGCCATATTTATAGCTAAAATCGGGATCAGACAACTGTTTGGCAACTCTGCTCACAGAACTCTGCTATAATGCACACTGTACAGAGAAGCAATAACCTCTCTAATAAATCTACTGTGAGCATTTCCCAGCCTCCATCACAATGGCAGGTTCTCACTTAAGAATAGAAATAGTTATTTTAAAAAAATATATATTCCTTTCTAGAATAGCTGTAAAATGTGCATGAACTCGATGCCAGCCTTTGACAGGGAAATTTAGTTTTAGGTCACTCGATTTATGCCTCTGAGGGGCACAAATTCCCCAGAAGATTAAACTTTCATTAAGTTCTTTCTTTTATTTCCTGCCTTTGCACCCATCATATCATAAGTTCCATAACTGATGTCTTACTGTGGTCATAAAATGGCTGGGCTTGAACTTTAGGGACCTGTCAAACACCTCTCCCTCTCCCCCTCCCCCCCCCACATAAAAAACCTTTTAGAGAATGGCACTTAAATTGACAGTCTCAGTGGTCACCCTCCCCAGCCTATGTCAATGAGAATGTGCTGGAAAAGATGAAGAAGGTAATGTGCACTTTAGACAATCACATTGTGAGGCCGATATTCCACACTCCCCTGCCCTCTACCCCCCTATTGTTATGACTAGACAAGGGATCATACTGAATAGATTAACCAGTCATTGACTTGGGACACCTACTGCTTGGAATGCCATTGCACTTGGAGTGAAAGGAGATAAAAATGTCTCCCCTCTACCCCTGATCCCCTACTCTGTGGCAATATTTCTGCCACAGAAATACTTGGCTGTCAGCTCCAGCAAAGCAACCCTGGATAGCCACAGTGGTTTGTTGTCAGAATGAAAAATGGTCCCGTGCAAAAGGTCTCGGGGCTTCGATGCTAATAGTCAAGGAGTCCTAAGTCAGGCATTTGACAGAGAACTTTGGTCTTGCTGTTAAATACCACTTAATACTGTCCTGCCTGATAATCCCTGCTGTTTAACAACTGTGCTATCATGGCCCAGCCATGGCAGAACTCGCCTTTTCAACAGGGGGAAAATGGCCAGATGTCATACATTCACTTAGGAGAAAAGAAAATACAGCTCTTTGCATCCAGTGAAAATTATAACGCTTAAAAAAAAAAAAAAAAAGACAATCGCAGATGCATTATAGCCTTGAGTCATCATGAGAGTTCACAGCCAAGAGAGGAATGAAATCCTATCTGAGGTTAGCTATAGGTGAAGAGCAAAGAAGCTTGATATAACCAACAGAACTCCAGACCGTGCCTCTCTTACTACAACTGGTTGGCTGGTAGTAAAAAAATTCAAACCAGTTATGTGGATCTGGACATTAAGTAATAAACTGACTTTTTCATGCACTGTGTAGACTTGAACTTAGAACTGCGTACCAGCTCACGTGTTCATTAGAGTTTTTTGTTTTGTTTTGTTTTGTTTTGTGAGACGTCATCATCATTATGATAAAAAGTATAAAGAACTTAACTGCCTGTGCTAATTGCCTCTTTGTTGTTTTTCAAGTAAAATTTAATTATTTCAGTATCAATTCCCTTACCTAGAGCCAAGGTGATAGTTGTTTGGGGTTTTTTAAAGATTTTTTTATTTGCTTATTTTGGGGAGAGAGAGAGAGAGAGAGAGAACATGCACATGAGCGTGGGGAGGGGCAGAGAAGGAGGGAGAGAGAGAACCCCAAGCAGACTCCCTGCTGAGCATGGAGCCTGACACGGGGCTCGAGCTCAGAGATCATGACCCTGAGATCATGACCTGAGCCAAAACCAAGAGTCGGACACTTAACAGACTGAGCCACCCAGTTGTCCCCACAGGTGATAGTTTTTATGATCTTTTACAAGACTTTAGAGGTCAGAAAACAGTACAATATGCTTAATTCTAACTCATTTTCTGGCAGTTCCTTAGATAATATGCTTAAAATATCTCTGTGCAAATGCATATTCTGAAATGCTTCAGAAGGATGTATTTAAATGAACAAGGAGGATTTATAAAATACATACATACATACATACATACATAAAACTTAATTCAGTTTAAGGGAAACAAAAGTTTATCACCATAATGGGCCAAAAGAGGAAGTAGAAGCACTAGTAAGTGGAATTTCTAAGTCTCTAAGGATGTTGAGATGGGCCAGTGGCCTTTCCAAAACCACCAAGGGTGAGATTCTTTTTCGGCGATAGGGGCTATAATCTATTACCCACCCACGCACTACTTCTTATGATGCTGAAATACAAAATAGATGTTCAGAGGTGATAGAAGTAAGTTTCTGAAGGCACAAAGATATCGAATAACTTTCTTATTGACCAGTCTATCCTTTCAGAATCACCTCTATTCCCCGGCATGAAGACTGACACCCACCTTTCTTCTACATGATTTTTTAACATTATTTGAGAATAATGAAGGTATGTCAGGAGAATCTGACACCCCTGAAAAAATAAGAGATATGACATTGGTCACCATAGCTGGATTTGGGGGATTTTGGATGGCTACAGTTATGCATTTATTTTTTTAATTAATTAATTATTTTAAGAAACATGTGTACAAAATTTTTAATGGGTATGTTGAGAGCTTGTCACCTAATACTAATTCTCAATGTGGGGATTAAAAAATACTAAGTTTTTTAAAAATCAGGAAGATACTGTGACTTATAGCAAGACAATCTGTCATGAATACATTTTAACTTGACTGTATATTCCCATTAGGCCCCGTTGGAAGCTTACCTTAGAAGCAGTTTTATTTATTTATTTGTCTCTTTCAATTTTTTATTGTTATGTTAATCACCATACATTACATCATTAGTTTTGGATGTAGTGTTCCATGATTCATTGTTTGTTCATAACACCCAGTGCTCCACGCAGAACGTGCCCTCTTAAATACCCATCACCAGGCTAACCCATCCCCCCACCCCCTCCCCTCTAGAACCCTCAGTTTGTTTTTCAGAGTCCATCGTCTCTCATGGGTCGTCTCCCCCTCCAGTTTCCCCGCCTTCATTCTTCCCCTCCTGCTATCTTCTTCTTTTTTTTTCTTAACATATATTGCATTATTTGTTTCAGAAGTACAGATCTGTGATTCAACAGTCTTGCACAATTCACAGCGCTCACCATAGCACATACCCTCCCCAATGTCTATCACCCAGCCACCCCATCCCTCCCACCCCCACCACTCCAGCAACCCTCAGTTTGTCTCCTAGGATTGAGAATTCCTATGGCAGTGAGGTCATATGATATATGTCTTTCTCTGATTGACTTATTTCACTCAACATCAACTCTCCAGTTCCATCCACGTCGTTGTAAATGGCAAGATCTCATTCCTTTTAATGGCTGTATAATATTCCATTGTGTATATATACCACATCTTCTTTATCCATTCATCTGTTGATGGATATCTTGGCTCTTTCCACAGTTTGGCTATTGTGGACATTGCTGCTATAAACATCAGGGTGCACATACCCCTTCGGATCCCTACATTTATATCTTTGTGGTAAATACCCAGTAATGCAATTGCTGGATCATATGGTAGCTATATTTTAACTGTTTGAGGAACCTCCATACTGTTTTCCAGAGTAGCTGCACCAGCTTGCATTCCCACCAACAGTGTAGGAGGGTTCCCCTTTCTCCACATCCCCGCCAACATCTGTTGTTTCCTGATTTGTTAATTCTAGCCATTCTGACTGGTGTGAGGTGGTATCTCATTGGGGTTTTGATTTGGATTTCCCTGATGCCGAGCGATGTTGAGCACTTTTTCATGTGTCTGTTGGCCATTTGGATGTCTTCTTTGGAAAAATGTCTGTTCATGTCTTCTGCCCATTTCTTGATTGGATTATTTGTTCTTTGGGTGTTGAGTTTGATAAGTTCTTTATAGATTTTGGATACTAGCCCTTTATCTGATATGTCATTTGCAACTATTTTCTCCCATTCTGTCGGTTGTCTTTTGGTTTTGTGGACTGTTTTTTTGGCTGTGCAAAAGCTTTTTATCTTGATGAAATCCCAAGAGTTCATTTTTGCCCTTGCTTCCCTTGCTTTTGGCGATGTTTCTAGGAAGAAGTGGCTGTGGCTGAGGTCGAAGAGGTTGCTACCTGTGTTCTCCTTTAGGATTTTGATGGACTCCAGTCTCACATTTAGGTCTTTCAACCATTTGGAGTCTATCTTTGTGTGTGGTGTAAGGAAACGGTCCAGTTTCATTCTTCTGCATGTGGCTGTCCAATTTTCCCAACACCATTTGTTGAAGAGACTGTCTTTTTGCCATTGGACATTCTTTCCTGCTTTGTCAAAGATGAGTTGACCAGAGAGTTGAGGGTCCATTTCTGGACTCTCTATTCTGTTCCATTGATCTATGTGTCTGTTTTTGTGCCAGTACCAAACTGTCTTGATGATGACAGCTTTGTGATAGAGCTGGATATCTGGAATTGTGATGCCGCCAGCTTTGCTTTTCTTTTTCAACATTCCTCTGGCTATTCGGGGTCTTTTCTGGTTCCATACAAATTTTAGGATTATTTGTCCCATTTCTTTGAAAAAAGTGTATGGTATTTTGATGGGGATTGCATTGAATGTGTAGATTGCTCTAGGTAGCATTGACATCTTCACAATGTTTGTTCTTCCAATCCATGAGCATGGAACGTTTTTCCATTTCTTTGCATCTTCCTCAATTTCTTTCAAAGTATTTTATAGTTTTCTGAGTGCAGATCCTTTGCCTCTTTGGTTAGATTTATTCCTAGGTATCATATGGTTTTGGGTGCAATTGTAAATAGGATCGACTCCTTAATTTCTCTCTCTTCTGTCTTGTTGTTGGTGTATAGGAATGCCACTGATTTCTGTACATTGATTTTATATCCTGCCACTTTACTGAATTCCTGTATGAGTTCTAGGAGTTTTGGGGTGGAGTCTTTTGGGTTTTCCACATAAAGTATCATATCATCTGCAAACACTGAGAGTTTGAATTCTTCTTTACCGATTTACATGTCTTTTATTTCTTTTTGTTGTCTGATCGCTGTGGCTAGGACTTCTAATACTATGTTGAATAGCAGTGGTGATAGTGGACATCCATGCCACATTCTTGACCTTAGGGGGAAAGCTCTCAGTTTTTCCCCATTGTGAATGATATTCGCTGAGGGTTTTTCATAGATGGCTTTTATGATATTGAGGTATGTACCCTCTATCCCTATACTCTGAAGAGTTATGATAAGGAAAGGATGCTATACTTTGTCAAATGCTTTTTCTGCATCTATTGAGAGGATCATATGATTCTTGTTCTTTCTTTTGTTAATGTATTGTATCACGTTGATTGATTTGCGGATGTTGAACCAACCTTGCAGCCCAGGGATAAATCCCATTTGGTCATGGTGAATAATCCTTTTAATGTACTGTTGGATCCTATTGGCTAGTATTTTGGTGAGAACTTTTGCATCCATGTTCATCAAGGATATTGGTCTGTAATTCTCCTTTTTGATGGGGTCTTTGTCTGGTTTGGGGATCAAGGTAATGCTGGCCTCATAAAATGAGTTTGGAAGTTTTCCTTCCATTTCTATTTTTTGGAACACTTTCAGGAGAATAGGTATTAATTCTTCTTTAAATGTTTGGTAGAATTCCCCCGGGAAGCCATCTGGCCCTGGGCTTTTGTTTGTTGGGAGATTTTTGATGACTGCTTCAATTTCCTTAGTGGTTATAGATCTGTTCAGGTTTTCTCTGTCTTCCTGGCTCAGTTTTGGTAGTTTATACATCTCTAGGAATGCATCCATTTCTTCCAGGTTATCTAATTTGCTGGCATAGAGTTACTCACAATATGTTCTTATAATTGTTTGTATTTCTTTGGTGTTGGTTGTGATCTCTCCTCTTTCATTCATGATTTTGTTGATTTGGGTCATTTCTCTTTTCTTTTTGAGAAGTCTGGTCAGGGGTTTATCAATCTTGTTAATTCTTTCAAAGAACCAGCTCCTAGGTCCGTTGATCTGTTCTACTGTTCTTTTGGATTCTATTTCATTGATTTCTACTCTGATCTTTCTTATTTCTCTTCTCCTGCTGGGTTTGGGCTTTATTTGCTGTTTTTTCTCTAACTCCTTTAGGTGTAGGATTAGGTTGTGTATTTGAGACCTTTCTTGTTTCTTGAGAAAGGCTTGTATTGCTATATACTTTCCTCTCAGGACTGCCTTTGCTACATCCCAAAGATTTTGAACAGTTGGTTTTCATTTTCATTGGTTTCCATGAATTATTTTAATTCTTTAATTTCCTGGTTGACCCATTCATTCTTTAGTAGGATGCTTTTTAGCCTCCATTTATTTGAGTTCTTTCCGACTTTCCTCTTGTGATTGAGTTCTAGTTTCAAAGCACTGTGGTCTGAAAATATGCAGGGAATAATCCCAATCTTTTGATACTGGTTGAGACCTGATTTGTGACCTAGGATGTGATCTATTCTGGAGAATGTTCCATGGGCACTAGAGGAGAATGTGTATGCCGTTGCTTTGGGATGGAATGTTCTGAATATGTCTGTGAAGTCCATTTCGTCCAGTGTGTCGTTTAAAGTCTTTATTTCCTTGTTGATCTTTTGCTTAGATGATCTGTCCATTTCAGTCAGGGGGGTGTTAAAGTCCCCCACTATTATTGTATTGTTGTCAATGTGTTTCTTCACTTTTGTTATTAATTGCCTTATATAATTGGCTGCTCCCATGTTAGGGGCATAGATATTTACAATTGTTAGATTTTCTTGTTGGAGAGACCCTTTAAGTAGGATATAGTGTCCTTCCTCATCTCTTATTACAGTCTTTGGTTTAAAACCTAATTTGTCTGATATAAGGATGGCCACCCCAGCTTTCTTTTGGTATCCATTAGAATGGTAAATGGTTTTCCACCCCCTCACTTTCAATCTGGGGGTGTCTTTGGATCTAAAATGAGTCTCTTGCAGACAGCATATCGATGGGTCTTGTTTTTTAATCCAGTCTGATAGCCTGTGTCTTTTGATTGGGGCATTGAGCCCATTTACATTCAGGGTCACTATTGAAAGGTATGAATTTAGTGCCATTGTATTGCCTGTAAGGTTACTGTTACTGTATATTGTCTGTGTCCCTTTCTGGTCTACACTGCTTTTAGGCTCTGTCTTTGCTTAGAGGACCCCTTTCGATGTTTCTTGTAGGGCTGGTTTCATGTTTGCAAATTCCTTTAGTTTTTGTTTGTCCTGGAAGCTTTTTATCTCTCCTTCTGTTTTCAATGACAGCCTCGCTGGATATAGTATTCTTGGCTGCATATTTTTCTCGTTTTGTGCTCTGAATATATCATGCCAGGCTTTTCTGGCCTGCCAGGTCTCTGTGGATAGGTCTGTTGCCAATCTAATGTGTCTACCATTATAGGTTACATATCTCTTCTCCCGAGCTGCTTTCGGGATTTTCTCTTTGTCTCTGAGACTCGTAAGTTTTACTATTAGATGTCACAGTGTTGACATATTTTTATTGATTTTGAGAGGGGTTCTCTGTGCCTCCTGGATTTTGATGCCTGTTTCCTTCCCCGCATTAGGGAAGTTCTCTGTTATAATTTGCTCCAGTATACCTTCTGCCCCTCTCTCTCTTTCTTCTTCTTCTGGGATCTCAATTATTCTAATGTTGTTTCTTCTTATGGTATCGCTTATCTCTCGAATTCTGCTCTCATGATCCAGTAGTTGTTTATCTCTCTTTTTCTCAGCTTCTTTATTTTCCATCATTTGGTCTTCTATATCGCTGATTCTCTCTTCTGCCTCATTTATCCTAGAGGTTAGTGCCCCCATTTTAGATTGCACCTTATTAATAGCCTTTTTGATTTCGACTTGGTTAGATTTTAGTTCTTTTATTTCTCCAGAAAGGGTTTCTCTAATAACTTCCATGCTTTTTTCTAGCCCAGCTAGTATCTTTAAAGTCATGATTCTGAACTCTAGGTCCAACATCGTACTAATGTTCATATTGAGTAGGTCCCTGGCAGATGGTACTACCTCTTGTTCTTTTTGTTGAGGTGATTTTTTCCATCTTGTCATTTTGTCCAGAGGAGAATAGATGAAAGAGAGAACAAAATGGTAACAGGGTAACAACCTCCCCAGAAAATATACTCTAAACAAATCAGAAGAGACCTGAAACCAGGGGAAAAGAAAGGGAAAGAAAGAGAAAAAAAAAAAAAAAAAAAAAGGAAAGGAAAAAGATAAAAACAAACAAAAACAGAACAAAACAATAAAAACAGAATATGATCAAATATGATCAGGCTGGTGCATAGATCAGTGCCACACACTATATTTGGGGTGTATTTTGGTCTGTCAGAAGAAAGTGCCTTCCAAAATTTTAAAGAAAGAAAGACTTATATACGTACAAAATAAGGGTTGATACGATGAAGGGATGGAATATGACTGTAAAGATGAAAATTATAAAAAATTTTATAAAAGGAATTGATAAGGTAAGAAGTTGTTTGAAAAAAGAAAAAGAGGATTTAAAAAAAAAAGAAAGAAAGAAAAAGAAAAAAGGGGGGGAGAGAATGTGATCAGGCAGGAGACTAGAACAAAGCCATACACTAGAGATTTAGGGTATATTTTGATCTGTTAGAAGAAACTGTATCTCAAAATTTTAAAGAGAGAACAACTTATATATATATGCCAAAAATAAGGGTAACTACTGGGATAGAATATGACTCTAAAAATGAAAAATAAAAATGTTTTTTAAAAAAGGGATTGATAGGGGTGCCTGGGTGGCTCAGTTGGTTAATCAACTGCCTTCGGCTCAGGTCATGGTCCCGGGATACTGGGATCGAGACCCACATCAGGCTCCCTGCCCCTCGGGGAGCCTGCTTCTCCATCTCCCTCTGCTTGTCACTCCCCCTGCTTGTGCTCTCTCTGTGTCAAATAAATGATTTTTTTTAAAAAAGGGATTGATAAGATGTTGGTTGAAAAAGGGAAAAAGAAAAATTCAAAAAAAAAAAAAAGACAGTTAAAAAAATTAACTTTGAAAGACTAAAGAATCATAGTAAAAAAGCCATGAATTCTATGTGCAGTATTCCCCTAGCGCTGGAGTTCTCCCGTTCTCCTTGATCGGTAAACTTGGTCTTGGCTTGCTGGCTGTTCCTGCTGATCTTCTGGGGGAGGGGCCTGTTGCAGTGGTTCCCAAAGGTCTTTGCCAGAGGCGGAATTGCCCTGCCCTTGCCTGGTCCAGGCTAAGTAATCTGCTGGGGTTTCCTCTCGGGAGCTTTTGTTCCCTGCAAGCTTTCGGTTCACCTTTGGAGGACAAGAGTGAAAATGGCAGCCTCCCAATCTCCACCCCAAAGGAGCTGAGAACTCAGGGCCCCACTCCTCAGTGTGCCCCCAAAGAAAAGCAGTCAGTTACTCCTGTCTCCCTGGTCTCCGGCACACTCCGTGCTCACCTGGCCTGTGACCGAGCATTTCTATGTCTGGCACCCGACCCCGTGTGGAGTCTCCAAACCCAGCAGATCCCTGTGGTGCGCTCCCATGCCACTCCTCCCGGGGGAGGAAGGGGAGTCTCCCCGGCTCTGCCGCTTGTTGGGTCCCTGCTGGAGGAGCAGTGGCCCAAGTGGGCCGCGGATCACAGTTTATGGCAACCCCGAGCTGACAGCCCGCACCTCGGCTCCGTCTCTGCAGCCGGCTTCCCTGCTCCAATACCTGGGAGCTCTGCCACACTCAGGCACCCCCGGTCTTTCTGTGACCCCGAGGGTCCTGAGACCACACTGTCTGGCACGGGTTCCACCCCCCGCTTAGCCACTGGAGCGAAGTCCCTCAGCGGAGCCGACTTCTAAAAGTTCCGATTTTGTGCTCCGCGGCTCTATCACTTGCCAGAAGCGGCCGACGGAGGCCCCCTCCCCCGCCGTCTATCCTCCCGAATATCGCCTCGGATTCACTTCTCCGCACGTCCTACCTTCCAGAAAGTGGTCGCTTTTCTGTTCAGAGAGTTGTTGCTATTCTTTTCTTCGATCTCCTGTTGAGATCGTAGGTGTTCAGAATGGTTTGATCCCTATTCAGCTGAATTCCTGAGACCAGACGAAATCCAGGTCTCCTACTCCTCCGCCATCTTGCTCCACCCCCTACAGTTATGCATTTAAACCCGAATCCACTTCAATGGACCTGTTTGACATAGTCAATGTGACATGGATATGTTTCAAGTCACCCCTACTTACTCTCTTCACTAAACCTCAAACCTCAGACAACCAAAGAAACAGACAAAAGAGAAAAAAATAAACACACAGAAAGTAACCTATTAGACCTCATACTTGTGTTTTATTCTAAAATCTCAGTGAATTCCTAAAATAGTTCACTTATAACTTCTCCTTTGGCTTTGTCACCACCTATCAGATATAATAGCTATTTTTAAAATATGCCGTATCTTTCCGACCATTCTGTAAGTTCGTTGAAGTTAGCAGTGGTATCTGATTAATGTTTATATCCATTAGGACAGCTAGCACAGTAGCTTCCTTTCAGTAAATAATATTCAATACTCATGCATCTTCCAAAATATGTCAAGAAATATTCTTTTTTTTATGATTTTATTTATTTATTTGAGAGAGAGGGCACAAGTGAGGGGGGTGGAGGGGCAGAGGGAAATGCGGAAGCAGGCTCCCTGTAAGCAGGATGCCGAATGCCAGGTTCGATCCCAGGACCCTGGGATCATGACCTGAGCCAAAGGCAGATGCTTAACTGACTGAGCCACCCAGGTGCCCCAATAAATATTCCTAAAAAAGAAAAGGTTTTTTTTTTTTAAGAAGATAACTTATTTTAAGTTATTAATTAATGACAGATTTATAACCCTGTATTATATCACATGAGGTTAATTTAGAAACAAATCTTTTTCTACTTATATTTCATAAAACCATTATCTTTCAAAACCTTCAACAATAAGATTTTTCTTTTAAAAAATGTTTTTGAGACATTCATCACATTATTTTTCAAAGCACATGACTTTTACCTCTTTCTAAGTATTTTGACTCCGTCCTTTATGCATTCATGTTGTTACTGAAAGTTTTAAGCACAAGCCATGTGTCCCCATTTGGATCATATAAAGATGATTTGGTTCACTTTGAACTGTAGGTATATGTTTGTGATATCATACCAAACTTAGTTTTTAAAGTGATCTGTAAAGACCTAATTTACAAAGACATCATTTATAATTTTCCCCCTTATTCTCTCAAGTCATCCTATATGCATTAAAAATAATATTGATTTGCTTACAAGTTAATATGTCTTTCCAAACTACTAAATGCATTTTAACATTAATAGAGTATCTTATAATCGGAGAGGCTTTGTAAAGATTGAAAGTTAAGGTAAGTCTTTCTTTTCTTTTCTTTTTTTTTTTTTTTTTGACTGATGGTTTTGTCAATAAAACTCTCACAATCAGGCATATTTATGTGAGTCCCTCTTAGATCCTGCATTCCCCTTCGGACACTAGAATTTAAAATATTCTGAGAGATCTTGCTGAAAAGAAAAAAAAAATAGAAGAAGAAAACACAAATTTGACCATTTCTTCAAACATATCTTACAGGATTTTTTGTGAAAAATAAAAATGATGAGTATCAAGCATCTGATATAGAACAGACATACAACAAATGATAGTGGCCAATTTTACCATTAATAAACCCTGATAACACTTAATAAACAATGATAGCAAAAGTCAATGAATCCTATGTGCCACCTAATGGGCTTACAGCTAGAATCCTCCAGGGAGGAAGATACTTTTCTTTTTTTTTCTTTTTTAAGATTTTATTTATTTATTAGAGAGAGAGCAAGCACAGAGGGAGAGTGAGAAGGAGAAGCAGGCTCCCCGCTGAGCAGAGCCCAATGATGCAGGGCTTGATCCCAGGACCCTAAGACCATGACCTGAACCCAAGGCAGACGCTTAACCGACTGAGCCACGCAGGTGCCCCAGGAAGATACCTTTCAATACCACCTGTTCAGATGAGGAAACTTGGAGATTCACGGATGTTATGTCATTTACACATCCAGAAGGTGGTGCAACTAAGTTTCATACCTAGGCTTACCTGACTCAAAGCCTGCTCTATTGTTCCAAAGTGATGCATTAAAAAATATATATATTTTAATTAAATATATATATATTTTATATATATATATTATGTTGATTCGAAACAATCACAAGATAACTGCTAAGTATGAAAATTTAAATCAACAGCCACTACAGAAGGAAAATTCCCTTATTTCTATCTCAGTCCCTCAAGATCTTCAGTAAAAATGACAACGCAGCTCACTTATACTAATTATACCCTAAACAGGGTTTGTTTTCTCTCCCGTGTGGCTTCTTCTGAGCCTTGGGCCTCTGGACCTGTGAGCAGGAGGGAGCTCAGGCCTGGGTGTCCTCTACCTGCATACCTGACTCATCTGGATTGAGTCAGCACTCTTGCCCCAGGACCTGCCTGTTCTCTCCCGAGGCTCCCTCCTGCTGTCTTCTTGCTTGTGTTTATGATATACACAACTGTTATCTGGAAGGATCAGCAGACGGAAACCCTATGACTTGCTAATTAGATTTCCCAAAGATAGTGTCAAATTAAAACCTGGTGCTCTAAATTCACATAAACATCAAGGGATGCCACAGCCAAAGTTTGGGCTCTCCTTGAGAACTGGCAGCTCTTTTTCTTTCCTGTAACCATTCTCTTATCTGAGCTGAAGAGACCTGCCTCCAGCAAAAGATTGCCCTGAGCACTTACATACTTGAGTAAACAACAATGGTGCTGAGCTCAGGGCGTTTTCTTGGCCCCCGTGCTCCATCTGACTGCAAATTGAATCCAGAGCTAGGCAGATGGAAGGAAATAATACATCTGCAGCCCAGCCCAGTCAGCACCTTCCAAGTCAGTTCTCTGGGTGGTTTACAGCCACCTGGTGCACATGGGCTGTCAGGGATCAGCTCGGATTGGACTCCCAGCTCTGCTGTGGGACCTTGGGCAAGTAACTGAAATCTTCTGGTCTCCTGTTTAGTCTTCAGCTTCCTCATTTGCAGAATGATGATCCCTGATCTCCCAGGCTTTCTGTGAGTTTGGAAAAGAGACACCCCCACACAGGCCTGTTCTTCAGTTAAGCCCTGAACTAATGTAAGGGCCTTTGCGTCTGCTTCCAATGTAGATGTGGCCCAGCTTGCTGGAGAAATAAAGGGAAATGGCAGAGAATTCCCAAATCCTGTCCACATCAAGAATAAAACTTTTAAAAAAGAAAAAAAGACTAAAACTTGAAGTGAGCATGGAAAGCAGTCTTGACTCTGAATTCCTGATCTCAGAAATCCGAGAGGGTTCACTGAGATGAGGCCAGGAGGTGAGCTGGAAACCCCACATGGGTGGCTCAATTTCTAGTTTGCTGGGGATGTACCGGAATGGGAGACAGACAGGATGTGCTGGAGACACAACTAGTAGGCAGTGTGGTAGAAGACAAAGCGAATGGGTTTTATCTTTTGACCCCGAGTGCCGACTCTATCATTCAAGTGTCTTTTCCTTTTGGTAAGTTCATTTCTTTGAACCTCAGTTTCCTCTTAAAAAAATAGGGATATTAGTATTTCCCTTCCCAGGTTATTCTTAAAATTTTTGCAGTAGACCCTTGAACAACGGAGAGGGATGGGGCGCCAACCCATCGCATGGTTGAAAAGACCCCGTATAAATTTTGACTCCCCCAAAACGTAACTACTAACAGCCTACTGTCAACCAGGAGCCTTACTGATAACATAAACATCCAAGTAACACATATTTTGTATGTTCTATGTATTATATTCTGTGTTCTTATAATAAAGTCAGCTAGAGGAAAGAAAATGTTATTAAGAACACCATAAGGAAGAGAAAATACACTCACGATGCCATGCTGTATTTATATATATAAAAAAAATCTGCGTGTAAGCAGACCCACTCAGTTCAAACTCACGTTGTTCAAGGGTCCACTAGAAATGAGATAATGTTTCCTAAGTATTTAAATTCTTGTTCCCAGGAGCTGGTGAGAAAGACTGTTAACTTTTTAATTCTTACACTTACCCCTCCTATGCTCTTATCTTCATTCCGTGGTATAGACTACAGTAAAAATAAGGTGCAATGAGGTGAGGCAGGAAGGGTAAAAGTTGTGAATGGAATCAATGGAAAATGTGTAGAAGAAATTAAGTGCATGGAGCCAAATTATTTCTAAGCCTAAAAATACTACAACACAAAATGTTAAATATGTTCAGAGGGCATCTCTTAAATTTAGAGGTTCTTATCATGGGGGACAAATACATACTTTCCAACAAAGCAGTCCTTGTTGTTTCTGTAAAAGGCAGAATTCTAGTTTTGAGGCCAGATGACAGTTCTTTTGTTCTATATGAGAAGTATCTTTTCATGCCGTGAGATTCCAACTTCTCAGTTATTTGCTCATATAATTTCACACTTCCACAAAAGTCATTTATGATTTCAAAAAGACTGTATTTCAGAGACACACTGAGGATATTTTGGTTGAGGACGTCTCAACTCTGATTTGAGGCATTTTGGTCTCCTTAAGAGGAAGAGAAGTGTTGCATCATCAAAGAGTCTGTGGCTTAATCTATTTCCAGCAGAGTAAAAGCCCCAAATACTTAAACCTTGAGTCTCAAGAAAGTTCCATTCTAGTTAGATGGGATAGTCAGGAGACCTGAAGCCACAGACCGCCCAGCGAACTGCTTCCTGACGCCATGGCTCCACCAGGCACCTGCTCGATTGAGAAATGTCAGGCAAGTCAGCTCTGATTCACTGCCCCTGATCAACAAGATACCATCATTCACCTTTTCCAGAGATAGAACCCGAGTCTCCAGTGAAAACCCACATGAGGAAGTGCATCCCACATCTTACAAATGGTAAAAAAAAAAAATGTCTAGGTAAGAAAACTCAGAAACATCCACATAATTTTCAAAACAATAAAATTTGGGGTCTTCATTTGTCTCATGCTAATTGCAACAGAGGGGACAAAGCTTTAGTTGAGTGCGCCTTTTTCTAGCACATCATTGTGTTAGATAACCTTCACTCAAAACAGTCCTGCATCATAGATGATATTGTCCTCATTTTGTACCACAGTAAACTACAACTTAGAAGGCTTACCTATACCACTAGCGAAGTGGACAGGTTACAATTGAAGCTGGAGTCTTATGGTCTTTTTACTCTCCCATCTTGCCTTTGGACTCTTCTTTCATTCTCTTTCTTCAAAATGTCTTTTTGACATGGGAGGCTTAAGATTTCCTGAACATACAGCCTGGTATCACAGGTTTGAAATAGGTGCCTCAGCCACTGCAAGGAACGATGGCCAATCATCTCAATAATACATGAATTGAAGGAGCACAGGCTTAGGGGACTCATTTTCTTTCCTATGGACAGAGGCAGGGTTTTATGGTTAGAGAATAGTGGGGAAGGAACACAGATATGAACCTTCAAGGATTTACAAAGAGATACCAAGCCCCTAAGACCAGTAGTGCCCAAATAGGGGTGATCCTGCCTCCTCATGGGACATTTGACCTCTGGAGACAGATTTCTGAATATCGCGATGTGGGGGAGGGGCTATTGACATTTAGTGGGTAGAAGCCAGGGATGCTGTTACACATTCTGCAAAGCAGAGGACAGCCCCCGCCCTACAAAACAAAAAACGATCCAGCTTAAGGTATCAGTAGTGCATAGAGAGACCCTGCCTGAGGCTGTAACTCCTTGAGGAGAAAGACTATGGGCAAATGAGAGGAACTCGAATATTTGTGAATGAATGAATGAATAAAACAATAAGACATGAACTAATGATGTAGTTATAAGATAACTACATCTGGTAGCAACAGTAAGACATGAAAACATGGTCTTAAACTGTATCTTGACTGATAATTGTGTACATCATAACTGACACAATCATATGCATGTAGTAACATATTGATGAATTCAGTGAAACCTTTCTACTCTCCGACCCCATCATGGTAGTTTGTGCAGATAATTTTTATATCATTTAACATGTCCAGTACTTATTACTTTCTTTTTAAAAAATTCCTTCAATCCTATGGCTTTTACCATGCACTTTGGCTTCCGCTTTGATTCCAAGGGGAAAATAGCCATAATACAGGGTCTGTTGTAATTAATACAGCTTTTGCTATTGGACTCTCTTTCCCTTTCCTTTAATTAAGTTTAGGCCATATCCTCAGCAGACATTAGTCAACCAAAAAGCACAAAGAGGGAGGGTGAAAACAGAACAGTTAAAGGTACCATTCCCCTCTCCCTAAGTAAAAGGCCAGCCAACAACCTCACTTCCTGGTATGATTGGTATTATTATAGCACAGCTCTGGATGCTGGGTTTCATTACAGTAAACCCATGGTTTCACTAAGGCATTTTCCCATGAGAACATTTTAATTAATTTATTAATTGCGAATGAAGTTACAGGTGTTTGAGTGGGTTGGTGGTAGTGTTGTGTGTGTGTATGTGTGTGTGCGCGCTTGTGTGTGCAATGAAGCACAAGCACGTGAGTGTGTGTTTTAATTGCTTCTGTATCCACCCCCCTGGCTCAACCTGTCCAGGCTGGTTAGCAGCCCCAGCAACTGATTCTCAGACAAGTCAGTGCCGGTGACTTGTCACGTGACAGGATGATCCTGTCAGGCCCGCACAGCTATGCAGGAAAATAACATTGTCATGATCAGGCGCTGGCTTCTTGGCACCTGGACCCTGGCTCTGGGGTAGAGGTTGGCAGCAGTCTCCTTAGAGATGGGGTGTTATTTCTAACTATGATCAAATGTTTAGGTTTTGTTGTTTTGTTTTGTTTTGTTTTGTTTTTTAAAGCTTCCTCTTCATGCCAAAGAAAGTCTGGTCTCCATGCCAGGGTTAGCACCTTGCTAATGATTTTCAGATATAGTTTCTAACTTGGAGATTGCAACCAGGCCGTGGTCCTTGCTCTCCCAGCATAAACCCTTGCGACTGGCATGTGGGGTTTCAATAAAGTGCCGTTAAACTGGACAGGAAAAGATTTGAATACAGCCGCTTCCTAGGAGGGAATCGGCATGGTAGCAAGAGCCAAGACTTTGAGCTTAGACTGAGCTTCAGTCCATGTTCTGTACTGAATTAAATATTGAGCAACTTATCTAAATACCGTGGAGTCTAATTTTGCCCATTAATAAAGTAGCAATAAAAAGAGCTACCTTTCGGACCCCTCAAGATTAGCAGAAAGTGAATATGAGCTGTTTGACATACAGTAGGCACCAGTAAATGTACATTATTTCTTAACGTCATTACTATTATTCTTCGTAAGTCCTGTAATAACTATGGGGTTGTTTTAATTCTCAATTCCATGGTTTCCATTTAAAACAATGATTCGTTTCTACTTCTAAAACTGAATATACAAAAATAAGTAATTAAAGCAAAGCAACCCAGTTCCGTATTTCCCTTTCTCCACCCATGCTAACTTACAAATGTGACTTACTACGGTTAATGTTAGAAATTATTGAAGTCTTATTAGCAGAGTTCCCTGAAGCTTTATTGATATATTTTGGGGTCATAATTAAAAACGTATGTAGTAATATCACCCCGCTTTAATTAGGAATCTTTATGCCACATTACAGATAGGGCCCATAACCCTTAAAGTGTCCTCATACCTACAGTTTAACCTCAAATGGAGACTGCAATTTGCAAAAAATAAAAATACAAATAAATTATAAAAATAATAAAAATCGTATGACAATTTTAGCATTTATCTGGTAGGGACAGAGTCTAGTATGGTAATATAGTATACCTCGTGTGTTTTCCTGTTCAAAAACTTATTGCTAATTAAAATAAACATTAGATTCCTGAGGTTTACTGAAATTTTATTGCTTTTTTTTTTTAAAAAAAAAGGGCAAGTGTGTGTGTGAGAGAGAAAACGAGCAAGAGAGAGATAAAAGTTAATTAATAGAACTTGGCATTTCTCCAAAATATACTCTTGAGTTTAAGGTATTTGAGATTGGGCAATTCAAATTGGTTGGTATGTGAAAAACATCTGTCATGATGGGTCTTGCCATAAAACGCCACTCACTGGGAAGGCACAGCAGCATCTTCAACAGCGTCATTAGGACTTTCAAAAACGTCCACTTCCTGTATGACACCATTAATTGTCTAGGTCCTGATTGAGCAATATTCTGTATTGATTATAATGCTTTTCACCTTCTGAGATTGGCTTCAAAAGTTGAATGGTGAGTGAAGTCATTAGCTCCCCCTTGGATTTGATTTATATCTCCAGTGGGAGGTAGTTTTTCCACCACTTTTTCTTAAATGGAGTTGGGAAAGTTTGATTGGGTTTGGAGTACCCTATCTGGAACTATTTATAATCTATTAGTCCCCATTTACTACAGGGCCTGGAACTAATTGCACATAAAAATTCCCAACTAGTTTTTGAATTAAAATAGTTATTTTTATGGCAAGAGCTGGGTTTCCCAAAGGGTGTTCCATGAAATACTAGTACCATGAGATGCTCCTCAGAAAGGGATTTATTATTCAAATAAATTAGAAGGGAAACAGCCCATTGATACTCCCTCTTGTTTGCATATTGCTAAGTTTTAGGGTCCACAATAGCAGTATCAGTGTAGATATTGTTTATCATTAGAGCACGTAGCATAGTGAAGAGCAAATGGTAGACATATAAAAATACTGTTGATAAATGAAGAAATTATTGAAGGTTCGAAAAGGCCTGTAGTAAAGAACCCCATTTAACTTTGTTCAAAGATTTTCCCAATTTGTAAAGATCATCAGAACGATTCTCACTGTACAAAAATATTAATATTACATAGAACTATCTTCCAAAGAAACATTTTAGGAAACTCTGGTCCAGAGTATTAATCACATTCATTTAAAAAGAAATGAATATATATGCATTCATTCATTCAGCACATATTTTGGCATCTACTATGTTCTATGTCCTGGGGGTGTATCAACCAACAAAACAGAAGCTCTTCCACTGTTGCACTGATAGCCTACTAGGGGAAATATGACACACATATGTTTTAATACAAGGCAACATGTGGTGTCATGAGGGGTACAAATTAGAAGAATATGAAGTGAGAAATGGAAAAATTATTACACTTGGATATCCTCATGATGCAAAGGTTAGGGAGCATTTTTTTTGTTTGTGTAATTCATGTATGATCATTGCTTGCGCTTAGCTTTTAATCTGTAGGGTTTATGCAAAAGGTCTATTACTCCTATAAAGAGTAAATAGAAAGAGTAAGGCTACTTTGATTTCATAAATTTTTAATGGCTCCAATGGCCTCTCAATTATTCTTCATCTAGAAATATAACAATTTGCTTTATTCAGAGTCACCAACACCATCCCTCACACAGTTATTATCCCTGCCACCAGCTGTTATAATTTATTTTCTTTGACTACTGGGGCTATAGAAGCCAATCAAGTACTAGGAATGAATGAAATGAAATGCTGTAGGTGTCAGACAATAAGGAATGGTGGAGATACTGTTTAACTAAAGAGTACTTGCTCCTTTTTAAAAAGGCAGTTGAAAACCAGATACAACTAACTATTGTCATGAGCCCAATGTCGGCAAATTTTTCCATTTGTCAAAAGAAGCCATATATCTGGATTTTTTAAATATATTTTATATATAAAATATATATATTATATATATATATGGATATATTTTAATTATTTTTAATATTTTAAATACCAATTCCATCCCACAATATGCACGTGCATGCATGCACGCCTGTATACATATATGGTAGATTCAACAGACACATCTATTTTCCTTTCTCTCAAAAATCCCACTAAAACTTACAATAAAACAATGAAAAAAATAAGATGTACACCTCAAAGATGTAGAAAACTGAAGAGGGACAAAAGCAGCACAAGTTTGAAAACTGGGAAGGGGATAGGCCAGTGGTGGCTGACTTAACTGAACCAAGGAAGTTAAATCCCAAGTTTGGAATAAGGAAAATAAAAATAAGATATTTTATCTGAATTTTTGAAAAGCTCTAGAACTAGGGAAGAAGGAAAGACAGCTAAGATCAGAAGGACTGAGAAGCTGATAGAGAAGCACTTAGATCCTTACATGCTCATTCCAACATTGTAGAGCAACTGTTTACCCCCTACACTTTCAAGAATGTAGAGACTTATCCTGTGGCTCGTATGAATTAGAGGGTCTTGTGGGTTGGGGGATGCCAGGTAAGGATGAGAACGTGGATGCTGTAATGAATGCAAAGAGGGGAATTAACCTACATGCTGAATTTTGAAAACAGAGGCCTTTCCCCACAGCCTTTTTCTCCCGTTCTGTTCCAAACACACTGACAGCCTGACCTTTAACCCCAGACAAGAAATTGGAAGACTGTTTTCTTGGGGATCTGGTGGTACTCTCTTAGGATACAGACATCAAGGGATCCCAAGACCAATGCCCACCTAGATTATTCTTCAGCAGTACTACCAGTAATCTCATCAGCATGACTCTAATGAAGGTTTTAGTCTCCACTACTCTTCACAAAGCAGACAGCCATGAATCAACAGATATCTGAAAGCCTCTAATACGGGATAGAAGACCCAAAGTGTAAACACAGCAAGATAGGTGAGAGATTATCCAGGAAAAAACAAATCTTTAGAGAGGGACCAACATTCTAATTTTCATATTTAGATATTTAGATACTTAGTACTCATACTGTAACCACACAAGGTACACCAGCCTGGTGAGTCTTGGGTTACTCAAGCCTTACTCATGAACTTGCCTGCTGATTTCCCCAGAAGATTTTGTAAACTCTCAGGGAACTGAAACCAGAGCTACTGCTCAGTTTATTTTCTCCGTGGAGTTCTCACATAACAGAGCAATCACACCATGTCCTTATACAGCTTATACATTGTGCTCACTACTCAGGTTTGCAAGTTTACTAGCATATTGTTTAAAGACACATGTGCAGGCAGTACAACTTTAAAATCAAACAAAGAAGCAAGCAAATGAGTGATTATCACAAAAGTCAGGACTGTGGTTACTTCCAGGGAAGGGAGTATGTATTAGTTTCTGATGGCTGCTATAACAAACTGCCATAAACTTAGTCACTTAAAACAAGAAAAAAGTGTTCTTTTGCAGTTCTAGAAGTCAGAAATATAAAATCAAAATGTCAGCAGGGCTGTGTTCTTTCTGGAGACTTCCAGGGAGAAGCCTCTTCCTTTCTAACTTCAGAGGCTGCCCGCATTCCTTGGATCATTCTAACCTTTGGTGTCATCAACAACATCTTCTTTTTCTGACTCTGATTCCTAGCCTTCTTGCATACCTCTTATAAGGACCCTGTGATGCCACTGAACCCAGCTGGATAATCGAGGCTCTCCCCATCTCAAGTTCCTTAACTTCATTACACCTACAAAATCCCTTATGCCATGGAAGGTAACATATTCGTAGGTTGCAGGGGTTGGGACGGGGATGTCTTTGTGGGCTTATCTTTCTACCACAGGAGAGGATACAATCTGGGAAGGCCACAGAGGGGGGTTGGGGAGGCTTTTAAGGTAATGTTTTATTTATGAAACTGCATAATGGATAATAAGTGTTCATTCTATTTTAATCTTTCAGCTGTACATATGTTTTATATACTTTTCTTTATATGTCACATGTTTTACAAAAGTGGGCTGTACTTGTTACGCATGTACCAGCTTTAGCTTATGGTGTCCAATTTAATCTAGGAGGATTGTTACATCACAGGTCGACAATAGTAAAAAAGATGATGCAGACTTTATTTGGTGCTTTCAATTTCCTTTAGACTTGAGGCTGTAGGCAAGGGTAACTGTCTTCATCTGTCTTTTGGAATGCAGTTGAACAGAGGCACTAACAGCTCTTTTGAATGGTCATTTGGGGTATGTCATCAAAATGACAATTTGGTTTTATTTTGTTCTGTCTTGGAGGAGACATTCTAGGGGTTCATTTTAAAAAGCCAATATCCCCCAGCTTTGTTTTTCTTTTTCAACATTTCCTTGGCGATTCGGGGTCTTTTCTGATTCCATACAGATTTTAGGATTATTTGTTCCAGCATTTTGAAAAATGTCACTGGAATTTTGATAGGGATGGCATTGAAGGTATAGATTGCTCTGGGCAGCATAGACATTTTAACAATGTTTATTCTTCCGATCCATGAGCATGGAATGTTTTTCCATCTTTTTGTGTCTTCTTCAATTTCTCTCATGAGTGTTCTGTAGTTCCTACAGTATAGATCATTTACCTCTTTGGTTAGATTTATTCCGAGGTATCTTATGGTTTTGAGTGCTACTGTAAATGGAATCGATTCTCTAATTTCTCTTTCTACAGTTGTATTGTTAGTGTATAAGAAAGCAACTGATTTCTGTGCATTGATTTTGTAACCTGCCACATTACTCAATTGCTGTATAAGTTCTAGTAATTTGGGGGTGGGGTCTTTTGGATTTTCCACCTAAAGTATCATGTCATTTGTGAAGAGAGAGTTTGACTTCTTCTTTGCCAATTTGAATACCTTTTCTTTTTGTTGTCTGATTGCTGTTGTTAGGACTTCTAGTACTATGTTGAACAAAAGTGGAGAGAGTGGTCATCCTTGTCACGTTCCTGATCTTAAGGGAAAGGCTCTCAGCTTTTCCCCACTGAGGATGATATTTGCTGTGAGATTTTCATAGATGGATTTTATGAACTTGAGGAATGTTCCCTTTACCCCTATACTCTGAAGAGTTTTAATCAGGAAAGGATGTTGTATTTTATTAAATGGGTTTTCTGTATCAATTGAGAGGACCATATGGTTTTCCTCTCTTCTCTTATTAATGTGTTCTATCACACTGATTGATTTGTGAATGTTGAACCACCCTTGCATCCCAGGGATAAATCCCACTTGGTCATGGTGGATGATCCTTTTAATGTATTGCTGGATCCTTCCTATTAGCTAGGATTTTGTTGAGAATTTTGGAATCCATATTCATCAGGGATATCAGTCTGAAATTCTCCTTTTTGATGGGGTCATTGCCTCGTTTGGGGATTAAGGTAATGCTGGCCTCACAGAATGAATCTGGAAAATTTCCTTCCTTCTGCTTCTATTTTTTGATGCAGCTGCAGGAGAATAGGTATTATTTCTTCTTCAAATGTTTGGTAGAATTCCCACAGGGAATTAATCAGGCCCTGGACTCTTGTTTTTGGGGAGGTTTTTGATCACTGCTTCAATCTCATTACTGGTTATTGGCCTATTCAGGTTGTCAATTTCTTCCTGTTTCAGTCTTGGTAGTTTATAGGTTTCCAGGAAGGCATCCATTTCTTCCAGGTTGCTTAATTTATTGGCATATAGTTGTTGATAATAATTTCTAATAATTGTTTCTATTTTCTTGGTGTTAGTCGTGATCTCTCCCCTTTCATTCATAATTTTATTAATTTGGGTCCTTTCTCTTTTCTTTTGGATAAGTCTGGCCAGTGGTTTATCAATCTCAGTAATTCTTTCAAAGAACCAGCTTCTAGTTTTGTTGATCTCAAGCTATACTACAAAGCTGTGATCACTAAGACAGCATGGTACTGGCACAAAAACAGACATATAGACCAATGGAACAGAACAGAGAGCCCAGAAATGGACCCTCAACTCTATGGTCAAATAATCTTTGACAAAGCAGGAAAAAATATGCAATGGAAAAATGTCTCTTCAATAAATGGTGCTAGGAAAATTGGGCAGCTATATACAGAAGAATGAAACTCAACCATTCTCTGACACCATACACAAAGATAAACTCAAAATGGATGAAAGACCTCAATGTAAGACAGGAATCCATCAAAATCCTAGAGGACAACACAGGCAGTAACCTCTTTGACATTAGCCACAGCAACTTCTCTCAAGATACATCTCCAAAGGCAAGTGAAACAAAAGCAAAAATGAACATTTGGGACTTCATCAAGATAAAAAGCTTCTGCACAGCAAAGGAAAGTCAACAAAACAAAGAGGCAACCCACAGAATAGGAGAAGATATTTGCAAATGACACTACAGACAAAGGGCTGATATCCAAGATCTATAAAGAACTTCTCAAACTCAACACCCAAAAAACAAATAATCAAGTCAAAAAATGGGCAGAAGACATGAACAGACACTTCTCAAAAGAAGATATACAAATGGCTAACAGACGCATGAAAAAATGTTCATCATCATTAGCCATCAGGGAAATTCAAATCAAAACCACATTGAGATACCACCTTACACCAGTTAGAATGGCAAAAATTGACAAGGCAAGAAACAACAAATGTTGGAGAAGTTGTGGAGAAAGGGGAACCCTCTTACACTGTTGGTGAGAATGCAAGTTGATACAGCCACTTTGGAAAAGAGTGTGGAGGTTCCTCAAAAAACTAAAAATAGAGCTACCCTATGACCCAGCAATTGCACTACTGGGTATTTACCCCAAAGACACAGATTTAGTGAAAAGAAGGGCCATATGCACCCCAATGTTCATAGCAGCAACGTTCACAATAGCCAAACTGTGGAAAGAGCCTGAGATGCCCTTCAACAGATGAATGGACAAAGAAGATGTGGTCCATATATACAATGGAATATTACTCAGCCATCAGAAAGGTTGAATACCCAACTTTCACAACAACATGGATGGGACTGGAGGAGATTATGCTAAGTGAAATAAGTCAAGCAGAGAAAATCAATTATCATATGGTTTCACTTATTTGTGGAACATAAGGAACAGCATGGAGGACTTTAGGAGCAGGAAGGGAAAAATGGAGGGGGGGTGGAATCAGAGGGGTAGACGTACCATGAGAGACTATGGACTCCAGGAAACAAACTGAGGGTTTTAGAGGGGAAGGGGTGGGGTGGGGGATGGCCTAGCCTGGTGATGGTTATTAAGGAGGACATACATTGCATGGAGCACTGGGTGTTATACGAAAACAATGAATCATGGAACACTACATCAAAAATTAATTATGTACTGTATGGTGACTAATATAACATAATAAAATAAAATTTAAAAAAGCCAATATCCCAAATCATTCTATATTCTCTTCCTTTTCTTGTATGTTTCCAGATTCTAACAGACTTTTTACAAAGAGCCAAGTGTGTGGGTCTAAGGAATATTTAGTTACAGGGTATATGCATAATTTCTCACTCTATGTGAAACAGTAATATTTTCTTGACCACTCTCTTGAAATTTTCAGGTACTTTTTTTTTTTCCCTTCATCCAAGCCAATCAGTCCTCTAGGAATGCTGGGAAACCTTCAGGCTTAAAGAATTTAGAAACAGTGGATGGGATATCACAGTAAAAACAATCAGTTAAAAAAAAAAAATCTAACATCAGAGTCTACTTTGAAAACTGGGGTAGGGGTAATCTTGTCAGTAAGAATATTCCAGGTGAGTTTCTATTCAATTGTAAATTGGTGAGCAAGCTACACAGCACACTGAATCTGGAAGATTTCCTTAGTGTTGCAATTACTCAAATGAGTGAGCCCATTAATTTCTGTAGAAATTGGGTCAGAAGTTGAATGATTCCAAAATAAAATCTTATTTTCTTGCAGTATTTGTCCTATTTTTTTTAGTCTAGGCAAGCAGCATAGGATATCAAAAATTTAGAAAGAATAAAATGTTTTCAATTCTTTCAAGAATAAAAAGTTACTATTTTAAAATTCCCAAGCAAGTTAGAAGATTATTGTTATTAATTGTCATAAATTAGAAATGAGCAGCTGGGAAATACCAAATTTTCAAGCTTGAAAAATTTCAAATATACAAGAACATGTTTCTCAGATAGTAGTTTAAACCATCTAAGGGTATGACTTCTTCAAAGTAAAGTTTAAAGCAGTTGTCTTCATTTAAGTTGAAAAATGCCAAAGCTAAGAGATGACATTATACAGGCATCATAACAGATTACTTAAAATTTATATTTTGTAATCTGTAGAGGTGTGAACAAAAATAGATTTCAACTGAGTCAAGACTGATTTCATTTGTACGTTAGGGAGAAATATATGCCTAAAATGATGAGTTTGCTCTGAGCCCATACTTTAAATTCAAGCTGATTTACTCTGCTACCAGCAAACGGAAGTCTCTGACATACCAGCCCTATTGAAAGCAAAAGTCTTGGGCTGCTTCCTTTTGCTTTTATCTCCAGTTCTGTATGGTCTCGGATTTGACGCTCTGGTTATGATCTCATATCTGGTCTTGCTCTTACGTTTTTGATTCAGGCCATCACTCGGGATTCGCTCTTCAGCAAAAATCCTACCCCCAAACACTGTGATAAGCTTTCTCCTTTGATTAAGGTAAAAGCATTGGTACATTCCACAAAGTCATGGTTTTTAATTGTTGTTGTTTCTTTTAGTTTTTATTTTAGTCTTAAGTAGCACTGAATATGGGTTATGATCAGTCAAGTCCAAGCTGGACTACACAAAGTTCAGCCTACTTCTTTTTCACTTTCTTTTCATTTGCAATTCACAGAATCTTGAGAACTACCCTCAAGTCTTCATTTACCAAAGGATATCCCTTACAACTTAGAGCCAAAGTAAGAAAATTGGTAAAAAGAACAGAAAGGAATCTATGAATCAAATATGTTTAGATGATTTTGGATTAAATATTGTTTAAGAGCTTCCTTTACTGCTAAATTTTTCAGGACAGGAAATATGCCTTGTGCTTCTGAATAGCCACATTAGGTCAATCTCGCTTACAGTTTTCCTAACTGAAGCTGTGAGGGGTGTGTGTGTGTGTGTGTGTGTGTGTGTGTGTGTATGTGTTATGTTTCGTATGACTGAGTCATACCTTAGGTATTCATATTTTTAGTAAGATTCTAATGTATAAATTTTTAGATCAAGAATATTTTAAGAGTCTTTGACTGATTCTCCAAAGTAACAGTGACACAATTTCAGTAAATCCAGCAAATGAAATTTCCATGAAAGAAGAAAAACACAACTGCTTCTCCTGAAGTAGGTCCTAAGCAACTCTTCCTTAAAAATGACAACACATAAGTTTCATGCATTTGTCTTTGTGACAATTCTTCCACACTTTGTCATACATTAATAATAGTAAAAAAATAATAGTTCTAGTAATACCAACAACATAGTAAGCACAAACTATGGGCCAAACACTGTGTTTAACATTTATCTCATATTAATGAGAAATAGAAAAAGGCTCAAATAGAATAAAGAACATTTCTCAATTTTACTTAACTAGTAAGTGGTAGAGTTCACATTTAAATTCAAGACTGTCTAACTCTATTCTATCATCCATTCAATAAATCTTTGTTGAGGACATATATGTACAAGAAGTGAGGTCCAAGATCTTTATTCTCATGGGATTTAATTTCTACTGGTAAAAATATATACAAAAATAATTTTACCTAGTTAAATCTCCCTTGAAGATGACAAGGCACATTCAAGTAATATAGCTCCATATCCCTAATATAAATCTCGACCACTCTATATTTGGTGGTTATGAAAGACCTTTATTAAAAAAGAAAAAGATGATGAGGTAGCATTTGAGTTGAATGATGAGGAAGAGTGAGTCATACAAAGCTCTGAGGGAAAGATATTTCTTGGTAGAGAGATCTACAAATGCAAAAGTTTGAGGTAGGAATGATTTTGATGAGAACTGAAAGAAGACCAGCAGGGCAAATTACCACGCAGCTAGTTATGTTTGGAAGCCTAGACTGAGGTTAGATCGCATATGAACCAGCAGGGCATGATGAGGAGATTCAGTTTTATTTCAAATGAAATGGGAAAGATACTGGGTCAGGGAGTGACATAATCTCATTCACAGTTTTGTGAGATCATGTATGGTCTGGGGACTAGACAATAGGTACAGGGTTTAGGGAGGGGGCTAAAGTGGATGCCAAGAAACTACTTAGGAAGCTATTTCAAAGGTTTAGACCAGTGTTTTTAGGTCAATAGAAATACGATGCAAGCCACGTATATAGTTTTTAATTTACTTACAGCCGCATTAAAGAGAAAAGAAACAGGGGGCACCTGGATGGCTCAGTCGGTTAAGCATCTGCCTTGGGCTCAAGTCATGATCCCGGGTTCCTGAGATTGAGCCCCATGTTGGGCTCCCTGCTCAGCAGGGAGCCTACTTCTCCCTCTCCCTCTGCCCCTGCTTGTCCTCTCTCTCTCAAATAAATAACTAAAATCTTTAAAGAAAAAGGAAATGGGAAAGTAATTTTATTCATATATTTAATATAACCCAAACTACCCAACATATTATCATTTCAACATGTAATCAATATGTGAAAATATTAATGGGATATATCACATTCTTCCTTGGTACTAAGCTTTTAAAATCCAGTGTGCATTTTATACTCACATTTTATACCCAGTTTAGACTAGCCATATTTTAAGTGCTCAGTAGCTTCATTCATATGGCAAATACTTACAATACAGGATGGTGCAGATATAGATAAACATTAATGGTGGCTTTGATTAGGGTGATTGTAATGGAAATGGAAAGAAGCAGAATACTTGGAAATAAGTTTTAGGATTATTGTTAAGAAGAGATGCAGAAGAATCAGGATGATGTTTAATGTTTGTGGCTTAAGTGATGTCTTAGTATGTTTGGGCTGCTATAACAAAATACCACAGACTAGGTAGCGTACAAACAACAGAAATTTATTTCTCACAGTTCTGCAGGCTGTCAAGTCCAACCAAGATCAAGGCACCTGCAGATTTGATGTCTGGTGAGAACCCACTTTCTGGTTTACAGCCATCTGTCTTCATGTCGTGACCTTGCATGGCAGAAGGACTGAGGGAGCTCTTTGGGGTCTCTTTTATAAAGGCACTACTCCCTTTCATAGGGGCTCCACCCTCAGGACCTAATCATCTCCCAAAGGCTGCACCCACAAATGCCCTCACATTGGGCATTGGGTTTCAACATATGAATTTTGGGGGAAAACAAATATTTAGTCTCTAGCAAACTCAGGAGAAGGTGGTTTTATTAATTGGGGTTAATAAAAACTGGGGTTTTGTGATATAGTAAAACTTGGGTTTTACGAGAAAGATGTTTAAAAGAGTAATCAAAATGCCAGTCCACAACTAAAATATTGCTACCCATTAGCGGTAACTATGGCCTCTTCCAACCTACGTTCTTGCTAATACCAAAGAGTACGATTGCCAATGTATGGTCCACTGACTCCAAACCACAAGGATGCATATAAAAATGCACATTGCTGCGTCCAATGACAGTTCCACTTAATCAAAATGGCGGAGTTTCTCCGACTTTAACCGCACGGTAATTTAACAGTGCTGTACACTGTTACTTGCCCTTGTAAGAGCTGATGGTTAAATGTTCAGGAATTTTGAGAGTGCGTTCTTGTTGTATTGGTACCTTGACATTGACTGCAGTAGGAGTATTTACACATGGAAATGGGAAAATCCTACATATTAGGGCTTTCTGAGGCTCAGAAAGGGGGATGTTAATTATTTGCAGCACACACAAGGAAAGGGAATGAGGAATATGAAGAAAGCACCCTACACACACACATTAAATGTGCATAAATGCTTTATAAAATATAACGAAAGTAAAACAAAATAACAGTGGAAAGGTAAATCCCTAGATTTCAGAAATGAGAAGTTTAAACAATATTATGCACTGGATTTGAATACTTAAAACTGAATAATTAAAATACTACAAACCCAAATCAGTGGAATGATATTCCTGTTTTAAGATTATCAGGGTGGAGACAAGTATGCTCTTTTCACTTCTTGGAAATCACCCCAAAACAAGGTTGAGAAAGAAAAAAATGAACACAGACATCATCCTCAAGGAAACAAAGAGGCATCTGTAACCTGGCACCATAGGAAATGTTCAAGGGCTGCCGACTGCACTGATCATCAAACAGGGAGCTGGGAAGAGTGAGCGCACACCTGCACCTACGTTATCTCTAACAGAGGCAGCAGGACACGGCTCTCCAAAGTAGGTGGGCACCCTGGAAGGAATAACCCTTATCTGTTGTTGGGAACAATGAAAACTGAGTAATTGGATTGGCAATGGGAACTTCTTGGATCTGTTTGGCAAAACAGGATAATGGGGTGGGTTAGAATGTAGAGGGAAACATCCAGATCTATACCCCATATGTGCAGGAAGCAGTCAGTAAACGAGGCAGGATATGGGAGAGAGACTTTATGTTGTAAAGCAGCCCGACAGATGGCATTCCCCCCCCCACACACACACATGTGCACGCACACACACGGTCAGAAGGAGCTTTACTGTCCATTGCTGAGGATTGCATCTACAAGGTAACACAGCCCTGTCTCTTCCCCATCACCTCCAATATGCTTCCAGCAGTAAGTGATCCATGGACAATTCACAACCTACACAGACAATATGTAATAATAAAAGGGCAACCAGGATTGTCTTCTGTGTAAAGACAGGTATGTATCTATGTGAAGACTGTTATTTGATTTAAAAGAAATGAGCAAATGCTACTGTGTATGGACAAACTCAGGGAAAGTGTTTCCCTAGAGCCCTTCTTTGAAGAAATGGCTGGAGGAGCACTCAACAACAGGAAAAATTCAGCAGGTGTCAGCCATGTAACCATCTGCCTAAGGCTGCAAAGACAATGGGTTTAGAATGGGAACAGAGTTAAAGATTATGAATTACATAATATAAATGTTATATATATATATATCTATTGATCTATATATATGCAATATGATATATGGCATATTATATGACATACATACTATGTACTGTGTGTGTGTGTGTATATACGGACAGACCTTAGAGGTATTGAGAGTTGGGTTCCAGACCACTGCAATAAAGCAAATATCACAATAAAGGGAGTCAAATGAATTTTTTGGTTTCCCAGTGCATATCAAAGTTATGTTTATATGGTAGTCTATTAAGCATACAATAGCATTACGTCTAAGAAAAGACGTATATATACCTTAATTCAAAAATATTGCTAAAAAATGCTAACCATGATCTGAGCTTTCAGCAAGTCATATTGATCACTGATCACAGATCACCATAACAAATATGAAAAAGTTTGAAATACTGCGAGAGTTACCAAAATGTGACAGAGAGACACAAAATGAACAAATGCAGCTCAACACAGGGTTGCCACAACCTTCAATTTGTAAAAGAGGCAATATCTGCATAGCACAATAAAACAAAGTACAATAAAATGAGGTTTGCCTGTACAGTATTTATACATAGTACGACATATATGATACAGTGATATACATATGTATGTGTGTGTATATATATATATATATATCTGATATATATATATGATCAAGACAAATAACAGGTCAAATAAAGTCAAAATTTGGGAGAAGAACAGAGCTAGAAGTTATGAGATACTGTCATATGCTGATTTTTTTATACCTGGATTTTAAAAGATACAATTTAAAGTATTTGAAACAAATGATAATGTAAAATTATATTTATAAGTATGAATGCAAGGACTAAAGGAACTAAAAAATAATTTAATTGATTAAATTCTGATAACAGTGCAGAGGACAAAAAATTAGGTAAAGTAAAAAGAAGAGCAAACGTAGTATTTCAGTTGCTCCATCAATATTCTCTAGAAGAGGGAGCTGAAAGCAGTATGTTGATTGCAGAGTCCAGTAGAGTGAAAAATAGTTACTGAGACTTTGGAATAACGAGACGGAGCCACACAACACAACAACACAGGAAACGCCAAATCATTTTGCAAAAGTAGGATAAAAAGCAGCAGCGGTGATACATATGGAAAGTATAACTTAGATCATGGTTTATACTTTTAGACTTTTAGCAGCAGATGTAAATTCTATAAAAATGTTAAGGCCGGAAAGAAAATAAAAGCCCCTCCCAGACAAGATTACAACTCTACACTGTAGAGCTCAGTGCAGGCTGCAATTCTGTATCACCTAAACATGACAACCAAAGTGAGGGATTTAACCAAGGGAGGGTGTGGAGGGATGGTGGGAGGGGACTGAACATAAAAATGTGGAGTGAGGAATAATAAGCAAATTAATGATCAAAGGAAATAAAGATCCTAATCTTAATATAAACAGTGATGGATTCAGAGGAAAGGGCATTAAAATGACTACATAGTGAACATGAAAACTCTCAATTCACAATATCTAGTAGGTATGAGTCACCATGCACCAAACAACATACTGGCAAATTTCTTAAGACAAAAGCTACAGGAAATACTAAAAGTACACAGAATCCCGAAAATAGTAGATGGCAACTTATCTCCCCTACTCATGACAAGTACGGGGATCAAAAATAAATATGAAAATTAAAAACTCTAGAAAAAATAGATACAGAGATCTAATAATGTGTGTGTGTGTGTGTGTGTGTGTGTGTGTGTGTGTGTGTGTAACTCTAGATTCTGGAAAAAGAGAAGAGGCCTTTACAAGGGCCTATATAATATTCACAACCAACAGTATATGAAGCCACCATAAAACTTTAGTAAATTCCAAGGAAGCAGAAATAGGACAGCAGGACAGAGAACATTTCCTCATCAAAATAAAAGGGTAACAAAATTAAAGAGAAAAAAAACAAGTAAGGAAATAAAAATCTATAAAAACTTTTGACTAAAACTGAAAATAAATCCAAGATTATTGGAAATTTATATAGTAATGAAATGACTATTAACGAAATGAAACCCATAGAATAGCATTTGTGAGATTCAATTAAATATTTAAGAGAAAAATCCACATGCATAAGCACTAAAACTGATAAAAAATGAGGAGCAGCATTTAACTTAAGAAAATAGATAAACAAAAGAAAAATAAATGAAATCAAAAAGGAGAAATTCCAAAAATAAAAGCAGTCATTAATGAATTCAGAGATATAAAAGAGAAATGAAAATAACAATAAAAGTTAGCTTGCAATGATTGTATACTTAATCTCTGCAGGGCATGGTTAGATTTGATTTGATTTGATTATTCTTTTTCAAGGCGTTATTTTAAATGGCTTCAATGTATTAATTCAGTTTGAATTTAAAGTCGTTCATAATAAGGATCAAGAAAATTAAAACTATTTTTTGAATAGACAACGTAAATCATTAGAAAGATTATTTAGGAAAAAATGGAGAGAAAGCAAAAATGCACAAAATCAGCTATGAAAATATGAATAAACCTACAAATCAAGAATTAAAAAAATTAGAAAGTATACCAATACCATTTTCGGAAATATTGAAATTTTAGATCAAATGGATACTTTTAAAGAAAAAAGTATGAATTATCAAAATTGACTCGAGAAAAATGGGACACATAATACCAAAAATTGTTAATAAAACTGAACCAGTTATCAAAAATAACAAAACAAAGCAAAACAAAACACTACACAGGTTAAATAACTTTATAGATCATCTATAAGGCAGTATCTAAAACATAAAGGTACATTATTTTAAAAACTATTTTCAGATGGTCATAAAAGAGGTAAATAGAGGTCCCTCAATTCTTTACAATTCTGTACATCTTCATACCAAAACCAGATGAAGACAATAGAAAGAACGAAATATAAGATGAATATATTTTATAAAATAATGTAAAAATTAAAAAAATAATAGAGTAGATTTGATCCATATTAAAATATAATGATGAAGTAGGGCTTATTCCAGGAATGGAAGCACTACAGACTTGGAAAACATGAGATGGGTGGCTACTTTCTGGTGTGAACTCGAGAGGAGTTATTTTGATGAGAACACACAGAATTTACAGATGAAACATTCAATAATAATATGTACTGTATAGCTTCACTTTAAAGAATAAGATTTGCGGGTGGAGTGGTAATCCTTCAGTGCAATAAAGAAAATAAATTTTATTTTTTATTTTTTTTAAAGATTTTATTTATTTATTTGACAGAGAGACACAGCAAGAGAGGGGACACAAGCAGGGGCAGTGGAAGAGGGAGAAGCAGGCTTCCCGAGGAGCAGGGACCCTGACGCAGGGCTCGATCCCAGGACCCTGGGACCATGACCTGAGCTGAAGGCAGATGCTTAACGACTCAGCCACCCAGGCGCCCCAAGAAAATAAATTTTAAAAAATAATAAAAGATGGGAATGCAGAACATTATGAATGAATTGATGAGGTAGCCGAGATGCCAGGGGCTGGAATTCTAAAGCTCCAGAAGAGGCAGGAAAAGTGATCTTGATCTGCCTGGAGTGGATGAAGCTAGAATTCTCCTCCTCAGAAAGCCACCTATTCATGAAAAATTGAGGGGGATTCAACCTCCTCCTACATGCCCTGAGAAGCAATGAGGGAGTCTCGAATGGGCAAAACTTAATTTGTGCCCAAGAACTTAAAATCTTAGGTGTGTGATAGTCAATTTCACCCTTCCTAAATGTGTGGGAAGACTTCTCCATAAATTAACAATTACAAGCAAACAAATAAGTAATCAAGTAAACAAGCAAAACCTAGAACTTTAGAAATTCTTAAAGGTCCAGCAGAAAAACATGTAAAAACATGTTGGAAGGAGATTGTTCACCATTAGCCACTCACAGGCTCTCTTAGATACGTTTTAACGACAACAATAACAACAACAGATTGCATGCTACGTGAGAATCTTACAAATAAGAGAATTTACAGAGAAATGGACAAACCAATCAAAGGAACAGTTTGGGAAGCCCAGGATTGTTCCAAGTACATAATAGAATTTATATGATAAATTAATGATTACCAATTACTGAGGATGAATCAGCCATTGATAAAGGTTACTAGAACAATTTACACATACATATTGAAAAAAAAGTAAGGAAAATAACAACAGAAAATGAGCAAAGTACTGAAATAAGTAATTCACAAAAGGGGATTTCTGAACAACCAATAAGCACAGGAGAGAAGGCTCACGCACTCTAATAATTAGGAAAATGCAAAATAGCAGGATATCTTCTCATACTTATCAGATTGGCAAAACTAAAGAAAAGGTGTGATAATACCAATTGCTGGAAGGGATATGGAGACCTGACAGCGCTCAAAGCCACTGTTGAGGGAAAATCAGGCATTCACTCAAAGACCAACTTGTCTTATCCCACTCTGAACCCTCTGGCCCCCAATGTCCTTTTGACTTAACACCTGTCCCCAAGACTTAACTCAGGAACCACTTTCTAAGACCCTCTCACTCCTCCCAGATGCTATTTGCATTTTAAAATATCCACCTGCAACTTATTTGCATTTCGGACCCCCCCCCCCCGCCTCTTCCAGCCAGACTGGGCATTAAAATGATTTAAAAATTATCAAGGAATCACACAATTCATGAAAGGATACACATTTCCCTGTACTCTTCTATTGCATTGACCGGTTTATGAATTTGTGGAAACATATTTCAGATTTAAGCATGAATCCACAGATCAGTTATTGCACGTAATATACAGACCACCTCAGTGGTAAACTCACTCTGGCTGGCGACAAAGCAGAATGCCTTCTGCTTAGAATGCCACCTTCTCCATGGGAAGAAGGGAATGAGCGTGAATCCCCCAAACCCGCTGTACCCATCAGGTTCAGTTGGTGTGGCTCTGAAATTTTATTTTATAACTGACCCACATGGAGAGTTTTTCCACATTGAAATCAAAATGGGTGGGATTGGTTTTGTTTTATTTTAACTAGTTTTCCTTCATATGTGAGATTTCTGGCACCTAGCCTGAGAAGTCTGCTGTAATGAAACGCATTTACTGTGGAGAAGGGAAATAAAAAATTTCGTCTTCTTTTTAAATTTTTTTTCCATGCCTGTAAACACTCCATTTCACCTGGCAGGAAAGTTGTTCGTGACCGAAGGCTCATGGGCAAAACAGGTTTGGACCCAAAGGAAATAAAGAGCGCTCTTGTCTTTCCTGTTACACAGAGTGATTTCACATGCACTAACCCACTGATGGAGAGGATTTTGTCCCCAACAGCCTTCCCCAAGGTGGCCTGCCCCAGGTGGAGCAGGTATGATTTACAGGGTAAATCCCAGTGGACCCAGGCATGGCCTTCATTCTCACCAGACACTGCTCTTGCAATGGATTTTTATCTGGGAATCCTTGTCAGGGAAGTAAAATAATAACAGTCTATGGCTTCCTGTGCTATTTGCCACTTCTTGTGGACGGCAGTCACGGGTGCAAGGTGAGCTGATTTTATCAGGGGATGTATTTATAGGCTGGTGGTTCCTGCTGTATCAAAGTGTGATAGGGGTGAAGGAGACAGGGAGCAGTTTTTTCTGCCTTAATCACGGTCCCCGGCCTAAGACAGAATAGCACAGGTGTGTCAGATCTCCCCAGGGGGTTGATTATCTCATGATAACCACATCCTAGGTCGTTCCCTTACTGCTATTTTTTCCCAGGTTCAGATACAAAGAAGTGATTTAGATGACTGGACTGACTGACAAAAAACTGTCAGCCAGTCTGCACCATGACAGTCTAAAGGAGAATATCCACTTTCCGCAGGTTGGGCCGCCAATAGGCCAGTGTAAGCAAATTAAATGCTTCCTGGACAGAAGGAGGCTCCCGCAGCTGCTCGTGGTTTACATTTTTCAGTGCCCTTTTCACAAGCAATTTAAAACCTAAAGCCTAAAAGCTTACACTACTCTTAACAGAGATAAAGGGCACAGAATATGCATCCCTACTCCAGAAATTCAAGGTCGTTGGCCAGTGTTTTGTGATGGAGTCGGGGAGGTCAGCTGCCATATCCAGATTGATCTAGTGGATCCAATGCAGCAACAGCGTAGGTCTGACATTCAGGCTGAGACAGGAAAAGCCTAAGGCTAGAGGGCTGGAAGCCACAGGTGAGTTACTTGTGGGATGATTCCGTATCTGACTCTCGGATAAAGTGACTGTCAATAGTACAATGGAATTTAATTCTAAGTGAGAGATGATGACAATGCTTATATCCCGTTTTTAGACTGAATACTTTTAAAAGTCTGTTAGAATAATGCTCAAGGTTTTTTTTTAGAGAACAGAATTAAACCAGGGGGTTATTGAGAAATGAATGATAATTTAGCCAAAGCTTGCTTTCTGACTGAAATAAGAGAATGTGAAAGAACTTCTAACTTCAGCCATCCTTAAAAGCAGAGGGGTGAAGCTCTATGTTTCCAGCTTCCACGTTCTCTCAGGTGGATATGAAATATCTTAAAATTTTAAATAAGCTGTTCACTTGCAAATAAATGGTCTATTTTTTTTCTTCCGATTTAACAGTTCCCAATTAGTGAGAGCTCTTACTTCCATTTTTTTTTTTTTTTTTAAAGCCTGTGACTGTTTCAACAGCATATACTAAGCTCGATTCTAGGAGCTGGAGATGTACCGGTGATGTGAAATCCGTGCACACATCAGTGAAATACTAGGATTGAGTTTAGGATTAGGTTACTGCCTCAGCAGTGGGTATGAGGACTCACATGACGGCACTCCTTTTAGCACCAAGACATCCTGACAGCAAACTCATTTCCTGGGCACCTGCACGGACAGATATGCAACTAAATAATACATTAGTACTCTGAAGCAGAGTCTTAACAAAACCCTAACCAAGCACTGGTGGAATCAGCTAATTGGTGTAACTGGAATGATGTAACGAGGGGTGATGGACAGCTCACCGTCCATGTGGAGAGAGCCATTTTATATGACATCTATTCAAATATCAGATTTTTAAAATAGTTACACATTCAATTTTTCCTTTTTCTAGGGGGATCTTCTTGCATTTTCTATTCTTCTCATATGTAAATAGAAGTCCCCCCTTGGATCTTACACACAGTAAAGGCTCAAATAGGTACTTGTTGGTGTTAATATTAAAAATCCTACTAACTAATACTAATTATAATAACTAGCAATACTAATAATTGTAATGAAGTCATCCTTTTTCTCAACAATGAGAGTTTTGGTTTTTCCCTGGTGCAAAAAAGTAAAAGCAAGAGCAACAAATATTTAAAATATTTACTGACTCCGGCAACATGAATTTAGAGATGGATTATAACATGAGGAGTAAAAGAAAGTTCATCCAGAAAACCTACATCACAGAAAGTAACCTAAGGAAATACTAATGTGAAAAACTAATGTGAAATACTGTAAGATAAAGTGGGCCCTTCCAGGTGGTAACTGAAGGACCACCCATTTTTACTTACAACTAAAAAGATACAACTGAAACAGGGACAATATTTAAGTTAAACTAACTGTTGTGTCTCCAAACATGATAGGTAGGTTTCAGTCTGGTTATGGTAGAGGAAACAGAAGGTATACATTCATTTTACTACGTGAACAGGGCAGCTAAATATGGAGAACATATTTTTGTAAAGAATATAAACAATTTTAGAGTTTGTCTTTCTAATTTTCCAGTAAGTCCAGGTTATTGATGGTAAAGTGACTCGATGCAAATACATATTAAGTTTTCATTTATTTTTCCTGCACTATTTCCGAACACCTGAATGAAACATTTCATGAATGGAAAGTTAATCTACCCAGACCAGGATGCCTAAAGCACTATGAGAAATTGGACACTTTTTTTGGATTTAGTCTACCACATAGGACCATTGTGTAGAAAGGTTAAGATAGGGACTTGGTCTTAAAGCCCAGAGTTTGATCCACCCTTGAAATAATCAAGGTGCTTTTTTTTCTTTTACATTTGAATGGGTTCAAATCACTGGCTTACTCAATTTTCACCCAGAGCTTAATGCACTGAGCAACCCCCAAGGCGCAAAACTTTAAAAGTGAAATGATTATTTCTGATGACAAATGTTCTTACTGACATCTGAAATGTGACCATTGTATAAGTTCTGTATCTCCAGAAACACTTTTGGAGATGGTTGTATTCGTCCACGGCACCACTGTCTGTGCAACTTCTCTATTATTTTTCATTGACTATTTTCCCCAGGGAAACACAGAAGAGACTTAGCTTAAAAGAGGAATTTAAAACTTTTAAGTCCTCTTGAATTTTTGTGAGTGGCTTCATTCAAAAATCATATTTTTCTTTTACAATATTACAGACAAGTTTGTAGACATTCATCAGAGGTGAAATAAGGAGTTTAAGATTGATAGCCATCATATTGGTCATATTGGAACAGTGCTCAGCCCTATGAATGTACAATTCCAAGATGACGTCTACTTTGATGGCTTAATTCCCGCCTATGGAACACTGAAGTTGCATAATAGGAGTTAAAGAAAATGAAGAGCAAGATAAAATAACAAAGTAATTACAATTTGGGAACTAGAGACAGTTGCATGCATTGGCATTATTACCTTGCTAAGTTTTGTGATTTATATTAAATATTAGAGTAAATAACAAATAATACTTTAAAAATATGTTTAGGGTATGAAAATAGCAATACAACAATGACCCATTTTCCTCCTAGTGCATGTGTACATGAAAAGCTTAAAAAAATAAAAATATTATTTGACTAAGGGATGTAGCTAATTAAAGGAAGGATATTAAATTAGGCTTCTGCTGATGCACTTATTTTTAAGATATTAAATACAAGACAATGTTTATAGACTTTGCTTTAGCAAAGTACCGGCATCCCATCAATATGCATTTCCACAAGAATACAATATCCAAGAATCAGGCACAGTGAAGGTATTATGACACTAATGCTCATAATCAAGTCGGAAACCTATCTCATGATTGTGCTAATTATTCTTTCCTGTGAGTATTGACTACCAATATTCAGATTGCACTCAGACTTCATCTATGCTCTTTGTTCTGGATTTTTCACATTGGAATTTTTCTGTAATCTCTGTTCTATGTTTAACTTCCCTAGAATCAGTTCTCAGCATTACTTCCATATTACTCTAAATATGTAAATGTAAAGTCCAACACATGAAAGTATGCTTCTTTCCTTTAACTCTTTCTCTTTTTGGATTCTGTGCTAAACGCAAGGAGGAGAAATGGTTTTTTTTCTTGGTGTTACCACATTGATGTGGCTCCATCTGAATTTGCTTCGGGCTATGAAGGAGGAGACAGTATGGCATGACTGTAAATGAAGAAAAATAGGGAAAATTAAGCAAAGCATCCTGTTTACCTTCAGCTGGAAAGCCGAGTAGAACAACCTGCTAAGCCACAGCCTTGTTTTTGGACAGATTATGCATTTCGTTAGCAAAAAGGTGGTTTTTAAAAGCACCTTTTTGAAAACATAATCACTGGACATGAAGAAAAAATCGTCATTTTAGGGGCCATTCCTGGAATAGGCAGACCTCTTAATTTATTTTAACTACTTGGGCAGGGATATTTCAAAGACACGGTCTCTGGGTATGTTGGCACCAAGATTAAACTGGGCAAGAGTTGTATCTTAAGTTCTTTCCTTGGGGAACATCGGCCATGTACTACTTCTACAACCATTCTTTCAGTAGTTCTAAATATGAGTAACTCTGCAGATTATTCTGCCTCTATAAACAACCCGGAGTTATTACAGATGGGGACAAAATATTTTGTGGGGTTCTGTGGAAATTTACAGTGGAAATCTTGTTAAACTATGCACAGACTCTATATGTAGTGGGGAGTCTCAGCTTGAGAAGCTAAATGGGATATTTGCCTTGCACTTAAGGCCACTTCTGTAGGGCAAATAGAATAGGCCTAATCTCAATAGAGATGGAAGAACCTTAAAAAAAAAAAAAGGAAAAGAAAGTTGAAGTCCCTTAAGACTGGTTTGAGGTAAATTTGAGAGTCAAAGAGAAGGTCTTGACTCCAAGGATTCATGTCTGGTAAGGGTAATTTTTAAAACAGTGGTAGTAAAAAAAATTAAAATATTAATTTCATATATTCTCTGGAAGATATTGAGAGGCCCAAACATCACTGCATCGTAGCTTTACTTCAGAATAGAGATTAAAATGCTTAAATGAATGGGCCACATCTAGCCTACAAAATATCCATGGTAGCTAAAGTAGAGAGCTATACTAACAAAGTTTGAACTAGAGAAGCAAAAAAGGATATAATCTTTGGGTAACACTGGGTGGCAGAATTACTGGACATTAGGATGGGAAGTAAAAATGTGCATCATTGAAGGAACCAGAGGAAAATGAGCATAATAAAATATCATCATGACGAGTAGTGAGGAAAATTTATGGCTATCACACGTGAGATACCTCTGAGAATGACCTAAAGCCACAGAGGGAATTCTTAGAAACAGATCTAGGTATGTACTTCTTTGACACTATTCAGCTTACTCTTCCTTTACATCCCACTCCATTGCTGTGGTCTCTGGAAACAGATAAAGTACGTGGCTGTACGAGCATGCCTCTTAACTTGTCTATGAAAGTAGAGCTGAACCAATCACCAACTATGAATGTGTCAAGTAACTTCACTGATAAATCCTTAAGAGATTTGACAAAATGGAGCTGATATTTTGGTTCCTGGTAGCCAGGTTTTGTTGAATTTTCATCCTTCTAAATCATATCAAATATTAATATTAATAAATTAATAAATTAGTTCTTCCCGTGAACCACTGGCTATTCTTCTTGTTAAGCCAGGAAGTTTTGTGGTTGGCCTTGGAGCAGCGCTCCTGGGAGCAGCTAACCCATTTAGTGAGGCTTCTTGCATTGGTGGTAACAGGTTTTCCCATCTCAGAATTCTGTGTTATAAAAGTTCTTCAACCCTTAGGGCAATGACAGATCGGACTCATGCTCATTTTTTTAATTTCTAGCTAAGTTAGTGGAATCAAAACTCGACCAGAAATCAGAAAAGTTAGATCCTAATGCTGGCACTAATCTAACTTACTATGTGATCTTGGGCAACCAACTTACATTCTCTTTGTTTTGTCAGACTCGTCCATAGATTGGAGATGTTAGAAGCTAAAATGAGAAGATGAGTATAATTCCTCTTTGAGGAAGTTAAACACCATCACAGTGCCCTACAGAACATACTTTGAATTATATATTTAAATGAGAACATTTATGTTATGTAACAACTGTTAGCTTTAATTGCCATAATAATAACCAGAACCACAGAATATTAGAGCTGGGAAAAAAACCTAAAATTCACAAAGCACAGTGGTCTCCAGATTCCTTATTCTGCCAGCCAAACCCTTAATCAAAGAAAATCTTATTTAGAAGTCCAATGTTTACACCTGTTCTGAGTAGAGCTGCTCTAATATCAGAAGTCAGCACAGTGTCCCTTCCATGAACTCACTCACAAAAAAATGTTTTCCCTTATCCCAGGTCTAGGTACCTCCAAGCCAGCTCCATCTCTTATACACAGAGGTGAAGCTCACTTGTTTATTCCCTTCTTCTCCAGATAAAGAAGCTGAAATCCAGAGAGATTGCTGTTCATTCAATAAATATATGCTGAAAGTTAAACTGCTCAGGGAAATCATCCAACTAACAACAGAGTGGATGCTGGAACCTGAACATGCTGACTCTCTCAGGGCTGTACAACCCTCTCTCTTTCTCACTGCTTCCCTTTATGATCATGGAAAGATACACACAGACTTAAGAAAAAAGTAAATTCTTCAATAGTCTGGTAGCATGGAAAGTTGTTGAGCACTGATTAAACATAGAGGGTGAAATCTTTCATCTTCACATATAAGTCTATGTCTTTGATCAAAAGATGGAGATCTCCAACTACCTTTGACAAGGAAGGAATGGTTATCCACCTAAACAGATTAGGGGAAGACTCCGCTACCCTCGTGCATCCCGATTCATCAAGGGAATCCAGCTCCTTAAAACCTGCCTTGATGTGTTTGGGACTTAAATTTGTTTTTCAATCTCTTTCCTTCTCAAAAATAAAAAATGAAAGCAGATGTCCTATTTGTGTTAACATCGCTACTCTAAAATAAGACATGGTGAAAATAATTGTCAGATCTACCTTCTGTGTATGTCATAAAAATGAACACATCTGAAAAGGTTCGTGGTTGGACTCCCTCTGATTTAGAGCATGCTAACAAAAGGAGTACATTTTAACAAGGTTTTTAATGCCTACCATATGCCCAGTTAAAATCCAACTAGAAATGAGCTGGACTGAACAAGCAATAAGGCAAAATTATTCTCTAGCTCTTCTTTTTCTCCAGGAACATTACCCATGAGGATGTATGACTAGCAGGGATAGCAAAAAACAAAAACAAACAAAATGAAAGAAATCAGAAAAGCCCTTCATCTCCTTGGCCTAGGATTCCAGCATAATTGTACTTTTACATCTTCTTTCTTAATTTGTTTTCTGTTTTCAAGAAATTTCCAAACAGCTATAGGGTGATGTAATACCAACATAAGTTTAAAGTTATGTTTGTTGGTAAGTGCTTATAAAATAATTATTGCTTATTGTAAGAAAATTAATAAAACATAAAATTACAAAAAAGAAAACAAGATCACTCAGACTGAATAGAATTTTTTTCATATTCTGTGCAAATATATATATGTATATGTGTGTGTACATATACATATATATACACTTTTTTTAAAAAAACCTAGAATTAGAGTGATTCTCCATGCTGACAGTAAGGTCACATGATGTGGCACAAAGCACTCTGGACTGGAATTAGTAAGCCTGTGATCTAGATACTACTGTTTTGCCATTAATTAGATGACTGACCCAAGCAATTCCCACATCTCTTGAATGTCAGCTTCCTCTTCTGTGAAAAAATAAACTTGAACTAAATACATTAAAAGTCCTTCAAGGTTGAAAATTATTTAAGATGAATGATGATGATGATGATGATGGTTATCATTAATAACGAGTAATGTCATAAGGCATACGATATATATTATGCACAGGTAAAATAATTAGATGCAAATTGCCTTCATGTGCACTGCCATGTCAGGACTTAAAGATGAGGAAACAGAATCTCAGAGAGGTTATGTGTTAGATCTTCCAGAGGCCAGTAAGGACATATCGTTGCTTTACATTTTCAGTGGAGAGCCTGAGTGCAAAAGCATTTGCTTTTGCTACCTGGCCTGAAATCCAGTTCCAATGCCAAGGGGTGAGTGTCACATATTCACGCATAAGCCTGCATACAGGTTCAAGCTATTGCTCTAATATTCCAGAATATAAACCGATGAAGTTAAATGGCCGCCACAAGTTCAATCAGCAATAAGAAAGGGAGTATAACAATTGTCATTCAAAAGCAGTAAGAAAGGGAGTATAACAGTTGTCATTCAAAAGCAGTTCAGTACTAGTTTGCTTATCAAAATGACATCTCGGAACATCTGCATATTTGCAACAGTTTTTTTTCCCCCTATATGTTTACCTAATTCTATACTGGTGAATCATCCCCTTAGGAATTAAAATGACTAAAAATTCCATGAAGGGTTGGGTGTCTTTTATTTTGGGAAAATAATCCAAAGCCTGCAGCAAGAGAGCCATGCTCATTGGAGATGCAGGTGGTATTTTGGGAACATGGGCGTAGGTGGAAGCCTTAGGATACTTGCCTTCCCCTCTACAAGCTTCAGCATGGTGCTGTGAGAAGGTCCAGAGGATAACTGGAAATCCCCCTATGCCTAACACTCAGAAATATTCTTTTGGCATGTCAGAGAAGAATGAAGTCATATTTAAGAAGTATCTTACTATGAGAATCTGTATTATCTCTCTTGTATCAAAATTTCATGAAAGAAAAGCTCTACCTCCAGATATTATCCAGTTTTCTCTAGTATTATTAGACACACACACACACACACACACACACACATTTCTCGTATGTCCCAAACACACGGGGACCAAGGAAAAATAATCTGGGAGTGTCCTCTCAGGGGTTCTGGCTCTGTGTCAAAGCTGGTTAACTGCTATCCACCCACTTCCAGAATTTCCCCAGAATTTTGAATTTCAAATGGATTTATCCTTTTCTTCGTTATTGCTTTAAAAACATACCGTAGTGGGGCAGAGTCTGCTATGTTCTGCCTCAGGACTGTTGGATTTGAGATGAGAGCCTTTTGGCAAGAAAATATCAGAGTATGCTCTGGTGAAGAAAAGAAGTCATTCCAGGGAATTTGGAAAGCACTTAGCTTTCAAACCAAGACTGATGATAGACTATTATATTCTCTGGCTTGACACATGTTCCTAAACATTTGGGTTTACTTAATGTCTTTTTTGAAGGATCGCTAGTATTATTTCTTTTTGTTGTACGGATGTATCATCAAGAAATTTCATTACAATTACGAATTTGCATTATCCAGAAATGATAAAACATTTCATTTCTAAGATAAGATAACACAAAATTATTTTATTTTTCACTTTTAGTTATTTAAAAATATGTTGTAGATATGTTTCATATGGCTTACTACCAATAATAAATGTACACAAAATATCTCATTCCTGCCCTATCCACATTTACCAGTCCCACAGTCCTTAACTTTCTCACCTCATCTGCAAGCATATTTACTAGGTTTTTTGTGTGTATTTCATTTTCTTTTTAGAGAATGAGAAGTAAACATAAAGACAGGTTTTTTTATTTTTTTATTGTCATGTTAATCACCATATATTACATCATTAGTTTTTGATGTAGTGTTCCATGATTCATTGTTTGTGCATAACACCCAGTGCTCCACGCAGAACGTGCCCTCTTTAATACCCATCACCAGGCTAACCCATCCCCCTACCCTCCTCCCCTCTAGAACCCTCAGTTTGTTTTTCAGAGTCCATCATCTCTCATGTAAAGACAGGTTTTTGTTAATTTTTATTTCTAGTTTATTGCGGTAGGAACATTTAACAGCAATCTATCCCCTTTAGCTTTTAAGTGTATAATACAATATTGTACAGCAGCTCTCCAGAACATACTCATCTTGCATAAATGAAACTTCATACCCGCTGATTAGAAACTCCTCATTTTCTCCTGCCTCCTGTCCCTATCACTTCACATCTGTTGGAGTGGCTAATTATTAAAAAACAAAAACAAAAACAAAAAAACCCCAAAACAAAAAACAAGCGTCAATGAGGATGTGAAGAATTTGGAACCCTGTTGGGCGTTGTATTGTTGGTACATTGTAAATCGGTATAGATTCTTGGTAGGAATGTAAACTGGTACAGACGCTATGGAAAAAAGTATGGAGATTCCTCAAAAAATCATAAAAACAGAACTACCATATAATCTAGCGATCCTATTCTGGGTATTGACCCAAAAGAGTTGAAGCCAGAATCTTGAAGAGATATTATCATTCCCATGTCCACTGGAGCACTATTCACAATAGCAAAAACGTGGAAACACCTTAAACGTTCATGAATAAATAAAGAAAATGTGATATATATATATACATATATATATATGCAATGGAACATTATTCAGCAGCATGGATAAACCTTGAGGACATTATGCTAAGTGAAATAAGCCAGTCGTTGGGGGACTGTATGATTTCACTAACATGAGGTATCTAAAATAATTAAACTCTGACAAATGGTCACTAGACTTGTTATGGTGATATGTATGTGTATGGTGTAATGTATATAATGTACATAATGTTGAATTACTAATATAATATTATATGTCAATGTCACTTCAATTATTTTTTTTTAAGGTAGGCTCCAACCCCAGTGCAGAGCCCCATGTGGGGTTTGAACTCACAACCCTGAGATCAAGAGTCAAACATGTAACCGACTGAGCCACCCAAGTGCCCCAATTTTTAAAAACTCACTAAAAAAGAGCAAAAAGATGTTAAGTTATTCTTTCCTCTCTTTCTTACACAGATGGTAATGTAAATATATTCTGTACCTCACCTTTCTGTTTTTCATTAACAATACACCCTGGGTATTTTTCCAAATTGGGACACACAGTGCTTGTTCCCTCCTACAGCTCTAGAGTATGTTAGATGCAACTGTTTATTCAGCTAGTTCCTAGTAGATATATATCCTTGGATGGTTCCTGGTTATTTGTAATAAAAAATATGCTTTTATCTAGGCAAATATATAAGATAAATTATCATAAGTGATTTATATCTGAGTCAGAGAAGCACATAAATTTGTAATTTAGATAAATATTGCCAATTGGTACATTTTGAAGACAGTTGTTAAGTATTTGGGACACAAGTGTAAGATTTTGTTCTCAGCACAGGATCTGGCAAAAAATCAAATTTGATCCAGATTATATCATGTACATAGGGCTACTCGTCAGAACTGTTTGGGGGAGCTTTTAAAATACAGATTCCTGGTTCATACTCTGCAAGGTGTGAGTCTTAGGGTCTGGAGTGGGGCCCAGGAATCTGGATTTAAAGCTTTTCCAGGTACTTTTGATCAGGGTGGCTTTAAGATCTTCTTAGGCCTTAGGCACTTAGACTTTTGAGATTACAACCTACATAATGTAAAACAAAATAAAATGATCAACATTCCACTCTGTTACTGTAACTAAAGGATTTATACAATTTAGCTTTTGATATTATTAATAATTTTGATTTTATAATTTTAATATTCTGGAATCAGTAAATAATTCCCCTTATCAAACAGTTTAACAAGGTCTTTGAAAGATTATAGGTCCCCAAGCACTCAGTATGAAACCGCTCAGATGCATATTTGGAAACTGCTGGTCCATTCTAATCCATCGATGGATGCAATATGTTTAACCCTAATTTAGCAATTCTCTATCAAACACGATATCCACAATTTCAGATTCATAACTTTATTCACTCTACTTCTTTGGAAAATGTGAAATGCAGAAAATTTTGATGCTTGGTCACTCGTCCTGCAGCCAAGGGTGAATCTGAGAGGATCAACCTGCTAAAAATCAAGGTGGCTACAGCCTTAATCTTAAAGGGAATTAGGCTAAACTAAGAGAAGCCAACATTCAAAATAAATCTTAAAAGAAATAGCTTTATTGAATTTCATTACCAGCCCCTGAAAGTCTGGAATTTGGGAGCTAGTTATTATTATTATTTTTTTTTATTTCCCTAAGTAATCTCTAAGACCAACATGGGGCTCAAACTCACAATCCCGAGATCAAGAACCACACGCTCTACCGACTGAGCCAGTCAGGCGCCCCTGCAGCTAGTTATTTTTTAAGTTATAAGTAATGTGTCTAAACAACAATCTGTGACAAATTTTGTGGGAAATTGATCTCGAGGAGAGTTTTACTGTTACTGGCTGGGGCTGGGCTAATCCACTGGAGAGGAAGGGATTGCTGTGTCTTAATGGACATAGGTTTCACTTCTGCATGGGCCAGACAGGTTTCCTCAGGAAAATTTGCTATACATTTAACACAGGTTCAGACCATTTCAGCAAGATGAGGGGATCGAGTCAGAGAAGAGGGAGTGGGTGGGTGGAATTAACATCTCAAGCACTTGTTCTGGGTTGCAACAGCTGAAACACATGCTCTCTTGATGGTCCCTTGATTTGTCTGTGCATAAAAATGATGTCAAAATCTCCATCTAGGCCTTTTCTCAGATGTTTCCAAATTCTCATTTCCTTTTGCAAATATGTGTATTAAAGTAGTAAAGGGTACTAGTGCCTAAAATGTGCTGATATATCCATTATATGTGATATGATACATACGATACCATATATAGGTGATACCATATATATAATATAGAATTATTGAAATACAAAAAATATCAGTCAGCCGCATATTTAGGTTCTCTTCTAGGTCTTTGTCCTTTTCATTTTCTTTTTAAAAGTAAAATGGATTGTGTAGGCCTCTTTTTTGGGCCTCATGTACATAATCATTTAGGAATGTGGAAATCCAAAACTCATGAGAGAATTTGGATCATAATGATCACAAATTATTGGTTTCTTGTTAGAGGAACCTCACAGACTGTGCCGTATCTATAATGTGAAGTTACTGTGACAAATAACAGCTTAGCCTTTGGGCGGTTTATGTCATAGCCCAAGGAAGAGAGTGGTTTCTTTGAGGAATTCTCTAAGTATGGCTGCATTTATTTTCATAAAAAAGAAACTGGCTCAAAGCTTATAGTAAAGACACCTGAACACATGTTTAGTTCATGGGACCCTCTTTTAGAAAATATTCTTGAATATAGGCAGCAATTGTCCCGTCTATCAAAAATCCTTATTTCTGGAAAGTTTAGGAACACCCCCAAACTCATAAAGTTCTGTTGTGGGTTTTTTTTTTTTCTTAAGATTCTATTTATTTATTTGACAGAGAGAGAGGACACAAGCAAAGGGAGAAGCAGGCTCCCCGTGGAGCAGGAAGCCCAATGTGGGACTCCATCGCAGGACCCTGAGATGATGCCCTGAGCTGAAGGCAGACACTTAACTGACCGAGCCACCCGGATGCCCCTAGTTCTGTTATTTTTTATCGAGAGTCACTCATATTTCAAATATCAACAAATGGCAGATACTGGGAGATCGCCTACATGCGCATGGCACCTGGACATGGAGATAAGACTTACAGAAAGAATCAAGCTACTATATTTCTTTCATCATATTTTCATTTCAGTATAGCACTGCAGAATGTGGGCAGAATGCAGAAAGCCAGGTAAACTTTCCAAGCAGGCATGTGGGGGTACACGGGATGGAAACTTTTAAAATTCCATACAGTTTGTTCAGGCAGAACCAACGATTTTAAAATGAACAGTGACAGATCAATTTTTAATGGTAACTCTATTATTTTTCTCTATCATGAATACTACTTTTTAGCAGACCATGAAAATTATGTTGACATTTGGAAAGCATGTGATTAATTGTAGCAGAACAAACATTCTGAGCGCAGCCTCCGTTTAGGAAGGTGATACCAAGCACGGGCCCTGATTCGAACATTGTTGGCACCTATAGAACTTGTCTTTTTCTTTTTTAAATCCACTAAATGTTAAAGATCCTAGGTGTGCCAGTGATGAATTGATATACATTGGGGGAACGATGGGTTGTGGAGATGCTGTTCTGCAAACACAGTTCTTCATTCAGCTAAAATCTAAGTACATTTCAGAAGTGAAACCACATCACCTTACAAACTCTGAGCTGTCACACAGGCCTACATGGCCAAATGAATGATGTTTATGGCTTATAATTTCCAATATTCTCCCAATTTTGCTGAAAGATTTGTGCTCAGACATTACCAAGCAGTCACCGTGTATCAAAGCACACATGTGAGAAATTCTCTTTCTCATGCAGCATAGTGATGTCATCTAAACTTTGGTTTTTTGTTTTTGTTTTTTTAAATGAAGATTTAGAATTGGGGCCATAAAGTAATGAGATAGGCTTTCATAATATCCAGCTGTCCAGATTAGAAAATTGGGAGGTGTCAGCTATGTCAAGGCATCTCTGAACTCCAGATATGTAGTCCAACTGCCCATTTTCTTTGATGTTCTCACCACTTTTTAGCAGATGATGTGGGGATACACTATTTAGCCATGAAGCAGGACACAGTGAACCAACCCACGCAGGACTCAAACTTTAAATTCTGTATTTACCAGTGCCATGCTCAAGTCACCTAAGTTAAATGATCTGGAATATATGAGGTTTGTAAAAATCCACATTTTATTCTGTTATTTCCAAAGAAAGAAACGAAGACTGGGAGAATTCTTTGATGGGAAAGGAAAACTCAGGGAAAAATCACATTAGAACCTGGATCATAACTCAACCACCAAACTAGCTGGCTCTGTTAGGAATACTACATGTTTCTGAGACTGCCTTTTCAACAAAATCGCACACATTTACAATGATATCTGCCTTCGATCTGTGCTGTAAGAAAGCGGTGGGTATTAAGAAGTGAGGATAAATGCAATAGTATCCATCATGCGAGAGAAGCCAAGCTTAGTGGCACAGCCATATGTGAGGGAAAATGCAGTTATGAAAATAATACACATAAAGCCTTTTCATGTTTTTTAGCAGGGACTGGAATGGTTAGATCTTCAGTCTACAGGCCTAGAATGTGTGTATGCAAATCTTTAAGAGTAAAAATTTCCTACAGGATAATGAACCATATATTGCAGAAAAAAAAATAGTATGATGTAACATAGGTCCAGGCCTGGCGCAACAACATCAGTATGCCCTAATTCCAGAAAGGCATTTAAAAAAATTACTTCTCTTGGCTGTTGGTGATGATGGCATTTTCATCCTTACAGTCTCCAAAGCCTCCCTAGATCAATCAAAAAAAAATGAAGGGGGTGCCTGGGTGGCTTAGCCGGTTAGGTGTTGGACTTTGGTTTCAGCTCAGGTCATGACCTCGGGGTCCTGGGCTCGAGCCCAGCATTGGGCTCTGTGCTCAATGCAGAGTTTGCTGGAGATTCTCTCTCTCCCTCTCCTTCTGCCCCTCCCCCTGCTTCCGTACTCTTTCTCTCTCTAAAATAAATAAATAAAATCTTTAAAAAAAAAAAAAGGAAGGAAGCATGGCTTGAGGTAGAAGGTTCTGCTAGGAAGTGAATGGCTGGGTTAATAAGAACCTAAGAAAAATAGGATCTCTAGGAAAACAAAGAGGGAAAATTTATTTTAATTTAGATGTCTTATTAAAAAAACATGTTTTATGTCCACAAATCCTTATTTATGTTTTGGTAGTGCCTACTTCAGGTACAAATTGTTTTGTATTTATCTTTGTGCCGTGCCTGAGATTTGAAATGGTGACAACTATTGTGGTTCAGTGACTGGGTAGGAAGGAAACAAAATGGGTGGAATTTAGTTAGTGAAGTGTTAGTATTACGGTTTTATATACATTATCATGAATATGCCGTATATTGTCATATCTACTAAAATTTTTATTTCTTATGAACAAGTGGAAAACAACCTAACGTGTTGAATATTGCCTCTATAAGAAGCACCTTAAATCTGGAGAGATTAAATGAATCTTCACTGTTGAACTCTGCTCATGTATTGTGTGGGCTTTAATCATTGTTCATGTGTAGATGACTTTCTTTTCACTCTGCACTGAAGACTTAGACTTGTCTTCAGTGTTCCTTATTCACTACAAGTTGTCTCAAGTAGATTAGTTTTTGGTTATATTTCTAAACTTATGGGTTTTGCATCTAAGGAGCACATATCCATCAGTTCTAGAATATTCTGCACCATTATTTTTTAAGCATTGATCATGGAGGTTTTTGGTTTTGTTTTCTCCCCCCCCCCAATGTGTTACAATAATATATTGAGAGTTCTTTGGTGGGACTTTGATTTCTCTCTCCTTTGCTCTTTTGTGTGGCTTCCTTGTGGGCTGATTTGTGGGAAAATCATTCTAGAACAGTTTTGGGTTCACTGCTGGGACATACCACAATGATACTAAATCAGTGGCCACTGACCCTGATAACCGTTTTTCCATACATTTTTTTTTTTTTGGTTTGGGGGTTCCTGAAATATGAAAATAGTGTAAAATTTAAATTTTAAACTTGTGAAATTCCTAGAATTTGCGGTATGGTTTTGTCATGGTTTTGTTTGTTTCAGCCTGAGCCTGGCAAATATAGATAGGAGCCCCTGCATTGCAAGTTTTATTTATTCATTTTTCCCTCACCTTCTGAAGCTGCTGCCCTTCAAGGACCCCAGGTTTATGCAGAGATCTCAGTGCTAATTCTCAGCTTTGGACTGTCTCTGAATGGACAAACTAACCCAAGTTCTAGGTTACTAGGTCTGACAAAGACTTCTGGAGGCTTCTAAAGCATCACATGATCATTACACTGGTTTCTAGTTTCGACTTTGTTTTTTTCAACTAGGCAGTTTTCTTGTATATTTTGCAAGCTCAGCCAAAAAACTAAAATAAAATAAAAGCAATTATGTCATGTTTATCCAGAATTTATGGATGATTATGGCGGGGGGGGATATTTTAGATGACTGCAATTTACCCTTTTGCCCATAATATGTATGATTTTTACAGTTCAAACACCCTTGTCTTTAACCCTGGCAATAAATAAAGGTCTCCCTGGATTGAAAATATCCTGAACCCACTGGGAAGAGGAATGTGTGTGCCCTGAAATCATTTGACAACATCTCTGAAGCAGAATCCCACGGTCCATCTAGTTGGGCGAGGGCAACCTCTGGTGGGTTTGGCTGCTCCCATACCTTGAAGTGAGAGATTAGACCAACGTCCAACAGTCTGTTCTCCTCCAGGTTTGAACTTTTAGAATGTTATTTTTTTTTTTCCTCCTATAAGATCAGGCTGCCATGTTCTGCTCTGTTCTCAGTGCTTTTCACATATCCTCTCCCTGGAGACATGTGAGAGGCCGTCTGGAAAAACGTCAATGTTAGGTATGTCAGAGTCTGCTTACACAGGATGCCAACAGATGGCAATATTTTATCATTATTACACAGTCCAGAGACCCTTCATTTGTGGCCTCAGGGAGCATGAGGAGTCGGCTCTTTGGTGTGACACATGTCACCGAAGCTTCACCCCCCATTAACCGTACTGTTGTTTGTGATTGTTAAGCTGCGTGTCTCGCCGTGTGTCACATTCTTGACTTGTACAAGGGTCCATTAGTAAGTAGCATCTGAGTACCGTGAGTCATCGAAGGCCCCACTCTTGGAAAAATAAACACTGCGCATTCGGCCGAGATTAGAGCCACTGGCTGGTCGTGAACTGGACGGCGTCTCGTGTAAAAGGCTGTTTCTGTTATCCATCAAGGCCTTCTCTCTCCCTCTGTCAATACCCTAGGAATTCACAGGATGGTTGCATGGCACGTCCTGTTCACAAACACAGGCTGAGCGCTCGCCTCGTCTCTCCTGCCATGCAGGGCTTGGTCCGTGACAATGCAAGAGGAGGGTCTGAGGGGGGAACAAGAGCCAGATACTTCAAAACCATCAGGAACGCTGGTGAAATTGACGTCACGGTTTCCAGTGAAAGACGGTTTTGATTTGAAGATCTATTTTCCAGCAACTTGGGCCTTCTTTGTCTCCTTATCATTTCCTTCCTCCCCTCATCCCTTCTATTTTGTGCATCCCCTTCCTCTCTTTGTTTGTGACTTTTGACTTTTTCTTTCCTCCCTTATACCTTCTTTCACCACTCTTTCAGACTTTCCACGTCATCCCCTTTCCAGGTTCTCTTTCTCTTCCCGACTTGCATCTCCAAACCCTGACGCACAGGACTCCAGCCCAGAAAAGGCACTCCGGGTTCTCTGGCCCCGGCACCAAACGGCTACTGCAGCCTTGCCAACCCCACCTACACAAGGAACGGGATTCAAAAAGAGAATTCCCCCCAGCTACCATCTAACCTAGCCACTGCCAGCATTATAATCTGAAGTCATCTAATGGTTAAAAAACTGGCCTGAGACTAAAGAAAGTCAGGCAGATAAATGTTCCAGGTTCGGTTTAGGGAAAGTTTTGGGGTTTCTCTATGTACATGCAACTTTTGAGGCTATGTTTCAATCCTTGATCCCCTTAGCGATCTGGCACATTTGCTGTTTGTGTTTCTCTTTTCTAGCCTTTTTTTTTTTTTTTTAAGTGAAATTTTGGCATTTCTTCCAGGAAGGAGGGAGCAGGAGGGCTTCGGGCACTGCTGGGAGGCATGAAGGCGAAGCTGCACGAACATCTTTACAGACCATCTACCCCACTCAATACAGGGTCATGACCATGTAGTCAAACAACCCAAAGGTCAGAGGGGAGAAAACAGATGGGGAGCCTAGGCTCCCAGATCACACACCTTCTTTCAAAACCTGTTTCAGAAAGCGGTTTTCTGTGAAAGCAGATTTCCGAGGGTAGTGCTTTTATAAACACTCCACTCATTTCTCTGGCCTGTGAGAGGTGTTTTGTGTGGGAGCATTTGCCATCAAACAAGGTTTTATTGAATATCCCCCTTGTTGTTGTTATAATAATCCATGCTGATATAAACCATGCTCCATAAAATGCCACAATACACATCCACTGGGCAACACCGCAGGGCAGGCTCAGGCCGAAGCTCCTCAGGCAATAAAACCAAGACCGCCAGAAACACGCGGCCATTTATTTCCCCGTAATGTGCTTTCTCTCTTTCTCTCTCTAGGCAGATTTTCCTCGTGTTGAAAGGGAACCTCTGGTCAAAAGTCAGCAAGCAAAGTTGTAGAAAGCTTTGATAGTCAGTGAAGTGAATCATGGCTACACATGGCAGTGGCATGCACCAATGGAGCCTCTTGCTGGGTGGACCTCCCTCTAAGAGCAACTTCTGGTCATCAGTCAAAGGGGCCCCCAACGAGTTCTGCACAGCCAATGGTTTCACCAGCTCCACGGTGCCTGGGTCCCAAGTTGCCTTTTTCCACAGGTATTGCTAAAGCAAATAGCAGACGGTATTTACTGGGTGTGATGCTTTCAATCACATTAATCTAGCCAGTAAAAAAATTTATGACCAATAAAAATTCCACCATGACATGGCTGATTGGAGGGAAGGCTGCATGATGGAAATTCAAGCCACGCCTCTGCCTCTAGCTAGACTGTCACAAACCTTGGAAGGAAGTAGGAGTCGGGAACGAGAAAGACAGAAAATCTCTGGGGTTGTTAAAACTAACTCAAGGGTAGATGGATAAAACTCTTAAATCGTTTAATAAGTCCAAACTCTTGGAGTTTGGAAGGTGATTGACTGAACACCTACTTTCAAAAGCTATCTGGGGAAAGTATAGATGTAGTCCGACTTCCATTAGAAAATTGCCCTGGGTTCTTTCCAGTCCTATGATCAAATGCTTATTTGTTCATAATAAAATAAATATTTTTAGATGCAATACTCCAACATGAGCTATAAGGATGCCTGGGTGGGGACTCTCTACCTGGTTTGGAGCCAGTGGGGAATGCAGCTTCACATGCTGTCTTTCTCCTGGTGGATTCCTACATGGCTTACACAGACCCAGAAGGGCAATGACTAAGCTCTATTAACATTTGTGAGTCATTCCTTCTTTTCCCAGTCCACAGTGACAGTCCTCAGACTGCATGGTTTCAAACACATACTCTCCAAATCCTACTGTTCCATGGCTTCTCCCTTGAGTGGGCAGCTGATCCAATTATTTGTTAATGATCCCAGACCACACATGGCAATGAGGATGTTATTTTAATGAATTTATATTGGAAGTCATGCCACTGGGAGTGAGCACCTGATTAGATAATTGTGGTTAATACTTCAAGTAGCTTATCCAATATCCATTATCCCATTCTTTCTTAGTAATAGAACCTCAAATTTAATCTGTGTGGCAATGTGCCCAGCCAAAAGACTTTATTTGCAAAATCCCTTGTTGCTAAGGGTGATCAATAAGACATAATTTGAAGTTTGTGTGTGAGACGTTTGAGAAAGCCCCGGAAAGGGGGGTAGAGTGTTGGCATTTGCCCTTTCACCCTTCTCAAACTTCCTTTTATTTACCACCCAGAGTGAAGACCCAAAGGCTAGAACTCCACTGACATCTTGGAGTATGAGATGAACTTAATTATAGAAACCTCTTGCTTTAAGGAGCAGACAGACAAAAGGAAAGAAACTTGGGTCTCTAAGGACTCGATCATAGGATCTGATCTCTAGACTGGCCCCCTTCCAGGCTGCTTTCTTTTGAGAGGAAAGAAACTTCTGTTGTTTAAACCCCTGTTCTTTCCAGCGTCAGCACCAGATTCCGGATGCCTGATCAGAATCACAGCCCTAGAGATCTAAAAGTTCTCTCCCAAGACCATTTATTTATAGACCCCTTCCCCCAACAAATGAGCACTCAAATCTCCCAAACAGAGTAACAGTCGTATTTTATAGTTTTTTCTGATGATAGGGAATCTCCTCCAAAAAGCAGCACTTTACTCACGACCTCTTACATATAGGACACACTTTAAAATGTTTGCTGGAACACAGCTGGCAACGTGAAGTACTAAGCAGAGCACAGCTTTAATAACTGTAAAGATCATGCTTTTGCATCTGAGATATCTCACTTACTAGCAATGTGACATTAGTCAACTGACTTGAGCCTCAATACTTGTGATTACAAAATGAATAAAAGTACTGACAAGTATTGACAAGGTGGGAAAGCATATATTTAAAGCAGACAGAATGTAGCAGGTCTTAAGAAATTCCATTCTCTTCTGCCTTCCACTTCTAAATTTGAAATTTTATACTTGGAGTGTATTGGCTTACATTCTCTTAACTCATTCTTGGAGACAAAGACAAAAATCCTTCTGCCAACTTGGTACCAACCATTATATCTTCTCCTCTCTGCTTCCCCAAATATATATCCTTATCGCCCCTCAATGGTTTCCTCTCTGTATCACTTTTAAATGAAGATATCAGCATACCAAAATTTTAAAAGCAAAAACAAAAAAATGAAAAACCCAGAAAAACAGAAACAAAAGCCCACATACTCAGCCTGCCTATATATACGTATAAAAGAGCAGCCAAAAGGATAGACTAAGATGAGTCAGTTCGTTCTAAGTCCAACACCCAATTTTTCTTTAACATGTATTTCCTAGTCAAGACCTGGCATCCCTTCAGGTCAAGGCATATGATTGCTTCTGCAGAGTTTGATGGTAATGCCACAATATAGCGAAATTATCAGGTGTTCATGGAGATCTCTTCTGAAATCATAAACCACTGATAAATTAAGCAGCATTTTATTTGTATCATTCAAATGGAAAGAGCATAATCCAGCATGTAGTGTTGAAGGGTGAAAACATGGATTCAGATAGACCCACGTGCCCATGGATAAATTGACCTCTCTTAATTAATTAATGGTAAATCCCCCATAAGGTTGTGAAGATTAAGTGTGACAATGCACATAGAGAATACAGCAGACTGCGTGACATATGGTGATCACTCCAGTATTGGTCATTCTGATCATCATCATCATCACCCTTAACATAGGAAACAATAATGGCTTAACCATTCACGTGAACTTTCTTCCAACCCTCCCCCCGGCCCCACAATGACAGTTTATTTTCAGGACTTATTAAAGAATGATTTCAAGTCCTTTGTTTCTTGTCTCTCTAGCAATTTCAAAATTATTTCTTTTAGAAAGAAATGGGGAAATGAAGCAATAAATTGGGGGTTATGAAAAATGTACCCATATCTCTTTAAGTTAGAATTTATAAAAATGCCATTTTCATTACACTTAGGTATAATTTCATAGAAGGGTGGATAGTCTTGGTAAACGGACCTGGATTTGAAACGCAATCTCACTTTTTTGTCACTTTGCAAATTGCACTAGTCAACGGGCTGCTGGAAGTTGCAGCCAGAATGCCTGCCTCTCGGGTTTTTAGGAAAACTCCATGAATACACATTTTTTTTTAAATTTTTTTAAAAGATTTTATTTATTTATTTGATACAGAGAGAGAAATAGCAAGAGCAGGAACACAAGCAGGGGGGAGTGGGAGAGGGAGAAGGAGGCTTCCCGCCGAGCAGGGAGCCGGATGCGGGGCTCAATCCCAGGACCCTAGGATCATGACCCGAGCCGAAGGCAGACGCTTAACTAACTGAGCCACCCAGGCGCCCTAAATACACATATTTTAAATACCTACAAATCTGTGACATGGCAGTCACACAAGAGACACTTGCTTTCTTTCTCCAGTTATGTGTTACTGTTCTCATGTCCCTGTCCACCAACAAGGTTCTTGTCTCTACCAGGAGGAATGAAAACGTATTTCTGATGGGAAGTCAGGAATCTGGTGAACAAACAAGGAAAGGAAGAAGGAGAAAGGAAGTAGGGGAGTTGTTGACAACACAAACACTGAAGTATTCTGTTTTGTTCATACTCCCCTGCCAGTCCTTATGCTGGTTTCAGCCTGGCACCTCACTGCTGTCTAGAGGTAGTACTTGAAAAACCACACCCAGGCCTGGGATCCCATCACGAACCACCACCTCTTACAATAACAGTCTCTATCCCCTTAGTCTTTGTATTTCTTAAACCTCTGACATAGGAAATCATCAGGGACAACGCCCCAAATTAACCAAAATAGTCTATAATAAAGGTTTTCAACCATATGATTTGGGACATCTGGAAATCAAGATACCCCACCTCTATAAAATCCAAGGTAATTTTGCAAGTATTTATATGCTGTGTTTCAAAAGAAGGAAACAAGCAAAAGTTGTCCCACATATTTAGGGAATTCCACGTTCCCTCGGAATAGAGTCTAACGTGCTGTTAGTCCCATCTTCATGGAATGAAATAAATGGTATATACATTTGTGCTCACTGTTCAAATTCAGAAGTCACAAGGAAAGGAGTAGTCCCGATTGGGGCTCACACTTTCAAGTACACTTCTGAATATCTTGACTTAGAAACTCGAAAGTCATTGCTGAGTTCGAAAGTAAGTTTTTACCTTGGAGCCCTGACATCACTTATTGGGTGTTGCCTAGACTTGAGCCACCCATTAAGGAGCTGAGGAAATTGCCTAAACCCATTTCTGGAATGGGGACTCCTGATTCAAATGCCTTAAGACAATTGCCCTGATATCACCAATTAAGGACGTTAAATGTTAAATCTGATTACCGAGTGATGACAGAGGTGGTCCACTAAATTCCCATCAACCCAGAGGAACACTGGATTTATTTATCATTATTTTTTTTTCTCTAGCATAGCTTTGGCCAGTATCTTAGTCTCCACATGCTCCATGTAGCCAGAAACACCATGCAGAAAACACTGGTATTGCTAAGTCAGCATGACATTCTCTTGGAAATTGCTGGTCTCCAAAGCCAATTCTGTGCTACTGAAGAGTGAGTAAGATACTGATTCCAGGAGCTGAGGGTTCCTTCTAGGGAAAAAAAAAAAATCTAAAACACATATGGCCACACTACTTGGAAGCAGAGGGCAAAGGCCATTTTGGATAGAAAGGTTCGGCAAGGCAAGCCGCTGCTGGGGTGTCCAACACACCTGAATTTCCCCATCACCACTATGCTTGCCGCTCATAATCTATGCTCCCTCCAAGTCCAACGCAAGCTTAAACATCAACTACGTTTCCAGGCTTTGCATGGTTTGGGGGCAAAATGACCACATATCACACGATTTCCATCTGAAATCATGGCTTGGCCTACATGTACTGAAAGCTTTGCAAACTTCAGCGAAACTCTAGACTTCCCTGGCCTTGGTATTGGGGCTGGCAGCAAAGGTTCCCCGCAGCTGTGGTAGTAATACCCGGGTGAGTGAATATTTTCATTTTCTAAGCAGGTCCCAGCTGGCCAGCACTTTCAGAAGCAGGAGTGAGGAGAAGACAAAGATTTAGGAGGGAGAGAGGTGGAAGTTGTGAGATAATACAAATTATATTCTGATTCCTAAATGTATGGTTTGGCTCTACAAGAAATACAAATTTCTGAAAATCTGGGTTAAGACTAGGTCAGAGCCGCAAACAACCAATATTCCAAAAGCTCTGAGATTTTCTATAAAAATAGCAGTGCTTTTGCCACAGTCTGGGATTGTAACCATCCATGGGCCAGAAGGCCAGGGAGCTGGGCAGTAGGTTATTTGCCATGAACAGTGGGAAAAGACTCTGGCGCTTTCTCTCCTATTGGGTAATAATCTCTTCAAGCACCGACTTCTGTGTAGGCAGCATGGCGGTATGTGGCAAGAAATGAATCTGGTTTGGAGATGCTTGTATGGCTCCCAGAAGACAGTGCCTGCAATCTCTTCCCTACCCTCATTAGCGTCAAAGCAAAGATCTGGGTTAGTTTACAGAAACAGGTCAAAGGTGGGGGGGGCGCAGTGGGGCGGGGAGGAGGTTAAAAGAGTAAGCGTTCTTCACTTTGCTGAACTTTACCATTAAAATTACGGAATCAGCTCCTGGTTTAGCATCAAGCCTACATAGTGTTTATAACAATAAGCAGATGTTACCTTTATTTTTAATTAGGGTGTTTGCTAATATTTTACAGTAATCTGTCCGAGAGTAGAAGGCTATGGAAAGTGTTGATGAGGAGGATTACATGCATGGTTGAGTTGCCAGATAAATACAGGTGTCCTGTATTTATAGTTGCTAAATCTGGCAACACTAGGTAAGAAGTAGTTATTGAGTTAGGAGATATTTTGGGAAGCAATTGAGAAGAGAAGAGTTGACCCCAAAAGAGTTGGACTGAATCCCAAAGTTTTTTGTTAGTTTTAACATGTATATGAATTCCTCGCTTCTTCCATATTCCTCATCACCCTCTTGGGCCCACAGTAGACTCCCTAAAAATGCTAATTGATTGATTCATTGATGGATAAAAGAGAAAAAAGCCAAGATGAAGCCAAAGTAAATAAAGTTTCTGGTTTGAATGTTTCATTTCATGGGCCAGATTTGGGCATGCATTTCACCATTTGGAACACATACTTTTGAAACTGCAAAATATAATGCATTTTAAAACTCAGGTACCTTTTAAAGTCCCACCCTGCTAACTCTCAGGTTATTATTCATGCTTATATCTTAATGGATTCCACAAATCAAATTTTCATTTTTCTTGGTGAATATGGCTGATACTTACAAATGAGTATCATTTACCGCACCCCCCCAGCCCCCAAACCTCTTAGGGAGCCAAAAGCCCAAAGCTATAAATATAGAACACCACTGTTAGGAGGCCTTCTTTTCCGTCTCCCACCCTGCCACCTCAGAAGGTAATGGATTTCTCTTTTCACAGTGTTAAAAGGATCAGTAAATCATTGGGTCACCTATTGATATGAAAGTCTTTTCATTTGAAATGATTATTGTTTTAGCAAATTGCAAAAGAAAAATACAAAAGAGCAAATAAATCAAGAAAAAAGTTACAACAGGTTTTTATGAAGTATGGGCGGAGTGGAAAGAGTGATCTTGGCTTAATTAACCACACTTAGTCATAAGATGCAGGAAGCAGAGGTTTTAAAAAAGTCCAGTTGGGGCTGTGTTTTATACACACACACACACACACACACACACACACACACATGCACACACATATATTTTAAGGTGCTAATTTCCATCACATCACTCTATGCTGGGTTACCATGAAAAAGACTGCTGAATTTTGACCTTCATATGAAATGTTAAAACCACACTCCCTTTGGAAGGCACAACTGTCATGAAGTATTTTCTCTGCAGTCACAGACGAGTATCTCTGTACAGGTAACAGATGCTCAAGGTCTAGGTGTATATTGCCTGAGGAAATAAGGGCACGATTATCTGATAAGTCTGGACTTCCTTTGTATCAGTAACATCTCATTGTTACCTCTACTTGTTGACTCATACCATTTACCTGTGCTTTAAATATCTCAATCCCTACAATCTCCTATTGCTAAAAAAATGCCAACCATTTCAATTTTATGGCTCAAGTCAATCCTCCTACCTATTGTGCCACCAAATTCTCCTTCCCTAATTAAACAGTTACAGCACTTATAATTGATACTACACACCTGATTATACACTTTAACACGGGATTATTAAATCCCTTCTATTATCTTCTCTCATCCATGGACCTCATCTCCAAAATTACTAAAGACACCCTAAGGACTTATACCCCTCTGGGGTGTTTTAGGACCAGTAATCATCCACCCAGAGTTATAGGTACCATACTTGCAGAATGATGCAACATACATTCCTTAGTGAAACTAAATATTATTATTTCAATCAACTTATTTTGAGGAAACACATGACACATAACAATGAAAGAAAAAGACTAAGGGGTTAAAGTATATATACGGGGGGGAGAGAGAGAGAGAGAGAGAGATTTGTTTTTATTTATTTATTTTTATAAAGATTTTATTTATTTATTTGACAGAGAGAGAGGGAACACAAGTAGGGGGAGTGGGAGAGGGAGAAGCAGGCTTCCCGCAGGGCAGGGAGCCCAATGTGGGGCTCGATCCCAGGACCCTGGGACCACGACCTGAGCCAAAGGCAGACGCTTAACGACTGAGCCACCCAGGTTCCCCGAGAGAGATTTATTTTTAAGGAGTTCACACAACTGCAGGGGGTGGCAAGTCTGAAATCTGTAAGGCAGGCTGTCAGGCTAGAAATCGAGGCAAGACTTGATGCTATAGTCTTGAGTCCGAAATCTGCAGGGCAACCCAATAGGCTGGAAACTCATGCAGGATTTCTTTTTCTTTTCTTTTCTTTTTTTTTTAAGATTTTATTTTTTCTTCTTCTTCTTTTTTAAAGATTTTATTTATTTATTTGACAGAGAGAGACAGAGTGAGAGAGGGAACACAAGCAGGGGGAGAGGGAGAGGGAGAAGCAGGCTTCCCGTGGAGCAGGGAGCCCGATGCGGGGCTCTAACCCAGGACCCTGGGATCATGACCTGAGCCGAAGGCAGATGCTTAACGACTGAGCCACCCAGGTGCCCCTAGATTTTATTTTTTCGAGTAATCTCTACACCCAATATGTCGTTCGAACTTACAGTCCTGAGATTAAGAACCGTATGCTTCACCTGTCAAGCCAGCCAGGTGCCCCTCATGCAGGATTTCTGTTACAATCTTGAGGCTGAATTTTTTCTTCTCAGGGAAACCTCAGTGATTTGCTCTTGGGGTCTTCTACTGATTGGATGAGGCCCACCCACATTAAGGGAATTTCTTCTACTTAAAAGTAACTGACTGTAAATGTTAATCACTTTGGAAAATATCTTCACAGCAACATCTAGACTACTGTCTGACCAAAGAACTAGGCACCATAGCCTAGCCAAACTGATACATATACTTAACTATGACAGGCACTTTGTCATTTACTACGATGTAGGTACTGGTGCTTTCTACCCATCCACAACCCCCAAAGCAAGTCCCTGTTTCCTTGCAGAAGTTGTCTATGCAACAAATAGTTGTTGTTGGTGTCTATAATCACCATGAAAACTAGATTTTTTTTTCCTTTTAAAAATCTTGTTAGGTTAATCTTAATAATTTCTCAATCATACAGCCTTGTTTGGAGAGAATGTTGACATTTAATTGGTCCAGGAAAGAGAATACCAGAATGCAGAAAGAAAATATTTAAATGGTTACACATACACACACACTCTCTCTCTCTCTCTCTCTCTCGATCTCTCTCTCTCTCTCGATCTCTCTCTCATTTTTTAACAAGAAGATTCCAAGTCTTCATTCTGAGATGCTGTGTTCAGCTTGAGGAGCTATGCAAGAATACCAAACAGTGTCTCCTTTCAGATCAACCGATGAAATTCAGCTGAAATTATGGGGCATATGCACAAAGCTTCATCCTGATATGAGTGCCTGATGGCAGTGACCACATATTATTACCCTCAAATCCTCAGACACTAGCACATTGCTATTGGCTACAGTGCAAACTATTGATACATGTGATGAGGGTGCTAGAATCGGAATAAATTTGTGGGCAGAGAGGGTTTGCTCAACTGCCTACAAGCATCTATGCTTCCTGAGAATGTGTTAGAAATTCGGAGTCTTGGGTGCCACCCCAGACTTGTTCTATCAAAATTTATATTTTAATAAGATCCCAAGGCAATATCATTAACATTAAAATGAGAACTACTTTCAGCGTCCAGAATCCTGTCTTAGGTAGGAAGAATTTCTGGTACCATTTTTACATTTCAGCCTCTGAGACACCTTTCCTTTTATTCCCTTTTAGCCATGTAAATAGGGAAGCCCCAAAGGAAGCTCAAATTTCACAGGACTCTGCCCAAAGTTTCCTCATCACAGTTATGTGTATGTGTTTAAATCACAGTCACTGCAAAGTCTAGGGGAACATGTGACTAAAATCCGCCTTCACGGATAAAACATTTGGGCCCTATTTCTTTCTTTTTTTTGGGGGGGTGGCCATTATTTTTATGTGCTTGGGAAAAAGCAGCAATGAGATGTTGTTAATTCAGTATGTATTTTATCAATGTACTTAGTCATAACTACCAATAATAATGGTACTTATAATTGCCACTGCATGCCATCAGCAACTGTAAGCCATAGGCAAAGAGGAAAAAAATGGGGAATGAAGAACAAAAGAAGAAGTCACGGGTAAAGGGGAGAAATCAAGGTAAAAGAAAACAACATCGTAAGCATGAGATATTTGCCAGTTAGGGAAAGTGGTGTATGAAAACAAATGCTTTAACAATGACCCAGATTATAAACAAAATCAAAAAGAAAACAGAAAACAATGACCCAGATTGCCTAACCATGACATACAGATCCAAACTGGTCATGATCTGAAATCCACTTCTATTTATTAACTGCGTGATTAACTTTTCTTTCTTGGTTTCCTTCTTTGTACAATGGTGATGACCAGACACATGGTTTTGAGTTGATTTACAAGATTATGTATAGAAAGCAGATGTTAACAGTGCATAACATAAATGCACATTAATGGTGACCATCTAATTATAACTTGGCACATGAATTTTCTGGGTATTTTATTTGATATTCAGAAATTAATTTATTACAAGGGCATATCCCTCACACCTGTGAAAGGAATGGAGTTGCCTTTAGAGTGTCAGGAAAAGTAATCTGTGTTAATGAAGCTCCTCGGATAAAAGCTAGCATTTGACAGATGTGTAAAATATACATTTATTGATATGAGTATTATAGACTGAAAAATTTGTCCAACATTTTCTGACAATATAAGAAATTAGTTATGCCATTTGGTATCTCTGTTATCTAATTAAATGGATTCCTTAATTTAGACTCCATTGATTGAGTTTTCATTAATGATGAAGAAAGAGATTATACATAGAGTTGGCTGCCAGAAATGGGAGCAAGATGACAAAATGACAGTAAAATTAGAATTTCTTGTCTACATTCAAAGACCATAAAGAGTTTTATAAGGCAGTCTTCTTTTTTTTTAATAATTTTTATTGTTATGTTAATCACCATACATTACATCATTAGTTTTTGATGTAGTGTTCCATGATTCATTGTTTGTGCATAACACCCAGTGCTCCACGCAGAATGTGCCCTCTTTAATACCCATCACCAGGCTAACCCATCCCCCCACCCCCCTCCCCTCTAGAACCCTCAGTTTGTTTTTCAGAGTCCATCGTCTCTCATGGTTCGTCTCCCCCTCTGACTTACTCCCCTTCATTCTTCCTCTCCTGCTATCTTCTTCTTTTTTTTTTCTTAACATATATTGCATTATTGTTTCAGAAGTACAGATCCGTGATTCATCAGTCTTGCACAATTCACAGTGCTCACCATAGCACATACCCTCCCCAATGTCTATCACCCAGGCACCCAATCCCTCCCACCCCCCACCACTCCAGCAACCCTCAGTTTGTTTCCTGAGATTAAGAATTCCTCATATCAGTGAGGTCATATGATACATGTCTTTCTCTGATTGACCTATTTCACTCGGCATAACACCCTCCAGTTCCATCCACGTCGTTGCAAATGGCAAGAGCTCATTCCTTTTGATGGCTGCATAATATTCCATTGTGTATATATACCACTTCTTCTTTATCCATTCATCTGTCGATGGACATCTTGGCTCCTTCCACAGTTTGGCTATTGTGGACATTGCTGCTATAAACATTGGGGTGCACGTACCCCTTCGGATCCCTACATTTGTATCTTTGGGGTAAATACCCAGTAGTGCAATTGCTGGATCGTATGGTAGCTCTATTTTCAATGGTTTGAGGAACCTCCATACTGTTTTCCAGAGTGGCTGCACCAGCTTGCATTCCCGCCGACGGTGTAGGAGGGTTCTATAAGGCGGTCTTCTGAACATCATTGTAACACTGGGGGAGGCCTAACTTGAGACAAATAGGTAATATTTTCAAATTGTGTGGTCAAAATCAAATCATGACCTAGGGTATTTCATAAGCAATTTTGACCTGGGACACAGAAAGAACTGAAAAACACTCAGCAAATTGCCCTCCTCAGGAATGTTCCTCCAAGGAAAGGACAGTGGGATAATGGAAATTTTAAAGCAGAAAAAAAGGTAAGAGTACTTTCAGTGAATGGGAAATTGTGAATAATATTTTTCCCAAGGGTATGGCTGCAGAACAGGGGTGTGATCACTGGAGGATCGATGTCACGATGGTGAGGGTTGGTGAAACAAATTTCGCCTTCTTTAGGATTGGTCCTACATTGGTCAAGCGGGGTTTTATTGTTGTTGATCACTGCAATGCCCAGGAAAACATGATGTCTATTAAACCGGCTGCATGTGGAGGATTCAAGAGGGAGACTATCTTTTTCAAAATAGAATCCTTGTTAACCAAAGAATCGTATTCCAAGGTAAATGGTCAATCCGCATAAAACTAGTCAACTTTCAAGAATAGATGATGAGGAATCATCCAGCACTGGCTTTGGGCTGATTGAGATGACATAATGAACAAACATAAATAAGTTTCACTTTTATAGTCTGACGTAGTGTCTTTTCTCCCAGGGGTTTCTGGGCAAATCTCAACAACTCAAGTAAAAACCTAAGAGTTGTTTCTTTGTCCATGCACTGAAAATAGTAGTTAAAACACACACACACACACACACACACACACACACACACACACACACACCTTTCTAGTTCAAATACTTATGGCCCTCTTAGATAAATATATTTCATCGTCTTCTGATACGATATTTAGGCTCCTCTACAAAGGGCAAAAAGTGGAAAAATCATGAAAATCCATTCCATCATCCCACTAAAATTTAAATAAAAATCTGAAACTGAAAATGAGACCAAAGGGTGAGACAAGTCAAAGTCAGTAATTCAGAGAATCTATAATGCTTGCAGTCTACTGATGAACAAAATACTGTAGTCTACGATGAATAAACATCATTCCATTTGAATCCCATAAATCTTAGGGTCACAGATATAAGCCCCCCCAAAATACTATTTTTTTCTGTTCTATTCAAAAACATTATGGCTTAAGTCACACATTTCAGTTTTTCTTATGTCCAACTAATGTTAAAACCAGAGGCTATGAGATCTGGGTTCTGAACTATCTATACTTAAAACCACCCACTATAAAGAGAGTTTGGATGGTTTTCCTATGTGTGCCAAATACAAATGTATCATATACTGTATACAAATCTATTATTTAAGAACAATGGCAAAAAATTTTGATGAAAACTTTTTCAGAAAAGCTGAAAGAAGAGTAAAATTTTAGATAAACAATGAGATGAAGAAATTGACCATCCGCATTTTTAAACGAAATTGTATTTCCAAAGAACAGATGAAGATCTGAAGGATGGAAGGATAAAAAGGGATAAAGGGAGGACAGGATAACACAGGCCCATGAGTCAAACCAAGCATTCACATTTGAAAAGAAAAAAACACTATAGTAATATCAGAACAGATGAATTGGAAATTTTCACATAGAAATAAAAGATTGCATCAATCGAGTCTTTCCAATGTCGATTATGTGTTGGCACTTTAATTTAACCATTTATTCAATCTAGTTTGTTTTAAACAGAGGAACTACATACGGGCGGCACTTCTGCAAAAGTTAACGGTGAAAAATAACCTGTTAAGGTGTCATAGTTCCATTACACCAGAGAGATAAACAGAAAATTCAAATCAGTGGGGAAATTTAATTTTATGAAAAATTAGTATCAGTAGAAGGTTGTGAAAGGTAAGGTCAAGTTGAGGCAGAAGCAAAACAACTTCCCAATTAAATTTTGAATTTCAATTTTAATTGAAAATACAGGTTCTGTTCTGTTGTGTATTCAGAGCTTAGAGAAAACTGGCCTTAACAATTTTTTTTTCCTTTTTATGCCCACAGAAATAAGCTATTAAGCCCCAGTGAATTATTCTTTTTTTTCTTTCTGTCAATGTATTTCAATATAATTTTTTCAAGATTTAATGAAAGAGCTGTACAATCCATACCGCACCCCTTTTCAAGAATGTCTGGCCAAACGCAGCTGTAAATTATAAAATAATGCCCTGCATTCATGAAACAGTTCACACATAAATATATTAAAAAAACAACTACTAATCAAATGAGTCTTCCAGATAGGTTGCTTAACCCATCAACTATATGTAGGTATATCCTTAAGAAGCATCCTTCAACTTTTAAAAAACTACATAGATTTTACCCTAAAAATCTCTTTTAAGTGAGACAGTAGCCAGTACTCATATTGTAAAGAATAACTGCTAAATTAAAAGAAAAACATTATTAAATGCAGGGGATTTCTCCCCCACAAGCTGTTTTATTGTTTCCCAAAAAAGCGGTTTTGTCTACAGAAAGCCTTAGAGCCCCCTGTTTGTGACAAGGTCCATTCCTGAGGACGGACGCCAGGAGAAAACAGTGAGATCCAGAACTCCTGCACCAGCATCACTCTCCGGAAGGTAGATAGAAATTTATCAAACATAATTTATTCAAAAAAATTACAATGCTTTAGTAAGTTAATTCTAAAAGACCAAGAGGCCAGACCAGGGATGTTTTTATTCAGTATTTTCTGGTCTTTCTGTTAGATGATCTTATGTCCTGGTTGCCCCAGAAGAGTCCCCATTTTGCCTGTTATCCTCGTTTAAACATTAATAGTGCAGCCTTTCACTCTCAAGGGTCTCAATTTGGATACTAAATTATATGGTCACCCACTTTTAAGCTATATATGAGGTGTGGGTTAAGAATTCATACAGTATAGTCTTTTATTTGTACAAACCAGTAACACACTGAGTGAACTATGAAATATTACTAAAGCTGGTATAGGACGTTACGCATGTGTACAGTCACACAGACATCCAAATCCATAGCTTATGAGATAAATACTTTTAAATAAGAAATAATGGAGTTAGGGGAGCCTGGGTGGTTCAGTCGGTTATGCATCCGACTCTTGGTTTTGACTCAGGTCCTGTTCTCAGGGTTGTGAGGCTGAGCCCTGAGTCGGGCTGGCGCTCAGCGCGGAGTCTGTTTGGGATTCTTTCCCTCTCCCTCTCCCTCACTGGCATGTGAGCAATCTCTCTCTCTCTCTCTCTAAAATAAATAAATAAATAAAATCTTAAAAAGAAAAAAAAAGAAGCAGCAGTAATGGAGTTAATTCTGCCATGACCATGCTGCTACCTATGAGTAGCTTTCTTCAAAGAAGTTATTTTGGGGCACTATACACATATTCCAAAAATTCCATTCCTGATCCAATTCTGAGTGCATGCTGAATCAAGTTATAAGACATTCAAGAAAACATTTCACTACTTTATAGTCCCAACTTATTTTCAATAAGAAAGTTCATGACCGGATTTGATACCAGTTTTAAGTCCAAATGGCTTTTATTTGGTTTAAGAAAACAAATATACTCAACACACACACATTTTCATTTATTATGTTGAAACGTTATTGTTTGTTTACTTCTTGTCTCCTCTTTGACCTCCTTGAGTCCTTAAGGGCAACAACTTTCCCTTATTCATCTGTGTGTCCCTAAGAATCTAGTACAGTACTTAGGATTTCTTAGGCACTGAGTAAACATTAGTTGAATCATGCTATGAATGAATGTGTGACTCTTCATCCTTGAGTTTCTACAGACAATTCCAAAAGCAGAGTTTGCACACTGGAAAAGTAGTTGGTAGCTAATACTAATACCCATATGTATATTACACTGGTGTAATATTAACACCCAAGCTTAATAAAACCAAATGTGATCCCAAACAATTATACTCCCTTTCAGGAATGACTTCATTTTCAGAGTGGATAGAAATGGATTTGAGCTCCCTGGAGAACCAGGAGGAGGGACACCAGAGACCTCTGCTCCTCAAAACATAATTTATAGATGAGCAACATCAACGTGACCTGAGAGCTTGTTAGAATCAGGCTCTAGCCCAGACCTACTGAGTCAAAATCTGCATGTTACCAAGATTTGCAGGTAATCCATGTGCCCACAAAGATTGAGAAGAACTTCTTACAATGTTTAAAGTTTGAGTGTTTACAATATGCAGGTCAAGATTCTGAAGGACAAAGAATGAGTGCAAAGGCATAGAACAAAGGACATAAATATTACAAAGTGACGTTTTTGGCTCTGGGGATTATATAAAGTCTAGTATGGTAGATAGACCTATTTAGATCAAGCCCAGCAAACAGAATAAAATAAGATTATCTTATAATTTTAGACAGATTGAAGTTAGTGTCAGAACAAGGTAAAACCAACAGAACTGTCTACCTTGGGGAAAGGTCAAGAGATTAAAAAAAATGAAGTATAGATCCTTGGTTTTATGTTCATAAATACATACAATGTGTGTATGTTCTCTCCCCCACACCCTGTCCCCTCCACATTCATACACTTAGGTCTCCCGCCTTCCTAAAAGGGATTTGATGTGGCTAAAGTATGTATCATGGCTATTCTCCAGGCAGTTATGTTTCTCTTAATAATATACTTAAACCCCAACTTCAATGCCCTCATTAGTAACTTGAATATCTTAAGGCTACCCATAGGGAAATAAATCTCAAATGAAAATAACTGCTTTTGACACACACTGACCTTGTTAACCTTGCAGGTAAAAGCTCACCAAGCAAATAAATGTGATGTCCCTAAAGCAAAAATTGACACACAAAACACAAGGTTATGATGAGGTTTAGCTGTTGCTCCTTCTTGTAGAGATATAATAGCCCTGCTGCAAACCTCATGTGCAGAAAAACAAGCTTATCAGGATGACCCCAGGATACTGAAATGAGAAGGTATAACACCCCAGGTCTGGGATTTAGGATTAATCAACATAGAGCACTTCATCGACAAAATAGTCTCATGTCCTTCGGTTGGATTTATAATAGTTTTAAATTTCTATCCTCAGTCGGCCAGTCTTGTTACCCCAAAGCCAATACATTTTTAACAATCAATAAAATCTGACCCTATCCTTATTTAAAATCATATGCTGAGAAGACCCCAGTGAATTATTTGTAAAGTTATTGAACCTAAAATACATTTTTAAAATACTGTACCAGGCAAATCTTCCATATGGACTTGGTTGTAACCTAAAATTTCTACATTTTATATTATTCTAGGAAAAAATCAATTCAGCGAATACTCAATGCCCCTGCACTATGTGCAAGGTGCTACACTGTGTTATTTGAAATCAACTATTACAGCTCTCTCCGAAGACTTCCTTGGGTTCCCCTTTCTGGGAAGAGTCAATAATCCTGTCTTGTGCTGAACTAAGCCTACAGTGTAATAATTTCCTTATATGCTTCTGAGAACCCTGTATTTATTACAAAGTCTTTATATGAGAAACAATGTTTTATTCATCTTGCTTCCTTAGATCCTAATCCAGTGTTAAATGAATGAATTCATAATATGTTGATGAAGATCATTCAAGAAAAGGTAACTGGCTACTCTGGTGGTTTTGGTGAACAATATTCTTAATGATGCAATCTTAAGAACAGTCCAATTTAACAATAAAAGTTCTCAAATATGAAAATACTAGATTTGTGTTTCTCACCTGGAGATGTCTGTTTTTGTTTTTTTAATGAGATGTCTGTTTAATAGGAAGTGTCACCTAAGTATGTTTCCTTTTTTTATCTTACAAAGATGAGTCTTCCCTCCCAAATGAACCTGATCGTTCCGGTAACATTCAAATAGCAAATTCTCCCAACTTCCAGCTGTCAGTGTTTCATAAATATTAGAATCCATACTCTGTTAAAATAGTCCATTAGAATTTTATCACAAGCATCTTGCCCTGGCACTAAATACCCTGAAAAGGGTGTATAGAATATGGAAGTATTTACAAGTAAAATGATTGGCTCCGAAATCCTTCATCAAAAATAAATTTGAAAAATTACCAAAGCATGTTTTTTATTCAAGTCCTTACAATTTCTGCCCAAGTCTTTCTTAAGAGATTTTGAGAAGGTATATAAAGACTCCTGGCCTTACCTTGATGACAGTTAATATCGAGATAAATCCACCCACTGGATATTGATTATGGGTTAATTTTTCAGTTCTCATCTAGACCTACCCTCAGTCCAATGGTCATATGTGAATATTCACACACATCCATGATCATTTGCAGAAAGATACGTGCCTGGTCTGCAATGCAGAATGAAGATGATGAAGTTTTCTTGTTTGCTTGTCCCCATCTCCACAGAGCCTTGTTTAAATAATGCTATAAGTATACTTCACTAAGAACTTGGCCCGTATGCTTTAAACATCTGAGTCAGTGTTGCCAAGGGTGAAATGTACTTCAGATAGAGTGATTTAGTATAATAAATTATTCTGAGTTGATTCAGAACTTGAACTTGCTGTGGAGGCTGGCTATTATTGTCTGGCTGAGCATAATAAAGTAATTATAAGGAATTAGAAATCCATCAGTTTTCCTCATGAAGTTGATTTTAGTCTTGTTTGTTTTTAAACAGTATATATTTTTTACCTATTAATACAAATATAGGCATGGACAAGACAAACTTGGACATAGATTAGTCAGCGATGAGAAAGCATAGCTAATGGTTAGGAAAAAAGAAAAGGTGTTCACACGGCCACTCCTCAAAAAGATAAAAATAATAAAAAAGTGTCTGTTTTCCCCTAATTAACTGCTTTTAAAGATTTTCAGTATGCATGATTTATATCTTTATTTCATAATGAGAGATGCAGAGTTTTAATGCAGAGATAATTATATTAGCCTAAAAATAGAGCCACTAAACTTATTTAAACATTCTTATTTTAAAATATTGGCTTCCTCTCCATGAATGCCAATCCCAAAATGGCTTTATTACCCAGGAATTGCTACTAATGTTATTGTTCGGTCTTCAGATCAAATTATCGTATGAACTGATGCAACTTATAGAATTTAGACTTTTAGTGACATTTGCTAAAGGGGATGCAATTCTTTCTACCACAAGAGCACTGTTGGGGACAGCAACTGTTTGAAGAAATATTGTTCCCTAAAAGAGTGGATGTTTCTTTGGAGGGAGTTTTCAAGTAAAAACAATGTATTCACAGCTTATTCTGATAGGTGGTGTTAGGATTTTTCAGTTACACAGGCAAAAGTTATAATTATTGCTTGTTATTTTTATTTTTTTTGTATCAAGACCAGGTGTTTATGACAGTTCTGTGACAGTCTTGTGCTTTAAAAAAAATGTATGGTTTATTATTCATATTTTTTTCTAGAACTAAGAGACTGAGATTATCCAGCCGCAAATCATTTTCCAAATGTTAACTGCATTCTTTCAAGAAGGAGGTATGTTCATGAATGTAATGTAATTGTATTTTTTCAGCCACTCCAAGCAAAGCAACGGCTTACTTGGGTTGGCACCTGTGAGACCAAATATTGTTTTTATTTAAGTGAATTAGCAATTATGGATCAGGAAAGAAATTTTAGGACCAACTGAGACCTGATGCCTAGGTTATATTTTCCCAGATTGGGTCTTATGTGGGCCAATGGAAAGAAACTAAATTATATCTATCTTTACATTTTTTCCCCATACCAACTATTTTATGAAGGTAATTAGTACTTTCATTAATTGGACCTCACACTCTCCATGGTTCAAGTCCCATGTTACAGGTATTGCTGCAGAATATCTTTGAGGCTTGATGGGGAAACATTCCCCTAAAAAGAATTATCAGATTTAATAGGATACTTGAGTTTCTGACTTAATGTATTTTTCCAGAGGACAAAGGGGTTCCAGTTGTTGAAGTTCATTATAAGGGCTGCTTTCTGGGACACAGAGTAGGAAAGAGTAGGCTGGCAAGTTAATAGGGACAGGGATACAAAGAATATCCACCACACGCCACTTCTCTTGTTCCTAAGGGTGTATTCTATAGTGCCTGGTTGGGAGTTTGGACTTTCCTAAATTACAGTCACTCCTAAACTCTTCTACAGGAATCATTCTAGACTTGCCTTGGCTTGTCCTACAGAAAAATCTTCCCACAGACAGAACAACTGGAGAGGTTCAACGGCAGGTTACAGACTTTCAGTCAGCCAGAAACTGACAGTCATCATATTATACGGATAAACACGGCTGGTGAGATTTTAATTTTTTTTAAACAATATTGTGCTGATATAAATCATCCTTGATTATTCTTCTTTGTTTTCTTGCATTTTGCTTACTTTTACCTACCTGAATATTTTAATCATCTAGAATATCATGCAACAATCACATTTTACTGACTGCCAGGATTTTTTAATGTTAACCTTTCTGCCATATTTGCTTCAGATATCTCAAATATGTTCTTTAAAAAAGCATCTTTAAAAAACGTAGGCTGTCAGCATTAATTCTTGGAAATGGCTCCTCTCAGTAGTACAGAGTCTCATTTCTTGCCGATTGTACTTAGACTGTGCACATATATGATATATATATGTACATATATACTATACATGTAATTTCAGTTACATAAGATTATATATAAGGCTGTAAACTGCTTAAAGCTAGCTTAGTATTTTATACAGAATGGATGCTTAATAATTATTGTTGACAAAAAAATAAAAATAAAATTGCTTATAAACAACCTTGTGCAATTTTTACTTAATTTTTTAATTATCGGCTTTTATGTTGAACCATTTTGTTGGTTTGGCATCGAGTCAATTAATTCTTCACATTCTTTTCCCTGAAACCATTGATTGAGAAAGAGTCATTTAAACGTTCCATAAACTCTTAAGAGCTGAGTTGAGCTGAGTGATGGGATAGCAGTTGTTCTTTAAAAAACATCCCTGAATCAAAAGAGTGGCAAAGAAAACAAATAGAAAGGGAAATGATAAGTTATTTATGTTCTATCACCTTTAGTCCCTAAATGAGTGCTTTAGAGGCTTTCTTGTTTGTTTTCAACTGCAGCGAGATCCCTTCTTTGAGGAAATCTTTCACAGAAGTTGAATCTATAAAGCCAGTTAAAGTGATGTTGCGCAAATTAAGGCTGGGGGTGACAAGTCCAGAGCCATCTCGGCGTCCTCCGAAGGCCACCCCATGAAACCCACAGACTCTGAGCCATGGCACCATGAGAACTCTGAGAGGAGTATATCAGAAACCACCGTCCAAGCTTAGTTTAATTACAATGATTTAACTCCCACTAATCTTAGTGATTTTCCACCATGGCTGCACTTTGGAATCACCTGGAGAGCGTTTCAAAATGCCTGTGTTTGGGCCTCGCTGATAGAGATTCCATTTTAATTGTTCCCGGGTAGCCTTCAGAATCAGGATTTTTTTAAAAGATTTTATTATTTATTTGACAGGAGAGAGAGAGCATGTGTGTAAGTGCACAAGCAGGGGGAGTGGGAGAGGGAGAAGCAGGCTCCCGTGCTGAGCAGGGAGCCTGATGTGGGGCTCGATCCCAGGACCCCGGGATCATGACCTGAGCCAAAGGCAGACGCTTAACTGACTGAGCCACCCAGGCACCCCCGGAAATCAGGATTTTTAAAAAAGCTCTACAAATAATTTCAAAATATAGTCAGCTAGCTTCCAGGTACACTGCCAAAACCCTAAAAAGTAATTATTTTGGAACACAAATCTGTCAGATTTTAATTTCTTGAGGACAGAGACGATATATGTATATATCTTTTTCCTGCTGTCAGCATTTGAATACATAAAAGAACGAGAGAAAATCTCACAGCCAATCAAAACAGTCAAGAACACTAATTTGTGTGTGGCATGTACAGCACCCCAGACTAGAAATCAAATAGCTTTCTTCCTTCCTTCATGCTTCAAACAATTATTTATATGCCAGATGCCATTAATTGCTGTGTTTCTAAGTCTAACGAGGAAGGCAGACATTTAAGTAAGTAAATAAAGGGCGCCTGGGGGGCTCAGTCGTCATTCGGCTCGGGTCACGGTCCTGGAGTCCCGGGATCGAGTCCCGCATCCGGGTCCCTGCTCCGCGGGACCCGGAAGCTTGATAAAGCTTCACACCAGTTGCATCACTTCTGGCTCTGTGCCACCCAAAACAGAGCAGGTAGGTGGTGTTTATCTCTTTATGTCTCTTTATGTTTCAAAATAACTGACTTTCAGGAAGAACTGCAACAGAATTCTAAGGTATGTTCAAGGAACTAACTACGAACTTACAGAGAAAGGATGGACATGCATAACACATATGTTATAACAAATGTTTAAAATAAAAAAAGAGTGTCAGATCTGCAGCATTAGAGAGCTTTAGAAGAAAAGGAAGTCAATAAATCTGGGACATCCAGGGAAAATATCCTTCAGTGGCACCCTCTAGCTGTAGCTCTGATAAAAAATTGTGGAAAACCTCGCCAGCCGGACTTTCTTTGAGAAGTCCTATGGATTTTTTTTTTTTTTTCTAACTCTTCTGAGAACATAAAGGAGGTAAAATAAATCAAAATGAAGCCATTAGATATCTTATTGGGCAACCGGGGTTGGTGATAAGACAGAGGGTGGAGGGTAGCCACCATCCCTCCTTCCCCCATTTGTACACGTCTCTAAGCCACTGAAAGTGTGGACAAAGGGAGATTCTATTAAGCAGCTCCCTAGGATTGGGATCCAGACACATAAGTAGCTCCTTGGTGTGTTCCTTTGGCCTGCCATACAATTAATTAGGCCACAGTTGTTTATTTTGAGACATTTAACTAGAGACCTTCTTGAGAGAGGCCTACCCTTGTGGTTTGTCCTGATCCTTCTCTAAGTGTGGGAACCTTTGTCTAATTGGATTGACTGTAAGTGTAATGATCATGGCGTGAGTTCTCTAAGCAGCGCGTAAACCAGGGACATTCACATGGAAATGAGGTTAATTACACAGCATAGATGCGTCTAATGATTGCACCTGCAGTGCCAGAACAACCTCCCTTTAACTCAGTTTCACAAACAATTACAAAGAGCAGCTGCATTCGCTTCCACAGTTAGAGTTAAAAAATGTGTAATGCTCCCCAACAGAATAGAGGTGCAGGGGGTGAGAGTGAGGAAGGAGAGGATTCTTCCGGTTCAGATGTCCTTCCCCAGCCACCTGCTGATTGTGCTAATCCCTGGAGCCTCAGGGCACAGACTTGCAGCCACAATAAGCTGTTGCCAGTACTAGTCTTTGCCCCTGCTCCCCCCCTCAGCTCCTTTTGATTGAGATTAGAGTTTCTCATCTGTCAAGATTCATTTATATGGTGATGCAGATTTATGAAGGGCAAGGTCAGCAGAACTCCAGACTACAAGGTCATTATGAGTAGCCAAACTGCATTAGTCAGAGTTCTTTAGAGAAACAGAACCAACAGGATCTATATTCTATCTCTATCTCTGTATCAATGAAGAGAGAGCCAGATGGAGAGACAGAGACAGAGAGAGAAGAGAATTTTATTATAAGGAATTGGCTCACATGATTAGGGAAGCTGACCTTACCCAAGATCTGCAGTCTGGAAGCAGAAGCCCCAGGAAAGCTCGTGGTTTAGCTCCATCCAAGTAGGAATGCCTAAGAACCAGAATAGCGTGTGTTCTAATCTGAAGGCCAGTAGACTCAAAACCCAAGAGGAAAACATGTCTCAGCTTGAGTCTGAAGGCAGGGAAAACTGATGTCCCAGTTTAAAGACAGTCAGGGAGGAAGAGTTCCCTCTTATTCAGGGGAAGGTCAGCCTTATTGTTCTATTCAGGCCTTCAACTGATTGGATGAGACCCACCCACATTAGGGAGAGCAATCTGCTTTATTTGGTCTATCAATTTAAATGTTAAACTCATCCAAAAACACCCTCACAGAAATACCCAGAATAATGTTTTACCAAATATCTGGGCCCCCCATGGCTCAGTCAAGTTGACATATAAAATTAATCATCACACAAACCATTCCCCAAATCATGGAAGGACTGCTTGGGAGTGATGCTACTGAGTAATACCCAAAGGGTTGTTCCTGATCCTTTAACCATCCCTTTCCAGCATCATACTATCAAAACTCTGTCTTCTTTCTTCCCCTCCATTTTCTCTTATTTTCTTCTTTGTGTTCTACTTTCCTTTCACCATATCTATCATTATCCCCAAAGGCATTTTTTAGGAATACGAAGACACTGTACTAAAATGAGTGATTTTCACCCCAAAATAAACTGGATCTTTGTATAGCTGACTTGAGCTGATATGTACCCAACTGATGCATATTCTGCTCCCAAATTAATCATGTCGAGAAGCTCTGTATTTATGTGAGTGATGCCAGTTGGAAAAAAAAAAAAAAAAGACAAAAAACATAGACATTCACATGTCTACATTCACAATCCCCTTAGACTTTAAAAATGTTTTATTATATATGTAGAAGTATTGGTCCCATTACTTTATAGTTGGCAAGTGTAGTTCTGGGGTCCAAATGGGATTCCCTGGCTGACATTATGAAGAGTAATCGGCTGTGGCCAAAGTCAAATCTGCCCTCAAATATTTAAACATTTAAGGAATGTGCTTCAGGCTCTAAAAACAATTCTGAAAAAAAAAAAGTCCAAAATGCTTATGAATAATTATATAAACTTTCAAAGGAACTGAGTTGAAGGTGAGGACACTTAGGGGATGTGTAACTTGTTAAATTTGTTAAAGTAATTACATTCATTTACCTGGTAGTCTTCTCATCTGTCTTTTCTATTGTCTCCAAAAGACAAATAAGAGGGACAAACTAACTCACTGGCAAGTATCTACAAAGCAGCCGGAAATTATGTTTCTCACTTTTCTGACCTTTCTGTTCAACATTCAATTAGCTTCAAATGGTGGGAGACAAGATTAGGCAAAACTAAATATATCTCAGTGAAAAGCCATGTAAATTCCGCTGACCACCTCTGTAGGTCTCCATATACCAAGCTCTGCTTAAAAAAACCCTCTGCTAAGGACTCTCTGCTTGTTGTATGTGTGTTGGTGGAGGGGAGCGGAAGAGCAGGAAGAATAGGAAGAAAAGTGACATTTTCCAACTCACCACTTCATGTTGAGGGTCAGTATCATGTCTAGTAGGCAAATGAACATATTTTCCAAGTATGAAGTAAACAAGCAGAGACTGCTGATATAATGGACTTTTGTAAAAGATTAATTTCCTATTCCTCTGACTCTCAAGACACAATCGGATTTGATAACATGCTGAAAATGAACACCTTATCTCCATTTTGGATCAATCCAGAAAAAAAAAATTGGGCTTTTTTTTTTTTTGCCCCCAAATTTCATGCCTGGACTCATTACTCCTAACGTACCTTCTCAGGGGTGAATGAGAAAGTAATGCTCAGCCCAGTGAACCTAACCTTGAAATGTGCTGCCATCACTAGTAATAGTTTACAAAGAAGTGAAAAGTCACAATGTGTGACAGAAGGCGTGATGCAGGCACTTAAGTCAAGTGTACTCAGGGTAGGAAAACACAGACTTGATTTAATTACAGGCAAACAGATGCAAGGAACTTGCCCATCTTTCCTCACACAGCGGCACCCAACTGGTTTCTGCCAAGCTATGTGTTACCAACCTTGGTTCCCTGGAGATGCTGAAGCACGTATAACACACAGATGCTGGTTGTGATTGTGGGGGACTCCAGAATCGTGTTTGCCGAATGCATGAAAACCATTTATAGTCAGGACGTCTTAAAAACCACAGCCTAACTGGAACATTTGGGATAAAAAAGAATTGCAGGAACAGAATATAGTTTTAGCACTTAAAGGAAACACATGCACTTTTAAAGGACGCCATTTGGTTTAATTTGGATACTTAAAAACAGTTCATCCAACAAGATTTCTGTTTACACTTGGGGAGGCTCATTTGACTTGTTCTGTTTTGCAAAGCGCAATGTTTCTGTAATATGTTTTGGTGGCATCATTTCAAATCAAAACAAGGAAAGTGGTTCTCAAAAATAAAACCAGAGGCCAGCTAAATAAGGATTTGTTAAGTCAGTTGGTTGTTTGCTTATTTATACTACACTTCTTTTTCTCCCTCCTTTGGGAATTTGTATTAAAGTGCGCGCGCGCGCGCACACACACACACACACACACACACACACACATGCACACACACACAGAGGCCAATATTGGTCAGGAGTATAAAGGAAGGGAGCATCATGTTCTCTGGTCCCTGGGACAATTTGAAAGAAGAGATGAGCAACTATACATATAGGAACAGACATATATATTATATATATTGATTTTTACTGATCCAAAGAAAGGAGGGTAGCTAGAAGCTGAGTGAACAGTCTAGGATGTAAAACAAAGAGACTTTCACCAAGCCTCGCCTGCTCAAACATGCTATCTGAAGCTGATTTGCAATTGTTAAGCTAATCTGTGGCCTAAGGGAGAAAAAAAAGCCACCAAAACCTTATAGAAATGAAGGAAATTACACAGACATGCCCACCCCCAGATTTAACGTCCCACTTCCATGTGGTTTTGGAACACATGAGAAGTTTGAGTTGTACTTGGAAAGAAAAAACATGCACCAACATCTGGAAGAGGCGTCGCTGTAAATACAGAGATCCTTACGGTAGTTGGGGATGCTGCTAATTCAGGCTGGCAGAAGCTGAGTTTTATTATTAAAAACATTTTCATTCCCTTCACCAGATTCTGCAAAGAAAAGAAAAACTCTATGTCTATAGGCTGAGGATATCTGTAAACTGAGAATTTACCAGACATATTCAAGTTCATTCAATCACCTATTGGACAATTCTTTGAGGAGCACCCACTATGTGCTGTCTTGGGGAACAGCAGTGACCAAGGATGATGAGGTACCTCTGCTCTTGTAATTCCATATTCTAGAAGGTGTTGGCAGACAATAAATACATTGACACTTAAGCAAGGCAGTCCTAGATTGTAATTGGTTTTATTAACAAAACAAAACAGAGAAATATAATACATAAAGGAACTAAGAAGTGTAAGTGCCTGCTTTAATCGAAGTGGCCAGAGAAGGTCTCGCTGAGGAAAGCAGCATTTGACCTGAGATGTGCATGCAAGATGCAGCCAGCCAAGCAGATACCCGCAGAGTCTGCTTGATGTATTTCTAATTCCCCAGGTAGAGCCTACCTGGTACATTCCCAACTCTCTATCCTGCCATGCATGTCCTCCATGGTCTGACTATCACATATCCCTCCAGACTTAGTCCCCACTATGCTCTTGTGAAAATCCTTGGCTCCAGTCATAAGGAAGGTTCTTTGTTCACGATGTCATGGTTTCTGCATATAGATTCTAACCTGATGGACTCTTTCCTCCACCCCTTTTTCATGCTCCAAATCTCCCATCCTTCAGGAGCCTCTGTAAATGCCACCTTCTCCATGAAGTCTTTCCTAAAACCACTTACATAATTTCCCCTTCCTTGACTTTGTGGATATATGAATGTATATATTTATATGAATATACAATATATGAATATTTTCATATCACTGTGTAATCTCTCTTCTTTACTTTATACCCTAGCTATTCATATGTGTTGCCTATTTTTCCTTCTTAAATGTAAGCTCTTTGAGAAGGACTCTCTTCATCTTAACCATTAGTATTTGTTCCAGTTCCTTGCTGAAAGTTTTGCCAAGTCCTCAATAAACATCTACAGAGTGAGAAAATGAATGAAAACTAATCTCTAAACACAAAAGAAAAAATGAGGTGTGTGTGTGTGTGTGTGTGTGTGTGTGTGTGTGTGTGGTTAGTGGAGGGCTAGGTCAGTGAGTCTGGGTAACAGTAGAGTGAGGAACAGAGACTAAAATCACTAAACAATCATAATTAAAAAGAAATAGTTTTGTTTCCTTTTTGTTATATTTGTCATCGTCACTCAACGTTTGGGCCAATCAACTAGAATTCAGTGTTAACGTGGCCAAGCCCTCTGTTTCGTGCTGATAAAAACAATCAGGTTTGCTTATGAGAGAGGAAATTCTTTCCAGCTATAACTCCAGCCAGTTACTTACTAGGTGGTTACTAGCCAGTATTTTTATTAATGCAAAAGCTTGAAACATATATCCCACATACCACAGATCAAAAGCAGCATCTTTATAGGGAAAGGGTAATGCATGCCTGAGTTAGTCTGACTTCTCCTCCTCATTGGTAACCTTGCTAAAAATTTGCATTGTCATTCAGTGATGTGTATTTCTTAATACATGTGGAGTCATAAAATATAAAAACTAAAAGGGACCTCTGGAAATCTTTGTGAAGAAGATGAATTTGAGGGGCGCCTGGGTGGCTCAGTCGTTAAGCGTCTGCCTTGGGCTCAGGTCAGAATCCCAAGGTCCTGGGATTGAGCCCCACATCGGGCTCCCTGCTCAGTGGGGAGTCTGCTTCACCCTCTCCCACTCCCCCTGCTTGTGTTCTCTCTCTCGCTGTGTTTCTGTCAAATAAATAAATAAAATCTTTTTTTTTAAAAAAAGAAGATGAATTTGAAGCTTTGAGAAGAAAGGATATTGGCCCAAGGCCTTATTGGTAGATTCAAGAACTAACAACCAGGACTCTCAACAAGAAGCACAGTATATTTTGGTACTGTACTGTCATCATATCCTAATTTTAAAGAGGAGAGGGTCTTTTTGTTTTGTTTTGTTTTGTTTTGTTTTATGTGTGTGTGTTTCCCCCTGTCAATGCTACCTTTCAAGGATTTGGACAAATTGCTTCTGGGGGGAAAAAACAATCTCTTAATTACTAAGATATGCAAATACAAAGAATCCTCAAAAAAAAAAAAACCTCCTATTGATAAAGCTTCACACCAGTTGCATCACTTCTGGCTCTGTGCCACCCAAAACAGAGCAGGTAGGTGGTGTTTATCTCTTTATGTCTCTTTATGTTTCAAAATAACTGACTTTCAGGAAGAACTGCAACTGAAATTGTTCCTAACATCACTCAAAGAGAGCTGGGTGCAACGAGGCGCTATGGGAAAGTGAAAAGAAAGAAAGAAAGAAAGAGGAAAAAAACCGCATTGATGCATAGAAAAGGCAGGAGGACAGAGATCTGGAGGGCTTGTCGGTTCCAGCAATAACAAGAGTTGACATTTGTTACATGTTAATTACACGGTATTGTCTTTTGGAGGTTAAATCAATCAGAAATTTCCTGTACAGCTAATAAAATTGGAACCCATCTGTGGTTTGCCAAGTCACGTTAGACACTGTCTCAGGACAGAGTTAGAATGCTCAGGCTTTAATTTGTTCTGGGCAGAAGAAATGGGAAACCACTTCTTTAACTGAATTAGACTTGTTAGTGTTGTCCTATAGTAGAGTGCTCACTGTAATAAAAAGTATTATTATAGCTGCCATTTATTGAGCGTGTATTGTGTATTAGGCCCCTTTCTAAGCAATTCATGATAGAATCTTATTTGTTTGAAACTAAACTTGATGCAGTTAAGTGTTACTATCTCCATTTAAAAAAAAAAACAGAAACTGGATCTCAGAGAAGAGAAGTAAGAGTCCAAGATCACACAGTTGGCAAACACTGCACTTGCAAGCTGAACTCAGAATCCCAGCTTATATCTAATAAATTCCAGTGTGCACATTCATGATTTCAATTGAACACTAGCAGGACATATTTTAAGGGTAAAATCTTACAGTAGATACCAAAAAAAAAAAAAAAATGCTCATTTATTTGACTATCCTCTATTATAAATAAGATCTTTTCCACAAGTGAAGTTGTTTTGAATATTTAAGCCACCAAGTGCCTCCGAAAGCATTTAACTGTTGAAATAATTCACAGGCAATCAATACCATGCAATGGATTAGATGAACCTCAAGTGCTTTTAACTAAAGTTATCTCAATACTAAGACTGGCTTAAATAAGATAATCAGAAAATGAATGACTGGGCTCACTGAACAATTAACTTTAGGTTGATTCCTACATAACGCTGGCTTTTGAGGTCTATCTTATAAAAACCAAGACATAGATCTCCAGATGCACATTTTTTTTAATCATTCAAAATACTCTTCTAAGAATGTAAGAACTTTATGCTGATTCCCTAATCAGAGTCTCCAGCTTCTTCACTGTGATACTCTAAGCCTAATGTATTCATTATATATACTCACCTATTGGGGATATATTTTAAACAGGTAGATTTTATTTTCCTGGTGGGCAGATGGAATCCCTTCACTCAATTTACTTAAAATCCATTCCTGTATTTCATCCAATCTCAGATGTCATTGATTGCAAGACATACCACTAATTTACATTGGACTAAAAAATGTTAAATGCCAACAATTAATTTATTGCACAATGTTTTATAATCAATTTAATGCATAAGTCTATATAGACTTGTTCCAAATTCAGAGATACTAAAATGTAAAAAAAGAAAAGAAAAGAAAAACACATACATCCTAGAATCCATGAAATACATTTACCTGTTTCTGCCTGACATGTCTAGGTACTGACTCAATGTTGCAGATTAGCTAACTGGCTGAAGTAGGACTACAGTATTTAACTACCTTCGGGTTAAAAACATTGTTATAGAGAACTTTCATTAGCCAAGGTAACTGTGGGGTGAAAACCTGTGTTTTAGAAGGGTTTTGAGGAAACAGAATTGTTTCCATTTTCCAAAAATGAGAATAGAAGGTCCCCATCAACTCTTGTTCATCCTGCTGACTTCAGTTAAGGAGAGAGTCAAAGATGCCCAATAAACTCATGGAGTTTTTGTCCTTACTTAATTTTTGCTTATTTATTTGTTTTTATTTCACATATTCAAGATTTTAATGGTAAATGGGCCTCAGAGATCAAGGGAAATGTTCTGAAAACTATCTCATAGCTATGAAAAGGAAGAGTCCCATTTTAGTAAGGTCAGCCAAAGCCATTATTGTCTGTCATTCCACGCCCTGGTGTCCTCCATAAATTCTTGTCAAGGAGACATACTGAACTACTACCAACTCCTTCTAATATTTTGTAAATCTGGTCCCTCTATGAATCAGCTACAACTTACTTTCTTGAATTCCCTCAAGGCCATACTGACTTGGCCCCATCCTGCTTCCTTTGTGAGAACTGGCTTCCAGCGATCCTAGAGCTACAGAGGCCCTTTAATTGGCTGCCTGATAAATGACACACTGTATTCTTTTTATTGGGATAATTCCCAGGCAACTGATTGGATACATGGAAATGACAGTTACCAGAGGATTACTGGCTGGGCTGGAGTCTTGCTTATTAACCAACACAGGTGGGACTGGTATTTGTCAGTCTAAATTTCCTTCTGCATTCATCTTTGTTGCTGTTAGGCAGACCTCTGGCTCACATCAAGATGTTGAAAGTGAATTCTTTAACATGTATCAAGCCTGAAACTTGATTTTTCTGTTAGGCAATCGTTATGGACAATACAAAGAGGAGAATTCAGAACATTATCTGAAGGAATCCAAGGCTCCAAAACCGGTAATGAAAGAAAACTAAGTTTTGAAGAATGGAGAGAGGGAATTTCATTATATAAACTTTCAGATATCTAGACATGTAAATTCCAAGGTCAAAGTTATTGTGTCACTATCCTCACAGTTTCAAAAAAAATCAACCCAAGTCTTTCTGTTTCCTTTTCTGTACTGTGCTTGGAAAGGACATTTTTCTTCTTCCTGTGGGACAAGTAGAAATTTGCTTATCTGGAGTTAGGGTGTTTGCCTATCCACTGACACAGATATTAACCCAAGACTGTTTTTCCACCATTTCTAGGGATGAATCTGTTTGACATATTTTATTACTATATATTATGCTCCATATTTAGACTTTTTTTTTCCTCAAGCCTATCATATGCACTTTGCCTCTAGCAACTGACAATATTGGTTTTACATGCATGCATGAAGGACAGCTAAAATTTGGCAAGAATGTACAAGTGAGCTTTTAAATCTTTTCCAGTTGGAGGTGGATAACTTCAAACTACTTCCCTAGTTTGCTTTAAATCATGCATGTGTGTGGCTTGGACATGACATAACTAAACAAGCCTGATGTATACCTTCTATTAATATGCATGGCTAGTCTGAAGTCTGCCTCCTCTCCCTGAGTTTGTTATCATGACACACACTATGGCACCAACGTCTTGTAAGATGTTCTTCCCTAATTTATACTTGTCTCATCTTTCCAGAGAGGTGAAAAACAATCGTGAGGATAAATGTGAAATTATACATTCAAGAAAACATACTCCTTTTTAAGATTTATTTATTTTATTTTAGAGAGAGAGAGCACGAGTGGGAGGAGGGGTAGAGGGAGAGAAGCAGACTCCTGCTGAGTGCGGAGACGGATGCAGGGCTCGATCTCACGACCCTGAGACCATGACCTGAGCCAAAATCAAGAGTTAGATGCTCCACTGAACGAACCGCCCAGGCTCCCCCAAGAAAACATAGTCTTAAGTAAAATTGGGGAATGGGCCAAATTTGACTAAAACCCACTCAGTAATATTTTTGTGCTTCAGCTACTCTTTCAACACCTAGTTTCTTCCATTTCCCAGAATCCTCACAACTTTATTTAGTCAAGAGTTCACAACTGCAGTGCCTTGTTTGAGATGCTTTTCTTTCAATATTACTTAAGTTTAAAAGTCTTTCTTGCTACTGCTTTTGCAAATCTGACCTTTTCCCTCCAACCAGATTTCAAATTACCTTACAGCATAGACAGAGAACAGCAGTCTGATGAACTCCTTTGCAATATTACATGAAAAATGCTATCATGTCCATTAGCTCATACTGTTTCACCTCCTCTTCTCCCTGAAATCTTCCAATTTCCTCTAACCCTCCCTGGCTCCTCTAAAAGGTCTTTAATGGTAATTGTAATTCTCTCTTCTCCTTGAAATCTCCTCTGACCCCCAGCACGCAGACAGCTCTTACTCCCTTCTATATTTCATTTTATCACAGCTTTAATTAGATGGTGCCATCAACTTTACCGTGAGCTCTCTTCTCTTTTACATCATTCTATTCTCCTTAAACATAACAAATTAAGTTGTACATTCATAGAAGACCGAAGTAATGGTAACTGGAGACAGCATCAGAAATGGAAGATAGAAGATCTAATTTTTCTCTGCCAATTTCTGACTGTGTGACCCTGAACATGTTATCTTTGCAAAATGGCTATCACATTCCTCGAAAAATAAGGATAACAAGAACTATCTCTTAGGGGTATAGTGAGTAGCTAAACAAGCTACTACATACAATTTGCTTAGTCTACAACTTACCGGGTACCCCGTGCAGTAAGTGTTAACCAACCCCCATGCATCCTTTTATTCTCAGTACCTGGCTCTCTGCTTTATTTTCAGCAATTGGTAACTGTTTTTGGATTTATGTTGCTGCAGTCATGAATTTCTCCTACCCCTTATCCTTCCCTAAGAACTTGTTTATTTTCCAAAAATAGCCTGATTCTCAGCAAGTTTTATAAGGAAAACACGTGATGTTACTTTGAGGGGCTGCTTCAGGCACCACACAGTTTCAGAAGCAGGCTGGAGGAGGACACTGTATGGATCCTGCCCTCCAAGGTAGAAATCTAACCACTAACAGTTATTTTGGAATGTGAAGGCTAAAGAAATAACTGTGTAATTGAAATTTAGAGCATGCTGTAAACTTGCCCTTTCAATAATAAAATAATTAGAATGACCATAAGATCTGAAGGAGCAGTTCCAAGAATGAGCCAGTGGAGGCACACACAAGACGCAGGTGGACTCCTCTCTTACCCCTTCATGCTGGGTCGGGAATGAGCAGTACGACTTGTTCAGTTGTGCTTTGGGAGGTTTTTCTACAAGGTACCCCTAGAGGGCGCAATAACTCTCTTCCTCTTGTGTTCTCAGCTATCCGCCAGAGGCACAGGTAAAGTTGAAGTTCTATGCAACGGCCGAACTCAAGTGGTTTAAAATTTAGTTGCAGAGAATTTAGAGCGATTATCAACTGATTAGCCTCACTGCCTAATACTTATAAAGTGCCTACTATGTGTATCCATTTTTCTGTTGGCACAATTTTGCAATTAGACATGATGTACGTTAAATGGACTTCCATTCTTCAATTGTCAAAAGCTGACCTTTGTACTCTTAAGTCAACTGGAAGAGTAACTTAAAAATGTTATTTTACTTAAAAGAGGTGTGCTTTGTCTCGCTCATAAAATAATGTTAAAAATTGTATCCCTATTTGGTTACTACACCTTTTTAAATTTTAATTTTAATGCAGAGCGTCCTAATTTTTTGGGATGAATTCAGTTTTCATATGACTGCTTTACATATAGATTAAAGACTGCATCTTATTTTTTAAACTCAGACACTCACTAGAAATATAGATGTTCCTTAAATCATTGAATATTTATACTTACTATAACTAATATAATAACAACTTGAGGAAATGTCCTTTCTAAATCTGTTTTATTATTTATTTTAAAAAGAATACTGATACAGCTCTAATATATAGTTTTTTTAAAGAATAAAATAAGACCATTTATGTGAAGCATTGAGCACAATGCCTGTCACAAGCAAGCACTCAATAAATTCCAGCTAACAGACAAAAAATTTTGTGGCACGATCTTCCAAAACCTGTAACAACATATAGCTTTATTACAAAGAGGCACCTGATTCTCATTATTCTAATCTTTTGGGTGTCACTCATTGATTACATATTATATAGGTCTAGTATACACATTAGGATTGATCTGAGAAACAGTTAAGAGTGGTTGCTGTTAGGAAAACACACATGCACACACATCCACACACAAATTTCCCCTAACCAATTTGTTTTATGTCAGTGAATTACATGGAACTAGGAAATTGTATAGAATTTATTGCATTTTAGTGATAGCAGTACCAATCCGTTTATGTACAACTTTTTAAATTTTTGAGCAAAATATTTTTTTATCCAGGCAATTTTGTTATTGAATCCAGAGTGCTTACTTGTACAAAGAAAGATCAAATCATTATGATTAAGATTGATATCTTCCCCATGTTCTGTCTCAAATTTCTCCTTCCTTTGACAGAATCAAAACTGTCCCTGAGACATTGTTGGTATCCTATAAAGATAATTGCAGTCAATACCTTATGTGCATCCCCTTCACTCAGAGAACAAAGGGTATTGGACTCAAGTTAAAAGGGACACTCTTTGAAGCATTTCAATAGCTTCCTCAGGTGGAGCATCTTCTTCAGGATGAGACAGTGTACGGATTGGGCAGTGACTCAGAGATTTGATTTTAAGTGCTGGAGATCTCCACGACCAAATAAATCCTGCCTCATCTAACTGATTGTTTGAAACCCCACTTTACCAAACTCTTTCCTTTTCTTTGCAGGTTTTGGTATGTGTGAGGAATATAACTTTATGTGTCTTCAGTCATTTGAAACTTAACACAAATAAAGAACCTGATGCCTTATCAGGAAATGAGTAAGGCAGGCCAGTTGAAGGCACTGGTGCTCTGACAGAAGGACAGAGTAAAACAGTTCATCAAAAAGGCTCAAAACTCAAAGCTGACATTGTGAGGACATAATACCGGTATCTTTCAAGTTTTGCCAAAAAATTCCTGGGTGAATGGGTGAGCTGCATTTCTGGTTTCTAATTGTATCTGTCAAATGTTGTGCCCTGGATGATGACAGTCTGGGGTCTTCCCTTATCTTCACTCTGTACCCTCGTTTTAGCTTTCAATGTACACGTACACATCCCTAGACACATAGTGCATGCGGCACTGTTCTCTGTGGGTGTTTACTGCAGGCTTACGTGATTTGTGGCTTTGGTGGCCTGATTTGGGTTTTGCCCTTGAGATAAACTCCAGTTCTGATGTGTGTATAGTAAATGAAGCATACGAATGGCATAATTGGTACACAGTGGATCATGCGGTAACCCCGGATTGCATGGATACCTCAACAGTAGGCTGACTTAGGAACGGCACGTTGCACTTGGCCTCTGGTAACCTCCCCAAGTCTTCCCTTCTAGGTAAGATGCTTAGGGTTGGGGGTTGTCCCAGTTCCTGATGGTAGATTTTGTTCCAAGCAAATGTAATACACTTACATAATAAAAACTATGTGCTACACCTGAAATAAAAGTTATTATCCTGCAGATGATCTTTGTCAGTTTTCTCCCCCTCCCATGGATATTGCTCTATCAAAGCAAAGAGAGGCTCTGAAAGGTGTGAGAATATCCATGTCATCTACTGAGTACAAAAGTGCCCTCTGTCAGTAGGATGAGTAGATAACATAGAACCTTGCCCCACTTAAGCTTAACACAGTAAGTGACTTACGGAGGATACTTCAAAAATGTACGTCAAAACGTTAACCTGACCTGAGATTAGGAGATTGTCTTTAGGACCAAGGAAAGAATATTTGAGAGGCAAAGACCAAAATAACTAAGTCCAGGTACCAAAGAAATTCTGGTATCCTGAAAGTGAGGAGTGCATTCTGCTTATCTTGGCTTCACAGAGACTCTGATGAAGAGAGGCAGGGGTTCCTCTTTTTTTTTTTTTTTTTTAAGATTTTATTTATCTATTTGATAGAGAGAGAGCACACAAGCAGGCAGAGGGAGAAGCAGGCTCCCTGTTGTGCAGAGAGCCGGGCCCGATCCCAGGACCCTGAGATCATGACCTGAGCCGAAGGCAGACGCTTAACCAACTGAGCCACCCAGGCGCCCCCAGACAGGGGTTCTTGTAAAGCATTTTGCTTCCTGAGAAGCTGGCTGTTTTCCGCAGGGCTGGAGTGAACAATATCCTGGTTTGCCCAGGGTTGGGGGAGTTGTTGAGTCACAGGACTTTCAGTATTAGAACTGGGGAAGTCCCAGGCACACTGGAATGAGCTGTTCACCATCCAAGGCCATGACAGCCTGCTCTGATTAAAGTGAGCACCAGGAGGAATTCAGCAAGAAGTTGCTCTCATGGATTGGTGCCACACTCCCATCATCTCCAGCCGTTCGCCCCACTGCTCCAGTTCTTCCAATAACAGGTTCCTAGCCCAGGGAATATGTTATTTCATCTCCTAAGGTCCTTATACTTTTCATTGTCACCTGGAAATACACATAAACATTACATAAGTCCCAAAGTAAAACTAAGGTTGAACTGGAGGACTTTCATTTTCCCAGTGTATTTACTCTTGGTCACTGACTACAGACGTTTTGAGTTAAAGTGCACATTGCCAGGGGAAAAAAAAGGGCAGATGTTTAATTCTTTGCAGGATTTATAATATTATATAGGGACTATTTTATATCCCACTACAATAAACTGAGCTGGGTTTATGGGTTTATTACAAGCTAAACAACAACAACAAAAAATCGTAAGTTGGACAGTAATTACCTTGAATAGACATTTATTTTATCCTTTTGCTAGCAAAACAATTGTAATGCTATGGTCCAGGAGAACACATTCTTAAATTCTATGTCTGAGGTTGCTTTGCCAAACTAACGCTAAGTAGATGGTAAAATGTGGTCTTGTGGCTTCTGTCCTATAAAGGACTTGGAAAATAGAGCTAACATGAGTCTAGTGCTCACATTTGTCATCATGTATGTTTGTAAGCTACCAAACAACCGAGTTTGGTTGGCCATTTCTTTTATGCATGAGCCCATCACTGCTTTCAATCTTTCTATCTGCCCATTTTTTTCTCAAAATTCTAAGGTACACATTCTAAGGTAGACAACAAATAGCTTGCTACAATTTTCTAGCTAGTATTTGAAAGGGCAGCATAGAAGGTCAAACTTCCAGACCGTATCCAGGTCCCACGCAGGAGGCAGAACATTTCCTGAGGTCTGATCACTCTTCTGAAAGGCCTATGACGCCATGTTCTCCCAATAAAGAGCAGCTCACTCATTCTTTTGTCTCCTGCCACTGCTTAGTGATACCATTAGAATGTCAGGCTTCCCTTTATAAATCATGTATCCCAACAGCGCTAGATGGTTCATCAATTACTCTTTCCATAGACAATAGGATGCCCCCTTGAAGGCCCTACCCGCAGTTACAATGACACCTCCACAAACTCTAATCCCTATCGAAAGACTCTGGATCCAATTCAGTAGCATTTGGTACATTTTGTCGAACACCCCTTATCTTCATGTATCAGAGAACAACAGTAAGGAGAAAAGAAACATGCAAGGGCTCCACTAAATTATTTTGTTAATAAACTCAACTGTGGTTAAATTCAAGATACATGTGTCTTAGAAGGAGGTATTAAAAGCACCCCACACACACACACACACACACTCACTCACACACACACAGTGACACAGGCTGAATTTTCTCCAGGATTTTCCTTTTTGTCATACATACCAAGTTTTCCTTACCAGGAGTAGTACAAGCTTTCAGGAAAGTCTAAAAACACTGTTTTAGCACTCCACTGTAAATTTTCAGTTTTTTGTTTAGAAACAGTTTAACTTTGTCCAGTACTAATGCATTGTTTGCAGATGCTTGCCAGCAGGCTTGGTATATCAGGGTAATTGTCTTGTCCCTGAATGAATCTAGCCAATGGCGTTGAGAAATGGGATAAAGACCTGTTTTCTGGGTTTGTGATATATTAGATATTTTCTGTTTACATTTTTTATGGTATGAAAGATTCTAATTTTTCCGGATTTTATCCATATCTATACATTTTCAATGGTTTCTTTAGTAATATAATTTTGTGTTTCTAAAGTAAAACATCTAATAATTCTAGTGAAATAATTTAGCCAAGAAGCCACCATTTATCAGTAAGCAAGCTCTCCTGCTCACCCATTCATTCAGTTGTCTCCTAACCTCCCCTTGGACTGGGATACAAATATTCAGTGTTAATTTTTTTCCTACTAGAGGCTTGATGGTATGTGAAGTTTAAGGAAGCAGTCAGTACTGAATGGGATCAAATAAAGTAGTAGTTAAGGTATTTGGACCTAAGAGATAAGAAGGTATCTCTACTCCCAGAAACAGATTGAAAGTAAAAGTAAATTTGACCTGAAAGGAATATGCATATCATACATATCATATGTACAAAGCATATATGACCAAGCACTGAGAGTCGGCAATCAGGTCCAGCTCTCCACCTCATGGATAGTTGGTAAAACAGTGACATAATTTACCGTTGTTTATGTTGAAATAAATTTGGTATCAAATAAGACTGATTTCAGATATCTCACCAAAAACACACACACGTGTGTGTGTCTTTGGATGAAAGATAGAGAAATAATAGAGAAAAAAACCCTATCACAACATTAATGCCACGATCACTTGTTATTCCCTTCGGTGTTATTGAAGCCAAAAGATCAAACCACTTTTCTGCTGGCAATAAATGTGCATCTTATAACAAGGGGTGAATTTAATCAAGTAACCAATATTTAAAGACTTGTTATACAAATCTTTGTCACCTATAGAAATTGCACAGGAGAATTCAAAGAGCTGATCTTGTATCCTTGTAAGACATGAACAAGTCTGATTACATAAAATAATAATGTTGTATAGTCCAATCTTGAAAAGGTGGTTACCTGATTCCTGTGTGTAGGTTCTGGTCCCAGAGATAAAATATATTCTCAATGTTAAAATAACAATGAGAATGATTAACAGCCTCTAGGTAGTGGTGTGGACTTCTTCCCACATACACACCCAGTGCATTCACCTTCACACTTCAAACCAGTCCAGCAAGCACAAAGAATGCATTGAGGGAAGAAGAGATAATCACTGGGAAAATAAATCCACATAGGGGGTTGGAAGCTGCCTCAGGGGAAATGGCTTATAAATACCAAGTCTTGAATGCCACCATATCTGTATCATTATGCTCTATTTCTTGTGGCCTAACCATTGGCCTGGCTATAGAGTTTGTTTATAGGATGCAGGTCATACTCTCCTAAGGTAGAAATCATCAATATCATCTGTGGAATTCTGGTGATTTCTCAAGAAGTTTGCACCCCTGTCAGAATTCCTTTGGTCTCTTTGGTTGGAAGACTTGTAAAGTGAAACTATACCATTTAAAGTAAACCAACCCTTCTCAAAAGCCAACCCCCAAACTCATTCATATCATAAACATTTTGATATTTAAATCCTTCTTGATAGTTTATGTTCAAAATTGATTTATTTACTAAAAACAAGCAGTGGAAAATAATCCAATTAGCAAAGCCTGGGAAAATATGTTTCAAGTTGATGACTCTTCTCTTCCTCTTTCTCTCGTGATGACAATTACAAATGAGCTTGGGATAAACCGAATTTATAAAAGCTTATTTTTAAGATTGTATTTATTTATTTGACAGAGAGAGACACAGCGAGAGAGGGAACACAAGCAGAGGGAGTGGGAGAGGGAGAAGCAGGCTTTCTGCGGAGCAGGGAGCCGGTGCGGGGCTTGATCCCAGGACTCTGGGATCATGACCTGAGCCAAAGGCAGACGTTTAACCAACTGAGCCACCCAGGCATCCCTATAAAAGCTTTTTTGTTTGTTTATTTGATTTCAAATGGAAAATAGTACTAGGAAAATATTTGAACTTAAGTATTATGTAGTTTTGTGATTCACCCTATAGATTTCAATAATTGATCTGGTTCCTCCGACAAACATATAGGTTGTAAATACCTTACAAGGTATTTAATGCAAAATTATTGATGGAAACATGGCACTTGGATATATATGTGTGAGTATGAGTGTGTGTTTACACACAACTTAGTTCTAATTAGAACACATCTTTAAACCTTCCAAACATATTCAGACTAGCCTTCTTCATTAACTTGGCAAAGGACTTTTAGCAGTCTTGGAATAAACACCATGATTTTTATTGCATAACAAAATTATATCACTGGAAATGCAACCAGCGATACCATGGAATGACTTAAGTATCAAAAAATATTATATTTAAAATCCTAACAAATACCTAACAAATCATTTAGCAAAATTTCACTATTTCAGCAAATGACAAGTATATATTCTACACTGAAGCCTTGTGACTATTGATAAATAAAAGGCAAATTAGTTGAGAGTTTCCTAAGAATGATTCTCAACCTGGGCAGTAATAACATTCTGCCTGGGTAATGCTTTGTTGTAGACGACTGTCATGTACATTGTAAAAGTTTAACAGCCACTCTAGTCTCTACCCACTAGATACAAGTAGTGCCCCCCCTACCCTGAGCTGTGACAATCAAAAATGTCTCTAGTTGCAAAATACCCCCTAGGGAGCAAACTCACTTGCAGTTGAGAGCCATTGGTTTAACATAATATAAACTAGAAGTGATTTTTGTTGTTTTTCTTAAATTTAGCGGTTATAATTGCACCTAAGAAAGTTTATGGGAACTATCCTTTCAAGGTTATAGAGGTAAGCATAGATGGCATTGACTTTTTTTTCCCTTTGGGATATCAGTATCAAATTTGAGAGAGAAAATACTGGATGAGGACAGATACATAGCGGGAAAACCTCCTTAAAGTAGGCTCAACACATTTTAAAAGGTTGGATTGAAGGTCTCTTCATATTTAGCAAGAAATGTGAGCTGCAAATTCAAGAAGCTGGTTTTGACAGTAGATGTCATGGTACCCCCGGGGCTATTGCCTTTTTAGCCAAACAAATTTTAAGAGGCAGAATTCAGATGAGACCCAAACGGAACTAAACAGATAAACAAAAATCCTATCTTAGTTATTCATAGATTCTGAGAGATGACTTTTAGGGATATGGAGTTTAGCAGAGCATTGTAGAAGAAAAAGAAGATGCTTTGATAATTTGTACCTGCTCATCAAGAGTTAAGTGAATTGAAGGCTAAAGGAAAAGTAACTCATGCCCTCCTTGTGTTCTTGACATTTCAACTACATTTTAGGAATTACACACTATTGCAGATGAATGTGATCATCTTCCTTGTCCAATGCCCAGCAGTATTCTACATAGAATCCAGTGCTCAATAAATGTTTGATGATTATGGTCAGCAGGTGAACTTAGCTAGGAATCTCATGATTTCCCATTTGAAGAGTCCTAGGCAGGAAGCATAATGTCCATTACAGTCAAGAAAGTAGCTTTTCACTAAAGCAATGTACCACTGATATTCGCAGATAGACTATAATCTCTTCAATGCCAAAAGATATAAGGAACTCTCTTTCTCAGACTTTTCCTCAGGGAGAACATACCACCAGCTTTGCAGCAACTGGATATCACAAAAGTTTATCCTCAATTTTCTTAAATAAGAAATCTTCACTAAACTATTTTGTGTGCTATGAAAATGAGAAACAAAAAGGCAAGTTCCTAAGACCTGTTATATTAGAAACTAATTTCTAAGTTTGCTAAAAATTTCAGTTATTTGATGTTGCTTTATATAAAATTAAAAATGGAACATATGGGTTGTAGGCCGGCATTACCAGACTTGCCCAGTAGCTGCCAGGAACCCAAGCTAGACACTGAAAACTAGGGAGAAACAGCATGACTCATAACCAGCAGATATATTGTGGAACTGGAGCTACTTCTGATATTCAGTTACCAAGGGAAGGTAATTTATAAGCCAAACACTGAGGACTGCATAGAGAGAAATTTCACGGGATTTCACGTGTGTCTCAAGGATCAATAGTTGCTCACTGTAATGGCCAAAACATCCCACGTCTTTACCATGGTCTAGAAAACTTACATGCCCTCTCCCACCTCTTCCCCCAAAAGCTTTCCACTTCTTTCACTGCTGTTCAGCCACTTTGTTTTTCTTGCCACTTTTTTTCTAGCTTCACCACTTTGCATTTTGCCATCTTTCTCCCTGGAAGGCTCCTCCCTCCAATTTTTCACATCTGGCACCCATTTATCATCGATGCTCGCTCAGCTCCAATGTCAGCCCCTCAGAGAAGCTTTCTCATCTTGTCCTTCGAGCTGAAGCTTTCACCTCCCCATATCCATATTTCCTACTGCTCACTCTCAACTCCATTACCTGGTTTCATTTTTCTCCTAAAAATGATCATCATCTGAAATTACCTTAATAATTATTTGATTGCATGTTTACTGCTGACCTCTACAAGAGTGTGTTATCCAGGGAGTAAGAATTCAGTCTCATTGGCCATTCAGAATTGTTTCTGGCGCATGTGTTTTGACCTTTAAAAGGAATTAAAAATAGTGTCTTTCAGAGAGCTGAGGCTGAAATCTAGTGATAGCAGGTGTGAAGAGGGGTGATCTCATCTTTTTTTTATTGCACTAAACTCTTATCTGGAGTAAAAAGGAACAAATATTATATGAGTAGGAAAGTGTTTCAGATCATACAATTCTAGTCTTGATTAATGTAGAGACAGCTTTAGGACTGCGTCAGTCCCTGGTGAATCTCACCAAAAGGCAACATGAACGTTATCCAGGGCTTTGATGAACAACAGAAAGTTTTCAATTTTCTATATAAAAGTGTGCGGTTGGGGCCCAAGACCCAATAAACTCTGATGCACCATCATGAGGATTTGTGTAACCTACATCAGGAGGGAAAAATAGTATTTAACAAGTAACCGCTTTTCAGTTTCATCACAAAGGATAGCTAGGCAAAACCTGGCAAGTTTGACATATTTATGAGACGAAAGGGAACAAAACAGCTGGGGTAAAATTAAAGCACTTTTGAAATTTAGACATTAAAGATGAAAACACTGGATCTGGAGGTACTTAATTCATAGAAATTGTCTGCTTTATTGCTAACTTTCCAGAAGTGCCATGAATAAAAAGATAGGACTTTAAACGGAACCTTTAGCTAGGCCTCTAGAATTCAAAAAGGCCCATAGAAAAGTTTGTTGCACCTGCAGGCAGATAGCTGAGGAATTAGAAGGCCATGATGGCTTGTGCAAACAGACCACAACAATAAGGACTTTGATAAAAACTCTGAAAGAATCTTTATACTTCAAACTATATGCTCTGAAACTGCGCACGTTGCCTTTAGGCCCAGACAAATGTATCTTCGAACAAAAGGGATTCTGGGGCTGGTGGGAGAGTGAGATAGTCGGTGAACGAGAAGCATATCAGAATGATGGTGCAGAGCCGAAAGGGGAAGCACGTGGGAACAGCTGTAGAGCCCAGTTTAAAACAAACAGGTGGAAGGGAGTGTAAGGGTGTCTGAGAAGCTCCAATGTGTTCTAATCAGCCATGGGAGAGAGGGAGGCAAAAACACTGTACTTTCTCAACATGAAGAAAGGCTCAGGTCTTGATGAAAGCTGTACCTCAGTGAGGGGCTCTGGGCACAAGATGAAGAGAAGCCAGGAAAACTTGTTTGAAGATTCCAAGTTAAAATTTCAGTTGAATGATTTATTTACACCAACAATTCAGCTGTTGGCTACAATGATTGAACTTATTAGGCTATTATTCTGGAAATTAAAACTTTCTTAAAACATTTTCTTTGTTATCTGTATGTTTTAACCAAATACTTCATAGCTGGAATATACTGAATTAGTCAAATCTAGTTAACAAGAATTTTTTTGGAAGACTCTGGTCCCTGAACTCTTGGAGAGCCGAAGCCTTCTCTTGTTTTATTCATTGTGTATCCTTTGCAATATGTACAAGGCAGTAGGCCTTTACTATGTAACTGTTGACTGAATGAATAAATGGATTAATTACTTTTCATTGCCAATTCATGTGCTTTCCAGATTTACATCTCCTTTAATTAGATGACTTTCCCTCTGAGGCTCTGGAACTATGGCCACAGATGCACACTAAAACTGAGGCAAGTCCATTTGGTAATTTCTCACTCTTTCAGTAGCATGTTTGTTGCAGCAAAGAAAAGAAATTTAAAGGCATCTATCAAAAAAATAAAAATAGAATAAAGGCATCTCTCAAGAGCAGAGGCAATTACTAATGCATTTAGATGCAGCTGTGTACAGAAATGCATTTCTAAGAATGCTCTGATCTTCAAATATGAAGGTATTCACCTACTTGGCACTAAATTAATTAATGAGATGTTCTTAGGCATCTGAGCCCAGGTGATGTACCAGAAAGAGGAGCACAATTGCTCATTTGATTAATTACCTAGTTAACCTTTTAGGACCAGAGCTTTTGGTGGGATTGTCATGAAATTTGAAGATTTTTTTTTTTTTCAAAATAAAACTGGCTCTCAGTATGTGGTTACTCATAAAGAAAGGGAAAATTTTTAGGATAGCCATGGGTATTTAAAAATGGTGCCCATTAAAGGCCATAATATTGATGCAATTTTCCAGGGCTGGTTTTAGTTTCCCCACTGAGTGGTAATTAGGTCATTGGGCCAGTCCTTCTCTTGACTGACCATTATGATTTCAGCAGGTTTGCTTCTAAAAATAGCCTTTTGTAGGAATTGTTAGTCACTATCAGCTTTTCCCTGAGTTAATGTGGCTTTCATAAAGGTGCCAAAAGCACCTCCCTGGAAACTTAAGTTTTCCATGTGTTCATAGAACAAGTATATGCTAATTCACCCTACCAGTCTGAATTTTTCTATGGTTCTGATTTGTCTGAACTAGCAGTAGAAGTTAATTTATTTTGTAGTCCTTGGACTTCCCTCTGAAGGCAACCATTGGCAAGCATTGTTTTGTGTTCATGTGAACAGCTACCTCCCGGGAAGAGGGAAAACATCTCTGTGATACTTAGAGTATTTCTCCTAAGCCAGTTTTATTTGAGCCTGCCCCTTGGCCTGCTGTCTTATGCTTGTCCCCTGTTTTCTTTGAGGAGTTACACTTCTTCACTTAAAGAACTCTTCTCTCAGGACAGTTGCCTGTGTTCGCACAGGGAGTTAAGTGGGAGGCTAGGCTGGAGTAGTAAAGAAATTGGTATCTCAGAGAGCATGGTCTACATAGATTGAAGCCAATGAATTAAAATCACCCCAGGAAGTTTTGTAGTATAATTAAGGTAACTATTACCAATCAATGACATACAGATTGATTTAGAGTTCTGGTATAGTGTGAAGATTAGAGATTTAGGTATTCCTCCTTCACCTCTACCTTCCATTGGGTGCTCTCTATTCCATATAACTACTCTCATCTAAAGGTTAAATCTTCAGTAAAAGGAACACAGAATCAGATGTCAGGGGACCTGCATTGTAGGTATTTCTAGTTTACCCATTCCTGTTACAAAAATTTTTAAGTTCCTAAAATGTACTATGTGCTGAAAATATCCCTTAACTCTGCCAGTATTCCAACCTCGCCTATTAAACGACCAGATGTAAAGAAGAAATAATACAATTTTGTGAAATGGCTTTGCGAATTAGAACAGCAGCTCTCAAACTGAGATGCACAATGTCCTAGGAGTCCCTAAGACCATTTCAAGTTGTCTGAGAAAGCAAAACTGTTTTTTATGATAATATAAAGACATGATTAGCCTTTTCCCCTATGCTGACATTTGTTTTGATAGTGCTAAAGCAAGGCTGGCACCTTACTATTAATCAAGACAATGCCATCAAACCATATTTGTTATTGCATTTTTCATTGCCTTGGATTCATAAAATATATATATGAATATATATATATTCATAAAATACACACACACACACATATATATAAAAGAGCCAGTTTCATACATATATATATATATATATATATAAAGAGCCAGTTTCACTTAAGAAATCATGATGAAGTAATAAAGTTATTCATTTTATTAAATCTAGAATTTTTCATACATGTATTTTTAGTCATTTGTGTGATGAAATGGGAGGTAGGCCTAAAGCACGTCTACTGTCTACAGAGAAAAAAAAATACCCTTGTATAATTCTGAGTTATAAGCTGAACTAGTCATTATTTTTTATAAACACTACTTTACTTGAAAGTCTAAAAATATAATCATTCAGATTTGGGTATCTGGTGGATAATTTTTCAGAAATGAATGAAACAATATATCATGGTTTTGATTTGTATTTCCCTGATGATTCATGATATTGTGCATTTTTTCATATACCTGTTGGCCATGTACGTATCTTTTTTGAGAGATGTCTATTAAAGTCCCTAGCTCATTTTTTTTTTAAAGATTCATTTATTTATTTGAGGGAGAGAGAAAGAGCTGGGGGGGAGGGAAGGGGCAGAGGGAGAGAGAGAGAGAAAGTATCCCAAGCAGACTCCCCGCTGAGCGTGGAACCCGATGCAAGGCTCCAGCCCAAGACCCTGAGCTCATGACCTGAGCTGAAACCAAGTCAGACGCCCAACTGACTGAGCCACCCAGGTGCCCTTCCCTAGCTCATTTTTTAAATTGGGTTATTAATTTTATTGTTGTTCTTGTTGCTGTTTTTTGGGAGGGGGGTTTGGTTTGTTTTTTGGTTTGTGGTTTTTCTTTGTTTGTGTTTTGGTTTTTTTGCTATTGAGTTGTAAGAGCTCCTTACATATTTTGGAAACTAACCACTTATTAGATATGTGGTTTTTTCCATTCTGTAAGTTGCCTTTTCACTCCATTGATTATTTCCTTTTCTATGTAGAAGCTTTGTTTTTTTAAATATTTTATTTATTTATTTGAGAGAGAGAGACATAGTGAGAGAGGGAACACAAGCAGGGGGAGTGGGAGAGGGAGAAGCAGGCTTCCCACTGAGCAAGGAGCCCAAGGTGGGGCTCGATCCCAGGACCCTGGGATCATGACCTGAGCTGAAGGCAGACGCCTATGACTGAGCCACCCAGGCGCCCCTGTAGAAGCTTTTTAGTCTGATGTAGTCCCACTTGTCTATTTTGCTTTTGTTGCCTGTCCTTTTGGTTGTCATATCTATGAAATAACACCAATGTCATGAAATTCTTCCCATAGGTTTCCCTCTAGGAGTTTTACAGTTTTAAGTCCTCAATCCACTTTGTATTGATTTTCATGTATGGTGTAAGAAAATGGACTAATTCTATCCCACATCTGCAGGATGGCTATTATCAAAATAATAAACAAACAAAAACCAAAAGATAGCAAATGTTGGTGAGGATATGGAGAAACTGGAATTCTGGTATACTTTTGTTGGGAATGCAAAATGGTGCAACCACTAAGAAAAACAATATAGAAGTTTCTCAAAAAATTAAAGATAGAACCGATATATGATCCAGCATCCTATTTCTGGATATTTATACAAAAGAATTAAAATTGGGATCTCAAAGAGGTATTAGCAATCCCATGTTCATTGCAGTGCTATTCACAATAGCCAAGATGTGAAAATAACCTAATTGTTTGTTGGATGACTGAATAAAGACAATGTGGTATATACATATGATAGAATATTACTCAACATTAAAAAAAAAGGGGGAAATACTGCAATATGTGACAACATGGATGAACCTTAAGCACATTATACTAAGTGTAATAAAGTAGTCACAGAAGGACAAATATTGTGTGATTCCACTATCTAAAATAGCCAAAATCAAAGAAGCAAAGAAGAGAATGGTGGTTTCCAGGGGCTAGGAAGGGGGAAATAGGGAGTTGCTAATCAACATTACAAAATTTCAGTTATGCAAGATGAATAAGTTCTAGAGATCTGCTGTACAACACTGTGCCTATAGATATCAATATCATATTATACTTTTAAAAAATCTGTTAAGAGTGTAGATCTCATGTTAAGTTTCTGAAAATTTTTCTTATAATCAATCAATGAAATAAACCTGTCATTTCCAGAAAAACAGCAGGTAGTGTTTGTCATTAATGATAAAATGTAAGCTTTCCAGCAAAAATTAGCATTTTGGAAAAATTGTTTCCATCACCATGAGCATGACAGTGTCCCAATATTTCAAAACTTTTCTGATGTGATTTGTGATGGCAGTAACAGATGTGATTGTTCAATATAATGAAGTGTGTCAATGTTTAGAGGATCCACATAAATTAGTTAGCCAATAACTTAGAGAATTAATATTCCCTATATAACCAATGCACAATATCAAAAACTCCTGTAGGGCTAGAAGATCCACTCAATGTTGTTTGTAGATATCTATTAGAGCACAAAAACATTCACTGATAGTATCTCATAATTTACATTGCAACTAAACTTTAAGACAGTACCTTTTCTAGAGTTTTGGTATAATATCAAAGAAAAAATATCCATAATTATCTGACAAGGTTATTAAATTATTCTTCTCTTTCCAGATACACATATTTATGTGGCCAGATTTTCTTCCTGTAATTCAACCAAAACAAAATATAGAAACAGAGTGGAAGCACCTAGGTGGCTAAGTTAGTTGAGCGTCCGACTCTTGGTTTCTGCTCAGGTCATGACCTCAGGGTCATGAGATGGAGCCCCACATTGGGCTCTGCCCTCAGCATGGAGTCTGCTTGCCCCTCTCCCTCTGCTCCTGCCCCCATTCGTGCTCTCTATCACTCAAATAAATAAATAAATAAATAAAATCTTTAAAAAAAATTTTTGAAACAGAATGATTCAGAAGCATATATGAGAATTCAGCTGTCTTCTTTTAAGCAAGACATTAAAGAGATTTCCAAAAATGTAAAACAATGTGATCTTTTTATTTGGGGGAGGAAGATATAGTTCTTTTTCATTAAAATATGTTGCTTCATCTGACATGTAACTATTTCTCATTGCTATTACAAATACACTAATAATTTTTTGAGATTTCTCATTTTTAATTTCTAATAATGGTAAATATTAATAGATATTACCCAAATAAACAAAAAGCTCTTTGGTCTCATTGGTTTTTAAGAGTGTAAAGGGGTCTAGGCAATAAGTTTGAGAAACACTACTTTAAAGTGATGTGTTTCTGCTTCTTCTCTCTGTTAATAATAAAAAAAACTTAGAAGAAGGCACTGGGAAATCCAAAGACCCCAGTCCCTGCTGCTCTCTGACATACTGGTGGGTGGCTGCTCAGGTACTCTTGTCTTTTCACTAGCTCAAGATTCACCAGGTTCATTACTGAATCTAGTTGGGCCCAGCAGTAAAATACTAGAACTACCAGTTATCAACTTTCAAGATTTTGTTTTCATTGATTTCCCCAGTTCCCAATGGTATACAATCCCTTTTTCTTTACCCATTTGGCTTCTTAATAACAATTGCATACTGTTTTGTAAAAGGCAGAAATTCATTGCAATCCATTAAAAACAAGGTCAGTTTACCTTCACAGCCACTGAGGTGATCCCTTCTTTGGAGTGCTTTCTTCTACTTCTGAATAGGTCTTGGCCTTCCTCTTTGGAAACAGTCAAATTGTCCACAAGCAATCATGTGTAAATATTAAGCATTAGAGCTTCAGGATGTCCTGAAAATATTTCCATTCATAGTGTTCCATATACAACAATTGGAGGATTTTCACAATCCAGATATTAGAAATGAAATCGTTTTTATACCTGGATCTATCTAATTGAGTGCAATTAGCTTAGAACTATAAAAAATAAACTTAGTTGAAAAGTTAGGCATTACCCAAAGTATGCCATTGTTTTACTCAATAAATATGTGTAGACCTACAAAGCACAAGTCCCCATACCTAAGAATTTCCATTTAATCCTTACAGTACCTCTCATTCTTTTGAAATAGGTATTGTTATTTCAGTCTTGCAGTTAGCAAAACAGAGAATCACAGAGTGAAACTTGCAGAACCAAGATTAAAAATGAGCTTTGTATGATTTCATATTGATGAGCTCTGTAACTAACACAGCATGGGTAGATTAGAATAGGGAAAGATTTGAGGTCACAAACCGATTAGGGAGTCACTACATTGTTCCAATGAAAGGCAAAATGATGACATTTTATTTTTGTTTTTTCTCCTGAAGAAAGATTAGAATTTTTCCAAGTATTTTTTTATATACAATCTCTCAATAAATGGCCAACAGAGTAGACATTGTTAGTTCAGAAGGCCTTAGTTTTGGTGTTTTCTATTTATTACTGATTTATCAATAACCCTTGAATAACTGCTAGGCAAAAAACTAATTTGTACTAGATCAAATGCCGTGGTTTTGGCATTTAAAAAATCGGCAACTGATATATTTTCACTTGTAGCGAATATAGCTAACAATATTTATTTTCCTCACTAAAAATGTCTAAATCTACGCAGTTTGTTTCTCCGTTTTCTTTTTCCTCCTCAGATCCATAAACTGAAGTCTGAGGAGCAAAATCCAAGCCTTTATTTTAACCTCCATTAAAAGGTGACCTTTGAATACTGGATCTCTATTTCTCCAGAGGTAAAAAGTAGAATTCAATAATTTAATAAAGGCCTAATCCTAGGTATGTAAAGGAGACTTTGATAGAATGAAAGTTCCCATTCCCAATTTCATCTCCATAGTGTGACCTCATTTGAGCATTATAAATAATTCCCATTCATTAAAAAAAATAATAATTTAGCAAAAATGCTTACAGAAGAAAGCGAGTATGTCTAAGCTTCCAAATTCATATTTTAAAATTCAGCAAATTTTTTAATCACATTTACATTTCTAGTAGTTTTTTTTAAAAATGACCCCCTTCCTCTACTGCGTAAGTCCCTCTTGGATTAGGTATTCTTCCATCTTAGCCAAGAGACTACAAAGTCCTACCCATGTTTACTCTACAGCTTTAGGCATCCCTGCAATCCAGCTTGTCTCTTTCTCTCTAATCATGATGACATATTACCTACTTGCCTAAATATAATATATTATTTCACGTTCATCGGTTACTACTGCTCATCCTACCTACTTCCTGTTCTTCGAATCTTCTCCCTCCTCCCAGCACTGTCAGCCTGGGGGCATACATATGTCTTGACACTCACCTCAAGTACCATCTATTGATATGAAGAACCAAGACTAGAACCCAAGAAAGTCTATGAAGACTTTTTTCTGCCAAGTCTGTTGTCCCCACCCTGCCCTCAGCCAAACCTGAGCACATTTCCTCCTCTCGGCTAAAACCTGAATATTCTTCCATCATAATGTGTTTACATCTATGCTTCTCCCCCCAGGTCTATAAACCTCTCAAAGACAGAGGCCCCTTTTCTTGACCTTCATATCCTGGGCATATATTTTAACACCAGGCACATGTTAGACACTCAGTAAATAACTCTATGCACATATTAGGCACTCAGTAAATATCTGTTGAATAAATGCATAGATTTTCTTCAGCCCAAAGACTTTCCACACCTGCTTAAATTTATAAAATATACATTAGGTCAATATTCTGGCTGAGTTAAGAAGGCAAAACAAACACTATGATGTAACCCAGAAACCCTACTCTGTGATCACTGGGGGAACTGATATTTTAAAATGAGTTGATACAAATAGTATGGCTGGAAGCATTAATGAGATTCAGAAAGAAAATGTGATTATCTTGGTATGAATTATATTCAAAACTGTGTCTAATTGTATTCTTAGTAGCACAGCTTATAAAAGCAGTGTTGTCAATTTAACTCTAGTGTCTACACAGATCCAAACTTTTTTGTATTCTAACTGAAATATGCAGTATTTTTTTTTTAAGATTTTATTTATTTATTTGACAGAGACACAGCGAGAGAGGGAACACAAGCAGCGGGAGTGGGAGAGGGAGAAGCAGGCTTCCCGCGGAGGAGGGAGCCTGATGTCGGGCTCGATCCCAGGATGCTGGGATCATGACCGGAGCTGAAGGCAGACGCTCAACGACTGAGCCACCCAGGCGCCCCAATATGCAGTATTTTAAACTAAAAAAAAAAGTGGCATTTTATGCTTAGGAAGTTACCTAGTCCAAAGTCTAGGGTAAACAGATACTTGATCAATTTATCTTGAATGAATTAATGAATAAACTTCTGAATGAATGAAAAGCAAATGAATTCAATTGAATTTCAATTCCTCTGAGTTTACAGATAATAAAATTGATAACCAAGTAGTTAAAAAACAATGACAGATATTGCAACATTATGGCTCCTGGATCATTATCTACTGCATTGTATGTAAATTACAAATATTATAATATTTAATAACTTTGGATGGAGGAGCACAATCAGAGACATAGAACCTCAATGCAGGACAAGAAACACTTACCCTAAACCTCATACGTACCTTACATTCTGCTGTGCGCTGCAGATACAAAAAAGGAATGAATAAGCCAGAGTCTCCCCTAAGTACAGTCTCATAGCAGAGAAAGACAAAACAAGCATTTATAGTGCAATGTGATACATTTAGTGTTAGGGCAACACAAATGAGAAAGCAATTCTACCTGGGAAAAATGCAAAAGAAAAGAAGCAAGGAAGCCACAAGGAACAGATGAAGCTGAAGCAGCCTCTGAAGAATAAGTAGGCATTTTCCAAATAGATGAGCTGGGGAATGGCATCCCAGGCAGAAGACACCAATGTCAGCCCATCTGACATCATGGAGGTAATGGACCCGTATAAAAAAACGCTCCAAGAACAGAACCAAAGCCAACCTCAGCAGAGAGAATGGAGAGAAACAATTAGCTCCTTTGCCAGCCACTCCAGGGTGGGAAGCCAACATGCCAGGAGCTATGAAGAGCCTCAGGAGAGTAAGAACAAAGAAGAGCCATCTGTCTGAAGGAGATGCATCACCCTTCCTGGGCCTAACGCATTACATGCAACACACCGTGGTGAGAAATACCCTGACCTGAGCTGATATCAGGAGACAGTTAATAATGCACTATATCCTCTAGGTCAACACAATAGTATTGCTTACTTGCTAATTCACGTATTTTATTTACCGTGCCCGATTCATTTTTGCATAGGTTCTCTTTGTAATTTTCTAAATATTAACATATCTTTTAAAGATTTTGTTTATTTATTTGAGAGAGACAGAGCACGATGTGGGGCTCAAGAGACACTGAGATTATGACCTGCACTGAAGTCATGCTCTTAACTGACTGAGCCACCCAGGTACCCCTAAATACTAATATTTTAATTCATAGACAGCATTCTTTATTCCAAGGGATAAAAAAAAGGTGTATATCAATACATGCCTGATATCAAAATTCATGTTTGAACACACAGCTTTAGATGCAGAAACATCACACTCATGGGGGTTGCTCTCTAGACTTGGTTACATCCAACATTAGAAGTTTAAAATCCTGAGGTGAAAAAGGTATCAAAAACGAATACTGTAGATTGACTATAGGTAAAAATAAGCTCTTGGAATCCAGTATCAGTGACACCCTCATCATCACTAAAAGTGGGGGCCTGTACTGAGCTGTCTTCATAGGCAATTACTGAGATAGGGGTCACATCCCCATTTCATCCCATCCGACTCAATTCCTTAATAACCACAGGAAGTAACAGATCACACAGTGTGAGAGATAGGGGGAAAAACACTAGATTGGGATAAAATAATTCAAAATGGACATTAGGAGAAGGAAAACAGGAAAGAAAATGGCTCGGATTCCTGGAGGAAAGAGTTATATAAAAAAATGTACAAGAGATTGACAGGAAGGTTCCCCAGGTCTCTTATTATTGCCTTCATCATCTTCATCACAACCTCCACCACCACCACCACCACCACCACCACCACCACCACCACCACCACCATCATCAGGTAGTATGGCATACATAGTGTTTCAAGCCCTAGATTAGTTTTCAAAAGCACCAGTCTACAAACTTATTTCTGTTAGCCCTAAAACCATCCAATTACTTGACTGTAAGCCTCAATTTCCTCATCTGTAAAATGGGGAAAATAATAGTACCTAACTCAAGAGATACTTAGGATAATTAAATAAGATCATCCCGATGAAGTTTTAGCACACAGAACAGACCCTCAATAAAGTCCACTGTCGTCATCATCATCAACATCATCATCTGAAAAATTCCTGATTGCCAAGTTTTTTGTAATACCAGCCAATTCAAAGAGAGATTCATATATCTTACACCAGAAATCTGGTGATGATCACCAAACATATAGATGAATATGAATTATCAATGGACTACTTTTTCATCATGTGGAAATTGTCTTGAAATAAGCAGGAATGATCATATTCTCCAAAAGATTTCTTGAATCTTCTACTAATGAAAGGCTTTTTTTTTTCCTCGGTAAACATAATCCTGGTCACTTTGAAAAATTAAGGAAGTTGCGTTTGTTTCGTCCACACTGTCTTGATTTTTTTTAATGCTACTATGCATCCTTCTTCTTGAACAAACTCCAGCCAGACAGATATTTGCCATTCCATTATTGTTTTAAAGTGTTAGCCCCAGACACATAAGCATTGTTGGAATGCAATGGAAAAAAAATGTTTTAAATCTCAAATGGGGTAATAAACTGCAGCCAGAAGCTAATTGTCCTGAAACCTGAGCTTTTATAACATATTACTACTGTAGTGGGACCACTCAGCACTCCTTCGGTGGGGTTGTTGTGTAATTGGTAGTAGATTACGTTGCAGACATATAAAAAAAAAAGATGTCAAATCAGACATTTCTGCTTATTACTGTAGACCTCAGCATAATTCTCAAAGCAATCAATGCATTTCATCCATTAAACTATTGATGGGGGTTATTAATTCATATAATGTTTAACTACTCACTGTGGACTTTCTCTCTGCCAACTTTCTTCCACCCAAGAAGTCCTGAAATGTTGCCGCTCCTGTCAAAAGAAATGAATCATTAATAAGAACCAGCAAGGCCAGAGGCGAGCTAGAAGCTGGGCCATGATATATATATATATATATATATATAGGCTTCACATTCTTTTAATTTGGTGCTGAACAGCATGTGTAAAAGGAGCAAATAGCCCAGTAGGGTTTTACCAAGAGTCTGAAAGAAACACAAAGAAGGATATATCCATCAAATCTATTTATTGAGTATTTAGGGATCTGAGAATACTTTTTATTTTTAGACAATACATTTGGTAGACACTTTAAGAGTCAACAGTAACAAGAACTTATAAGTAATACTCCAACTAAATTCTAACCCACAGGAGGCCAGGGCAATGATCACACTCATCTGCCAAAGCCTTAACAAAATCAGGCAAGACCAGGGAAGAGTAGGCCTATGTCCAAAGAAAATTTTGTGATAAGAATGTAAGAAATACCTCTTCTCCCAAGTCTTAATCTTTGTATTGTGTTACTTTCTGTTGTTTTTTTTCTCCCCCCACCCCCCGGCCATCTTGAGACTCTCCGCCTTCAGGGGAACGCTAGTACCAATGTGGGCTTACAAAATGAAGGTGTTTGGCTATTAGAAGAAACTTGTAGGTTCGCCTGGGTGGCTCAGTCGGTTAAGCGTCTGCCTTTGGCTCAGGTCATGATCCCGGGGTCCTGGAATCGAGCCCCGCATCAGGCTCCCTGCTCAGTGGGAGGCCTCCTGCTTCCCTTGCTTGTGTGCTCTCTCTTTCTCTCCCTCTCTAACAGATAAATAAATAAAATCTTAAAAAAGAGAGAGAGAGAGAGAGAGACTTGTAAGAAAAATAAATAAAAGTAAGAGACTTGTGTGATAACAAAAACCATGAGCTTTGAAGTCAGATTTGAATCTATAGTCTGGTTCAGTCATCTCCTTATTGAAAAATAATGTTAAAAAAAAAGAAAAAAAGAAAAAAAGAAAAAGAAAAATAATGTTACCCCCCTAAGTTCCAATCTCTTCCTGTATAAAATGAGGGTAATAATATTTATCTCACAGAGCTTCGGTAAAGCATAAAAGGAATAGCATACGTCAACTGCTGACTAGAATTCTTGGCACTAAGATGATAATCAGTGATGGGCAGGGGATGGTGACAATCAAGACAGAGAAGGAAATACAGCCCACTTGGTCAGTGTGGACCTTCACACTTAAGTCCCCAAGCAGATCTGAGGCCTAGATCAATATCAATATCCTGAAAACTTCATTCCATCCTATATGGGTTTTGCTTTAGCCACCTGTTGGGCATTTGCCAGACTGATTTTTAAAAACCAGTGGAAGAGTAAGTCTGGCCAGAAGAGGAGAGTAGCCTTCATCTGACTAGTAGCTGAAAAGCCACGCCCAGTTAGAGAACGTGGAATAAAGTTTGGAATTCAGGCTGCCTAAAGGATTCTCTCAATCAGGCAAGAACAATTCCTTCAATCAAGTTTTGAATAAATCTGATAGTAAGGAAAACTTCTGTGGTAAGTGAATTATGGAATTGAAATTAATAATAATTTTTATATGTCTTTTCTTACCCTGAGAATAGTCAGGCTTCTTATACTTGTAGCATGTTTAAGATTTTACAACACATGTCTGAAATCTCAGCTGACACTCACCAATACCTCATGAGTTCCTTATTACTACCATCACCAATTTACAGCTTAAGCTCAAAGTGGACTAAGCAACTTGCCCAGTTGTCACATCACTGGTGTGTCACAAAGACACAATGACGTTGCCAAACTACAGGCACCAAGTCCAGGGATATTTCACTAGATGTTTAGAAGTGTGTTTATAATTGTACTGCTGAAGGCCACAGATCAACTTGAGTCGGCACCCTCTAAGTAAGCCTCTTAGGAAGTTATCTTTTGGCTCTGAAATGTTTCATATACAAAGGTCTCCTGTTTTTTGAGGATCTTCTGGCTCTAAAATATTTTTAAATACACAAAACATGACTGGTTTCTTAACCATACTAATTTAATTTCAGGTGAATATTATTTATCACAAAGACGACTTTGCAAGTATTCTAGACACAGTGCCATTCATTCATACAACTAAAAATACTTTAAGCCTTTATCATGTGCTGGGCAGCTCTAGATATAAAAGTAAAAAAAAAAAAAAAGGAAAGAAAGAAAAAACAGGCAAAAATCTCTACTCTTTTGAAGCTCACACTCTAAGTAGGGAGCGATGAAATGTACAAAGTATGCTGTTATATTTGTCTAATGGTGTGAAGTTTATAGAAGAACAAGTGGGGAATGGGATTAGGGATTGCTGGGGTGCTATTTTAAATAGAGTTGTTTGGGAAGACTTCACTGATAAGATCAGAGGTGATCAGAAATCTGAAAAAATAACCAAGTAGGGTGACCTGTTAGAAAGATATTGCACTAATCTGGGTAAGAAATGACGGTGGCTTGGACAAAGATAGTGCGATAGTGAGAAGTGCTGGAATCTGAATATATTTGGAAGATAGAGCCAATAGGATTTGCTAGCAGATTAAATGTGGGGAGTGAGAAGAAGACATAATACTTGGCTTAGACTCTAAGAGGCAAGTGTCCACCAACTGAGACAGGGAAGACAGAAGCAGAAGCAGAGGTGGGAAAGAAAATCACAGTGTTACATTAAGTTTTAAGTGTCAGTTGGACCCCTAAGTACAGGAGTCTTGTGTGCAGGCAGAGAACTCCGGAGTTTAGAGAAGTCCTGGCTGGAGATAAAAACTTGTAAGTTGTCTGTGTATGGGATGCACTTACAGCCATGAAACTTAATGACTTCTAGGGAGTGCAAGTAGATAGAGATGAGGCTCAGGGATGAATCCTAGGACCGCCCTATGGTTAGAAGTGGGGGAGTTCAGGGCACCTGGGTGGCTCAGTCGTTAAGCCTCTGCCTTCGGCTCAGGTCATGATCCCAGGGTCCTGGGATGGAGTCCCGCATCGGGCTCCCTGCTCCGCAGGAAGCCTGCTTCTCCCTCTCCCACTCCCCCTGCTTGTGTTCCTGCTCTCGCTATCTCTCTCTGTGTGTCAAATAAATAAATAAAAAATCTTAAAAAAAAAAAGAAGTGGGGGAGTTCAGTGCAATCAGCAAAAGACTAAAATGAAGATTAAGAAGACTGTTGCTCAAGCACGTAGGACATACTTTTGTATCTCCTCAGGGAGAAAATATTTATCTTTTGTTCTTTTAGAGGTCAGAAGGAGAAGGTGAGATGGACTGGGGGTGGGGGCAACATTAAGACAGCAACCAAATGCAACTTGGGGCCAACTCTAAAGCAACAGAAAATAGACCAAACTGAGAGACACATGAAGTGTGATTAAGATGTGCTTATTGAGGAACCTCCGTACTGTTTTCCACAGTGGCTGCACCAGTTTGCATTCCCACCAACAGTGCTAGGGTTCTTTTTTCTCCATATCCTCACCAATACTTGTTACTTTTTCTCTTTTTGATTTTAGCCATTCTGACAGGTGTGAAGGGATATCTCATTGTGGTTTTGATTTGCATTTCCCTGATGATAAGTGATGTTGAACATCTTTTCATGTGTCTGTCGACCATCTGTGTGTCTTCTTTGGAAAAATAAATAATAAAAACAGAATTACCATATGATCCAGTAGTCCTACTACTGAGTATTTATCCAAAGAAAACAAAAATACTAATTCAAAAACATATATGTACCCCTATGGGGTTTTTTTTGCAGCATTATTTACAATAGACAAGGGAGCAACCCAAGTGTCCATCAATAGATGAGTGAATAAAGATGTTATACACACACACACACACACACAATGAATTATTACTCAGCCATAAAAAGAATGAAATCTTGACATTTGCAACAACATGAATGAACCTAGAGGGTAAAATGCTAAATGAAATAAATCAGACAAAGAAAGATAAATACCATATGATTTTAACTCCTATGTGGAATTTAAAAAACAGAACAAACAGAGACAAACAAAAAAAGACTCTTAAATACAGAGAACAAATCGGTGGTTTCCAGAAGGGAGGTAGGTGGGGAGATGGGTGAAATAGGTAAAGAGGATTAGGAGTACACTTATTGTGATGAACACTGAGTAATATATAGAATTTTTGGATCATTATTTTTTGTATATGAAATCAATATAACACTATACATTTAACTGTACTTCTATAAAAATTATAATTAAATCTTTTTTAAAAAGATGCCTCTATTGATTTCCCTATGGGGCTCTTAAAATGACTCAGAAAGCAACATGTTTGCAAATTTGGAAAACACTGTAGATCATACATAGAACCCTCATACTCTACTCCTTTTTTATTTAAGATTTTATTTATTTATTTGAGAGAGAGAAAGGGAGAGAGAGAGAGTGTGAGCCGAGGGGGAAGGGCAGAGGGAGAGGGAGAAGCAGATGCCCCCCTGAGTAGGGAGCCAGACACAGGGCTCAATCCCAGGACCCTGAGATCATGCCCTGAGCCGAAGGCAGACGCTTAACCGACTGAGCCACCCAGGTGCCCCCTCATACTCTACTCTGGATTGAGTACTCATTTTTCTTTGTTTTTCTCTACTGCGTCCTTTAAAAACAGCAACGTAATTCCATGTTCCCTTATCTCTACTCTCTTAAGAAATTTCTCATTTTGCCCCAAATTGCCTGATACCAAAATAAGGAGTCCTTGAGGGCTTAGTTCAAGTTGAAGTGAAACGTCCAGGTCCTGTTCACGGTGTTTGTATGAGACATGCCCTTAAACAATGACTGGATGTACAAAACACTTGCTTAAATTCAGAGATTATCTCTGCATCATGAGTTCATATGCCTTCTCCTAATTTCAAAAATCAGTGGGAATACAGTTTAGCACTTCCTCAAAAAGTTACACAAAGAATTTCCATAGACCCAGCAACTCCATTCTTAGGTATAGATATCAAAGAGTTGAAAATTTGTTCTCAAACACGTATTTGTACACAAATGTTCATAGCAGCACAATTCACAATAACCAAAGGTGTAAACAATCCAGATACCCGCCAATGGATAAATAAATAAACCAAATGTGGTATCTACATGCAATAGAGTATTACCCAGCCATAGAAAGGAACAGAGTACTGATACATGTACAACATGGATGAACTTCACAAACATTATACTAAGTGAAACAAGCTGGATAAAAAGGCCATAGCATCCATTTATGTGAAATATCCAGAACAGGTTAATGCATAGAGACAGAAAACAGATTGGTGATAGCCAGGGACTGAGAAGTTACCATTTAACAGGGAATGGTTTGTGTGTGTGTGTGTGTGTGGGTGGGTGGGTGGGTGGGTGTTTGTTTTTGTTTTTGTTTTGTTTTGTTTGGTTTGGTGAGGGGTGTTGGGAGGTGAAAATGTTTTGGAACTTGACATTGTGGTGGGCGTGCAACATTGCAAATGTGCACCATTTGCACACACCATTGCATTATACGTTTTAAAACGGTTATGTGAATTTTATCTCAATTAGAAAATACGAGAGGATCCACTCTAGATCAGAATTATGTGTATATAACCTATATATTTTTTCCTTACTTTGGGTTGCATAAGCTTCTTTCACTCTTCTTCCTTACACGCCCTTCCCAGAATTGCTGACTGGAACTAGAAATGCAACTGAAGTCTCAAAAACACAATTTTCCCTAGCACAAAGCTAAATCCCCATATGTGGATTCAATCTTCCCCCTGATTCCAGAACACTTGGTAGAATGAAGCACTTTCAGCACGCTTTAAAATGCTCTGATTTTTTAATTTTGAAGTGATTTCAGACATATCAAAAGGTTTCAACACAGTGCAAAGGGTTCTTGTACATTCCTCACTTAGATTCCCTACGTGTAAACATTTTTACATAAAACAAAAAATATAAAGCATGTTTTACTGATAAGACAAATGGGTAAAATATGCATATGTATGTGCATTCAGGTGTACATACACGTATACTGTCTATATATGCATGAAATATTTTTTTCACATATCTATATCCAACATCTATGTGTTTCATAGACCCATATATGTATGCATGCATAAACGTGTGCATTTATCTATTCACATGTATGTGTGTGGATGTATATATAACCACGGACATGTATATATGTGTATATGCATGTACACACATCATATGCACATGTATATGTATAACTATGTATGTAGGTATATACACACATCATCTTTTTTTGAAAAGACATGTTGCCTCTTGACTCATATACACTCATTTCCTAAAACCAAGGACATTCTATTGTATTGCTACAGTACAATTATTAAAATCAGGATACTAATATTAACAGTACTAAAATCTAATCTATAGCTCTTTTCAAATTCCAGTACTTGTACTAATAATGTACTTTTTAGCAAAAGAAAAAACATAGAGCTGAAATCTATGGAATAAATTGGAACGAAATGGGAAACTAGAAGTTTTTGAAGACCTTCCCTTGTATCTAGCTCATTGTATTTTTAATCACCAATATAATATATGATACAGCATGCCTGGGGTGCATGAAGGTTAGATTCAGGAATCAATTTCATTCAATTACCTAATCTCAAATATGGGTGCTTTTACACTGTGAAACTATTAATCACTCTTTTAAGAATAGAGGGAGGGCCAACAAAAAAATCATAAGGGTCTGAATATCTTTCAGCCTAAAAGCGTTCTCTGTTTACTTTTTCTTTGATCATGAAAATCCACAGGCAGCCATAAAAATTTTACTGGAGCTATAATTATTTGAAACTTTCAGGGTGTCTCTAAAGTACTTTATAACAACCTCAAGTATCATAACTTGATATTATTTCTACTTTTCTACTTATAATGAAAACAAGAGTTGTAAGTCCTATTCATCATTTCCACATGAAAAAACAGTAGAAAAAATGGTGTGTTTATTCACCTAGAAAATGCCCAGCTGGGGTTTATTAACCACATTTTAGTTACTCATCTTTATGACTCTCAAATAGAGATAAGATAAAATCACAAAGACCTCCCAGATGACAGGTTCAGCAAGGCCACTGGATTTGAGGGAAGCTGGAGTATTCTGTGATTGCTTCATGGGCAGCAACAAATTATCTATGTTCAAGGTATCTGTCTTCCGTAATTAGTAAGTTAAAACCTAGAACCAGTTTCACAGCACTGTGATCTAATGGCATATCCTCTTAACAGTGAACTGTTGAGGATACCAGTCCTGCAAACTCATGTTTAACATCAGCCCTATGTATTTAACATATACATGTAATGAGATATAAGATAGACAGATATTCTAAATAATGCTTGCTCATTTTATCTAGCTAGCTAGCTAGCTAGCTAGCTAGCTATCATCTTTAAAATGTCTGCTCTAAGCAACTTCATTGTATCATATCCCTGTTCAGACAGGAACACAGAAGAGTATATAAGACATCTTTGGCCATAAGAAGCTCACAATCCAGTTGGGATCATTGACTTGTAAAGAGATAAACCATACGTCAGCATCAACAGTTCTCTAACATATGTCTGAACTGAGAGCTGTGAGATCATGAAGAGTCTGGCCAAGATTCCTGCATTTATCTGGGAAAGTTTCACAGAGGAAGTGATACCTGAGCTGTGAAATCTTGATGGTCAAACAGGAATCTGTCAGGAAAAAAAAAGTTTGGGAAGGACATTTACATAGCTAAAGCTAAAGAGGTGTCTATCTCTATATAATAGATATGTAGCTCTCTTTATGTGTATCTCTAAATGGAGATAGATTATACAGATATACACATGAATGTATGTACACATATGCATATAGAATACACACACACAAATACATAATATCTAAGTGACAGGTGATGGTGGCCAGTCATGAGGAGCTCGTACATACATTTAATATATTTATAATTTGCAGTTATTTCAGAGGGTAGAGAAGACCTAGAAGGCCCAGGGTACAGGATAAGTGAAGTCAAGTGCTCTCCAATTTCATGGCTTCTCCTGGAAAAGCTTAAATAATGCCACAGTCCCTTCTGAAGTCCCTTCTCATGCATTGGTTGCTATGGTCTATCATGAGTTCTAATACACTGACCAAAGTTCATTGTAACAGGAATATGCATCATACTCAACAAAAACCAATCTATACATGGAGGGCGTGCTATTAATTGGCCTAGGACAAGAGAAACTGGCCCGTACTAGATGGTGATGGATGAATCACCCTGCATCTCTCAGCTTCTTTTTCTCTGCAATCAGCATTTCACCTCCTCCTCTGTACAGCGTCTGGTCATAGACGAAACACAAAAGGGAAGCCATTAGATGCCGAGAGAAGCCATGAGTCAAGGAGACCTTCTGAGTCAAGCTCTGACTTCATCTCACCTGCCTCTTTCCTCACTCACTTGTCTGCAGCTACATGGTACCAGGCCAGCCTCCCGTCTTCCTCAGGGACTCCCCCGCACTTGCTGTTCCCACTGCCTGTGATGCTCCTTTCCCGGCATTATCTTTATGATAATGTCATCTTTTAGGGGTGGAAAGGAGTACTTCTGGCCACCTGTATCTAAAACTCTACCCTCCACACATTTCAAAATCCCTTTCCTGCTTCATTATTTACTCCTTGGTGCTTATCACTATGGGACATACTATGGCTCTCCCCCACATCCATCTTTTTTTTCTGTTTTGTCTCCATCCTGCACTAGAACATACCCCCAAGTGCAGAATCTTGTCTATTGTGTTCACTCCTCCACCCCTAGTGCTTAGGTCAGAGCCAGACACTTGGGGGGCACTGGACAAGTAATTCTTCATCCCCAACTCACCCTAGATCCATTTTCAGCCCTCTGTGCTCTACTCTGCCCTGGGAGGTAAAGTCCTGTGAGCTGCATCCATCATTAGAGGGCTTCTGGGTGCTTCAGCCAATAGAAAGCATTATGAAGATGGTGCAGGAAGGGAAGAGAGAGGGGCTGTGGTATTCCTTCCTGACTCAAACTGTTTTGGTTCTTCATCTCCAGCAGGAGCTGCGTCTCTGCACAACTAGAAAGCTCCTGCCAGGACCCTAAATGCAATCTTTCTTAATTCCTTCCACTGTGGTGGTGTAATGGCTTTCTGCTGCTCCTAATCTCTGGGTACTGCATCCTCTCTAGATTTTTACTTGAAACCCTGCCCATATATCATTAAGCTGATCCTTCATTAAAATCTTTTCATTTGTACCATCTGCGATGAGCTCTCTTTCCTGCCAGGACTCTGCCTGATAAATAACTCAATAAACACTTGTTGAAGCGAAAAGCCTCGGCATCCCTTGAAAACTTGTTGGATTGGCTTTGGCACTGGAACTGCCATTGGAGGGACACTATAGGAGAAAAGGCTACAAGTCAGCAGTGGGGAGATAACTCTCGAATGTCCAGCCAAGCCTTGAATGTGTATATGCAATGCAAGAGCCACTGGTTGAGGAGTAAAGGATTCAATTCACAAGCTATTTTCTTCATCATGCCAATCATTTGTCTAGTTATTTTGTATGTCAGCTGAATATTTTTGTACCGATAAAATATGGTGTTTGAAACAGATCATAACGTTCATAGAGTGGGGTGGCAGAGGGTGAGAGGCAATGAAATAACTGTTGAATTTCAATTTGCCATTTGGCCAATTTGCTTAATTTTTCTGAGCGTGGCTTGCTCATCTACAAAATAAACAGAAACTTCATGAGACGTTCGAAGTATAAAGATATGACTTATGTAAAGTGCTTGTCATGTCACCGTGTATGACATAGTAGTTGCTCAATAAATGTCAGTTTCTCCTTTTCTTCCTGGTTTCATTTCACCTTTTTGTTCCCTCTCTCATGGACCTGCCGCAAATAAAATAGGATCAGAGACATTTTATTTTGCTAAAACCTTTAAATTTCCTTGTTTGGAAAAAAAAATTGGTGCATTAATGTTTCTGGTCAGGAAAAAGAAGGAATTTATTACCTGGTGGACATTCAGACATCCAAGTATAAGAGGTAAAAAGAAAGAGAGAAGAGTTGGTAAAGAGACTAAGTAGTCACCCTCCTGACATAAGGCCTCCAAAAAGGTCTGCCCCCATGCTGTACAAGAAACTCGCTACGCCTGATTGCTTGGCAAGTTAAGCAATATTCCACAAGCATCAGAGTTGCATACCACTGGATCAAAATTGAGCCCATTTCAAGATACTGAAAAAGAGAAACTTGGCTGCTTTTCCTTGCCATAGGGGGAAAACAGAGGGGCCTTCTTGGAAGATTACTGGTGTGGAATTCTTAGTTATATCTTTAAAATTTGCCACTTTATGTGCGTGTTAGGACATATAGACATATTTCCACTCCAACATATAACTTCCCCCTTGTCTTTTTTTGTTTATAAAGCAAAGAGCATGCTATGAAGGTAGGAGAGCATCAGAGGTTTTGCTTCCAAAAAATTTGACACACTACAGGGTGGAATAACAGAACTGAATACACTTTCAAACAAAATGCTGTGTTTAAGTATGTCCACATCGTGCAAGCCCACTCATGGGTGACAGCATATCCAATATCCATGGGTACGTGTGTGCCGTGTTGATTTTCTTGTGCTCCTGTGTTCCTTTTGTGCTAAAGCAATGGGGACTCCCCCAACAAATTATAAAACTGCAATGATTGCCCTTTCTGCCTCCAATGGGGCCCATGAAAAAACTTGCGGCGAAGGGGGGCAAAAAAAGAAAAAAAAAAAAAGAGGCAAGTTCTGAAGTTCACCCTTGACCACACCCACGCTGTAGAAGATGCAATCATGGATGCTGCCAATTTTGAGCGGTTTCTTCAAGAGGGAATCCACGTGAATGGCAAACCTGGGAATCTTGGTGGAGACTGGGTTGTAACCATTGAGTTGGGACTTGTGTTATTTCCAGATTAACCAGGATGAGGAAGAGGAGCAGATGAGGATTAAAATTCATTTAGCAGGAATATTTTGTATGAGTTCTTGAATAAAACTAGGGAACCAAAAATTAAACAAACAAACTGCAGCGGTTGCTCTATCTATGTTAGCTGTTGAATGAAGCCAGGATGACTACAGAGATGAAATCAGCTCTGAACTCGAACACCAAGAGGACAGCAATGAAATATTTCAATCCCTTTCAAAACAACACAACACAAAACACAACTAGAAAATTAGAACATCCCGGTTCACGACCTTCCCTTGGGTCCTGCAGAAATGTTTGCACAGCTAACTCCATGTTGGTTCTGTCTTTAATCATGGGCTATAGCTGTCAAACACTCAACATTGCAAGAGTCAGCACAATATTACTGAAATGCACAGATGCATCGCATTTCAGGACGAAAAATGGTACCATGAAAAACAAGAAAATTGAGGCTCGCCATTTTTTTTTTAATTCTGATAGGCACAAAAGCAGATATATAGGCTCAGGGGACAAATCATATGGATTAACACATGCTCTGACATGTAGCACTGTTGGCAAATGAAGCGGCAGAGGTGGAAATAGTCCCTGCTGTTGATAGGCACCAACACTACTCTGAAAAAGTGCCATTACACACATACACACAGGTGTTCCTTCTGCCTTACCACTGGTTTAGTGTAAGACTTATACAGCCTCTAGTAGAAAATTATCTACCCAACACATTAAAAGTAAGGATTCTTTAGGCAAAAGTTATATGAGATTGCCATTAAAACTGTACTCCTTACTACAAATACTTGATATCTATTATGTGTTTTTTCTCTGTGACTGATAAGATGATGTCTAAGGTACGTCCCTATCCTTAAGCAGAGGGGGCAGAGTAAAAATCAGCAACCAAAGAACTTAATAGGTAATACATACAAAACAAAGTTCACAGAGTTAAGAGAAAGGAGTGATCGCTTCCTGTAATGGGACGGGGGAGAGCAGAATGTTCCATGAAAGAGTAAAATTTCACTGAGAATTTGGAAGTTAAGTGGAATTTTGATGGGTAGAAGTGGAAGTAAGGTGAAGGAAACGGACAGCTGTTCCCAGAAAAATTCATATCATAAAGAAAACTCTAAAGACCTGCATGGATTGTGACATATTGAGAAATATATTGCTTTAAAGGCTGGAAGTTTGGGGTTCCTAACCACAGCAGAGCCTAGCTTGTCCTGACTTGCAGAAGAGTAGGACTTGGTTATGAAAAGCCTGGAGCCTGCCAGTGCTCTTAATTCTGATGCTCTGTGGCCTCCCTCAGTGGTGCAAGGACTCGCCCCAGACTCCCGAGTGCCATCCACATTCGTCCCAGACACATTATCCCTTGACAGCCAGTCAATCACTTCAGTTAACAATGTTGCCCCTTCCTGAGTTCTTTTTCCATAGCAGCATGAGTGATGTGCCATCTTTAAATAAGGGTCCCTTTATTGGAATCTTCTGATGAGTATTCATATTCAGTGTAATTTTCAATATTGCATCATTACTGAGAAGCCCATCTACAAACACTTTTCCCCAAACTCCTTGTCACAAATCATCTCTAATGTCCATATGTTTGTTCATTTAGCAAAATATCACGAAGTGTTTCTCTATGCCTGTGTAGCAGATCCTGTCCATGTCCTGCTCACATCCTGGTGTCCTTATTATTTCAGGGCACACTACCAGCTTCCAATGACCAAATCCTGCTTTCTTTTTTTTTTCTTCCTTACGGGCCTTTCTCTTATAGCTAGAGTATGTTTTGCCACCCAACTGGTAGGAGTAATTGACCCTAATTATCACAAAGAACTAATGTTATAAAATGGGGTCAAAAATATGTGTAGAACTCAGGGAACTGATGGCTTCTTGGTACTTCTATGCCTGGGGATGAGACTAAATGTGTGACCGCAGGAAGTTCAACAACTGCAGCCTGACAGGAGCCTGGTAACCAAGGGCTCTGATATTTAGGGAAGAAGTTCTGAGGTTCTACTGGGTGGGCAACCGGCAGAAATGCAGGGCAAGAAGGAGGAACATATGAAATGTGTACAAGAGAAGGAAGAAAATAAAGGTCAAGTGCAGCCTTGAGACCAACTGGAGCTGAATGTGGTTTACCCTGCGACCCCTCCTGTTTGAAGTATTTTATTTAATGATTTAATAAATGGCATCTGGCCATCGCCTCGAAGCACTGACATAAGACAGAATGAAACTGACATGGCGCACCAGTGACAAGAGTGGCGCAAGCAAGGGTCAGCCTGTCGTCGATTATTCCAGTGCCCACCAACACCTCACACTTTCCACTGCAGTGCAACCACCAGCACCTGCGCTCCGCTGCCCAAAGGCTCTCTGTTGCTTCAGGGGGTGCTCTGCTGCCAGCACGGCCAACTGGAGTTGCCTGCGTATTTAAAAACAAAACCCTGGGAAGAGCCCTCAATCAATAAAATTGATTGGAGTTTGTCTATCATTTCTCTAGTGACCTCACTCTTCTCATAGGATGACTCTAAGTCATAGGCTCTACACTGATCCCTAATTTCCCTCTGTGAGTTAATCTCCATTTATCCACAGTTGTAACTGGCGTGGTAACACACTCTTTCTTGGCTGCATTCCCTTCTTTGTCTGTCTTCCTCAATCTCCTGTGGGTATTTTCTGTCATCCCCCAAATAAAATACTTTCACTCAAAACCTTGACTTAAGTTCTGCTTCTGAGATCCCCAACTAAGGCAGTCTGGTACTTGTCATTTGGTCATACTGTTGGCTGTTCCCCAGGAAATGGAGTAAATTTTGAGTTCAGATCAACAAGCCTCCCAGAAAATGTGGACAGGAAGATAAAAGGCTCATAATTTCACTGGCAGGAATTCCCTCCTCTACTCTATTTCAAGGCCACCTGTGAATGGGCTGCAATGCTATGGGGCAGGTGATTTCTGGCTGCTCCCGGCATAACCTAGATCCTTATGGAAGATAATAAAATATGTAAAGTAGTCATGTTAATATCAAGAGAGAGCATCACAGTTCATGCGAACATGAGACAGAGACCATAATTATTTTTCCTTTCTCAGATATTGACTAGTTCACTGACTCTGTCGTCCTCAAAATCTCACAGAACAGTTCTATGACATCCCTTATTTGTAACCTCATTCTTACGGCACTTTAAATGTATCAATATAGAAATCAGATCAATCAACTGTATCAACAGACTCAGCTTACCTCACATGCTTGGAATTGAGCCACACATTTCAGACTTTGCATCTTATACTCAAGTTTAATTGCCAAGGATATACACCTGACCCAAGCTGGACAAATCCAATTCTTTCTTCCATAAAGTCTGAGTTGGGATTTATGAAAACTAGTTAATTGAAATGGGAAGCTTGCCTGAGAAGACCTTATTTAATTATATCCAGAGTTAAGAAAAGAAAGATAAATCCTAGGAAACAGAAGGAGAAGAACAAAGCCCACCTGCAAGAGAAAGAAGAGGTAGTGCAACTAGAGATTTGGAGAAGGTAATCTTATTTCTAACAGCTTCTTAGTGCCTACTTCCAAGCTTTTATGTGGTCCTGCTATATTTTCTCTCTTGGATCTATAGATCCCACTGTACCTTAGAACAATTTTCTCCCCTTGGCCTTCAGTTAACTTGAGGGATTTTTCAGTTATTTGAAACCAAAAGAACCTTGGTTAAAATAAGCACACTTGACTCTGAGCTCAGGGAGAAGGGGGAACCACCACTTTCTTGGTTTTCAGCGTATCTAAATCAGTACTTGGCACACAGTAGATCTTCATTAAGTGTGGGTCAGAAGAAAAGTGAATAAAAAATATTAGTAAACTTCAGTAGAAACACCAAGAAGCATGTATATGTTTCACAATGAGAAAGGCCTTTCCACCAATGGAAAGCAGCTGACCAATGTTCATCCATGTTCAGGGCTGGAACGCTCATGCCTTGGGTTTATTTTAATCAGTAATTGCCCACTCACTTAATCCATTTGAAAAACAGTCTTAACCACCACTCAAATTATTGGTGTGTGTTTCTCCAGGATATGTAGTAAGGTATTAATTCACCTTGAAACATTTAGGCATCTTTATCACTCTCAGATGTTCAAAGCATCTGAGCAGAGGAGAGGGATGAAGGGGAGTTTAGAATGGTTAAACCAGAGAAACGAGGCCTCAGTCTTTGGCAAATCCAACACTTCATCAAACCCAATAGGAAGAGTGAAGTGTTGTGGGCTGATGTTTCTTGAGATGTGCATTAAGGAAAGACTAAATTTAACAAATGCTAAAGTCCCTCTTGTAATGTTTTATGATTGTTATGGTATTTGGTAACTTCTGTTCCCCTCTGGCTGTGATGTGAGAGGCTCCCCTCTACCACGTCACCCCCATGACAGCAATCTCTAGTTGTAAAATGGTAAGACCGTCAGCCAGCAATAATCTGCAATCTAAACAGACTTGACGCTCCCTGACATTTATTGAAACCTCAGACCCCGTGCACTGGTTTCAGTTTTCCTCCCTTTGCTCTGTTTTTACAGACAGACAAGTGCTTAGATTTAGGTTTAATAATGAGGAGAAATTTCTTCTTGGCCTACTCTTGCTTGTGTTGGCTGCACTGGGGCTTGCAACAGACGGGTGGTTGGAGTTAATTACACTAAATGGTGAGAACATTATTTGACCCCACTGGTTCAGCCCCAGAGGCTGTGTGCCTCCTCACAGACATAGGCAGATGGAATGCTTCACAGGCTGGGCAGAGGGCAGGAACCATGTAGAGAGAGCTCTCTGCTTAAGACCAGACATGGGGTTTCACTTCTTAACATAGCTCGGAACTCCAGGCTCTTAGTATCAACCAGTGATGCTCAAAGGAACACAGGATGAAATCAGGGACTAGGAAAGCCTACTTTAGCCAGTGGAATTGCTCTCAAAGACAGAAGTCATCCTCAGGATGGTACGCTTCATTCTTTCTCAGGAAAATTGGAAGACTTCACCACAAACTTGACTCTGACAAGCCAAAAGGAAAACTGTTGTCACATGATGTGTCATTGTAAGAGGTCTGATGACATATTACAATTATATTCAAGAGCCAGTGATAACTGCATATTTAGCTCAGCGCATAACACTTAGTGCCTGTGAATGTTCTTGGCCTTCTTATTTCTAATTATGATGGCGACAATGATAACCCATGTTCGTGTCCCAGGGATAATTTGTCATTCATGATTCTCAAGATGAAAAATTAACCAATACACCTAGGTGTGGTGAAGGCTCACTGATAGTTTGTTGAGCCACAACACAGCTTCAGGTGTATTAAAAGTGTAACGAGGCCAGAGAGACATTACACTGTTGACTTAATACTGACAAGAAGATTCTTGTTCCTAGATTCATGCTTTTCTGTTGCATGTGAATTCTATGTAGATCATTGAGAAACTCTTGGAAGTCGCTAAGCAGTAACGGCTTACCTCATGTGTCTGGCAACACTGATTCCGTAAAACAGCACCGTACCATACCATGCTTTTAAAAACCTGCCAGAATCCTTGCTTTAAGTTGCACTGTCAAATAACAAGTGGTCTGTGACGGAGTTTATGAAACCCACCAGGATAACAGAGGAGGGAAGAGATGACTAGTATCCCCAGAGGTGTTTCCCACTCTTACTTAACAGGAAGTGGTCCACACAATTCTTGATCCTGTTCCATACTATAGATAGCCTCCTTTTCTACACTGTGACGGCTACCATCTTTCCCCTTTTGTCCAAGGTCAAAAATGATTAGTGGTAAGAGAATCAATAGTATGCCGCCAGCACACCAAGGAGCTCGTGGAGATGTATTGATTGGGAAACAGGGACTGGGATTGGGTTTTAATTTAGGTAAGAATCCTCTGTAGGTTCCGTGCCCTGACTGTAACCCCTTGAGAGCAGCGTGATTCATGTTCGGTGATCACGCCCCACCACCGGAGTCCCACTTAACTAGCATATACTTGGTTGTCATTACAGTATGAGCAAGCATGCATAATTGGTCTAATTCATTTCCTCCCAAATATAACCTACTCAAAACACAGGGACCTTGTGAATCAGCAGCATCTTTCTCACAGAGGTGGCATGGGACCCACAGGTATAATGCCCACACCGGGAATAAGACAGGATACAGAAATTGCGCTGCGGTGCTCAACCCTGTCAAATAATTACCACGTTTCACAAAGGAATTTGTTTTGCAAAATGTTTATATGAGACAAGTGTACAGTGCTTATTATCCCCCATAAAAGATAATTAAGAGTGGTGGGATGTATGGTGAGAGTACAGAAACAGTGAGATTCAAGAGTTTAAACATTGTTATACCACAACCAACTACACGTAAATAAGGAGCAAATGTGGGCTATAGACCTACCTAAAAGAGCTGACATTTTTTTTTTTTTTTGAACAAAGAAACAGCATATGACTGCTTTCAGAGCTAAAATGGTGGTAGCTATATTACAGAGTCTGTGAGATAGGATCAAGCCATAAGGGAAATCCAGGACTGAACAATATGTAAGAAGGAAGTTTAGGCACCAAGAAGACAGGAGAAAGATAAATAAAAATAAATAGCCTTCTGAACCCAAGAATAAGGATTTCAGGAAAAAGTGGGAGACCACTGCTTTCTATGGTAATTAGTTCTTAACCATATATATAGATACACACACACACATATATACAAATACATATATATATATATATACACAGTGCAGAGAGGGTTAGTGCAGACAGGGCAAGAAAATCTTCCTGAAGACTCAACGGTAAATCTAAATAGTCAAAGTTGTGTTGTTGTTTGCTTCATTTTTGTTTGTGGGCTTCTGGTTTACTTCCAAAAAATTGCAGAGGGGACTCCCAGTAGAGGAGGAAGTATGAGAAAGGTTCAGGCATAAAAGATCTCAGCCCATTCCGAAAATACAAGTGGCTGGAAACTAATGCGCAGGGATTAGGGCAGGCAAGAGCCATATCAGAGACATGAGGGCCATGCTGAGAACTTGGCGTTTGACCTGTGTGCAGCAAGGAGGCATTGAGGAGTTTACCGAGGGGCACAGCATGGTCAGACCGGTATTTTAGAGAGGTCACAAGAGCAACATTACAAAGGATAGATCAATGGTTAAACTGGAGTCACAGAGACCAGCCAGTGAGAAGGCTGTCTATGGGGCATTGAATCGGGTCAAAACTAAGACAGAAGTAATGGAAAAGCATGCCACTGGGAAAACTGACAGGTTACACTTGAGGAAAAATCATGGCAGACTAAGAAAGGGAAAGTCTATCATGATTTACAAGGTTCTGATTTGAGTCAGGGGCTGCTGGAGATGAGAAATATGAAAGAAGGAATAGATCCTAAGGGAAAACAGATCTCAGCGCAGATTTGAATATAATAAGTTTGAAATTCCTATGGGCATCTAAGCTCAGGTATTGCATATCTAATAAATATCAACGTCAGGATCCAACCTCAGTTCTACTGGACTCTAGCCTATGCTCTTCTTATAGATCCCATATCTCCCTAGAGATAACTAGGAAATAAAACTGTGTAATAAGGTAATTATAAAACAGGGTATGAGATATGTGCAGAGGCAAGAGTTGACGCCATATATTCATGGAAGCAAGCTATTATCTATCAATTTATAAATATTTTTTTCTCTTATGAGACTTTCTTTTACAGAAAGTCTTTTTACAGAAATATTACATAAATAACTACCTGTGAGGTAACATCTTTATAAGCAATGTGCAATCAAGGAGGATTAATTTAGACTCTTAGCCATGTGTTGGAATTCTATCTTCTCTTTCTTCACCCAGCACAGAGTTGAGTGCCAGAAGCTCTGGACAGAGACTCCTGAGGGTCATACTGATGAGAATGATGTTAATAAAAATCAAGGAAAATGGAAGGTTTCAACAGATTCAAGTATTTATTCCTCTAGCAGAATTCTATCCTTAATACTCTCTCATTTTCAAGCAAGTGGTTTTTTTTCCTTTAAAAATGATCTGTGTAATGCAAACTTTCTTATCTTTTCAAAGATAAGATTTAATGAAGACAAAAGACTTCAACATTGGAGCTTTAAATGAGATTTAAAGATTTAAATGAGGGTACAGATTTCCACATTAGAGGAGAGATATTAGTTAGAATTTTAAGGCGCAAAATAGGCTGAAAGATTTATGATAGCACTTAGAAACACAAGCCTTCAGACTGCGTGCCCAAGCATGACCAAAGAGCAGGTAATAACAGATCTCATTAGACGCTGTTTATTTAATTTAACATTATTCTCTCAGAGATGTTTTACCTGCTGGGTAGAGCTAAATTTTTTTGGTAGTCTAAATAATGCCCAAATACACAAAAAATATTTTTGTGATAACAAAGGGCTAGAAATGCAAATTCAAAAAGTCACCAAATCATCCCAACTCAGTGGAGTGTTCTGGAGCTATAGTTGTTAAGTTTTCTGCATCTGTTCCCTTCTTCCATTAAGAGCTTGGAAACAAGTCATACCTACTAGCTCATAAAGAATCCTAGAAAGGGAATCCACCATGGAAGACACTAAGCCTCCCCATTATTTTTCTCTCCTTGTATTTGTTTTCTTTTTCCCTTCCTATTGCTACCATACACACCACATACACACACACACACACACACACACACACACACACACACACACACACCTCTCCCCACCCCCTTTTTTAATGCAAAGTATCTTCAACTTTTATTTGAGAGAAGCATAGTAACATTCAAATGTAACTTAAATTAAAAAAGACTCACCCAGAAGTCCCCAGTTCTCATTTACTTTTCATTTTCTTTAAGCTTTGCAGGTATAGATCGTATTTCATTTGTGCTTTGTATCTTCATTAAAAAAATTTTGAGCCCCTTCTATGGGCCACACACTGAGCTCCAAGAGTAGAGGTGTCACCTCACTTTTCCTGGTCTCCTGGAAGAAGATGGTGGCTCCTGAGGGCAGCTCTGTCCCTTTCTTGAGCTCCCCAGCTCAGACCTGAGCCTGTCTTCCTTCCCCAATACCAACAGTGTCCTGAACCTAGGGGCTCTGTTGGGCCCTGGCCATGGGTCCTTGTGAGGTGCTGGGGCTAGAGGCGGGTGGGTGCCTGGGGTATCTCTGGGCTTGGTGATTAAGCTGGAGGCCATTTCCTCTCCTTCATGAGAGGCAAATATCATTTCCCCAGCTTTCATCCAAGAGGAAGCTTTGAACAGGGTCTGCTCCTGGCTTCTGACATCCAGGAGCTGCACCGGGTGATCAGGACTGAAAGCAGGTGATTCTAGAGCTGCCTGAGCACTCAGAGAAGCAAAAGGTCACAGTAGTGAGGCTCATGCACCTCTGGCCAAAGTTCCAGGAGCTCAAGGTGGGAGCTGGCCTGCCCCAGCAGAGCCAAGAATGTAGAAGTCTGGAGGCCTGAGGCAGCCTCTGGCTCTCTCCCCTTCCAGGGGCTGAGGGGTGAGGTAGAAAGCTACCCAGAAACGCAGGGACAGAGATGAGTCCTCACCCCACGTGCAGGTTATGTCTCTCTTCTCCTTCCTTCCTCCTTCCCCTTCTTCTTCCCCTTCTCCTTTTAGGGTCTAATGTTTTAAAGAATTCCATGCATGTACTTGAGATTAAAGCAACTTCTGGGTAGAACTGTACAGAACAAGAGACACCAGTGTTAATGATTTCACATAGAAACAAATATCCTTGAATATTCAGGTGAGAAAAATAAAAGACTCTTGTGGAGAGACTACATGGCACATATGCCCACTTAATTTTCTGTTTATGTCACTTCTGTCTTCATCCAAAATAGGTTATAAAAAATGGTCACATTTACTTAAGGTTTGTATATATTTAAAATATAATTAATAATTCATTATTCAATAGGACAATGAATTTAAACCTAGTGAAGCTATCAGCTTTTATTAAACATTTTTACAGCTAAGATGGTCAAGACAAGAAATTAAATTTTCCTCTGTGGTTTTGCATTATCTCCAATATGAATATGGAAGTAATACTGTTGAGCTGAAAATGTTGCTCTATGATGAAAATTTCTGTGCACAATGCTAATAGATTGATAGTGGTTCTGAAAATCCTGATGAGTTACGATAATAATCTGCAAAAATCTGTTTTGAAATTGACAATATGGTCTAAAATCTTCTTGTTAAAAATTACTTCAAGAATCACGGAGCAACTGGAGAACCAAACTTTAGGAAAAAGGTGTCAGTGAAGCATGGAAGGTAACCAGGAACAGCCTTGGAGATGTTTAGACCACCCAGAAAAGGCCCCTCGTTTGACCCTAATATAACTCTGGAATTCTCTTTGATGCTTAAAACATTGGAAACAATTGCTTATACTTGGGAGATGAGATAGTAAGATTTTTAATTCTCCATTATTTTCTGGGAACTTTTAGCCAAAGATACAAACAGCTACTCATTCTTCAGAGTCTTTCTCTTCCCAGCTTCATAAGGGCCTCTGACGCCACTGCCCTTCCAGTCATGCAGAACTTCATACAGAAATGAAGCTTCCCACTTGTTTTTGACCTTCCTCTGTCCCATCCTCTATGTTCTGTCAAATTTTAGGGTACGTCAATGCTAGCAGCTCTGAGTTAAAACAAGTGTTGGCAAACATTTTTTGGTAAAGTGCCAGACAGTAAATAATTTGGTCTTTGTGGGCCACACAGTGTCTGTCAAAACACTCAACCCTGCTACGATAGCACAAAAGTAGCTACAAACAATATGTAAATGAACAAGTGCGGCTGCGGTTCCAAAAAAACTTTATCACGAAATCAGGCAACAGGCAGATTTGGTCCAAGGGACCATACTTAGCCAACTACTGAGCTAGAGCATGGGTTCCTCTTTCTCCACACCTACTGTTACGTCCTAACAAACTCTCACTAATTCCCACTTGTAAGTATCACTTGCTCTTTTATCCACTTTCATTTCCTGTCTGTCCCCAGCCAAAATTTCCTTGTGTTGTCATAGTAATCTTCTTCAGGCGTAACTCACTTATCTTGTTCCCCATAGAGAAAACCCATCTGTGAGCCTCAGATTATCTATAAAACTGAGTTTTATGGTCTTTGCAGAGTAAAGTCCCACCCGGTTTCATATCTCATCCCTGATACTTAAGGGTGATACCTGTCCTTAAAATAGTCGTGATCCTTCTTTTACTTTCTCTTCTGCTTAGGATAGTCTTTTCTCTACTTTTACTTGTCCAAATCCTATCTGTAATTGAAGGTCTTCACTCCCTTTTCAACTACTCATGACTTACCGTTTTGTATAGTCTACAGGGGAGAGCTAAAATTATGTGTATACAGGGGACCACCACGGGAAACAAATTGAGATTTAAAAAGAGCCAGTGGGGGTGGGAGGCACCTGGGTGGCTCAGTTAGTTAAGCATCTGACTCTTGATTTCGACTGAGGTCATGATCTCAGGGTCATGAGACTGAGCCCCGAGTCAGGCTCTGCGCTGGATGTGGAGCCTGCTTAAGATTCTCTCCCTCTGCCTCTGCCCAACCCCCACCCAACCACCCGTTCACACCAGTGGCAGAATTTCAGGAATTAATTATGCTTAGGGGACAGGAGGAGAGTGGTGTAAGAGACAAAACCACCATCACCGGGAAGACGGGGGGAGAATCAGGAAGCACTGCATAGTAAATTAACATCTAGATGAATCATCATGTTTAACATTCAAGTATCATTTCATTGAATGAATGCACTGTAACATACTTAATTTAAAATACCCCAATATTAGCAATTCAAGTTGTTCTGTGTTTTTTACTATTGTAAACAACAATGTGAATAAGAAGTCTATTTATTTATTTAACAAATACTCGAATAATTGCTTGGTGACTGCCATGTGTCAGGCAGTGTACAGAGTCATCTATGTAATTGACAGTTCTTAATAATCTGCTATCCGGGAAATAACCCCTGAAGTTGGGCTTTCTCTCTAATGCCTGAAGTTATAGTATTAATGGGAACATTTTACCACAGGATTGACTCATGCTGAGGAACTCAGGGGTAAGAACACTGACAGACCTGTCCTGTGGGAAAATGAGGAATACTAGTTGAGAAAATAACCCAGAAGATGATAATCTTGTTATGTTAATCTTTTGGTTTTAGATGCTCCAGGGAAGAATCAGAAAATATATATATTTGTGTGTGTGTGTGTGTGTGTATGTGTGTGTGTGTGTGTGTGTGTGTATATATATGTATATATATTATAGTACTCAGTGTATTTGTAGAATATAATAAGATAGCATCATCTAGATCACAGGGGAAAATCCCACTCCACAGGTTTTTAAGATTAAATGCTTCAGGAAATGAAACAGGCCTGATTTGCAAATGGAGATTGTTGATTTATCTTGAAAACACATCCATGACTCAATTTCCCTGATGTTACACAATGTGTAGTGCCAATGACGAAGGAGACCTTTGGTCTTGAGAATCATTCCAGGAATAGAGGAAAGTTGATTATATTAAAGAGATAAACTGAATTGATAGAGGTAAATGAAAGTCTAGGGTGAGTAAGGCACAGAGAGAAATGAGTTGATTAGAAACTAGAAATTAGTAAAATTGACAGTTAAAAGAGCTTTGTAAGTGGGAAAAATGTCTTGATTTCTCCTTGGTGGCTACATTTATCATCTTTTTAGATTTTTTAGTTTTGGAGTTTGGTAGCAAATGGATAGCACTGAGGGCAGAAATCTTTAGTTGTCTAAAAATTTTGAGTAAATTCAATGAACTTATGTGTTAACCCCGTAATCCAGTTACCTCAACTCTCACTAGAGGAAAAGAAATGCATAAGGATGTCTGTGGAAATTCATTCATTTTAGCTGAAGATAGCCTTATGTTCAGAACGAAGACAAAAATAAATGCTGGCCTACTATGACAACAAATTCCAGATATTACAACATAACAAGGGAAAACATTATTTCAATGAGTGAAGATGGTCAGGGACAAGAGCAGTGAAGACTATGGGTCAGTCGTCTGGGCCTTGCTCAGCTGAAGGGCTAGCATCTCTTCAGTCTCAGCAGATTGCTACCATGCAAGACTGCAGGATCAGGGTGATAGATCTGATACTCGAAGGAAAGATGAGTCACCAGATGCAGAAGATCTGATCGAAAGTTTGACAGCTATAAAAAAATGCTGGTAGCTTTCTTGCTAGTGATGAAGTTGCTCCCGTTAGGCCAGTGGCTCTGTCACTGTCAGCTTATTTGTATTTAGGTGAACACATTATTTCCCTAAATCTCAATATTTCTATTGGTTAAAAAAAAAGGAGGGGTATAGGAAAACTTCTGAAACTTCATGGAACTGCAATAGTTACCTGAAGGAGAACTCCATGTATATTAATCACCTCAGGCTGCCATCACAAAATGCCATAGCCTGAGTAGTTTGAACAACAGAAACGTATTTTCTCATAGTTCTAGAGGCCGGAAGTCTGAGCTCAGGGTGCCAGCATGGTTGGCTCTGGTGAGAGTGCTCTTCCTATTTAACAGATGGCCATCCTCTTACTGTGCACTCACATGGCCTTTCCTTGGCAGGTGTGGTTGAGAAAAAGCTCTCTCTTCTTCTTTTCATAAGGCCACCTATCCTACTGTTTTAGCACTCTACCCTTACGGCATCATTTAACCTTCACTGTGTCCTAAAAGCCCCATTTTCAATTACAGTCACGTTAGGGGTTGGAGCTTCAACATATGAATTTGACAGGGACACCATTCAGTCCACTGCACCATGTAAGTTCCAAAGACTCACTGGGCTCGGTTCAATTTGTGAATGCTTTCAGTCCTGGTATATGTGAGTCATAGAGATGTCAAAGAACTCAGATAATGGAGTGTGTTCACAAAAAATATGCAAAATAGGTCATTCTCCATTTATTAATGGATGCATGAGGTCATTCAACTTCCCTATGCAGAAAAATAAAACAAAACCAAAAAAAAAAAAAAAGATTGGGGAAAATATTAAAAATCAACCTCTTCAGAGCACTGGAAAACATCCAATGGCAAGCAAGAACTTGAGGAGTACTTGTTCATGAAAAACTACTACTGCATTGTGAGAAAAAACAATGAGCTTTTGGGCTTCTTGCCTAGAGGATTTCTCTGCTCCCAAGTTCCAGCAGTAAAATTCTACTGGCCAGAGGTGGTGAACTTGGTTTTGGGTAGGTGGTAAAGCAAGTAGAAATTTAATGAGGAAATTTTGGAAGCAAGAGGACCATAGAAAGGCTGATATAATTCACTCTCTGGCTGACTGCTAAACTGCATATGCATGTGGAAGACACTAGAGAATCTGGCAAAAATCAAAAGCCTGGGGAGACTTGTAAACTTGTTACGCCTTTGAATGAGTTCCTCAACCCCCACACACAGCTTGGGTGGCAAAAGGTGGAAATCTTGGCGGCTTGAGGAGTTTGAGTACAGTCTCTGCACAAACTATTGGCTGACCATTCGAGTGAACAGATGTAGGGGAGACTCCTAGAGAATTAAGGATAAAAAACAAAAACCAAACAGCATAGCCTTTAGCAATTGCACACCACAAAGAAAACAGATCTTTCACCTTGTGTCCATGCATGTTAATAGCTTACTAAAACACAAAAACTAACTCTGAGAAGGAAACTTAGAACCCAGAATCATTATAATGCATTATTTAAAATGCCTACTTTTAAGGCAAAAATTACTAGACCCACACCTTTGGGGAGGAGTGAAGAAAAAGGAACATTTGTGCACTGTTGGTGGTTATATGAAATGGTGTAGGTACTCTGGAAAACTATATGGCGCTTCCTCAAAAAATTAAAATAGAACTACTGTGTGATCCACGATTTCCCTTCTGGGTATATATTCAAAGGAAACGAAAACAAGATATCAAAGAGATATCTGCACCCTCATGTTCATTACAATATTATTTAGCACGGCTAAGACATGAACACAATCTAAGGGTCTGTCAACAAATGAGTGAATAAAGAAGATATGACAAGATATGATGCATATGTGTGTTTGTGTGTGTGTGTGTGTGTATACACATATGTATGTGTGGAATATTATTCAACCATGAGGAGGAAAACCTTGCCACTTGTGAAAATATGGATGGAACTTGAGGGTATTATGCTAAGTGAAATAAGCCAGACAGAGAAAGACAAATAGTGCACAATATCATGTTTATATGGCATCTACAGAAAAAGTCAAACTCAGAGAAACAGAGAATGGAAAAGTGGTTGCCAGTACTAAGAGGTGGGAAAATAGGGAACGTTTCATAAAAGGGTATAAACTTTCAGCTATAAGATGAAGAAGGCCTGAGCAGCTAATGAAAAACATGGTGACTGTAGATGATCAAACTGTATTGCATAACTGAAATTTACTGAGAGTAGAACTTGAATGTTCTCACCAAAAAAAAAAAAAAAAAGTCAAGTGAAACATGCTTCATGGCCCAGATGTTGGATTTAGCAAAAACTTCAAAGCAGCTATTAGAAATATATTCAAAAAAAAGAAATATGTTCAAAGAATTAAACAGAAATATAATAAGAAAAAAATGAACAAGTAGAAATCCTAATAGAGAAGTGAAAATTATTAAAAGAAAAGGATCCATAAAAATCCCGGAATGGAACAGAGGCAATAACTTCTCTGACATCAGCCATAGCAACATGTTTCTAAATATGTATCCTAAGGCAAGGGAAACAAAATAAAAAATAAACTATTAGGACTACATCAAAATAAAAAGCTTTTTCACAATGAAGGAAACCATCAACAAAACAAAAAGGCAACCTACTTAATGGAGAAGATATTTGCAAATGATATATCCAATAAGGGGTTAATATCCAAAATACATAAAGAATTTATACAACTCAACACCAAAAAAAAAACAAAAACAAAAACCCAATCTGTTTAAAAATTGGGCAGAGGAACTGAATAGACATTTTTCCAAAGAAGACATACAGATGGCCAATCAAGATGCTCAATATCACTAACCTTCAGGGAAAGGCAAATCAAAACCACAATGAGATATCACTTTATACATGTAAGAATGCCCAAAATCAGAAAGACAAGATATAACAAGTGTGGAGAAAAAGGATCACCTGTGCACTATTCGTGGAAATGTATATTGGTGCAGCCACTGTGGAAAATAGTATTGGGTTTCCTCAAAAAATTAAAAATTGAATTACAATATGATCCAATAATTCTACTACTGGGTATTTACTCCCCAAAAAACTCCAAAAACATTAATTTGAAAAAATAAATGTACCCCTATGTTTATTGCAGCATTATTTACTAGAGCCAAGATATGGAAGTAACCTAAGTGTCCACTGACAGACAAATGGATAAAGATGTTATTCTACATATACATATATACAGAATATAGAATATATACATTACATATATATAGAATATTACACAGACATAAAAAGGATGAGATCGTGCCACTTGTGACAACATAGATGGACCTAGAAGGTATTATGCTAAGTGAAATAAGTCAGACTGAGAAAGACAAATATGGTATGACTTTACTCATATGTGGAATCCAAAAAACCAAATGAATAAACAAAGAGCATAATCAGACCTATAAACAGAGAACAAATGGGTGGTTGCCAGAAAGGAGGGGGTGGGAGGATGGGAAAAACAGGTGAAGGGGAGTGGGAGGTACAGGCTTTCAGTTATGGCATGAATGAGTCGTGGGAATAATAGGCCCAGCCTAAGGAATAGAGTCATGATGTTATAACAGCATTGTACAGTGACAGAGAGTAACTATACTTCCAGGGAGCACAGCAGTAACATATAAACTTGTCAAATTACTATGTTGTACACCTGAAATTAGTATAATGTTGTGTGTCAACTATACTCAAAAAAAAATAATTTTTTAAAAAAGATCAAATGGCAATTCTAGAGCCTAAAAATGCAATAACTGAAAATTTGAATTAACTTGATAGGCTAACTAGCGTATTTGAGATAGCATAAGAAAGAATCCACTAGGGGCGCCTGGGTGGCTCAGTCGGTTAAACCGTTGAACATCGGTCTTCGGCTCTGGTCGTGGTCCCAGGGTCCTGGGATCGAGCCACATCTGCCTTTGGCTCGGGGCATGATCCCGGGGTCCTGGGATCAAGCCCCGCATCAGGCTCCCTGCCTCTCCCTCTCCTCCCAGATCCTGCTCTCTCCTGCTCTCTCGCTCTCTCAAATAAATACATAGACCTTTTCAAAAAATTTTAAAATAAAGGCATGTCCAAATAAAAATGGAAGGAATTTATTGCTAGCAACTCTGTGCTACAAGATATGCTAAAGGAAATCCTTCAGGCTGAAGAAAAATGATAACAGATCATATCCCAGATGCACAAGAGATGGTAAATACATATGTAAAAAAAATATATTGGTGAATATGTACACTAATCTTTGCTTCTCTGATTTTTTTAAAAGACATATAATTGTCTGAAACAAAAATTAATTTTAAAAGTAAAACAAACACTCTACTGTTGGGTTTATAATGTTTAGGGATGTGTTATATGTGAAAACAATAGCATAAAGTTGGGTTGGGTGAGCTATTCTAATATAGAGTTCCCATTCTTTACTGGAATCAAATATATTGCCACAAGTCAAAGACAGATATACTGAATACCATAAAGCAATTATTAAAATAATAACAAGAAGGTACGCCTGGGTGGCTCAGTCGTTAAGTGTCTGCCTTCGGCTCAGGTCATGATCCCAGGGTCCTGGGATCGAGCCCCGCATCGGGCTCCCTGCTCCGCGGGAAGTCTGCTTCTCCCTCCCCCACTCCCCCTGCTTGTGTTCCTCCCTCTCTTGCTGTGTCTCTCTGTCAAATAAATAAATAAAATCTTTGGAAAAAAAAATAAAATAATAACAAGAAGAAACACAGGTGAAAATTTAATAGACAAATTAAAACGGTAAAAGACCATTTATTGTCTGGTTCCATATATATGAAATTCAAGAAGAGACAAAACAGTAGTGACAGAAAGCAAATCAGTGACTTCCTGCAGTCAGTGTGGGTGGCAGAGACTGACCATAAGAGGACATGAGGGAAATGTTGGGAACGGACAGAAGTGTTCTAAAACTTGATTTTGGTCCTGGTTTCATGACTGCATGTATTTATATGGATGAATTTTATTTTATAAAAATTATACCTCAATAAAGTGTCAAAGAAGAAAGTAGATTGAATTATAAAGTTATTAAGGTCTTCTAAATATTATGTGTGTGTGAGCATATGTGTTGTGTGTGTATATATGTTTTCATGACTTTCATTTCTTCTGTGTAATATTTTATTTTATTAATAACTACTAATATAAATAATATTTTAGTAATATCAACATATTATTTATTAATATAAATATTAGCTAATATAAAATAATATTTTCTCCCCCTTCAAAATCTCTGAACTTTTGCTTATACTACAGGCAAAAAGCTAACTTAAAAACTATTTTTGTGCCTGCTTCATAAGTGGCTCAAAATCGTACAGTATTCTAGTGGAGAACTGAGGGCTGCAAGTTGGCCTTTGCGACTGTTGATGAGCACAGAGCCTGCTGAACTCTGGTCTCACGATGTGAGAGTGTGGCCTGTGGTATGCATTTTAATCTGCGGCAGGATCCACTGTCACACTGCACACTTCCCCGTGGAGCAGCACAGCAGGAACACGGCCAGGATACCTGCCCTTACTGTTAGCCGTGACTGTGGTGGTGGTCACGAAAGCACTGTTGACAGTGGCGGTGACCCAGCAGTGCCATGAATGGTGGCAACGGCCGCTGGAGCAAGCACGGGAACAGTGGAAACATTATAAAAAGGCAGCAGGCCACCATATAAATACTTACGTACATCCCCTCTATTCCCTGAAGTCCTCTGCCCATTCAGCATTGCCCTTGGCTTTTAGACAGTAGCCCAGCCACTCTCTGCAGCTTTTCTCACAACACAGATGGAAAAGGTCAGTCCCGTTGGCACCTCGATCCGGCTCTCCCGTCTACCTCCCATACTGCACAGAAGCCTCCTTTAGTCAACCAGCTCATTATGTGTTGACATTTCACTCTGTGTACGGCAAGAAGGTCCTGAGAAGGAAACACGAATCTGGCCATACTGCTGCTTAATCCTTAAGATTCTCATTGGAAAATACTGCTCCAGTATGCTCCATTGTGGGCTTGTGCCATTTTGTTATGTTTTATTTTGTTTTATAGATAGAACAATGCTTTTTTGGTTTGGGCACCGTGTTGCCTGGGGAAAAAAGGGAAATGTCTGTTATTGCTTGCTAAACATCTACCATGTAACCAGCCAAACCACAGGAGCTAATCTCAAATCGGGGAGTTAACTTCTCAAGGAAGGAACCCTGTGGCTCACATTCCTTTCAAACATGGCCTCCCGAATCTCCGTGCTTTTTCATCTAACTTTTCTGTGTGTACTTCAATATGTACAGCCTAGTTTTGAATTTAGTGCTATTGCAACCTAGGTGTTTTATCTGAATTTTCTTTAAAAGGAGACACAGCCATCACTTTGGATTCTTTTGTCTAAGTGCCAAGTAGATTGGGGTCAGACCACATTTTCAAGGTGTGTTATTTATAAGTTGCTTTGCCACTTAACTTTGTGTTATTTCTGCTTAACTCCTTCTAGAAGTAGCATTCATCCATATATTCATTCTTCCAATAAACCTTTTAAAATACTTCCTACGGGCTCTTTTAAGGTACTAGTCCTTTTTAAGGCACTGAAGAAATAAAGATAAAAATATATAAGGTAGAGATCTTATCCTTAAATAACCTACAGTCCAGTACAGATTCTGTCCATCAGAGTACCAGAAGCAAATAAATTCAACACTTAAATGGGATAGCTGAGAAGAGCTTAACGAAGACACTATTTACAAAGAACTAATGGAAAGCAAAAGGGAATGATAAGTACCTCACAGCAAGTTAAGATAAAAAATCCATTACCATTTGCTAAGACAGAGGAACATGGGTTGCACATGTACTGTACATGAGAGGAGACCCATGGCTATAGAAGAGAAGGATGTGGCAGGAACTGTATTCTCAGGTTGAGAAATACAGCCACCGAAAACTTGTGGCCAGCAGGAAGAGAGCTGGTGAATTAACTGCCTTGCTTCATCCCACCCTGACGTCTCTTGTGAGCACCTCCCATTGGCCAAACCCAACTGGAAGCAAGGGGCAAGGGACTGTATAGTTGCTATAGTCCATAAAAGTAGGCCTCTCAAGACAAAGGGCATTAACAAGAAAATGTAGAGTGAATCTGAGGGACAAGTAGAAAATATCTAGAATACAGAGATACCTGGCAATAAAACCTTATCATTGGATTTGCTTTAGAAAAGAACTGACATGGTTAGTTATATAATCTAATTAACTGACCCATCTCTCTGTGATAGATTTTATTTGCAGAAAGCATATACTAAGGAATCCATGAATTCATAAAATCAGAGGTAGTAAGAAGGCTGATTATTAGCTCTTACTGTTTTTTTTTTTTTAAGATTTTATTTATTTATTTGACAGAGAAAGACACAGCGAGAGAGGGAACACAAGCAGGGGGAGTGGGAGAGGGAGAAGCAGGCTTCCCGCGGAGCTGGGAGCCGGACGCGGGGCTCGATCCCAGGACCCTGGGACCATGACCTGAGCCGGAGGCAGACGTCTAACGACTGAGCCACCCAGGTGCCCCTAGCTCTTACTGTTTTTAAAGTAACCATGTCCATATAATATGACAATACAGTACAACTGTCCATTTTTCTAAGATCCGTCCACACTTCAATTTTAATTGTACTAGACAAATGCTAAATATATATGAAAAGAGTATATAAAGAGAAAAGAAGAGGTAGGAAGGAGGTCAAAAGAAAACAAAGGAGAGGAGAGAGATCCCGGGCCAAGGATGGCCATGAAAGGAAAACACTTTGTACAACTGTAGATAATTTTGAATAACCCTAACTTTATCAGAAGTCACCCTCTGCTTAGAAACCTCAAGTTCTAGCAAACAGCAATCCTTTTACCTCCTTTACTTCCTCTGCCTTTTCTTTTTATTCTGCTATTAATCTGAATTCCCATCTGTCTTTTCTTCTTCTTGCTCTACACAATGTCATCCAACGAGGAGCTCCAACTCTCACGGTGGCAGTTATTACTCCGTATCTGTGGATTAGAGTTAGCCTTCATCTCTCCCCCAAGATTAAGAACTATATAGCCAAGAAATTATTGAACATCTCCACTTGGATGTCAAACGTGTACTTCAAAATACCACCGATTTATCCAAACCAGAAACTCAGCACTGTCACTGAATAGCCTTCCCTCCCTTTCACCCTTATCTCCAAATCCAACCAGGGGTTGATTTCTTTAGGTTCTTACAGGTTCTCTGACCCCATGGTTTTCTTACCTTTCAGCATCTGTAAATACTCTTCACACTTCCATTACCTTTTCCATGCAGCCTCACTTCCCCCAACCCTGTACTTTACCAGGTGAATTCCAACTCAAAGCTCTAATGTTCAGCCTAAACCTTGGATCACCTCTCAAGTCTGATTTGGATGCCCTTTTTATGTGATATTAATTTAGCATCTTAAAATCCCCTTACCACAACATTTTCAAACTACATTAAATGGCCTTGTTTCATAACAGTTGACTCTTGAACAACACAGGTTTGAACTATGCATATCCACTCAGACACAGATTTTTCCAATAAATACAGTACAGTATCTATCTAACTTCCTATCTGTCTGCCTATCTATCTATCCATCAATCTGGTAGATGTATTTTCTCTTCCTTATAATTTTCTTAATAATATTTTCTTTCCTCTAGCTTACTTATTGTAAGAATACAGCATATAATACATGCAACATACAAAATATGTGTTTGTCGATTGTTTACACTATTGGTCAGGTTTCCAGTCAACAGCTAGCTATTACTAGCTAAGTTTTAAGGGAGTCAAAAGTTATATATGGATTTTTGACTGTGTGAGGGTCAGCATCCCCATCCCCTCCATAGTTCAAGGGTCAACTGTATGTTTATTTGTTAGATTAAATCTCCAGGAGGGACAGGGTTATATTTATTTTATTCTTACTACTACCATCATGTCTGGGTCAAAGGAGACCTTCCATAAACAAATATTTAGTTATTTCATCGAAACTTAGAATTCTAATTCTTATGTACAAAAGGGTTTTCCTATTTTAAGTCTTTCTACAAAGTAATTACTTCCTAAGTCCCTTCTACAGGGAAATCAAGCTCTACTTTAGTGAATTCTGGACTAATGTTCGGCATATTGTGTCAAACTAATTCAGACATGTGTCTTTGCCCACTGGAGGCCTCAGACATGAATAACCATATAAAACAGTTCTGCTTATCACAGTACACCCTTTCCAGGGCCTAGGTTGATTCACGGGTAAATCATCCAAACAAAGGCTGGACAATATATCCATTTTAGAACCAGTGTTTGATCTGAAAATTCGATATGAGGCTGCTAAAGGGATGATATTCTGATTCTAGAGTATGCACTTAAATTTGTTGGGAAGGCACCTCAGCTGACCCCTCTCACTTGTACTCTGGGTTATCCAAAGTTACAAAGACTTTACAAATCCCTTTGACCTCTTCAAGAACAAAACCTATCTTTCGAACTAAATACATTTTGAAATTGCACAGCAGCAATATGGGGCACCTGGACTAATGAGCTTACTCTGAAAAATCTCTTGGGGAATAAAGTGCAGCTGAACCATGCACTGTATTAACAAGCTGGAACTTGGGTTAAATTTGACTATTGATTCATTCTCTGGCATCATCACCTGTAAGAATCTTTGCCTCTCTTTAACCTTAGCTGAAGCCACAAACATTGTCTGATCTTGCTGACACCTGGGCTGCACTCAGAATGATGAATGTAAAAGCTTTGGAAAGGTAATAAAGTCACAATATCCATAATCTGAAACCAACTCAATGAAAAGCCGTGAATCAACTTGAAGATTTGGTAAGCACAGGGCCAGCTAGCAGCCTAAATATCTAACGTCTAAAGCGACCTGCTCAAATGAAGAGGAGATAAAAGGACATTTAGGTCACACAGTGAATATACACGAAAGGCATTTTCTTGGGTTACTATTATTATTATTATTATTTTGGTGGTGGTGGTGGAGGAGGAAGAAATTGGCCTCAGTCCGTCTTATATTCCCTTTTACATTTATATTATCTAAAGACTCTTTAATGGGGCATTTAGTAAATCAATCAATACCTATTGGGTACCTAGTGGAGGAAAATACAGTAGGAGGGGCTATTTTATGAAGAATTATTAAATTATTAAAATTTAGGTAGAGGCAACTGATACTTGAGAGTAATAATAATAACAGTAATAACCCCAGTCTCCTTCCTACTCACACATCAGAGTCAAGCAAGAACCCTTCAGGGACTTCATTCTAGAATCGGCTGCCCCCAGAGAACCAGATTCAATGTATCTGGAGTGAGGTTCAGAAATCTCAGTTTAAAAGCCCTCTTGAACACCTAATATAGGAGATATGTCTCTCTCTAGATTGTAGATTCCATGAGCCTCTGTATCAAATCAGGTAATAAAAAACCAACTTGTTATTCCATGTTCTTTCAGATCTTACAAAAGTGGCCTCCTATAATTTTATTTTTACATAATGTAGTGAAATTCAATATAGCTAACTGCATATATACCTATATACATGCATATATATACATAGTGGATGTAGATATAGGTACATATATATACATCTTTCTATCTATCATAGATCTATCAATTTGCCCACCTCATTATTCAATACCATGTAATTTCTACTATGACAACTCCTTCACTGATTTAGTGCTACAAAGCAGCGTCTCCCTCCTAGAGAGTTATCTCATGTGTAACTAGTGCATGCTATGTAATGCTTCTCCTTTTTGCTTTATCTGACAAGGTGATGAAATTTAAGCTCAGGAGCAATAATTTCTTCATTTGGGAGATGGCTCTATTTCCCACTGCTAGTCCTTAATTGGCTCTTTAATTTTATGATTCTATTGTATACATGCTTTTAATTATACACCTTTTACATCTCCTTTGGAAATAGATGTGACATCATTATAAATGCATGAAATACGGGTAGAGGTGAATCAGCCAGCATGAGAGAAATGTTGGGACAGAGAGCCAATTCAGTTATTACCATGCTCGACTAAACGGATTTGCGATTTTGATAGTATCTTGAAACTGGTAAATAATGGAAAATTTTTATAACTCAACTTTCACTAAGTTTTTTGCCTTCCAGAGTCACAAATATATAACAAAAATCGGGGACCCCATCCTATACCTCCATGTGTCCAGTGCCTTAGAAACAACTGCAGAGGGTCCCTAAAAGCTGCTTCTATGTCCTGATGGTTGTTTTCTACCTGACTCCAGACTTTTGTCCTGGACTTCCCAGCCAATGGCCGTTTCTACACTGTCCCACGCAGCTGCAGCTGCCACTCTGTGGGTGCCTCCCCACACTGTGGCTTTCCAGAGCACAGCTAACACAAGGCTGCTCCATATAACAGAAAACTGAGAAAGCTTTAGTCTGCCATAAGAAAATCACAATGCAAAAAAAAAAAAAGAAGAGTGAGAGAGAGAGAGACAGAGAAATGTAGAAGTATTTTTCATCATGGCCCTCCACAGTAAGTTCTACTGCTGGCCCCTCTCTCGTTTGTCTCTGGCTGGCCATGATATCATGCTAGGATGCTAACCTGCCCAGCCCAAGTGGCCTCTCACATGAGCCTCCCCACCTCCATTCCAAGACCTCTAGCTGAAATGAATTTATAATAATATCAGTTGAGATGGAAATTGTTCCAATGAAAACTCCCCTTTCCATTATTAAATGAAATATTAGTATCACATTTGGAAGCATCTGTTTTTTTATTCAGTGAGTAGATATTGTTCATGGGCAAAGGAGGCTCTGCTGACAGGCATCTTCTGAGGAAAAAAAACTTTTTCTTAGTGGAAGATTCTGAGTCACGTTTGGAGTCTTACGAAGGAGGTCAATTTTCAACTCCTAATGTCATTTGTTAACTGGTTATAGTTTTTTCTATATGCAACTCTGAGGGCTTAAAGAGAGACCTCACTTGAAAAAGCTCCTTTTAGAAAGTGCTTGAGAAATTTTAGAAACATAACTGCTACACTGAAACCCACGTGCGGAGTAACACAGAGAGGTAAGACTGAAGTCTTCCAACCTCAGGACCGAGCACAGTGTGTTGGCTGTGTACCGGGACACTCAGACATAACAGATGAATTTGGATATGTGTATACAGCCTGTCCATCAGCAGTACCTTGAACTTCAGGGCAGTCTTGAGCAGTACTAATACTTTGTATTAGAGAAGCCAATAAAGAGAAACCAGTACTATAGAGAAGTAGTTTCTCTGAGGTGGCTTTTGAACCTTAAACTAGCTTCAGGAAGAAGTGCAGAAGTGTCTGTGGGCACAGGGGCCATGTTGATGGGTTGAGCTCTCTTGCAGCTCAGCCAGCCCCAGATGCCTGGGCAGCACATATCTTTAAGTATCTGGGTCAGGAAAGGAGCAACAGGGTGACCTAACTTGAAGCAGCTACGATCATTCATGCCTGAAAGCCAGTGAGATCACCCCCTAAGGATTCCTGGAAAGAATCAAAATTTGCTGGATATCTGCACAGGGCTTTGCAGGGGACCACAGGTCACAGAGTGTGTAGGAGGGCATACATGATTTTTATGTAAATGTGACCCAATTAATATCCCTAGGCTGGTGTGGTCTGAAGAAACAATGCTTACATAATTTCTACTGGCTCTGGCAAAGTCTTAGCCATTGTTTTTTTAGATAGTCATAGATAGGGCAGCAGGAGCTGATTAATGCAAAGTAGTCAAACCTGGGTGAAAAGTTGTATCTTAAGAATGCTGATTAAGAGCTTTTTACCACTCTGTAAGTAATTATCTACTACTCAGTCACAGGGCTCTTCTCCTGGTTCCGGCTTTTCGATGGCTTCATTACTGATTTAGACTAAATAAATAAATACTATGTGTGTGCATGTATGTGTGTGCATGTGTATATTATGTTCCCATGGCAAATATATATATATGTGTGTGTATATATATATGTACTTATATACACACATATACAATTATATTATATATAATATTATAAATATAATATTATATGTAAAAACATAACATGCTATAATATATAACAAATATAAATAATAAATTGTATTGTAATATAAAATAAATATATAACAACTTGTATATAATATATAATAATATAATATATAATTTACTTATTTGCTACAACAGTATACATATTTTTTATTAAATTATTTACTTTGCTGATGACACAAATCTGGAGAGGGCATTTAACAACATAACTGACCCGAAGATTTAATCTAAGCTCACTGACACAGAATGATGAATCAAAACCTGAAAGAGGAAGTCACACGGAGATAAATCCAAAGTAGCTTTTTCTTTTAATTAATTACACAATCATGATATGATGAAATCATGAAACGATGATATGATGGAAGGAAGCTGGTTGCCAGCCCTTGTCCTCACATTAGGTTAGGTCAGTTTAGAAAAACTAGATCTTAAGAGATAACATAAATTCTTTTATCTGTTATATAACTAGGCTTTAAATAGATCACCTCTGGAACCCCTTAAGACTCAACATGATAAGTGTGAAGATTTCTAGCTTTGTTTATTGGGAGAAAGCATGAATTGGATTCAACTGGTATCAATCCAAGGTCTAACATTTATTTAGTAGCTATGTAAACACAAGCAAACTACTTAAATTCTCTGAGTCTCAGTTTCCTCATCTGTAGGACAGAAATCATAATTATTTCCAGAGTTTAAGAAGGTAAAAATAAGATAATGCATATGAAGCACCAGAAAGCAGTCCAACATATAGTAGAAAATAAAAATGTATTCTCTTGTCTCATTTTCCTACTTCATAGTCTTGTTGAAAGAAAGAGAGAGAGAGAGAAGGAAGGAAAGAAGGGAGGGAAGAGGAGGGAGGGAGGGAGGCAGGAAGGAAGGAAGGAAGGAAGGAAGGAAGGAAGGAAGGAAGGAAGGAAGGAAGGAAGGAAGGAAGGAAGGAAGATAAATTTAGGGAGAATTTTCATTGTTCAGAAATTCAAATGAGCCAACAATATTTACTGCCCAAATCCTAACATTACTATTTACGTTATTGTTTACAACTCAGAAAAAGAGTTCCCTAATGATTTTCTTATTCAGGAGTGATTTTCCAAATCAGGTGCTCATATTTTAAGATGCATCTTAACAAATTAGAGCTTATTAAAAGGTACATCCTATGGAGAGAAGGGAGCATTGTGGCAAGCTGTAACATACAAAGCATCACTGAGGAAAATACAGCATATCATAAGAGACAGGCAGGTTATAGAGGGCGAGTAAAAAATTGATAGAACAATTTTTGGTATTGCCAGTCCATGACATCAAATAGGGAATAGTCTGGTTTTATACTGTCTTTGAGAGCCAAGCTAGAACCAAGTAATAAAACTGACAGGAGGGCCAAATTTCAACTCAACATGAAACAAAAATATTGCATCAGCTGGGTAGAGTCTAATACTGAAAAGACTGTCTCATGACTTTATGACTTCCCTACCACTACAGGACTCAAGAAGATACAGATGACCTTTAATCAACATGGGAGAAAAGAATCTGCACTAGGTTAGAAGTTGAACTACATGATATTTAGATTTCCTTGTAACTTTGAGACTCTATAATTCCAAGAAGGAAGTGGGCTGACAAGGATTACATTCTGCAAACCAGTTTCATCAGAATTGCTGTGTTGTGACCTGAAATATGAAGGCGTTTTTCACAAACAATAAGACAGCCTTCTTCCCAGCACAAGAATTTCCCCTGAGGAATTCTCTGATGTTGGCACCTTTTGAAATAGTGCTTTGGCAACATCCATGGGCCTGGAGCAAACATATCCAGACCCCATCTGGTTGGTTTCCTCCTCATCACCGTAACACTTTCTCCTTAGCCAACACACACTACTTGGCTTTAGTAATTAGTTAGAGTTACTGTATATTTATCCAGATTTCCAACTCCGTGATCCCCATTCTCTCATCTCTTACTTTGCATTGCTGATATGCTTGCCTAATGTGGGTACAATCATTTAAGTATATAGTCATCTGGCTCTGGTTTCAACCGCAGATGTTGGGTTATTTTTATTGTTTGGGTCTTTAAGAATGACAGAGGAATGTGGAGAGGGCTGAGAAACTTGGGCACACATTTTGAGATCTCTGTTTTTCTTACCACAGCTAAAGATATAAGCATCTGGGGAAACTGAAAGTTCATGTCCTGGACTGATATCTTTCCCTCCCCAGAGACTGGCTTCTCTTTGCTGCCATTGCAGATCTTGGTGCTTCCTGCAATATTTAGTATTTGAGTGTGCCTTATTTTTAGAAAACTTGATGTGGTGGGCAGTCTTCTAAGATGGCTCCTAATAATCCCCACCTTCTGAGATTTACACCCTTTATAATCCTCCCCCCTTCAGTGAGGCTAGACCTACTAACTTGCTTCTAATGAACAGACTATGGCAGAGGGTTGGGATGTCACCTCTGTAAGTATGTTACAAAAGGATGCAGACTTCCTCTCTTGATGACTTCGATAAGGCAAGCTGCTAGGCCCACCTGGCATAGAACGGAGGCCAGACTCTATCAAAAAAGCCAGCAAGGAACTGAGGACCTCTGTCCAACAACTAATGAGGAAGTGAATCCTGCCAACAAACTGGGAGCTTAGAAGTGGGCCATTCCCCAGTTTAGCCTTGAGATGAGACCACAGCCCTTGCTGACAGTTGAATTACAACCCATGAACCCAAAGCACAGAACCCAGCTATCCATGCCTGATTGCTGGCCCACAGAAATTGTGAGATAACAAATGTGTGTTGTTTTCAGTGACTAAGTTTGGGGGCAATAAGCTGTGCAGAAAGGGATAACTAATACAGTTGTAGTAGATGAAAACCTAAGCTTAGAATACAAATAATTAAGGTGGAAATTACTCATGTTGCTACAGAATTAACTCTAGGGTTCCTTTTAACCTAAGTGCCTTTTAAGAAATTAAAAAAAAAAAAAAGTATTATGTATCTTTGACTATTAAGAATAGAGAAACTTAGAGTTAAAAGAAAATGTCAGTTCTGTTCTAGAGGACTTTCAATTGATTGAATCAGGTCCACTCAGATTATCTAGGATAATCTCTCTTACTTAAAGTCAGCTGTTTACGGATTATAGATATGATTACATATCTACAAAATACCTTCACAACACCTGGGATAATGTGCAGTTGAATCATTGGAGACTATATAAAACTAACCATCACATCACGTAATTCAAAGGTGACATATAAACTGACCATCAATCCTTGAAATCAAAGGAAAATAAAGAGATGTGATTTATAAAAATTTGAAATGTTTGTAATAGTCTAGTGACCATTTCCTGTGAAAATTAAAGCAACTGTTCTGTTTTAGTGAAGCAACTTAAATGTTTAAAAAGTGAACATAAGCCAGTTCTATAATTAAGTTTTAAATGTGTTTTCCCCCCAGAGTGTTATTTATTATATTCAGAACTCTGACAGCCATATTTGAATTAACTCCAATTATACAAAACTATTCAAATATTTAACTTGATAATTACTTTCTAAATTTTCAATTGCTTATACATATTTTATATAATTATTTTATTGATAAAAGAAGGAAAATGTGGTTAAAAATCTGGCAAATTGTCAAAAACATTAATAAATGTTCCTTTGACTTGTTTGCTAGGTCTTAAAACTTATTCTTTATTATCTAGCAAATGAGCTACCTGAGTGAAAAATGGTAGGATAAGGGTTCTTCTCCATTTCCCTGGTCCTACAGACACTATTACCAAAAATAAAAAGTGGCTGGGATAATAAACTTTGGGTAAATTACCTACTGTCACCAAAAATTAAGGCTATTTTATATATCATATATTCACTCGTTTAGCAAATATTTATTAAATGCCAGGCAGGGGTCTAGAAATAGATCCTTGCACATTTATTTTAATCTGGGAAAAAAAGCAAGCAAATAAGCAAGTTTGAATAAACATAATAAAAATGACTGTAATCAGAAGATTGTATTTCTACCAAGTGAAGTAAACCTGATTCACCTGGATCCTTGTTCTTACAAGGATATATCTTCAAATATCCCAAGTGGACAAATTTTATCAGGCATTTACCCTCCCTGAGGGTAAACTCTACCAAAAAAGTGGCTAAAAAAGGGGGCTAGTAGTCTTGCGGGGGGCGGGGGGAGTAAAACAACAAGAATGAAATGCACAAAAACAGTAAATATCTGGGTATACATAATACACTATTCTTGAGTTATTTAAAAATGTACTAGACAGTGAAAAGCAACATCTGCCTGCAAGTTCCAGAATGCCTTGAGATGGGTTACTTCTGAATGGGGTGCACTTTGTTCCTGCAGAAACAGCCTTGAGAGAACAGGGGCTCACAACGGCAACTATGTTGCATCAAGTACTAGATACATGGTGTTAAGGGCATTTTGAGATACTTTTGTTATTAAAGAGACCTTGGTCCATTTTAGAATTTATAAAGGCCTTATCAGAGAGATTAACATTCCACTGAGTTTTACAGTGGGGTGTGTGGCTTCCACATTGTGTAGGATGTGGGTGGATTATATTCATTCTCTTTACCCCCTTCCCCCTCCATCTTTTATTTTCCTCCTCAGATACGTGATAAAACAGCTAGTTTATAGGACACAATGTGGCCTACTAATTATGAGCTACAGATTCTTCAAAAAGTTCAAAGCTGAAATTTTGTTCACTTTAAATAAAAAATAGATGTAGATGAAACACATCAATGAGACATAGTCTTGAGAGCAGCAGAAAATCTGAAACAAAACAGAAAACATCTATTTCCCTACAATCAAATCTGAGGCTAAAGTATGTCTGTTTCTCTGTGGTCCACAAACATTAAGTTCATTTTTAACAGACGCCCTGATCCTTTCCTTGAAGATGGAGATGCCTAAACCAAGACCAGTCACCTTTTAAGAGGAGAGGAGAGGAGGGGAGGGGAGAGGAGGGGAGAGGAGATGAGAGGGAGGCTGGGATGGAGGGAGGGAGGAAGGAGGGAGGGAGGGAGGGAGGGAAGTGAAGAGGCAAAGAAGTTTGCTTATTAGACAAGAGGTTGGGAGTGGTCATATTTCTTGGACCTTTGGCTATCTTCACGCTGTCTGTGATGGCTGATAGAAAGGAGAAGAAAACAGACCCACTTCCAACACTCAACTTTTGCTGGCTGTCAGACATGTTCGCAGTTTTTGTACCATCTGGTAGCTAAATTTTCCTATCTCTTGAAATTCAACAGCCACCTGAAAATAGACCTCTTTCTTGCTCTTGCTCTCTCTCTCATTCTCGCTCATCTCTGTCTCTATCTCTCTCTTTCATCCAGTCTTTATATTTAGTCTTTGACTAAACCTGTCAACTTAAAGGTATAAAAAGCCAACTTAACCCAGCTAGGCTGAGAGTACATTTCCTCTCATATTGGGTGGCTGTCAGCTTTTGAACAGGATTCCGGAGCTTGTCCTTGAAAGCCAGTGTAAAGTGAATTAATGTGTTGATGGCAATGTTCACACAGCCCTCTCCCCCTACCCACACATTCCACTCTTCCCTCCCCTCTTCAGAGATTGTTCTTTTACTCAAATACTGAGTTGTCACAGTATCATTTCTCTTTTATACCATCACAAGATCTTTTTTAAAAATGAAATTAAAAGATTTCCAAATTTTTCTTTACAATATACTAATATTCCAGTCACCTCTCCTTATATTATTGTAAAACCTCAATTAACCAGAAGTCAACTATTATATGTGGAACCACTTGACTAAGAACACATGTATACATTCACATAAACTACTGTGAGGATTTTTTAAAAGGTAAAAATCCCACCATGATAGAGTCAGTCACGTGGACTCTGGATTTGACAGCTTAAGTAGTTATCCTTTAAAGCGAGCTAAAAAAGGTAAACTCCATGAGGTCCAGGGGTCCAGTCTGTTTTATCCATTGATTAATCACTAGTGCCTGGCAAAACAGAGTAACTGTTAGGTGAATCAGTGATACGTTTTCAGGGATTTGTAATGACGAGTGAATTCCTATTGGCTGCTGGTTTTCAGCCAGCCAAAAGCTGCTGTGGAGTGAGAACTCTGCAGTGGGGGAAGGGGGCCAGAAATAATTTACCAGAGTCCCAGTATCTTGGACTTGGAAGGACCTCCTACCTAAAGAATGCACATTTGCAAATGGGTCCCTAAGAAACAGTCATCACTCCACTATTGTAACAGCTCTGAGAGGAGCCAGGGAAGAATTTGATGTGAGTCCTACGGTGGGTTTCTTGCTGACCTTGGACAGATCCAGACCTCAGTTTCCTCAGCTATTAATTGAGAAGTTTAGATAGACGGTGCTTTGTAGCTCAAGATCACAACAGCCTCAAGGGCTTCTGGGGTGAAATGGCAAGCATGAAAAAGGAATTCTGAAACTTTACTCTCTTCATGGGGCGCCTGGGTGGCTCAGTTGGTTAAGCATCTGCCTTTGGCTCAGGTCATGATCCAGGAGTCCCAGGACTGATTATGCTCCCTGCAGGAGTCTGCTTCTCCCTCTCCCTTTCCCTCTCCCCCTGCTCCTTCTCTCTCTCTCTTAAATAAAATCTTAAAAAAAAAAAAAAAAAAAAGAAGAAACTTTACTCTTTTCAAAGTTTTGTCTGGGGACTGGCTACCTGGGAATGCTTCAAAATCAATTTGCATTTCTAGGACATATAAATTTTAGGTGATGAGGTCAGATACATACATAGATACACACATGGAGATATGTAACCGCCTAGGACTGAACGTTCTCCATGGCTAATCCATAAGGTAAATAAAACACATGCAGGTGGGCAAGAGAACCAAGCCATCAACAAAAATAAAAACAGAAATAGAAAGGCCACCTCTCTTGCTCAGCATGAAAATTCAGATTAAAGTGGAGAAAGGAAACCCCTGAAGCAGCGATCACTGTCTAGAAATATACCCGGAGTTTTGAATTTATTTGGCATTTGCTACTGTTTTCCATATAATCACCACCCACGTGGGGGTGTCTCTAAATAATGGAAATGCTGACTGACCAAAAATAATGGAAATTCCAATAAAATCTGAGAGCAAAATCCTCCTCCCAGGCAGGTTCTCCCAGCATATCCCACATATTCATCCTTTTGTTTCTAGAAATGGCATTAAAGCCACCCAGTGAGGGACAGGAAAACTATACAGACTCCTGTTCATTGTGGGCACTTAAAACCTCGCCACCAAATGTAGGTTTTGACTCTCTGCCCAGCACAGCTTTGAAAGTTTTGCCATGAAGTCCTAATTGCTATGTAAATGTTCGCTCAATATTTCTCCATAAAGGGAAGAAAGAGAAAGAAAATAGGGAGAGAAGAAAAAGTGGGAGAGAGCATGTGTCATTTTGTTAGAGAAAATACATATTCTAGGTATATTCTTAGGCTGGAAATTATTACGCCTGTGTATAAAATTGATAAATTTATTAAATAGAATACTTTCCATGTTTCTAGGACTTCTGCTAAGAATGTCACACGCACCCCCCCAATCACACATCTTACCCTCATCCCCATCATATAAATGAGATGCCTTTCTACTCAGTATTTGCTGAAAGGCAAGGTTTCCAAAATCCCCTTGACAGTTTATAAAGCATGACTGCTTTACCTCTGATTGGAAATAAGTTTTGCTGCCAACCAGAAGTGCTGATTATGGACCTTCTGAGACTCTGTTGGACTCATGATGGACACAAGCAAATAGAATGTTTGGGCCGTTCCCTGAGGGGTTGATCGTATCTCTTGGGAGGCAAAGCTTACTAACAGGAATGCTGGTGCTAAACTGCATATACGATTAGAAAACACAAAAAGTAAGGGACGAATTTAGTATAATCAAGAAAATACACAAGGATATAATAATAAGCAATTCATTTAGAACCTGAATGTTTTTTCTAGGTTTTATATGTTGAATACTGTGTAACTTTCACTTACATCAGGGTTTCAAAATCTCATTGCTGTTGATATTTGGACCAGATAATTCCTTGTGTGGAAGACTGTTCTGTGCATTGAAGAATGTTAAACAGCATACACGGCCTCTACCCAGTAGATGTCAGTAGCATCCCTGATGCATTTGTGACAACCCAAAGTTCTCCAGACCTTGCCAAATGTCCCCTGACGGCAGGGGGTAGGGTCGACAAACACACCCCCAGTAGAGAACCACTGATTATGGAGTGATTATAAAAAATTCATTTTTCCTATAGAAGATGGAGAAATCCAAGCAGAGAAGTTCTTCCTAAGTGTCTCACCTCTGTATCTAAATTATATCATATATGATCAACTCAAGAACAGGGAGGAAGGTAGGATAGGAATTAGAAGTATCTACTTTCTAACTGTGTGACTTTGGGAAAGTTATTGAAGGGCTCTAAACCCCTGTTCCCTCATCTATGAAATGAGGACCATACGATTTACGCCCGAAGACTGCTATATGTAAAACACTTAGAAATGCCTAATACTATGCAAGCAATTTGCAAATGCTAATTATTACCGCCATGATGTTTTTGAAGCCAAATGGCTCATCCTATGTCTGCATCCTGTACTCAGGAGTTTGGAAAAATATTCTAGCATGTCTTCTTCTATATCAGTTTGTTTTTACGGGAATAAACATTTTAACTTCTTGCTTCACTCTGTTTCAAAGAATGACTTCCAGACCGTAAGACTGAAAGGGTATAGAAATGTGTGATTTTCCTATAAGAAAATGCATTTTTAAAATTCCAACTACAGGATCTAGGACATCATCTTCACTCTGGGCAGAGAGGTAACTGCCCCCACTATAAGCAGGTCTCTGTCTACCTCTGTTTGCTTGGAAGCAAGGGACCCAAGAGAGAAAGGGGGTGTTTTATGCGAGGACAAGTAGAGAAGTAGAGGCAGGTGCTCTGGGAGAAGGGGTAAGTCGAGTTGTTGGGCCATAGATAGGCTCTTCCTTGTAAGGGTTTGGTGAGGCTCAGAGCAGCTGGTGGTGCCATAGCTGCAGTAGTTCCTACAGACATAAAAACTTTGTTTCTGAAACTCACTCTGCGCTTTCACAGTCCCACTTCCTGTAGGCAGCCCCGAAGTCTGCAGATACTATAGCAGCAATGTGACAGGGAAGAGTGAAGGGGAGGGAACAGTTGCCCTGAGTGGTCCCAAGGATGGACAAAATTCCCAAGTCCAGTGATTGATAGGTTGTAATGACTTGCTTTGGCATCATCTTGCTGATACTCTCCGGTGGGCTCACTGCACCCACAAGAAAGAATATGGAAGTTGTGGTAACTGCTGAGTTGGTGGACAGAGCTCTATAACAGTTGTAGATGTCAAAATTTCTCTTCAGATGAAAAAAAAAAAAAAAAAACCCACTCTCTGGAGAAAACATGATCTTTTCTCCATGTTTTAGTTGTCAGTTTTGACAAGAATGATACAAGCTAATTAAATTTTTGTTAATTTATTTTGTCTGATTCAGTGACTGCCTGTCACACAAATCCCTCAATAAGTAAGATTTCTCTCTGCTATAAACTTTCCACTCTTTCTCTGAAATGCCATTAGGTAAACGCACGAAAAGTGGACGTGTTTTACTCAAATAAACACTAAAAGCACTTAAACTCAATCCTACCCTCAATACTTCAACTCTTCATGTCTGTTTTGGAGAGGACCTAACTCTTTCCAGCTTATAAATCTCCAACAGGGACCATAACCCTTTAAAAAATAAAAGCCTTTATGCAGATAAAATACAAAGATGAAGTTACGAAATTGATAGTAGATGAAACAGAGGAATATGCTGCATTCCAGTTTGCCTTGAAATTCTCAAGGAATATTCTCTCACATCATTTCTCTTTGAATTAAAATGTGAGAATGACACTGTGCAATCACTTCAATCCTACTTATCTAGGATGGTTGGGATCTCTTCCTTTTTTTTTTTCCCCTTGTCCAGGGTGATATGATAAAGTCATATTTTCATACAAGAACAGAGCTTGATGTTTGAATCGATATCAGCACATTCGACAGGTGTGGCTATTCTAATCAATCTTTTCTGCACTGTTTTCACAGAACGTTCAGTGCTTCTGAACACAGCCCTTCTGAACTTCCGCACAAACATCACCCCCACCCCATTGCAAGTCCTGCCCAAACAGCCTTTACTCTACTCCTGCTGTCACGGCCACCCTAGAACACATGGTTTTTCTCACTCTGCATGGCAACTTCTTGTTTGCATGTCTGTTAGATAACTAGAGTCCCTTGAAAGCACTTCCTCAATTAGAAAACAAGGAGGGAAAAAAAGGAAAGGGTTGGGAAGGAAGAGGGAAGGGTGAGAAGGGTCCTTTTTTTAATAATTTAGCTACTGGCCTATCCTTTAGACAAGGGCAAATCCCACATTGGTATTTCCCTGGCTTTCTGGGGCTCATACGTTACAGAAGATTCATATTTCATCAATGTATATGCACTAGACCCTTTTCATATCTGCTAACATTCTGAATCAACCTTTAGAAGCTTAATCAAGTTTTACTGGGTTTGGTTGTTGTGCTGTTGTCTTGTATATCCAAAGTAGAAAATTATTCATTATACATTCTATTGAGCTGATCATACTGCAATAATAACTAGCCCATTGAACATCTGTTTGTCCTAAGCCCTTTCCTATATAAACCCTCATAATCCTCTGAACAGCCCTGTAGAATAGGTACTGTCATCATCCCCATTTTACAGATGGGGACATTGAGACAACAAGAGGTAAAATAAATAGTTTGTGGTCACACAGTTAGGAAGTTAGAAGCCAAACTAAAACCTAACAGAACCCATGCTCTGAACAGCCTCATGATCGATCGATCAATCACAGGGCTGGCAGAATTAGCTTCAGTGTCAACAATCAGTAAGTATTTTATTTGTTGGCATTTGGAATTAATTTTGGGTGACAATTGTGACGATGACTGGAATTAAAATAGAATGTCACTAAACCATGCTCTGAGCTTTCTCTTGCCTGTGCTCTCACAGCAGATGAACTTCTCTGTCATGCCCTATCATTCTTTGTAGAGGTTTGTATCTCTTTTGTAAACTCTAAGCTTCATAGGAATTTACTCATTAGCACATCTTTCACAACTGCTTTTCCTAAATGAAATAAAATTGTTTCAGATGGGTAAAAACACTTCCTTCTTCCCACTGCCCACCATGCAGGTATTTGTCTCATTCTATGGGCTCTCATGTTTGGGGATATAATATTAACTTTAACTTTGTCATCATTATAAATCTCTTTTAATTCTACATAGGAATGAAAACTTTGTGATGAAGTTTCTTAGCCTTTGGAAATACCTTTAGAAAAACTGGATTAAAAAATTTTAATCAAGGTAGGTAAGCAGAGGCTACAAGGCTCACACCAGAACCACTTAAGAATTGTCTTCATTTGCGATTAGTCATTTTACAGGAACTTCATATTCAAAGAACCTTTTAATACCAGCACAGGAGTGTTGTTCTGTTGTCTTGCATAATGTGGTCACTTCTGCATAAAGGCATCTGCATGTTTTACTTCTTCTTGGCAGCAGAACACTCGAGTACGTGACTTTACTCTCATAAACACTCTGGCACATTAGCTGTTCTCTCTCCCCCACACCCCACTTTTCTCCCTTCTCTATAGCCAGAATCACTCACAGATATTGCACTCTCCCTCAACTCAAACTGAATATCCTGTGGCAAAAAAAAATGAAAAAGCAGTCCATTCCCAAAGAAATGGTGTCAAAGATTTGCTGAGTCATCCTGTGATGTTGATTTACTAATGCTCTAGTCAGCTGAATCTCAATCAATATTGTTAATGCATCTCAGGTGTAAGGCATGGTTACGAGGGGATGCTCTCTTTAACTGAGTTTCTTTTACTTTACATCACTTTAAGTCTGAGGTTGTGAGTGGATATCCAACCCCCCGTCCTAGAGTATTTCCAAGAGTTCTACAACAGATAAAAAGCTGTTATGTATGTAATCATCAAATAAGGATATACCTGACAAAATCATAATTGGATTACTGTATAGCTGCCATCTGACCAAAAACAGCACTGCGGTGGGGTTGAGAACTTCCTGGCACATGCAGGTAGGGAGAAAATATATGGCAGAATGCTCTACATCATTACTTGGTATGGGAGAAGATAGGAGTAATGTGCACAGCTCTCCAGAAAGTCCCATCATCGGCTCCCCTCTTCCAAAGAGGGTCAGGCCCCTTACTTTATGACATCAACTTCCAGAGGAACATGAATGTTAGGAGCTTTCCCTATAACCAAGCTCCTTTCCAGGAGCAGAAAGTACATAGGGGAAAGAGGTGGCTCAGGAGGTGAGCTCTGAAATATGAGGAGGCTCCATATACAGTTTAGAATTAAGGTCTCCCTGATTTAAGTCACTGGGTTATCCAAATTTGGGGAAATGAATATTACATTACACTTATAATCTTCATTTCCTCTCTGACCTCAAGCGTACCCCAGTGCTCTTACTAAAGCTGCCCAGGGAAAAGTTAATGTCCATTCCAGACAAGAAAGACCAGGGCTTTTGCAAGTCTTAGCCTAAAGCTCCTAATATGGTGGCTTTACCCAACCAGGCCGTGATTTCTGAAGTCTGATGGGAGAGGAAAAATGGCCTTGGAGAGGATGCAAGGATGAGCCAGACCTGAGTCCTCAGTTTGGGGACATGATGGATCATATCCCAGGTTCATAGTCTCCTAATCTCCCTCAACCCAATGGCTTTAAATGTTCAGTAAATTAGCCTCCGATGAGATTAGTCACTACATAAGTGGCCTTTTTGGGGGAAATCTGCCAGGACAACTGTTGAGTGATGTCTCAATTTATGGCCCAAGGGGGACAAGGCATCTCTGGTAATGCCATTAAGTGGAGAAAGATGAGTGTAAATGTACCGTTTTCTCCTTTCGGTGGTAACTTTAAAATGTTTTTAAATATTTTTGGCCCCATCATCATGGTATTACTGCTGCCCATGGAGGAAGAGATGGGGGCTCCAGAGGAAAGGAGGAAAACACTTAAATGAGACTCCTCAGATTTCTTCACTTTTACTGCATAAGATACTTCCCCCGCCCCCCCATGCATGGAAAAAAAAAAAAAGTTCTTTTGCTCTCAAAACTTGGCTTCTCCAGTAATGGCTGTTAAAGATTTAATAAAGATTCAATAAAATTGCTAAAGTGACTAATAAGAGTGAATGCCTGTATAGTATAGGGCACAAGGTATAGCCCCTGAGAACAATTGAGAAAGCAGCAATTCTTCTGTCTTCATGCCCCTGCTGGCCACAGGCCAGGAGTGGACGTCTTCAGGGCACGCAAGGGCATCCGTCAGAGAGGTCTGGTGAGCTTTCAGCGAGATCACACTGTGAGGAGTATCTAATGTGCTGCTGTTTTCACTCCTTTTCTTACATTATGCCTCTTCAGCTCTTCCTCAGTAGGATGGAAATAAGAGGTGAGCCACAGGCTCAAGATGGGAACTAAAAATAATCCAGGCCTGCTCGTTCAACAATATCTTAAATGTTATGGGTTTTGTCAGAGGCAAAAACAAACTCCTCATTTCCTCCCAAAGTAAAAAAAGAACAAAATTTGCCAAAGCATTCTCAGATTAATTGGAGGAGAGCACCGGCTTCCTTGGACACCGCCCTGTCTAGACGTGAAATCCCTGAGCAACTCCTGTCACTTTTCATCCCTGCACTAAGGATCACATAAATCACTGACTCCCTCTGAAGGCAGCTCTCATCTTGGGGATGGAGGGGCCTTGGCCCGTTGACTTGTGGGGTCACAACACCTCATCTCTAACAGAAGTAGATGGAGCCTTTGCCTCCCTCTGCCCTTTCCATCAGTCTGGCTTCTGTTCACCCACTATAAGCCCATCAGGCCTTCCAACATATCCTGTCGTATTTGACGTGGCAACGTACAGAATAATGGATATAAAGGGCTTTCTGTGCAAGGTACAGATGTAAAGCATTGCCATTCCTACTCAATAGTAAGAATAATTATTATACATGATTTTATTTTTTTAATATATCAAGTAACCTCCCCCATTTTTAAAAATGGTCCTAATGAGATGGTGGGGATGAGATTCTTTTGTAGGAGGTTATAGAACAATGTACATTAACTGTAAAGTTCTATATGATGAGCAGAGCAGCTTTGTGTCTGTGACCCAGGCCCATACCTATGTGCAGTGACTTAAAGGAGGGATAAAAATGTCTGCTGCCTTGCCTGGTTCAAGAAGATCCATATTATTGCACTGTATGCATTTGTGTGTTTATGTTGGGAAGGAGGAGATGGACAAAGTCACAAATATTGCACTTAGCACTGATACACACCTTTATAGAAAATCAATTGTTAATGCTGAACCTAATTCGTTATCTAATCATTAACAAAACATCTCGGATTTTTATCTCCAAACGGTCCCTTTTTAGAACAAGAGTCTAGCAACAAACTCGGGACGCATGGAAGAAAGATGGTAGACATTGGCAAGCTGGGATCTAGAGCTTGGCACATTTACCAGACGCTCACCCAGCAGGGGGTCAGCATTCAACACCGGCCCTGAAGAGACTGGGATACCACAAGGACAAGAAATGTATGACAATGAGGAACTTCACAAATCAATTAGGTCAGATCCTGTTTCCTGTTATACAAATCTCGTTCTTTCTAGATTATATAGAAAATCTCATATATTTCTCATTTGATCCTCACGTTCTATTAGTTGGGCAGGGCAGATATAACTATCCACATTTTACACCAAGGAAACTGATAGAGAGCCCAAAGTCACACAGCTTCTAAGTGGTGGAAGTGGGACATGAACCTAAGTCTCTGGACACTTAGAAGGTTAGTGCCTTTTCCAACAATTTATTTTTAGAACCTCTAGTTGATGCTGCCCAAGCTGTCCAGAACGGCCACATAGAACTAAAATTCTTCCTTTGGTGATCCAAGTGTGAGTTTCTCAAGGGGCTTGTGACATCCTTCTGAAATGTCATGTGAAGTGATGTGGTGTGAGCACATAGGCATTCATCTGTGGGACGGGTACTTCACTTGCACCAAATGAATTGGAACCCAGTGAAGTTTAAAAATAGCTGTCTAAAGAAATGTGGGAGGCTACCATTGCACTGAATCACCATAATTTTTTCCATCAAAGAGTCCCTAATGAGGATGTATATGACCAGGAGGAAACAGTGCACACTGTGTTTTTTCTCCATCTTCCTTGAAACAACCTTGGACGCACCTCAGGAACCCAGCATCTACACTGAAGCCCCCCATCACAGAACTCCCCTGCTTTGTGTGGAAGAGTACATCCATGAATAGATCGGAAGGAAAATGGTGGCTTTGATTCCTGGCATTTTAAGCAGTCTGCAGTGAGATGTTTTCCTCACACAGACACTGAGTTCTTGGGAGTTGAATTTTGCAAGGATTTTAGAGTTTGTGATAGGCTGAGGAGGGGAAGGGAGGTGAACTGAGGCAGTGGGCAAAGAGACTGCTCGTAGACAGGATGTGGCCAGATGTTTATCTTTCAAGCCACCGAGGGCACAAACTTGCCAGGGCTGGTGGGGGCTGGCGCACTGCATTCCCCCCCACGCCTCGGCCAAACCACCTCAATCCTGACGTGTACAGCATTTGCTACCTTAGCACAGCTCCTCCCAGGAGATCAGCAGCAGGAGTACTTCCTCCCCTAGGTCGGGCTGTCCAGACATGGTCCATCAGGGGCCTGGTCTGTCTGTCAGACTCTTTTCCATCCTCAGTCATCAGGGTTCAGAGTCACGAACAAAAATACCCCAGTAGCTCTTTGGTTTTCCTGTGCCCCTGCAGTCCAGGAAAAAGGATGTCTACCACGAAATAACTCTGCGTTGGAGATGCAATGTGGTCTAGTGGGAAGCCTTGCAGGGTTAGAAATTTGGAGCTTTTTTCTTCAAGAACTGGGCTCTATTACTAGCTCTGTGACCTTGGGCACATAACGTAAACTAATAATTAAAGGAGAGTTTAACAGATATGGCTGCCTGACTTTATAAAAGCTGCATATATAGAGATAAAAACGAGAGGCTAGACCATGAATGAATAGAAAACTCAGAGTCAAACTGTGGCTTAGCTCCAGCAAAAGTGCTGGATGTTCTATTGCGTATTTTGTGCACTGACCTCACCCCGGCTTTGTCTTATCTTTTTAAGCCTTAAATGCCTTATATTCTTTTACTTCCATTTTCAGTGTGATTCTCTTTATTTCTTTTACACTGATATATATATATATATATATATATAATATATATATACATATCTTCATATATATATACATATTAAAAGCTGTGTGTGTGTGTATATATATATATACATATAATATGTGTGTATATATATATATATATTTTAAGGCTGTCTTAAATCATTTTGAAAACACACATTAAGGAAAGGGGAGTGAAGTGGACACCTTTAAGCAATGCCCACCATCACTTCATTGCAATGCTCATTGAGCAGTCAATGCTTACTTCTCTACGGATCTGTCACCTAATTCATGGTTCTGCTTCACCCTAAATCCTGCTGTCATCATTGATGGCAAGGGCAGCCTTCAATATTCTGGCTTCTCAAATGCTTGATCCCTTGATCTCCATTGACCTTCAGCTCTACTCCACCATCACTCCATACCACAATCAATAATTCAACTCCGGATCTCTCACATCTTTGAAATTGTAAATTAAGGCACACTGCTCATATCAGTTAAGTCTCTGGATACTACAGGTAACAAAAACTGGCTTGAGCTAAAGGGGACTTATTGGTTTGTGAACTAGAAATTCCCCTACAGAGGACAGACCTTAGAGCCAGATTGATTCCGTGACTTGACATGGTTTTATTGGACCCAGTTTCTTTCCATCACTGCCTCCTGAATTCCTCAGTATCCTCATGGTGGCAAATTATGTAGAGTTCTGGGCTACAGGCTGTGTGCTACACCACAGAGGAGGAGACAGAAAGTCCCTTCCCTGAAATTTCCAGAAAAGGTCTTCTTCACTCTCACTGATAACCACTGGGTTCCATGTTCACCCCAGAACTAGGAACATTGGTTCATGATTAGATTACTGTGAACTGATTAGCAGAAGTCTAAGATATATTTCTAAACCCCAGAACTGGGGGCAGAATTAGCTCTACCTATCATGTACAGGCTGCATGAGGGAGGTGTAGATAGCGAAATAAAAAGTGAAGTCCTTAAAAAAGAGGAGGGGAATGGATGTTTGGGCAGGTAACAACAGTGTTTATGCATCACTTTCTGAACAGTTTCCCATTTTTCTGCCTCTCCACTAATTTGTTCTCATATACTAGTTCTTCATCTTTTTTTTTTAAAGATTTTATTTATTTATTTGACATAGAGAGCGAAAGACAGAGTGAGCACAAGCAGGGGGAGTGGCAGGCAGAGGCAGAGGGAGAAGCAGGCTCCCCACAGAGAAGGGGGAGCCCTACGTGGGACTCGATCCCAGGACTCTGGGATCATGACCTGAGCCAAAGGCAGTCGCTTAACCAACTGAGCCACCCAGGTGCCCCTAGTTCTTCATCTTCATGAGGATTTCTAGTCTTAAGCCGTCCCAGATGGCAGCCACTCTGTGTACACTATATATTTAATTCATTTAATAGATTTAATAGATTTAAATTCATTAAAAATAAATAGAACTAAAAATTCAGTTTTTCAGTCTCACTAGTCAGATTTCAAGTGCAAATAGCCACACAACACTAGCAGTTGTCATACTGGACAACAACATATCTAGGACATTGCTGTCATTAAAGAAAGTTTCACTGGACAGTAGTGCTTTAGTTCTTACCCCTCTGATTCCTCTTACTTATCAGCATCCTTCGACCTTTCTTTTCCTTTCCTTCTTCTTGAGACCCTTTACCACTGACCAGGATCCTCAACTCCCTTTCCCCATTTTCCTTTGCTTCCCGCAGCATGGAAACCCCATTTCTAGATGAATCCAAAAGTCAACATCTGGGCTGCCAAGAACTACTCGAATTAATTGCACATATGTACAGACTGGGTCCCTTGAAAATTTAATCTCCAGTCTTGGGTGGATGCTCAGTGCTGCTAGCAGTCTGTTTCCCTAGCCTGCTGTCCCTCTTCCTCCCTTGCAGTCTTTTATAAACCTTCTCTGTGTTCCTCAAATATTTTCTCCGACTCGGAGAATTCTCTGACTCGGAAACATTACCTTCTCCTAGGGAAGAAGTCTGGTATGCCTTATAACCAAACAAACTGCAACCACACCTAATACTTTCTCCTCCTTTCCTGTTACTGTGAAAGGGAGGCCCCTTCCCTCTTGCTGTGGAATGTCAGTGCCTACTAACCCTGTTTCAAATCCCCCACTCTTGCCTAAATTATTACCCTTGTTACTTGTATTTTAAAATCCTCCCTCTTTACCAACTTCTTCTCATTATCACCTGGCTCTCTTCTTATTGATTTCTTCTTTCATAAAATGCTGATAATAATAGAATCTACCTTCAAAGGTTAATTTGAGGATGAGTCAAAGTACTAGTATAATGCCTTGCATGTTTAATAAGCATTTTCTTTCAAATTAAGGAATAAATATAGTTTTAAAAATACCTTAATAATAATGTCTTTCTTCTTAGTGGGGAAAGAAGACAGAATATGCAAATAAGGGTATAATACATGTCAGGAAATGATAAGTGCTATAAAGAAACAGTTTAAAGAGAAAGAAATTAAGAAGACAAAGGGTAGTTGGGCAAGTAGGTCGCTACTGTTGCTAGGTCCTTAAGAAAAGCCTATTTGAGGGGCGCCTGGGTAGCTCAGTGGGTTAAGCGACTGCCTCTTGATTTTGGCTCAGGTCATGATCTCAGGGTTGTGAGATCGAGCCCCACGTTGGGCTGCACGCTGGGTGTGGAGCCTACTTAAGATACTCTCTCCCTCTCCCTCCAAAAGAAAAAGCTTATTTGAGAAGGTGGTATCTAAATCAAGGACTGAGGGAGGGGAGAGAGGGAGCAAGCCCTGCAGAACACTGGAAGCAAAAGACAAGCATGTGCAAAGCCCTAAGTTGGAATGGGCTTAGCTCAGGCAAATTACTGTAAGGAAATCCATGTGGCTGTCTGGAAATGAGCAAGGGGATCTAGGAAGGAAATGGTGTCAGAGAAGTGGTCAGGAGCCAGATTATATAGGACCTTGTAAATCATGGCAAAGACTCAGATATTATTCTAATTGCAATAGAAAGCCATAAAAGTCTATAATCAGGGAAGTTAAAAAAATAAATAACTATTAACTTTAGCTTTCTCTTTCATTACTTGTTATTCAATGTTTAGCTCTGTCAGATACACTCAACAGCAAAACAATTTCAGCTGAATTGTCCAATCATTTCTGTGTCTATTTAAACTAGTCTTTACATAAATAACCAGAGCCTACACTTGGATCAGCTGTCCTATAATGTGGATTCTGATTCAATACACCAATAGGATGCTCAGAACATAGCATTACAATCACACATTACCAGCCATCTTCCTCTAAAATTGTGTTTTCTCCACAGAGAAACAGCAAAAAGCAGATCTGTCACAACATAATTAATTCCCCAAATAAAAACCAGTATGGTCTCATGAAGTGGTAGAGGGGAAGAGGAAACTCACATTTTTCTTGCAAGTTTCTTTCTCCTTTCAATATCCTTACTTCCTGTCACTTAATACCACATTTTCTTCTGTGAACATAGGGTGCTAAAGGCATAAACATATAAAGGCACTGAGAAAGGCAAATGAAGTTTAGTACAGAAATTGTGTGTATCAATTGCAGGATTTCTCTTTTAAATCAAAACCAAAGGTCGCAAGGAGCAGGAGTGTTTGAACTCTGGATTTTTTAGTATAATTATCTTGCTACTTGTCAATGAGAAAATAGCTACATTTGAATAAATATAAAGGAAAACGCCAGTGACATCGCTTCGACAGATTTTTTTTTTTTTTTTGTAAATAATTCTACTGAAAGAAAGAAGCAGAGACTGCATGTCTCTATACTTCTCTCCAAACTCATCATATTCCAAGTGCCCTGTGGAATAACAGTAGCTATCACAAGGTAGAGAGATTCAACCAAATAAAAGCTGGGATCAACCAGGATTCAGAAACACTGACTGAATGGCTTACTGACATGCTCAAATTATATTATGTTTCCAAAGGGTTGTTTTGTAGTTTGAGAAAAAAAAAAATTGCATACTAGTTTTCATGTCATTTTCAGGGACTTCATTGTTTTGAGGTGATGCACGTAATTTATCAAGACACGTTGAAAGTATCACAAAGTAAGGCTGCAACTGCTACCCACCTGATCTACCCTCTCTCCAGTCTCTAAAAAAGAAAGACGACTGTACTTGCAAGTGTTTTCACGTATAATATTTACATTTTGACCAGAAAGAAACAAATGGGCAACTTGGCCCCAAATGTCCACAATACGTGGGCAGATGTCAACTTATGGGGTCACTTGAATGGCATTTTATGGCCGAGGACACACGATTCAGCTTGTTTCAGTCTGTTTGAGCAGCATGTCCGTTCCATCACTCCTTGCTCTTGGGCATATGGTGGGATGTCATTAACCCAGGAGACAGACAGAACCATGAAAGTGGAACCATATGTGTCGTAGGAAGAAAAAATTACTTTCTTCACTCTTTCATTGCAAGTATAAATGTATACTTTCTGCCAATGGTTCCTTTATCTGTTCAATATTATGTAAACATGCTGATACATGCACTGTATGAATGTAGTATTTGCGTACTCAAACTTAACACTGGATAGGTCAGGGATGAACCTCTTGAGTTTGAACCAGGGAACTTGGAAAAGAAATATTAGGGCAGATGGGCCAAATAGCTCCACGTGCATCTTTCATCAGCATGTTTCACTGGTACACAGCAATGAAGGAAAAGCTCTTGGTCTGTCATTACAGGGGTCATATCTACCAGGACCTTAGATACTTGACACCATCTGGAGACAGTCCTAGCTACTATTAAACAGGCTACTTAATGAGTAGAGTTTGAATATGCTATTGAATGCTACAAATTATTCTTTTGCCACTTAATTTCATATAGGCTCCCAATTCCATATGAATTTGTTTTAATTTTTGTATTTTATTATGTTATGTTAGTCACCATACAGTACATCACTAGTTTTTGATGTAGTGTTCCATGATTCATTGTTTGCATATTAACACCCAGTGCTCCATGCAATACATGCCCTCCTTAATACCCATCACCGGGCTAACCCACCCCCCCGCCCCCTCCCCTCTAAAACCCTCAGTTTGTTTCTCAGAGTCCATAGTCTCTCACGGTTCGCCTCTCCCTCTGATTTCCCCCCCTTCATTTTTCCTGAATTTATGACATTATCATAGTGCGATGAATTATTCTGTTCCTTTTGACTCTTTTTCCTAACTTCAAAGGGCTATTTTATCTAACTGAAGGCACATTTTATCAGAAATGCCTTAACTGTTTATTTTTAAAATATTCTTCAGGAATAACAATGTGTATTTGGGAAGACACTCAGGACCTCTCTAGAAAGATGTCCGCACATTTCAAGCCAGTCAAATTACCTGTAACCTTGCCGTGTATTATTTAATTTGGTGATCAAATCATATTCACGTTACATAAAAACAGGAATGGCTGATTTTTTTCCAATGATTTGAATGGTGTCTTTTAAGTTAAGGTGAGGTAATTTAAACCCATCTATATTGATTGGGTCCCAGTCTAGGTGTTTCTGCAAACACAGGTTTTCCTAAACTATTCATGACAGCAAACATCATATTCTTCTCTAGACAGAAGCTATGAGAGATATGAGCCTGATTCAGAATGAGTTTGGAAGTATCTACCAAGGTATTTTTGCACAAACACTATTTTTGTCTTTCCCAGCTTACTTCATATTCAGATGACCATACTCCCTTTATTGCCCAGGACCCAGAAACTGGCCCTCCTGTGAACTGCATCTTGATGCAGCTCTGTATGATGTTAATTTGTATGGATTTTGTTCAATCTTCTTTGTGTCATGAATGGTTCAGTGAGTTGTAAATAAAGCAACAGAACCCTTAATCCATGCTAAATTTTTCGGATAACACTAAGTTCACCTCTTTTTGAAAATAACCCCTATGCATGATCCTATATAGCTTTTGTTAGGTTTCAAAATATCAAATCTCTTTACGTCATAGTGATTCTAACTTTTTTTTAAAGATTTTCTTTAAATTCAAGTTAGTTAACATATATTGTATTAGTTTCAGGGGCAGAATTTAGTGATTCATCAGTTGCATATAACATCTAGTGCTCATTATAATAAGTGCCCTCCTTAATGCCCATCACCCAGTTACCCCATCCCCCCACCTAGCTCCCCTCCAGCAATGCTTAGTTTGTTCCCTTCAGTTAAGAGTCTCTTATGGTTTCCCTCCCTCTGTTTTTATCTTATTTTATTTTTCCTTCCCTTCACCTATGTTCATGTATTGTTTCTTAAATTCCACATATGAGTGAAATAATATGGTATTTGTCTTTCTCTGCCTGACTTTTCCACTTAGCATACTACATGCCAGTTCCATCCATCTCATTGCAAATGGCAAGATTTCATTCTTTTTGATGGTTGAGTAATATTCCAGTGTGTGTGTGTGTGTGTGTGTGTGTGTGTGTGTGTGTGTGTGTACCACATCTTTACCCATTCATCAATCAATAGATGTCAGGACTCCTTCCATATTTTGGTTATTATGTACATTGCTGCTATCAACACTGGGGTGTATGTGCCCCTTCGAATCACTATGTCTGTATCCTTTGGATAAATACCTAGGAGTGTAATTGCTGGGTTGTAGGGTAGTTCTATTTTTAACTTTTTGAGGAACCTCCATACTGTTTTCCAGAGTGGCTGCACCAGTTTGCATTCCCACCAACAGTGTAGGATGGTTCCCTTTTCTCTGAATCCTCACCAATATCTCTTGTTTCCTAAGTTGTTAATTTCAGCCATTCTGAGCAGTGTGAGGTGGTATCTCACTGTGGTTTTGATTTGTTTTTCCCTGATGATGAGTGACATTGACCATTTTTTCATGTGTTTGTTAGCCATTTGTATGTCTTTAGAGAAATGTTCATGTCTTCTGCCCATTTCTTGACTGGATTTTTTGGTTTTTGGGTGTTGAGTTTGATAAGTTCTTTATAGATTTTCGATACTAGCCCTTTATCTGCTATGTCTTTTGCAAATATCCTCTCCTATTCTGTAAGTTGCCTTTTAGTTTTGTTGATTGTTTCCTTTGCTGTGCTGAAGGGGTAGTTCAATAGTCACAAATCAATCAACATGACACACCAAGTTAATAAAAGAAAGGATAAGAACCATACGATCCTTTCAATAGATGCAGAAAAAGCATCTGACAAAATACAGCATCCTTTCTTGATCAATACCCTCAAGAAAGGAGGAATAGATGGAACATACCCCAACATCATGAATGAAAGACCCACAGGTAATATCATCCTCAATGGGGAAAAACTGAGAGCTTTTCCCCTGAGGTCAGGAACACAACAGGGATGTCCACTCTCACCACTGTTGTTCAACATAGTACTGGAATCCTAGCCTCAGCAAAGAGACAACAAAAAGAAATGAAAGGCATCCAAATCGGCAAGGAAGAAGTCAAACTTTCACTCTCCGCAGATGACATGATACTCAATGTAGAAAACCCAAAAGTCTTCACCAAAAAAAATGGCTACAACTGATACAGGAATTCAGCAAGACAGCAGGATAAAAAAATCAATGCACAAAAGTCTGTTGCATTTCTATTCACCAATCATGAAGTAGTAAAAAGAGAAATCAAGGAATCTATCCTATTTACAATTGCACCCAAAATCCTAAGATACCTAGGAATAAACCTAACCAAAGAAGTAAAAGATCTGTACTCTGAAAACTATACAACACTTATGAAAGAAACTGAGGAAGACACAAAGAAATGGAAAAACATTCCACGTTCACAGAATGAAAGAACAAACATTGTTAAAATGTCTATACTACCCAAAGCAATCTACACATTCAATGCAATCCCTATCAAAATAACAACAGCCTTTTTCAAAAAACTGGAACACAAGTCTAAAAATTGTAGGGAACCAGAAAAGACCCCAAAGAGCCAAAGTAATGTTGAAAAGAAAACCAAAGCAGAAGGCATCACAATTCCGGACTTTAAGCTGTATTGGTATTACAAAGTTGTAATCATCCAGACAGTATGGTACTGGCACTTAAAACAGACATATGGATTGGGGGGCGGAGCAAGATGGCAGAGGAGTACGAGATCTGGATTTCATCTGGTCTCAGGAATTCAGGTGGATAAGGATCAAACCATTCTGAATCCCTACGAACTCAACAGGGGACTGAAGAAAAGAATAGCAACAACTCTCTGAACAGAAAAGCGACCACTTTCTGGAAGGTAGGACGTGCGGAGAAGTGAATCCGAGGCGATATTCGGGAGGATAGACTGCGGGGGAGGGGCCTCCGGTGGCCACTTCTGGCAAGTGCTAGAGCCGCGGAGCACAAAATCGGAACTTTTAAAGAAGTTGGCTCCACTGAGGGACATGCTCCAGTGGCTGAGCAGGGGGTGGAACCCTCGCGGGACAGTGTGGTCTCAGGACCCTCGGGGTCACAGAAAGACCGGGGGTGCCTGAGTGCGGCAGAGCTCCCAGGGATCAGAGCGGGGAAGCCGGCTGCAGAGACGGAGCCGAGGCGCGGGCTCTCAGCTCGGGGTGGCCATAAACTGTGATCCGCGGCCCAGTCGGGCCACTGCTCCTCCAGCAGGGACCCAACAAGCGGCAGAGCCGGGGAGACTCCCCTTCCTCCCCCGGGAGGAGCAACGCGGGAGCACACCGCAGGGATCTGCTGGGTTTGGAGACTCCACACGGGGTCAGGTGCCAGAAATAGAAACGCTCGGTCACAGGCCGGGTGAGCACGGAGTGCGGCCGGAGACCGGGGAGACGGGAGTGACTGCTTTTCTCTGGGGGCGCACTGAGGAGCGGGGCCCCGAGTTCTCAGCTCCTCCGGGCAGAGATTGGGAGGCCACCATTTTCACTCTCCTCCTCCAAAGCTGTACCGAAAGCTTTCAGGGAACAAAAGGTCCCAAGAGCAAACCCCAGCATATTACTTAGCCCGGACCAGGAAAGGGCGGGGCAATTCCGCCTCCGGCAAAGACATTTGGGAACCACGCAACAGGCCCCTCCCCCAGGAGATCAGCACGAACAGCCAGCCAAGACTAAGTTTACCAATCAATGAGAACTACAGAACTCCAGAGGTAGGGAATACTGCACATAGAATCCATGGCTTTTTTACCATGATTTTTTAGTCTTTCAAAGTTAATTTTTTTAACTGTCTTTCTTTTTGAATTTTTCTTTTTCCCTTTTTCAAACAACATCTTATCAATCCCTTTTCTAAAAAACATTTTTGTTTTTCATTTTTAGTCATATTCTATCCCTTTATAGTAGTTACCCTTATTTTTGGCATATATATATAAGTTGTTCCCTCTTTAAAACTTTGAGATAGTTTCTTCTAACAAAATATACCTTAAATCTCTAGTGTATGGCTTTCTTCTAATTTCCTGCCTGATCATATTCTATCCCCTTTTTTTGTAAATTCTCTCCGTTCATTTTTCAAACCACTTCTTATCTTATCAATTCCTTTTATAAAATTTTTAATGATTTTCATCTTTACAGTCATATTCCATCCCTTCATCATAACAACCCTTATTGTTGTATATATATAAGTTTTTCTTTCTTTAAAATTTTGGGAGGCACTTTCTTCTACCAGACCAAAATACACCCAAACTCTAGTGTGTGGCACTGATCTATGTACTAGCTGATCATATTTGATCATAATCTCTTTTTTTGTTTTGTTCTGTTCTGTTTTTGTTTGTTTTTATCTTTATCTTTTTTTTTTCTTTCTTTCCCTTTCTTTTTCCCCGGCTTCAGGTCTTTTCTGATTTCTTTAAAGTATATTTTCTGGGGACATTGTTACCCTGTTAGCATTTTGTTCTCTCATTCATCTATTCTCCTCTGGACAAAATGACAAGACGGAAAAAATAACCTCAACAAAAAGAACAAGAGGTAGTACCGACTGCCAGGGACCTACTCAATACGGACATTAGTACGATGTTGGACCTAGAGTTCAGAATCATAATTCTAAAGATACTAGCTGGGATTGAAAAAAGCATGGAAGTTATTAGAGAAACCCTTTCTGGAGAAATAAAAGAACTAAAATCTAACCAAGTCAAAATCAAAAAGGCTATTAATGACGTGCAATCAAAATGGGGGCGCTAACTGCTAGGATAAATGAGGAAGAAGAGAGAATCAGTGAAATAGAAGACCAAATGATGGAAAATAAAGAAGCTGAGAAAAAGAGAGATAAACAACAACTAGATCACGAAGGCAGAATTCGAGAGATAAGCGATACCATAAGACGAAACAACATTAGAATAATTGGGATACCAGAAGAAGAACAGAGAGGGGCAAAGGGTATATTGGAGCAAATTATAGGAGAGAACTTCCCTAATTTAGGGAAGGAAACAGGCATCAAAATCCAGGAGGCACAGAGAACCCCTCTCAAAATCAATAAAAATAGGTCAACACCCCGACATCTAATAGTAAAACTTATGAGTCTCAGAGGCAAAGAGAAAATCCTGAAAGCAGCTCAGGAGAAGAGATATGTAACCTATAATGGTAGAAACATTAGATTGGCCACAGACCTATCCACACAGACCTGGCAGGCCAGAAAGGACTGGCATGATATCTTCAGATCACTAAAAGAGAAAAATATGCAGCCAAGAATACTATATCCAGCTACGCTGTCATTGAATATAGAAGGAGAGATAAAAAGCTTCCAAGACAAACAAAAACTAAAGGAATGTGCAAACACGAAACCAGCCCTACAAGAAATATTGAAAGGGGTCCTCTAAGCAAAGAGAGAGCCTAAAAACAACATAGCCAGAAAGGAACACAGACAATATACAGTAACAGTCACCTTACAGGCAATACAATGGCACTAAATTCATTATCTTTCAATAGTTACCCTGAATGTCAATGGGCTAAATACCCCAATCAAAAGACACAGGCTATCAGACTGGATTAAAAAACAAGACCCATCGATATGCTGTCTGCAAGAGACTCATTTTAGACCCAAAGACACTCCCAGATTGAAAGTGAGGGGGTGGAAAACCATTTACCATGCTAATGGACACCAAAAGAAAGCTGGGGTGGCCATCCTTACATCAGACAAATTAGATTTTAAACCAAAGACTGTAATAAGAGAGGAGGAAGGACACTATATCCTACTTAAAGGGTCTCTCCAACAAGAAGATCTAACAATTGTAAATATCTATGCCCCTAACATGGGAGCATCCAATTATATAAGGCAATTAATAACAAAAGCAAAGAAACACATTGACAACAATACAATAATAGTGGGGGACTTTAACACCCCGCTCACTGAAATGGACAGATCATCTAAGCAAAAGATCAACAAGGAAATAAAGACTTTAAATGACACACTGGACCAAATGGTCTTCACAGACATATTCAGAACATTCCATCCCAAAGCAACGGAATACACATTCTTCTCTAGTGCCCATGGAACATTCTCCAGAATTGATCACATCCTAGGTCACAAATCAGGTCTCAACCAGTACCAAAAGATTGGGATTATTCCCTGCATAATTTCAGACCACAATGCTTTGAAACTAGAATTCAATCACAAGAGAAAGTCAGGAAGAACTCAAATACATGGAGGCTAAAGAGCATCCTACTAAAGAACGAATGGGTCAACCAGGAAATTAAAGAAGAATTAAAATAATTCATGGAAACCAATGAAAATGAAAACACAACTGTTCAAAATCTTTGGGATGCAGTAAAGGCAGTCCTGACAGGAAAGGATATAGCAATACAAGCCTTTCTCAAGAAACAAGAAAGGTCTCAAATACACAACCTAACCCTACACCTAAAGGAGGTGGAGAAACAACAGCAAATAAAGTCTAAACCCAGCAGGAGAAGAGAAATAACAAAGATCAGAGCAGAAATCAATGAACTAGAAACCAAAAGAACAGTGGAACAGATCAACGAAACTAGGAGCTGCTTCTCTGAAAGAATTAACAAGACTAATGAACCCCTGGCCAGACTTCTCAAAAAGAAAAGAGAAATGACCCAAATCAACAAAATCATGAATGAAAGAGGAGAGATCACAACCAACACCAAAGAAATACAAACAATTATAAGGACATATTATGAGCAACTGTATGCCAGCAAATTAGATAACCTGGAAGAAATGGATGCATTTGGAGATGTATCAACTACCAAAACTGAACCAGGAAGAAATAGAAAACCTGCACAGACCTATAAACACTAAGGAAATTGAAGCAGTCATCAAAAATCTCCCAACAAACAAAAGCCCAGGGACAGATGGCTTCCCAGGGGAATTCTACCAAACATTTAAAGAAGAATTAATACCTATTCTTCTGAAACTGTTCCAAAAAATAGAAATGGAAGGAAAACTTCCAAACTTGTTTTATGAGGCCACCATTACCTTGATCCCAAAACCAGACAAAGACCCCATCAAAAAGGAGAATTACAGACCAATATCCTCGATGAATATGGATGCAAAAATTCTCACCAAAATACTAGCCAATAGGATCCAACAGTACATTAAAAGGACTAATCACCACGACCAAGTGGGATTTATCCCTGGGCTGCAAGGTTGGTTCAACATCTGCAAATCAATCAACGTGATACAATACATTAACAAAAGAGAGAACAAGAATCATATGATCCTCTCAATAGATGCAGAAAAAGCATTTGACAAAGTACAGCATCCTTTCTTGATCAAAACTCTTCAGAGTGTAGGGACAGAGGGTACATACCTCAATATCATAAAAGCTCTCTATGAGAAACCCACAGTGAATATCATTCTCAATGGGGAAAAACTGAGAGCTTTCACCCTAAGGTCAGGAGCATGGCAGGAATGTCCACTCTCACCACTGCTATTCAACATAGTATTAGAAGTCCTAGCCACACCAATCAGACAACAAAAAGAAATAAAAGGCATCCAAATCAGCAAAGAAGAAGTCAAACTCTCACTCTTTGCAGCTGATATGATACTTTATGTGGAAAACCCAAAAGACTCCACTCCAAAACTGCTAGAACTCATACAGGAATTCAGTAAAGTGGCAGGATATGAAATCAATGCACAGAAATCAGTGGCATTCCTATACACCAATAAGACAGAAGAAAGAGAAATTAAGGAGTCAATCCCATTTACAATTGCACCCAAAATCATAAGACACCTAGGAATAAATCTACCCAAAGAGGCAAAGGATCTGCACTCAGAAAACTATAAAATACTCATGAACGAAATTGAGGAAGACACAAAGACATGGAAAAACGTTCCATGCTCATGGATTGGAAGAACAAATATTGTGAAGATGTCAATGGTACCTAGAGCAATCTACACATTCAATGCAATCCCCAACAAAATACCATCCACTTTTTTCAAAGAAATGGAACAAATAATCCTACAATTTGTATGGAACCAGAAAAGACCCCAAATAGCCAGAGGAATGTTGAAAAAGAAAAGCAAAGCTGGCAGCATCACAATTCCAGACTTTCAGCTCTGTTACAAAGATGGCACAAAAACAGACACATAGATCAATGGAACAGAAATCGAGAGCCCAGAAATGGACCCTCAACTGTATGGTCAACTGATCTTTGACAAAGCAGGAAAGAATGTCCAATGGAAAAAAGACAGTATCTTCAACAAATGGTGTTGGGATAATTGGACAGCCACATGCAGCAGAATGAAACTGGACCATTTCCTTACACCACACACAAAAACAGACTCCAAATGGTTGAAAGACCTCAATGTGAGACAGGAGTCCATCAAAATCCTAAAGGAGAACACAGGCAGCAACCTCTTCGACCTCAGCTGCAGCAACGTCTTCCTAAACACATTACCAAAGGCAAGGGAAGCAAGGGCAAAAGTGAACTCTTGGGACTTCATCAAGATAAAAAGCTTTTGCACAGCAAAAGAAACAGTCTACAAAACCAAAAGACAACCGACAGAATGGGAGAACATATTTGCAAATGACATATCAGATAAAGGGCTAGTATCCAAAATCTATAAAGACCTTATCAAACTCAACACCAAAGAACAAATAATCCAATCAAGAAATGGGCAGAAGACATGAACAGACATTTTTCCAAAGAAGACATCCAAATGGCCAACAGGCACATGAAAAAGTGCTCAATATCACTCGGCATCAGGGAAATCCAAATCAAAACCTCAATGAGATACCACCTCACACCAGTCAGAATGGCTAAAATTAACAAGTCAGGAAATGACAGATGTTGGCAGGGTTGTGGAGAAAGGGGAACCCTCCTACACTGTTGGTGGGAATGCAAGCTGGTGCAGCCACTCTGGAAAACAGTATGGAGGTTCCTCAAACAGTTGAAAATAGAGCTACCCTACGATCCAGCAATTGCACTACTGGGTATTTACCCCAAAGATACAAATGTAGGGATCCGAAGGGGTACGTGCACCCCAATGTTTATAGCGGCAATGTCCACAATAGCCAAACTGTGGAAACAGCCAAGATGTCCGTCAACAGATGAATGGATAAAGAAGAGGTGGTATATATATACAATGGAATATTATGCAGTCATCAAAAGGAATGAGATCTTGGCATTTGCAATGACGTGGATAGAACTAGAGGGTGTTATGCTGAGTAAAATAAGTCAATCAGAAAAACAGGTATCGTATGACCTCACTGATATGAGGAATTCTTTTTTTTTAAGATTTTATTTATTTTTTTTGAGAGAGAGAATGAGACATAGAGAGCACCAAAGGGAAGAGGGTCAGAGGGAGAAGCACACTCCCTGCTGACCATGGAGCCCGATGCAGGACTCGATCCTGGGACTCCAGGATCATGATCTGAGACGAAGGCAGTAGCCCAACCAACTGAGCCACCCAGGCGCCTGATATGAGGAATTCTTAATCCCAGGAAACAAACTGAGGGTTGCTGGAGTCGAGGGGGGGCTCGGAGGGATGGGGTTACTAGGTGATAGACCAGGGGAGGGTATGTGCTATGGTGAGCGCTGTGAATTGTGCAAGACTGTTGAATCACAGATCTGTACCTCTGAAACAAATAATGCAAGATATGTTAAGAAGAAAGAAAAAGAAGAAGATAGCAGGAGGGGAAGAATGAAGGGGAGTAAGTCGGAGGGGGAGACGAACCATGAGAGGCGATGGAATCTGAAAAACAAACTGAGGGTTCTAGAGGGGAGGGGGTGGGGGGATGGGTTAGCCTGGTGATGGGTATTAAAGAGGGCACATTCTGCATGGAACACTGGGTATTATGCACAAACAATAATCATGGAACACTACATCAAAAACTAATGATGTAATGTATGGTGATTAACATAACAATAATAAATTTTAAAAAAACAGACATATAGATCAATGGAACAGAAGAGAGAACCCAGAAATGGACCCTCAAATATATGGTCAACTAATCTTCGACAAACAGGAAAGACTGTCCAGTGGAAAAAAGATAGTGTCGTCAACAAATGGTGCTGGGAAAATTGGTCAGCAACATGCAGAAGAATGAAAGTGGACCACTTTCTTACACCATATGCAAAAATTAATTCAAAATGGATGAAAGACCTAAATGTGAGACAGGAATCCATCAAAATCCTAGAGTAGAGCACAGGCATTTTCCACCTTTTCTTTCTTTTTTTCTAAGATTTATTTATCTTTTTTTTTTTTTTTTTTGGCAGAGAGAGAGAGAGGAAAAAGCAGGCTCCCTGCGGAGCAGGGATGGAGCTACGTGGGGCTTGAACCCAGGACCCCAGGATCACGACCTGAGCCGAAGGCAGACGCTTAACCAACTGAACCACCCAGGCACCCCCATTTTCTACCTTTCTAAAAAGATGAAGACTAGACACAAAGGAATACATATATGATCCCCTTTTTATGTCCAAAAAGCAGATATTTGGAGACAGGAAGATTTGTAGTTGCCGAGGGGCAGGGGTACAGAGAGACTCTAAATGCACACAAGCTTTCTTCTTAGGGGGCTGAAAATGTTCTAAAATTAGATTGCAGTGATAGTTGTGCAACACTGTAAAGATACTAAAATTTCTGAATTGTACACAATAAAACAGGTTATGGTATTTAAATTATATCTCAATAAGGCTGTTATAAGATAGAAAAAATAAAGGCTAAAGGCCAGACAATACCTTTGAACATTTTCCCTCCTTCAGAAAATATAAAATGTACATATTTCCCTAATTGACTAATTACACAGTCTTTTTTAATGACATTTGAAAATATATTCTTTAGGATTATGCAAATTGTTCATTCTGTCTATATAAATAATCATTAGAGAGGTACTTGTTTTCTAGTGCCACTTGTCACGCAGCTATGGAGTATTTTAGCTCAGTTCATATAAACTGTACCCAGCGGAAGTGAATCTGCTCTAGTTGAACCAGGGGGTAGCAAAGACAGTTCTTCCCTCCACTGTGGCAGAGCCGGGAAAGAGAAGATGGAAACCAGGTATCTTAAGGAATCAATTCAGGTAAGGTGTCCAGTCATGCACCCCCTTCCTCTATAGGCCAAGACAAGGTACATGATTGAACTCCAAATCAGGGTATGTTTAAGTACATTCTACTACCCTTTTTGTGGGAGGAAGTGGAAAGCCACATGTCAATGTGCATGGATGCTACAGGATTGTGAGCACTCTTGCAGTAGGTTACAAGTGGGAGGGGCGCAGGGTAACCTAATAGAAAAACTGGAGCCACCAGGAGGGCTTGGCAGACTGGATTCACTCAAGACGCTCGTGGAATTCCTTCTCCTCTTTGGAGTATGGGTTTCCCATCTAAGAATGGGAACATATATCTTTGTGTTTTTTTTTCGTCATCCAGTCACATTTCAATAAATGTGTTCCTACTACAGTGGGGTCACTATGCTTCTTGTGTCTAAGCTTTCCTTGGTGTCCACTGACTGTTGCACAGGGAGAAAAAGCTGTGCTTCACAGCTTCCTTGTTGTTGGTCATGATCATATGTAATAGAAATTTGTATTCCTCGGAGCGCCTGCGTGGCTCAGTTGGTTAAATGTCTGCCTTCGGCTCAGGTCCTGATCTCAGGGTCCTGGGATCGAGTCCCACATCAGGTTCCCTGCTCAGTGGGGGCCCTTTTCCTGCTCCTGCTCGGTGGTGAGTCTGCTTCTCCCTCTCCCTCTGCCCCTCCCCCTGCTCATTTTCTCTCTCTCTCTCTCTCTCTCTCCCAAATAAATAAATAAGATAAAATGAGATGAAAACAGATTTCTATTCCTTGGCTACAGATGCTCATAGAAATTAGAAGCATGTTTTTCCCAAAGAGTTAAAATGTCCTCCTTAAATGTCATCTGGGCCTTTACTACTCCCCCCATAGTGCAGTGGTTCACCCAAAATAAATATAGCAGGGTCTGTCAATTAAGCAGAGAAGCTGAGAGAGAGGGAGACCAGTTTACAGTTAAATGTGTTTATTTTCTGAATATTATGGTAACCCATACTTCCTAAGGATACAAGAGTTTGGGGCTTGAAATGGGTCATAATAACATCACAGTCTCATATTTTACTGATTTCTACCCACACGTCCCATACTGTCCATATGACATTGTCCTAATTATTTCTAGGAGTCCCATCCTCAAAGACGATCATACAGCATCCATCACACTCATCCTTTCCTGATCACTGTGCCTAATCCTATGCCTCTTGTTGAGGCCCCTGCTGTGTGTCAAGAATCTGGAAGGCACTTTATCATTGCCTCACAACCTGGAAGATAATATTCAGCAGCTAATAGAGTAGATGGTCACTGAGGACTAGTTAAAATGATCTTCTTCTCAATAGATGCCCACATGGATCAAGGACAACTAAAGAACACCCCTCATCATCTTGAAAATATGGAAGACCATAAGTGGTTTATTAACTCAAGGGCAAGGCTGGTAGAGGAACCCTGGCTTGACTGAAATGTAGTCTTTCTCACCTAAAACATATGTGGCTCAATATGGAATTACTAAACTGGTCACTAAATCAAAGCTCTTTTTAAAAAGTGACCCCCCCCCAAAAAAAAGTGATCCAAGTTAAATTGGAATATAGGAAGATAGTGTTTCTTCCTGTCTGATTTTGGTGATTTCATGATGGTCTGACCACATAAAGTTACCCTGTTTCGGTAACATTTGACTTCTCCTTCTCTACATGAGCTGGAATGCCATCTGTAGATTTACCACCTTTATATAAGCTGTGATATCAGTTATCCAACAGCAGAACTGATCTAATAATATTGAACATGCATTCTTCACAGAATATCTTATTACACCTCTGGCTGTTGTTTTTGTGACTAGACCATGGCCCAAATTGGTCAGAGATTCATTAGACCTCCAAAGCGGCTGCCCAGGGACCCCAAAGGAAGGTGTGAAGATTAACAGCCTGACTCAAGGCTGTTAGAGGATATACTTAATTAATAGTGACAAGGGATTACTGGCTCCATTGCCTTTCTAGGCGTGCTTGAACCACGTGTACGGACACTGGTTTATTTTTGTTTGCATTATTGAGTAAACTCTAGAAACTCAGAAGATTTACAGTCTGTCCTTCTTTAATTCAGCAGGACCTAGAGGCCCCAATTCTCCTATAAACTATGCCAATGATGTCTCCGGAAGTAAACTCTTCCTGGGGTTGAGGTGGGGGTCCTGTCTTGCCCATTCCACAGGTTCTTTTACCTGTTTTCCTTGTGCTGATAATGCACTCTGTTCTCCCTTTGCCCATGTCCCCTTATTAATATCTCACCAATGTCTTACCAATGACACCTACAGGGCCTTCGAGTGGCATTAAAGCTAAGCTGGTTTTAAGTTTCTGCCTTAGAATCTGGAGGCAGATCAGCAATGGTAAATCACCTCCATGTTCTATATGGTGTTCTCCTTTTGGGGATCTTAAAAATAGGTTCAAACAAGACATGGACTAATAGAGGAAAGAATTACCAGCACAAATCAAATTTTTATTAAAAACAAACAACTAAAATCTTCCTCTATATAGCTTTGTCATGGATTCCCAGCTACTTTCTGACTTTCATTAGCTTATAGTATTTTTAATTTTAGGAAGTTAAAATTTTATTTTTAATTCTTAGAAAAACAGTGAGGACTTTATCTGAAAATTATCCTAATGGCTTGGGCAGACTGTAAGTAGTGCTTTCCCTTTGGGCTTGTCAGCTCAGTCTATGCATGAATAGTAACACTCTTTAAAAATGGACTCACTTCAGTATATAAAATACATACACTGATACATGCTCTATTCCTATAGCGGCACCAATCTCTCCAGTCTCATAAGACTATACTAATTTGGGTTAGAATAGGAAACAGAGATAACAAGGCAGTCATGACTTGACCAAGTTCATATCTAGCGTTAGGACTAAAATTGGGGTACCCGTGATTCTATTTGCACTAACATTTTTAGGTATTTACAGGGAAGAGAAATTCAAAAAGAAAGAGAGTGAAGGATGAAAGGCCAAGAACAGTATTGTATGTCATAAAGAGGCATCTGTCTCCAGATCCGATGACATATCATAGACAGTGTCTTCCCAGGACAGTGTCTGCGCAGCTGCACTCCTGAGGCTGACAATCCAGGCTCCTGAACTTCCTATTCTAATTCTTGATTTTAGGAAAACAACACTCTTGCTGTAGGCACAAAACTATTCATGCACACAGTTCATAAAATATCTTCCTAAAGGGCGCTCACTGGAAAGGGAGAAGGCAGTGGGTGTGGGGAAGCACCAGGTGAATGAATGGTTCCTTAGAACAGAGGAAATGTGGTTGGTGCCAAGAGCCTGCCGGTGGCCACCTCCAACCACCCGTCGGGCACCCTTTCAGTGAAGTGCTCTGGGTAAATATTTGAGCACCTTTCCTCCTCAGAATTTGGGTCAATACACTGTTCACTGGTAAATTTTTCTATAATGATGAGTGTACCAAATCTCTCACATCTCTGTATGACTCCTAGAAAGGGAAAGGATTGAATGGTATTTTCAGCACACATTTTAAATAAGGGAAAATGGTTTTCATTTTTTCCCTCCATGATCCTCCAGGCAATCATCTCAGGAGGGAATCAGGAGCTTATACTATTTTCTCAACATTCCAGTGGCGAATCTCTAGGAGAGAAGCACAGAGGTGGCACTGCATGCAAACAGACCACCAGGAAGGTTCCTCTCAGAGAGAAAATTATCTGGACTCACAATCACACATAAAGTGTGTGTGTGTGTGTGTGTGTGTGTGTGTGTGTGTTTGTTAGATATTCTCCCACGTGAATGGCACTGAACATATTTTTTGGTCATGACCTCTGACTTCCCACTACATGTCTAGAATGTGGGCTATAAGGGAGAGTTCAAACCCCAAATTGTAAATTCGAAGACCTAAAGTAGAGTAAAATCTACTTCTGTGTTGTGTCGGCACTGCCTCCTTCTAACTACACAAAACAGAATAGGTTGTGCCCTATACAGTATGTTTCAAATGCTTTCAAATGACTTTCTCAATGGCTTGCTTTAATGTCTCAAAGTACTGGCATCAGACTTATGTGGAGGAATAAGGAACATAATGCCTAAAGAATGAACCTGAAAACAGGTCATTATAAAATGAAAATATTACATTAACTTGTTTCCTTCCAGTTTGAGTATCTTGTGTTTTGATGGTGTTTTATCCAGTACAGGACTGGAAGCCTGGGCATCTGGTATCTGGTTTGGATTAACAGAAGAGCCAGAAGGTACTGCTGACCAATGTTTAATCCATAAAACTAAACTGCATCAAGCCTGTAAGAGGATTTCTTCCCCAAGGAAATGAAAAACTTTATAAGAACTAAACATACCAATTAGTTTTTACATGCCAGACACTTTTCTGAGTACTAACACAGGTATTAAATAATTTATTCGTTATAATGATGCACTGAAGTATGTATTATTATTAACCCCATTTTACAGAAGAGAAAATTGAGCTCAGTAATTTGTCAGAGGTCATCTAGGAACTAGCAAATGAGAATTCTTACCCAGGCCATCAGAGAAGGAAAATGGGTGGCAATTTAATAACTAGCCCATGTTCCCCAATGTGTGAGAGTCAGGTTAGAGTTAAGGAAGCAGCAGTAAAGGACGGTTTTCCTAGCAAGGGCACGCCTGAATGGGAAGGGCCCTGGAGGCCAACTGGGCTCTTCGAAGGAAGGTAGGGGAGCCAAAGATGGAATTTATTCTCTTATACACTGCCCCGTGCCTATTCCTTTAATAATCAAAACACCACTTACTCCTTTAGGTGGAATCACCTTGATGCCAAAGAAGAAAGGTATGTTCTTTGTGCATGCATGAACTGTGGAAGAAGTAAGCTGTGTGATACTCATGCCCAACTGAAATTTCCAAATCTCAAATCTACTTGTTAATGCAGCAGCAAATGCACTGTCCTTCCAATTGTATTACATTACGCAATCACCACATTGTTCTAACCCTCAAGAGATACTACAAGAAAATTTACCAACTCAGTGCATAATTCCACATCATCAGCATTTCCTTCATCTTTTGAGTAATGGCTCTCATAAGGCAAAGTTTTCTATCCAGTTAGCAGGAAAAAAAAACAAAAACCAAAGGCAAAAAAACAAAAAACCATTATGGTTTCTGTAGTCTCCTGAGGTTCAATTAGCAATCCTGATTAAAGTGTTTCCTTTTTCGCTTTTTCAGTGATTCAGGTATGGTTCCTGAACGAGATCTTGGCTTGGCAAGGAAGCAAACAAGTTGATAAGGACATAAACTTCCCCCAGAAATGGTCAGCCTTCCGTTCACGAAAAGAGCAGTGAGAGAATCAATAGCTACATCCATGATGTAAACTCAAGGTTCAAAAGCTACTCAGGAAGAAAAGCAAACTTATGTCTCAACTCAGGCTGATGTGGATTCACTCTGGAATTCCTAATATATGAGGTCAAAGGACTTTATGATAACATGTCATTGCTGAATTCTGCTCATTTACTGAGGTTGCACTTATTACTGAATACCAGGCCCTGGGTTACTGGTTATCTGAATACCAGATGGTTACGACACTGCAACACTTTAGTATTCTAGGCATTTTTTAATTTATTTTCATTTTGGGATTTAAAGCCTATCCCTAACGAAAGTTGGGATTATTCCCTTCTTCTTAAGGGCCAGCAGGTCAGACACAAGCATTGTCAAGTTTTATCAGGTAGTTGAAACAAGCATTCAGGGAATGTACTAGCATGTAGAAAATAAAACACTGACATGAAAAAGATTTTATGGAATCACACAAAAATGTTCATAGTGATGAAATCTGGATAATAAATTTATGGGTCATTTTTATAATGAAAGTTTTCTAGCAAGTCGTAAAAGTAGACAGAATAGTATTAATAACACCCACATATTCATCAACTTGTTGAAAATATTTTATGTTCTGACTTATGCTTTTTGCTCTCAGTTTTCTAAATAAACATTAATTTTTTAATCAGAAAACTGAAATGATAAATGCTTCAAAGAAGTGGATTATTATAAGAAGGCTGTACTTTACATAAAGACACCAAAGCAAATGTAATGTGAATTAATTACCCATCCCAGTTCTTCCTGCCAGAAGATTAGTTTCACAAATTAAGGAAATGAGAACTGGCAGTGGGGGAAAAATTGCTAGAGCCCCTGGTTCTAGAAGGGTCAGAGTTTGGCAAGCTAGATATTCTAAACAAATAGCTCAAGTTCCTCACTCCCATTCAGTGGCTCACCTCTTGGCTTAGCACAAGAAATCAATGTTTAGGATTTAGATCCATCCATGCGGCTGTGGAAAAGCGAGTGTACAGCATCTACCTTGAGTCTTCCACCCATAGGAAAAATGCGAACCTGAATCATGACTGTACTCCATTTAGGAGATGGTTAATTTAGAAATGTGCAATATGTTGAACAGGCACAGAACCAAACTAAATGTTTGTAGTAATAGAAATTTCCATACACTGTACAACATTTAAAATGTTATTTGCCTACACTGGCCTTCAACAGGGGAACCTTTCTCTAGGGCTAAAATGACCACCTCTATCCAGCCGCCAGTACTAACACTGTACAATGTTACAAACTGTACACTGTGTGCCCTCATGGCTTCTAGGTAAGGTGCCCCCCCTCCAGAACTACCCATCTCTAAGAACTCCCAAGGAAGCCCTCCGATAGCAGGGCTCCATGAGGGGGAGTAAGCATAAAGAGTTGAAAGAAAATGCTTTTCCAGGGAAGAGCCGTCAAGAGGGGACTCTGGGAAGTTTCCCTTGGGATCCCATGGTTTTACATTGAATAAGTTTTCTTGAGTTGTTAGAATTCAATGTTAATTAGTATAATAATATCAGGTGAAAATAGAGCATTTTACCTTTCACAATGTTATCTTCAGCCTTTTTATAGAGATAAGAAAATTGAAGCAGAGAAAAAAATAATTTTCTAGCATCACATAGCAAACCACACAAAACAAACAAACAATAACAACAACAAAACCAGCTAACAGAAACTCAATGCCATTTGACTGCTAAGGATTCACAAAATAAAATTTAAAAGATTTGAGCCTGCATTCAAAGCATGGCCATTGTCTCCTTGGCTGTGAAGAGAAAGGGAAAGAGAGATGATAAGGTCAGGCAACAACAAAATCATGGCACGAGCTATGTGTCATTGCAAAGCAGACTTTTTGACACTTGCCTTCTTTGCAATCCTCTGCCTAAAAGCTCCTCAATCCTATCCAGTGGAGCTGCAAGCTTCTCTAGAGACCAGGCATCCCGGTCCCCCTTGACTCAGGGCTGACCAATAAGAGTGTGTTTCTTAAATATGATTAACATTTGATTACTCATTTGTTCAGACATTGCTCTGAAGTGAATTCTTCCATCTGTGCCCCAGGCTGTCTCCTGCTCAACCAGGCCACCTGGAGGGTAAGCTTCCACTCCAGCCCCCCTTATTTCCCTCAATGATACAACCTTGGTATTTTAAGGTGCTTTTGGACCAATCCACATTAAAATGTAAGGGAAAACATTAGTAGAAAAATCCAGAGCCTGTCTTACTTTCTAGAGTACCAGCTGCACACTTCAAAAATTTTATTGAAGAGTTATATACATACAGAAGAATGCACATATCAAAAATATGCAGTGTTGTGACTTTTCACAAAGTGAACACACCTGTGCAAAAACATAAGGACTGAGAAACAGAAGATGACCAGACGCCTAAGGTCCTCCTCATGCTTCTTTCCAGTCACTACCCCTCAACCAAGATGATCCTGACTTCTAATAGCATGGATTAGTTCTATTTTGTACTTTTCATATACTATGTTTTTTCTGTGTGTGTGTGTGTGTGTGTGCACGCCTGCCTTCTTTCAGTCAACATTAATTTATGAAATTCAACCATATCACTGTGTGACTTGTAAGTCCTTTCGCCCCCTTTGTATTCTACAGTGCACAATCATATGAATATACAACAATTCATTTACCCATTCTACAACTGAAGGGCATTTGGGTTGTTTCCAATTTTTGACAACTTAGATAGTGCTGCAATGAAAATTCTAGTGCATACTTTTGGTGAGTGTATGTACCTGTTTCTGATGGATATACATCTATCTATCTATCTATCTATCTATCTATCTATCTATCTATCTATCTATTATATATATATTCATATTTACATATAGAAATGGAATTGCTGGGTCATAAGGTATGCCTATGTTCACCTTTACTATATAACACTAAATAATTTTTCAAAGTAATTTTATCCATTTACTTTCCCACCAAATTAATATGAAAGTTCAGTTGGCTACAGAGCTGTTCAGTCTCAGTATTTACTTTGCTTTTCATTATACCTCTTTCACTACATGTGCAATGGTATCAGATTGTGATTTTTATTTGCATTCCCCAAGTGTGCACTATAAGAGATGCTTGTAGAGATACCTACTCTAATTCAGTGGTCCTTTCCCAAGAAGTGACTTTCAAAGAAGGTATAGGTACTTTTTTTATTTTTTATTGTTATGTTAATCACCATACATTACATCATTAGTTTTTGATGTAGTGTTCCATGATTCATTGTTTGTGCATAACACCCAGTGCTCCACGCAGAACGTGCCCTCTTTAATACCCATCACCAGGCTAACCCATCCCCCCACCCTCCTCCCCTCTAGAACCCTCAGTTTGTTTTTCAGAGTCCATTGTCTCTCATGGTTCGTCTCCCCCTCCGACTTACTCCCCTTCATTCTTCCCCTCCTGCTATCTTCTTCTTTTTCTTTTTTCTTAACATATGTTGCATTATTTGTTTCAGAAGTACAGGTCTGTGATTCAACAGACTTACACAATTCACAGCGCTCACCATAGCACAGAAGGTATAGGTATTTTAAATCAAGGTTCCATAATAGTGGAACTAATGACGTTTTAGCCTGGATCATCCTTTATTGTGAGAGGTTGTCTTGCAGACTGTGGAATGTTTAGCAGCACAATCTGAAGTTGTGACAACCCAAAGCAACTCCAGACATTGTTAAATGTCCATAGTTGGAGGAGAAGGGGCAGGTGGGAGTCTTCCTTGTTTGAAAACCATTGCTGTAGATCTGTTTAGCATATTCGTGAAGATGTGTCAATCTCTGCAAGGTCTTAGAGGTTACAACATGATGGGAAATGTCTACAAAGAACCAGCACAGCAACAAAGCAGGACACAGCACAGCAGAGCAGGGGGCAAAGGAGGAGAGTCCATCAAGACCTTTGTGTTTGTCCCATGATTAAAGGGGCAAAAGTTCATTTGCAATACTTTAAGAATGTGCGGTTGCCCTGCCACCACCGTTCCAATTGAAAATCTCTGAAATTCTTCTGCATGCTATGAGACCACACTGAATGGAAACACAGTCATTCAGAAAGCTTCTAGCCAGCCAGGACCTGCAGATCAGTAAGAAATGGGAAACTAAGCAGTTCAGTTGGATTCCTTTTATTTTGTAAATTTGCAATATAAAAGGAAAGGCAAGTTGCCAGAATATGTTTTTTCTTATTCATCTAGCTTAAAGCAAATATACTTTGAAGCCAAGATTTCTTTTTTTTTAATCAGAAAGGATATGTGTACGTGTGTGTGTGTGTGTGTGTGTGTGTGTGTGTGTGTGTGTGTAATAAGAGGGGCAAATAAGTATTGAAGTCTGAGGTAAACCAGTATGGGTGAGCAAGTCTGACTGCATATTAATTGTCTACCACTGCTCATAAGTATACTGAGGTCTCCAGAACCAGAGACATAGATTTGGATCCTGGTTCTGCCACAAAATGCTAGGTCATTCAATTTTGTTTTATCTTCTTGTACCCCAGTTTCCCTGTCTATAAAATACGGTTAACAAGACTAACCCACCTCACAGGGTTTTTTGAGGATTAATATGTTAATTATTATAGGGCACAGGGAATAAATAGTGCCTGACCATCACAATGCTTAATAAAAAGTTGGCTACATCAAGTTTTTCAACAATCCTGTCAAGTAGGTATTATTATCTTACTTTACAAAAAAGAAACTGGACTCAAAAAGGTGAAATATATTGCTCACTGTCACACATTTCATTTCAGAAGGGTTATGTCTCAAGCCCAGGCTGTTCCCTCAGTCTCTCTACGAATCAAGATGCCTCAGTTCTAACACCTAGGCCCTGTGGCCATCTCAGCTATGTACCACTTTCTAAGAGTCTGACAGGAAATCTCTAATAAGAAACCCCAATGCTATTCCCCAACTAAAAACCCCAAACACCCCATTCTTGTTTTCAATTTTAATTAAACTTCATATTTTTCAGTTCCATCAGATAAAAGTTGTGTCAATTTTAGTAACTGCTAAAGTTATACAAGCAAAGCATATAAGCTATGCCATAAAATCAACTACTAAAAAAAAAAAATCAGGCAGGCTTAATGAAAATGAGGAGCCTGACCAAATTAAATGAATTAAACATTTCCTTCTTCCCTACCCTCATAGGATTTGTTGTGGTGGTGGTGATTTCCTTGGGTCAATCAAGCGATGTAAAAACGTCATTTTTGCAGGTAGATTTTGCATGTGTGCCATTTCAGCAAAGTGACATGTGGGGGTAGAGTCGGGATCCCAGGGTTTGAAAGGAAAAGGAGGTAGCAATGGCATTAATAATAAATATGATTTTATTCCACACAAATTTTGCAAGACAATGGAATCTTTGGACCTGATGATTTTCGAAAACCATTTGCAATACATAATTATACTCCCATGGAAAGTATCTGACTTGGGCCAACCTTTCAGTACAGAAAATCAAAGAAGAAAATCAGTGGGCCTTTGGGCTGAATAAAGGCTGACAATAAGGCCTTATAAGTTAATTAAAGTCAGATTTATACCCCTAAAGCCCCAGATCATTCTGCAGACTTCCTAGGGCAAGTCAAGCTTTGTTACTCATGGACTTGGACACACCAATCGTCTTTTACTTAACACTAAATCTTAGCTGTTTGAAAACAAAATTAAATGTGTGGAGGCTTTTGTGCTGGACCTCTTTGGAAAACCATGACAACTCTCCCCAAGACAGAGATCCCACCAAGGTCAGCAAAAGCTTTGGTTAACCCCAGGACTGTCTGAGCTTGGGTTCTTAATCCGGATCTCTTGCTTTTCAGAACCTCAATGTTTATCTCCATAGAGGCTTTATCCATTTGTTTTATAAGACAGAGGTCAACAATTGGTCACAGATGGCATAAGAGAGAAGCTGCGCATTTCCTGTAAGGCCATGGCAATCCTGTAAGCCCAGGACCTGGAGCAGGTGCCAAAGTCTTAGGTCAGCACTCTATGTACATGAACATCTTCTGTGCCCTGAGCCTAGATTACTGTTGTCCACATTTCCTGTTACCCGTAACTGACCCAATGGCTCAGAAGCTTTTTTATACAAGCTACCACGGTGCGCCTGATGCCCCTAGCAAAAGGCACTTAGCAAGCCATTATTCCTGAAAGAAACCTGCTCAAATTAGAGCAGAGAGACACACCTAAGATGTCCTACCTCTCAGCTTTACGAAAGAAAGAGGAAGAGAAGGGCAAGTTCCAACAGCCCATTCGTCTTCCTCCTCACCTGACCTGCCCACAGAGAGCAAGCACCAATCACCAAGACAAGCTGCAGGTGTCCAGGTGTGACTAAAGAGAAGTGAAGTGGCCACAACTCTTGAGAACTCTTGTGCCGCCTTGCATCAGTGACTCTAGAAAAGCTGCGTTAGCTTTTTCAGAGCACCCATCACTGAAGCAATTATTTATCTCATGGATTAGTACACTGCCTCCAGATCCTGGCTATGCATTAGGACCACCCGGGGAGCTAAAAATCCCCATCCCCATGCTGCCCAAGACCACTGAAATCTCTGAGGGTGAGACCTAAGAAATCTATTTTGGAGTTTTATTGTTATTGTTGCTTATAATTTCCCCTGGAAAACACCAGTTTGTAATCAAGACTGTGAACCCCTGGTTTTGTGCACAATCTCAAAGGCACCCAACAGGATCATCTACAGCAACTTACACCTGGAGATCTCATTGTTTGCAGTATTATTATTAAAATATATTAAATATTTATGTATTAAACAGGAAAATATTTATTATTAAAAATATTAAATATATACTGGAAGGTCTGTAAGCAACCCTCACCAGATAAACATTTTCTCTTTGGCAACATGACTTAACTTTCTATAAATGCTTGTCTTCCATATAAACTGCTTTCACAGAAACTCCTACTGCCCAGGGAAACACACTTTGTAAAAGTACCACAAATATATTATTTGCAAGAATTTTCCCTTGAGAAAAAGTGTGATGATAGAAATCAAATTTTCTTCAAGTTGCTCAATTCATGAGATTCTGGGATACACATTTCTCTTTTTCGTGGGTAATTTGATATCTAAATAAAAACGAAAATACCACTGTAAAATAGAATTTCCTAGATGGAAACATGAAGCTTGAGAGTAGAGGCAAAATAATTTCTTTCTGTCAATTATCATTACATTAAGTTGCATGTTTAAAAAAATGCAGATAGGTATATCTAATCATTCAATTTTGTTGATTGACTGGACTGTCCATATACTTCTGCTTTAGTGATATCAGTAGGTCGTTCCCAAGGTAAAACTTGCTTGCAAATGTTAACATTTGTTTCAAAATCCAGTCAACTTTCTCTGATTGCTCCCCAAAGCTGTATTTGGAGAAGACTGCCCAGGATTAAAATGGGCATATCTACCCCAGCCTTATGTATTGTTTCTTTGAGACTATCAGTAATAGTGATAATAATTATTGAATAGGATTATGACATTACTTAAACTTTAAGGACTTGCCATCTGCCAGTTAAAATTCTAAAGGCTTCCATTAATTTGTTTAAACCACATAACAACGAGGTTTAGGAATGAGGTACACTATTACTATTACCATTTTCCGAAGGTGGAAACTGAGAATAAATAACTTACAAAAAGTAAGAAAGCCAGTAAGAAACAGAACTGGGTTAAAACTAGAACTACTGGACCCTCGAATCCACAGGCTTAACCACTAGCATTAGCTATGGAAATTTTTTTCTTTTTTGTGTGGGTGAAAGCCCAGTGACCTCTGAGACGGGTTTCTGCCTCAGGGCTCAGACTTTCTTCACTGTCATGGAAAGCTGCTGGTAAATTTTCTATGGTTACATCCCGGACTTGACGGGATCTACACCCAAACTACTTTCCCGTTTCCTCTGTCTAGACTGATATGAATTCTATCTTGAGTGAACAGCAGACATTCCAACATTCTCAAATATGCTGAAAATTTCCATGCCTTTAATATATTATTTGTTCCTACTATTTCCTTTGAAAGGAATGTTCCTCTTCATTCCTTCATCTATAAAATGCATACCTGTCTCTAGATTCAGCTCAAAAGCTGCTGCTTCTATGAAGAGTAATCTGAGTTTCTTTTCTTAAATTGAAATATATCTGACATATATACACATGTTGATTTGATACAGTATATATTGTAATATGATTGCCATGAAAGCAGTTGTTAGCACTTTTACCATGTCACATAATTATTTATTTTTTTGTAGTTGGAATAATTAAGATCTACTCTTTTAGCAAGTTTGATAATTATAATACAATATTGTTGTCTATATTAAGTATATTGTGCATTAGATCTCTAGGACTTACTTACTACTTACTGAAAGTTCATATCCCATTCCCCCACATTCTAGTCCCTGGTAACCACCATTTTACTCTGTTTTTATGAGCTCAGCTTTTTTAGCCTCCACATATAAGCGAGATCAGACAGTGTTTGTCTTCCTCTGTCTGACTTATCTCATTTAGCACAATGTCCTCAAAGTCCATCCATGTTGTACAAATGCCAGGATTTCCTTCTCTCTCAGGGCTAAATAATATTCCTTTCTATCTATTCATCTATCTATCTATCTACCTGAGCTTCTTTTTGGGACTATTTTCCCTCCTCTTTGATTTTATTGCATAGTTTCTCCTTTCTACCCTGAATATTGTTCATCATGCATTTGCCTGTCTCAATGCTCTGTAAGTTCCTGAAAAGCCAGTACATGTGCTACTCACATTTTCATACCCTCTACAGGACCTACCACAGAGGTTTCTACATGTTTGAGTTTATAAAAAATACTTTTTAAAGTTGAAGTATAAGTTACATTGAGAGAAGTACACCAATTTTAAGTATACAGTGATAAATTTTCAGAAAATGAATAGCAACTAATGATGAGTAAGATTATTACCAGTCATCCAGAAGCCACCATTATAATCCCATCCCCCCTCCAAAAGATAACTTTCCTGACTTCTACCTATTTATATTTTGCCTGTTTTTGAATTTTGCATGCATGGAAACATATAGTCTGTACTTTTTGCATCTGATTTCTTTCATTCTACATTCTATTTGTGAGATCCACCATTTTTGGGTAGCGGTATTTTGTTAACAATTATATAGTATATAGTATTGCACCGTATGAACATATTACCAGGTATTGATCCATTTACCATTTAGGTTGTTTCTGAACAGTGGTGCTATCAACATTCCTGTGCATATCTTTGCTACACATGTGTAGGCATTTCTACTAGGTATATATCTAGGATTGAAATGAGTCCTATGGCAAACACATGTTCAATTATAGTAGATAACAACAGTTTCCCAAAGTTATTGTACTGGTTTAACTCCCAACAGTAGATTAAGAGTTACAGTTGTTCAACATCTTCATAAAATCTCATTCGTAATTTATTCCATTCTTAACTTAAGCCATTCTTGTGGTTGTACAGCGGTGTCACACTGTGGTTTTAATTTGCATTTCCTGATGAACAATGAGACTGAAATCTTTTCCTGTGTTCACTGACAATTGGGGTACCTACCTTTTTAAAGCAACTATTCAAGTCCCTTGCTTATATTTGTATTGTGTTGACTTTCTTTTATCTATTGACTTTTAGAAATTCTTCATACATTATGTAACCAAACATTCTGTAAGTTTTATATGTTGTAAATACATTCTCCCAATCTGTGGTTTACTATTGCCTTTTTATGAACAGAAGATCCTAATGTGAATGTCATTAATATACCTTTTCATTTATGGTTAATAATGTTTTTTGTTTCTTTTACACAAAAGAAGTCTTTCTTAAGTATATAGTTATAGTATAGTTTTCTCATTTTCTTCTGCCAGTAATCAAAGAAGGATGCAATATATATTTTTTCTTTTCCATATGCATCGTCCACTGACCAAACACTACTTACTGATCTGCAGTGCCACCTTTGTCAAAAATCAAGTGTTTACCCACGGATGGATCTACTTCTCACTCTCTGTTCACTGAACTAGCAGCTTATTTTTCCTTCTATCAATTCCACACTCTTTTAAGTCCTGTAATTTTAAATTAAGTTTTGATGCTCCATAGTGCATAATCTCCAGCTTGTACCTTTTCAAGATTTTTAGGACCATTCCTGAGCTTCTTCATATCCACATAAATTTTAGAATCAATCATCCTGTCAGTTCCCACCATCAAAATGTACTGGGATTTTTAATGGGTCTGTATTGAATCTACAAATCACTTTGAAAAAAGTTGACGTCTTTTTATTGTAATTTTTTTATCATTAATGTGTTTAGATATTCTTTAATTTTCTCTAATAATGCTTTATAATTTTTGTGTAATATTTCCTCATTTTCATTAAATTTATTCGTAAGTGGTCAGTGTGTTTTTTGATGCTAGTATCAATGTTACTTCTTAAAATTAAAATGTTTATTGTGTTGCTGGTGTATGCAATTTTTTTTGTAGTGACATTATATCCAATGACCCTGCTAAATTCAATTACTCACTGTAGATACTTAATGTCCATATTTGTAACTATACCATCTTTCAGTTTTGACAATTGGGAAGTTTACTAAAGATTCTAGTTATATTCTGGATAGGCTTTTTGTGTGCGCGTGTGTGTGCAAGTGTGTGTGTGTGTGTGTGTGTCTGAGTGAGAGATGTGGGAAATATTTTCTACTATATTAACCATAATTGATGACTCCTTAATAAAAACTTAAATTCTGGCCTAAAGTAATACAAGCAATATTCATTTTATTTTTGGTTTACCAATACATATTCTCTATCTAACTCATACATACAGTTAACAGAATGTATACATATAGTCAAGAGGCATTCAAATTCATTAAAATTTGTTGGTGTCTATTTCTTTTTATATAAAATACCATAGGTCTTAAAACAGTGACAGGGAAGCATTAGAGTGGGCAGATGATTTGCTTAAGGTAAATGTTTCTCTAAAGTTTAAATATTTTCATCATTCGAAGATACTTTATCCTCTTAAAAATGTACTGGTGTGTCTAGTAATCTATTAAACAGAAATGGTCTAACTCTGGACAATAATCTGCATATCAAGGTGTTCCTCATAGCTTATTAATAATAAAAAACTATTATGAAATATTTAAGTATCTAACACCAGGTATAAATAAACAAATTATGGACCATCTTTACCATAAAGTATTAAATAATTTTTAAAACGTGGGTTAATTATTAAATATTAAGTGAAATGTTAAATGAAAAAAATCTAAAGTACCAGAACTTTATATACTGTGTGATCTCAATAGAAGGAAAGAAGGAAAAAAAAATAGAGACTAGTTATCTTCAGGTTGGGGATTAGAGGTGATTTTTATTTTCTTCTTTATTTTTATATTTTAATTTAATTTTAATTAGTTTAAAATTAATTTATTGTAATTAGTCAAAATAGTTAATCAAAATTATAAAAACAAAAGAGTTGATATTATTCACATTATACCATACTTGAAAACTCAGTCACATATAAATGCTCCATGACAATTCTTTCAAGATACATCAGTGGTCATAACATGATGTCCTTAAAGATTTTTAGTTCTTTTAAAGATGCTCAAATCTCACTTTTGTTCAGTAGACAATGTAGTGAATAAGGAAATAATTACCTTCCAGATCTCGCTAGTAGCCTTTGATTGTCTTAATGTCAACCCTAAGGGTATATCAACACAAGGTAAGTTCAAGTAATTAGCTTAAGAACTTAGGCCAAAGCATGCTCTTAAAAAAATACCAGATGTTGGGGCTGAATGGCCAAGATTATTTGTCAATATTGATCAAATTTACCAGCTAGTTGTTTAACCTCTGCTCTAGTCTGCCTTTGAATATACATATGGCTTTGGGTAGTCAAAGGAATTAACATGGTTACATATTTCACTCTCTCTACATCTGTATTTATACTCAATTTATTTATATATCATGCCAAAACAACTAGTTCAAGAGTGAAAAACATAACCAAAGAATGAAAGCATTGTTTAACATTATGAAACTTACTAAGATAATGCATCCCAATAATTGGTCAAATATCAACAACCACAAGCCCCATGATTATCCAAACAGAAGATGCAAAGGTATTTGATCACATTTAATACCTATTCCAGATGAAAACTCTTAAAAACAAAAATGTAAAAATACTATTTAATATGATAAAGAATTTCTATCTCAAGTCAGTAAAGAGCATTGAGTCAGCAGGACAAGTAAATTCAAAGAGCCAACCAGTATCATTTCACCTTATTTTGGAATTACTGGGCAAAGAAATATGACGTGAAATATAAATGCAAGCAATACATATTACAAAAAAGGAAAAAAGAAAGAAAGGAAGGAAGAGAGGGAGGGAGGGAGGAAGGAAGGGAGGAAGGAAGGAAGGAAGGAAGGAAGGAAGGAAGGAAAGAAAAAAAGAAAGAAAGAAAGAAAGAAAGAAAGAAAGAAAGAAAGAAAGAAAGAAAGAAAGAAAGAAAGAAAGAAAGAAAGAAAAGAAAGAAAGAAAGAAAGAAAGAAAGAAAGAAAGAAAGAAAGAAAGAAAGAAAGAAAAAGAAAGAAAGAAAGAAAGAAGGAAAGAAAGAAAGAAATCATTATTTTCAGATGAGGTGTTGGTTTTATTAGAAATCCAAGAGGGCTCCACATCAGGCTCTGTGTTCAGTGGGGACTCTGCTTGAAGATTCTCTCCCTCTTCCCTTCCCTCTGATCCTCCCCCAGCTCTCTCTCTAATAAATAAATCTTTAAAAGAAAAAAAAAAAAAGAGGGGCACCTAGGTAGCTCAGTTGGTTAAGTGTCTGCCTTCAGCTCACGTCATGATCCCAGCCAGGGCCCTGGGATTGAACCCTGCATCGGGCTCCATGCTCAGCAGGGAGCCTGCTTCTCCCTCTCCCGCTCCCCCTGCTTATGCTCTCTCTCTATGTCAAATAAATAAAATCTTAAAAAAAAAAGGAATTCCAAGAGGATCTACTGAAAATATATTAGAAATAATTAGTAACTCATATGGATAATTTATGTAAATCTCGATCAATAATCATTAAGCAGAATGGATAAAATATTTAATTCATAATAGTACTAAAAAAACCCTTAAATTATCTAGGAATAATGTTAACAATACATGCTGTACTATAATTTTATGTAGATAATATATTTCTGAAACTAAAGTATATCTATTATAATCTAATCATTGTATAATTACACATAATCAAGTTTCTGAATGACAGTCGTGTTAAAAATAGTATGATAATTGGTTTTAAAATACTTTAAATAAAATTTTAATGAATTTTAGAATAAAGTCTAGGGAGCATAAGAAAAACAAAACCTAGGGGCACCTGGCTGGCTCAGTAGGTTAAGCATCTGCCTTTGGCTCAGATCGTGATCCCAGGGTCCTGGGATAGAGCCCTACATCCCCCAGACCAGGCTCTCTGCTCAGTGGGGAGCTTGCTTTTCCCTCTGCCTGCCACTCCCCCTGCTTGTGCTCTCTCTCTCCCTCTTTCTGTCAAATAAATAAAATCCTCAAAAAAAACTAACCAAAAAAAAAAAAGGGTAGAAATAGAAAATAATTGTTTTTAATGTGAAGAGGATTTAAAATACAGATTCCTCCAGGTTTAAAATATATTACATTATTTCAGTAATTAAAATAGTATAAAATTAATATCTAAGCCTGATCAGAAAGATTAGGAGAACTGAACAAATCAACAAGGAACAGACTGTGTGTGTATATATACACACACACATACATATATATATATATATATATAATGTTCACAGATAAAATGTTAATCTATGGTAAATATGATATCAAAACAACAAAACAAATGAAAATCATAGAGGAAGAGAAGAAAAACAGAATGAAAAGTTTTGGACAACTGCTTCAGTTATTTGGGGGAAATACCTAGTTTGATATCTGCTCCATGCTATATATCAAAATAAATTCAAAGAGGATTAAAAATTAAATATTAGAAAATAATGTAAAACACTGGAAAAAAATTAAAGAAAAGACTAATCAAACCTGTGGTGATAAAATGTCTTGCTAAATCAAACACAATGGAATAAATAAAAAAGGAAAATATTTTCCTCAAATTTGTCCATATGTAAGCATAATTAATGATAACATATTAAAACAAGTTTCAGTAAATGTATAACAAATGCTACTCTTGAAGCCTATCTTTATTATACATAAAAATCACAGAAATCAATGAGAAAGTCACTAAAAACCCAATAGATAAGGTGAGACAAGCACTGGAATACAACCCATAAAAGGGTATACAAGTTTCTCACAAAATTAACATGGAGGATTTAAAGTGAGAATATCCACTTCAGAACCACTTAAGAATGTGGTTAAACTAAAATTAATTTTCCCTTCATTATTCGAGAAGTTATTGAATGACTACCTTTGTCAAGTATTTTTCTAGCAGGTAAAAATATGTTTAATATGACAAAGTCCCCATCGTCCTCAAATTTATATTCTAGTGGAAGAAACAAACAGTAAAAATAAACAATGCAATTTATATAATGGTAAATACTATGAAGAAAGGCAAACAAAGGAATGGGTTAGAGGGTGAATGGGGTGCGGATGGGGGCGGTGTTCTGCGGGAACCGTTAAGAGATGCCCCCTCACGTGACTTTTGGGCATGTCATCAGAGAAAAGAGGAAGGACACAGCCCTGAGACGGAAACAGAGGTGGGGCTGGAAGAAGCAGAAAGGTCAGCATGCTCCTGCTCATGCTCAGGGAGAGTCAGCAGGTAAAAGTGACGGAAAGGGAGCAGGAGAGAAAAGCAAGGGGAACGTTACGTAAGGCTGGATCGGGGAATTTCACCTTGTTCTAATGCTGGATGCTGTACAAATGGCAAACCATTTCTTAGGAGGCAAAATTGGCAATGCTATTAAAAAAAAAAACATAAGGTACCTTGTATTTAACACAGTAATACCACTTATGGAAATACATTCCAGGAAACTTATTCTCCCTCATGTCCTATGGTGATTACTTCAAACATTTTCAGTTTTCCAAAAATTCCTTATCCCCCCTCTACTCCTATCAACCTCCTTCCTCCTAGAAGATGAACTAACCCACTTTTGTTTCAGCAAAAATGACCCGTTAGGTAAAAACTCCCGGAAGTCTGCATTGGGAGCCAGCATCTCATCTTTATGCCCACCCTGGCCTGGCATCTCCCTTCCTCTCTGGAGAGCGGCTCTCCTGCTGGGCCCTGCTTCTCTCTTCAGCAGACTCTGACCCTCGACTCCTTCTTCCTCCTCTGGAATCCCAGTAATTATTTCTCCTCCATTATTTTTCCTTCTGTTTTCTTCTATTTCTCCTTCTCTACAAACTTCTTCTACTTTCCCAGCACACCTCACTGCCAAAATCATTCGTTGTTTAAGTAACAAAACAAAAACTTTCCTTCCCGCACCTATCTTTTTTAGCCAACTTTTCTCAAAAATGATGATCTACTTTTACTGATGCAACTTCCTCACTTCCATTCATTCCCATAGTTTCGGCCATCTTGATTTTTGTTCCCATGCTTGCACTGGAAACTGCTCTGGAAAATACCACCAACACTCTCTTTGTTACGTCCTTTTTATATCCAGCCTTTCACTATGGGTCCACTTCAGGGGTGGCCTTCTTCAGAGGAGCACAGAAAGCCACCAAGGAAGTATGAACTGTGGGTCCTAAATGTTTTATTATCCTCTCTGTAATGAGCCCTTAAATTACTTTATTTTGCACTATTCTTGGTGGAGGTATTAAAAGCCACTTTTAAAATATTGTTTGTAATACCTTAGCTTGGATTAGCTCCATGTATAAATCCTAGGGGAAAAACAAAACAAAACACAAAGGAGTCCACGTAATGGATCAACAAGCAAACAACCTGCGATTAGAAAGGAAGGCTTCTAAGTGTGGGCAGCATGGAGAGGTACTGACTCCAGAGTACGAAGGCCGAAAACCTCTAGAACATAACTGTGTTGCACTGGTCACTGAGATGAAGGACAGAACACATCAAATGATAGGGGAGAGCTTAAGACATACTTAGTTTTTTGGGGTTTTTTTGTTGCTGTTTTTTACAATATAGCCTATGATCTACTAAAAGCTGGAATATGTATGTGTCTGATGTTTTCTTGGAGTGAGAGCTGTCTTTGGGTCTTGTCTAACTAAGGACTCTATCCTTGTGAATCTGATATTGTAAATAGGCTATTTTATGAAATGGGAGGAGAAAGAAAGAAAGAGAGAGAGAGAGAAAGAAAGAAAAAGAAAGAAAGAAAGAAAGAAAGAAAGAAAGAAAGAAAGAAAGAAAGAAAGAAAGAAAGAAAGAAAGAAAGAAAGAAAGAAAGAAAGAAAGAAAGAAAGAAAGAAAGAAAGAAAGAAAGAAAGAAAGAAGGAAAGAAAGGAAGAAGGAAGGAAGGAAGGAGAAAGAAAGAAAGAAAGAGAGAGAAAGAAAGAAAGAGAGAGAAAGAAAGAAAGAAAGAAAGAAAGAAAAAGAAAGAGAGAGAGAGAAAGAAAGAGAGAGAGAGAAAGAAAGAAAAGAAAGAAAGAAAGAAAGAAAGAAAGAAAGAAAGAAAGAAAGAAAGAAAGAAAGAAAGAAAGAAAGAAAAAGAAAGAAAGAAGGAAGGAAGGAAGGAAGGAGAGAATGAAGAGAGAGAGAAAGAGTATTTACTCAGGCAAGAGATGCCACCTTCTATTCATTTCTGATGCATCTAGTGTTCTAACATTTACAGCCGGTCAAACTGCAGGATAAAGTACATACAGTAAAATTATACAGACTTGCAAAAATTCTGATTTGAATTCAGGGTATTAATAGCAGAAGGAATGTTCTTCTGGGAGTAATCTAAGTGTTATATTTACCTTTGGTTTGAGAATATTTGCAATGAGGAATTTCAAATGCAAATATTTTAAAAGCATAGCATGTTAGTAGAGAGACACTGTGGGCACTTCTGTTTTCCTTAAAAAAAAAAAAAGGTTTTTCTTGACTTTTTATTGGAATCCTAATGAGACCATAATTACGACAGCAAAAGGGGGGAATGCAGCCATTAAAAGCTTGGTGTTACTGTACATATAGTCCCTGCATTAAATTAAAAAAAAAATTCTAGAGCCATTCAAGAGAGGGGAAAAAAAGATGACTTAGCAAAGCAAATCTTGAATACTTACATCCTTGGTAGGCGTGGATTTTTTTTCAATGCAGATATTTTTGAAATTTGGCTGTCCTGTTTCCTCTTATCTATTCTTTTTATTTTAATTAGACCACAGTATAAAACACTTTAAAAGAAGACCCGCCTTTGTTTTGTCCCTTCCACACACACCCAACTTCCCCATACCTGTTAAATGTTAAGGTTATGAAACTAAACACCTCCAAAGGCTAAAGGCTCAATTGGCTCTTGGCTCCGACCCTGTTTGGAAGTTCTGGATGTCTGTGTATGGAGAGGGTACTTCTTTCAACACGGGACTTGTGATTAGAAGGACTTTCACCTTCTGGCTCAAAGCAGATGTCTGTTACTATTTTTGCTACCCTTGACCACAGGAAGCATTATTTCTCTTAAACAGATGACTATGATCAGTTGGATAAAATTTAATTTTTAATTAAGCGGCTCCAAAATGGTGTCCTAATTCTTCTGGTCATGTCCAGGACCTGGACTCAAACAAATAAATGCTCTTTATAGAACAAAGAGAATGCTCAGAGTAGATCCTAAACAAAAATGTGCTCAGATCGACTTGTCAGTAATGGTACTTGTTAACCTGATAGACACTTTCAACCAGAAGTTCTAGTAGCGAAAATCTAATCCAAATCCTCCTGGTTTTTTTTTTTTTTTTCCCTTCTCTGGTTGAGCAAAGGAAGCCCTGTGCGTTAGCAAAACAGTGGAAAAAATACAGACTAGCAAAGAAGCAAGAGTCTTCCCAGGACTATAATAGAGTTGACAGTTGACCCTGTTTTTTTCCTAAGCCATCACCCAGCACTTCAAGAGCATCGCAAGGCTATTTCCTCAAGCTCCACTCCAATCAGAGCTTTCAGGAAACAGTCAAGTCAAGAGCGCTGATGCCCTCCGCACATTTCATTGTGTGCTAAAAGGGGAAGATGCTGTTATCAAGTCTAATAAAATACATTTATGTCTCAAACTCTGATCACTGTGAGTCTCCACCACAAGAAGCAAAATAGCAACCTTTCAGATTGCTATTTTAGAAACTAAATTTATTTCTCAGCTCTGTGGTAACTGAACTGTCATTATTTCCAGAGTTTACAAGGCTTATAAAATACTGTGCTCTTAGTTTGGTGACTGTCAGCTTATATTACAGATGAATAATACATGTCTGACCTAGCTATTGTCAGAGGGCTGCTATCTTGTCACAAATAACACAACAGAAGTGTTTTCAAAATGAGCTGAGGTTACATTAGACAGAGTTCTGGTATTTTGTGAAGAGGATAAAATCTGCTTTTCATAGAGTTACTAATTATAGATAGTTATATTTATTTCAGGATGTTCTTAATAAGTCAGTTGCTAAATTTGATCAGTGTAGCATATCCAACTGTAATCCATGTTATTGCCCCCTTTTTTGGATTCTGATATACCTCATACCTCTGCTGCACCTGACACTGACATTCTTTCTTGCCCATTCTTAGACATCTCACAGAAAGAATACCAGTTACAAAGACCAAAGGGATCTCTCTTCTTTTCTTCCAGATTTATCAGTGATCAGACATTCCTGGAAGGGGGATTACAATCATCGCCCTGACAGGACCAAGACCATGAGGAATATGGATATGGGAGGTGATGTCTCCTTTGCCTGCCAGATGGGCTTATTCTGCTTTCATTGCCTTATCCTGTTTCTTACTCTGTCCTAATTGTTTATGGAAAAAAAACAATTGTATGCTACATTTGTGGAATCACGAGCCAATGAAACAGAAGGTTACACCATCCAATTTTTCTTGGGGGGAGTGGCATAGGAACATGCCTTCCTTTTAGCCCCCTACCCTACATCATATCATGGATACACAAGAACTCAAAACATATTTGGAGAATCCAAAAGAAGCAGTAGTAAGATTGACAGTGTCTTCTACAGTAACCCTTCTACTGGCTCACTCTCAACCCCTTTTCAAATTTTCCTTTTTTATTAGTAGGATTTTTTTCTGATTTCAAAGTAAGATATACTTATGCTGAAAAAAATATGAAAAAAGATCAAAGCATAAAATTAGAATAACCCCAACATCCAGAGATAACTATGTGCTTTAATCCTTTGAGTGTGTGTGTATGTGTGCGTAGGTGTGCAATTTAAAAAATAATTTTGATTATGATACACATTCATATTATCCTGGTATTTCTCAGGTTATATGTCATCACCGAACAAATAACAGCATGACTTTTAACCGAATTCTAAAAGACATGAACATCTGTGTCATCATTTACTCAGTCATCCCCCACGTTTTTGGACAGTAATTAATTTCCCACACCGGCACCTTTGCTGCTTTCACTATCAGAAGCAAAGTCTTTTACAACCACTGATCTCTAAATACACTGAGTTCCTAGCCTCAAATTATCCACATCCACTGAAGAAAATCACCAGGCAGAGATAAAAAGGTTTGGGGACTGTAATTCATCACGTTTGCTCCTAATGCTTTACTTAGAGAGTCTACCCCTGTGTCATCTTTGGGTCCCTCTTGTCTCTCTCGAACCAAAGCTGAGAAGCTTTGCCTCTTTTTTTTTAGTTTCTTCACTTCCTGGATCTATCTCAGCATAGATCAAATTCTGGCTTAACATATCCCCAAGTCCCAGGCACGCTAGCTAAGCCCCTTCCACTATGGCCCACGCCCTAGCATCACACCTGCTATAATCAGATAGCTTTGCTTTACCCCTAATTATTTTCCACTCATCTCCCATGAGCTGCTTTGTCTTACTTCGCTTGAGTGGCCATAATAAAATACCATAGACTAGGGGGTTTAAACACTTCTAATGTGTTTTCTCACAGTCCTAGAGGCTGGGAAGTCCGAGATCACGGTGGCAGCAAGGTGTGCGTCTGGTGAGCCCCTCTCTCATTGGGCTGCCGACCGCTGCCCTCTCACCATGTCCTCACATGGCCTTTCCTTGGTGCATGCATTTCTCTTCTTGTCAGGCCACTCATCCTAACAAATTGGAACCCCCTCTTTGTGACCTCATTTAACCTTAATTACCTCCTAGAAGCCTTTTCCCCGAATTGATTGTGGGGTTAGGGCTGCAACATATGAATTTAGGGGGGAAACAATTCTGTCCATAGCACTCCCTTCAAATACCATGCAGATTTCATTAATACCTTGACTATTCCAAATTCTTTCATAGAGAAAATGCTCACACTCCCCAAATGATGGCAACATCACTCCAAAAGGTCAGGCTTGCACACCTAGTGTAAACCAGCTGCACTGGATTCACGTTCAACTCCAACCATGTTCCACTCTGAGAAAAAGTATTCTCGCAAACATTCCGATGATCCTTCAGTTGACTGTCCCCCAGCTTGTTTCTCTGCCTTAAATATGGCACACCTCGGAAGCTGCTTCTGATTACAAACCTGTCTGGCTCCCAAGTCACAAAACGGCAGCAAATATTAACTAATCAATGTTTTATGGTTGTAATTAAACTGTGCATTTACAAATAAAATGTAACACTTAAAATCAGGTTCCAATTTCTCAAAGCTGCATTAATATTTATAAAATGATTATTGCAGACAGGCACATTCTTTTACTGCTTATTAAGGCACACAGTATGCACGCAGGACCAGTAAATTCTTAATTATCATAGAAGTCGAAGGCCACGGTTTCTCAGTTTCTTAGCCTTGTCCCGACAACTTCCCACGTTCTGAGGCCCCTTTTATGGATAAGCTGCTGGTCTTTTTCACTTCCCCTGCCTTTCTATTCCCAAGAGATGCTACCTTAAGAGTCATCCTCTGAGAGAAAGCTAATAGAACTGTGACTTTACCTTCTGATGCCATAGGTTAAATGGAGCGAAATGGTCCATCCGCCGTTGAACAGCAGCTTCCAGCTTTTCTGTGAATTCTGCAGCCAGAGTGATGACAATTTCTCTCCCCAAATCCCACCCATAGTTGTTTCTACCAGACCACCACCATAGTCTATTATTAGCCAACATAAGGCCTATAATATCTCAATGGAATTTTTGTAGCGGTAAAAATCACATACTTATATAATAGAGGTGGGAATTGATTCACATGGCGATAGCATGAGCTCTAAAGCAATACAATATTTTAGAAATATTCCTTAGTCTAAAAGGAAACTTTAAATGGTAAAACTGAACTAACCCTACCAGCTGGCAACATAACAGAGAGGGGATAACACATTCGGCCAAGTCATATCCATCTGAGCTTTGAGACTACACAATCCCAGCCCCTTTTGGAGGCTTGGGTTCCTTTTACACTTGGCAGAATGTTATTTCCTGATGCACAGAAAGCAAGAAAATGGTGAAAGGGAAAGAAAACTCATAGGGCCCCAACAGTATCAAATAGCTTTTTACAAAATATTTTGATGAGCTAACTGGAAATTCATCAGAAATGTACGGATTATATTTATTTCACGAAAATGTTCTTTACATAGAATTATACAGTATGAAGGGAACTTTGGGATTATTAAGTCTAAATCTCTCATTTTACAGATGAAAGTACTAAGGCAAAGTGAAATTAGGTGTCTGTGGTTCATCAGTTATATGCTCAGAAAAAAGTTAGTTGACTGGAAAATATTGCCTCTGTGTAGAATGGATTCAGTTATAACTTATATGTATGAGAAGTTAGTAGAAATTGTTGATAATGGCAACTTTAGAGGTGGAAGAAGGGGCATCCCTGATGTACTATCAATTCAGAGCATAGAAAATACATCAATTCCATAATATTTCCACAGCCTGCTATGGGGGCTCAAATTCTCACCATTAGCATCATCTCATAGAATTTTAGATTTTTATCACTATGGAAATGTTCAGGTGTCTGCAAATTTTATACATGTACAATGAAGGCTATAATTCATTAGCTCACTATATTGGCATAAATTAGATTATCAATATGTGTAAGTATGAGATAGGACAAGCAGATACATTCATTGGGAAGAAACACAAGGGAAACTGAAGAGCTCTGGCATCTATTCCATCTGCCTAAGGAAAGAAGATGGTGCAAAGGATGGAATGTGCTGGAGAGTTTGGATATTTGAGGACTGTATGGCAGAAATAGGGAGAGGGATTTATAAAAGTCAAATATGCCAAAGAAAAACTTTACTTTCTTGGTCATTCAGATAGGCTGACAGGTACCTATTTAATTAATGGGAAATATTAAATTCATTTTAAGCAAACACACATGAAAGGAAGTCAGTGGTGGGTTAAACAGCAATCTGTTTAAGGAAAAGAACATGGAACTTGGGGTCAGATAGACATGGCTTTAAAGCGTATCTTTCATCTACTAGCTACATGATCTTGAGCAAAGCACTTAAATGTGAGCACCAGTCTCTTCATACGTAAAGCAAAAATAATAGGAGTTTTTAAAAGCTGTTAAAAGAATTGTGTTTAGCAAAGAGTAGACATTCAAGACCTAGTAGCTACAAGAAAGAAGGGGAAATTTTATGTTGCTGTAAACTTAAAAATTGTAAATGAAGCATCCCCAATTGCCAAATTCCAGCCAGAGTATCCTATAAGATTCTTAAAGGATGAGGCTTCCACCTTTCCACTCCACCCGATTTCTTTTCTTTTTTTTTTTCAAATTTTTATTTAAACTGTAGTTAACATATAGTGTAATACTAGTTTCAGGAGTAGAATTTAGTGACTCATCACATACCTACGACACCCAGGGCTCATCACAACAAGTGCCCTCCTTAATGCCCATCACCCATCTAGCCCATCCCCCACCCACATCCCTCCATCAACCTTCAGTTTGTTCTCTGTCCTTAAGAGTCTCTTAAGGTTTGTTTCCCCCTCTCTCTTCCACCTCCCCGTCCTATGTTCATCTGTTTTGTTTCTTAAATTCCACATATGAATGAAATCATATGGTATTTGTCTTTCTCTGACTGACTTATTTTGCTTACATAATACACTCTAGCTTTCATTCTTTTGATGGCTGAGTAATATTCCTGTGTGTGTGTGTGTGTGTGTGTGTGTGTGTGTGTGTGTGTGTGCCACATCTTCTTTATCCATTCATCAGTCGATGGACATTTGAGCTCTTTCCATAGTTTGGCTATTTTTGATAACGCTGCTATAAACATCAGGGTGCATATACCCCTTTGAATCTGTATTTTTGTATCCTTTCAGTAAATACCTAGTAGTGCAATTGCTGGATCATAGGGTAGTTCCATTTTTAGCTTTTTGAGGAATCTCCATACTCTTTTCCAGAGTGGCTGGACCAGTTTGTATCCCCACCAACAGTGCAAGAGGGTTCCCCCTTTCCCTGCCATCCTCACCAACACCTGCTGTTTCCTGTGCTGTTAATTTTAGCCGTTCTGACAGGAGTGAGATAGGATCTCATCGCACTCCACCCCATTTCTGTGCCAGTCTTCCCAGGTTCTTCTCTGAAATTCTGAAACTAAGAATCTCTTTCTCATTCAGCCAATGAAAAGCATGATGAGGGTCACTCAGTAGGACAACTGTTTTCAGAATCAGAAGCCTGAAGGCAATTTGGGGACAGGATCTAGGAGGTCTTTCACTTCATTTCCCATCTTCTACCCACAATGCTTTACATCCTTCACAGCAGCAAAGGGCTTTGTGTAGAGCAGACAGAAAGTACAGCATAGGAAACTCACCCCAGAACTTGCTGATTCCTCCTTATAAAGTTCTGAGGTTCACCGATGCATCGATGTTCAACTTGGTAATTACCGTATTGTTGTCACTACGCACCAAAGTCCACCACCTGAATCTGTCCTCTATAAAATATACTCAGCTAAGGTCTTGCCACTGAGAACTTAAAATTCAAATGTAGGAACGGGAATGTTGGGACACAAACAACCTAGCTTTCAGACAGGAATTATTTGGAAATTGTAGGTCCACTTTCTCAAGGCTGGTAAGCACCTAGAGATTATCTGGAGGAATGTGTACAACTTTGATGTTGTCATTTGGCAGCTAATGTCAGCAGGAATGTGGCTAAGGAGACAACTGCACTAGCTCTTGGAATTACAAAAAAAAAAAAAATCAATAATGAAATAAAAAAAGAAAAAATCTTTACTTGTTCATTTTCTAGCACTGTGATTCTGTAGTCCTGAAAATGGCAATTGGTCATGATGAGACATATAATATTTACATTTATTTACATTTACTCAACAAAGGAAAAATCCACAAAATTCCTAATTGCCAAATCTGATCCCTGCATATGTGTTTGGGATATCCTATAACATACCCCAAAAGGAATCTCTATGCAATTGAACACTGCATTTAGGTAGTATGGTTAAGGTGAGATTTTAGCATTTGCAAACATCACTAGTGAATACTTGTAGATTATCATCTTTAGATCCCCCAGGCCCTCAAGTCTACTATATGCTATGAAAATAGCTCGTGGACATCCTAAGTAGTTACCAGGAACTATAAAAGGGCTAACTTCCATCCATCACATTAGAGAAGTGACTTGTTGAATGAACCCCATTCAGTCTGTTTTGGCATCCCCAGTAGTTCCCAACAATGCCGCTGGTATGTCCACAGACCCCAGTCCTGCTAGAAATCTCACCAGAAGCCAACTTGTTCCAGCTTGTTCTGAGCTTTTACCACTCACATGGCTGCTCTCTCAGGCCCAGTTTCCATCACTCAACTGGTCACTGTGATTTTTGTTCTTATTTGAGATACAGCTATGTCTATTTCCACCTATCTGTCTCTCTATATACAAAATAACTTTTCAACAGTAAAGGTAAACATTTTATTATAAAATTTTAAGAAGACAAAGATAAAATTTTAGATAAAAAAAGAACATACAATTAACTTACTATTCATATTGCCAATGCCAAAAAATAACCATTGTTAAAATCTTTGAATATATAGTTGGCCTTTTGGGCTTTTATATGTATAAACCCCAGATATTTATAAAATTAAAATCATAATACAAATAATCTGTATTTTTTTAAAAAACAAATAGCACTTTATGGTGGTTCTCTACATGCCAATACATGCTTATCTCTTCATTCTGAGATCTTGCTATTTCCTTTGGTTTGATGTTTATTTAGGCAATTTGTTTAGCTCCTAACTCCATCTTTCCTCGTCCAATGTCTTACCATTGTTTCACCCTTGTCTGCAAGCCCGCAGATTAAGGCTATTAAGGCTGGGTTCTTCCCACAAAAGAACAGATTGAAATATGCAGTCCTGGACTGGATCCAGGACTAGGAAAAATTACTATAAGGACTTTACTGGGGTAATAGATGAAATGTGAACAAACTATGTAGACAGCATCAATAGTGTAAAAAAAAAAGTTGATTTTAGTCACTGTCCTTTAATTATGAAACTGAATGTCCTTATTCTTAGGAAATACACACGGAAAAATTTAGAGGTAAAGAAGCAGTATTTGTGTAGCTCACTCCCAAATGGCTAAAAAAATTAAAATTAGATAGACAAAAAAGCATACATGGTAAAATGTTAACAATGGATGTATTTGAGTAAAAAAGTACATAGGATTTTTCTCTTGAAAATTTTCTGAGTTTAAATTATTTCAAAAAAATTAAAAATATAAATGCCAACTCCCTAATGAATTTAAGCAAAACAAACAAGCAAACAAAAAAAGAAATAGAGAGGGAATATTTTTGTCTAAGAATCCATTTTTGCCCCTTGAAGTTAAATTAAGCATATTATTTTAGGATGAAAATCACTCAAATCACCAAGTGCAACTTGTCTCACTTAAAAAAAAAAAATCAAAAGTAGTTGCCCAGTCTAAGACAAAACAATACACTTTCATTCCCCTGTCCTACTCACTATATGGGTTTTAATCTTTAAGGCTGAGCAATGTGTGAAATTTGGTTGCTTGAGATATCACTACTCCAGAATTTATAATAAAATTTACTGGAAAGAGAATGAGCAAGCTCTTAATTTCTTTTAATTGAAACAAGAGAGGACAGAAAGTTCAGTTCAGATTCCAGATATCATAAAATCTATTCTAAAATGAATGGTGGGCAGACTGAAACATAAACACACACACACACACACACACACACACACACACACACACACACACACACGCAGGCATGCACGCACCTACCTTTAAACTCAAGACTACAGACAATTTCACTTTTGTTAGGACTGATATCATGTGTACGGTTTATGGTTTTCAGTAACATAGCAACATTTGCTATGTGTGTAATAACAGCATCTAAAATAACATAATAAAAAAAGAATTATCTGTGATTAGAGGTGAACTGTTAAAACTACTCTGGTCAGTGCCAAAAATCAAGGGAGTTTATTAGCATTTCAGTAGCTGAAGTGAAAAGCCCCTCTGGGTGCCTAGGAAATCTACCCCCTTAAGCTCTCCACCCATCCTCCTCACTGACATGGTAATGGGCTTTAAATTCAAAGACAGTTGCGTCAGCACTTTGTGGCCTCTCCTGGGTTTTCCAGGCCTATAAAGCACACAAATCATACCCAAATATTGGCCTGAAAAATTAGTAAGCTATACAGTTTGTGTTATTTTAGCCAAGCTTTACTCAGGTAAAAGAAACCTAGGGACCCTAAAACTCAATAGTTTCTTTGCCACTTTATTATTTTCTTTTACGGTGGGTTGACTCTGATATGTTAATACTGCTTTCTTCTTTTATTTTTTTGCTTCATTATTCTATTATTTTTATTATTTTTGTCTTGTTTTGTTTTCTTTAATGCCCAAGGAAAATTTTGGCAGATGTTAATTAATATTACATTTCTAGTACCTTTATAAAACTCTGTTCTTTGGTTTTTGCTTAGAATTGAGAGATTAAAAAATATCTAAAATCATTTTCCTTTTTTAGAAGCTTCCATGAATATCACTGGAAATGATAATGCCCTTTGTGACAAGTCACAAAACCGTGATAGGCATTGTGTCCATACAATTCCATATGTCAGAGTGTGGTGCAGTCCTTGAATTTACCTTTGGCTGGGCCAGGTAAGAATACTCCCTGGGAATGAAACCACTCATGGTTATCAGAATCTCCCCTGAATTTAAAGGAGAAAAGCACTAACCTTGGAGTTCGAACGCTTGACTCCAACACCAGATGTTCACTCACTAGCTTTGAAAAACTGTGGCCAAATTTCTTTTTTTTTTTTTAAGTGTGAGTATGTTTTTAAGTTTTACAGTAAAATGTAAATTTGAAGAGTCAGACAAAATATATATCACTGAATGAGTTATTTTAAGTTGTACGTCCTTGTAAATAGTCACCGCAGGAGGCCTCTTTTTGCTCCATCCCATTCACAACTCCTCCATCTCCATAAATAACCACTATCCTGACTTTTATAGCAATAAAGATAGAAGGAAGTTCTTGCTATAAAAGTCAGGATAGTGGTTATTTGTGGCCAAATTTGTAACCTTATTTTCCTTCATGGGAGTAATACAGAGAATAATAGTAGCACTAATTAACTCACAGTGGTATTTGGAAAACACAAAGCATAAAAACAAACACACAACATACTATGTTCAAGGGCTCTACAAACCATAAAGACCCCTACCAAGAGAAATGGTTCCTATTTGACTTAGATTCTCAGGTAGGGGGTTTGGTCTAACTGCAACACATGAATCTGAAGAGAAGTACTGCTAATAGCTCTTATCATTCATATTTATGTGCTGAGAGCAGCGGGGAGTTAGACTTTAAAGTTTTTCATAATATTATTTATCAAGTAGGAAGATAATTATGTGTAGCAACTGGGAAACATAAGTGTTAATAAAAATATGTTTATTGTAGACTACTTATACTCTAATATGACATTTTCCACTAGGCCTCCACATTTTTTTCCCAAACTTCTGATATTTAATGTTCATAAGTTAATTCCCACAAACATTAGTACAGAGCTCCAAAGGTCAAACTCCAAGAGGGGAAAAGGAGGCTTTGCTGAATAAAGTTATTTACATAGTTAATCAGGAGCTAAAACCCAGGAGAAATGCAAATCACCTTGTTTCCAGAGAGGGAACAGTAGTATAGTCTTTGGCCAGCATTCACACCCCAGAGACAAACAAAAGCTTTGACTTTCTTCCCTTGAACCTCTTTTGTGTATGTGATCTTACTTGGTTTCAGTTTTCAAGTTTATAGAAATAATCTTCTGGGTGAACCAAGGTCAAAACAGCAACCTGGGGTTTAACTGCTGATCAAGCAAACAGGATGTCCAAATATTTCCCCGAAGCAATAAACTATCAGTTAATGGTGTCATTCCCTCCCATAATGCCCTCTTGGACCAACAGGAAATGTACCTTAATTTTGCTGGCCAAACACTATATAAAAATGATCACATCAAGATTTCTAGCTCCATCCAAGGAAGGAAACTTTTAGTGAATTACAGGCTCACTGTTTTATTTCTCTAACTCTTTCACTCAACTGTTACATGATCTGGGTAGCTCCTTTATTTTAAAAAAGACAATTAGGGAGCACCAGAGAAGGATACTAGGCTAGAATTAGAAGACCTTGATTCTAGTCCGATTTCTGCCTCTGTGCATTATTGTACAAATCACTTTAAAACACTGGGTAAAATTCTAAAAGCTTTGATTTAAATTCTGAACACTATTATTATTTATAACCTCCCCACGTGAAAAGGCTTTGGCTGTAGATTGTAAGAGGGCATATGATCAAAATGAACCATAGTGAGGACAGAGGTGAGTGAAAAGACAACACTCAAAAAGGGCTGAAGGGATGGATAAAATCTTAGTGGCAATGCTTTAAGAAACGTGCAGCAAGTCCTTTCTAAATTGGCCCTCCCCCAGTGCTTTGCTGATGCCTGGACAGTATCATTCACCTAACTAAGCTTTAAGGTATAGTGTGTCAAAAGTTATCTTTGGTTCATTTGTTTTGGTGGTAATACACATCTCTTGGTGAGCATTTCATAATGTATATAACTGTATAATCACTATGTTATACATCTGAAACTAGTAAGATATTATATGTCAATTATACTTCAATTAAAATTTTTTTTTTTAAATTTAAGTTATCTTTGTTTCATGTTAGATCACAAAGTTGGAGCTTCTCTTTTCAGATTATAATACAGCTACCCCTTTGCAATTCTATTTTCCACACCTGATAAAATTAGTTAACTTTTTCTCTGCTCTTGTTAGGACCTTAAATCCAGGCTCCTCTGATTTTCCGAAACCAACTTCCCTCTTCCTCAGATCCTGGCTTTTTTTAAACTCCTTACCCAGGCTGAAATCCATGGCTACCTCTTTGGAAGCTTTCTTCCCTAGCAATTCTGGAATTCATTATCCCTTTGTTTTTATTTGACGCAAATTCCCACCTAGATAACCACTGTTTTCCCCTGTGTTTAAGCTAGCAGTCTTCCAAAGAATGTTAAGAAAAGTCAAGAAACACCACCGGGTGAGCACACTGCCGACGTGAGTAATCCCAATTTTGTGGATCCTTGTCTGTTCCTTCAACCTTCTCCTATCACATTTTTATTGTGACCGTTCTAAAGTTACTGTGTGTTTTTAAATGCCTGATCAGCTGTTTCTTCCAGCTGATCATCTACTCAGGTAGCTCAGTTTATTCGTCCAACACCACTCCCTATCATACTCAGCGTTATAGAACTCTGAGTTTTTCCATATTATTTAAAGACTTAATGTCATCTCTTCATCACAGCTCAAAACCTCCTCTTCCACTTTACCAAGATTTGAGTTGCTGGCCTAAGCATCCTGGTTTTACCTATTTTCAGTTATCACAGTGTCTACTTCACTGACTACTGACTCTTCACACAAACTTTTCTTGTTTTTTTTGTTCCTCTCCCTTTAAACATTTTCTATTATAAAAACTCCAAGTGTACTGATACATATGTTATGATTAAAAAAAAAAATCCAAGCCCTCTCTTCTTGCCCTCACTTCCACTTAACCTAATGAAACCCTAGCACTTTTACAGTTAGTTTCAAATCCATTTTTTAAAAGTATTAAACAGTAGAGGAAAATTAGGCTGAGAATTTTTTCCTAATCCAGTTTCCCTCTTTAATTTTATTTTATTATGTTAGTCACCATACAATACATCATTAGTTTTTGATGTAGTGATCCACAATTCATTGTTTTCGTGTAACACCCAGTGCTCTATGCAGTACGTGCCCTTCTTAATACCCATCACCGGGCTAACCCATCCCCCCACCCCCCTCCCTTCAGTTTGTTTCTCCAACTCCATAGTCTCTCATGCTTCATCCCCAACTCTAATTTCCCCCCCTTCATTTTTCCCTCCCTTCTCCTGGTGTCCTCCGTGCTGTTCCTTATGTTCCACAGATAAGTGAAACCATCTGATAATTGACTACCACCTTACACCAGTTAGAGTGGCAAAAATTGACAAGGCAAGAAACAACAAATGTTGGAGAGGTTGTGGAGAAAGGGGAACCCTCTTACACTGTTGGTGGGAATGCAAGTTGGTACAGCCACTTTGGAAAACAGTGTGGAGGTTCCTCAAAAATTAAAAATAGAGCTAGCCTATGACCCAGCGATTGCATTACTGGGTATTTACCCCAAAGACACAGACATAGTGAAAAGAAGGGCCATATGCACCCCAATGTTCATAGCAGCAATGTCCACAAGAGCCAAACTGTGGAAAGAGCTGAGATGCCCTTCAACAGATGAATGGATAAAGAAGGTGTGGTCCATGTATACAATGGAATATTATTCTGCCATCAGAAAGGATGAATACCCAACTTTTACATCAACATGGATGGGACTGGAGGAGATCATGCTAAGTGAAATAAGTCAAGCAGAGAAAGTCAGTTTCCCTCTTTCTTAATCTACAGGTAACTAGTATGTATTCTCAATTTAGGTACCAATCTTGTCGTGCACGTTTTTACAATTTCAGCACAGATATATTTGTTTATGAAAAATATGTAGTAGGTTTTGGAGAAAAATGATCTCCTAAGATGCCCATGTCCCAATCCTCAGAACCTGTGAATATCTTACCTTACACCAAAAAAGGGATTTTACAAATGTGATTAAAATTAAGGACTTAGTAGATATGATAGAGTGTAAGGACCTTGAAGTGGGGAATTATCATAGACTGTAAGCGTTGGCCCAATCCAGTAAAGTAGATTCATTCTACTTGGCCATTCAAAGTAGAAGAGTAAGGCAGAAGACTGGATCAGAGAAATGCAACACGAAAAGAACACAGTCTGCCATTGTTGGCTTTGAATATGGTGAAGGGGTTTGAAAAAGGAGAAAGAACCGGAGGAAGGAAGTGTCATCCAGATGCTAAGAATCACCCTCAGTTTACAGCTAACCAGAAAACAGAGGCCTTAGTCCTACAGCTTCAAGGGACAGAATGCTGTTAACAAGCTACATGAGCAAGTTAAGAGAATCTCTACTAGAGGCTCCAAAAAGAAACACAACTTGCCTTGCCAATACCTTGATTTTAGTTCAGTAAGACCTACATTGGATTTCTGATGTACAAAATTAATTTGTGTTGTTTTAAGCAACTAAACCTGTGATAATTTGTGAGTAAGTCAGAGGGGGGACGAACCAGGAGAGATGATGGACTCTGAAAACAAACTGAGGGTTCTAGAGGGGAGGAGGGTAGGGGGATGGGTTGGCCTGGTGATGGGTATTAAAGAGGGCACATTCTGCATGGAGCACTGGGTGTTATGAACAAACAATGAATCATGGAACACTACACCAAAACAAATTATGTAATATATGGTGATTAACATAACAATAAAAAAATTGAAAAAAAACACAGAAAATGAATCCATATTGTAATGTTTTGTGTTCTAATGTTATAAAAAAGTATATGTCCTTCTGCTTTACATGGTGGGGATTAACTGAGATGGACAGATTTAGCTCTAGTTAATTTATTGTATGTTATATAATGGTTTATAAATATTCTACAACTGATTTTTTATACTATTTATTGATATTTACTTTTTTCTGAGTATTTTACTATTAATAATTTTTTAAATTTTTTATTGTTATGTTAATCACCATATATTACATCATCAGTTTTTGATGTAGTGTTCCATGATTCATTGTTTGTGCATAACACCCAGTGCTCCATGCAGAACGTGCCCCTCTTTAATACCCATCACCAGGCTAACCCATCCCCCTACACTCCTCCCCTCTAGAACCCTCATTTGTTTTTCAGAGTCCATCATCTCTCATCTGTCGATGGACATCTAGGCTCTTTCCAGTTTGGCTATTGTGGACATTGCTGCTATAAACATCGGGGTGCACGTACCCCTTCAGATCCTTACATTTCTATCTTTGGGGTAAATACCCAGTAGTGCAATTGCTGGATCCTATGGTAGCTCTATTTTCAACTGTTTGAGGAACCGCCATACTGTTTTCCAGAGGGGTTGCACCAGCTAGCATTCCCACCAACAGTGTAAGAGGGTTCCCTTTTTCCGCATCCCCGCCAACATCTGTCGTTTCCTGACTTGTTAATTTTAGCCATTCTGACGGGTGTGAGGTGGTATCTCATTGAGGTTTTGATTTGGATTTCCCTGAAGCCGAGCGATGTTGAGCACTTTTTCATGTGTCTGTTGGCCATTTGGATGTCTTCTTTGGAAAAATGTCTGTTCATGTCTTCTGCCCATTTCTTGATTGGATTATTTGTTCTTTGGGTGTTGAGTTTGATAAGGTCTTTATAGATTTTGGATACTAGCCCTTTATCTGATCTGTCATTTGCAAATATTTTCTCCCATTCTGTCGGTTGACTTTTGGTTTGGTGGACTGTTTCTTTTGCTGTGCAAAAGCTTTTTATCTTGATGAAATCCCAAGAGTTCATTTCTGCCCTTGCTTCCCTTGCCTTTGGCGATGTTTCTAGGAAGAAGTTGCTGTGGCTGAGGTCGAAGAGGTTGCTACCTGTGTTCTCCTTTAGGATTTTGATGGACTCCTGTCTCACATTTAGGTCTTTCAACCATTTGGAGTCTATTTTTGTGTGTGGTGTAAGGAAATGGTCCAGTTTCATTCTTCTGCATGTGGCTGTCCAATTTTCCCAACACCATTTGTTGAAGAGACTGTCTTTTTGCCACTGGACATTCTTTCCTGCTTTGTCAAAGATCAGTTGACCATACAGTTGAGGGTCCATTTCTGGGCCCTCGATTCTGTTCCATTGATCTATGTGTCTGTTTTTGTGCCAGTACCATACTGTCTTGATGATGACAGCTTTGTAATAGAGCTGGAAGTCAGGAATTGTGATGCTGCCAGCTTTGTTTTTCTTTTACAATATTCCTCTGGCTATTCGGGGTCTCTTCTGGTTCCATACAAATTTTAGGATTATTTGTTCCATTTCTTTGAAAAAAGTAGATAGTATTTTGATGGGGATTGCATTGAATGTGTAAATTGCTCTAGGTAGCATTAACATCTTCACAATGTTGGTTGTCCCAATCCATGAGCATGGAACGTTTTTCCGTTTCTTTGTGTCTTCCTCAATTTCTTTCATGAGTATTTTATAGTTTTCTGAGTACAGATCCTTTGCCTCTTTGGTTAAATTTATTCCTAGGTATCTTATGGTTTGGGGTGCAATTGTAAATGGGATCGACTCCTTGATTTGTCTCTCTTCTGTCTTGTTGTTGGTGTATAGGAATGCCACTGAATTCTGTACATTGATTTCATAGCCTGCTACTTTACTGAATTCCTGTATGAGTTCTAGCAGTTTTGGAGGGGAGTCTTTTGGGTTTTCCACATACAGTATCATATCATCTGCAAAGAGTGAGAATTTGACTTCCTCTTTGCCGATTTGGATGCCTTTGATTTCTTTTTGTTGTCTGATTGCTGTGGCTAGGACTTCCAATACTATGTTGAATAGCAGTGGTGAGAATGGACATCCCTGCCACGTTCCTGACCTTAGGGGAAAAGCTCTTAGCTTTTCCCCATTGAGAATGATATTCGCTGTAGGTTTTTCGTAGATGGCTTTTATGATATTAAGGTAGGTACCTTCTATCCCTATACTCTGAAGAGTTTTGATCAAGAAAGGATGCTGTACTTTGTCAAATGCTTTTTCTGCATCTATTGAGAGGATCCTATGAATTTTGTTCTTTCTTTTGTTAAAGTATTCTATAATGTTGATTGATTTGTGGATGATGAACCAGCCTTGCAGCCCAGGGATAAATCCCACTTGGTCGTGGTGAATAATCCTTTTAATGTACTGTTGGATCCTATTGGCTAGTATTTTGGTGAGAATTTTTGCATCCATGTTCATCAAGGATATTGGTCTGTAATTCTCCTTTCTGATGGGGTCTTTGTCTGGTTTTGGGATCAAGGTAATGCTGGCCTCATAAAATGAGTTTGGAAGTTTTCCTTCCATTTCTATTTTTTGGAACAGTTTCAGAAGAATAGGTATTAATTCTTCTTTAAATGTCTGATAGAATTCCCTTGGGAAGCCATCTGGCCCTGGGCTTTTGTTTGTTGGGAGATTTTTGATGACTGCTTCAATTTCCTTAGTGGCTATAGGTCTGTTCAGGTTTTCTATTTCTTCCTGGTTCAATTTTCGTAGTTGATACATCTCTAGGAATGCACCCATTTCTTCCAGGTTATCTAATTTGCTGGTATAGACTTGCTCATAATATGTTCTTATAATTGTTTGTATTTCTTTGGTGTTGGTTGTGATCTCTCCTCTTTCATTCATGATTTTGTTGATTTGGGTCATTTCTCTTTTCTTTTGGATAAGTCTGGCCAGGGGTTTATCAATTTTGTTAATTCCTTCAAAGAACCAGCTCCTAGTTTCGTTGATCTGTTCTACTGTTCTTTTGGTTTCTAGTTCATTGATTTCTGCTCTGATCTTTATTATTCTCTTCTCCTGCTGGGTTTAGGCTTTTTTTGCTGTTCTTTCTCCACCTCCTTTAGGTGTAGGGTTAGGTTGTGTATTTGAGACCTTTCTTGCTTCTTGAGAAAGGCTTGTATTGCTATATACTTTCCTCTCAGGACTGCCTTTGCTGTATCCCAAAGATTTTGAACAGTTGTGTTTTCATTTTCATTGGTTTCCATGAATTATTTTAATTCTTCTTTAATTTCCTGGTTGACCCATTCGTTCTTTAGTAGGATGCTCTTTAGCTTCCATGTGTTTGAGTTCTTTCCGACGTTCCTCTTGTGATTGAGTTCTAGTTTCAAAGCACTGTGGTCTGAAAATATGCAGGGAATAATCCCAATCTTTTGGTACCGGTTGAGACCTGATTTGTGACCTAGGATGTGATCAATTCTGGAGAATGTTCCATGGGCACTAGAGAAGAATGTGTATTCCGTTGCTTTGGGATGGAATGTTCTGAATAGGTCTGTGAAGTCCATTTGGTCCAGTGTGTCATTTAAAGTCTTTATTTCCTTGTTGATCTTTTGCTTAGATGATCTGTCCATTTCAGTCAGGGGGCTGTTAAAGTCCCCCACTATTATTGTATTGTTGTCAATGTGTTTCTTCGCTTTTGTTATTAATTGTCTTCTATAATTGGCTGCTCCCATGTTAGGGGCATAGATATTTACAATTGTTAGATCTTCTTGTTGGAGAGACCCTTTAAGTAGGATATAGTGTCCTTCCTCATCTCTTATTACAGTCTTTGGTTTAAAATCTAATTTGTCTGATATAAGGATGGCCACCCCAGCTTTCTTTTGCTGTCCATTAGCATGGTAAATGGTTTTCCAGCCCCTCACTTTCAATGTGGGGTGTCTTTGAGTCTAAAATGAGTCTCTTGCAGACAGCATATCGGTGGGTCTTGTTTTTTAATCCAATCTGATAGCCTGTGTCTTTTGATTGGGGCATTGATCCCATTTACATTCAGGGTAACTATTGAAAGGTATGAATTGAGTGCCATTGTATTGCCTGTAAGGTGACTGTTACTGTATATTTTCTGTGCTCCTTTTGATCTATGCTGCCTTTAGGCTATCTCTTTGCTTAGAAGACCCTTTTCAATATTTCTTGGAGGGCTGGTTTCGTGTATGAAAATTCCTTCAGTTCTTGTTTGTCCTGGAAAGTTTTTAATCTCCTCTTCTATTTTCAATGACAGCCTAGCTGGATATAGTATTCTTGGCTGCATATTTTTCTCGTTTAGTGCTCTGAAGATATCATGCCAGTCCTTTCTGGCCTGCCAGGTCTCTGTGGATAGGTCTGTTGCCAATCTAATGTTTCTACCATTGTAGGTTACATATCTCTTCTCCCGAGCTGCTTTCCAGATTTTCTCTTTGTCTCTAAAGACTCGTAAGTTTTACTATTAGATGTCGGGGTGTTGACCTATTATTATTGATTTTTGAGAGGGGTTCTCTGTGCCTCCTGGATTTTGATGCCTGTTTCCTTCCTCACATTAGGGAAGTTCTCTATTATTTGCTCCAATATACCTTCTGCCCCTCTCTCTCTTTCTTCTTCTTCTGGGATCCCAATTATTCTAACGTTGTTTATTCTTATTGTATCACTTATCTCTCGGATTCTGCCCTCGTGATCCTGTAGTTGTTTCTCTCTCTTTTTCTCAGCCTCTTTATTTTCCATCATTTGGTCTTCTATATCCCTGATTCTCTCTTCTGCCTCATTTATCCTAGCAGTTAGTGCCCCCATTTTTGATTGCACCTCATCAACAGCCTTTTTGATTTTGACTTGGTTAGAGTTTAGTTCTTTTATTTCTCCAGAAAGGGTTTCTCTAATAACTTCCACGCTTTTTTCAAGGCCAGCTAGTATCTTTAAAGTCATGATTCTGAACTCTAGGACCGACATCGTACTAATGTCCATATTGAGTCGGTCCCTGGCTGACGGTACTACCTCTTGTTCTTTTTGCTGAGGTGATTTTTTTTCATCTTGTCATTTTGTCCAGAGGAGAATAGATGAATGAGAGAACAAAATGCTAACAGGTTAACAATGTCCCCAGCAAATATACTGTATACAAATCAGAAAAGACCTGAAATGAGGGGAAAAGAAAGGGAAGGAAAGATAAAAGAAAGAGATAAAAAAAGAAAAAAAAAGATAAAAACAAAACAGAACAATACAAAAAAAGCAGAATATGATCAAATATGATCAGGCTAGTGCATAGATCAGTGCCACACACTAGATTTTGGGCGTATTTTGGTCTGTAAGAAAAAAGTGCCTCCTAAAATTTTAAAGGAAGAAAGATATATATGTACAAAATAAGGGTTGATACAATGAAGGGATGGAAGATGACTGTAAAGATGAAAATTACAAAAGATTTTATAAAAGGAATTGATAAGATAAGAAGGTGTTTGAAAAAAGAAAAAGAGGATTTAAAAAAAAAGAAAGAAAGAAAAAGAATAAAAGGGGCGGGGAGAGAATGTGATCAGGCAGGAGACTAGAACAAAGCCATACACTAGGGATTTAAGGTGTATTTTGATCTGTTAGAAGAAACTGTATCTCAAAATTTTAAAGAGAGAACAACTTATATATATATGCCAAAAATAAGGATAACTACTATGAAGGGATAAAATATGACTCTAAAAATGAAAAGTAAAAAATGTTTTTTTTAAAAAAGGGATTGATAAGATGTTGGTTGAAAAAGGGAAAAAGAAAAATTAAAAAAAAAAACAGTTAAAAAAATTAACTTTGATGAACTAATGAATCATGGTAAAAAAAAAAAAAGCCATAAATTCTATGTGCAGTATTCCCCTAGCACTGGAGTTCACCCATTTTTCTTGATCGATAAACTTGGTCTTGGCTTGCTGGCTGTTCGCGCTGATCTTCTGGGGGAGGGGCCTGTTGCGGTGGTTCCCAAATGTCTTTGCCGGAGGCGGAATTGCCCCGCCCTTGTCGGTCCGGGCTAAGCAAGCTGCTCTGGTTTGCTCTCAGGAGCTTTTGTTCCCTGCAAGCTCTCGGTACAGCTTTGGAGGACCAGGGTGAAAATGGTGGCCTCCCAATCTCCACCCGGAGGAGCTGAGAACTCAGGGCCCCGCTCCTCAGTGCGCCCCCAGAGAAAAGCAGTCACTCCCGTCTCCCCGGTCTCCGGCCGCACTCCGTGCTCACCCGGCCTGTGACTGAGCGTTTCTATCTCTGGCACCCGACCCCGTGTGGAGTCTCCAAACCCAGCAGATCCCTGCGGTGCGTTCCCGCGCCGCTCCTCCCCGGGAAGGAAGGGGAGTCTCCCCGGCTCTGCCGCTTGTGGGGTCCCTGCTGGAGGAGCAGTGGCCTGACTGGGCCGCAGATCACCGTTTATGGCAACCCCGAGCTGAGAGCCCACGCCTCGGCTCCGTCTCTGCAGCCGGCTTCCCTGCTCCGATCCCTGGGAGCTCTGCCGCACTCAGGCACCCCCGGTCTTTCTGTGACCCCGAGGGTCCTGAGACCACACTGTCCCACGAGGGTTCCACCCCCCGCTTAGCCACTGCAGCGACGTCCCTCAGCGGAGCCGACTTCTAAAAGGTCCGATTTTGTGCTCCGCGGCTCTAGCACTTGCCAGAAGCGGCCGACGGAGGCCCCCTCCCCCGCTGTCTATCCTCCCGAATATCGCCTCGGATTCACTTCTCCGCATGTCCTACCTTCCAGTAAGTGGTCGCTTCTCTGTTCAGAGAGTTGTTGCTACTCTCCTCTTCGATCCCCTGTTGAGTTCGTAGGTGTTCAGAATGGTTGATCCCTATTCAGCTGAATTCCTGAGACCAGACGAAATCCAGGTCTCCTGCTCCTCCGCCATCTTGCTCCACCCCTACTATTAATAATTTTTAAAATTTTTTTCTCCAGCTTTATTGAGGTATGACTGACAAATAAAAATTGTTTATTGAGACTGCACAACATGATTTTTAGGGTATACAATATGGTATTTTAATCTACATACACACTGTGAAATGATTAGCACAATGAAGTTAATTAACACATCTATCACTTCACATAATTACTATTTGTGTTCCTGCAGTGGGGAAACTTAAGAACTCTCTCTTAGCAATTTTCAAGTATATAACAGAACGTTATTAAGTATAGTCACTATGCTATATATTAGTTGCCCAGAACTTATTTATCTTACAACTGAAATCTTGTACCTTTTGACCAACATCTCCCCATGTCCCCAACCCCCAATCCTGCTAAACACTGCTCTACTTTCTGGTTCTTTGACTTTGACTTTTTAGATTCCACATTTATGTGAGATCAGACAGTATTTGTCCTTCTGTGTCTGGCTTATTTCACTTAGCATAATGTCCTCCAGGTCCATCTGTGTTATCATAAATGACAGACTCTCCTTATTTTTTATGGCTGAATACTATGTATATGTGTATGTATATATCCCATTTTCTTTATCCATTAATCCATCAGTGGATACCTAGGTTGTTGCCATATCTTGGCTATTGTAAATAATGCTGCAATGAAAATGGGACAGTAGGTATATCTTCCCGAAACTGATTTTGTGGATATATACATATATACCCACCCAAAAAGGGGATTGCTGAATTACATGTTAGTTCTATTTTTAATTTTTTAAGGAATTTCCATAGTGGATTTTTTACTATCTATAATTCTGAAGTGAATTATTAAAACTTCTTTGCTTACTTATGCTTGATTTTCTCCTAATTATACCTACAAGTGGAATTTCTGAGTCACACAGTATATGTGGATCGTGAGCTTCACCAGTTATTGCTACTTTGCTCTCCAAAGTGATTGTTACCATTTATAATCCCGCTGTTGATGGATGAGAGTTTGTTAGTCTTCCTCTTTGCCAACATTTGAATTTTGTCAAATAATTATAACTACTGACCATCTGATGAGTATGAAAAGGAATCTCCTTGTATTTTCAATTTTCAGTTCTCTGATTATTGGTGAGATTAGTTAAGAAGGCTTTTGGGTTCTTTTTCACTGAATTTCTTGTTTATAATCTCATTTTGCTACTGTGTCATCTTCTCTTTTCTTATTGATTTGTAGCTATTTATAAATTCTGGACATTAATTCATTGCTATTTATAACTTCTAATTATATGGATTTTCTTTTTACATTATTAACAGTACCTTTTCCTGAAATTATGTTTTATATTTAAATTAGTCATATTTAATTTTATTTATTTTTTAAAGACTTTATTTATTTATTTGAGAGAGAGTACAAATTTTATGGTTTACAGAGCACATGTGAAATAGATAGAAAAGCCATCACTGGCTCCATCTTTTTCAAACGCAGAACTGAAGTTTCAGATTCCTTTTGATTTTCTGAGACAATTAAAAATCAAACCAAGATTGAGTTTATTCCTCTCACAATTCACAATGCTGACCCCTCAGTTCTCATAAGGGGCACTGTCTCTTTTGCCACTGTCTCACATGATCTCAAATTCTGTGCTCTGGTGCGTGAGATGCCTGGAAAATGCTGCGCTATTACTGACAGAGAAATCCAGCGGTGATGTACTCTTGACCTGGGAAGCATGGTAAGTGCTTCTGTTGTATTATCTCACTGAGAAAGGAACCGCATCCTGAACAAACTATTCTTCCACCTTTAGTCATGAAAAACATATGTCCACCCAAAAAATTAAAATAGGGTTAACTTGGGAGAAACTGTAGCACCAGCAATTTTAATAGGAAGATAAATTGAAAATAAATAGATTCAATCTTGCCTACTCTTACTATTTAATTCTGAAAAGAGATCAAAGAAAAATAATGAAAACACCTACTCTTGGTGAAGTTACCCTCACCTCCCCCCCACACACATACTTAATTGGTTCCATGATTTATATAGTGTGCTTTTAACTCCTTTTCTACCCACTTATAAGATTACAAATATTAATCATTTTCCATGGTCAATTCTAGGGATTAAAGCCTAGTACTCTGTATCTCCATAAGCAAATATGACATCAGATGAAAATGTGCTCTGCTTTTTGTTTCCCCCACCCCCAGCTGTTCATTTATCATATTCTGATCTCTAAGAGAAAGGAATGAGTATCTCTAAAGAACTATGCTAGAAAATCAAACAGACAAAATGAAAAGACAAGATAAAAATCCTTTTGGGAAAGACCAAATCTATGAAAAGCTCCCAGAGGATGAACATTTTTTCATACATGGACTCCAGTTCAAGATATCAGAGGATAATCTTCCTACCCAAGTTACTGAAATCAAGAAAGCAGTAACTGAGAACCCACTAAGGTGGGCCAAAGAGCCAAACGTTCCTGGCACTGATGATATATACTGAATGTAACTGAGCTTCTCTCAGTTCAAACACTTGTTCCATTCTTACTTTAAACATAATCGAGGAGAGTGTCTCTGTTCTCCAGACTACCTCTAATAGGTAGATGGACGAAACTAAGGCAGTGGACGGATGAAGCTGCAAAGCAAGCAGGTGTGTTATTTAAAGAAGTCGTTTATGTTCTTTCTTAGTCAAAAAAAGATTCCTACTTTTCCCCAGCTTGTCAGCCAAATATGTAAAATGTATTTTCTTTTCCTCAGTAAAATCAGAAATTCAGAACCATCTCAGATATGAGAATATGGACCAACCTCTTACATGCTAGAAGGGCAGCAGTTGACGGAATCATATATGTAACACCCTGTATCAGTCAGGATAAACTAGGTTATTCTGTAATAATAGACAACCCCAACATTTTGTAGGTGAATAACGATGAGAATGTATTTTTTGCTCATTCTACATATTGTGTAGAGAAATGGCTGTCAGGAGAATCTGCACATCAAAAATTAAAACAAGATGTAGGTTAAAGGATGCTCCATCTCAGCATACTTCTAGAACCACCCAGGCAGGGGAAAGAAATACGGCATATTATGCTGTAGCTTCTTAAAACTTCTGCCTGGAAGTTCTTACTCATCACATTCATTCCCATTTCATGGCTTAAATTCAGAAGGAACAAGTACATGCAATCTTCTCATATGCCAAGAAAGGAGAAGAACTAGGCTTAATGACCTCATTCCACTTCATAAAAGTTGTCTAAGTCGTATCTTCACTATTAGCCTCACCTAAAATATCAATAGACTGTGTATAGAAGCCACTCTAGAGAGAACAGACAGGAAAGAAGATGGGTGTGAATATAACATACCACAAAAGTATCTCCCAAAATGATTCAGGAAATAGAAATATGGCTGATATCCAATTCAGTCCAAAATCCAATTTTGTTGGGACTTTCTTTCTTCCTTCCTTTTCAATCAATCAACAAACCTCTTCCTAGTCTATACTTTTGATGTTTTCTTTCTCATATTTTTAAAAATATTTCACTTTCAATCTCCTACTGTTACCTTATGAATTTTTTAGAACAAAGTGATATATTCAGTAAATTCCCTTGAGGTATTTTCAAAGCTTTAAAAGCCTTAATGACATTAATTCATTAATTTTTTCCACTCTAAATCATTCTAGAACTTATCAGTTTCGATCCTTGACTATATTAGGGCAAAGAAAATAAAGATTTAATTCCTGCCTGGGTAGACTTAAACTCTTCCTAGAGAAACAGCACATAGACAATGAACTACCAGAAGAGAAAAATAATAAGGACAAAGTCCAACATAATATTGCTTCAAGTCCCTATTGTTAATATTAGCTACTGGCATATTCTTAAACCTCCACTGATCATATGTGAACAGAAATAGTGTTATAAGAGGTGACAAAATGGGTTCTTCAGAAGCTTCCTGCTGATGCTTAGCTAATGAAAAATGTAAAAGAGTTATGTCAGCAAATGCAGAGTGAAACAAAGACTTTAGAGGTAGGGAAATAAGTACTTTGCTCAGAGCAAGAGTAGAAATATTATATTTTCTTTCAATTATCTACATAGAAGCAAAAATGAATTGTTTTTTGTTTTTGTTGTTGTTTTTACTTACAGATAATTACTGAAACTAGGGAAACAAGCCAGCCACACTAATCACAATTGTTTGCTCCACCCTTTTGTGCATATACTAAAACACCTGGACCTGGACTTTCTTTTTATTTCTTTATACAGCTACAAGTTGTTACCTTTAGTCCCTTACCTGAATCATGTTCCAAAATTGTGTGTGTGTGTGTGTGTGTGTGTGTGTGTGTGTGTGTGTGTGATTTTTTGAAATGCTTCATCCACCCTCTGGAGTCCCCTGCAGTGACTGGCTGCCTGGGCTGTTATTACTGCTTCACTTAAGGCTCAGAGGACCATGTGATTTGGCTGCTTCCAGAAAAATGCATTTGCTGCAAAAACAATTTTTTCTTTTTATTCTGACATGGGCATGAGAGGCTGTCTGAGTAGCTGAAGGAACCATCTTAGGGTTCCATCTCAGTGGCTACAAAAAACCTAACGCTGTAGTTCCACACAACTTTCAAGCAAAGAACCCCTGGTGAAGATTTAACAGTTCATGTTAGTGCATCACAACCGCATCTCCATTTGGATATTTAGTTCAGTTCTTCAAAGCATGCTCTCGTGGAACTAGAAGTCAGAATTTATGATGTACAAGTTGTAAAATTGGAAAATGAGGTGAGAGGAGATATAAAGTACATGAGGCCACTCTGCCAGGCCCTCCAATTTCAAGGTCCACTTTATGACTCTGCTTATCTACTGAGTATATTAACAGAGGCCATTAGATTATAATCACCAATGAGTTTCCTTCACAGTGGTGTACCACCACCATCTGTCACAGTAGTAGATGAATGTAACCCTACATTGCAAGAAAACCTACACCAACATGCTTTTAGTAAGATCCAAAATGAAATCTGGGACATAATATATTAGTGGATATGTCTTTTTTGATTCTTAAAATGAGAGAGGTACCATTTCTTTTGGAAGAGTAAAAATACTATTACCAAACATAGAGATAGTCTATGTTTTTGTTTGTTTGTTTGTTTGTTTTTTAAAGTAAGCTCCATGCCCAGCATGACCCTGAGATCAAGACCTGAGCTGAGATCACGAGTCAGACACTTGGTGAGCCACTCAGGTGCCCCTCACTACAGTTCTTTTTAGTTATTCTATTCCATTCCAAATAGGCAATATTTTCATGATCACCACCATTCTGAAATATACATTTAATAATGTTCAAAATGTTATGGTAGCATAATAAGCATTGGGATAACAAGCTAGCTTGCGAGAACCATGGCCCCCCTCGGAGCTGATAACCTAAGTTCAGTCTGACATTAAGTCCCATGTGTGATGATGACTGGGGGTAAAGTATAGGGTTTAAGTAGTGATGGAGTTTCTTGAGATTATCAACTTCACCAGTCTGCTTTTCTACATACATAACCATCCCCCTTGGTACCTGTTTTTTCACCTAACTTACAAAATCTTCAGTTATTAAGGACATGCCCACTTACACCCAGGTCGGTCATCATCATTTTCTGGAACTTTTAAAAATTTCTCTTCTCAAAATAGAAGCAGAAGTGAGGAGAAAAGGCTTAGTGTTTCTGAAACCTATCCATAATAGAACTGCCCATCCTTTAAACTGTCCCTCATTAAGAAAGAAAGAAAGAAAGAAAGAAAGAAAGAAAGAAAGAAAGAAAGAAAGAAAGAAAGAAAGAAAGAAAGAAAGAAAGAAAGAAAGAAAGAAAGAAAGAAAGAAAGAAAGGAAAGAAAGAAAGAAAGAAAGAAAGAAAGAAAGAAAGAAAGAAAGAAAGAAAGAAAGAAAGAGAAAGAAAGAAAGAAAGAAAAAGAAAGGAAGAAAGAAAGAAAGAGGGGCGCCTGGGTGGCTTAGTCGTTAAGCATCTGCCTTTGGCTCAGGTCATGATCCCAGGGTCCTGGGATCGAGCCCCACATCGGGCTCCCTGCTCAGCGGGAAACCTGCTTCTCCCACTCCCCCTGCTTGTGTTCCCTCTTGCACTGTCTCACTGTCAAATAAATAAATAAAATCTTTAAAAAGAAAGTAAGAAGAAAAGAAGAGAGTCAACAGAAAAGCAGAAAGTAAGTCTTTACAACTGTTTTCTCTCCATGTTCTTGCCTGTTCACACCTGATCTAAGAAGCCTTTTACAAATCACTTTACTGACCCTGGCTTTTTGACAATACAAGATCAAAGCCTCTCCAGCTTTGGAATACCTTTTCTGCATAAGTAAGTACAGCACTGGTACACTTTGGGGCTATATAAAGAACCTTTGGCTTAGCAGTAAAACTGAGTTATTTTTACAGAGGCTGATGTCAAGGGCTAGGGCCAAAGACTTGGAATATTACAATAGACCAAAAACAAAACAAAACAAAAAAACCCACCAATCAGCCAAGGCCTTTGTGATATTTAAGTTTAAAGCCTATACCAGCAGGATGACACTTAGGTTTTTCCAAGTGAAGTACACCAATTCTCAGTAGAAGGCTCGGCTCAGTCTATCAATGTTCTATCCTTCTCTTCATCATTTATGGGATCCCTGTTGACCTCTGAGTGTTGTCTGAGGACTGAAAATGTGCGACATAAATCTTTGCCGGTCTTTTAAAATGAGACTTCCGTTGACTGTCTCAAGGGAAAATGTCACTGGATGAATTCCATCCAGGAACCTCAAATATTGGTGGAATAAAGAATATATGTCATATTTATCCTCAGAGTACGGAGAAAGCTTTTCTAAGCATGATTCTTCTTTATTAGGCATACAAACGTTTCTTTCATAATTGCTAACTGTGTTTAGTTTTATTCTTGCAAAAACCAATTTTTTTAGTGAAATGGAAGCCAGTATCTTTGTGGTTCTCTCATCCTTCCTCTCTGTTCTTCCTGTCACCGGCACCTCCGCTGCCCCACCCCTCTGCAGCACATACTCACAGAACTTATTAGCATCTTACACATGTTATTTCCTAGCAGTGTTTTTTGGGCATGTATTATTTTCTGCACAAAAGAGTATATTTCCTCAATATCTGACTCATATTTACAATCTACCCATCTGTTGTTTCCTAAAATGCCTTCCAAAAATAAGTGCATCTAAAATAATTGTTGATGGGGTACCTGGTTGGCTCAGTCGGTTGTGTCTGCCGTCAGCTCAGGTCATGATCCGGGGGTCCTGGGATCAAGTCCCCCATCAGGCTCCCTGCTCAGTGGGGAGTCTTCTTCTCCCTCTTCACCTGCCCCCTACCCCATTTGTGCTTTCTCTCCCCCTTTCTCTCAAATAAATAAATAAAATCTTTAAAAATAAAAAACAAATAAAGAAAATCTTTAAAAATAAAAAAAACCTTTAAAAAAATCAAAAAATAAATGAATTTTTAAAAAATCACACCCTAATGTGAATAAAGTTGGCTTATAAAAATATTTTGACATACTTCTTTAAAAAAATCAAGAGATCATAAACCTCTAATGCCCCCTGGACAGAATGCTAAGCCTTTCACATTTTACTTTTAACCCTATTTATAGTCATTTTCCCATGTTGTGGACTGGATGTTTGGGTCCCCTCAATATTCAAATGTTGAAATACTAAACTTCAATGTGATGGTATTAGGAGGTGGAGGTCTTTGGGAGGTAATTAAGTCATGAGGGTGGAGCCTTCAGGAGTGTAATTAGTGGCCCAGAATGCTCCCTCACTCCTTCAGCCATGTGAAGACACGCTGAGGAGACAGGAATCTATGAGCCAGACACTGGATCTGCCAACACGTTCATCGAGGACTTCCCAGCCCTCAGAACTGTTAGAAATAGAGTTTGTTGTTTAAGCCACTCAGTCTATGGTATGTGTCATAGCCGCCTAAACAGACTAAGACATCCCAGAATCCCACAATATACTGTGTGTTCCTACCAACGCAAACGTCTTCCTAGTCCCCAACAGGCAATATTTTATAACTCTGAAAGATTTTCCTGTTTACTTGTAAACTTAAATTTATCCTTCAAGATACAGGGCAGATGTTACTTCCTCTGTGTATCCTTATTTGCTTCCCCAAGGAACCTTCACTAGTACTTAAGTGACACTTTGTAACCATCTCTACCACATTAACTCTCTCTCTCTCTCTCTCTCTCTCTCTCTCTCTCACACACACACACACACACACACACACACACTATACAAAGTTTCCTGAACATAGAGAGTACACTTTATTCCTGTGTCTAATTAAGCACACAGCATAGTACCTGTAAACTAATTAGGTATTAAATATATATAATGTATAACTGTGGAATGAAAGAATGACTAAAATAATGAACGAATGAATGAATGAATAGAATTGGTAAGAATTTACAGACTAATAGAAGATTGACCTGAGTTTGAATCCTGTTTTAACTAGTTTTAGCTTTTGATTTGGGGCAAATTCCTTGCCTTCTAAAACTACAGTTTTTCATCTCTAAAACGGAGTCTTGGTACTATTATCTTTAACCCCAGGATGCTCCAACAAAGTAATTAGCACATAGTAGGGGTTCGAAGTTTTTTTTCTTTCGTAATAGGGTTGTAATAAAGGTTAAGTAAAATAAATCATGGGTGGCACCTGGGTGGCTCAGTGGGTTAAGAGGCCGACTCTTGGTTTCAGCTCAGATCATGATCTCAGGGTCCTGGGATCAAGCCCCACGTCAGGCTCCTCGCTCAGTGGGGGGAGTCTGCTTGAGATTCTCTCCCTCTCCCTCTGCTCCTCCCTCCATGTGCACTCTCTCTCTCAAATGAATGAATCTTTAAAAAAAAATTCACGGAACACTTGGCAGTGTCTGGAAGATAAGGAAGAAATGGAAGAGGTGGAGGAGAAGAAGGAGGAATAGAAGGAAGGCAAGCAGAAGCAACGGTGGGCTGTAGTCTATCTACACCAAAGGTGAATGGAGAGGCAAGGGTAACGTAGATAAAACCCAACTCATCAAGTGGTAACTCTTATCAGGAACCTTCACTGAGTTGTGTGGGAGGGAAAAGGAAATAGTGATGAGGAACGAGAGTTGTCAAATCCCTGTTAAGTCCAGTCATCCATTCTTATATCTTTCCAACTATCACAGACATTCAAAAGACAAAGAACAGATGAGAATATAAAAGGAAAAATCGTTATAATATTAAGTAATAAGTGTATGAGAGTTTGTCTCTTCAAATATTTTAACAATAAATAAAAAAATAATTTAAAAATACCACTCTTACGGTGTGCTTCACCGGGCATGATGTCTACAGTGACGGCAAAACATCAAAGGAGTATCTCTAAGACACTGAGAGTGAGAGGAACTTGAAAGCTTGATATAAGGTGATTTTTTTTTTAATTGCCACAGTGTATTGTCATCACCATTATGGGCAGGTTTTACAGAGGAAGGAATGAGTGGGGCTTTCCAGAGTCAAATTTCATTACCCAAAACAATTTCTGAACCAATTTTTATGCCTACATCAAAGCCACTTAAAATAAATGAGGTCTCATAAACAAACTTTTACCTTGGATTACCAAGGGGATTTTGGGGTGAGAATGGGGAGTGTAGTTCAGAGCTCATACCCCAGGAAAGGGTGGAGAGGAAGGAGAAGGAATCTCCTTTTAAACTTCTGAATAATCTTTATCCCCAAATAAGTGAGATTTTGTCAATGTGGGCTAGGGGTCTCCAGCAGTAGCTAGAGGTACTTCCTTAGATATGAAGTCACCTTCTACTACTAACCAAGTAAATCTGGAGAAAAGGGAGTCAGTATAAATCCTCCAAATTTATCATCACTGTGTATGCAGAACAGAGCATTCTTATAGCTCAGGAGGTTCTGAACAGAAGTTACCTAAACACACACACAGACACACATAAACGCACACATGCACATACACACAAAATGAATGAAAATTTCTCCCATATCCCCTCAACTCCCACAAATCGGTGATAAACAAATACTAGTAGTGCCAATGATTCTGGAATTACAAATACCATTAAGTCATTTTGATGTCATTGGAGATCAAGAGTGGAAACAAGATGGAGAGACAAGTGGTTTTAAGAATTTTAATGGCCTCTAAGGTATCTGTTTATTTCAAGAAGTATTACAAATGCTAGAAAGAAAGTTCTTTAGAGGAAATATGTTTCCAAAGTATTCTTTCATATAAAAATAAACCAAACTATCAACTTCATTTTAAAAGCTGCTATATACACATATATGCACTTAACCTCTCTCTCTATATATAGCAACAGGCCTGGAGGAACTTTATATATATGTTCCTCAGTACTATTATCATCTTTCACCCCAGGATGCTCCAAAAAAGTGATTGGCACATAGTAGACGTTCAGAGTTGTTCGTTTTTTTTTTTTTTCTTTTTAATGTACCTGAGTTGTAACTAGAGTGGGTATATGTACCCACATACATAAAGTTATTGAAGTCATTATAAAAGTGATTAATACCCCCTCAGAGATCATTCAGTTTCCAAAGTATCTGCCAGAACGAGTGGGCCCTGAGACCACTGGGGAGCAGAGGGCGGGATAAGGTCCAGTTTCCATCTCCCTGTCACAGCCCCACACACTATTATTATTTACTGAGGGCCAGTGATTTACTTGGCACTGCACAGCTCGCAGGGGAAAGCTCTGTCTCTGCCTGGTGGGGTTTGAAGAACAAGGTTTGTAAGACATAAAAGACAAGTAAGAACTGGCAAGACTGAGGAGCAATCTAAGCCTCTGGCTTAAAATATCATTAAAATAATCATTAAAAACAGGCGTCTAATGTGCCCCACGATCTAGGCCAAAAACAGAGAAAACGTAAGATTTTTCACCCTGTAACCACAGGCTCTTTTTGTAATTGGTAGGCATCAGGGAACGGAGGGTAAAATCCTTCCTAGATATTCTAGGAGAGAGTAGTATGGTTGTAAGTATGTATTATGTGCCCACAGTTTCATGGCTAATGTTGGGTTATATACAAGAATGATACATGGTTGAGATACTTTCAACAGGCAAAGCGATATTCTCCATGTTACCTGGGATATAACTTGAAAAGACTATCACTTATCTAAGAACGCCGAAGCCCAAAATGACAGCCCATAATGTACCATGTAAGGGTCATAGATGACTTCATCCTCCAAAGAAAGACATGTCCTCCAAATGCTAATTCCACAACTATGAAAAGCATGTAAGTCTTCCTGTGAAAAGATGTCAGGATGTGTGGTGGGCAGAAGAGTAACTCCCAAAGATGTGCACGGTTTAATCCCCAGAACCTGTGACTATATTACATTAAGTGGCAAGAGGGTCTTTGCAGACATGATTAAGGATCTTAATATGGGAAAAGGCATGAGGGTCAGAGTAGATGCAAGGAAGGAAGCAGAGGCTGAAGTTCTGTAAGAAAGGGACAGGTGAGGAATAGAGGAGGCCTCTAGAAGCTAAAAAGAGAGGGGAATGAATCCCCCCTCGACCCTTCAGAATGGATGCAGTCCTATCGACACCTTGATTTCAGGACTTCTGACTTCCAGATAAGTAAGATAATATATGTGTTTTGTCCTAAGCCACTGACATTATGGTACTTTGTTATAGCAGCAACAGGAGACGAATAGCAGGATGATTTTTTTTTCATTCTTTAAAATGATCTTGGTAATAGGCATTTCTAAGGTTCTGTTGTGTATTCTGAACGCTTCAGGAAGCATTTAGAGACACTTTCCATAGCACTTTCCAGGTCTTCCACATTTTCCAAGAACACATCAGCCTGTGACTATAAGGTACGTTAATAATAGTATTTCCATGTTTAAGACACTACCTATAGAAGTTCTGGAAAAGTCGTACTTCTCTCTCCCAAATGGCTCTGTACTCATTCAGAACACTCCAGGAAATGTGTTACATATTATAGAAGCTTGGTTTAACATTCAAAATATTAGTCATTCAATTTCACCATATTAACAGAGTAAGGGAGAAACACCATATGATCATCACAACAAATGCAGAATATGAAATGGACAAAATCTGACACCTATTCATGATGCAAACTTTCAGAAATGAGGAACAGAAGGAAATTTCTCCAATCAGTATCAGACTTTGATGACAAAACAGGCTAACATTATACTAACATTATATTTAAGAGGCAATGCTTTCCCACTGAGACTGGGAACAAGGAAACAGTTTCTACTCTATTTGTACTAAAAATTTGCTGAAGATCCTAACTAATTCACTAAGATGAGAAAAAGAAACAAGAGGCATGCATATTGCAAAGAAAGAAATAAGAGTATCTTTATTTAGGGGCGCCTGGGTGGCTCAGTCGTTAAGCGGCTGCCTTCGTCTCAGGTCATGATCCCAGGATCCTGGGATCAAGCCCCACATCGGGCTCCCTGCTCCGCGGGAAGCCTGCTTCTCCCTCTCCCACTCCCCCTGCTTGTGTTCCTGCTCTCGCTATGTCTCTCTCTGTCAAATAAATAAATAAAATCTTAAAAAAAAAAAAGAGTATCTTTACTTAGAGATGACAATCATCTAAGTAGGATATTCCAAATAATTCATAAAACAGGCTAGAAGCTACTAGGCAGGTTTATCAAGGTCGCAGATAAAAAAATTAATATACAAATATAAACTCATTTTCTATATAGCAATAAACCATCGTAACTGAAATAAAAATGGCATTTTGATTGCAATTAAACATCTAAGTATAAATTTCACAATATATGTCTAAGACCTGTACACTGAAAACTACAAAACACTGCATAAAGAAACTATAAAACAATGCTTAGATTTAAATAAATGGGGAATTATAACATGGTTATAAATTAGAAGACTCAATGTTGTTAAAATGTTTATAATTTTATCTGTAAACTTAAAGCAATCCCAATCAAAAGAACAGCGGGCATGTCTTAGAAACTGACAAACCAATTCTAAAATTTATATGGGTATTTAATTAACCTGAAAGAGCAATTCAGTAGGAGAAAGGATAGTCTTTTACACAAATAGTGTAAGAACAAATGCTTATTCATATTAAAAAAAATCTTGACTCTTACCTTTCATCATGTAATATTAACTTGAAATGCATCATAGAACTAAACATAAAAACTCAAAATATAAAACCTCAAGAAGAAAGCACAGGAGAAATTCTACAACCCTGGAATTGGTTAGGATTTCTTAGATTAAGTCACAACACTTTGAAAGATACTGATAAGAGAATAAAATAGCAAACAGACTGGAAGAAAACATTTGCAATGTATATACCTGACATAGGAGTTATGTCTAGAATACAAAGAAACCATGAAACTCAACTGCATATCAAATAATCCTATAAAAATAGGCAAACACTATTCTAAAAACTATCAGACACTTCACAAAAGGAAGTATACAAATAGCCAATAATCACATAAAAATAGGTTCACCATTATTACTCATCAAGGTAATGAAAGTTAAACCTATAGAACGATGCCATTAGACCCTGGAATGACTAAAATTAAAAAGAATCTCAACACCAAGACTTGGCAAGTATGCAAAATAATTGCTACTCTCACATACCGCCAGTGGGAATGAAAAAATGGTACAATTACTTTGGAAACAGCTTGTCAGCTACTTCTAACGCTAAGCATTCATTTACTATGGGGCATGGTGATTCACTACTACATATTTAACAAAAGTAAATGTAAACGTACATCTGCAAAAAGATTAGTGCATGAATGATCATTAACAGCTTTATTTGTTATATCCCCGAGTTGGAAACAAGCCAGTGTCCATCAATAGGTGACTGAGTAAACAAATTACAGTATATCCATGAAAAGAAATACTAATCAACAATTAAAAGGAATAGATTAAGAGGCACACAACAATGTAGATGAATCTCAAAAACATTAGCTGAATAGTAAAAGCTTTACACAGAAAAGTATGCACTCTGAGCTTTTAATTACATGACTCTCTAATTATATCTGCCTCTGGCCAGAAGTTAGCAGGGAATTGTCTGGAAAGGGTCATAATCTTGAAGGGTAAAAGAATTATTCTACATCTTGGTTGTGCAGGTGTTACACAGATAGGTATATTTCTCAAAACGTTTCAAAATGTACACTAAAAATTGGTGCAGTTTTATGTAATTTACACGTCAGTAAAGTTGATATGGTTATTTTAATCTTCCTAATAGCAAAATACATAAACATCTACCAACTACACATCCTCATACTCTACCTGTGTGTTAACGTCAGACAATATGTTAGCAATAACCCATTTTTCACTTGGGGGAGTTCCTTCTCGTATGGTCAGTGTCTGAAGAGATTAAGCCAATGGAATACTGAGTGCAAGGGGACCTCATGAACCCACCAGTACGTTCAGCCATGTAAGAATTTTCAGAAATTATAGGATTCTGTTTCTACTGGGGCCTCTATTACAGGTATCCAACCCTGTAGAATAAGGACTAAAAGCTGGTGACAAAAGGTCGGTATTTAAGGAATGACAGAAACAGGAAGAAACAAACGTCTGGAGAAAGTTTTTAACCGTCCTTCCAGTGATGAGTGACTTCCAGTGACCAGTATGTTGCTACATCAAAGTGTCCCTGAATGCCTTTGAAGGAGGTTACTTCTGTCTGCTCAAAGATGTTATGAAACGCTACACTCGGTGATAACAGTTACCACTTTTCCACCCCCTCATTGGTATAGAATTACAACACAAGGGGATAACAATTAAATATTATTAGAGCCTGTGGTTTCCATGGTAAGAATATATATCTTTAAGACTTTAGAAGGACTGAAAGTGGGTGGCATTGCTGAAAAGTTTACTATGAAATGACAACCAAAGCCCTGAAAAAATAAATGGTCTTTCCATCAGATGACTGAAGTCAGGTCTAGTTAGAACACTGTACTATCTTAAAACTTTGACTTTCCAGACCTTCACTAATTTTTTTTAAGAAACATTTCTCTGAATCATCTCTGTTGAGACCTAAGAGTTGAAGGTGAAAAGCAGGTCAATAAAATGAATCTTTTCTCCAGTTAATATATACACATTTCTTGATTATTTGTACAAAGTGAGGAAAGTCGTAAGGATCTTCTAAAAATGATTGAATATAAAAATGTCACTTCTATCGTAGCCAGTATCATTTCATAAGATGATGCTCTCAGGGTAGCAGGAAAAAAAAAAAAACATTAGGCACATAGAGAAAACCCTCTGAGATGTAAAGTTTTGCAGGAAAATGTCAAAGGGGACAGCAAATGTAAGAATAATAGAAAGATGACTATCTGAGGATTTCAGAAACTTCTAAGCAGCATCAAAACATGTTATCAGGACTCCTGCTGGCAACATGACCCAACTTCAAAGCTTTCCTTGGTGGACTATGCCAAGAGGACCCATTATCAGAAAGGAGTAGTTACTGAGAGTGAATTATTAGGATGCTCGACCTGCCTTAAATGGAGGACAACCGCTGAGTCACACTATAAAAATAAAATGGGACCACTCATCTGCCCACGTGGTTAATAATTTTTGTTTGAATTGGATATCTGATTTTTAAAGCCAGAACAGAGTGACACTGGGGGAAAAAAAGTAATCACATTGTTTAGCACATTTAAATGATTCTTTTTTGATGAATGTTAATCATTCATGCTGTCTCTCGATATGCTTTTCTGGACATTTTAAACATTACAACCCCAGTTTTCTTGGTGGGCTTTATTTCCATAATAAAAATAGCCATCATCTCCAGATGTATGTTTTAACTGTATTGGTAGTACTTGCAATACCTGGAGTCTCACTATCCACTGCTTCATAAAGGGGAATTTAGACTGAAGGTCACAATATAATAAAATCATTTTCTTAGGTACTCTGGGAAGGAACTTGAAAGGAACAGGTGCACTGTCTGGGAGGAAGCCTGAGTTGATAGTGTAAGAGACTTCTTTACTTTTTTTCTTTCCCCCTTTTATCTTTTCTTTTCTCCCTCAATAGGTTCCCCAAAATATCATGAGAAAGTAGTCTGGTGCAAACAGATGCATCTTACTCTAGGAAAAATACAAACATCAATTATGAAGAGGTATAATGGCATCAACAATGAAAAAAAGATGTGCTGCATTATGTTCTTTCCTTCATCCTCGGTGTGCACACATCTGGGAACTTGATAAGCTGTCATAGGTTAAGGAAGTAAACAGATGTCGGCTGTTGATAACAATCTCTGGTGAACTTTCAGAGCCCTGGGGTGATTTGCCCAGTGGCTCTCTCCTTATCGGAATGCCTTTATAAAACGCTCACCTGGGTAAGCGCTCCAGCCTGCCCAAGCAACTTTCATCTGGCATCAATCGTGACCATAAAACCAGCCCATGAGTAATAGAAGAGCCCAGGTGTCCACAGTTTCCAACTTCCACACCACCTGACCGCATGCAACTGCTTTTAAATCAAGGTTTCCCGATCTCCATGTAAGGACAGTGAAGAAAATTCTAAGAGTTGTAGCCCAGTCCCGGATATGCTTATGGCTGAATGAAACACTCTTACTCATTTCCCAGAAAGTCAGCAAGTACTGTGAGTGATCAAAGTGGAATGACATACTCGAGGAGTATAAAAGCAACTGGACTAATATCAGCAATGCAGCTTGCATAACCAGCAAATGCCTGATCTTGAAAAAGATTGTCTTGACTTGTGAATGTGTTCTTCATTCAACAGGTAGCAGAGTATGCGGGTGGTACCCAGATTTGTAAGCCTCAAATGTCTACGGAGCTTTTACACTGCTGGAGATAAGGTAGCAGTTATGATCAAAAACACCTCTTATCGGGTCCATATTTTTGTCCTGGGTTTTAAGACATAAAAATAATGCAGAGAAGTTAATGTCTATATGGTTTTTAAAATAAGATAAGGAGAATTAGACAGAGGTGATGGCTGCACATTGTGAATGTACTAAATCCATTTCTATAAAATGGTTAATTCTATGTAATGTGCATTTCTGAAGAAAAACAAATATTAAAACTTTGAGAGAAAAAGAAGGAGCTGAGGTATTAAGGCCAAAACATTCTGGGGGGAAATGTTTAATTCATTCATTCATTCACTCCACAAGTATTTTTTGCACACTTAGTTAAGAGTGAGGCACTTAAGTATGGGGCTTAGAAAACTAAAGTACTTATATTCCCATGTCCTTAAATCCCCTAAGCATTTACCAAAGAATTCCTTCCTTCCTCAATCAAATCTTCTGGGAAAGAAAATCCTCTCGCCTATCATATCAAGCTGAAGGTTCCAGGGTTAGTGAAACTGGATTCAATCCTGGCTTGGCCCCATTCTAACTCAGCAATTCTGAGCCAGCTTTTTAACCTAAGTCTCAGTTTTTTCCTGTGAAAAATGAGGATAATTAAGTCGTCAACCTCATAAGGATATTTCAAGGATTTTATTAGATAGTGCAGGTAAAGCACTGAGCATAGTACCAGTATTAGAAATAAGTTAATATCAGGCTTGATCATTGATATCATTAGTATGTGACTCTCTTTCATCCTTCATGTCAATTTGGCATTTTAAAATATAGTCTGGATTTCTCCATTTCTTAGCACACTCCCATGATTATACAATATATGGGTCAATGATGATAAATCAGCAGCTCTAAATCAAATTAATTATTTTTAAGTTTCTAAATTTGGTATATCTTACTGGAATAGTTGGACCATGGAATGATAACTGATCAGTTAAGAGCTAATTCCTTCCTTGGCCTTCAAGTTTCCCCACCCCTGAATATTGCCAAGTAAAACCTCCTTGATCTCCAATCACCTGAGAAAATTTTGTTACCTCCTAAGTTAGGTTCAGTATCATGTGAAAGAGCCTTCAAGTTAGTGGAGGTGGGGAAAAGATAAAAGTAAAATAAATAGATACAGAAGTAAAAATAAATGCAGTTTATTTTTTTTCTCTTTACTTTTTTGGAAAATCAAATTTATTGAGGTATAATTTACATGTAATAAAATGTCCTATTTTAAGGTTACAGTTGGTGAGTTTTAACTTGTGTACAACCACTACTCCAATCAAGATATAGATTTCCATCACTACCAAAAAATGCCCTTGCGCCTGCCTCTTAGCAGTCAACCCTACCTTATACCTGGCCCCAGCCAACTGTTTGTCTATTTTCTGACTTTTATGTTAGTATAGTTTGGTCTAAAATAAAGGATTTGCAAACTGTGGCCCATAGGCCAAATGTGGCCTGCTATCCTTTTTTTAAGACTCACAAGCTAAAAATAATGTTGTTGTTGTTTTTCATGTTGAAATGTTTTGAAAGGAAAAGACAGAAAGAATAATACTTCATTACACATGAAATATTTATGAGATTAAAATTTCAGTGTCAAAAACAAAGTTTTATTGTGATTCAGCCACAGTCATTCATTTACATACTGTCTATGACTACTTTCATGCTATGATGGTAGAATTAAGTAATTGCCCGTAAAGATTAAAATATTAACTTCTTGGCCCTTTACAGAAAATGGAATCCTGCAGTATGTATAGTCTTTTGAATCTGTATTCTTTTGTTCAGTGTAAGTTCTTTAATTCCATGCATGCTGTTGCATGTAACAGTAAATCAGCCTTTTCGCTGCTGAATAATACTCCATTTTATGAATACACCACAGTTTCTTTTTTTTAACTCATTCACATGCTGATGTACATTGGGTTGCTTCCAGTTTGGGGCTGTTTTGAATTCATATGTTACAAGCATTCTTATACAAGTCTTTTTGTGCATATGTTTTTATTTCTTTTGGGAACAGTACCTAGGAAGGGACTTGCTCGATCACTTGATAAGGGAATAAATTTAAAGAACTACTATGAATGAGAGTTCCACTTGCTCCACGCCTTTTGCCAGTACTGGCAAAACTTTAAAATGTGTATTCTTAGGGATTAAAGTGGCAAGCATTTCCAAGCAAAAACACATACCCTAACTTGGGTTAACTTCTTGAGTTATTCATATTGTTCAAACTTTTTATTATGCTTGCATTTCTACCTTTCTTGTTTTCAGATAAAAATGTCATCCTTGGATTTCTCTTTAACAAACAGATGCCTTTACAGATGGCTGAAATGTACCCTATTGGTAAATTCAGGTAATGATACCATAGATCAGGGTCAGCATACATTCTCTGCAGTAGATAGCTAAGATTTGCGAGCTGCCACGCTCAGAGTTTTCTAAATTATTTCCTTAGAAATATTGATTAAACACAGGTCTATCTGGCATAGTAAAGAACAGATTGCTATCAAGGACAGAATTCTAAACCATAGCTAACACTCTCTTAGGTGGGCGACAAGTAGGGTAATGCTGGGGTCAGCTCCTACCAGTTCAAAGAGCTGATTATTAAACATTCATGAATTTTCTCAGATGACTGTTAAACCACTGGTAGCTTGAAATAGGCCACAGTGGGAGTATCTACACCATGAAAATCAGTAAATACTTTTTTTTTCTAGAGAGCAGATTTACCTGTACACCACTGGCAGCAACCCTTCTGAATCACCAGTGCTTATGCAATCTGCATGCATACACTTGATGGGACATGGGCTAGTATAAAAATAAATCCACCAATCACATTCCCCAGAAACTCTGGGAAACCTGCCATCCTGCTTTGCCATGATAATATGCAAAATCCATATTTTTGTCTTGCTTGTAATCTAACTCAAAATTTAGAAATCCTGGCCATAAATTTAGAAGTCCAATCAGTTTTTATAACCCACACCCAGAAGGCACAAAAAACTATCAAATATTTGTAGATGAGAATTGCTGCATATTTCTGGTCTTATTTTTCCTGTTGCTATACAAATAACCACATTTTAATTTTTCCTTGGCTATAATTAGTATTATAAAGTCTCCAATATTTTTTGGAGTTTAACATTTTGCCCTCACTGTGTTTATAACAATTTCAGATGACAGCTTCTGTCTGATTTTTACTTTTGCAAATTGAGTTGGATTATTATATAGGTCAGTTACATGCCACATCTGGTCCCTGATCACTGCCCTGCCATGAGCTAATTTTTTTTTAACATTAATGGGTTATAAATGAAGAAGAAAGAAGAGAAGGAGGGGGAAGAAGAAGATAGGATAGCAATCATGTGGTCTGCAAATCTGGTCCTGTACAGAAAAAAGTTTTGCCTTTTTTTTTGCCTTTTTTTTGCCACAGAAACAGATTTTCTGTGTTACAGAAAATCAACAGAGCATGAACATTTCACAATCTATTTAACAGTCTGTACATTATGGCATAATACAAGACAAGGGATAAATTTTCTTCCTACATACTCCTTTTTATTTAATGACAAGTGCATAGGAAAAAAAGAGCAACAGGTTTAATGGAAATCCACTTGTTTTCCCTCTTCAAACCTATCTTTCAACATTTTTCATTTTTTCATAGGTGAGACTATTAAGTTAAAAACAAGAGAGGCTGAATGAAGCAGAGAGTAATTAATTCTCAGTGTCTCTCACTTCACTTACAACCATGCAAACAGCCCTCAAATATTCATAAGTTCTAGATTTTTAAAAGAGGATATGCAAATAAATTTTACTCACTGTCTATGACAAGCAGGGTACCACCAATTAAAATATAGTTTTCTACTTAGAAATCCTGGCTTCGGGTGTTTACATGTTCAATTCAAAATAATTTATTGAGGATCTGCTATACTGTAGGCACTATATTACTGGTCTGAAAGCAGTCTAGATACACATTTAGCATAATAAAAAAATTAAACATACAACCACACTATAAATGATTCATTTTACTCAGCTATTCCTCCAAACACCAATGTCTTCTCATATTTAACACTCTACCAGTTTGAATGATAATTTGCATTTACAAAAGAAGATATTTGACTAACCGTTGACAGAAGAGACCCAAGATTTAATCTTGGGTCTTTTAGACTAAAGATTTGGGACTCTTTAGATTAAAGATTTAATCTTTAATCTTGCTACTATACTCTCAGACTTCCCAAGAAAGCAAACAACAGCCCTGCTTAGTGCAGGTAGCTGTTGATGGACATCTAATTATAAGTGGTAGCAGCCTCCTGAGTCAATCACAAAAGTTGGGGTCTTGGTTCCACTTCAGATTACAAGCACCCCAAATCAAATATATGTGACTTGTATGGTATCTGAAATATATAGATGGAGAAGTGGCAGTAGAACGAGTGGAGAAAGGGCATTCTAGACCAAAGGAATACAAGGGCAGGCTAGAGGCAAAAGGGATGGGCCAGCCTGAGGATTAGGAAGGAAGAAGGGCCTGCATGGCCAGTGTGCGGTAAGGAAGGGAACAGCAGTGCAGGATGAGCGAGGCATGTACTGGACCATGCATGGTCTTACAAGTCATGCAAAGAGCTCAGATATCACCAAAGAGCAATTTGAAATCATCAGAATGTTTTAAGAAGTGATAGGATCCGGCGCCCCTAGGTGGCTCAGTTGGTTGAGCATCTGCCTTCGGCTCAGGTTGTGATCCTGGGGTCCTGGGATGGAGAACCACGTCAGGCTCCCTTTTCAGCAGGGAGCCTGCTTCGCCCTCTCCCTCTGCAGCTCCCCCTGCTTGTGCTCTCTCTCTCTCCCTCTCTGTCAAATAAATAAAATCTTTTTTAAAAAAGTGATAGGATCGGATTATATTTTTGAAAATGCACACCCAGTGGCTGCTATATGGTAACTGAATGGTAGCTGAGCAGGAGAAGAATGAGAAAGTTCTATTGGAAGGTTACAGCAGATAGTCCTGGCAGGAGATAATGTTGGCAATGGAGAAGCAAGAAACACACTCCGAATATATTTTGAGTTATTACTGTCAGGATTTGGGCAACGGTCTGGTGATGCTCTATTTCTGCTATAGAATTAAATGAGAATTCATTCATGAAATCTTACACAGGAAAGTAATCCTACTGTTCCATGTCAGTCTCTTAAACTACATTGCACATTTTGGAATAAAGATGTCATTGTTTTCTTGCACCACTACTGAATAGTAACTGTTATGCACTGAATGTCTGTGTGCCCCCAAAATTTGTATGTTGAAATCTAATCTCCAATGTGATGATATTTGGAGGTGGAGCCTTTGAGAGGTAGTTAGGTCATAAGGGTAGAACCTTATAAGCAAACTTATAAGAAGAGGCCAGAGAGACAGCCTGCTCTTTTTCCATCATGTCAGGATACAATGAGAAGTCAAAAGTCTACAACCCAGAAAAGTGCCCTCACTAGAACTCAACAATGCTGGTACTCTGATTTTGGAGTCCAGCCTCCAGAACTATGAGAAATAAATTTCTGTTGCTTCTCTAACCCACCCAGTCTATGGTCCAAACTGACTAAGAGAGTAACTAATACTTTCTTCTTTATAAAGTTGGTACTCAATGCTTTTTCACAGAGCAGAGATATGGTAACCATGGGCAAGTATTGACCAGATATGTCTTCAAGACAGACTCTGCTACTAGGAGTATTGTTAGCTGACAGCCTCCATCTGCTGCATCTCTGTGACCTGCCACAATGTTCCCAACTCTCCATGGGATTCTCCGAAACAATGACTTAACACAGCACAGATACGGAAGCAAGACTACTACTGCCTGAGGTGCGACTCCTCTTTTGACGGGCAATCTCTGTTGAAGCTGCCCACTAGCCTAGCCAAGCTTCTCTGAGCTGTGCTGCAGGAGTCCCACCCTACTCGATGATCCTTCCTTCCCTCTACACTTTTCACAAACGTGTCTGCAGGTCCAGAAATGAATATAGTTTGGTAATACCGATAATCTCCTGGAAGGAAGAGGGGATAGGATTCTTGCAGTCTGAGAATAAGGAAAAGAAAAATCAAATCACCATATTCCATAGTAAGAGTTCAAGAAATAATTCTTCAAAATGAAAAATAAGGGAATAGTGATATTATCAAACATTAATTGGAAATATGCAGATAAATATTGGAAGAATCTGCTAAAAAGAGTTGAGACTGCCTTGGAGGGTGCACTACCTGGTGGCAGAAAAGTTGCCTCCAGCAACAAGTCAAAAATGCATGCAGAAAATCACCCCCAAGACATACACCCAAGGTTATTTTCTATTATTTATTTATTTATTTATTTAATTACTTATTTATTTTAGAGAGAGCGAGTGGGGGGAGGGGCCGAGCGGAAAGGATAGGGACAAGCAGACTCCGTGCTGAACACAAAGCCCTACGTGGGGCTCGATCCCACAACCCTGAGCTGAAAACAAGAGTCAGGTGCTTAAACGACTTCGACACCCAGGTATCCCCAAGGTTATTTTCTTAATATTCACACTATCATCCATATAATTAGATTGGTCAATCAGGTTTGCCAAACAGACCCAGGTCTGGAAACTTCTGCTGCTACGACGGGCTAGAAAACCCATAATCTTATTTGTAGGTGACTAATTTTCAAAGCCATTATATTCTCTTTTTTTCCCCAAAGAAATACTCAGCACAGATGAAATTAAGATAAATTGAAAAGAAGCATCTATGAAGATCCAGATCTTAAGCATAAATCCTAATTAATGCAGAAGAGGTAGGGGGAGTGGTAAGAGGCAATCAATTAGGGCACTCTAGCCTCTGGTAGGTAATTGTTTATTTTTCTCAGGATTTTATCTATGCCAAGTAATCACTCTCACATACACACACACACACACACACACACACACACTTTTTTTTTTTTTTCCTATTTTTAACTATAGTTAAACTCCATGGACAAAGCTGAGTTGCACAGAAATTACTATGGATGAGTGACTTTTTAACCATATCTACAAATAGATATGGAAAGATGCAATAATATTAATAGAGAAGTAATTCCCAAGGCAAGGCTCTGAAATGAAGTGACTCTAGATGCCCTGCCACATACATGCCCTAGCATCTTTACATGCTCATTTCTGACCAACCCCACCCAAAATATAATGGCCATCATATCAGAATCTAAACTTATTTATATCCCAATCAACCAGACTCTAGAAATGGAAGTAGACTTGGTTTCATATGTACTTTTTCACTTTTTCTGTTCAGAGAAGGGGACGCATTTAGGCTTTGGCCTGAGAGTATCCTGCTCTGTGAAGATTTTCCAAACCAAGATGGGTGTGGTGAGCAATCCTGGCACCTAAAGTAGCTGAAGATAGATGCCCTGTGGGATCTTGCCATACATTACACCCACACACTCTATTGTCATTAGTACATATTAGACAACACCACCACACCCTCCCATGCACTAGTATTTTCAATTAAAAAACCTCCTGAGGTTTCCATGTTAGTATGTTACAAAAGACAACACGAAGGCTATTGCTTATAAGGAGCCCTAACTGAGGCTCTGTGCTACATGCTCTCATTTCATCTGGATGCAAAGCAAAAAAATGGAGTCCCTGAAGATGTTGCAGGAGACCGAACAATGGAGTTTCTCTCACAAATAAAAGAGATCTTCAGGATTTTAACTTTGTGTTGTTGGTGGTGGTGGTGATGGTTTTGCCATGCTATGTTGCTTCACATTTTGGTATCTACTAAAGCTCCTTCTCTATTGAATCATCTAACACCTAATGCAACTAATCTCAAAAATTATATACATTTGCTCATCCAGAATAAACTATCAGATTAGAACACAATGCTCTCCCATTCACCATGTCACCAGGTCACCATGGACACACCCAGGGAAGGGGGGGAATAAGAAATAAAAGACATTTATCAGCTAATATTTTATTCATATGTATTACAAATATGAATTGGGAAACCCTGAAACTTTCTATAAATTAAAAAAATATAAGAATAAGAAAATTTGTCAAGGTTACCTCAGTTTCTAAGATGCAGAGCTCCTAAGGTGTCATGGTGCTGGGACCCTCTCCCCTCCTATGTATGAGTCAAGCCCTTTTACAGGACACTGGGAAACATCCTTCTCTAATGAAGTAGACCCACCCTCCGCATAGGATGTGGCCTTAGCTCCAGGTACTCAAAAAGAAGGTGAATGGAATATGCAGTACAGTAAGTTTTTTACTGTAAATTTTCCATAAAGTTTCTCTTATGCTGAGTATTCTACTGATTGATACAATAAGGTTTTAATCTGAAAACGATGATCAGGAAAAGATGGTTTATTCTCCCTTGACTAACTTGCCAAAGAAACAAATTATCTACTAAGTATGCATCATTTCTGCTTCCTAATGCAATCTCTGTTTAGCTACAGAAAAACAGAACTCCTAATTATAACCCCTTCCCAAGAAAAGATCTGGAAACAAGTGATCCAAATCAGCAATCTTTCCCTACATAACCCTTACCCTAATTAAGGACCATAATGACACAAGGATTGGGACTCTTGCCAATTATTAGCTTCATCTTTCGGTTCTGTTTCTCAACCTAGATTCAATAAACAATTCAAGACTTGCTGGAGTTTGAAAGCAAAAATTGAAGCCAAAACCCTGTGTATATTAAAACCATTCCTGCAACAATAACCTCCGACTGGGAAATGAACTAATCATTCTCGCTGTTCAACTAAGCTCCTAACTGAAGTGGCTAAAATCACAGCCCCCTCAAAAAGGAAGCTCAGGCTTAGCTAACAAGAGAAAAGCATTTACTGACCTTGGGGTACCCTTTGTTTCTGAGCTTCTCTGACATATCCTCTTCTTCTGCATCACATGCCTCTCATTCTTCCATGCCAGCACTTGATAGCTGAGCTTAGGATGGTGAATGGTGATGAGTGACTCATAACCCATCATTTATATTCCACTAGGGGAAAACAAGCAAGATAGTATGTCTGGCAGCATAACTGTAGCCAGATAGTTTTCAATATGTTCCCTTACCTGTGTTTTTTAAAGACACTAACCAGGAGAAAGTAAGAACACCGTTTAGGAGGAGGTGAATCTATCTGTTGAAATCACTATGTAACTGGAAATCTTTGAAACGTGAGGAAGTCTTTGCCCAAATATCTATCCTGCAGTTTATCACACTTTGAATATACTAAGTGATTTGAAGACCTCTGTGTTCCTAAATTGTTCCTTTCATTATCTGGTCCTTTCATTTGAGTATAAGCCTGCTTAAATGCAATGGAAACTTGCAAAGGATAACATACTCATTCAACAACTCATTTGTAGGATTTAGAGTAAATTTAGGATTCTTTCTAAGGGACAGTCAGCCTAAGAAAAGGGCTCTTCTAGGGCACTGTCAACCAATTCAATAAAATGTGGTGAACAATAGAAAGAAGGATAGAACAAAGACACAGGACACTTCCTCTAGAGTGAAAACAGAGTTGCTATATGATGCACTGATATCAGAATGCTAGACCGTTCCAGTGTAAGTACTATGAGTGGAAAACTTATCTGCAAAACAATGCTAACTATGGCAAACTTCACACTAAATACTTGACTTCACATAAGGCAAGTGTTTAGTCTCATTTACACGTGACTCAGTCACAGACAATGAATAAATGTTTGACCTGAAAACTTTCTCCAGATAAAATGTATGTCTTCATCTACCAGTAATGTCTAAATGCACCAATTTCTTTCTGCTCCTCAGAAATACTTATTTGTAGTCTGGTAAAAGAAGAAGAAATATCCAAGCCTTCATTGCCTTGTTAATGCAAGTGCAAAAATACCAAGTAATTGGGGTTATGTAGACCTTTATTTAAAGAGATAGCATTTTAGTGTGTTGAAAGTTGTAAGACACACAAAGTTTTGCATATCCAAGTCATTTTTTGTCCTTTCAGTCATACTGAAATAGTTTTCCTCTCATGAAGAGAGATAGAGAGAGCAAGTGCCAGAGCAATATCCATTTCCCCAGCTTCACTTGCAGCCAAAATAGCAATGTGGCCATTTAGACATAAGAGGAGCCCTGTTCATGGACTTTTGATATACAGATTTTTCCACTTAATATAAAGGGAGAAAGCATGAGGCTAACTGTCTTCCCCATATTCCTTCTTCTAACATCTGGGTGTTGAGAAGGACACACTGCTTGGAGTTGTAGATGACAGGTGAGAATGTGTGCACTTAAGGTAACAAAGAAAAATGGGAGGAGCACAACTGACTAATAACATTAACCTGATGAACCTTTCCCTGGACTCCATAACTCTAACCTTGTTTGTACAGAAAGAACTCGAGAGGTCTTTCTAAATGAGAAATGAATAGCCTCAGTTACTTAAGCCATTTTTGGTCTGAAAGTCTCTTACTTACATCACAAAACATGATTGCTTTAAAAATGGGGAGGCATAAGCCAATCTGAACCAATGCAACACAAAAAGAGAATTTCTATGGGCTCCTGCGTAAATGAATCTATCAAATGCAAACTTTGAAGCATATTTCTTTAGTTATTGTGGATAGCCATCTGAAACCTTGAAATGAGCCAGCCTAAGGATGAGCCAATAGACAGAGAACGGCTGAGAGGAGAGATAAAAAGTGTCTGTGCCCTTGATGACATTACCGAGTTATTTATAAATCTATAGTCTACACTGAATCTTGGCTTCTATCATGTGAGATAATTAATCTATGTAAGGTACAAGCAAATTTTACTTTGTGTACTATTGCAGGTAAATTGCACTGATGGTCTTAATTAATGACATTCCTGGATCCATGCTCTCTGTGTTGTAACTTTGCAGGATCTGCCCACTCTGCAAGAACTGCTTTATCCAATAGAAAGTGACAAAAGTGATGGTATGCTGGTTCTAAGCCTAGACCACAGGAGGCCTTGAATGTCTGTGCTCTGTCTTGGAATCCTTCCACTGTCATGACTAGCAGCCTGGGCCAGCTTGTAGAGAATGAGAGACCACATGGAAGAGAGCCTAGTTGTCTCAGCTAAGGTCATTCTAGACTAGCATACAGCTAACCGACACCCAAACATGAGAGACAGCCAAGACAAGATCAACAGAGCTACCTACTAAACCACCAGCTGACCACAGACTTATGAGTGAGCCTAGCCAAGACCAGAAAATCTGCCCAGCTGACCCATAGATTCATGAGCAATTTTTAAGCCACTGAGTTTTGGGATGGTATATTATACACCAAGACCAAACTGATCCAGTTATTTGTGTTGCTTATGGATGAAAGCATACTAACTGATAAAGCAAATAAGAATCTGAAGACACAGGTAAGATAATATCCTTAAATATATTTTGAGCAGTTGGGACATTTTTTGAAAAGTTTTAATTAGATAAATGGTCAGAATTATATTTTAAGAAACACATTCTGGCATGAATATCAAGGATAATATTGAGGAAGATTAGGGCTCTAAACTCCCATTGAAAGGAACTAAGCCATAAAGGAAGGAAAAAATAATGTGTAAGATAACATAATCTAAAAGGAAGTGCCTGAGCAGAAAAAAAATGATCAGAAGGTAAAGCATACAGGGTAGAAATTGCAGAGCTTTCCTGAGTCCCTGCCACTGCAGACAAGTTTATCTGTCAGGTGCTCAAAGTGACATCTCTAGACCAACAGCATCATCATCACCTGAAACTTGTTAGAAATACAAATTCTCAGTCCCACCCCAGACCTACTGAATCAGAAAGTGGGGAATAGGTCCCAGAAATCTATGTTTTCACAAGCCTTCCAGGTAATTCTGATGCATGTTACAGTCTGAGAACCACTGACCTAAGCCATGGGTAAAAGCTATTAATAATGTCAAATTATTAAGACACCAGCACCTCTTCAGATCATCCTTACCATAAGAAATGGAGCTGAGAGGTCACCATTTTGTTTGGCTGAACATCTTAGCCTACTGATATGACACTTGTTCCTAGGATGACATCACTGGATTATAATTTCACACTGGCCAGTTTTTAGCAGTGGCAGTAATGTCCCCAATTGGTTCTGAGCTTCCTTTATAAGATGGTTTAGTAGAGTGATTTCCTGAACCATCACCACAAGATTGGAACACAGAATAAGTATATAGACAGAGGAAACTGAATTTCCAAGAACATCAAATTGGTGATCCTGCTAACCTCAAAGGGACCCAGGTTTGGTCCTCCATTCTCTGGCTGGGGAGGGGTCAAACATATACTGAATGGTCATGTCAATTAGACAGTCTCCATGAAAGGCCCGTGTTACCACCATAATTAAAATACTATGTCTTACCCTATCAGAAATTTTCTGGTTACCTGTTGACTTCCCAGTTTTCCTAAATTCTGGAGGGCTGCAGACAGGCTGCTGATATAAGTCTATTGGGGAAATTGTAAGCATTAAAGTCTGAAATGTTATAAAATGGAAGTTATTTCAGTAAAAAATGAATTATGAAGAAATTCTATTGGTGAATGAGAAGATTCTATCTTTTAATTTATTCTAGATACTATTTTTTCACTTTTTTTAGATTTTATTTATTTATTTGACAGAGAGACAGACAGTACAAGCAGGGGGAGCAGCAGAGCGAGAGGGATAAGCAGGCTTTCTGCTGAGCAGGGAGCCTGATGCAGGGCTCGATCCCAGGACCTTGGGATTTTGACGTGAGCCAAAAGCAGATTCTTAACTGACTGAGCCACCCAGGCGCCCCTAGACACTATTTTATGGAAGAGAACTTAGGGTTCTTTCACTGTAGGAGGCATTAAGGATTGTGTTAGGAAGAGAAAGCATACATAATTGGTAGGTAGTACTTTTACTGAGCAAAACATCCACAATGGGGGCCAAAACAAGTCCCATCTTTCAGCTGTTAGACCTAATGATGCATTGTTTTAGCATGAAATCACAGGGGGACATAATTTAAAGATGGCCTGAGCAACCTCTTAGTTTTCTTGACAAAAATGGGCAGCAAACTCCAGGTTCTAGACAAGCCTCAAATCACCTCTACCCACACAAATATATACATGATCTCATCGTTTGAAAATGTTGGTTATTTCCTAAATTTGGTTTTTTTTTTAAAGATTTTATCTATTTATTTGACAGAGAGAGAACACAAGTAGGCAGAGGGAGAGGGAGAAGCAGGCTCCCTGCTGAGCAGGGAGCCCGATGTGGGGCTCAATCCCAGGACCCTGGGATCACAACCCGAGCCGAAAGCAGCCGCTTAACTGACTGAGCCACCCAGGTGCCCTGTTATTTCCTAAATTTGAAAATAAAACTGAAAAAACTGTTGGTTTATCTGTAGTCCAGAAATGGGCAGATGCCTTTCACCTAAAGGGCTTCCACTGCAAGTCACTGGCCTAACAAGTCTGGAATGTTGAGATTTCTTGCATTGATAGACGATTCCAAGACTCTAAGTGGGGACAATTACGAAGATTTTGCAGTAACTCTAGTATTATTATAACAAAGACTAAGCTAAGGTTCCACTTCTGAGCTTCAGTTCCCTCGTTTATAAAAAGAGAATTTTTTTAAAAGAGAATTTTAATAATACTATCATTAACAATATTAAATGAATTTAAAAATGCAAAACACTTAAAAATACAGCCTGATCCATAAGAAACACTTGATAGAAATTTAGCTATTATTAGTGTTAGCATATTGTTGACATTATTATCATTGACACTTGGTGTTATGTTAGTAAAAGTACAATGGATAATTATGAAAAGTATTAGGGAAAAAAAAATTCAGTAGGACTGTGTGTCTGAGGTGGCTCTGTCATTTCCAGCATGGCTGAGCTTTCATTAGCAGTCTGATGAAGTGAGTGACTGAACCCAAAGGGCAACTCTTAGAGACAGCATAAAACTTGACTCAGAGTTATCCCAAACAAGAGGAGATGGACTATATTATTGATCATTACGTCCTTCCTTTATTGGGTGTGTGTTGTTCCTGGAGTTTTTCCCCTCTTGGAATTTCCAGCTTATCTTGCATGTGAACTGCTCAAGGTCCCATGTCCAGGAACATCCCTTAGACAAAGAGTCTTAGGACCTTGTGATGGGAAGCTGTTAGCAGATCACATTTTCCAAAGATGGTGCAACAATACCTCCAACTCTCAATCCCTTATGCATTATGAACACAGAATGTGTTTGTAGCTGGAAAGGGGTCTACATTAGCTCAGGCTACCAGGTTCCTGAATTGCAGCCACAATAATCTGGAAGGTAATTACACACAGTCTATTCTTCTTTGATCTGTTGCACCCACTCTAGAGTCCTGAAAAAAAGTTCTTCCCCATGTAAAAATACAAAATTAAGAACAAACCACTCTCAAAAAAATAAATAAAATCATTGTCTCACTTGATTTCAGAATCCAGAAAATAGATTATCAATACAGGACATACCTCTCATAAGAATTTCACAGCTAGACCAGCAGATGACTATGTCTCAAGAATATCTTAGTTCGCTTAAGAAGACAAGATTACAGTTTCTTGTTATATGCTCCAGGGATCAGCAATTCTCTGATTAAGATTCAGTAGAGTCCCTTGAATAGAGCAGCCACACAAATGTAAAGGTGCATAGGCTACCCTTCCATGTTCCAATGGAAGAATCATAGAATTTCTGCAAAACAGCTAACCCAGACTCACAATGATAAAGAAAGCATCCAAGTTAGAAGGGAGGGGAATAGACCACAGAGGATTTTTTGGGCAGTGAAACCACTCTGCATGATAGTATAATGGTAGACGCATATTGTTATACATTTGCCAACTACCTCTTCCCTCCTAAAAAAAGAAAGTCTCCAAGGCTTATATCCTAATGAGACTAAGAGTGTGTGTAGGTGTGTGATGTGCATGTGGGTGGGGGTTGGGGGTGAAATGTAAGCCTATATATCCAGGAGGCTAGGATAGTGAGGTGGAAGTTTCCATAAGCCGAAGGACACAGAGCCGGAGCACGCACATGCCAGACAGGCTGGAAATGCTAGGGATGAAAAACCCTGGGAACAGTCTTCACCCAATCATGGAAATGCTTTTATCAGCATTATATCTTATTTAGAAATGCTTTTACTTCCAGCAGAGGATATATTAATTTTAAGACAAGCAGACAGAAATGATCAAGTCTCTAGTTTTAAAGGAGGGAAAAAAAATATTTCATCTTGAACAGAGTAAAATGCAAATAGTACTTCCAACCCAGAAAATAAGTAAACCAGATAGTTTACAGAGAGGGCCAGGAAGAGACAGTCTAAAATAAAGTAAGGATCTATGAAATATTCCATGTTGGGAGAAGCCAGTCCAGATAACTCAGACTTAAGATCTTACATGTGTTTCCTCAACAAGCCCAGGCAATGAGAGGGGGATGCAATGCAAAGCAGATTTCTATGAAGTATTGAGCAGTTGGGAACTGTGACTTAACACTAATGTTCCAGAACTCAGCTTTAATTGATTTTGAATTTTGTATGTTTTCAAAAAATAGTATCATTAATATTCTTTATATTTTAAAATTAAACAGCAAGCCATATTAATTATAGAAAAATTAGAAAAAGATAAAAAGTAGATATAAAATCTCCCATAATCCCACCACCCAGATATGACCACTGGTAGTATTTTGATACCTACCTTCCTTAGGAGTCTCTACTTCCATATGTATATACGTATTTTAATGGAATTCAATGAATGTAATATTTTGTAAATTGTTCACTGTTTCAGCAGTATAGATGCGAGATTAAAAAAAAAACTTGCTGATCTTGAACTCAAAAATCAGAATATTGGCTTGAATTAAAGGAACTTAGGAGAAAATATAGAGTGCAAGTTTATGTGTTGTATTCATGTACCATCTTTGTCAGCATCTTATTAGAAAGTATAAAATTTTATTTGGCAAAAAATTAATTGTATTAGATGCCTATATTCTTCCTGTATTTCTTGCTTTTTGTTTTTCTCTGAGAACTAAGTCCAGAGCATACTTTTGGTTCTCCACGATCCTTTCCATCCTTCCTTGCTCTTGTTCTTAGTTTTTCTCAACATTTTCTTGCTCAAAATTCCAGTTCTCTAGCTAGAGGCTTGGACTGCAGACACAGAAGGTGCCGTTGTCTGGCTGCTTCAACTGGCATTACCATGAAGACTTGTTTTCCATTGTGTGCTCCCCTCCGGGTGCCATATCCAGCCTGGCCATTGTGCCAGGTGCAATGCCAACGTTCGCTGATGTGGAAGATGTCTCATCCGGAGGCAATCAGCTCCGCTGAGAAAAGGGAGAAAGAAAAACATGTGTGGTTTTCACTGCATTCACCTTGGCAGAGAAAAATGGATGTAAAACTGGGGCTGGGGTAGAGCCTTCAGAGTTCTGGAAGATCAGCAAAGCCAGCCTGAGCCAAGAAAGAACACATGGTAGTTGTGTGTGGCAGGGACACCTCAAGAAAAATCACTTTGAGTCATGTGCCTGATCATTTAACTGCTATGGGCATGGGCCCAGCTTTCTCCCCAAGTCAAATGTAAATCGTTTAAGGAAGCGGGTCTTTTTTTCCCCCCACTTTTACCATACTAAATGTCTGACAACCATTTTACTATGTTTACAAATTATGAAAATTCTGGGCAGCTAATTATGAAAATATTGAGAAGTCTTATGAGAACGAACTCTTGAAGCAACTAAGGCAGAAAACACTGTAAAGTCCTTAAAAAATGAGCTGCTTGCTTTCCACTTCTGCCAGTAAATTTTGGTATTCCAGAATATTGCTATGCTAATCTGTAACCAAAAAGAAAGAAATCAATAAAAATCTCAGAGAAGGGGCACTTGGGTGGCTCAGTTGTTAAGAGTCTGCCTTCCGCTCGGGTCGTGGCTCCAGGGTCCTGGAATCTAGCCCCACATCGGGCTCCCTGCTCAGCGGGAAGCCTGCTTCTCCCTCTCCCACTCCCCCTGCTTGTGTTCCCTCCCTTGCTGTGTCTCTCTCTATTAAATAAATAAATAAAATCTTTAAAAAACAAATTCTCAGAGAAGAGTAAGGGAAGAGGCAGGCCTTCAATACCCAACAGATGAATAAGGGCAGATTACTTTCTAAGATCTATACATTTCTCTTCCAATGGATCAGAAGCCAAAGAATCCAGTGAAAAATATGAAAAACGAGTTTTAAAACCTAAATGAGAAGTGATAAATTGTAAGTTCTATGTAAAAAGGGACAGCCTTTCTTCAAGTCTGACCTTGCTGTTTTCACACCATCTGGAAAGAAAATCTAGTTGTCTTCCCCCATTTGTTTTATGTTGAATAAAATTAATGCACGTGCGGTAATAACACAAAAATTATAAGTACATTCTAGACTGATTATAAAGTTGGTTAGATTTCATGACATATCATAATAACTTAAATGTTGTTTTCCACAATGCCTTTCTTTCTTGTAGTAGATTTCTCTAGCTAATTTTTTATATTAAGCAAATCTATACAACATAGAGTTATTGTCACTCTCCCTGTGTAGAAAAGATGAGTCATGGCAGTCAGGCCAGGTTATAGATGGTAGAGTAATTTTAGAACATAGCTATTTCATTATCCAGTCCTATCATCTTTCTATCAGAAAATGAAGTCTTCTGTGTTTAGATAATACATTATAATGTTCAGTTTATATTCCATACTACAACATTACAGACGGTTATGTGATAAGACAATCATTAATGCCATATACTGCATTAAAATCTTAAGTGAATTTTGGGTAGTATTATAAGCAGTCCCTGAGTCATATTATGCAGAGTTAGAGTATCATGTGTATCTGACATAAAATGCATCTTAAATGCAGAATCTTGTGATAGTTATTAAGATTTTCTACAATAATTCCTGCCACTTTCTCATTCTTCCTGACCCTGTTTATAAATGATAAATAAGGATTTTATTAATCAAATGTAAAATATGATCACATTTCCAACTTCCCCTACTATTTGCTCCCATAAGAAATAGGTGAGGTCCTGAGTTCCTCTTTCAATATTATAAGACAAGAAATTTACAAAGTTTTCCCTGACATTCCATTGGCAGAAAGCTTTATAAAAGCTGTGATTTCAAAGATACAAATGTAGGGATCTGAAGGCGTACGTGCACCCCAATGTTTATAGCAGCAATGTCCACAATAGCCAAACTGTGGAAAGAGCCAAGATGTCCATCGACAGATGAATGGATAAAGAAGAGGTGGTATATATACACAATGGACTATTATGCAGCCATCAAAAGGAAGGAGATCTTGCCATTTGCAACGACATGGATGGAACTGGAGGGTGTTATTCTGAGTGAAATAAGTCAATCAGAGAAAGACATGTATCATATGACCTCACTGATATGAGGAATTCTTAATCTCAGGAAACAAACTGAGTGTTGCTGGAGTGGTGGGGGGGGAGGGATGGGGTGGCTGGGTGATAGACATTGGGGAGGGTATGTGCATCCATCTGCATTGATATGGATACGAGTAACTTGAGTACTTTTTAACTGGAACATCACCTAGAGAAAACATAATAAATATAATAATAAATATATTTATATAATATTTATATATGTTCTTAAATATATTTTTAAAATATTAAACATAATAACAGAAAACATAACAAAATTAAATTAAAACAAACAAACAAAAAAAAGAAAATGCCATGATGAAGATCAGTTACATTTAAGTCTGTCACAGTGTCCTGTTACAAACTCTAGCAACTTTTGAAGGAGAAAATGTGTTTGGTGAGACATTGCTCATCCTCAGTGAAGTCATGCTACTTACTAGTATTAATTCTTGAAGGTAAAAAGTCATTCCTTTTACCCCAAGTGCTTGAATTTTCCCTTTGAATGCAAGTAGTTATATCGCTTGAAGAATCCACACTGAACATTCGAATGTGCACCCATTTTCCATCTTCAGGCATCTTTGCCACTCTCCATGTTTTTTTATAACTTCCAGTTCATCAATTTGTTATTTGCCAATGCTGTCAGGATACTTCAGGATGTAAATCAACTGAGCCCTGACGTTTGAATTCATTCAAACCAGCTGGGGACATATCTTAAATAATTTGCCAGGCTTCAGTATCCTGTCCTCCTTAGCAAATTCGGCCTGCCCATTTTCATACCAAAGCTCACCCCTCTGGACTGTAAATACAGAAATCAAAGGACACTTAAAAGGACTGAGACTGAATTTGGTGTATGGCCACAAATACAGTTGGCATGTCAGAAGTTTTTATTTTAACAAACAATAAATTTGGAAATTAGAGTAAAAAGAGAGTCAGTCACAGCAAGAGGAATAAAACATGTACTACTCTTCCTTGATGCAGACATTTCTCACTATTTTGTCAGGAGCTGGGATATCATCCACTGAGGACTATTTCAACTACTAATGAGTTACCTGATTTTGATACATGGAGACAGTATTCAAGTGTTAACACATAATAACCATCTTCCTCCTTCAGGCTAGACATGCTAAGTTAAGTAGGGTTGGTATATGCTTAATTCCAAAAGAGTGAAAGATGACACAGTCTGGTCAAGCTAGAAAAAAAAAAAAGAAGGGGGCGGAGCAAGATGGCGGAGGAGTAGGAGACCTAGATTTCATCTGGTCTCAGGAATCCAGCTGAATAGGGATCAAACCATTCTGAACACCTACGGACTCAACAGGAGATCGAAGAGGAGAGTGGCAACAACTCTCTGAACAGAAAAGCGACCACTTTCTGGAAGGTAGGACGTGCGGAGAAGTGAATCCGAGGCGATATTCGGGAGGATAGAGGGCAGGGAGGGGGCCTCCGTCGGCCACTTCTGGCAAGTGATAGAGCCGCGGAGCACAAGATTGCAACTTTTAGAAGCCGGCTCCGCGGAGGGACATCTCTCCAGTGGCTAAGCGGGGGGTGGAACCCTCACGGGACACTGAGGTCTCAGGACCCTCCGGGTCACAGAAAGATGGGGGTGCCTGAGTGCAGCAGAGCTCCCAGGTATCAGAGCGGGGAAGCCGGCTGCAGAGACGGAGCCGAGGCGCGGGCTCTCAACTCGGGGTTGCCATAAACTGTGATCCACGGCCCAGTCGGGCTACTGCTCCTCCAGCAGGGACCCAACAAGGGGCAGATTCGGGGAGACTCCGCTCCCTCCCCAAGGAAGAGCAGCGCAGGAGCGCACCGCAGGGATCTGCTGGGTTTGGAGACTCCACACGGGGTCGGGTGCCAGAGATAGAAACGCTCGATCACAGGCCGGGTGAGCACGGAGTGCGGCCGGAGACCGGGGACACGGGAGTGACTGCTTTTCTCTGGGGACGCACTGAGGAGCGGGGCCCCGAGTTCTCAGCTCCTCTGAGTGGAAATTGGGACGCCACCATTTTCACACGAAACCAGCCCTCCAAGAAATCTTGAAAGGGGTCCTCTAAGCAAAGAGAGAGTCTAAAAGCAGCACAGATCAGAAAGGAACACAGACAATATACAGTAACAGTCACCTTACAGGCAATACAATGGCACTGAATTCATACCTTTCAATAGTTACCGTGAATGTAAATGGGCTAAATACCCCAATCAAAAGACACAGGGTATCAGATTGGATGAAAAAACAAGACCCACCGATATGCTGTCTGCAAGAGACACATGTTAGACCCAAAGACACCCCCATATCGAAAGGGGCTGGAAAACAATTTACCATGCTAATGGACACCAAAAGAAAGCTGGGGTGGCCATCCTTATATCAGACAAATTAGATTTTAAACCAAAGACTGTAATAAGAGATGAGGAAGGACACTATATCCTACTTAAAGGGTCTCTCCAACAAGAAGATCTAACAATTGTAAATATCTATGCCCCGAACATGGGAGCAGCCAATTATAGAAGGCAATTAATAACAAAAGCGAAGAAACACATTGACAACAATACAATAATAGTGGGGGACTTTAACACCCCCCCCCGACTGAAATGGACAGATCATCTAAGCAAAACATCAACAAGGAAATAAAGACTTTAAATGAAACACTGGACCAAATGGACTTCACAGACCTATTCAGAACATTCCATGCCAAAGCAACGGAATACACATTCTTCTCTAGTGCCCATGGAACATTCTCCAAAATTGATCACATCCTAGGTCACAAATCAGGTCTCAACCGGTACCAAAAGATTGGGATTATTCCCTGCATATTTTCAGACCACAATGCTTTGAAACTAGAACTCAATCACAAGAGGAAAGTTAGAAAGAACTCAAACACATGTAGGCTAAAGAGCATCCTACTAAAGAATGAATGGGTCAACGAGGAAATTAGAGAAGAATTAAAAAAAATTCATGGTAACCAATGAAAATGAAAACACAACTGTTCAAAATCTTTGGGATACAGCAAAAGCATTCCTGCGAGGAAAGTATATAGCAATACAAGCCTTTCTCAAGAAACAAGAAAGGTCTCAAATACACAACCTAACCCTACACCTAAAGGAGCTGGAGAAAGAACAGCAAAAAAAGCCTAAACCCAGCAGGAGAAGAGCAATAATAAAGATCAGAGCAGAAATCAATGAACTAGAAACCAAAAGAACAGTAGAACAGATCAACGAAACTAGAAGCTGGTTCTTTGAAAGAATTAACAAGATTGATAAACCCCTGGCCGGACTTATAAAAAGAAAAGCGAAATGACCCAAATCAACAAAATCATGAATGAAAGAGGACAGATCACAACCAACACCAAAGAAAATACAAATAATTAAAAGAACATATTATGAGCAACTCTATGCTGGCAAATTTGATAACCTGGAAGAAATGGGTGCATTCCTAGAGATGTATCAACTACCAAAATTGAACCAGGAAGAAACAGAAAACCTGAACAGACCTATAACCACTAAGGAAATTGAAGCAGTCATCAAAAATCTCCCAACAAACAAAAGCCCAGGGCCAGTTGGCTTCCCAGGGGAATTCTATCAGACATTTAAAGAAGAATTAATACCTATTCTCCTGAAACTGTTCCAAAAAATAGAAATGGAAGGAAAACTTCCAAACTCACTTTATGAGGCCAGCATTACCTTGATCCCAAAACCAGACAAAGACCCCATCAAAAAGGAGAACTCCAGACCAATATCCTTGATGAACATGGATGCAAAAATTCTCACCAAAATACTAGCCAATAGGGTCCAACAGTACATTAAAAGGATTATTCACCACGACCAAGTGGGATTTCTCCCTGGGCTGCAAGGCTGGTTCAACATCCACAAATCAATCAACGTGATACAATACATTAACAAAAGAAAGAACAAGATTCATATGATCCTCTCAACAGATGCAGAAAAAGCATTTGACAAAGTACAGCATCCTTTCTTGATCAAAACTCTTCAGAGTATAAGGATAGAGGGTACATACCTCAACATCATAAAAGCCATCTATGAAAAAACCACAGCAAATATCATTCTCAATGTGGAAAAGCTGAGAGCTTTTCTCCTAAGGTCAGGGACACGGCAGGGATGTCCACTATCACCACTGCTATTCAACATAGTATGAGAAGTCCTAGCCACAGCAATCAGACAACAACAAGAAATCAAAGGCATCCAAATCGGCAAAGAAGAAGTCAAACTCTCACTCTTTGCAGATGATATGATATTGTATGTGGAAAACCCAAAAGACTCCACCCCAAAACTGCTAGAACTCATACAAGAATTCAGTCAAGTAGCAGGATATGAAATCAATGCACAGAAATCAGTGGCATTCCTATACACCAACAACAAGACAGAAGAGAGACAAATCAAAGAGTCGATCCCATTTACAATTGCACCCAAAACCATAAGATACCTAGGAATAAATTTAACCAAAGAGGCAAAGGATCTGTACTCAGAAAACTATAAAATACTCATGAAAGAATTTGAGGAAGACACAAGGACATGGAAAAACGTTCCATGCTCATGGATTGGGACAACCAACATTGTGAAGATGTTAATGCTACCTAGAGCAATTTACACATTCAATGCAATCCCCATCAAAATACTATCTACTTTTTTCAAAGAAATGGAACAAATAATCCTAAAATTTGTATGGAACCAGAAGAGACCCCGAATAGCCAGGGGAATATTGAAAAAGAAAAGCAAAGCTGGCGGCATCACAATTTCGGACTTCCAGCTCTATTACAAAGCTGTCATCATCAAGACAGTATGGTACTGGCACAAAAACAGACACATAGATCAATGGAACAGAATCGAGAGCCCAGAAATGGACCCTCAACTGTATGGTCAGCTTATGTTTGACAAAGCAGGAAAGAATGTCCAGTGGCAAAAATACAGTCTCTTCAACAAATGGTGTTGGGAAAATTGGACAGCCACATGCAGAAGAACGAAACTGGACCATTTCCTTACACCACACACAAAAATAGACTCCAAAGGGTTGAAAGACCTAAACGTGAGACAGGAGTCCATCAAAATCCTAAAGGAGAACACAGGTAGCAACCTCTTCGACCTCAGCCGCAGCAACTTCTTCCTAGAAACATCGCCAAAGGCAAGGGAAGCAAGGGCAAAAAATGAACTATTGGGATTTCATCAGGATAAAATCTTTTGCACAGCAAAAGAAACAGTCCACAAAACCAAAAGACAACCGACAGAATGGGAGAACATATTTGCAAATGACATATCAGATAAAGGGCTAGTATCCAAAATCTATAAAGACCTTATCAAACTCAACACCCAAAGAACAAATAATCCAATCAAGAAATGGGCAGAAGACATGAACAGACATTTTTCCAAAGAAGACATCCAAATGGCCAACAGACACGTGAAAAAGTGCTCAACATCGCTTGGCATCAGGGAAATCCAAATCAAAACCTCAATGAGATACCACCTCACACCCGTCAGAATGGCTAAAATTAACAAGTCAGGAAACGACAGATGTTGGCGGGGATGCGGAGAAAGGGGAACCCTCCTACACTGTTGGTGGGAATGCAAGCTGGTGCAACCCCTCTGGAAAACAGTATGGCGGTTCCTCAAACAGTTGAAAATAGAGCTACCATACGATCCAGCAATTGCACTACTGGGTATTTACCCCAAAGATACAAATGTAGGGATCCGAAGGGGTACGTGCACCCTGATGTTTATAGCAGCAATGTCCACCATAGCCAAACTGTGGAAAGAGCCAAGATGTCCATCGAGAGATGAATGGATAAAGAAGATGTCGTATATATACACAATGGACTATTATGCAGCCATCAAAAGGAATGAGATCTTGCCATTTGCAACGACGTGGATGGAACTGGAGGGAGTTATGCTGAGTGAAATAAGTCAATCAGAGAAAGACATGTATCATATGACCTCACTGATATGAGGAATTCTTAATCTCAGGAAACAAAGTGAGTGTTGCTGGTGTGGTGGGAGGTGGGAGGGATGGGGTGGCTGGGTGATAGACATTGGGGAGGGTATGTGCTACGGTGAGTGCTGTGAATTGTGCAAGACTGTTGAATCACAGATCTGTACTTCTGAAACAAATAATGCAACATATGTTAAGAAAAAAGAAAAAGAAGATAGCAGGAGGGTAAGAATGAGGGGGACTAAGTCAGAGTGGGAGACGAACCCTGAGAGACGATGGACTCTGAAAAACAAACTGAGGGTTCTAGAGGGGAGGAGGATGGGGGGATGGGTTAGTCTGGTGATGGCTATTAAAGAGGGCACATTCTGCGTGGAGCACTGGGTGTTACGCACAAACAATGAATCATGGAACACTACATCAAGAACTAATGATGTAATGTATGGTGATTAACATAACAATAAAAAATTTAAAAAAAAAAAGAAAAAATATCCCCAAATGGAAGAGCCATTTCTTCATTAAAACTGGGAAACTGGGAAGCACTTGATAGGCCGAGACAAGATTCTCTCTTCCTCGCTCTCTTTTTCCTCTCTTTCTGCTCCCTCCTTCCGTTCCTCCCTCCCTCTCTCTCACTGAAAAGGAAGCATTCAATGGAATGACGCAGCTAGCTGCCTCTTTTAAAATTGCCATAATTCAGTTATTTTACATTCTTTCTGCTAAGGTATAATTTAAAAATCAACAGTGCACATCTACTCACATGGAAACTTCTTAAAAATTTGGGAACTGACCAAGAACGCCTTGTATCCTATCATCTGCTATCCAGAAGTACTGGTAAGGTACTTGCTACCAACAACCCTTTCAGCAGGCTCAGCTTTACAAGGGAGAAAGGATGCTAACGATATGGAAACCATCTGGAAAACAACATACCTGTCACTCTATGGGGTAGAGTTAAACCCTGAGGCTTCAAACAGGGTTTCTTTCTTTGGCTTACCACCATACCAAATCCTGATGGTTTGGAATTCGATCGATAGTGCCTTTCAATACATCACTTTTTATTTGCAGTTTCTCAGTATTAAAATATATGCATTTTCATCATGATTTGGAAACAAAAGCCTTACTAGCCAAAGTTCCATGAGTATATAAGCTGTGCTAACATGTAGCTGATGTACCATTAGTATGTTGCCTGGGATTCAGCGAACGTTTTCTATATAGGGCAACTTAATAGATATTTTAGGCTTTACAGACCATATGGTACTGTTGATGCTACTCAACACTGCATTTGTAGTGTAAAACTCTAACCTCTGGTCTAGAACATTGTCTGGTATCATCTAGTAAGTGTTCAACAAAACTTTGTTGATTAGGATGAAACCAATGCCAGTTAGTATTCCAGTGGGCTTAGAATAGCCTGACATGCATTCATTCCCACCAGGCTCTGTTAGGGCAGGTTAGTAGTAACAAACTACTATCTAGAGTAGGTAAATGATTGTTTTAAAGCTGTCTGTACTCAATACCCATAGGTCCTAACACTATAGCATCTTTAAAAGATGTGGTAGTTTCTGGAGGAGGCAGTACAGAGCAACATACAATCAAAACTTGGCATACCAGTGAAAAGGACTAGAAATGCTGACTGGTTGTCCTCTACCATTGGTCTCCATAGACACCTCTTCCTTTTATCCTCCTCCCCACTTCGTTCTCTGCTGTTCTCATCTTCCTTTGTCATTTCTTCTCCTTATTTTCCCCTAGTACCTTCTTTTCTTCCAACAGCATTGCCTCTTTGTAAAATCCTCCTATAAAAGGGTTTCCTGGGGGTTGATCTTCCAGAATCTTGTCCTTCTTGTCTTGTCTCCAGCCCCTTTACAAATACCAGCTGCTGTACCTATCCCCAGTCTGCCTTCCCGTTACAACACTGAAAAAAACAGCAAATAGTCTCAACCCTCCTTTACACCACCCCAAAGGCCTCTCCTCTTCCTCATTCTCTCCTGCCTTTAAAATGTGTATCCCCAGGGCACCGGGGTGTCTCAGTCAGTTAAGTGTCCGCCTTCCGCTCAGGTCCTGATCTCAGGGTCCTGACACTGGGCCCACATCAGGCTGCCTGCTCAGCAGGAAGCCTGCTTCTCTCTCTCTCTCTGCCCTCCCCCCCCCGTGTGCTCCCTCTCATGCTCTCTCTCAAATAAATAAATAAAATCTTAAAAAAAAAAAAAAGTATATCCCAGGGACGCCTGCGCGGCAGTCGGTTAAGCATCTGACTCTTGGTTTGGGCTGAGGTCGGGATCTCAGGGTCCTGAAATGGAGCCCCACATCAGGCTCCACACTCAGACTCTTTGCCCCTTCCCCTGTCTCTCTCTCCAATAAATAAATCTTTAAAAAAAATTACTAATACCTCCCCATGCTTTAAAGTGTGAATTATATTTCTTTAAGATAAATCCCCAGAAGCAGGATTATAAGACCAAAGAACAAGAATATCTTCATTCCATCACAAATTTACACTTTGTTTACATTCATTATCCTGCTTCCTTAGCTTAGAATAGCACCCTCAAACACTCATACACACTCAGACATATCTTTCTGCTCCCTCCCTCCCTCCCCCTCCCCCTTTCCCCCTATCCCTCTCCCTCTCTCCATTTCTCCTCCTCTCCCTCCCTCCCTTCCTCTTTCTCTCTCTCTCTCTTTCTCGCTCTCTCTCCGATAAAATCACCTTCTCCTTCATGACCCTGTTCTTATGCCTCTTTTTTCCACAGAGCTTACTGTGGATTCCTAAGCAGAATGAATTATGCCTTAAGCAAATTACTAAGTCTCTCATAGTCTCCATTAAACTGTAAAATAAGGATAAAATTAATAACTATATTATAGAGTTGTTAAGTTAAATATCAATCACTTGAGATGACGTCTGGAAACTAGTAACTATGTGTTAGATACTAGGTATCTTCACAATTATATCACTCTTTCCAAGTACACTGAATTCCTTAGAAGCAATCAGCACCAGAGCTCATGCCGGTGTCCTTCTCACTCAATCTGCCACACCGTAAGGGAGAGCAACCGTTATGCTCACCACTGTCCAGGTGCTCTTATTTCCTAGCATACTCCTAGGCAGGGGTGTACTGAAGCAGGCCCACACTGGTTCATGAAGGCCGACTGAGCACATCTCTTCCTAACTCTATCCACATCAGTAGCTTGAAAGAGGCCATGATGCGAGTCATCTACACCATGGAAAATGGTAAATACTATGAATCAGGGCATTTTTTATTTATGTTTTCTTCCTGAAGAGCCAGTTGTTAAATTTTACCAGCATATCTATGCTTCTAGGCTATATTCCACTCCTTTTCTTGCATTCAATTGGTTCTGTATGAACACTGCCCAACAACAGAATGTGACATGTGCCAGCTTCTGGAAACACCACCTAGGAACAAGTATGCCTTTGCCATTTCAATCACTCCCTTTCCAGCTCAACAGCTGCAGAGGATCCATTTATATTCTAAAAAATACTGGAGCTTACTAGATGAAGGATCCTGGGTCCCTGAATTACTTTGTGGAACAGAGAATCTCTTCAGACCCTCATGGAGTGGTGATGTTACTGAGAAATAAGCTACTGAGATATCAGGGTGGTTATTATACCAATTAATCTACCACAATACTGTAAGTATCCCATAACATTCAGACAAGCAAGTATCCATAGGTCAAATGAGCACTGGTTAGTCCTCAGATGTGACCAGCCTAAGAATCTTTAGCTAATCTTTAGCTAGCTAAAGGTGCTATTTGGCTAGCATGGAAAAATGATAGGGCAATATTATCTAAACATGCATTCTCTGACGTTGTTCAACAAACTGACCATCTCTGATGTCAGCTAGGAGGCTTGAATCAATTAGCAACTATTACTGAAACAGCATGCAATTAATTCTATAATTTCAAGTGGTTCCGTTTAATTACACTAAAATTGCGTCATGAAATGTAGTCATGAGGGATTAAAAATATAAAGGAGATAGGAATAAAGTCTCAAGATTTAACCACATCTGAGTAGAATCTGACACTCTAAAAGCAAATCATGGGCTCGAAACTTAGCTCTAAAAAACTGCTCATGTCATATCACTAAATTTACGAATGTCAACAAATAAATAAATACACATGGACAGGTCTATGCTATAAATTTAGCATAAAGTATCTCCTCACTGGAAGAAATCTTCAAAAAAAATTAAAAGGATGAATTAGTACCACCTAAATGGAAAGAAGCTTTCTCTCTTGGAGCCTTTTAGAGTATTGCTTATTCTGTCATGAGTACAATTAGCTCTACCTAGCAGGTCACCCACTGACTTCAAAGAAGTGGAGGGACTCAAGACAAATGAAACTACTATTTCCTGGTCTAGAACACTAGGTGCTCTCACACTGATTTTCTGTTAGTGGTGTTTTTTTAAACGAGAAGTTAAAAATGCTGAGTAATTATGCAAGGGACAGATATCTGAAAAGATTTCATCCTAGTAAGTCATTAGCTTTCATGTTTTAAGATAATCAGTGATAATTATATCACTAATTAAAAAAAAATTGGATAAAGGGAGGGTAAATACCAGTGGTTACATCCACATGTCCTCCTGGTGATGAGAGCGTTTACAGTGAAGCCAGCTAGGCCTACAGGGAAAATAACAAGTTCATTTGAAACACGGCACAAAACAGCTCCAGAAATCAATTCGTAACTCCCTAGTAATTCAAAGACCGGGGCTGCATGTGTGTAGAGGAGGATGTGATGACTCTACCTTCTGAAGCTGCTGATATTCTCTTCTAAAAGCCATGAGATAGCTCTTCTCTTGGGAAACTTTTGGAAATAGAATGCTATGTTATGAACAGAGAGGACACATGGCTACTATTCCTGAGCATGTGGAAGAAGTATATTCTATATAGTGCATGAAATATCAGTTTGGCCAGCACCATCTAAAGCTAAATTGATCCATATGATTGGAATTTTGCCCAGACCCTTTAACCAAAGAGGGGGGAAAAGGCATCATTTTGAAATTAGCATTATCAATATGGTAATACATTTTGAATGCTAGTTGGGCCTGACATAGGAAGTGATGTAATAAGAGAGTGCTTACTGCTCCTGCCCCTTGAACAGAAAGTATTTTCCTTGAGGAATAGAATACTTGAAAACTGCAGATTGCATTTTAATATTAACCAGATTTCTACATTAAGCATGATTTCCGAGAACAATTTGATTTTTCTTTTTTTCTCTTTACCCCCACTGCGCCCTTCCAGCAAGTGATCAGAACTGTGTTCACCCACGGGCAGCTCCTGGAATGGACCCAGGGCTGCCTGCAATTTAAATGTCAAGCTTTGTGCTGTTGAGCACTGAGAATCTCACTCAGAAACATGTGTCACTCATTGCCGCCCTGTCTATCGGTATTGTGTCTTGATGTGTTCAGATTGCTACAAATTCTCTCGTGGTTTCTCTGATTGTCTCCAAGTGTGAAATTTCAAAGCTTGTTTCTTCTTCACTATGTTTAAGATAAGTAAGTGTAATCACCTTCTAGAACAAGCAAAGAGCAATAGGAAAATTACCAAACCTGTTTTAAATTTTGAAAGGAGCAGAATGGTTTTTTTGTTGTTGTTGTTTTTTCTTAAGCTCCTAGAACTGGTTTCTGCAACTAACTACAGAGTCAAAAAACACTTTTTTTTTTTTTTAAACTGGCTAAACATATCTATCCCCAGTGGACACGTACACAAGAATTCTAAGCTACCAAAAATGGCCTCTCTCAGGGCAGATTTGATAGCAGTGACAAGCCCTGATTGGTTAATGGAAGCACTTCAGGATTTATCAGTTTTGATTGCTATCATCTTTGGCAAGCAGTAAAATAGTGAAATAAAGACAATTTAACCACAGTTGTGCAAGGACAGGGAAGGGTGTGGAAGACTACTACAAGTAATGTGCTGTCATTCTGGATTTGTTGAAAGCAGATGGCTGTGAAATGGGGGCCACAAACGAGGATGAATAGGGAGAATACGAATATAGAGATGTAAGGTAATAAGCCAGACGCACGAGTGTTTTGGTGCATGCAAGGACATACATGAGGATAATTACAGTCTTATAAGATAACGAGGGATAAATGCTTATAAAAGGGGGTTTTATTTATCACTTTACATAGCTAAATAAGAATTTCTACTAAAATGGGTGAAGTAAAAAATTAGGAAAACAAAAGCAACCCTGAAGTCTCTCTGAGGATCTAGGAATAGCACCCTCCACCAAGAAAAACAGGTGGTGTGATGGTCATGGGAACCCATAAAGCAAAACTGTCAGCAGTCACTGGCTTTTGGATGTGTTCTACAACAAAGCTACAACTTAGGGGAGAAGTAATCATTGGTAGTTGGTGGCATCTGTCTGAAAAGGCCACTATCTTCTCTCAGCAGTAGGATTTCACTTTTCTAGCAAAGAAAAGAGTTTTGTTCAAGATTTCCAGCCTTCATACATTAAAGACTCCTGAGGAAAAAAACAAAAAACAAAAACAAGCACTTTTTTAATTCTTTATTTTGACTCAGCACAAATGCTTCAGAGCTGCATATTCTCTTTTTCTATATTCATCCTAAATTTAGCTCTCCTGAGGAAGAAAGAAATTTAACATTTGTAGAAAACTTATTATGGGCTGTGTACTTTATATGTTAAGTTTCATGATATTTTACATAGATACGGTGAAATAGGTATCATCCCAATTCCAAAAATAAGAAAAGAGGCATAAACAAGTCAAGTATCTCTTCCAAGATCAGAAAGCACAAAATAGGGGTGCCTGGGTGGCTCAGTCGTTAAGCATCTGCCTTCGGCCCAGGTCATGATCTCAGGGTCCTGGGATCAAGTCCCGCATTGGGCTCCCTGCTCAGCGAGGAGCCTGCTTCTCCCTCTCCCTCTGCTGCTCCCCCTGCTTGTGCTTACTCTCTGTCAAATAAATAAAATCTTTAAAAAAAAAAAAAGCACAAAATATGTATGAGGTAAGCCACATTAGCACTTTGAATTCCAGGTTGCTTGAAACAAAGATTAGTGCCCTTTACATTATATCTACTACCCAGATTGATCTCAGTTTGACCTGATACCTGGTATTATCAGTATCTAGCACTGGGCATCTATTACACAATCAGCCCCTCTCATTATTCTAACACAATATCCAAAATGACCCTTTGCCTTGATACCTATTCCTTATTCTAACCCACTGCCACTACAATGTCCATGTCTATGGTCAAAGCCCTCACTTAATCCCCTGCTCCATGTCACTGCTTGGACATAACACATCTTTCTAAAATCACCAGCTTTCCCTCTACACTTGTGATGAGTGCCTCTCACGTGACTCTTCCGTGGATTGTTGTATTCCATACACTGCCCCCTACATAAACACCCCCAATTAGGAAGACTATTTTAATTCTAGAAGCAACTGGTACCTGTAGATGATATTCTATCAGAACTTCTATCAGAATTTCAGATAGAAATTTAGTGGTTTAATCTTCAACTATCACAACACCTGAGGTAAAAACTGACATAAATAAAGGGAAAAAAGACAAGTACACAATTATAAATATTTCAATGCTCCTATTGTGACACTGGTAGAATATATAGATAGAAATTCAGTTGGTTGACCTATCAGCCAATTTAGTTTATATCTACAGAAAAATACATGCTAAATTCACAAACTCTTTACAAGTGTACATGAACTGTTCACCAAGATAAACCATATATTTGGCTCTGAAGTCTCAATAAATTAACAAGAATTGAAATCAAACAAAATACATTCTCTGACTACAATGGAATTAAATTAGGAAACAAGAAAAAAAAAGGAAGTATTTCCATAATATATCCAAATACTTGGAAATTAGAGAACATATTTCTAAATAATTTGTGAAGAAACAGATTAGGTAAATATTTCTAATTAAATAAATATGAAAACACAACATATTAAAATCTGTAAGATACAGCTGCAGAAGCATAGAATGGAATACACAGTTTTAAGTGCTTGTATTAGAAAGAAGAAAAGTCTAAATTATACAATTTACCTTAAGAACTGAGGAGGAGGGAGGAGGAGAAAGTGAAGAGGAAAGAGAATGAGGAGGAGAAAGGTGTAGAAGGAGGAAGAGAGCAAATTAAAAGCATAAGTAAAAGAAAAGAAACAATGAAGTTGATAGAAGAAAACAAAATAGAAAAGAGAAATAACTTTAAAAAACACAATGAAACCATAACTAGTTATTTTTTTAAAGAATAAAATTGAGAAACCTCTTCCTAGACTAATCACTAAAAATTACCAAAATCAAGAATAAAAGAGGACATCACTATATAGCTTGGAAATTAAAGGATAATAATGGAATATCATGAATAGTTACATTTTTAAAATTTTATTTTATTATGTTATGTTAATCATCATACATTACGTCATTAGTTTTTGATGTAGTGTTCCATGATTCATTGTTTGCATATAACACCCAGTGTGCCATTCAATACGTGCCCCTCTTTAATACCCATCACCAGGCTAACCCGTCCCCATACCCCCCTTCCCTCTAGAACCCTCAGTTTGTTTCTCAGAGTCCATAGTCTCTCATGGTTCCTCTCCCCCTCTGATTTCCCCCCTTCATTTTTCCCTTCCTACTATCTTCTTTTTTTTTTTTTTAACATATAATGTATTATTTGTTTCAGAAGTACAGGTCTACGATTCAACAGTCTTACACAATTCACAGCACTCACCATAGCACATAGCCTCCCCAGTGTCTATCACCCAGCCACCCCATCCCTCCCACCCCCCCACCACTCCAGCAACCCTCAGTTTGTTTCTTGAGATTAAGAATTCCTCATATCAGTGAGATCATACGATACATGTCTTTCTCTGATTGACTTATTTCACTTAGCATAATACCCTCTAGTTCCATCCATTAACAATTTTGAAAACTCAGATGTAATATACAGCTACTTTGAAAAACAGATTTGCCAAAACTGACAGGAGAAGAAACAGACCATCTAAATTGCCCCCTATCTATTAAGTAAACTAAATTTGCAATTAAATGTCTTCCCCAAAAGAAATTTCCTGACCCATATAACTTTACTGGTGAACTCTATCAAAGGTTTAAGAAATAAAATTAATTCCATGGAAATATTTCAGCAGTAAAATAAACAGCATTTTCAATGCATTATGTAAGGCAGGTATTGGATTGCTAACCATAAATCGTAAAATCAATACTCTTCACAAACACAGAAGCAAAAGTTCCAAAGAAAATTTCAACAAGTCGAATTCCATCAGGTGCATCATCATCAAATGGGTTTTAGTCTAACAATGTAAAACTGGTTTAACTTTTAAAAATCATTATGAAATTCATAATGTTAACAGAATAAAAAAGAAAAAAAACATATGGCTATCTCAGTAGATGAACAAAATAAGTTTGACAAAATTAAACACCCATTCATGATAAACATTCTCAGTAAATTAGGAATAAATGAAAATTTCCTCAACTTTATAAACATGTCTACAAAAAATCTGCAGCTAAAATCGAACTTAATAGTGAAAGACTGCAAAATTTCTAGCTAAAATGAAAAACAATGCAAAGGTATCATAACCCCTTCTATTCAACATTGTATTGGCATTCCTGGCCAATGCAATAAGACAAGGGAAAAAAAAAGCACACAGATTAGAAAGGAAGAAGTAGCACTATATTCTTTAATGGTATGATCATTTATATAGAACTTCCAAAGAAAAGCTACAGCAAAACTATGAGAGCTTGATAAGTGAATTTACCAGGATCAGAATGTATAAGGTTAATATAATGGATTTCTACACACTTTCAAAGATCCATTGAATAATAAACTTTAAAAAAAGGTGGATGTTTTATACAGCTATTTTTCACATATTTCAAATGGTCAAAAAGTGAGATATAGAAAAATTTATTTGAGGAAGAATCAAGAGATCTAGATGAATACAGATTAGGAGAGACACACTATTAAAGAAGTCATTTCAGCCTGTACCACTTGAAAATCCAACAATATATATATTATACTCTTATAGAGAAGTTGAAAATGAACTATAATGACAGGCCCATGTTACTACCAATTAAAAAAGGCAATATCATTTTCAGATTATTGAAACTGAATTCCAGCATGTGAGACATTAGCTGACAATCAGAGAGAGATGTCATATATATTAAGAAGTTCTGGAGAAAAGAATAATAATATGAGCCCTGAATCAGTTATGCGAAGGGATCTAACATCATTTCAGCACCTGTAATTTGTCATTATTATTAAGCCATGAAATGAAAAGGTGAGCCAAATGGTATGTGCTTTCCAGTGGTAAGTTTATGTTGGAATGAGATACTGGGCCACCAGAGCCGCTAAAACATTTTTTTAATGAATTCATAAAGAAAATCCAGACACTTAAAAATAACAAGGCCTACAACAGTGCATTTCAACAGAGTTTGCTAAAGGGGAATCAATATTTTTCCTCAAGACTATTTCCTTTGATTCTCTCTCTTGTAAATACAGACATTGGAAAGTGAAGAGATTATTAGTTTCATCTTAAACATTAATGAGTCAATGGCATATGTTTCAAATTTAAATCTTAGATTTGTGACAGAGCTACATTTCCAACAGACAACTTTACCTCATATGCTCCAAGGAATGTAGCAGCAAGAATTACTTTTCATATGTTCTCTAAGTAAACAGAAGGACAAACATTTACAGAAACTTCATCACCAAACTAAAAAATACCACAGCTCTGAATAAATTACTAAAGTGATATACAATTATTATAACTCCAAAGTTTTATTTTCCATTAAACTTCATGTAATAATGGTTATTCTTCTGAGAAATGCTAGGTAATGCAACAACTACTATTATTACTGTTACTAATACTCCCAATAGTCGATATTTTACTTTTATTAAGTATTTGCTATTTACCACATGCTATCATACAATATATCTAATCTCCATAACAACTTCATGAAGAATGTATTGTTATTCCCCATTTGGGAAGTAAAGTAATCAAAGCATAGAGTTTAAATTGTGCCAAGTTCATTTAGTTAGTAAATGGTATGACGAGTTTCATAAACAAGTTTGTCAGGGTTGAGATTTGCAAGTAAGTTATACTCTGAAAACTAAGCTTTTTTTTTTTTTTTGGTTTTTTTTTTAATTTTTTTATTGTTATGTTAATCACCATATATTACATCATTAGTTTTTGGTGCAGTGTTCCATGATTCATTGTTTGTTCATAACACCCAGTGCTCCATGCAGAACGTGCCCTCCTCAATGCCCATCACCAGGCTAACCCCTCCCCCTACCCCCCTCCCCTCTAGAACCCTCAGTTTGTTTTTCAGAGTCCATCATCTCTCATGGTTCGTCTCCCCCTCTGACATACTCCCCTTTTCTTGCTTTTAAACACTATTATATTCTGTATCACCGGGAAAAAAACATAAAAATACCTAGAAATACTAAACCTTCTGTAGTTCTTCCCCTACCCCCAAAAGCTTTTTTCACAAAGTAAAAATATAAAGAGGCACTGTGGCAATTTGGAATCAATAAGTAAACCTCTACTCTTTTAGAAATTAGCATCTGCCGTGCAAGAGCCAAATGCTAAGACATATTCCAGTTACACATTTCTACTGGAATATTCACACAGAAAGTAATAGGATCAATCCTATTCAAGTCTATCTGAAAAGGAAAGGTTCATATTTACACACACACACACACACACACACACACACACACAAAATACCATTTCTTGCAGTTCCTTTGAGTTGGTGTGCCATAACTTCAAATAACCAACACTTTCTATATTACTGGTTTCCAGGCAAGGAAAAAAAATCCTAAAAAATAGCCTTGGAGAAGTGTAAACCAAATAGCTTATAAATACATTTGGCAGTAGGTAAGGTGACTGCCTTAAGGGAAACAGTACTGGGTGAGTATGTGGAAAGAAAACTGGCTAATGGCTAACTGCCTCAGAGGCTAATTATTCATGTAGAACTACAGAGACAAAGCTGAAAGGATCCCTAAGGATGTCTGAATCTCCTCCGTCCAGCCCAACCGTACCAGGGAGCCTTAATCCAAACAATTCTAGATAAATGGGTCTCTTCTTTGTTTTAAGGAAACCTCCAGGGTCTCAGATTTCAAAATTGCCCTCACACATTCCATATATTTTCCCCAAATTTCATAAATCTCTCTTTTTATTAAGCAAATCCACCTTCCCATATGAGTACTGGGTTTGGAGGAGAAATATTATATAAGCCTTCTCTATTTCCCCAAAGTTCTGACATAACCATAGGAAAATACTTGTGATCTTGCTGTATCTAGAGGTCAAGGGGTTTCTTGCCTACCATCTTTACCTACACATATCAACTCTAAAACAAAAACACTCGCAGACATACACCAACACCTTCCTTGATGAACTTTCACCCTAACATAAATTCGGGACTCACTTCATTCAAAACCAATCCTGTTCTGTTTCCAAAGTGTGGTATTTGGAACACAGAGCACATTTTTCATATTCATGTGTAGCACTTATTAAATATACAGATTCCAAGGTTGCTTTCCAGGCCTATTGAATCAGAATCTGCAAGACAGATACACAGTTGGGTGCGGACATAGTCTACAGTGCTCTGAAAATCCACAAGCCTATTCTTATATACATGGAGCACTGAGACAACTACACATATGCATAACTGGTTTTTTTACCAAACGGGAAGGTATTGATCAGATAGTCTGAATAGCACTAGAACAACTGCATATAATCCAAGGAAATTAATCTCAGGTCATTTTTTTCTTTCTTGCTCTGAATGTTCAAAGTGTTGTTAGATTTATCTAATTAGCTGAGAGTGATTTAAAAAATTCCAAATCCTAGTTGGATTCTCTAATTCTTTTATGTTCTTACTCTAAATTATCATCTATCTGTGAATCTTCGATTGGTGAAATGGTGCCCTAAGTATAATGGTATTTTCCAGGATATATTTGGCACATTTTTTCCAGAGCATACAATTATTGAATAGTTTGGAGAAAAAGTAAAATAATTTAACTAGAAACTTCCACTTCCAGCCAGGATATACAAAATATATATGTGAAAACAATTTTTAGACACTGCACAGTATAACCTGGGAGAAAGGAGAAAAAGGTGAACTGTTAACTAAATTTACTGTCTTAATCATTTCCTAATATATGTACCAAGTCATTATGCTGTATACCTTAAACTTATACACTGCTGTATGTTATGCATATCACATAAAACTGGAAAAAAAATAAAATGAGAATAAAGCAAAAATAAGAGGAAATGTATGGCTGCTCAAAAGTACATCCTAGAGAGAGTTTCAAGGCCCAGGGAGATGAAACCCATATCCCTGACTGAAGGAGACAGAGTTGACAATTAGAAGCTAAAACACAGGTAAAGGCCCCTGGGTGGCACAGTCAGCTAAGCATCCAACTCTTGGTTTCAGCTCAGGTCATGATCTCAGGGTCATAAGATCAAGTCCTGCATCAGGCTCCACGCTCAGGGCTGAGTCGCCTTGAGATTCTCTCCCTTTCCCTCTGCCCCTCCCCTCTGTTCTCTCTCTCAAATAAATAAATAAAATCTTTGAAAAAAATAAAAGGAGCTTTAAGGGGCACCTGAGGGACTCAGTCGGTTAAGCATCTGCCTTCAGCTCAGGTCATGATCCCAGGGTTCTGGAGTTGAGCCCTGCATCGGGCTCCCTGCTCCCCAGGAGGCCTGCTCCTCCCTCTGCCTCTGCTGCTCCCCCTGCTTGTGCTCTCTCACTCACTCTCTCTCAAATAAAGAAAAAAATAAAATCTTTAAAAAAAATAAGATAAAATAAGGAGCTTTAAATGATAAAAGAAACACTGAGAACACTAGAAACAGGAAACCCTAAATCTGAGAAAAGGAATACACAAAAATTCTACAGTTTATATCATATATGATGGTAAAAAGTGGAATGATTTCCTCCTACGATTAGCAATAAATCACTGATGTCTGAGCTCACCATTTGTGGGTAGTTCTGGGTAGTGCAAAAGGGAAAAAAAAAGAAGTAATAAGCATACAGACTGGAAATACGATGTAAAAAAAGGTGACTTTAGTGAGTTTGCAGAATACAAGGTCAACTGAAAAAAACAAATTATGTTCGTATACTAGTAATGAACAATCAGAAATTGAAATCTGAAAAGAAATACCCTTTACAATACCATCACAAAACTGAAATACTTAGGAGTAAATCTGACAAAATATTTCGAAGACTTGTATACTGAAAACTACAGAACATTAGTGAGAAAAAATATTCAATAAGCTAAAAAATGGAGCCTATACAATGTTCATACATGGGAAAAAATCAGTATTATTAAGAAGACAATTCTTTCCAGTGTGATCTATAGATTAAATTCAACCGCAACCAAACCCCAGCAGGCTTTTTGTGTGTATCAAAATTGACAACTTGATTCTAAAATTCATGTGGAAATGCAGAAGACCTTGAAAATGGCCTCTCAACTGAGAAGAACAAAGTAGGACTAATTACACTTCCTGATTTCAAAACTAGTAATAAAGCTACAGTAATCAAAACCATCTGGTATTGGCATAAAGATTAATATATAACCTCAATGTAACAGAACAGAAAGTCTACAGACAGAGCCACACATAGGTGATCAATCGATTTTCAACAAAGCAACCAGACAAATTCAACAGGGAAAAGATCACCTTTTTAATACATTTTGCCAGAACAATTAGACAGCCATAAACAAAACCAAGAACCTTGATCCTTCCCTCACACTACATATAAAACCTAAGTCAAAGCAGATTATGAACCTCAACGTAAGAGTTAAAGTTATAAAACTTTTCAAAGAAATATAGAATAAAATCTTAATGACAGTGGGTTTGGTTGAAATTCCTTAAATAGGACACAAAAAGCACAAACTTTACAATAAAAAAAAAGTTAAATTGGATTTAATCAAAATCGAAAATGTTTACACTTTAAATGATACTATTATAAAAATTAAAGAGCAAGCCACAGACTGATAGAAATTTGCAAAATACATATCTGAACAAAGAACTAGTGTCTACAAGGTATAAGGAACTCTCGTAGCACACTAATAAAAAGAAAGACAATCCCCCATAAATGTTCAGTTTGAACCGCTTCATTAAAGAAGATATACAGATGGTAAGTGAGCATCTGAAAAATGTGATTTAAATGTAAATTAAAACCAAAATGTGATGCTGCCATATACTGACTAGAATAGTTAAAATTTAAAAAACTAATTACACAAAGTATTGGTTAGAATGTGGAACAAATGGGACTCCCTTACATTGCTATGCAAATGTAAACTTGCACAACCACTTTGGAAAATGGTTTGATATTTTCCTAAAAATATAAATATATACCTACGATATGACCAAGTAATCGACTCCAAGGTATTTATGCAAGAGAAAAGAAAGCATATGTACATTATTTTGTACCTAAATTTGTACATAAATATTCACGATAGCTTTATTTGTAAAAGTCAAAATTTAGAAAGAACCCAAATGTCTATAAAGAACTGAATAGATAAGCAGATTGTAGCATATCCATACAGTGGAACACTAGTCTGAAACTAAAAAAAAAAAAAAAAAGATACTCAACAAATTGGATAGATGAATCTCAAAATAGGTATTATGAGTGAAAGAAGCCAGACAAAAAAATAGCACACCCATAAACAGCATTTATATAAGCATACATATGTGAGCAATTATATAAAACTATAAAATTCAAATGAATGTATAGTGACAGAAAGCAGATGAGTGGAGGAAAAGGGTGAGGGGATAGACAGAAAGGTCAGGATTGAGTAAAAGGAGCATAAGGTAAAGTTGGGGGTTATGAATATATTCATTATCATGATGATGGTGATGGTTTCACAGGTGTGCAGATCTGTCAAAGCTCACCAAAACGTAGAAATTAAATATATGTAGTTTATTTCCCCAACAAGGCTGTAAAAGGGAATTTAACAGGGACGTTACATACAAAATTAGTTACATACTAAATTAGACAAGGATGGAGTTGGAGACAAATTTGCCTTTTTTGTCCACCTTTCCCCCCCTCCAATCAGAGTGCTTGCTCTTGTGACCAGCCACCTTCCCTTATTATAAAGGTTAGTATATTCCAAATTACGTAAGTCACCACGCAACAGGAACAAAAAGAAAGGGATCCGTTCAACGGATACTGAAGGGAAAAAAAAGGTCTACAGGATTTTAATCTGACTACATGGAGAGAAAAAGACACAACAAATATGTTTTGAGCCTGGGTTTCTGGTAGAATGGTGAAGATAAGCATTGAAATAGGGACTTGGGGGGGCTATACGTAAAAAAAAGTTGAGTTTGGATTTGAAACATGTCAAGTCTTCAAAGTCAGCACAACTTGTCTGAACATAGTTGGAAATCTGACACTTTGTCAAGGCAGCAATCCCATTCCTGCTCCTTCACATACAGAGGCCATTCTGTGGACAGCAGCGCTCACCAACACAACTTTGTGTGACGATAGAAATGTTCCATATCTCTACTGTCCACTATGGCAGTCACTACCAGCATGTGTCTGTTGAACACTTGAAACATGACTGGCTAACACATAAATTAACTTTATTTTAATTCAAGTTTGTTTAAATTTAAAGATTTACTTATTTGAGAGAGAGTGCAAGCATGGGGAGCGAGGGGAGGGAGGAGAGAGAGAAACTCAAGCAGTCTCCAGGCAGAGTGCGGAGCCCAAAACGGGGCTGACATCACGACCTGAGCCAAAACCAAGAGTCAAATGCTTACCCAACTGCGCCATCCAGGCACCCTTCAAATTAATTTAAATTTAAATAGCCATGTGCAGCTACCATATTGGATTTCACAGTTTTAACGGATTACCCATTCAACATCCCAACCAAACAACTTCAGATAAACCTATCTCCTTCATTTCTTATTTTTCATTCACTCACTCACTGAATAAATATTGACTACCTACTTTCTCTTGTTTATTATTGTATGCCCACCATTTAACACCAATAGGTTTCTTGCCTTCCTTAAGTTTATGTTTCAATGAGTCCCAATAATCACCAAATCCTAATTGTATTCTCAGTTGAAACTTCATCTTTGCGCACCTCATCTCTGCTATCTTCTTTTTTTTTTTTTAAGATTTTATGTATTTATTTTTGAGAGAGAGAGAGTGTGCGCACACAAGCAGAGGTGGGGTGGGATGGGGTGGGGAAGGAGCAGAGGGAGAAGCAGACTCCCTGCTGAGCAGGGAGCCCGATGTGGGTCTCCATCCCAGGGATCATGACCAAAGGCAGATGCTTAACTGACTGAGCCATCCAAAGGCAGATGCTTAACTGACTGAGCCATCCAGGTGCCCTCTGCTATTTTCAATGTAGCCTCAAGATCATCCAAGAGGGTAAAATAGTCCAAACAGTTTTAGCTTTTGTTGTTGCTCTTTGCTCTTTGTACGGTGAGAAGTAAGTAAAAGTTGCTTGATTACTGGCTTCTCAACTAGAAGTTATAAAATGTTCAAAGCATCATTTATTATGAGGCAATTTTTTTCCATTGTGAAAGGTCTGCTGACTATAAATATGGGTTGAAATACATAGCAAACTTTGATTCAGGCATCTTATTTTTCATAATGATGTATGTCTATATATTGTTCAAATATGTCTATATTTATGTATAGCTATGTATTGCCATAATCTATAACAATACAAGTATTTTTATCCAGGTTTTTAAAAAATCATCTTGCAAAAAGGGAAAAGCAAAGCTGAAGTAGCCCAAATATTCAAATAGTCAGTGCAATTGTCCGTTATATCTGAAGTTCTAAGCAATAACATGTATAACAGTTTTTTCTCTTATGCAAAACACACAGCATGACTACTGAATTGTTTTTCAGTAAAAATTTTCTTTAGATAATTTGATAATAAAGTCACAGTAATCAGATTGAAACGTTTAATTAGCAAAGCACAATTTCAAGTCAGGAAGGGAAAAAAAAAAGAAATTTCTCAAAGATTTTATCTTATGGTCACAAATCCAGTCAGGACTGTAAATTTGTCAAAGAAACCCACTGAATGATCCTGAGGGAAACCAAGTACATTTATGGAGGAAATGCCAACCCCATACAAGCGTCAGGAAATCAATGTCTGTGAAGTCTTTAGACTGTCAAAAAGACACACTTCTGGCTACTTTGGCTCTGGCTCTTTGGGACACCCAAAGGAACTGTTAGAGCCTTAGAATAGCAAGCTTCATTACCATAGATGTAATAAAGCTTATTTTCTGCAGACTTCTTGGTTATCACTATTTAAAAGTGGTGAAATGCTGATATCCCCAATACTCTCATGAAAGACAGAGTAACTAAATCTAATTTTTGAGTCTAAAATTGCTAACTTCCTAGCAGAGCCAATAAAGATGACATGAATGACTTTATTTTTATGCTTGTAATGACAGGTAACTTGTTATATCAAAAAATTTGTTATAAAGAAATGAAAAATAAAGATATTTCTGACCTAACATCATCGCAACACCATCAAACTAATTTATCCTGACGGGTCACAAAATTTAAAATACCACAATGTTCTGCAGCATGAATTACCTTCACATATAGCTACATGGATAGTACATTTATCAGCATTTATCTGTGCCTTTGTAACACAGGAAACAAGGTAAGGAAGAACACCAGTCACATGGAAGAAATAGGGGAACCTCAGGAAACACTGAGAAGGAAGGGCTCACAATGCCTACCTACAGACATCAAGCCCCAGGTTCAATCTACACAGGCAGGCGCTAAAGTTACTTTGTCATCATCTATCTCAAATCCTGGACACAAAGAGAAGGCATAAGTAATCAGCCTTTCCAGCTTCAAAGGGATTCTTTTGCTCTATCACCAGGGTGCATTAATTTCCATCATGAACAAATGGTGCTTTGAAAAACTGCACATCCAATTTCTTCACTATTTTTCATTAGCGCAGTTTTTCTGGTAACCAATATAGGAGCAGAAGAGGTAGTTATTCGGGCCTCAGAGCCTGTTGAGTAAGGCAGCTGGTAACAAAATGTGGCTCTATGCAGATAATTTGTCATTATTATTTCTATAAAAATAGTTTCTCTCAATAGCAGCATTTGATAAACTTTTGGTCACAGTTTTCCCAAAATTGCCTGAATATAAGTATCTCTTGGAATGATTTTTAAATACAGATCACCAGATCCTCCCCTAAAGATTCTAACCAGTGAGGAGAATCTTGGAATCTGAATTTTTAACACTGAGAAACACCACCCTAAGGTTTTCATCCTGCTGCAGACAACTATCAGAAAGTAAAGATTGGGGGTGCCCGGGTGGCTCAGTCGTTAAGCGTCTGCCTTCAGCTCAGGTCAAGATCCCAGGGTGCTGGGATCGAGCCCCGCATCGGGCTCCCTGCTCCGCGGGAAGCCTGCTTCTCTCTCTCCCACTCCCCCTGCTTGTGTTCTCTCTCTGGCTGTCTCTCTCTGTCAAATAAATAAATAAATAATCTTTAAAAAGAAAGTAAAGATTGGTGCCAAATGACAGAACTGGGGTCTGAGCAAGTTCACTAAATCCTCATTACAACTAGTTCCTCTCAGATTCTTTACAACTCCCATCCCATAGTCTTGAGATGTTTATAAAAAAATTTGTCTACCTGGCTGTTTACAAAAGAAAGAAAGAAGAAAGGAAGAGAAACTTGCACCAGGATCTATTAAAGCTTTCACGTTTGGGACTGGATTCCACACTTCTGACAGCTTCAGAAACAGCTTGCTCCTCTTCTAAGCACTCTAAAATGGACTTGGTCTAGGTTGTCCTGGAACCAGACTCTGAGATGGAGATTTTTCAGGCAGTAAGTTTACTGAGGAGCTCTTGGGATCGGCATCCTTGAAGGACTGAAAGAAGCAGGAGTGGGCAGATAAACATACTGAACAGAACTGCATTGCCACAAAGGCATTAGCTGACCTCAAAGAGAGCTCTGGAGCTGGGAAGTCCCTTGAGAGTTGTTCCAAAGTAAGGCAAGATGGCCAGCCCTTTATACCACTGCCCTATTGATGTTTTATTTGATGTGGGCTGCCCTTGGGCTATGACCTCAGGCAAGGCAGTTATCTTCTGGTGATGGCAACTTTCTGGGAGAACTCAGCCACGATCTATCAGCAATCAACACCAACTGGGGGAATTAGTTGGTCCTGAAGGTCCTGAAGGTGATACACACCACAGTATCCACTCGCAAAGACTGGCTATTGATTCCAGTTTTGCTCACCTTCATTCGTGTCTGGTTGCCCCACATTTTAATAAGAAAACAAATAGGCTGGGGCCCATGATCATGTCTGAGAAACCTAAGAAGCTCTAAACATTTTAAGACTGGTGATTTCGCAAAGAGTTTATGCACACTTTCAATGCACAATAAGGGCAGAGTGGGAGAATCAACATATTTTAGCACTAGGACGTCAGGTTTCATTAGAGTTAGTTGTTCCAGGAAAGCAAAGGGAAATAAAACACAGAGTAACACTAACAAAGACTCACATTACCAGCCTTTTAAATACACTGACCATACATTGGTAGTTTATACTGAAAAAAAGGAAATGTACATTTTACACATTTCAGTGAATCAACATTCTCATCCACTAAGGCCCCTCATCAATCATTTAGTGGTTAGACAACCCCACAAACAAGGAGTGCATCCAAGCTCACTTCTGGAGTTATTATAAATTTCAGGTGTTGTGTGGTAGCCCTTCACAGTGAAGACTTTCACAGAGTACTCAGCAACATGCGGCACCAATCCACTGCTAAATGGTCTGGTTCTCAAATTTTCAACTGGGGATAATCACACTTAAGTCAAGTGTCAACAAAGGTCTTATTTAACCATGAAAAGTCAGACAGTGCAATCTATGCACCAGCACCGCCTATGAGACCCAGTGTCCCCAGCTAGGTTTTCTGCAATCCTTACTGAAGTGAAAGACCATTAGAAGTAAACTGGCAACTGTGGGTAGGGGATAGCATAAAGTCTCCAATACTTGCATGTTCAACTTGAGCAGAGGCAACACTATGAACTCTGAACATAAACCATCATTGTCGTGGTAAATGGTAAATGTCTGATGAGCCAGAAAGTCCTAGAACCAAACCTAAGTCAACATGCCCCCAGAGAGCACAAAGGTCACTTGACCTTCCTGCTCATTAACTCATAGTAATCACTGATATAATTGTAGGGTCTTAAATTGCCACCTTCTCTTTATTCTATCTGAGAAAGAAGCGGGGAGGGATTGTCTCACCACCAGTACTCTGTCATCCATGTAGGATTTGCTCCCCAGTAAAATGTGTTCTTCCCATTCCTTTTTCCTCCATGCTAACACATTTGTTCCTGATGACTAGCCTTTTCATTGACTATTCTTTCTTGACCTGGGCATTATGAAAGGATAAAAGAAGAGAAGACTGTGCCCCTGTTCACTGCCTTAGAGCTTTATTCTCTTCATTACTCCTGCAATGATACGAATAACAGGAGGTGTGACCAACTCTAATGGCTGCAAAACATAGGAATTATAATTCAGGTTACTGCCTCCTGCTATCTTATAAATAGTATTTTTCTATACTATAAGTGAGATATAACCAAGAAGTCACATTGCTTTACAGGGATCTATTCATAGGGACTGAGCATTCCTGTGAAAAAAAAATTATTTCTAAACTCCACTGTGGGTCCCTGACCACCTTTTAAAAGTTTCAGCCCCGGTGCACATGAGTTGGTTTTCTCCGACAATCCAGGTCTCCACCCCCATACCCCCCGTATCCAAGTTAAACTATTAGGCTGGAACAAAAACCAAGAGTAATTTTTGTATTCAAATTGGAATTACAGAGAAAGGTCAACTAGAGAAGGAAAAAGATGTGTTGGCCTTTGGTTTTTTAAGGTCTTGAAAGCAGCTGAGGTATGCAGGGGAACCCAACATTGCAAATCTAGTGTCTCAATCGGTAAGGGCATAGGAGCTTCAGGCCACATCCCTTCAAAATCATGCCATCAGAGTGAGTTGCAGATGCACTTTCTTATTCTTTCCAAGAAATATGAGTTGAAGTATCTATATACATGAATGAGCACATGCCTACAAATACATCTTACAAGCAAGCATATTAAGAAAAATAAATATGCTTTTTTTCTAATTATTCCATAATTTGCAAGGCATTTTCACAATGGACTTAGGACTTCATCATTTTATGTGTACTTACCAAGCCACAGCTCTATTTCTCTGCTCACTTTCAGAAGAAAACTCCCAGGTGGTGTATATCTGTGTTATCTCCACCCCTTCGCCTTTTGTTCTTTTTCTCAATCAACTGGAACCAAAGATATCAAAATCACTCCACTAAAATAGCTCTTACTGTGGTCAAGAAGCAATTTCATGCTGCCAGATCCAGTGGCCAACTCTCTGTCTTCATGTTACTCTACCTCTCCAAACGATTTGGTACAGCTGGATGGTCTCTCTCTTGGCTCCCCAACACCTAGTTTTCTTTCTATTTCCTCGGCATTCTCTTTTACTCATTTCCTCTCCTTTACTTACTCCTCCTACTACTCAACCCAAATTTTGTCCTCAGTTCCTTAATTTTCTCTGAACATTCTAGCACACTAGGTGACTTTATACTGTCCTGTGTCTTAAATACCACCTATTAGTTATGACTTCCACATTCATGTTCCCAGGACTGAACTGTATGTCCTCTGTGTAATTAACATCAATACTTGGATGTGCCATATGTAAGTTTCTTACATTAACCTGGCCCCAAATTATGATATTTGCCTCCAAATCTCCACTTCCCCCAATCACTCTCATCAGTCGTGCATCAGTAATGCACCAGTAGTGCACTATCCACCAAACTTGACTAAGGCAAAGATCTGCACATTAACCTTCATTCCTCTTACATCACATCAAATCCACCAATGCGCCATGTTTCCTTAAATTACTCAAATTTCAGGGCGCCTGGGTGGCTCAGTTGGTTAAGCAACTGCCTTGGGCTCAGGTCATAATCCTGGAGTCCCTGGATCAAGCCCCACATCATCCTGCTCCCTGCTCAGCGGGGAGTCTGTTTCTACCTTTGACCCTCCCCCCTCTCATGCTCTCTCTCTCTCTCATTCTCTCAAATAAATAAATAAAATCTTTAAAAAAAAATTACTCAAATTTCCCCACCACAAAAGCTTCTAACAAGTATCATATGATCTCACTGATATGAGGAATTTGAGAAACAAGACAGAGGATCATAGGGGAAGGGAGGGAAAAAATGAAACAAGATGAAACCAGAGAGAGAGACAAACCATAAGAGACTCTTAATCTCATGAAACAAACTGAGGGTTGCTGGAGTGGTGGGGGGTGGAAGGGACGGGGGGCTGGGTGACAGACATTGGGGAGGGTATGTGCTATGGTGAGCGCTGTGAATTGTGTAAGACTGATGAATCACCTATCTGTACCTCTGAAGTAAATAATACATTATATGTTAATAAAAAAAAAAGAAGATAGTAGGAAGGAAAAAATGAAGCAGGGGAAATCGGAGGCGAGACGAACCATGAGAGACTATGGACTCTGAGAAACAAACTGAGGGTTCTAGAGGGGAGGGGGTGGGGGGATGGGTTAGCCTGGTGATGGATATTAAGGAGGGCAGGTGTTGCGTGGAGCACTGGGTGTTATATGCAAACAATGAATCACAGAACACTACATCAAAAACTAATGATGTATGGTGACTAACATAATAAAATGAAATTTAAAAAAAGAAGAAGAAAAAAAAGGACACACACACACACAAAAATGCCTCCAACATAACTTCCACTCTCATGCCTATTAACGATCTCATCCCCATAAAAAGCCAACCTACATATTAAGAATATGAATCAGGGGCGCTTGGGTGGCACCGTCGGTTAAGCTCCTGACTTTTGATTTCGGCTCAGGTCATGATCTCAGAGTCATGAGATTGAGCCCCACACTGGGCTCTGCGCTCAGCACGGAGATTGCTTAGGTTTCTCTCTCCTTCTGCCTCTGCCCCTCCCCCTGCACTCTCACCATCTCTAAAATAAATACATTAAAAAAAAAAAAAACAACAAAAACATGAACCAGATCAGGTCACTCCCTGTTTGAAGGTCCTCCAAAATCTTCCCTACTATGAAGAATAAAATCCAAATGCACTATGCTGTTTCACTAAGGCCATGCACGACCAGTCTCTCTCTCTTTTTAAGATTTTATTTATTTATCTGACAGAGAGAGATCAAAGGTAGGCAGAGCAGCAGGCAGAGGGAGAGGGAGAGAGAGAAGTGGACTCCCCGCTGAGCAGGGAGCCCGACGTGGGACTCGATCCCAGGACCCTGGGACCATGACCCAAGCCGAAGGCACACGCTTAACCGACTGAGCCACGCAGGCGCCCCAGACCAGTCTCTTTTCTTTTCACTCCTCTCCTACCTTTACACTGCAGCTGGCTTGGGTGTTTTCTGGCTCTTTCTCAAACAGGCCAATGTGTTTGGTCCTGCCTCAGGTCTTTGGAACTTTCCGTACATTCTGCCTGGAACATTCTCCCTAGATCTTCACAGGACCGATTCCCTCAATAAATCAAGTCTGGGCTCAAATGGCACTTTGTCAGAGAGCCTTCCTTCCTTGATCACCTTACCTAAGTAGGCAATAACTACCAACCCCCTTACTCCACTTTATTATCACAGCACTTAAAGTATCCGAAATCACCTTATTTTTTGTAAGTCTCATTAAGGCAAAGTCCCTGTGTGTTAACGTTTAATCCCACAACACAGATCAGCGTCTGGCATGGAATAGACACTCGATAAATATTTGTTGAATGAAGGGATTGGTCCCCTTCACTGATTTCTCCCTTTTAAATTGTGTCCTTTCACTGGTAACAAGAATTGGGCCTTTATTTAGCCATGTTCCTTTGAAAATCTCTATTCCAAGTTACATAAAGATCTGACTCAACCTTTGAAATTATCCCTTGGTTGGACTTATTATTGGATAAGCCACCTCGTCTAACAAGCAGTTGGGAGGGTCATATTGCTTCTTCTAATCACAGAGCTATGCTATGATTCATTATGGTGGGCAACATACAGGTACTATAATAGCTATGTTATTTAGAGACAAAATAGTCTCAAGAATCACTTTCTCTAGAATCCATCCGTGACTAACTCAACCACTTCCTGTCTACTGAATATGCTCTTTATGTTTAATATTTTGCTATTCAATTAAAACAAAATTACTATTCACTTAGCGCCCTCTACAATCTCTTATATATATTTCTGAAATCCAATTTTATTCCACAATCTAATTTTATCTCTGAAATACTGAAGTTATTTTTTAAGTTTGTAACAAGCTTGTTGGTTGGTAAAACATGGCCTATTCAAGTATAAAGGGATTAATAGCTTATGCATTTTACTTAATATGAATACTCATGTTTACCTATAGAATTATTGATGTGTTTGATTATAGTCTCAGAACCACTGAGTGTATGATGTAACAGTCAGGAAATGAACCATATTATCTCTGTAAAATGTAAAAACTTCTATTTTGGGAGGCGGAGCAAGATGGCGGAGGAGTAGGAGACCTAGATTTCGTCTGGTCTCAGGAATTCAGCTGAATAGGGATCAAACCATTCTGAACACCTACGAACTCAACAGGAGATCGAACAGGAGAGTAGCAACAACTCTCTGAACAGAGAAGCGACCACTTACTGGAAGGTAGGACGTGCGGAAAAGTGAATCCGAGGCGATATTCGGGAGGATAGACGGCGGGGGAGGGGCCTCCGTCGGCCGCTTCTGGCAAGTGATAGAGCCGCGGAGCACAAAATCGGACCTTTTAGAAGTTGGCTTGGCAGAGGGACGTCGCTGCAGTGGCTAAGTGGGGGGTGGAATCCTCCCGGGACAGTGTGGTCTCAGGACCCTTGGGGTCACAGAGAGACCGGGGTGCCTGAGTGCGCCAGAGCTCCCAGGTATCAGAGCAGGGAAGCCGGCTGCAGATACGGAGCAGAGTCGTGGGCTCTCAGCTCGGGGTTGCCATAAACTGTGATCTGCGGCCCAGTCGGGGCACGGCTCCCCCAGCGGGGACGCAACAAGCGGCAGATCTGGGGAGACTCCCCTTCCTTCCCGGGGAGGAGTGGTGCGGGAACGCACTGCAGGGATCTGCTGGGTTTGGAGACTCCGCGCGGGGTCGGGTGCCAGAGATAGCAATTCTCAGTCACAGGCCGGGTGAGCACGGAGTGTGGCCGGAGACCGGGGACACGGAAGTGACTGCTTTTCTCTGGGGGCACACTGAGGAGCGGGGCCCCGAGTTCTCAGCTCCTCCGAGTGGAGATTGGGAGGCCACCATTTTTACCCTGGTCCTCCAAGGCTGTACGGAGAGCTTGCAGGGAACAAAAGCTCCTGAGATCAAACCCGAGCAGCTTGCTTAGCCCGGACCGACAAGGGTGGGGCAATTCAGCCTCGAGCAAAGACATTTGGAAACCACAGCAACAGGCCCCTCCCCCAGAAGATCAACACAAACAGCCAGCAAGCCAAGACCAAGTTGATCGATCAAGGAGAATAGGAGAACTCCAACGCTAGGGGAATACTGCACATAGATTCATGGCTTTTTTTTTTTTTTTTTTTTACCATGATTCATTATTTCATCAAAGTTAATTTTTGTTGACTGTTTTTTTTTTATTTTTCTTTTTCCCTTTTTCAACCAACATCTTATAAATCCCTTTTAAAAAAAAAAACATTTTTTATTTTTCATTTTTAGAGTCATATTTTATCCCTTCATAGTAGTTACCCTTATTTTTGGCATATATATATAAGTTGTTCTCTCTTTAAAATTTTGAGGTACAGTTTCTTCTAACAGATCAAAATATACCCTAAATCACTAGTGTATGGCTTTGTTCTAGTCTCCTGCCTGATCACATTCTCTCCCTTTTTCCTTTTTTTTTTTTTTCTTAAATCTTCTTTCTTTTTTCAAACAACTTATCTTGCCAAGTCCTTTTATACAATCTTTTATAATTTTCATCTTTACAATCATCTTCCATCCCTTCATTGTATCAACCCTTATTTTGTACATATATGTCTTTCTTCCTTTAAAATTTTAGGAGGCACTTTTTTCTAACAGACCAAAATACGCCCAAAATCTAGTGTGTGGCACTGATCTATGCACTAGGCTGATCATATTTGATCATATTCTGCCTTTTTTGTATTGTTTTGTTTTTGTTTTTATCTTTTTTTTTTCTTTTTCTCTTTCTTTTTTCTTTCTTTCCCTTTCTTTTCCCCTGGTTTCAGGTCTTTTCTGATTTGTATAGAGTATATTTGCTGGGGATGTTGTAAACCTGTTAGCATTTTGTTCTCTCATTCATCTATTCTCCTCTGGACAAAATGACAAGACGAAAGAAATCACCTCAGCAAAAAGAACAAGAGGTAGTACCGTCAGCCAGGGACCTACTCAATACGGACATTAGTACGATGTCGGACCTAGAGTTCAGAATCATGACTTTAAAGATACCAGCTGGGCTTGAAAAAAGCGTGGAAGTTATTACAGAAACCCTTTCTGGAGAAATAAAAGAACTAAAATCTAACCAAATCGAAATCAAAAAGGCTATTGATGAGGTGCAATCAAAAATGGGGGCACTAAATGCTAGGATAAATGAGGCAGAAGAGAGAATCAGCGATATAGAAGACCAAATGATGGAAAATAAAGAGGCTGAGAAAAAGAGAGAGAAACAACTACAGGATCACGAGGGCAGAATTCGAGAGATAAGTGATATGATAAGACGAAACAACATTAGAATAATTGGGATCCCAGAAGAAGAAGAGAGAGAGAGAGGGGCAGAAGGTATATTGGAGCAAATTATAGCAGAGAACTTCCATAATGTGAGGAAGGAAACCGGCATTAAAATCCAGGAGGCACAGAGAACCCCTCTCAAAATCAATAATAATAGGTCAACACCCCGACATCTAATAGTAAAACTTATGAGTCTAAGAGACAAAGAGAAAATCCTGAAAGCAGCTCGGGAGAAGAGATATGTAACCTACAATGGTAGAAACATTAGATTGGCAACAGACCTATCCACAGAGACCTGGCAGGCCAGAAAGGACTGGCAAGATATCTTCAGAGCACTAAACGAGAAAAATATGCAGCCAAGAATACTATATCCAGCTAGGCTATCATTGAAAATAGAAGGAGAGATAAAAAGCTTCCAGAACAAACAAAAACTAAAGGAATTTGCAAACACAAAACCAGCCCTCCAAGAAATATTGAGAGGGGTCCTCTAAGCAAAGAGAGAACCTAAAAGCAGCAAAGAGCAGAAACGAACACAAACAACAGACAGTTAACAGTCACCTTACAGGTAATACAATGGCACTAAATTCATACCTTTCAATAGTTACCCTGAATGTAAATGGGCTAAATGCCCCAATCAAAAGACACAGGCTATCAGATTGGATTACAAAACAAGACCCATCAATATGCTGTCTGCAAGAGACTCATTTTAGACCCAAAGACACCCCCAGATTGAAAGTGAGGGGGTGGAAAACCATTTACCATGCTAATGGACACCAAAAGAAAGCTGGGGTGGCAATCCTTATATCAGACAAACTAGATTTTAAAACAAAGACTGTAATAAGAGATGAGGAAGGACACTATATCCTACTTAAAGGGTCTATCCAACAAGAAGATCTAACAATTGTAAATATCTATGCCCCGAACATGGGAGCAGCCAATTATATAAGGCAATTAATAACAAAAGCAAAGAAACACATTGACAACAATACAATAATAGTGGGGGACTTTAACACCCCTCTGACTGAAATGGACAGATCATCTAAGCAAAAGATCAACAAGGAAATAAAGACTTTAAATGACACACTGGACCAAATGGACTTCACAGACATATTCAGAACATTCCATCCCAAAGCAAAGGAATACACATTCTTCTCTAGTGCCCATGGAACATTCTCCAGAATTGATCACATCCTAGGTCACAAATCAGGTCTCAATCGGTACCAAAAGATTGGGATCATTCCCTGCATATTTTCAGACCACAATGCTTTGAAACTAGAACTCAACCACAAGAGGAAAGTCGGAAAGAACTCAAATACATGGAGGCTAAAGAGCATCCTACTAAAGAATGAATGGGTCAACCAAGAAATTAAAGAAGAATTTTAAAAATTCATGGAAACCAATGAAAATGAAAACACAACTGTTCAAAATCTTTGGGATACAGCAAAGGCAGTCCTGAGAGGAAAGTATATAGCAATACAAGCCTTTCTCAAGAAACAAGAAAGGTCTCAAATACACAACCTAACCCTACACCTAAAGGAGCTGGAGAAAGAACAGCAAATAAAGCCTAAACCCAGCAGGAGAAGAGAAATCATAAAGATCAGAGCTGAAATCAATGAACTAGAAACCAAAAGAACAGTAGAACAGATCAACGAAACTAGGAGCTGGTTCTTTGAAAGAATTAACAAGATTGATAAACCCCTGGCCAGACTGATCAAAAAGAAAAGAGAAATGACCCAAATCAACAAAATCATGAATGAAAGAGGAGAGATCACAACCAACACCAAAGAAATACAAACAATTATAAGAACATATTATGAGCAACTCTATGCCAGCAAATTAGATAACCCTGGAAGAAATGGGTGCATTCCTAGAGATGTATCAACTACCAAAATTGAACCAGGAAGAAATAGAAAACCTGAACAGACCTATAACCACTAAGGAAATTGAAACAGTCATCAAAAATCTCCCAAGAAACAAAAGCCCAGGGCCAGATGGCTTCCCAGGGGAATTCTATCAGACATTTCAAGAAGAAGTAATACCTATTCTCCTGAAACTGTTCCAAAAAATAGAAATGGAAGGGAAACTTCCAAACTCATTTTATGAGGCCAGCATTACCTTGATCCCAAAACCAGACAAAGACCCCATCAAAAAAGAGAATTACAGACCAATATCCTTGATGAACATGGATGCAAAAATTCTCACCAAAATACTAGCCAATAGGATCCAACAGTACATTAAAAGGATTATTCACCATGACCAAGTGGGATTTATCCCTGGGCTGCAAGGCTGGTTCAACATCCGCAAATCAATCAACGTGATACAATACATTAACAAAAGAAAGAACAAGAATCATATGATCCTCTCAATAGATGCAGAAAAAGCATTTGACAAAGTACAGCATCCTTTCTTGTTCAAAACTCTTCAGAGTATAGGGATAGAGGGTACATACCTCAATATCATAAAAGCCATCTATGAAAAACCTACAGCGAATATCATTCTCAATGGGGAAAGGCTGAGAGCTTTTCCCCTAAGGTCAGGAACGCGGCAGGGATGTCCACTCTCACCACTGCTATTCAACATAGTATTAGAAGTCCTAGCCACAGCAATCAGACAACAAAAAGAAATCAAAGGCATCCAAATCGGCAAAGAGGAAGTCAAACTCTCACTCTTTGCAGATGATATGATACTGTATGTGGAAAACCCAAAAGACTCCACCCCAAAACTGCTAGAACTCATACAGGAATTCAGTAAAGTAGCAGGCTATAAAATCAATGCACAGAAATCAGTAGCATTCCTATACACCAACAACAAGACAGAAGAGAGACAAATCAAGGAGTCGATCCCATTTACAATTGCACCCAAAATCATTAGATACCTAGGAATAAATCTAACCAAAGAGGTAAAGGATCTGTACTCAGAAAACTATAAAATACTCAGGAAAGAAATTGAAGAAGACACAAAGAAATGGAAAAACGTTCCATGCTCATGGATTGGGAGAATCAACATCGTGAAGATGTCAATGCTACCTAGAGCAATCTACACATTCAATGCAATCCCCATCAAAATACCATCCACTTTTTTCAAAGAAATGGAACAAATCATCCTAAAATTTGTATGGAACCAGAAGAGACCCAGAATAGCCAGAGGAATACTGAAAAAGAAAAGCAAAGCTGGCGGCATCACAATTCCGGACTTCCAGCTCTATTACAAAGCTGTCATCATCAAGACAGTATGGTACTGGCACAAAAACAGACACATAGATCAATGGAACAGAATCGAGAGCCCAGAAATGGACCCTAAACTCTATGGTCAACTTATCTTTGACAAAGCAGGAAAGAATGTCCAATGGAAAAGAGACAGTCTCTTCAACAAATGGTGTTGGGAAAATTGGACAGCCACATGCAGAAGAATGAAACTGGACCATTTCCTTACACCACACACAAAAATAGACTCCAAATGGTTGAAAGACCTAAACGTGAGACAGGAGTCCATCAAAATCCTAAAGGAGAACACAGGTAGCAACCTTTTCGACCTTAGCCGCAGCAACTTCTTCCTAGAAACATCGCCAAAGGCACGGGAAGCCAGGGCAAAAATGAACTATTGGGATTTCATCAAGATAAAAAGCTTTTGCACAACAAAAGAAACAGTCCACAAAACCAAAAGACAACCGACAGAATGGGAGAAAATATTTGCAAATGACATATCAGATAAAGGGCTAGTATCCAAAATCTATAAAGAACTTATCAAACTCAACACCCAAAGAACAAGTAATCCAATCAAGAAATGGGCAGAAGACATGAACAGACATTTCTCCAAAGAAGACATCCAAATGGCCAACAGGCACATGAAAAAGTGCTCAACATCGCTCGGCATCAGGGAAATCCAAATCAAAACCTCAATGAGATACCACCTCACACCCGTCAGAATGGCTAAAATTAACAAGTCAGGGAACGACAGATGTTGGCGGGGATGTGGAGAAAGGGGAACCCTCCTACACTGTTGGTGGGGATGCAAGCTGGTGCAACCCCTCTGGAAAACAGTATGGAGGTTCCTCAAACAGTTGAAATTAGAGCTACCGTTCGATCCAGCAATTGCACTACTGGGTATTTACCCCAAAGATACAAATGTAGGGACCCGAATGGGTACGTGTACCCCAATGTTTATAGCAGCAATGTCCACCATAGCCAAACTGTGGAAAGAGCCAAGATGCCCATCGACAGATGAATGGATAAAGAAGAAGTGGTATATATACACAATGGAATATTATGCAGCCATCAAAAGGAATGAGATCTTGCCATTTGCAACGACGTGGATGGAACTGGAGGGTGTTATGCTGAGTGAAATAAGTCAATCAGAGAAAGACATGTATCACATGACCTCACTGATATGAGGAATTCTTAATCTCAGGAAAGAAACTGAGTGTTACTGGAGTGGTTGGGGGTGGGCGGGATGGGGTGGCTGGGTGATAGACATTGGGGAGGGTATGTGCTACGGTGAACGCTGTGAATTGTGCAAGACTGTTGAATCACAGTTCTGTACTTCTGAAACAAATGACGCAACATATTTTAAGAAAAAAGAAAAAGAAGAAGATAACAGGAGAGGAAGAAAAGGGGAGTATGTCAGAGGGGGAGACGAACCATGAGAGATGATGGACTCTGAAAAACAAACTGAGGGTTCTGGAGGGGAGGGGGGTGGGGGGTGGGTTAGCCTGGTGATGGGTATTGAGGAGGGCACGTTCTGCATGGAGCACTGGGTGTTATGAACAAACAATGAATCATGGAACACTGCACCAAAAACTAATGATGTAATATATGGTGATTAACATAACAATAAAAAAATTAAAAAAAATAAAAAATAAAAAAAAAAAAAACTTCTATTTTGACTCTCAGCCTAGGGTCCAACCCAGTTTTTTTCCAAGCTGGTAGCTCCGGGGGCCTCTTATCTCTCTTCCCCCAGCCCTCCCCATCCTATTTTTTCGTGGGCATCCCCCTCTCGGTTCTCTGAGCAAGCCTGTGGTCTGGAAGTCTATCCCCTCCAGTACCTTCCTCCTGCCCATGAAGACAAACCCCACAGGCTTTTAGTTTTAAGAGCTGGCTACTGACTACTTGACAGTAGCAGGTAACGCTTATACAGCTGGCACTATGTGCCAGGTATGGCACTAAGAGCTCTTCACACGCATTAATTCATTCAGTCTTCAGAACAACACTAAGCTAGGTCTTAGTACTGTCATCAATTTGCAAATCAGAAACTGAGGCCCTACGACATTAATTGCCCAATTACACAGACAGCAAATCGCCTGATTCTGGACCGAGTTATTCTAAAAATTATTATTAGCGGGGTGCCTGGGTGGCTCAGTCGTTAAGCGTCTGCCTTCGGCTCAGGTCATGGTCCCAGGGTCCTGGGATCGAGCCCTGCATCTGGCTCCCTGCTCAGCGGGAAGCCTGCTGCTCCCTCTCCCACTCCCCCTGCTTGTGTTCCCTCTCTCGCTGTGTCTCTCTCTGTCAAATAAACAAATAAAATCTTTTAAAAAATTAAAATTATTATTAGCAAATAGTCAAAGTAAAATATTACAAATTTTCATTAAAAAAATAAAATACAAATAAATAAAAACTTCTATTTCAAATGGGGAATGTCTTTTGCTTACGCTCTCAGTTCTGAAGGGGTGAAGAGAGGTCATCTCTCACTTTAATGAGTCGTCCCTGCTGTCAAGGTAAAAATTTCTGGTTTCCCCGCATCCATTCTTAACAATCCTTACTCTCAACATACCACTGTTTTGAACACTACAGAAAAATGCCTAAGGGCGCCGGGTGGCTCAGGTCATGCCTTTGGCTCAGATCTTGATCCAGGGACCCTGGGATCTAGCCAGCATTGGGCTCCCTGCTCAGCGAGAAGCCTGCTTCTCCCTCTCCCTCTGCCTGCCGCTCTCCCTGCCTGTGCTCTCTTTCTCCTCATCTCTGTCAAATAAATAAATAAAATCTTAAAAAAAAAAAAAAAGCCTAGCTAAGCTTCTGCATAATAATTTAATTATTAACAACAAACATTATTTCCACTGCTTCAATTTCAAATATTTTCTGAGTCCCTAAAATGCTGATTTTTGCTTATTTGTTAGCCTAATACATCCCACAAACCACTGTTAGGGTGAAGTATTTTTCCGTCATTTCACAAAGGACTAAAGGAAGCAGCAGCTACACTGAGGTTTGTGAGACACACAGCTCCGAGAGTGCGCAGCCAGGCGCTGAACTGGTTACAGAAGGCACTCACTCAACATATACTAAGTGAACACCATTGTACCGTCTTGTTCTTCAACTTAGTTATAGTATTACTTTCCAAATGAGTAACACTTTCACATGGTCAAAATTCAAATAATCCCATTTCATTCCAAAATCAAATTTCATTTCTGAAATGCTAAATTATAAATTTGTGACAAACTCATTAGTTGTTAAAACTTAGCCTAAAATGGATATTCAGTTTTTTACAGCTTTACCTTTTTCACTTAATGTGAATATTCATACGTTCAGCTGCAAGATTACTAAAGTGTTTGATTACAGGTAACCTCACTCAACTCCCAGACAGTCCCTATGCATCTAGTTTCCTTACCCAAAGACAGTGATTACCACTTTTTTCTGTTTTTTTTTTTTGTCGGGGTACATGGATTTAGAAGCAAATATGACTAAGAATTTTTTACACGAATGTAGCACACTAGAAATACTACATACACGTACAGCTGTGACCTTTTTCTCCACTTATTTCATCATAGATATCATTTTATATCAATTAAAAATGGCTTGCCTAAGTAGTATTTTATTATATGAAATGTGTGATAATTTCTTTAGCTAGTCCCCTATTTATAAATATTTCAATTATTTCCAATATTATTATAAGTTATATGCCACTGCTCATATGTCCAGGCATATCTGTCAAATAATCACTTACAAAAGAAAAACAACCTAATAAAATGGGAAAAGAGTATTAACAGACAATGCACATAAAGAAAAATAAAAATGTTTTCTTATTGATTTATAAAAGATACGGATATTATTGGAGAAATTAAACCTTTGTCTCTGACGTGCTTTACATATCTATTTCCCCAATTTATTACTTGACTTTGACTTTGTTTATAGTATTTTCATAAGAATTTATTGAAATTTTATGTAACTAGGGGCATCTGGCTTGCTCAGTTGGTAGAGCATGTGACTCTTGATCTCCAGGTTGTGAGTTAGAGCCCCGTGATGGGCATAGAGTTTATTTAAAAAATAAAAAATAAAAGGCCCAAACTTGTACTGCTAGGGTTGGCAAGCTTTAAAAAAAAAAATTATGTAACCAAATGGTTGATGTTTTTACTTTTTTTAATTTTATGGACTTTATATGATATTTGGAAGGACTTTCCATTCTAAGATGATTGCTCTAAAATGTTTCCATTTTTTTCTATGCTGATATATATCTATTTACAGTAGGATTTTAACCTCTCTGCATACATTTTGGGGTACGATGCCTGTGTGACCCATGGCCCACCCCCTCCCCCATGGCTACCACTTATTCCGGATACCATTTACTGAATAATCCTTTTCCCCCCCGCAGGTTTCCTTTTCATTCCACAGAGTACCTGAGAATACAGAATGGTAACCAGGGAACAAAATTCTATTTATTTTCTTTTCATACTGACTAACCCACAGTATAATTTCTAGTAAAGCTGGCAACTTTTCTGATCTGCTTTGAGTTTGGGGCTTCATATTAGGTTGCATGATAGGACAAAAGGGGCAAGGGCTTCCATGACTCTGGCAAGGCCAGGTGAGGTTGTGTCCTTGCTCATCTATCTGCATTCAGGACAACTCAACATTTGAGCACAGGCCAAGTGGTTTTTCTTTCCTCCACTTTCTTGTACCTATTTTGGAATCTCAAGTGTTAGAAAATAGCTAACGTAGTAAAATAAATAAAAATAAATTTTGTTAGGAAGTTAATCTTCCTTTCTACTGAAGATTATTTTCTAATATTTGACTATCAGAGCCTCTATAATTTAGAGTTAATAAACAGCTGTATTATATACATCTTATTCTATAAAACCAGTTGCATTTAAATCTTTCACCAGACATTTTGAATTGCCTAATTAAAACTTTCAAGTTGACAAATTCTATCAGGAATTTATTCATTTGTTTAATAAAGTCCTTGAGTATTTTCTATGTGTAATTTATTCTTCTAAGGGCTGCGAAAGACTCATAAATGAAGAAAACAAGTTTTTGTTCCACCATTGTTTTTCCTGGCAGAGTTTAGACAAATTCGACAGAAGAGCACTTTTGTTGCAGGGACAGGAGATACCTAAAACACATAGAAGAACGTGATAAATGTTACTATAAAAACTCAAGAAGTATCTCTGGTATGTAGAAAGGAGAAGGTAATTCCAAGTGGTAGAAGTAAAGTGTCATGGAAACAGTGACAATGGACCCATCCTTAAAATCTATTTCCAGTTTCAACATGTCAGGATACATACTTGAGGACGTTCCAAAAAAAGTGTAACTTTCACTAAAAATAAAAAAAGCATGTGTGATGGTTAATTTTATGGGCCAATTTGGCTGGGTTAAGGGATACCCAGATAGCTAGTAAAACATTATTTCATGGGGTGTCTGGGAGGGTGTTTCTGGAAGAGATTAGCATTTGATTCAATAGACTGGGTGAAGAAGATCCACCCTCAGCAGTGTGGGTAGGCATCATCCAATTCATTGAGGACCTGAATAGAAGAGGTGAAGGAAGGGTTAGAGATCTCTTTTTGAGCTCTCAGATATCAGAGTTTCTGGCTTTTGAGCCTTCAGACTCTGAGACCAACATGAGCAGCTTTCTGGTTCTTAGTCCTTTGAACTTGAACTGAATTATACCACTGGCTTCCCTGGTTCTCCAGCTTGCAGAGAGCAGTTTGTGGGACTTCTTAGCTTCCATGACCACGTGAAATGTGAGCCAATTCCCTTAATTAATTTGCTAATTAATTAATTAATCCCCCCACACACTAATACAGCATGGAAATAAGATGACTGTTCAGGCAGCAAAATAGCAGAAGATTCTAGGCACTGAAACCAGAAAAGAGAAAGAATTCCTCCATATCCCTCACTCTATCAGCCTCAAAACTGTCAATTTTAATTTCCTATTTTTTCTTATACCACTCTTCTCCATCACCAAGTTATTGCCTTAGCTCAGAGCTTACACCTAATTGTCTCATTCTTAGATGACTGAAATATCTGGAGCTCATGGTTCTATCCCCTGCTCTTCACAACATTCTTGTTTAACACAAATATGATCATATTAAGACTCTAGAGAAAATTCTACAGGATAAAGTCAGAATGCATTAATATGATGACCATTATTCTCCACGGTTTGTCTTTATTCTACTTGATAACATTCGTCTAACAAATAACTCTTTCCGGTGTAGCCTGAGTTTCAGCCATTGCAGAGTACTTAACATTCTCCAATTTTACATACACCTTCATGTTCATACCTCTCTCCACCAGCAAATTTCTTTCTTAACTCTTGTGTCCATCTAACACACTTTTATTTATCTTTCAAAATCAATTCAAGTTTGTCCTCTCTCTGAAACATTTTCTTACCAAACTAACCAGAATGACTAACCACCTCCAGAGTGCTGCCATCTTGCCTTGTTCATGAATCTCTCCATGCCTTTTCCCCATGGTACTGTAATATGCATTTATCTTTGTGCCTCATGATCTAGTACTAAAATGGTACATAGTAGGTTATGAACATATTATTTCAATAATCTCTGGATTATCTATTCTCTATGGCCCATTTAGCAGGAGAGACACTGCTTTATGGTGGGTGGGGAAAGAACATATTTTTAGTGAGTTACATATCTGCTATATCATCACTTGGAATTTGGGGACTTATTAGTAGAAGTACAATGAATACCAAGAACACAGAGAAAAATTCATCATTAGAATGTGGGAAAAGAGCAGTGATTATGAAAATGGAAGCATTCCCTGAGATGCTGAGATCAGTTTTCTTAGTGACATTTGTAGAAGGCTGGTTCTATGTACATGCGCCCCAGGTATAGTCCTATTTGGTTTTCAATGATTTGGAAAGAAGAAAAAAAACAATGTCACTTTCTTTATCACTCTTTATAAACATGGAAACATCAAGATGGTTTGCTTGAAACAAGGAGATTATGAAAGATGAGATGATAAGACAAGTCCTTTCTCAATGTATTTCTCTTGTGAAAGGCCATCGTACATATATAGCCTGATAGTTTTTACCAAATGTCTACATATTAAAGGAATTATATACAATAAAAGGCATGAGAGTTAAAATCCTACTGTTAACATTTTTCTTCTTTATCCATCTCAATGCTTCAATGACCTAGTCAAGATATCATTTTACCATTATATTTGAAACATCAATTTTGTAATGGAATAACAAAAGGTAGCTTGAAAGATAGTAGGATTAACATCACATAACACATACCATTTTCAGAAATACTCCACAGTGGCTCAAAACTTATTTCAAGTGATGTGTGTGGGAACATTTCCTGCCAACTATTCATTGTCTCCTTCTTTCTTGCTAACACATCCTGATCTTAGTCTGGATGGCAAGTACCCAAAGCCAGGCATTTTGGCCTAAGCCAGTTCTTTAATGTTATTCCTAATTTACTACTTCCCTTACAGCTGGGGTAGCCATGTGACCAAGCATGCTCAAGGAAACATAAGGGGGCTATTGGAAGGGGACTTAGGAAAAGGTCATGGTGAACTAATAAATAGAGCTGAACGACTTGCCCTCTTTCCCTTCGCCTATATCTTCAGAAGCGATGTTACAAGCAAGAGGCAAAATGAAGGATGTTTAATACAGTGGAGCAAAAAGACCGTGTGTGGGATTTTAGTGATTTGCGGAATCAGTGGGTCAGCCCTAGCTTCTTGTAAATGGGAAGAACAAAGCTACTCTTAGTGAGGGATGCTGTTATTTGCAGCCGAGCACATTCTCACAGACAGTGTACTGGGCAGTTGAGAAGAAAGTCTTCCATGAGAGCCTTTCTTTTGTGATAACCTTGGAACTTTTGTGGAGGATAATCTGTAAATTAGGGCTTACAGATTTTTAGAGAGAGAATATGAAGAATGACGAATATCCCCTAATTGTGCGGCAAGACATCATACACCAAAGAAATGAGAGTGGTTATTCATGATAAATTCAAAACAATGACAAAAAAGAAAAAAGACAGAGATCCCTTCAATTATCTCTATAAATTCTAAAAATTCTCAGAATCTTAAAATTAAGCAGGCTGATCTTAAGGTCCCTTGTCTTTGCTCAGAAACACAAAAATCTATCTATTTAACATAAAGAAAGCAATGGGTGTCCATGTTTAATCTCCACAGTTTATAGAAGTAATCTCGAGGTTTTGTTTCTCACTGAGAAAGTAGAGCTGTTGGCCAGTGAATGTGTTTCGTCAGACAGCCTTCTAATCCATGAATTGAGGCAATTAGTTTTCAAGCTTCAAACTTTTTTCTTCCTCTACAAGCTTTGCCTTCAAGTTATTTTCATCTTAAATAGAGTTTTCAAGCCCTGAACAGATATTTTGATACCCTGATAATTTGTGGTCTTGCTGAAGACTGACTTTTTGCACAGACTCCTTGACTTGATTTGTTATTTCAAACTTCCAATTATTTCACACCTTCCTTTGAGACTTTTTCTAATTGAGCTGTATATTCCCAACTGAAATAAGAATTGGCCGAACTCCTGCCTTTCTCAAAATTTAGCCACTTTTAAAAGATTAAAATTCGAGGGAGCGGAGCAAGATGGTGGAGGAGTAGGAGGCCTGGATTTCGTCTGGTCTCAGGAATTCAGCTGAATAGGGATCAAACCATTCTGAACACCTACGAACTCAACAGGAGATCAAACAGGAGAGTAGCAACAACTCTCTGAACAGAAAAGCGACCACTTTCTGGAAGGTAGGACGTGCGGAGAAGTGAATCTGAGGCGATATTCGGGAGGATAGACGGCGGGGGAGGGGCCTCCGTCGGCGCTTCTGGCAAGTGATAGAGCCGCGGAGCACAAAATCGGACCTTTTAGAAGTCGGTTCCGCGGAGGGACGTCACTGCAGTGGCTAAGCGGGGGGTGGAATCCTCCCGGGACAGTGTGGTCTCAGGACCCTCGGGGTCACAGAAAGACCGGGGGTGCCTGAGTGTGGCAGAGCTCCCAGGTATCGGAGCGGGGAAGCCAGCTGCAGAGACGGAGCCGAGGCGCGGGCTCTCAGCTCGGGGTTGCCATAAACTGTGATCTGCGGCCCAGTCAGGCCACTGCTCCTCCAGCAGGGACCCAACAAGCGGCAGATCCGGGGAGACTCCCCTTCCTCCCCCAGGAGGAGCGGCGCGGGAGCGCACCGCAGGGATCTGCTGGGTTTGGAGACTCCACACGGGGTCGGGTGCCAGAGATAGAAACGCTCGGTCACAGGCCAGGTGAGCACGGAGTGCGGCCGGAGACCACAGAGATGGGAGTGACTGAGTGCTTTTCTCTGGGGGCGCACTGAGGGGCGGGGCCCCAAGTTCTCAGCTCCTCTGGGGCGGAGATTGGGAGGCCGCCATTTTCACTGTCCTCCTCCAAAACCTTACGGAAAGCTTGCAGGGAACAAAAGCTCTTGAGAGCAAACCCGAGCAGCTTGCTTAGCCCGGACCGACAAGGGCGGGGCAATTCCGCCTCCGGCAAAGACATTTGGGAACCACAGCAACAGGCCCCTCCCCCAGAAGATCAGCACGAACAGCCAGCAAGCCAAGACCAAGTTTACCGATCAAGGAGAACAGGAGAACTCCAGCGCTAGGGGAATACTGCAAATAGAATTCATGGTTTTTACCATGATTCATTAGTTTTTCAAAGTTAATTTTTTAGCGGTTTTTTTTTAATTTTTCTTTTTCCCTTTTTCAACCAACATCTTATCAATCCCTTTTTAAAAAAACATTTTTTATTTTTCATTTTTAGAGTCATATTTTATCCCTTCATAGTAGTTACCCTTATTTTTGGCATATATATATATAAGTTGTTCTCTCTTTAAAATTTTGAGATACAGTTCCTTCTAACAGATCAAAATATACCTTAAATCACTAGTGTATGGCTTTGTTCTAGTCTCCTGCCTGATCACATTCTCTCCCTTTTTTTTTTAAATCTTCTTTCTTTTTTCAAACAACTTCTTACCACATCAATTCCTTTTATAGAATCTTTTATAATTTTCATCTTTACAGTCATCTTCAATCCCTTCATTGTATCAACCCTTATTTTGTACATATATAAGTCTTTCTTCCTTTAAAATTTTAGGAGGCCTTTTTTTTCTATCAGACCAAAATACACCCAAAATCTAGTGTGTGGCACTGCTCTATGCACTAGCCTGATCATATTTGATCATATTCGGGTTTTTTTGTATTGTTCTGCTTTTGTTTTTCATCTTTTTCTTTTTTTTTCTTCGTTCTCTTCTCTTTCTTTTTTCTTTCTTTCCCTTTCTTTTCCCCTGGTTTCAGGTCTTTTCTGATTTGTATAGAGTATATTTGCTAGGGACATGGTTAACCTGTTAGCATTTTGTTCTCTCATTCATCCATTCTCCTCTGGACAAAATGACAAGACGAAAAAAATCACCTCAGCTAAAAGAACAAGGGATAGTACCGTCACCAGGGACCTACTCAATACGGACATTAGTACAATGTCAGACCTAGAGTTCAGAATCATGACTTTAAAGATACTAGCTGGCCTTGAAAAAAGCGTGGAAGTACTTAGAGAAACCCTTTCTGGACAAATAGAAGAACTAAAATCTAACCAAGTCAAATCAAAAAGGCTATTGATGAGGTGCAATCAAAAATGGGGGTACTAACAGCTAATATAAATGAGGCAGAAGAGAGAATCAGCGATATAGAAGACCAAATGATGGAAAATAAAGAGGTTGAGGAAAAGAGAAAGAAACAACTACAGGACCACGAGGGCAGAATGCGAGAGATAAGTGATACGATAAGATGAAACAACATTAGAATAATTGGGATCCCAGAAGAAGAAGAAAGAGAGAGAGGGGCAGAAGGTATATTGGAGCAAATAATAGCAGAGAACTTCCCTAATGTGAGGAAGGAAACAGGCATCAAAATCCAGGAGGCACAGAGAACCCCTCTCAAAATCCATAATAATAGGTCAACACCCCGACATCTAATAGTAAAACTTACGAGTCTCAGAGACAAAGAGAAAATCCTGAAAGCCGCTTGGGAGAAGAGATATGTAACCTACAATGGTAGAAATATTAGATTGGCAACAGACCTATCCACAGAGACCTGGCAGGCCAAAAAGGACTGGCATGATAGCTTCAGAGCACTAAACGAGAAAAATATGCAGCCAAGAATACTATATCCAGCTAGGCTCTCATTGAAAATCAAAGGAGAGATAAAAACATTCCAGGACAAACAAAAACTAAAGGAATTTGCAAACACGAAACCAGCCCTCCAAGAAATATTGAAAGGGGTCCTCTAAGCAAAGAGAGAGACAAAAAGCAGCACAGATCAGAAAGGAACAGAGACAATATACAGTAACAGTCACCTTATAGGCAATACAATGGCACTCAATTCATACCTTTCAATAGTTACCCTGAATGTAAATGGGCTCAATGCCCCAATCAAAAGACACAGGCTATCAGATTGGATGAAAAAACAAGACCCATCGATATGCTGTCTGCAAGAGACTCATTTTAGACCCAAAGACACCCCCACATTGAAAGTGAGGGGGTGGAAAACCATTTACCATGCTAATGGACACCAAAAGAAAGCTGGTGTGGCAATCCTTATATCAGACAAATTAGATTTTAAACCAAAGGCTGTAATAAGAGATGAGGAAGGACACTATATCCTACTTAAAGGGTCTCTCCAACAAGAAGATCTAACAATTGTAAATATCTATGCCCCGAACATGGGAGCAGACAATTATATAAGGCAAATAATAACAAAAACGAAGAAACACATTGACAGCAATACAATAATAGTGGGGGACTTTAACACCCCCTGACTGAAATGGACAGATCATCTAAGCAAAAGATCAACAAGGAAATAAAGACTTTAAATGAAACACTGGTCAAATGGACTTCACAGACATATTCAGAACATTCCTGCCAAAGCAACGGAATACACATTCTTCTCTAGTGCCCATGGAACATTCTCCAAAATTGATCACATCCGAGGTCACAAATCAGGTCTCAACCAGTACCAAAAGATTGGGATTATTCCCTGCATATTTTCAGACCACAATGCTTTGAAACTAGAACTCAATCACCAGAGGAAAGTTGGAAAGAACTCAAATACATGGAGGCTAAAGAGCATCCTACTAAGGAATGAATGGGTCAACCAGGAAATTAGAGAAGAATTTTAAAAATTCAAGGAAACCAATGAAAATGAAAATACAACTGTTCAAAATCTTTGGGATACAGCAAAGGCAGTCCTGAGAGGAAAGTATATAGCAATACAAGCCTTTCCCAAGAAACAAGAAAGGTCTCAAATACACAACCTAACCCTACACCTAAAGGAGCTGGAGAAAGAACAGCAAATAAAGCCTAAACCCAGCAGGAGAAGAGCAATAATAAAGATCAGAGCAGAAATCAATGAACTAGAAATCAAAGAACAGTAGAACAGATCAACGAAACTAGGAGCTGGTTCCTTGAAAGAATTAACAAGATTGATAAACCCCTGACCAGACTTATCCAAAAGAAAAGAGAAATGACCCAAATCAACAAAATCATGAATGAAAGAGGAGAGATCACAACCAACACCAAAAGAAATACAAACAATTATAAGAACATATTATGAGCAACTCTATGCCAGCAAATTAGATAACCTGGAAGAAATGGGTGCATTCCTAGAGATGTATCAACTACCAAAATTGAACCAGGAAGAAATAGAAAACCTGAACAGACCTATAACCACTAAGGAAATTGAAGCAGTCATCAAAAATCTCCCAACAAACAAAAGCCCAGGGCCAGTTGGCTTCCCAGGGGAATTCTATCAGACATTTAAAGAAGAATTAATACTTATTCTTCTGAAACTGTTCCAAAAAATAGAAATGGAAGGAAAACTTCCAAACTCACTTTATGAGGCCAGCATTACCTTGATCCCAAAACCAGACAAAGACCCCATCAAAAAGGAGAACTCCAGACCAATATCCTTGATGAACATGGATGCAAAAATTCTCACCAAAAGACTAGCCAATAGGGTCCAACAGTACATTAAAAGGATTATTCACCATGACCAAGTGGGATTTCTCCCTGGGCTGCAAGGCTGGTTCAACATCCGCAAATCAATCAACGTGATACAATACATTAACAAAAGAAAGAACAAGAATCATATGATCCTCTCAATAGATGCAGAAAAAGCATTTGACAAAATACAGCATCCTTTCTTGATCAAAACTCTTCAGAGTATAGGGATAGAGGGTACATACCTCAATATCATAAAAGCCATCTATGAAAAACCTAGGGCGAATATCATTCTCAATGGGGAAAGGCTGAGAGCTTTTCCCCTGAGGTCAGGGACACGGCAGGGATGTCCACTCTCACCACTGCTATTCAACATAGTATTAGAAGTCCTAGCCACAGCAATCAGACAACAACAAGAAATCAAAGGCATCCAAATCGGCAAAGAGGAAGTCAAACTCTCACTCTTTGCAGATGATATGATACTGTATGTGGAAAACCCAGAAGACTCCACCCCAAAACTGCTAGAACTCATACAGGAATTCAGTCAAGTAGCAGGCTATAAAATCAATGCACAGAAATCAGTGGCATTCCTATACACCAACAACAAGACAGAAGAGAGACAAATCAAGGAGTCGATCCCATTTACAATTGCACCCCAAACCATAAGATACCTAGGAATAAATTTAACCAAAGAGGCAAAGGATCTGTACTCAGAAAACTATCAAATACTCAGGAAAGAAATTGAAGAAGACACAAAGAAATGGAAAAACGTTCCATGCTCATGGATTGGAAGAACCAACATTGTGAAGATGTCAATGCTACCTAGAGCAATCTACACATTCAATGCAATCCCCATCAAAATACCATCCACTTTTTTCAAAGAAATGGAACAAATCATCCTAAAATTTGTATGGAACCAGAAGAGACCCCGAATAGCCAGAGGAATATTGAAAAAGAAAAGCAAAGCTGGCGGCATCACAATTCCGGACTTCCAGCTCTATTCCAAAGCTGTCATCATCAAGACAGTATGGTACTGGCACAAAAACAGACACATAGATCAAGGGAACAGAATCGAGAGCCCAGAAATGGACCCTCAACTCTATGGTCAACTCATCTTTGACAAAGCAGGAAAGAATGTCCAATGGCAAAAATACAGTCTCTTCAACAAATGGTGTTGGGAAAATTGGACAGCCACATGCAGAAGAATGAAACTGGACCATTTCCTTACACCACACACAAAAATAGACTCCAAAGTGTTGAAAGACCTAAACGTGAGACAGGAGTCCACCAAAATCTTAAAGGAGAACACAGGTAGCAACCTCTTCGACCTCAGCCGCAGCAACTTCTTCCTAGAAACATCGCCAAAGGCAAGGGAAGCAAGGGCAAAAATGAACTATTAGGCTTTCATCAAGATAAAAGGCTTTTGCACAGCAAAAGAAACAGTCCACAAAACCAAAAGACAACCGACAGAATGGGAGAACATATTTGCAAATGACATATCAGATAAAGGGCTAGTATCCAAAATCTATAAAGAACTTATCAAACTCAATACCCAAAGACACCCAAAGAACAAATAATCCAATCAAGAAATGGGCAGAAGACATGAACAGACATTTTTCCAAAGAAGACATCCAAATGGCCAACAGGCACATGAAAAAGTGCTCAACATCGCTCGGCATCAGGGAAATCCAAATCAAAACCTCAATGAGATACCACCTCACACCTGTCAGAATGGCTAAAATTAATAAGTCAGGAAATGACAGATGTTGGCGGGGATGTGGAGAAAGTCTAACCCTCCTACACTGTTGGTGGGAATGCAAGCTGGTGCAGCCACTCTGGAAAACAGTATGGCGGTTCCTCAAACAGTTGAAATTAGAGCTACCGTTCGATCCAGCAATTGCACTACTGGGTATTTACCCCAAAGATACAAATGTAGGGATCCGAAGGACTACGTGCACCCTGATGTTTATAGCAGCAATGTCCACCATAGCCAAACTGTGGAAAGAGCCAAGATGTCCATCGACAGATGAATGGATAAAGAAGATGTCGTATATATACACAATGGACTATTATGCAGCCATCAAAAGGAATGAGATCTTGCCATTTGCAACGATGTGGATGGAACTGGAGGGTGTTATGCTGAGTGAAATAAGTCAATCAGAGAAAGACATGTATCATATGACCTCACTGATATGAGAAATTCTTAATCTGAGGAAACAAACTGAGTGTTGCTGGGGTGGTGGGGGGTGGGAGGGATGGGGTGGCTGGGTGATAGACATTGGGGAGGGTATGTGCTATGGTGAGCGCTGTGAATTGTGCAAGACTGTTGAATCATAGATCTGTACTTCTGAAACAAATAATGCAACATATGTTAAGAAAAAAGAAAAAGAAGAAGATAGCAGGAGGGTAAGAATCAAGGGGAGTAAGTCAGAGTGGGAGACGAACCCTGAGAGACGATGGACTCTGAAAAACAAACTGAGGGTTCTAGAGGGGAGGAGGGTGGGGGGATGGGTTAGCCTGGTGATGGGTATTAAAGAGGGCACATTCTGCGTGGAGCACTGGGTGTTATGCACAAACAATGAATCATGGAACACTACATCAAGAACTAATGATGTAATGTATGGTGATTAACATAACAATAAAAAATTTAAAAAAATTAAAATTAAAATTCTACAATGTTTTTAAATAGATTTTTTTTAATCTTCCTAATTTCATTTTGTGAAACAAACTAGGACCTTAAAATAACAGGAAAATATTTTCTTTCTCAATCCCCAAGCCCCATTTTTACTTTTATGAAGTTCCGATAAATACTTTGGACAATATTTATAGCTTTGAAATATTTAGTGACCACTGTAATAATTATCTATGAATCAACAAATGAATTTTATGATTTGTGATTATTTCATCCTTTCCCCAGGAAGAAAATGTCATGTTACTGCCATGCAGCATATGACCAAATAGCCATTCAAAACCAAATTACTCTAAATCTAGATACCACTTTCTCATTAAAGAGAAAATAAGGAAAAATTTAGCTGTTCTTACAAGACCAGAGCGACTAAATGTCATTCCAAGAATAAAAGGTCTTGTTTTAGTCTCTTGTAGACTGAGGATAACTGTTTTGAGTTACTGGAACTTGATGGGTGTGATTTGCCATTATTTTCCATTTCCTGAAAAATCTTAAAAAAATAAAATCACAGCTCATATGTTCCACCTCTTTCCCCTAAACCGTTAGGTATTTAAGTTGCCTTCTAAAAATATACCTTAATTTTCATGTATATATATCTGTCCATTCATGTGGATGTTTGCAAGTGTAACTGTTTTCAGTGTATGTCTGCTCAATGAATCATGTTTCCAGAATTAAAACTTGCTTGGTTTAATCAGTGATTTCACAATAGTTTATCAAACCCAATGAAGAAATGTTCAGCTAAAGAAAATCCAAAAACAGGTTCATATCCTAAAAGGAATGGTCTCGTGAGGAATAAAAGAATTGTTACACTGTATCTTATTTAAGAATTCTCCCTCCATTTTTATCACTCTTCTTGTTCTTAAAAAAAAGTTACAGCTTTCTCACCAAGAAATATTTTAGGGGTCTTAGCCTACTAGTATACTATCTAAAAAACAAAGGCCAAAAGTTTCAACAAAATAAAAGATTAAATGACCTCTAGCCATCCAAAACAGATATCATAAAGTTTCAAGCACTTCTGTAGAATTTCATCTGCACTTAATGCCTAGTTGTTCTTATTAAGATACAAAAGCCCAAACACTTCTGTTTTTAGATGTTTTTGTTTGGTGTAACACATGGGAGGTTAATGATAACATTTAGAAAGGGAATAATTTCAAGAGAAGTTTGCACTGAGAAAAGTGAAGGTAGTACTCTAAAATAGGAAAAATGTAGAAAAACTAAACAATTATTGAAAAAAATTTAAACAGGGCCGCCTGAGTGGCTCAGTCGTTAAGCATCTGCTTTCGGCTCAGGTTGTGATCCCAGGGTCCTGGGACTAAGCCCCGCATCAGGCTCCCTGCTCAGCGGGAGGCCTGCTTCTCCCTCTCCCACTCTGCCCTGCTTGTGTTCCCTCTCTCACTGTGTCTCTCCCTGTCAAATAAATAAATTTAGAAAAATCTAAAAAAAAAAAAATTAAACAAATCACCAAATAAAAGCACTGAAGTCTAAGGCCTTTTAAAGTAGTAAAAACAGGGGTGCCTGGGTGGTTCAGTTGGTTAAGCATCTGACTCTTGATTTCGGCTCAGGTCATGATCTTCCGGGTCATGGGATGAAGTTCTGAGTTGGGCTCCAGGCTCAGCACAGGGTCTTCATGAGATTCTCTCTATCCCTCTGCCCCTCCCCCTGCTCATGTTTTCTCTCTGCCTCTCTCTAAAAATAAATAAATAAATCTTTAAAAATTAAATAAATAAAAGCAGTAAAAACAAACCTATATCCTCAATAGTCATCATTTTTAAATAATATTTTGGAAATTTGGACCAACAAGAAATTATTGTATTTTTTCTGTTTGTGATATTAAGAAAATAGGGAAGGGGTGCCTGGGTGACTCAGTCAGTTAAGTGTCCAACTCTTGATTTCACTCAGGTCATGATCTCACGGTTGTGAGATTGAGCCCTGCATAGGCTCAATCTTTTATAGGCTCTGTGCTCAGCAAGGAATCTGCTTAAGACTTTTTTCCTCTCTCTCTCCGCCCCTCCCCCATCTCCCTCTCTTATAAATAAATAAATCTTGAAAGAGAGAGAGAAAAAAGAAAGAAAGAGAGGGAGGGAAGGAGAGAGGGAGGGAAGGAGAGAGGGAGGAAGGGAGGGAGGAAGAAGGAAGATAGGTTAAAGATTAAATAAAAAGGATGACTCTTCCCAGGCCAATGATTATCATAGGTCAATTTGGTCAAATAGAAATGAATGCCAATCACAAATGTGTGCCACATTATATTTTAAAATTTGTATTCACCTCATTAAAAAGAGTGGAAAAAGAAATAGGTGAAATTAATTTCAATGACACATTTTATCTAACCTAATATACCCCAAATTTTATAATTTCAACAAAATCAAAAGAATTCATATATTTTACATTATTTTTGTGTATATGACGTCTCCAAAACCTGGTATGGATTTTACCCTTACATCCCAAATTTGGACTAGCCATATTTCAAGTGCTCAATAGCCATATATGGCAAGTAGCTACTGTATTGGATAGGACAGTTCTAGATGCTGGGAATAAAGCAGCAAACAATACAGACAAGGTCCCTGTTTTTGTGGAGTTTACCTTCTACATCAGTGAAGATACAGAAAAGTACACAAATAACAAACGGGAAAAAAGATCACATGATTTCAAATGCCCTGAAGAAAGTAAAAAGGTTGATGAGATAGAAAATGCTGGGGGTAGGAGTGCTCTGCAGATGTGACATTTAACCTGGGACCTGAGTGAGTGGGAAGCATGCAGGCTTGATGAAAAGCATGATGGGCAGAACAGAGAGTTTTTACAACAAATCTAAGGCTTTGCTTAAGCAACAATGAAAGAATGGTAAGATTAGAGCTAAAGGAGTAGAGAGGGAGAAGAGTGTAAGGCATGGTGGAGGGGTAAGCAAAGCCAGATCATGTAGGATTTAGGAGACCAGAATAAAGAGCTCAGGAGTGGCCAAGGGAGGAGGGACCCTGGAAGCACTCAAACCCTGCAGGGCTATGCTCTCTGTAAGTGAAGGGAACAGGAAATAGTCTTCACAAAACCTGAAACAAAGCCTTGAATAGTCTCAGTACCTAACTGGATAAAGGTGATCTTCCTAGATCAATTTTTTCTGCTATTAGAAAATCAAATCCACTTGGGGGGAATTAATCTAGAGCCTCTATACTTTTTAATGTAAAAAGTCCAGCATTTACTCCCAAATCACCAAAAATGCCAATAAAAAGACCAAATGACCATATGTTAAGGAGAGAAAAAAGAAAAAAATATATATGTATATATATATATATATAACAGGCATTTTGGTGATCCATATTTCTGAGTTGTCAAGATTTCTGCTTTATAATAACTATGATTAATAATGTTCAAAAAAACAGACAGTAAGATGAAGAATTCACTGGAGAACTGAAATACTTGAAAAATGAACCAAACTTTCCTATAACTGTAGAGGGGGAAAAGGCAACAATAAATATACAATTCCATAGATGGGTTCAAGAGTTGATGAGCTAGAGCAGAATTAAAGACTAGTAAAATGGTGGGGCTCTTGGGTGGCTCAGTGAGTTAAGCGTCCTACTCTTGATTTCAGCTAAGGTCATGATCTCAGGGTTGTGGGATCAGGCCCCTATCAGGCTCTGCCCTCAGCACAGAGTCCACTTGAGATTTTCTCTCTCCCCATGCCCCTCCCCTTGCTCATGCTCTCTATCTCTCTCTAAAATAAATAAATAAAATCTTTAAAAAAAATTAGCAAAACGGAAAATAGATCAGCAAAAAAAAAAAAAAAGCCTAGATCAAAGAACACAGAGAAAAAGAAAATTACACATACACACATACATATGTATATAAAAGACATGGGGAGGCACCTGGGTAGTTCAGTTGGTTGGCGTCTGACTCTTAGTTTCAGTTCAGGCCGTGATCTCAGGGTCATGAAATTGAGCCCCACATTGGGCTCCATGCTCAGCACAGAGTCGGCTGGAGTTTCTCTCTCTCTCTCCGGCTGCCCCTCCTCCTCCCCCCACACACTCTCTGTCTCTTGAAAGTAAATAAATTAATTAAAAAACAAAAAAACATGAGGAATAAGGAAAAACTATCTAAAGTGCATCTTACTGGAGTCCAAGAAGGGGAGGAGAGAGAAATAGGAAATGGGTGTGATTTTTATCTACTTAATGTTTCTCTCTATAGTCTCATGTTTCTATTACTTTGGAGAAAAGAAATATAGATCGTTACCTCACATCATATATAAAAATAAATCCCAGATGGATTAATGAATTTTATATAAAAAATAAAATTACAAACTAACCAGAATAAAAGGAACAGGCAAATATTTATCTTGCCTTTCTAATCACAAATGCAAAAATCTGAAACCATTAAGTAAAGACTGTTATATTTGTCTACCATATGAATTTTTGCTTATGAAAAACACCGTAACCAAAGTTCAAAGGCTAAGGACCAGATGAGAAAACAGCTGAACCAGGTGTCTGATGGAAATATATGCAATAATTAAAATCGTATTTCACAAGAATATTTAATGGCATGGAAAGTGCTCATAATTTGCATTTATATTTAAAATAGTTTATTGACTTTCTCTCCCAATGAATATAGAGTAACGAGGTCTAGATTTAGTCTTTCACAAAAAGCAAAAAGAATATTCGACAAAACATGTGAAACAAGGCTTTCATATACTGGACAACTGGCATCATAGTACTGTAATCCTTGAGAGGTTGGGCATGAGCACAGTGAGTTTAGAAATGTCTCAATTTAATGCTTGAAGGCAGTTTCCAAACTGCATCAGGTAGGAGGAACCCCAAGAGAGCCCATGATCTCACTGATGGAGAGAAGAAAGAACAGAAGTCAAGGTGGCCAACAAGGGAAAAGAGAGGTGCATGAAAAGAGCACTGGAGTTCTGCAGCAGGGTCCCTCAGGGCTTTGACTGATTACTAATCTGTGCACATATGAGACAGAACTTCCAAAGACACGGAGAAGAAATATTGGGATGGAAGAGACCAACAATTCTCAAGAGTCCACGCACCGTAGAGAATAGTGCATATCCCCCCAAGCCAGAGTAGACAGACCTCATAATACGTGAGATAAAACACCTGTTACAAAGACATTCTATTTGTTCAAGAGTGTAGAAAAGAATGATCATGATTAGAAAAAAAAATGTGAAATATAAAAAGAACCCAAAGGGTACCCCTAGAGATGAAAAATACATCTAAATTAAAAATATTTTGGGCGCTTGGGTGGCTCAGTTGTTAAGCGTCTGCCTTCGGCTCAGGTCATGATCCCAGGGTCCTGGAATCGAGTCCCACATCAGGCTCCCTGCTCCACAGGAAGCCTGCTTCTCCCTCTCCCATTCCCCCTGCTTGTGTTCCCTCTCTCACTGTGTCTCTCTCTGTCAAATAAACAAATAAAATCTTTAAAAAAATTAAAAAATTAAAAATAAATTAATTAAAAATATTATCAACCATATTTCTTATAGCATTCTTCAACAAAAGGAACTAGCTCTCCTTGCAGAAATCCCTGGTTCTATGAGTGGAGCAGGAACTATGCAAAATGAGTCCAAGCATCCTGCAGTGCCAGAAAGTATGGAAGCAGGAAGAAAAACAAGAACAACAACAACACTGATGGGAATACCTGAAAGGGATACAGGAGCCAACTGAAGGAGCTCCCAACGGCCAAAGCAGGAATAATTTGAGCAACAAAATTAATTAAGCAGTGTTGATTATAATAAATGAATATCCATGAGCCCATACTGTTATAAATAAACAACTGAATAAATAAATAAATGAGGTGGGGGGGACAGACAAATCTTCAACATGCACAAAAAATTCCAATTTATATAGATATTCTACCTCAAGGAAAGGGAGCATAACTCCTCAATGCTTAAATGTGGGCTGCACATAGTGACATCATTCTTAAAAAGTACAGTATGGAAAAGGAATTAAAAAGACCAACTTTACCGTGAAGAAATCTGACAAATACTATCTCAGTAAGATAGTCAAGGTTCAACATGAACAGTGATAAAGCATGTTATAGAATGTATTCTTGATATGATATGATAAAAACAACACTTTTTCTCTGTGGGCTTCTTCCCCAAAACCCATAACCCCAATGTAATCAGGAGAACAACATCAGAAAAATTCCAATAGAGGGGAATCATACAAAATACCTACCTAGTACTCCTTAAAGCCATCAAGATCATCAAAAACAAGCAAAATCTGAGAAATTATCACAGCCAACAGGAGCCTAAGAGCACATGACAAATAAATGTAATGTGGTATCTCAGATGGTATTCCAGAACAAAAAAAAAAGACACAAGGTAAAGTGAAAAAACCTGAGTAAAGTATAGATCTTAGTTCGACCTTAGTTAATAAGAATGCATCAGTATTGGCTCATTATTGTAACAAATGTACCATATAAATATAAAATGTTAGTAACAGGGGAAACTGGATTTGGGGTATATAGGAACTTTCTGTACTATCCTCACAAATTTTCTGTATATCTAAAATTATTCTGAAAAAGCTAAGTCTATTTAAAAAATACACTAGATAGGATTAATAGCTCATTAAACACTGAAGATGAAAAAAGCAAATCTGAAGTCATTTCCCCAAAAATAATCAAAATCAGAGAAAAAAGAGAGAGAAATGGTATCACACATGTGGAACTGGAACCCCAGGCAAGTGAAAGGGTGGCAAAAAGAAGAGGGAAAAAAATATTAGAAGGAATAATGGCGAATTTTTTCCCCAAATTTGGTGAAAACTCTAAACACACAAATCCAAAAAACTCAATGAACCCATGGACCATACAATGGCACTTCATAATCAAATTGCTCAAAACCAATGATAAGGAGAAAAATCTTAAAATCATCTAGGGTAAAAACACATTACATGCAGAGGAACACAGACAAGAATTACCTACCACATATTTCTTTGTCAAAAACTAAGGATGCCAGGGGCGCCTGGGTGGCTCAGTCGTTTGAGCGTCTGCCTTCGACTCAGGCCATGATCCCAGGGTCCTGGGATGGATGCAGCCCCACATCGGGCTCTCTGCTCCACAGGGAGCCTGCTTCTCCCTCTCCCTCTGTCTGCCTCTCTCTCTCTCTCTCTCTCTCTGTGTCAAATAAGTAAGTAAAATCTTAAAAAAAATAAATAAATAAGCATGCCAGAAGACAATGAGGAAACATCTGTAAAATACTGAAAGTTAAAGAAAAAACAAAAAAGCTAACTTAGCATTCTATATCTGGTGAATATAACTTTCATGAACAAAGGTGATAAAACAGCAATTACAACAGAAATAAAAAAATGAAATAGTCATACAGCTAAAAAAAAAATAATTGATGAGAGAAATGAAAGAACATGTAAATGAATAAAGAATTACTCTAAGATGTATAGAATCAATGCAATCCCAATCAAATTCCAGTAGCTCCTTTTATGGAATTTGATAAGCCTACTCTAAAATTCACAAGGAAATGCAAAGAATGTAGAATAGCCAAAGCAGTTTGAAAAAGAAGAAAAGTAATGGATAATTTGCATTCCCTGATTATATTTACTATAGGGTTACAGAATTCAAGACAATGTGGTATTGGCATAAAGACAGAAATGGATGGAATAAATAGACAATCAAGATACACATCCATAAGTAAATAGCCAAGTGATTTTTTTATATAACAATGATTGAGATATAATTCACATGCCATACAATACACACAATTAAAGTGTACAATTCAATGGTATCTATTATATGCACACAATTGTGCAACACCACAATTTTAGACATTTTCATCACTAACAAAAGAAACACCATATTCATTACCAATCATTACCCATTCACCCTCAACCTCCCAAGTTCTAGGAAACAACTAATCTACTTCCTATTTACAGATTTGCCTATTCTGGACATTTCATATAAATGGAATCATATAGTATGTGACCTTTTGTAAATACCTTCTTGCTCTTAGCATAATATTTTCAAGTTTTATCCTTGTTTCAGTAAGTGTGTTAGTCTGGTTCTCTAGAAAAATAGAACCATTATGAGATATGTGAACCTAGATCTACATCTAGCTTTAGAGCTAGATGTATAAATGTCTATATATTGTTTTGTTTCTCTCTACATATTAAAAGACTCACTATAAGGAACTGACTTTCACAATAATGGAGGCTAAGATTTGTAGTCAGCAAACTGGAGACCCAAGAGAGTCAATGGTCTAGTTTCATCTGAGTCTGAGAGCCTAAGAAACAGAAAAACCAATATTATAAGTTCCAGTCCAAGTCCGAGGGCGGGAGAAGACTGATATCCCAATTCAAAAACAAGCAGAGAGAAATAATTTCTTCTTACTCAGCTTTTAATTCTATTCAAGCCTTCAGTGGATTAAATGAAGCCCACCCACATTCCGAAGGCAATATGCTTTACTCATCTACCAATTCAAATGCTAATTTTATCCAGAACAACTCTCATAGCCATACGTGGAAATAGTGTTTAACCAAATATCTGAGCATTTATTTGAAACAAAATTAACCATCACAAATCCAATCCTTGTCAACCTGTCACCTATACATATCTCCTTAAATCATATTTAATCTCCAAATAAAGACAATAACAAGGTCTTAATTCCTCCTAACATGATACAACTACCCTGCATACAACAGAAACACACTAACACCTTCCACAGAAGAGGAAAAGTCCTTGAGTGACGCTTACTCTTCTCTCTGAAATCTGTAACTCAAATACAATGATGTATAATAAACAATATTTAAATACTATGATATAAAGTAAGTATATTATGTTATAAAATAAGGGAATAAGAAGGGGAAGAAAACAATATATTTGCTATATACATAGGTAAACATATTCATAACAAAATATGGAGGAATATGGAATACTCATGACAAATACAGTTCTCATTTCTGTTACTGGTCACATGGTTATAGCTGGTATTTATAGCTAACTTTTTCAACTACCCATTCTGTATTCCCTTTGCCTTCAGTAAACCTTCACTGGTTTTGTTTGTTCATTTGTTTCATGATTCTTTACATGGTGAGGTGACCTAAACCTTCAATTCCTGAATGGATTAGACTGTTGCATTTTTCCATTGACCTTACTCACAGGCCATGGTAATACTGGAGACACTCTAAGGGGTCGCCTATATTCCAGAAATACTTTTCCTCACCTCCATTATGGAGTAGTACTCTAATTTCTCCTTGGTAGTCAGGATCAATCATCTCAACCACCACAGTGACTACCTTTTCATCTGTTTATTCAGTGGCATGTGGAGCCCAAAGTGGCTAAGCAGCAGTCTTACGCTCCAGTCCAATTGAATCATTGTTGTATATCCTGGTTGAAGCATTTCTCCCTTTGGAACTAAGACCTCTAGGCCAACAGAGCATAAGGTCATGAGAACAGGAAGCAAAGATTATCCTAGTAGGTAACTAGGGTTAAAAGTGAGGGATGCCACTCCCATTTTCAACCCCTGATTCCTAGACCCATGAATTCTGATTAGGGGAGAAATATCACCATGTACTGGATGCTGACTCAGAGCATATACAGCTTTCTAGAGAACCTTGTCCCAAACCTGAAAGGTTTTGCCACCTAGTTTGCACTGTAACTGAGTCTTCAAAAGGCCATTCCACTACCTTACAAAGCCAGCTGCTTCAGGATGGTGGAAACATGGTTAAGACCACAGAATTCCATGAGTATAAGTTCATTGCCATGCTTCTTTTGCTCTTAACTAAGTTCCTGGATCTAAGCAAGGTTGTGAGAAATAGCATGATAATAGATAAGCCATTCTGTAAGTCCACCAATGGTAGTTTTGTTAGAAGCATTGCTTACAAGGAAAGCAAATGCATATTCAGTATCTATTCCATTAAGGACAAAATGCTGCCTCTTCCATGACGGAAAGAGTCCAGTGTAATCCACCTGCCACCAGGAAGCTTGTTGATCACCCTTGGGGATACTGCCATATCAGGGGCTCAGTACTGGTCTCACAGGTCTCACCACTGGGGGGTGGCCATAGCTAGGCTGGCCTTGATGAGTAGAAGTCCATTTTGTTGAGCCTATGCATAACCTCCATCCTTGCCACCATGGCCACTTTGTTCATAAGTCCATTAGGCAATGACAGGGGTGCCTGAAGAAAGAGGCTGACTGGTATCCACCGAAGAAGTTATCCTATACATTTAATTATTAAAACCCTTCTCTGATGAGGTTAACCTCTGGTGAGCATTCACGTGGAACACAGATATCTTCATATTTTTTGCTCATTCAGAGAGATTTATCCCCATACCTCTTCCCCAAATTTCACTGTTGCCAGTTTTCCATTCATGTTTCTTCCAAGCCCCTGACCATCCAGCCAAATCATTGGCCACAACCCATGAATCAGATTATAATTGCATGTCTGGCCATTTCTCCTTCCAAGCAAAGTGAATAACCAGGATCACTACTCAAAGTTCTGCCCAATGGGAGGATTTCCCTTCACCAGGGATGTGCAGAGAGTACTGCAGTTCTGCACTTTAGGGTGGTGCCTGAATATCATGCAGAACTATATATAAACCAGGCTTGGTTTTTCTCTTCCTCTGTCAACTGATCATAGCTTTATTCCTTAAGAGACAAGAAAAAGAAGAGCAAACTAAAAGGTAGCAGAGGGAAGAAATAATAAAAAGTAGAGAAGAGATTAATGAAACAAATAACAGAAAACAATGGAAAGAATCACAAAACTAAAAGTCAGTTCTTTGAAAAGATCAACAAAATTGAGGCAGAAAAAGAGAGAAGACACAAGTAACTAAAATCAGAAATGAAAGTGGAGAGATTACTACCAACATCACAGAAACAAAAAAGGGTTACAAAAGAATACAAATAATTGTGTGCCAACAAATTAGGTAACTTACATGAAAGAGAAAATTTTCCAGAAACACACCCATTACCAATAACGACTCAAGAAAAAATTAAAAAAGTGAACAGACCTATAGTAAGTAAAGAGATTAAATCAGTAATCAAAAACCTCACTACAGGAGCACCTGAGTGGCTCAGTCTGTTAAGCATCCGACTCTTGATTTTGGCACAGGTCATGATCTCAGGGTTATGAGATCGAGTTCTGTGTGGGGCTCTGTGCTGGGCGTGGAGCCTGCTTAAGAGTCTCTCTTTCCCTCTGCCCCTTCCCCAAGCCCCCAACCCTGCTCACGTTTCAATGCTTCTCTCTCTCTCAAAACCAAAACAAAAAACAAAACTCACTATAAAGAAAGGATGGCTTCTCTGGTAAATTCTACCAAACATCTGAAGAAGAATTAACACTGATTCTCCTCAAACTCTTCCACTCAGTGAAAGAGGATGGGAAAGTTCTTAACTCATTCTATAAGGCCAGCATTACACTGATACCAAAGCCAGACAAAGAAACCACCAGAAAAGAAAACTAAAGATCAATGACCTATGACTATCAATGTAGAAATCCTGAACAAAATATTAGCAATCTAAACCCAAAATCATACTGAAAGGATTATACACCATTACTAAGTGAAGTTTATCTCAGGAATGTAAGGGTAGTCCAACATGAAAAAATCAATTTAATACATTACATTAATGGAAGGAATGAAACACACCATATGATGATCTCAACTGAGGCAGAAAAAGCATGTGACAAAATCTAACACCATTTCATCATAACAAAAACACTCAGAAAACTAGGAATAGAATGAAAATTCCTCAACATGATAAATGATATTTATGAAAAACTACAGGTAACATCATACTTAATGGTGACGGACTGAAAGCTTTCCCCCATAAGATCAGGAACAAGGCAAGGATGCCTGCTTTCACCACTGCTTTTCAACAGTGTAGTGGAAGTTCTAGTCACAGCAATTAGGCAAGGGGGGAAAAAAAAGTATCTCAACTGGAAAGAAGAAGTGAAACTATCTCTATTCACAGATGACATGATCCTATATAGAGAAAATCCCAAAGAATACATTAAAAAAGAGAAAACATACTAATAAATGAATTCAGGAAAGTTGCAGGATACAAAATCAGCACACAAAAATCAAATGCTTCTATATGCCAACAATGAACAATCCAAAAAGGAAATTAAGAAGACAGATCAGCTGCAAAAATAAACTACTGGGACTACATGAAAATAAAAAGCTTCTGCACAGCAAAGGAAACCATCAATGAAAGAAAAAGGCAACCTACTGATTGGGAGAACATGTTTGCATATGATGTATCTAATAAGGGGTTAATATCCAAAATATATAAAAAACTTATACAACCAAAAAGCCCCAAATAATCCAATTTAAAAATGGGCAGAGGACCTGAACAGACAGTTTTACAAAGAAGACATACAGATGGCTAACAGACACATGAAAAGATTCTCAACATCACTAATCTTCAGGGAAATGCAAATCAAAACCACAATGAGCTATCACCTTACACCTGTCAGAAGGGCTAGACTCAAAAAGATAAAAAATAACAAGTGTTGGCAAGGATGTGGAGAAAAAGGAATCCTCAGGCACCGTTGGTGGGAATGCAAATTGGTACAGCCACTGTCGAAAACAGTATGGTGGTTCCTCAAACAATTAAAAATAGAAAAACCCTATGATTCAATAATTTTACTACTGGGTATCCCCCCCAAAAAAGCCCCACCAAAAACACTGATTTGAAAAGATATATGCGTTCTTATGTTTACTGCAACATTACTAACAAGAGCGAAGATATGGAATCAGCCGAAGTGTCTATCGATAAATGAATAAAGATGTGATGTATATATGTACAATGGAATATAACTCAACCATAAAAAAATATGAGATCTTGCCATTTGTGACAACATGGATGAACCTAGAGGGTATTATCCCAAGTGAAATAAGTCAAAGAAAGACAAATACCATATGATTTCACTTATATATGGAATCTAAAAGACAAAACAAATGAACAAACAAAAGCAGAAATAGACCCATAAATACAGAGAACAAAGTGATGGCTGCCAGAGGGGAGGGTGGTGGGGAATGGGCAAAACAGGTGAAGCGAGTGGGAGATACAGGCTTCCAGTTATGGAATGAATAAATCATAGGAACAAAAGTTACATCACAGGGAACATAGTCAAAGGAATTGTAATAATGTTGCATGACAGATGGTAGCTATACTTTTGGTGAGCAGAGCATAATGCACTGAGTTGCTGAATCACTGTTGTATACCTGAAACTAATGTAACATTGTGTATCAACTATACTTAAATAAAATAAGGAGGAGGGAGGTCCAGGGTGAGAAGGAAGAGGAGGAGGAGAAAACAGATCAGTTGTTGCATAGAGGGATTGGGGGGGTGGTTAATCGCAAATGGATTTGAGAAATATTCTGGGATGATGAAAATGTCCTATATCATGATTATGGCGGTAGTTATAAGAGTGTGCATTTGATAAAACTCAAAGACCCGTACATTTAAAGATTGATGAATTTTATTGTATGTAATTATACATCAAAAAGCCAATAAAAATAGATTTAAAAACAAAATGTATATTTAAGACCCTCTTTTTAAAATATTTGAATGTAGGGCACCTGGATGGCTCAGTCGGTTAAGCATCTGCCTTCGGCTCAGGTCATGATCCCAGGGTCCTGGGATTGAGTCCCTGCATCGGCTCCCTGCTCAGAGGGGAGTCTGCTTCGCCCTCTCCCTCTGCCCCATCCCCCGGCTTGTGAGCTCTCTCACGCGCACGCTCTCTCTCTCTCTTTCTCTCAAATAAATAAAATCTTTTAAAAAAATTTGAATGCATAGAGAAATGTATGGAATGTTGGACAGCAAAGTATAATACCTATGAGGTGGGTGATGAGTGACTTTTACTTTTTTAAATGCCTCTTTTTACTTTAAATCGTTTACAATATAGATCCATTAGTTTTATAATCAGGAAAAAACTATTTAAAAAATATGTAAGAGCATGATGCACTTTAGATTTATTTCCCTTTAAGAGTTAACATTTTAAAGTATTGGCACTTACCATGTGAAACAGATCAACTTTTGACTATGACAAATAAAGGGAGGTGTTACAATATGCTGAGCTGACATCAAGTACTTAATGCCCATTTTCACATTATATCTCATAAAAGTCTGTGTACTAGAACTCCATTTTATATGAATACAACTGAAAAGACTCCAGAAACCTAGATCATAACTAAACATTCAAAGGCTATTTTCCAATAAAATTGTCCGGGTATGTTTAAGTAGAAATTTGGAAAGCTGTTTGGTTACCACAGGACCATCTAGATGTTAAATCAAATCAAACAGTAACAAGATAGTTTTAATAAAACCAGTAAACAAACTTCAACTGATGGAAACATGGAGAAGCAAGAGTTGGCATGGGTGTTAGTGATCAAACCCCATGTTGTCCTTGATCTCATAAAGAAAGACCTCCTGGCAGAAAAGGAAAAGACATCCTGAGACGTATTCTCGAAAACAGACTAAATGTTAGGGATCAACACAGATGACAGTAGAAAGGACAGAGTTACAAAACTACACTAGCTCATACAGATTTGGCATCAAATCCTGAAATTCTAGCATTCATAGTCTAGTTTTGGCACAGTAATAGGAAGCACATCTAAGAGATTAGGTAAAAATACAAGGAACAGTTTACCCCAAGCACAGATACCGGCTAAAGGATGAACAAAGGTAGAATCAAGAAGCTCACAGATAAATTTATTATAGAGTATTGACCCATAATGAATGGTTAAAGCAAATGCATTCTAATTCTACCATACTGGACAATGATGGTCTTTGGAAAACTTTCCTAACTATTGAGGTAAACCAAAGCTAAAATGGCTTCCATGTATAGAATGTTTACCATATAACAAGAATTTTGTATATATTATCTTTAATCTACATTAAATACCCACGTCTACCTATGAGTTTGTGATGGCTGAAACAATTGGAACTCTTTACAGTAACTAAGTATTAGAGCAAGGCTTAAATCTCAAGTGTGTTTCAGTAAAAACCCCAGGTTCTTTCCAGTCCGATGCTTCTTACACTAAGCTGAGAAAACTAAGTCTGACTCTAGGGAGAAGAAAGTAGAACACAGACAGTACCTGCTCTGACCTTTGCATGTATCACATAAAACATACTGACTCCAATTTGTTCTTTAGAAAAACCCAGTCTTCCTTTTCATGTAGAAACATTCACGATTAAGTTCACATTCAACAAAGATTCTCCCTACATAAATTTACAATGTGCGGTTTCTCCTACGTCCCAGGTCAAGTGAAAGATAAACATGGGTCTTAATTATTCTAAGCTCATTATCTTTCAATTATACCAACCAATAAGGAAAAGAATTATTTCATCTAGCTCATTATTCATCTATCTATGAAACAGGAATAAGGGTATCTGCCGCCACAGGGCAGTAAGAATTCAGTTACAGAACTTTTTTAAAGTGCTTAGCATGAGACTGGCATGTGATAGGTACTCAGGTTATGGTAGCTATTATTAATGTCACTTTTAGCCCTCGGAGGGGCCAGCAACGTGACAGTCCTTTAAAGAGTCAATATTGAAGAAACCACCAAAGTAACAATCAGACGAACCTGGCACAGTGGACCTGAGGCTCCTGCTATTCCTACACCCGTGATGTCATATTTCATCTCTCAGAGTTACATCACTAGGTGTTAGCTTCAACACAGTACTTTCTGAATCCAACTTTCAAGCCCTCCTTCCTTTCCTTCTGCCTTTCTTAGCTTGAACTGTACCTCCCCAAATGGGTTATACCACTTCACTTATGAGAAAGGAAAGTGTCAAATAATTCATGCATGAATTGATCATTTTAATTAATTTTTTCATGTGTGTTTGCAAAGGCGAAGATGAGGATGTAGAGACACTCCTGCCTTCACTGACCCTGTTTGCTCAGAACATAAGCACAGTCAATAACAATTTGGGACACTTCTGAAGGTGTGTGTGTGTGTGTGTGTGTGTGTGTGTGTGTGTGTGTGTGTGTGTGTGTGTGTAGGGGGGAGAGAGAGAGAGAGAGAGAGAGAGAGCGCCAGAATTGCCTTGTTACCCTGAACATAGTTCTTCAAACCCAATGTGTGATACATTAGACCTTTTACTTTGAGTTTTTACTGGCAATGGTACTAGAACAACCTTCTGAATAGCAACTACTGCTGAATTTTAAAATCTTCCTGGACCTGCCCTGAGCCAAATTTTAAAGGTACATCGAGTTTGGCTCATTCAATATTCAGAAACCTTATCTTTCTTACTATAAATTAATTTTACCACTACCAAACAGCATATGCAAGAACTACCCTAAGGAGGTAAAATTTATGCCACTCTATACTATTAAGAAAAAAGAAAGGACACAGAAAAGTCAAGTTCTAAACGAAGACTGAACCTCAGCCAAGTTTGATTTCATTTCATCCCCCTTTTCTCTTTTTTTTTAATTTTTTTATTGTTATGTTAATCACCATATATTACATAATTTGTTTTGGTGTAGTGTTCCATGATTCATTGTTTGTTCATAACACCCAGTGCTCCATGCAGAATGTGCCCTCTCATCCCCCTTTTCTCTTGAGAGACTCTGTTGCTAAGTGGAATGAACTATATAATTTTTAAAGGTTTTTAAAGCAACATCCTCAATAAATCAGTTGAATATGCTTAAATAATATCTCACAGAAGAAAAGTCCTTAGTTATTTTAATCAAGTTTTCTACTAGACTTATCTATCCTGGTCCCGTTGGTTCTGCAAAGTACCTGCAGATTTTAGTCTCCACAAACACATACCCTCTTGATTTACCACTGAGATTTCAGCAGAGGAGTGTTTCACAGACAAGAATTTCTTCAGTCTCATCAACTGGCACACAGGAAGTGCACATTCCAAGGAAGAAGGCGATATTTATTTTTTCAGACCCTATTCCAGCCAACTACCATAAACTTGGTTATTCTGAAGGCTCCTTGTTTCACTTTTATTTGGAGTCTGCCAACAGGTGACTGGATACTAGAGCACATTTGTCTACTCCTTGGGGATCCTTCTAATGGGACTAAAACTTGGAACCAGGATTCCAAGTGGAAAACTGTCAGTCCAGAATCAGCAGCCCCTTCAAGTGCCTCTTCCCACATTCACACCAGGAGGTGGTGTTCCAAGGTGGTCTCAGCATTGCATTGGCCAGTTTATTATTGGATCAGCAGGAAGCTTATTAAAAGGAAAGAAAACTCAATGAGCATCAGGTATTCCGCATTGGGCAAACTTAAGTTGTAATGCGATGTCACCTAAGGTCATTTGATCCTTTGAGATTTAAATGAAATTGGCTTGAGCCCCTATTCCACATCCTGCGGGATATGCCTAGCTTTCTCCAAGATTTCTACAAAATACCATTCTCATGTTCTCATGGTCACATCTAGCTTCAAATTCTTTTTCTTGCCAGACTCTTGATCTCAGTTCATTTTGCTTGTATCTCATCTCCTATCGGCATTTTCTTCCCTCTGCTCCAGACACGGAACTCAGCTGTTTTTCTTTTCTCCCCCTCAAAAAAACATGGCATTTCTAAGGTACGTAGATTTTCATGAAGGTTCTGGATGTGAGGGAGGTTACCACACATATAATTAAAAATAATAATGGATATTGATCATCCTTTTTAACCTGAAGTACAGTTGACATACTACATTTTATTAGTTTCAGGTATACAACATAGTGTTTCTACAATTATATACATTAGGAAATGCTCACCATGATAAGTATAGCCATCATCTGTCACCACACAAAGTTACTATAATATTATTGACTAAATTCCTTATGTTGCATTTTTCATCCCCATGATTTATTTATTTGGTAACTGGAAGTTTGTCCCTCTTAATCCCCTTCACCTATTTCGCCCTCCCCTTTGGCCACCACCAGTTTTTTCTCTATAGCTATGAGTTCTTTTCCCTTTTGTTGTTGTCATTGTTGTTGCTTGTTCTTATAAGTCTCTTGGACTTCCTGAACTTCGGAATCTTTCACTGGTCACATTTCTTCATTGGCTCTTTTCCGATCTTTAACTCTTCTCCATCACCTCTGTTGTCTTCTATCTTTATACTTGTGTTTATTCTTATGCAAGTTTATTTTGTCTTAGTTCATTCATTCATTTTCTGTAGCAGAAAACACCCTTAGATTGGGTGGCTTAAACAATATTTGTCACAATTCTGGAGGCCAGTAAGATCAAGGTGTCAGCAGATCTGGTATCTGATGAGAATCCACTTTCTGTGTCATAGATGGCCATTCCCTCACTATGTCCTCACATGGTGTTAGGGGAAAGGGAGCTCTCTGACCTCTCTTTTATAAGGGCACTACTAATCTCTTTCATGAGGGCTACACGCTCATGACCTGATCACCTCCCAAAGTCCCTACCTCCTAATAATATCCATTAAGGGCTGACTTTGGGAAGGACACAAACATTTTACTCTCTGAACACATCATATTCCCATGTCTTCACTTTCCACAGGATAGTTACTTTCCTGAAGAAATAGTCATTTACTTCGGTTAAGGCCATTTGTTACAACTATTAAAATACCTTAATTCAATTTTTAAAATTCTACTACATAACAATAAAAAGAACAAAAATACCCCTTGCAATATTCAGCTGTGGGGTCCTTCATACCAAAACTGTTTCTCTTACGGTTGCATCATCTTCCAGCAATGCCAACCCCTCAATTTCCTTCAAATTCTGTAAACCAGAAATACTAGTGTCCTACAAGCATGTTCTTGGTTGGTTTTGTTTTGACCAGCCCCAAAGTTTATCTGTTTTTCATCTGAACAGTTGTACAAAAGGCACACCATTCTTTGCCACTGCTCAGGCGATTCCTCATAGTCACACAGCTGACATGGTTCCACCATTTATCTACAGTGATTTGAGCATCTGATGCATGATCCCTGAAATTTCTTTTTTCTTTTCTTTCTTTTTTTTTTTGAAATTTCTTTTTTCAACCATAAATCTCTGGATTCTGGGTTGTGATAATCTACCCATATCTCTGGACATATATCTGGATTCAGTCTTACGACAATCTACCTAATAAGAGCTATGAAATTAATGCTTTCTGGGTCAGCCAAGAGCATCTCTTATTCACCCAAAGCTGTCCCAATTTTACATGGCTGAGGGGGCTAACTTTACCCCATAACATCTTCCCTCACTCCATTATCTAGCCCAGGTTTGGACTATACTCTTATTTGCCAGCCAGGTCCCTTTAGTTTGTCTCATTTTACCTTTATCTTCCTTTTAAATAGATGTCACAAATCCAAATGCCTGCAGAGGCCAAGTGGGTGACAAAAAGGAGGGAAACTGGGCAAGTGGAGACATTAGCCAGAGGGAAGAACTGCCATCTGGAAGGACTTCCACGGCTCAGCTCCAACTGACTGCTGCACTAGGAGGTGCTGGGCCCCAGGGATGCCAGAGCGTCGTCCATCCCTGCAATGTTTTATTCAGTCTGACTTGAAATCACCATTTTCTTGTTTGAAAATGAGTATTTTTAAAAACTTATCAGCAAAACAAAATGCGTTTCTGGGCCTAATGTTGCCCAAAGACAGCCAACTTGAGACCGCTGGCTCAGACTCAGAAATCGTGAGTCCTGAGAGCATGTTTCCTAACAGTACGGACGGTGCCCGCTGCCCCATCTTAATAATCTTGTCATCTTCAGCTTCACCTAATAGTGCTAGCCACACTGGATTCTGGTCCTCCCTGCCATGCCCTCTCGGATTGGTCCATACCTGCTCAAAGTAGCTCCAGTCTTTCAGGACTGGTTCCTAATTTGCTTCTTTTATTAAACCCCTGGTTTTCGCTTTAAGAGGGACTTTCCATACTATGTAGATCTGATTTTTCCCTGAGGCAGTCATTTGCTTCCCTCTGAGTTTTGCCCCCTGTCATCTGTTCTGTATCTTTGGGCCTCAGTTATTGTTGCTATCATTCCTAATACAGGCACAACTAAAATACTCCTTCCTCCTGGTCCCAGTTTTAAAAGAAATTACAGGAAATGTTTCTGGTTTTGGATATCTCCTTAGTTTTTCCTTTGTGATCTAACCTTTCCACAAAATAAAATTCACTCCTCCCATAACAATACATGTTTCTTCCTTCATTTTTCAAAATTCTTTCTCCTACTAATACTTTTCTTACTGTATGACACAAATCAATTTTCAAATTGGTTTTCTTCCATCCAAAATAATAATAAAATATCTGATTCCTAACATAATAAAATTTAAAAAATAAAATTAAAAAAATAATAAAATATCTGATTCCTGGAGATAGTCCTATGGTTCAATACTTTTTTAAAAATTCCCTTTAACGTCACGGCTTATAATAATCACAAAGGTGTTTCTATACCTCAAGCCAAGGTGATGACATAGCCTCTGTTATAAGGGCCTTGGGGTCCTTATCCTTCCTTCACCCTTATGAGGGCCTTCCTACAAATCCACAAACAGAACCAGGGCACGCGATTAAATAAGCCAAGGAGAATTAGAAACCCACAGTATTTAGAAGAGGTAACTTCAGGAATCTGCAGATGAGACAATGAAGCCAGCAGTTATCCTTCAATCATGTTTTCCTTGATGTGAGATGAAGTTTAAAAATAAGACACACAGGAACAGAATTAGGAACACCTGATTTATCATTACCAATTAATGACAGGACAAACGTTCGTAGAGCAAAAAGCCAAGCACACCTGCTCTGTATGCCCTCTGGAGTTCAGCTGAGTTTTGTAGCTCAGATCTCATCATCTAATTCCAGAATCAATGCTTAAAATGCAGTTACGACCATAATGTCAGTTCCTGCAACACACAAGTCAAGGATGGCTACGGTGGCTTCTCCAGGATCTGCCTCTCTCAGGTTGTACTTCTGCCCCGTCACTTTGAATTTCTGCCCTAGGGATCTTCCTGTGCCATATATAATATATTGGAGGTTTGGTCAAATCTAAGACTTCTGTCTGTGTTTATCTGACGGAAAAACTTAGGTGCCATGATGACTAGCCCAAATAAGATTTAAAAATTAGATTTATTCAGGGCTTTCTGAAACAGAATAGATCAGAGTAGCAGGACTGGCCTGATTTTTACCTCCTCCTTCATTTGCAAGAAGAGAAACTGGAGGACAGGGCACTCCACGCCAAAAGAAGCAAGCTCCCTAGCCTGCTGATGCTCGCAGAGCAGCCAGGGCAAGAAAGAGCGAGGACAGGGACCAGCTCACATACCATTTTTTTAACTGCCTACGGCTCTTAGTACACCAGTAAGAATGTCATACAAACAGAACAATAATTTTTAAGCTACGTTGAGAAAGGGCAAGATCATAATGCTTATAAACTCTATATTGCATCTTCCAGAAATTTAGCCTCCCCAGCTTCTAATGCACTCTCATATCAGGGCCATGAGGCAGAGAGATATTATTTACTTTTACCCATCATCCCTTCCGGAGACATGGAAAAGAACAAGTTCGTTACTATAGGTCCAAGAACTATACCCCTTCAAATTCAACTTGTTCTCTCAAAATCTGTACAGTTAATTGGATTCAAAATGAATTCACATAAAACCTATGCTATCCCTTTTTTCCACTTGACCATGATCTCTTTTATGTCATGCAGAAATCATATCTCTGACATTATGCAAGGGAGAAGTTATAAAGATCACAGGGATTTTCTCATACAGAAAACAAGCACCATTTACACTTGGACACCACAACAGAACACACACATCTTTACTAGCAATAGGATGGAAGTGTGTTAGGAATCTTCAGAGTTGAAATCCAAACCTGGCATAAAGCTTTAAATTGGCCTCTTATTCCAACATAAACCTCTGGCTCTCAGAGAGACCTTCTTTCCTCCCAATATCAATTCTTATAGTCCCACAATCAACCTAGAAATTGCAGGGGTATCAAAGCAAGAAGATGCTTTTATGGTGACAAAAATAAGCAGAAAGTAGACAATTTTTTCCTTATTCATTTTTTGAGGGTTGGAGGCACTTCACTCTTGGCTCCAAGAGTCTGTAAAAAACTAATACCTTGATTATATTGAAAACAGTTGTGTGACTTTGAGCGGGGGCACTCTTCTTCCATGTGTGTTGGTGGTCTCTCTCTTATCTCTAAAATGATACCTTTAGACTAAGTAATATCTAAGAGATGCTTCTGATCAACATTCAGGAGATAATAGCTACCAATCAGTTCTGTGAGAGCACCAAGGAAAAACTCTTCCAGATAGGTTCATCAAGGAAGGCTTCATACAAGAAAACAGCATTGCCGGTACACGACAGAGAATAAGACGACTTTAAACAGTGGAAAAACATTCCAGACATAGGGACAAGATCAGTAAAAGTTGGAGAAAGGAAATACATTGTACTTTCCTAGAGCTGCAAAGAATCCTGTATGCCTGAATGCAACAAAACAACTTTTCCATAGCCCATTCTCTTTTACAAAATAAATATATATATAAAAAAATCAAAAGCATGTAAGCATCAATTTATATTTTTGTTATAACTTTAACTATAATTCATATACCATTCAATTCACCCATTTAAAATACTTACGGGGGGGCGGAGCAAGATGGCGGAGGAGTAGGAGACCTGGATGTCATCTGGTCTCAGGAATTCAGCTTGATAGGGATCAAACCATTCTGAACACTTACAAACTCAACAAGAGATCAAAGAAAAGAATAGCAACAACTCTCTGAACAGAAAAGCGACCACGTTCTAGATGGTAGGACATAGGGAGAAGGGAATCCGAGGCGATGTTCGGGAGGACAGACAGCAGGGGTGGGGGCCTCCCACAGCCGCTTCTGGCCAAATGACAGAGCCGCCGAGCACAAAACTGGAAATTCTAGAAGTCGGCTCCACCAAGGGATGTCGCTCCACTGGCTAAACGGGGGGTGGAACCCTCGCAGGACAGTGTGGTCTCAGGACCCTCAGGGTCACAGAAAGACCGGGGAAGCCTGAGTGCGGCAGAGCTCCCAGGTATCGGAGCGGGGAAGCCGGCTGCAGAGACGGAGCCGAGGCGCGGGCTCTGAGCTCGGGGTTGCCATAAACTGTGATCCGCGGCCCAGTCAGGCCACTGCTCCTCAAGCAGGGACCCAACAAGCGGCAGAGCCGGGGAGACTCCCCTTTCTCCCCTGGGAGGAGCAGTGCAGGAGAGCACCGCAGGGATCGGCTGGGTTTGGAGACTCCACACCAAGTCAGGTGCCAGAGATACAAACGCTCGGTCACAGGCCGGGTGAGCACAGAGTGCGGCCAGAGACCGGGAAGAGAGGAGTGACTGCTTTTCTCTGGGTGCGCACTGAGGAATGGAGCCCCGAGTTCTCGGCTCCTCCAGGGAGAGATTGGGAGTCCACCATTTTCACTCTCATCCTCCAAAGCTGAACCGAAAACTTGCAGGGAACCAAAGCTCCCAAGAGCAAACCTGAGCAGATGACTTAGCCCAGACCCGGCAAGGGCGGGGCAATTCCGCCTCCGGCAAAGACATTTGGGAACCACGGCAACAGGCCCCTCCCCCAGAAGATCAGCAAGAACAGCGAGCCAAGGCCAAGTTTACCGATCAAGGAGAACAACAGAACTCCAGAGCTAGGGGAATACTGCACATAGAATCGATGGCTTTTTTACCATGATTCTTTAGTCTTTCAGAGTTAATTTTTAACTTTTTCTTTTATTTTTATTTTTTCCTTTTTCAACCAACATCTTCTCAATCCCTTTTTTAAAAAACATTTTTATTTTTCATTTTTAGAGTCATATTCTATCCCATCAGAGGAGTTACACTTATTTTTGGCGCATATATATATAAGTTGTTCTCTCTTTAAAATTCTGAAATACAGATACTTCTAACAGATCGAAATATACCCTAAATCTCTAGTGTATGGCTTTGTTCTAATCTCCCGCCTGATCACATTCTCTCCCCTTTTTTTTTTAAATCCTCTTCGTTCTTTTTTCAAACAACTTCTTATCTTATCAATTCCTTATACAAAATTTTTTAAAATTTTCATCTTTACAATCATATTCCATCCCTTCATCGTATCAACCCTTATTTTTGTACATATGTAAGTTTCTCTTTCTTTCAAATTTTGGGAGGCACTTTATCTAACAGACCAAAATACACCCAAAATCTAGTGTGTGGCACTGATCTATGCACCAGCCTGATCATATTTGATCATATTCTGTTTTTTTGCTTTGTTCTGTTTTTGTTTTTATCTTTTTCTTTTCTTTTCCTTTTTTCTTTCCTTCCCTTTCTTTTCCCCTGGTTTCAGGTCTTCTCTGATTTGTTTACAGTATATTTTCTGGGGACGTTGTTACCCTGTTACCATTTTGTTCTCTCATTCATCTATTCTCCTGTGGACAAAATGACAAGTTGGAAAAAATCACCTGAACAAAAAGAACAAGAGGTAGTACCAACTGCCAGGGACCTATTCAATACGGACATTAGTAAGATGTCGGACTTAGAGTTCAGAATCATGACTTTAAGGATACTACTTGAGAAAAGCAGACAAGTTATTAGAGAAACACTTTCTGGAGAAATAAAAGAACTAAAATCTAACCAAGTCGAAATCAAAGGCTATTAATGAGGTGCAATCAAAAATGGGGGCGATAACTGCCAGGATAAATGAGGCAGAAGAGAGAATCAGCGATACAGAAGACCAAATGATGGAAAATAAAGAAGCTGGGAAAAAGAGAAAAAACAACTACTGGAACACGAGGGCAGAATTCGAGAGATAAGCGATACCATAAGATGAAACAACATTAGAATAATTGGGATCCCAAAAGAAGAAGAAAGAGAGAGGGAGGCAGAAGGTATATTGGAGCAAATTATAGCAGAGAACTTCCCTAATGTGGGGAAGGAAATGCATCAAAATCCACGAGGCACAGAGAACCCCTCTCAAAATCAATAAAAATAGGTCAACATCCCGACATCTAATAGTAAAACTTATGAGTCTCAAAGACAAAGAGAAAATCCTGAGAGTAGCTTGGGAGAAGAGATATGTAACCTACACTGGTAGAAACATTAGATTAGCAAGAGACCTATCCACAGAGACCTGGCAGGCCAGCAAGGACTGGCATAATATATTCAGAGCACAAAAAGAAAAAAATATGCAGCCAAGAATAATATATCCAGCTAGGCTGTCATTGAAAATAGAAGGAGAGATAAAAAGCTTCCAGGACAAACAAAAACTAAAGGAATTTGCAAACACAAAACCAGCCCTACAGGAAATATTGAAACAGGTCCTCTAAGCAAAGAGAGAGCCTAAAAGCAACTAGACAGAAAGGAACACAAACAATAAACATTAACAGTCACCTTACAGGCAATACAATGGCACTAAATTCATACCTTTCAATAGTTACCCTGAACGTAAATGGGCTCAATACCCCAATCAAAAGACACAGGGTATGAGACTGGATTAAAAAACAAGACCCATCGATATGCCATCTGCAAGAGATTAATTTTAGAGCCGAAGGCATTCCCAGATTGAAAGTGAGGGGGTGGAAAACCATTTACCATGCTAATGGACACCAAAAGAAAGCTGGGGTGGCCATCCTTATATCAGACAAATTAGATTTTAAACCAAAGACTGTAATAAGAGATGAGGAAGGACACTATATCCTACTTAAAGGGTCACTCCAACAAGAAGACTAACAATTGTAAATATATGCCCCTAACATGGGAGTAGCCAATTATATAAGGCAATTAATAACAAAAGCAAAGAAACACATCAACAACAATACAGTAATAGTGGGGGACGTTAACACCCCCCTGACTGAAATGGACAGATCATCTAAGCAAAAGATCAACAGGAAATAAAGACTTTAAATGACACACTGGACCAAATGGACTTCACAGACATATTCAGAACATTCCATCCCAAAGCAACAGAATACACATTCTTCTCTAGTGCCCATGGAACATTCTCCAGGATAGATCACGTCCTAGGTCACAAATCAGGTCTCAACCGGTACCAAAAGATTAGGATCATTCCCTGCATATTTTCAGACCACAATGCTTTGAAACTAGAACTCAATCACAAGAGGAAAGTCAAATACATGGAGGCTAAAGAGCATCCTACAAATGAATGAATGGGTCAACCAGGAAATTAGAGAAGAATTAAAAAAATTCATACAAACCAATGAAAATGAAAACACAACTATTCAAAATCTTTGGGATACAGCAAAGGCAGTCCTGAGAGGAAAGTATATAGCAATACAAGCCTTTCTCAAGAAACAAGAAAGGTCTCAAATACACAACCTAACCCTACACCTAAAGGAGCTGGAGAAAGAACAGCAAATAAAGCCTAAACCCAGCGGGAGAAGAGAATAATAAGGATCAGAGCAGAAATCAATGAAATAGAAACCAAAAGAACAGTGGAACAGATAAACGAAACTAGGAACTGATTCTCTGAAAGAATTAACAAGACTGATGAACCCCTGGCCAGACTTCTCAAAAAGAAAAGAGAAATGACCCAAATCAACAAAATCATGAATGAAAGAGGAGAGATCACAACCAACACCAAAGAAATACAAACAATTATAAGAACATATTATGAGCAACTCTATGCCAGCAAATTTGATAACCTGGAAGAAATGGATGCATTCCTAGAGATGTATCAACTACCAAAATTGAACCAGGAAGAAATAGAAAACCTGAACAGACCTATAACCACTAAGGAAACTGAAGCAGTCATCAAAAGTCTCCCAACAAACAAAAGCCCAGGGCCAGATGGCTTCCCAGGGGAATTCTATCAGACATTTAAAGAAGAATTAATACTTATTCTTCTGAAACTGTTCCAAAAAATAGAAATGGAAGGAAAACTTCCAAACTCGTTTTATGAGGCCACAATTACCTTGACCCCCAAACCAGACAAAGACCCCATCTAAAAGGAGAATTACAGATCAATATCCTTGATGAACATGGATGCAAAAATTCTCACCAAAAGACTAGCCAATAGGATCCAACAGTACATTAAAAGGATTATTCACCATGACCAAGTGGGATTTATCCCTGGGCTGCAAGGTTGGTTCAACATCCGCAAATCAATCAACGTGATAAAATACATTAACCAAAGAAAGAACAAGAGTCATATATTCCTCTCAACAGATGCAGAAAAAGTATTTGACAAAGTACAGCATCCTTTCTTGATCAAAACTCTTCAGAGTATAGGAATAGAGGGTACATACCTAATATCATAAAAGCCATCTATGAAAAACCCACAGCCGGTATCATTCTCAATGGGGAAAAACTGAGAGCTTTCCCCCTAAGGTCAAGAATGCGGCAGGGATGTCCACTATCACCACTGCTATTCAACATAGCATTAGAAATCCTAGCCACAGTAATCAGACAACAAAAAGAAATCAAAGGCATCCAAATCGGCAAAGAAGAAGTCAAACTCTCACTCTTTGCAGATGATATGATACTGTATGTGGAAAACCCAAAAGACTCCACCCAAAAACTGCTAGAATTCATATAGGAATTCAGTAAAGTGGCAGGATATAAAATCAATGCACAGAAATCAGTGGCATTCCTATACACCAACAACAAGACAGAAGAGAGAAATTAAGGAGTCGATCCCATTTACAATTGCACTCAAAACCATAAGATACCGAAGAATAAATCTACGCAAAGAGGCAAAGAATCTGTACTCGGAAAACTAAAGAATACTCATGAAAGAAACTGAGGAAGACACAAAGAAATGGAAAAATGTTCCATCCTCATGGATTGGAAGAAGAAATATTGTGAAGATGTCAATGGTACCTAGAGCAATCTACACGTTCAATGCAATCCCTATCAAAATACCATCCACTTTTTTCAAAGGAATGGAACAAATAATCCCAAAATTTGTATGGAACCAGAAAAGAATGTATAGCCAGAGGAATGTTGAAAAAGAAGCCAGAGGAATGTTGAAAAAGAAAAGCAAAGCTTGTGGCATCACAATTCCAGACTTTCAGCTCTATTACAAAGCTGTCATCTTCAAGACAGTATGGTACTGGCACAAAAACAGGCACATAGATCAGTGGAACAGGATAGAGAGCCAAGAAATGGCCCCTCAACTCTATGGTTAACTAATCTTTGACAAAGCAGGAAAGAATGTCCAGTGGAAAAAAGACAGTCTCTTCAACAAATGGTGTTGGGAAAATTGGACAGCCACATGCAGAAGAATGAAACTGGACCATTTCCTTACACCACACACAAAAATAGACTCCAAATGGTTGAAAGACCTCAATGTGAGACAGGAGTCCATCAAAATCCTAAAGGAGAACACAGGCAGCAACCTCTTCGACCTCGGCCGCAGCAACTTCTTCCTAGAAACATCGCCAAGGGCAAGGGGAGCAAGGGCAAAAATGAACTACTGGGACTTCATCAAGATAAAAAGCTTTTGTGCAGCAAAAGAAACAGTCAACACAACCAAAAGACAACCGACAGAATGGGAGAAGATATTTCCTAGTATCCAAAATCTATAAAGAACTTATCAAACTCAACACCCAAAGAACAAATAATCCAATCAAGAAATAGGCAGAAGACATGAACAGACATTTTTCCAAAGAAGACATCCAAATGGCCAACAGACACATGAAAAAGTGCTCAACGTCGCTCGGCATCAGGGAAATCCAAATCAAAACCTCAATGAGATACCACCTCACACCAGTCAGAATGGCTAAAATTAACAAGTCAGGAAACAACAGATGTTGGCAGGGATGTGGAGAAAGGGGAACCCTCCTACACCGTTTGTGGGAATGCAAGCTGGTGCAGCCCCTCTGGAAAACAGTATGGAGGTTCCTCAAACAGTTGAAAATAGAGCTACCATATGACCCAGCAATTTCACTACTGGGTATTTACCACAAAGATAAAAATGTAGGGATCCAAAGGGGTCCATGCACCCCAATGTTTATAGCAGCAATGTCCACAATAGCCAAACTGTGGAAAGAGCCAAGATGTCCATCGACAGATGAATGGATAAAGAAGATGTGGTATATATACACAATGGAATATTATACAGCCATCAAAAGGAATGAGATCTTGCCATTTGCAACGACGTGGATGGAACTGGAGGGTGTGATGCTGACTGAAATAAGTCAATCAGAGAAAGACATGTGTCATATGACCTCACTGATATGAGGAATTCTTAATCTCAGGAAACAAACTGAGGGTTGCCTGAGTGTGGGGGGAGGGTGGGAGGGATGTGGTTGCTGGGTGACAGGCACTGGGTAGGGTACGTGCTATGGTGAGCGCTGTGAATTGTGCAAGACTGTTGAATCACAGATCTGTACCTCTGAAACAAATAATGTAATATATTTTAAGAAAAAAAAAGAAGAAGATAGCAGGAGGGGAAGAATGAAGGGGGGGGAAATCGGAGGGGGAGACGAACCATGAGAGACGATGGACTCTGAAAAACTGAGGGTTCTAGAGCGGAGGGGGTTGGGAGAATGGGTTAGCCTGGTGATGGGTATTAAAGAGGGCACGCTCTGCGTGGAGCACCGGGTGTTATGCACAAACAATGAATCATGGAACACTACATCAAAAACTAATGATGTAATGTATGGTGATTACCATAACAATAAAATTTTAAAAAATAAAAAAGTACCCCCAAAAATTAAAAAATAAATAAAATACTTCAATCTTTTTTAGTATATTAACAGATATATTCAACCAATCAATTTTAGAATATTTTCAACAATTCACACCCTTTAGCTATCACCCCCAAATCCCATCATCCCCTTACCCAGTCCTGAGCAACTATTTTTTTTTTTTATTTATTTATTTGGAGAGAGAATGAGAGAGACAGAATGAGCAGAGGAGTGGCTGAGGCAGAGGGAGAAGCAGACTTCCCACTGAGCAGGGAGCCCGATGCGGGGCTCGATCCCAGGACCCTGAGATCATGACCCAAGCTGAAGGCAGACACTTAACCCACTGAGCTACCGAGGCGCCCGCAACTATTAATCTACTTTCTGACTTTATAGATTTGTGTATTCTGTACATTTCATGTAAGTGGAACCATAAGGCCTGGGTTCTACGTGGCTTCTTTCACATAGTATAATATTTTCAAAATTCACCTAGTTGTATCATATATCACTGCTTCATTCCTTCTAAGGTTATATAATATTGCATTGTATGGAAATACCACATTTTGTTTACTCATTCATCAGCTGATGGTCATTTTTGCTGTTTCCACCTTTTAACTATTATGAATAATGCTGTTAAAGAAATATTCATGTACAAGTTTTTACTCTCTAATATATAAAATCCTTTTAAAAAGGGGGTGGGGGAATGGGGAGTGTGCCTGGGTGGCTCAGTCGGTTAAGTGGCTTTCTTCAGCTCAGGTCATGATCTCAGGGTCCTGGGACCGAGCCCCGAATCAGGCTCCCTGCTCAGTGGGGAGGTCTGCCTCTCCCTCTGCCCCTCCCCTTGCTTGTGCATGTGCTCACTCTCTCTCCTGCAAATAAATAAAACCTTTTTTTAAAAAAAAAGAAATATTCATGTACAAGTCTTTATGTGGACATGTGTTTCCATTTCTCTTGGGTATATACCTATGGGTGGAATTTCTGGGTCATGTGGTAATTCTATTCTTAACTGTCAGACTATTTTCCAAAGTGTCTGCACCATTTTACAACCCCACCATCAGAGAATGAGAGCTCCAATTCCTCTACATCCTCACCCACACTTGTTATTATCTGTCTTGATTATAGCAATCCCAGTAAGTGTGAAATGCTGTTAAGAGTTCTTTATATATTCTAGGTACAAGTGCCTTATCAGATATAGGATTCGCTTCCAATCAGGAGGAAAAAGTCAGATTAATATTGCCACATTTAAAAGAACAGAAACAAGTCTTCCAGTACAAGATTATAAATATTGTATTATTTTCCTCAAAACACATCTGAGTTTCTATATAGTAATCATCAAATAGTTTAAACTCTACCTTTTTCTGAACTTTCATTAAAGACATCCCCAATGGGGGTGCCTGGGTGGCTCAGTTGGTTGAGTGTCTGCTTTAGGCTCGCGTCATGATCCCTGGGTCCTGGGATCGAGCCCCGCCCTGCTGCCATATGGAGGTCAGGATCCCTGCTCAGTGGGGAGCCTGCTTCTCCCTCTCCCTCTGCCCCTCCCCCTGGCTGTGCTGGCTTTCTCTCTCTCTAATGAATAAATAAAATCTTTTTAAAAAAAAGACATCCCCAATGTTGGCTGATAAGAACATAAATATGCAAAGACATGTATATAGGTGCCTCTACAGAGAGGAACTTCTGACTACCACAGCAAGACTACTGCAGCTTCTATAAATCATGTTTTACAAATTCACATACTAGAATTACATTTCAAAATAAGCCTTGGAAGACATCTGGCTACATGCTGTAATCATTAAAATGATGTTCTATGCTACAGAAAATGTGTTAGAGATACCCTCTACATGAAGTATGACTAGATAGTTTAAATCTCATATGACTGACCAATCAGTTGCTCCCAAAAAGTGAAAACCACAAATCCTGAAGACATGTAAACACTGGCTCATTATAACAAGCCATTTTCTTGTTAGGCTGTGGTCTCTGTTAGGTGCTGAATGGTAAAATGTAATTCACTGGTCACTTTGCTATGGACACCAAAAGATTTCATTTCTGAGAACACACTCAGGCAAGAAAAGGTGTTTTTTTAGATCACAGAACTCAGAAAACATAACTTTTTCTGTGTTCAAAGTTGAACAGAAGTGCCACACAGCCCCTGTGTACTTTATCTTCGGCTCTGACAATTCCAGCCCATGTCCACTCCCCTGTTACCTTAAAATTCCCCTTCCTGGAGGAATGGAGGCTGAGTGCATCTGAAATAGTTGAATTCTACTCCACTCAGCTCAGCCACAGGCCCTGCATGGAAAGACCTGGGAAACATTAGCTTGCTTCTGGTCTGGCCATAATGAAAATAAATGAGGGCTTCAATTTAAAGTCGTTACTAAAAATTTGTTCTTTCCTCCATTCTAATTCTGAGACCCACTTGCAGCTAATTAGAACGGTTCCCAGCGTGATCGCCCAGCACACTGCTAGTGTAAACACCAACCATCTGAGTTTCATTACAATAAAGAAATCAAATAAACAGTGGACCAGAAAACAGTAGTTTGGGCATGGCTCATTACAGCACAATGCAGTTAACATTCCTCACTCAGGAAGGGAAAGAAGGCATTGGGCAGTGAGGCTGATGCCCACCGCTTTCCATTCTTATTAACATTAGTGGGGCTAGGGATAATTTCTTACCATTAAATTTTTCTGGAGAAAGAAGAGGCAGTGTTTTGTTTTTTGGGTTTTTTTTTTTTTTTTAAATGAAAAGGAAAAAGAAGTTGTCTCTGAACCTTATTGTAAACAAAGAGAAAGGTAATTATTTGCTTTGGACTACTCACTGCTTCTCCAGTTCCTCATAGGATACGTTGTTTACAACTTAAATAAGGAAAAAGAAAAAAGAAAGGGGAATACAGTGTCCATAATCTGCTTAAGGTTTTTATTATTTATTCTAGGTATAAACAAATTTCTGTCAACATAGGCTGGGCATGACAATATGATTCCTAATATCTCCCCCCAAAATAATAATAAGTAAACATATAAATAAGTGAAAGAATCACTCATGTATTTTGATATTTTACTCATCTCATTCCCACCAACTAATATTTGGAAATATTCACATAAATAAATAATTATTTTCAGGGTTCATTTACATTATTTAGCATGACCTTGGAACTATTAAAGAGAAAAAAACAACAAATATTTCTGTCTCTAAAATTTAACCCTGCTTTTAAGTAACTGTAAAACTCCTAAGACATCCATTGAATTTGGTTCACAAACTCAACAAAGGTATGAATCCTTTGGTTATATCATATTCTGTGAAGAAATATGAACCAAGTCCAGCACCTCCCACCATATAACTTGTACATCTGTGACTATGGTACAGAACTCATACCTGGCCTCGGATCAGGCCACTGTTTCACTGCACATGATAGAAGTTAGTTAGCCCCTCATGATAATGCAGTTTCAATGAAGCTAGTGTAGAAACACCCTTTATTTCCTCTCTTAGAGAGACTAAGTTTAGGTGTGCAAGTATCACATGGCTGGTATTTACAATTTTTTTTTCGTTAAAATTGTTACAGACAGATTATGATACTTGTGGGAACGTATTCACTCAGAAGGTTCCAGATGCTTTGGGCTAAGATTAAAATACCTCTAAAATAGCCTCTTTATGTTCCCACTTGGACTACTCTAAAAAGCTGTTGCATAAAAGGACCCAAACCAAGATCCTAAACCGCATGAGTCAATAACTGAAGAAAAGTCACACACACACAAAAGCAAATAGTATTCAAGCGAATCATGTTAGGAAGAAAAGAGCTAAATCAATGGAACTAAGAGCTAAAATGCATGCTCTAACCTTGAGATTCATTTTAATCTGTGGAAGGAAACAATCACTCATCTCTCAGAAAAAAAAAAAAAGAATAAAGAAACAGGGAGGCATTTGTCTACAGCAGTTGCTTAGTAAGGAACTTCAAGAAAAAAAGTCTGCCTTCATATAACAATTTAAAGTATTGTTTTGGAATTAACTGTCTATCAATCATCTACATGGTGAAAGAAAATTAAAGCCATGCAGTTGCAGGATTATAATGTTCACTGGAGTTGAATGGCGAGCCTGCTACTCCTTTAGAAGTTCCCTTTGGGGGCGCCTGGGTGGCTCAGTTGGTTGGGTGTCTGCCTTCAGCTCGGGTCATGATCCCAGGGTTCTGGGATCCGGTCCGCATCGGGCTCCTTGCTCAGCCGGGAGCCTGCTTCTCCCTCTGCCTGCCACTCCCCCTGCTTGTGCTCATTCTCTCACAGATTAAAAAAAAAAAAAGAAATCTAGAAATTCCCTTTGCATACACATTCTCTCAAGACTGGAATAATGTTGAAAATAGTCTAAAAGTGTCATGAATACCAAAAGGATGACAACCACGATATCCTCTAATTTTACTTTGCATTAGATAGTATTTTTCTTTCAGAGCACTTTTATTACTAATTTTTCGTAACAGGAGGATATCGTCCAAATGTAGCTCACAGAGTTCTGCCAGAACATTAAACCAAGCAAATGGGAATGGACTGCTTAGCTTGCTTTGTCATGCCTCTTACCAACTGCCTACAGTGTGTGAGGCCTTTAAATATATTATTTTATGTCATCTTTGCAACCACGCTATCAGATCCACCATTCACACATGACGCCCTTGAGAAAACTGGGACATGGATTGGCTTGTGTAGTTTCTCAAAGCTGGGGAACTGGAGGAGGCAGGATTTGAAACCAGGTTTAGCTTTACTCTAAAATCCATGATCTTCCTTCTACCTTGAGTGTATTTACTTCATTTTTGTGTATAAATTATAAACTTTGCCATAAACCAGGTTTTAGAAATAAATACACGTAATGCATTGTAGAATATAAATACACTTAAAGCAAACTGTATAATGGGAAGAACATACAATTCTGAGGCACAGTGACCCTCATTAGAACATGCATTAAAGCACGCATATTCTCACAAACAAAACAGAAAAGCAGCCATACTTAATCTCAGATAACTAAACCGTTGAACTTTACAGGTAGAAATTCATTTTTTTAGGGGCACCTGGCTGGCAACGTTGGTAGAACATGCGACTCTTGATCTCAGGGTTGTGAGTTCGAGACCCATGTTAGTTAAGGCACAGGGATTACTTAAAAATAAAATCTTAAAAAAAAAGAAATTAATTTTTTAAATCTCAGATTGCTTTTCTTCTGCCACATGGTATGTTCATGGAATGTGGATCCCAGCAATGATAGGTTACACAGAAACTGAAATACTCTAAAGAAAGCATAACTCACATAAAACTTTTCTAGGTAAAACAAAGGGAATGAAGAACTGATTCCCAGGTTATTCTCTGTTTGGGATTATTCATATGGCTTTCAGAAAGTAACTGAGAAAAACTGAAAAGGAGATAACACATTATAATAAAATGTGCCTGGAAAGAAAAAGAAAGACTTTCTTTTTTAAATCTTTTTTCTGCCACAAAGCAGTTGCCTGAGCTTTGGTATGATAAAGCACTTATACCTTCTGCCATTTTACATCTGTAATATTAAGGGTTTGAGCTCAGATTTCCCTTCTATCTCTGATGTTCTATTAGGCTGTGAACCATAAAAAGAACCTCAATGTTGTCCATCATGGTTTTAATGTAGAAGCTATTCTTCCTCTAGCAGCAGGCAAATTCTTCTGTCTCTCCAAATCACAAATGTCCCCGAAACTCAGTTTAATTGTCCGAAGTCCACTCAAGTAAGGAAAGCAACAGCTGCCATCTTCTGATGGCTTACAATACCAAGTTTAGAAGACTGTGTGTGTATGCACACATGTGTTCGGGTGTGTGTGTGTGTGTGTGTGTGTGTGTCCAGGAAAGGTCATAAATTTGACCTCCGGGAAGCAGCAAAGGTTCCATCCACAGTGCCTGCTGTGACAGCATCTGGAAATTCCTCACTTGGGTCAGTGGGGAGACATTCTCTGTTTACTTTGCTTTGGTTTTATACCCATGTGGTATTGAGCATATCAATAATATATTTCAATCTCATCATGCAACCCTTTAATGATTTACTTTTCAAACCTCCCAGGCCCATCGAGCCACAGGAAAACCCATTCCTTTTGTTACAAACTGAAAGGATGACAGTCAAAACACAGACAGAGGAAAAAGCACTGGACAGAATCTTACATCGTTCCTCCTGCTCGCCCACAGTAGCCATAGCTGAGCTTTCAATGTCTGGAGAGAACATGGGGAAGGCTGCTAACTTCCTGTAGTAACTTTTTCTATAAGTGACATGTGTAGAAACACATGAACTTTTTACATGATTGGCAGTATTCACAGAAAAATTTTCTGCAAAACTGAATATGGTAATAATTAATTCTGGAGCTCCTTAGTGCATTACTGCCTAAAAAATTTATAGACATTTTCATATATTTCATATTCTCCTGTGTAGATCATGCCAAAAGTTCATTTAATTCCACTCCATTGTTAGAAATCATCTGAATTGATAAATGGAGTATGTTACTGACATTCGGTCCTGCTTACCACAACTTTGCAGGGAAAGCAGTCCTTCAACTGATCAGTCACTAAGACAATTCTCAGTGACTGATACTACTCATCCCTCCAAGTGCCCAAATCAAAACTTAGAGCATCATCTTTGTTTCATTCTCTCCATTCACCCTCTAGGTCTGGTCACTTTCCATGTCTGTCCGCGCTTTCACCTAGAATTTCCAAAATCAACTCAAGTCCCTCCCCCACAGAGCCATCATGGTCCCCAGGACACTATCTGTAACCTAGATATTCCCTATGCTCCTACACACTCTATTATATAGCTTTTTTTATCCACAACTGAAACAGAGCAATGATATTTAAATGCAATCTGATTGTGTCATGTACATGCTTGAGCCCTTCTTTGTTCACACAGCTGCTCAAGAAATACCAGATGATTTTAGTGGAATAGCTAGTATTCCTGCAAAGGTGGCTGTGTACAAACCAAAACATTAAAAATATCTTCATCTACATTTGAAATTAAATAGGGCAAGCAAAATGAAGCAAAGAAATTTCATATACATGATTTTATTTGCCATGGGACCCTTTTGGTGTAGGCTTAAATACTCTAATCTTGCACAGGAGAAAACTAAGGTACAGAGAGACTAAATTTCTCGCTTTCAAGAGTTACACAAGGAACAAATGTCAGGGCCAGAATGGCTGCCTAGTTCCAATATTTTTTACTCCATGCTCACCCCATATAGTAAAGGAGTTAATGCCCTCATCCATTCGTATGATAAACTTCCTCTCCACAGTGAGACTTACCTCCTCACTCCTCAGTACCTTCCTGCTCTCTAAATGTCTCCCGTGTTCAAAAAGGAAAAGGGGTTTGAAGCAGTCATCTTCTGCCTCCACGTGTCCATCTCCACTAAATCACCACCCATTCATCCCTCAAAACTCCACAATACAACTCCACCCCATCCGTCACATAAACGATTCCTACTAAAGTCACCAATGACTCCTGTGTCACAGAATCAGAGGATCCTTTTCAGTCGTCATCTGTCATAGTCTCAAGAGTAAAGTATACCTTCACTGCTTTCTTTATATAAAACATTATCTTACCCCAGAACTTCCTGATTTTCTCCTTCTTCCATTCTGATCTCCACTTCTTAATTTCCTTATGGGCTCATCCTCTTCACCACAGCTTTTAATTCCTGGGAATTTCAGTCTGTTATGTCCTCCTTTTGCACTCTCCCCATAAGAGATTTAATATACTATAGCACAATCCTAAGAATCTAATAATCATTCTTAACACATCCCTTTCCCTCCTATTGCTCCATACCGATTTCATTACATGGTTCTTGCAAGGATTTGACCTCCTAAACATCTTCATAATCCAGTGACTTATTCTGAGGTATATCAATTGTGGGGTATCTTGTTATTGTGGAGGATGAGAGCATTAAGAAGAATAACAGTTTTATATATTCCTTTGGCCCCTAGAGAGGAGAAAAGCTAGATCTGACCCAGAGCTATGGTGATCCTAGACCAGTGACTTTAAAACACTTCTCAACAGATTCCCCTTAATGAAGTTCCTCCTCCAACACATTACTGAACAACTATCATAAAGTTTCTTGAATGATCTCTTTATTTTCTAAGTTTGGCCAAGAAATAAAGTAACATAACTCTATGGACAGAAACCTAGAGAAAGTCAGTGAGGCTATTGTTAGGAAGATCCTGTACTAGAAACCTAGTCACAGGGGTGGAGCAAGATGGCGGAGGAGTAGGAGACCTGGATTTCATCTGGTCTCAGGAATTCAGCTGAATAAGGATCAAACCATTCTGAACACCTACGAACTCAACAGGAGATCGAAGATAAGAATAGCAACAACACTCTGAACAGAAAAGCGACCACTTTCTGGAAGGCAGGACGTGCGGAGAAGTGAATCCAAGGCAATATTCGGGAGGATAGACGGCGAGGGATGGGGCCTCCGTCGGCCACTTCTGGCAAGTGATAGAGCCGCGGAGCACAAAATCAGAACTTTGAAATTCAGCTCCTCTGAGGGACATCGCTCCAGAGACTAAGCGGGGGGTGGAACCCTCGCAGGACAGTGTGGTCTCAGGACCCTCAGGGTCACAGAAAGACCAGGGTGCCTGAGTGCAGCAGAGCACCCAGGTATCAGAGTGGGGAAAGCCCGCTGCAGAGACGGAGCCGAGGCGCCGGCTCTCAGCTCGGGGTTGCCAAAAACCGTGATCCACGGCACAGTCGGGCCACTGCTCCTCCACCAGGGACCCAAAAAGCAGCAGATCCGGGGACACTCCCCTTCCTCCCCCGGGAGGAGTGACGGGACAGCGTACCGCAGGGATCTACTGGGTTTGGAGACTCCACACCAAGTCGAGTGCCAGAGAGAGAAACGCTCCGTCACAGTCCGGGTGAGCATGGAGTGTGGCCGGAGACGGGGGAGACGGGAGTGACTGACTGCTTTTCTCTGGGGGCGCACTGAGGAGCGGGGCCACGAGTTCTCGGCTCCTCCGGGCAGAGATTGGGAGGCCACCATTTTCACTCTCGTCCTCCAAAGCTGTACTGAGAGCTTGCAGGGAACAAAAGCTCCCGAGAGCAAACCCGAGCAGATTGCTTAGCGCATAACGACAAGAGCGGGGCAATTCCGACTCTGGCAAAGACATTTGGGAACCATGGCAACAGGCCCCTCCCCCAGAATATCAGCACGAACAGCCAGCCAAGACCAAGTTTACCGATCAAGGAGAATGGAAGACCTCCAGCGCTAGGGGAATACTGCACATAAAATTCATGGCTTTTTTACCATGATTCAATAGTTTTTCAAAGTTAATTTTTTTTTATTTTTTTTAATTTTTCTTTTTCCCTTTTTCAACCAATATCTTATCAATCCCTTTTTAAAAAAAAAAAATTTATTTTTCCTTTTTAGATTCATATTCTATCCCTTCATAGTGGTTACCCTTATTTTTGGCATATATATAAAAGTTGTTCTCTCTTTAAAATTTTGAGATACAGCTACATCTAACAGATCAAAATATACCCTAAATCACTAGTGTATGGCTTTGTTCTAGTCTCCTGCCTGATCACATTCTCTCCCTTTTTTTTTCTTTTTTTAAAACTTCTTTCTTTTTTCAAACAACTTATCATCTTATCAATTCCTTTTATAAAATCTTTTATACTTTTTATCTTAACAGTCATCTTCCATCCGTTCAATGTAACAACCCTTATTTTGTACATATATAAGTCTTTCATTCCTTAAAATTTTAGGAGGCACTTTCTTCTAACAGACCAAAATACACCCAAAATCTAGTGTGTGGCACTGATATATGCACTAGCCTGATCATATTTGATCATATTCTGTTTTTTTTTTGTTTTGTTCTGTTTTTGTTTTTTATCTTTTTTTTTCTTTTTTTTCCTCATTCTTTTTTCTTTCTTTCCCTTTCTTTTCCCCTGGTTTCAGGGCTTTTCTGATTTGTTTAGAGTATATTTGCTGGGGACATTGTTAACCTGTTAGCATTTTGTTCTCTCATTCATCTATTCTCCTCTGGACAAAATGACAAGACGAAAAAAATCACCTCAGCAAAAAGAACAAGAGGTAGTACCGTGTGCCAGGGACCTTGAATACAGACATTAGTACGATGTCAGACCTAGAGTTCAGAATCATGATTTTAAAGATACTAGCTGGGCTTAAATAAAGCATGGAAGTTATTAGAGACACCCTTCCTGGAGAAATAAAAGAACTAAAATCTAACGAACTCGAAATCAAAAAGGTTATTAATGAGGTGCAATCAAAAATGGGGGCACTAACTGCTAGGATAAATGAGGCATAAGAGAGAATCAGCGATATAGAAGACCAAATGATGGAAAATAAAGAAGCTGAGAAAGAGAGAGAGAAACAACTACTGGATCACGAGGGCAGAATTTGAGAGATAAGCGATACCATAAGATGAAACAACGTTAGAATAATTGGGATCCCAGAAGAAGAAGAAAGAGACATAGGGGCAGAAGGTATACTGGAGCAAACTATAGCAGAGAACTTCCCTAATGTGGGAAAGGAAACAGGCATCAAAATCCAGGAGGCATAGAGAACCCCCTCTCAAAATCAATAAAATAGGTCAACACCCCGACATCTAATAGTAAAACTTACGAGTCTTTAGAGACAAAGAGAAAATCCTGAAAGCAGCTCGGGAGAAGAGAAATGTAACCTATAATGGTAGAAACATTAGATTGGCAACAGACCCATCCACAGAGACCTGGCAGGCCAGAAAGGACTGGCATGATATCTTCAGAGCACTAAACGAGAAAAATATGCAGCCAAGACTACTATATCCAGCTAGGTCGTCATTGAAAACAGAAGGAGAGATAAAAAACTTCCAGGACAAACAAAAACTAAAGGAATTTGCAAACACGAAACCAGCCCTCCAAGAAATATTGAAAGGGATCCTCTATGCAAAGAGAGAGCCTAAAAGCAGCATAGATCAGAAAGGAACACAGACAATATACAGTAACAGTCACCTTACAGGCAATACAATGGCACTAAATTCCTATCTTTCAATAGTTACCCTGAATGTAAATGGGCTCAATGCCCCAATCAAAAGACACAGGCTATCAGATTGGATGAAAAAACAAGACCCATTGATATGCTGTCTGCAAGAGACTCATTTTAGACCCAAAGACACCCCCACATTGAAAGTGAGGGGGTGGAAAACCATTTACCATGCTAATGGACAGCAAAAGAAAGCTGGGGTGGCCATTCTTATATCAGATGAAGTAGGTTTTAAACCAAAGGCTGTAATAAGAGATGAGGAAGGACACTATATCCTACTTAAAGGGTCTATCCAACAAGATCTAACAATTGTAAATATCTATGCCCCTAACATGGGAGCAGCCAATTATAAAGGCAATTAATAACAAAAGTGAAGAAACACATTGACAAGAATACAATAATAGTGGGGGACTTTAACACCCCCCTCACTGAAATGGACAGATCATCTAAGCAAAAGATCAACAAGGAAATAAAGACTTTAAAACGACACGCTGGACCAAATGGACTTCACAGACATATCAGAACATTCCATCCCAAAGCAATGGAATGCACATTCTCCTCTAGTGCCCATGGAACATTCTCCAGAATAGATCACATCCGAGGTCACAAATCAGGTCTCAACTGGTACCAAAAGATTGGGATCATTCCCTGCATATTTTCAGACCACAATGCTTTGAAACTAGAACTCAATCACAAGAGGAAAGTCGGAAAGAACTCAAATACATGGAGGCTAAAGAGCATCCTACAAACGAATGAATGGGTCAACCAGGAAATTAAAGAAGAATTAAAAAAATTCATGGAAACCAATGAAAATGAAACACAACTATTCAAAATCTTTGGGATACAGCAAAGGCAGTCCTAAGAGGAAAGTATATAGCAATACAAGCTTTTCTCAAGAAACAAGAAAGCTCTCAAATACACAACCTAACCCTACACCTAAAGGAGCTAGAGAAAAAACAGCAAATAAAGCCTAAACCCAGCAGGAGAAGAGCAATAATAAGGATCAGAGCAGAAATCAATGAAATAGAAACCAAAAGAACAATACTAGGAGCTCGTTCTTTGAAAGAATTAACAAGAGTGATAAACCCCTGGCCAGACTTCTCAAAAAGAAAAGAGAAATGACCCAAATCAACAAAATCATGAATGAAAGAGGAGAGATCACAATCAACACCAAAGAAATACAAACAGCTATAAGAACATATTATAAGCAACTCTACGCCAGCAAATTAGATAACCTGGAAGAAATGGATGCATTCCTAGAGATGTATCAACTACCAAAATTGAACCAGGAAGAAATAGAAAACCTGAACAGACCTATAACCACTAAGGAAATTGAAGCAGTCATCAAAAATCTCCCAACAAACAAAAGCCCAGGGACAGATGGCTTCCCAGGGGAATTCTACCAAACATTTAAAGAAGAATCAATACCTATTCTCCTGAAACTGTTCCAAAGAATAGAAATGGAAGGAAAACTTCCAAACTCATTTTATGAGGCCACCATTACCTTGATCCTAAAACCAGAAAAGACCCCATCAAAAAGGAGAATTACAGACCAATATCCTCGATGAACATGGATGCAAAAATTCTCACCAAAATACTAGCCAATAGGATCCAACAGTACATTAAAAGGATTATTCACCATAACCAAGTGGGCTTTATCCCTGAGAACAAACATTGTGAAGATGTCAATGCTACCTAGAGCATCTACACATTCAATGCAATCCCCATCAAAATACCATCCAGTTTTTTCAAAGAAATGGAACAAATAATCCTAAAATTTGTATGGAACCAGAAGAGACCCCGAATAGCCAGAGGAATGTTGAAAAAGAAAAGCAAAGCTGGTGGCATCACAATTCCGGACTTCCAGCTCTATTACAAAGCTATCATCATCAAGACAGTATGGCACTGGCACAAAAAACAGACACATAGATTAATGGAACAGAATAGAGAGCCCAGAAATGGACCCTCAAGTCTATGGTCAACTAATCTTTGACAAAGCAGGAAAGAATGTCCAGTGGAAAAAAGACAGTCTCTTCAACAAATGGTGTTGGGAAAATTGAACAGCCACATGCAAAAGAATGAACCTGGACCATTTCCTTACACCACACGCAAAAATAGACTCCAAATGGTTGAAAGACCTCAATGTGAGACAGGAGTCCATCAGAATTCTAGAGGAGAACACAGGCACAACGTCTTCAACCTCAGCCGCAGCAACTTCTTCCTAAACACATTGCCAAAGGCATGGGAAGCAAGGGCAAAAATGAACTATTGGGATTTCATCAAGATAAAAAGCTTTTGCACAGCAAAAGAAACAGTCCACAAAACCAAAAGACAACCGACAGAATGGGAGAAAATATTTGCAAATGACATATCAGAAAAAGGGCTAGTACCCAAAATCTGTAAAAAACTTATCAAACTCAACACCCAAAGAACAAATAATCCAGTCAAGAAATGGGCAGAAGACATGAACAGACATTTTTTCAAAGAAGACATCCAAATGGCCAGCAGACACATGAAAAAGTGCTCAACATCGCTCGGCATCAGGGAAATCCAAATCAAAACCTCAATGAGATACCACCTCACACCAGTCAGAATGGCTAAAATTAACAAGTCAGGAAACGACAGATGTTGGCGGGGATGCGGAGAAAGGGGAACTCTCCTACACTGTTGGTGGGAATGCAAGCTGGTGCAGCCACCCTGGAAAACAGTATGGAAGTTCCTCAAACAGTTGAAAATAGAGCTACCATACGATCCAGCAATTGCACTACTGGGTGTTTACCCCAAAGATACAAATGTAAGGATCCGAAGGGGTCCATGCACCCCGATCTTTATAGCAGCAATGTCTACAATAGCCAAACTGTGGAAAGAGCCAAGATGTCCATCGACAGATGGATGGATAAAGATGTGGTCTATATACACAATGGAATATTATGCAGCCATCAAAAGGAATGAATCTTGCCATCTGCAACGACGTGGATAGAACTGGAGGGTGTCATGCTGAGTGAAATAAGTCAATCAGAGAAAGACAAGTATCATATGACCTCACTGATATGAGGAATTCTTAATCTCAGGAAACAAACTGAAGGTTGCTGGAGTGCGGGGGGAGGATGGGAGGGATGTGGTTGCTGGGTATGTGCTATGGTGAGCGCTGTGAATTGTGCAAGACTGTTGAATCACAGATCTGTACCTCTGAAACCAATAATGCAATATATGTTAAGAAAAAAAAGAAGAAGAAGATAGCAGGAGGGGAAGAATGAAGGGGGGGAAATCGGAGGGGGGAGATGAACCATGAGAGATTATGGACTCTGAAAAACAAACTGAGGGTTCTAGAGCGGAGGGGGGGATGGGTTAGCCTGGTGATGGGTATTGAGGAGGGCACGTTCTGCATGGAGCACTGGGTGTTATGCACAATCAATGAATCATGGAACACTACATCAAAAACTAATGATGTAATGTATGGTGATTAACATAACAATAAAAAATTAAAATTAAAAAAAAAGAAACCTAGTCACAGGGATTCTGCTGAAATTATGTTCCTCTGGGTGGTGGTAAACTTATCCCACTTAGGTTTTTTTGTTTTGTTTTGTTTTAAGATTTTATTTATTTATTTATTTATCTGTCAGAGAGAGAGACAAAGATGGGGTGGGGGGAAGCACAACTGGGGGAGCAGGAGGCAGAGGGAGAAGCAGATTCCCCAGGGAGCCTGATGCAGGTCTTGATCCCAGGACCCTGAGATCATGACCGGAACCGAAGGCAGATGCCTAACTGACTGAGCCATCCAGGTGCCTCTCCTGCTTACGTTTTACCAAAGCTGGGGGAGAGCAAACTCACCCACCCATCAGGTAAGGAGGTCATCACAACAACAGCCTAATGTCCAGTGCTGTGACTGCCTTCAGCATTATTTTTCTCACATCACATGCTCCAGTCTTCCCAAAGGCAAAAGAGAAGTAGAACAAGGAAGGAGAAATTTGTGGCCAAATCTGTGGTCAAAAAGGAAATTTTGTTGCTATAAGGCAAAGACAAGAGAGGAGTAGGACTTCAGGCATGGCAGCCTGAAGAGCTGGCACCATGTTTAAGAACAGTTCCAGGCAGACAGAGTTGAAAGCACTGGGGTAGAATGGGTGAAAGCTCTACTAAGGACCTGGCAGACAAAGAATACTGGACTCTGATCGTCCCTATCACAGCATGTTCACAGAGCAGAGGTTCCCTACACAGAGGAGCAAGGCAAGAAGAAGACTGCTATGACACCTGCCAGTGCAGGACTTTCACTCTTGGACCATGGACTCCTGCCCTTTTCCCCAACTCCAGAGCAGGCAAAGATTTTGCCAGAGGACTTCAGGGGGATAGGTAGTCCATAAAAAGAGAGTGCTGTAACTTTTCCTAAGGGAACTGATGTTATATGGAACAGACTATGGGGAAGTTCATGCCTGAGGACTCTGTAAAGCAATGGAGACGTTAGTGGTGTCCCCATAGGGAGGACACTAACAGATTCATATCAACAGCAAGTGAAACAACAGACCACTAGAAGTTTAACGGAAAGGAAAAGGCAGTTCAGAATATTCCTCCTAGAGTTGGAGCATGCCTCAAACACTGGCAACACACTAAAGTGGAAAAGATGCTTGAATTTAATTGGATCGGACTATGTAGCAATTTAAGCTTGTTGTTGAAAACAAGAGAACAATCAACTAGCAATTAGTGGAAGCTAACAGCTGGGTGTGATATCAATAGAGGAAAACCAGCCAGAAATGGGGAGGTCAGGGAAAGGGATAGACAGAGTCTGGATAAAACCATAATCATCCCTGTTGGTCAGGGAAATTACTTATGCACATGCCCAGAGCTGCATTCCCTGAGAAGGGATATGAGAGGTTGCTCGCTGTGGAGGAAACAGGCTTTCCTGAATGAATCTAGTAATAATTACAACCATGCATAGTTGAGTTTGTAACATATACACAAGCATACTATGTGTGATGATAACAGCACAAAAAAGAAGAGGTTATAGAGGAACAGAGCTATGTAAGAGTAAAGTTTCTATATCTCACTGTAATTGAATGATTATAAATTTGAAGTAAATTCAGATAGGGTTGAGAATATATGTAAGCCTTAGAGGAACCACAAATAAAATACATTGTTAAAATAGTTTAGAAATTATTAAAGGAAAAAAAATTATTAAAGGAATTTAAAAATTTAGTGTAGAAAATACCCTCTTATTGCAAAAGAAGGCAGTGAAGAAAGAACAGAAGAACAAAAACTGTTTGCAGCATATGGAAAACAAAAGGCCAAATAATAAAAGTGAATCAATATCTTTAATATCATTAAATGTAAATGGATTAAATAATCCAATCAAAGCAAAGATTATCATATTGGGAAACAAACACAATTCAACTCTATGCTGTTTATGGAAGATACACTTTAGATTCAGAGAGATAAGTAAAAGAATGAGGGAAAAAAGGTATACCATGCAACCGCAACCATCAACTATAAGAGAGCAGAAGTGACGTACTAATATATATTAGTATACAAGTATCAGACACAATTCAATTAATTTAAAAGTAAAAATATTTTTCAATATATGGAGGGACATGTTACAATGAAAGAAAGAGCAATCAGGCAGATATAATAATTATAAACATATATGCACCAAGAGAGCCTCAAAATGCATGAAACAAAAAAATGATAGAATTGAAGGGACATAATATTTGGATAATAGCTGGAAACTTCAAGATCTGTTCAAATAATACGTAAAACAACTAGGCCAAAGAGCAACAATGTTATAGAAGACCTGACCAACAACATAAAGCAAATAGAGCTAACAGACTTAACAGAACATGTCACTCAATAGAAGGAGCACACATTCTTTTCAAGTGCATATGGAATATTCTCCAGGATATACCATATATTAAGTCATAAGTCAAACCTCAATGAATTTAAAAGAATTGAAATCATACAAAATATGTTTTCTAACTACAGAGAATTAAGTTAGAAATCAATAATAGAAGAAAATTTGGGAAATTCACAAATATGTAGAAATTAAACATCAAACTGACAAATAACCAAGGCGTCAAAGAAGTCACAAAACAAATCAGAAAATACTTTTGATATGAATGAGAAAAAAGAAATGCAACATACTATAATTTGCAGGATGAATTTAAAGCAGTTCTTAGAAGGAAATTTATAGTTACAGTATATGCTTTTATTTAAAAAGAACAATCTCAAATCAATAACTGAATCTTTCATTTTAAGTAAATGAAAAAAGAAGAGCAAATTAAACCCAAGGTAAGCAAAACAAAAGAAATAATAAAGACTAGAACAGGAATAAAAGAAATAAAAATAGAAAAAAATTAAAATCAACAGTCTTTAAAAAGATCAACAAGGTTGATAAAGCTTTAGCTACTAGACTAACCAAGTAAAAAGGAGAGAAGACTCAAAATACTAAAATTGTAAAATGTGAACAGAACACAGAATCTGTAGATGTGAGAGTAGATAATGTTCAAAGATCCAGGCAGGGAGGGAAATCTGAACAGGTTGAGGACTTCATACATGAAGGTGGGGTCCAGGAAAGAGCACTGATAGTTTGAAAACCAACTTTTGGCAATTCTATCGGCTCTGGGGCAAAAAACTAAGGCAAGGATTCAAACCCAGATACTGAGACAGAAATTCCTGTTCCAGACCAAGCACCAAAGGAAGGGCAAAGGAAGAACCGAATAATCAGAAATAATTCACAAATTCTGAACCAGACAGGCCACAAATGATGCTAATATTTCAAATACCAAGCTGGAGCTTCTTTAATCCCTAATGCAAAGGTCAGGACTTATCCTAAAAACTTGTGCAATTGACATTGGGTTAAGTTGCCTCTGCCATTAGGATAAATCAACTTTGAACGCTGGGAAGTGTATAACGCTGGACTTCTGACCGCTGTTGCTCTCTCTTTCATCTTTCTTTTTAAGGAAGTCACTTCTATGCAATGACATAAAGGACAGAACTATATATGGATAAATAATTTTTGCAAATAGAAATTTGTATATATATTCCAAACTATAATTTAATTTTCCTCAGGACTAAAGGATATCTCATTCTCTCAATTTCAAACACCTAAGTTTTCTTTATATTTAAGAAAGAATTTAAGAGGTTATAGTTTGAGATGTAAAATTTTTATCCAGAATACCATACTACATTCTGACTGTAGGTCAATAGTTCTCAAACAAGGCTGAATCCCAGATTTGTCAGGAAGTTTGTTTTGGTTTTAATACAGACTCCTACCTCCTAATGAAAGCAAGCATTTTTCGAGTTCTTTCTATGTACCAGGCAAGTGTAAGTGTTATTTCTATGCTACAGATGGGAAAATTTAGGCAGGAAAACTAAATAACTCCACAGTTACCTAGTTAGTAATGGAAGAGCTGGAATCCACACCAAGGCAGTCTGGCTCCAGACCTGGGCACCACACTGGCATATCCATCAGTATTTTGGGGAAGGAGCCCAGAATGTTGTATGTTTTTAAAAGTCCTAGAGGATACTCATGCTCATCTGGATTTGGGAACCACTGTTCTGGCACATTTCTGTTTGAAAGTACACTTACAAACAGATTGTGGTTCTTCTAACATCTGTGCTAATATTGTATTAAGTGTTAGGCATTTAGGGAAAAGGCTGCTTTAATTTGTTTTAGGTTTCTACATAGCTTAATAAGCATATTACTCTAATAACAGAAAAGATACCAGTGTGCCAGAAATATACTTCAATTCAATGATAAAGAATATTAATAGTACTAATAATGACGGCTAAAACTTACTGTAAAACATTGAGCTGAGTGCCTTATATTTACTATCTCTAATTCTTGCATTATTGTCACCATTATAAAGATGATAAAATTGAGGCTGTGGAAAGGTCCAAGGTACAAAGCCCAGATTAGAACTGCCCTACACTGATTACAAAGTTCTTCTTTTTTGCATTTAGCTTACAGACGTCCTCTGCATACACGAGTGTGAAGCGGCATCTTAGAAGTCCATACCTGTGCCCATTTTAACTTAGCTCCTCCTCTGGAGAAGAACTTTGGTATGGTTCCTTCTACGGCTCAAGCCAATTCAAGGTCTATCAGGGGACTGTAATTTTCTTCTGAGTCCTATAGTTTCTGGAAAAGATAAGTGAAAATAATTCTGTTCCTTATAAGGTTGCTGGGTAGTAAAGAGAGGATTAACACAATTGGACTCTGGAAGAAAACCAAGAAGAGATTAGTAGGATGTCAAATCAAGGAACTGAAGAGAATGGCGGCAGTGTGGTCTGGTAAAGTACTGATATAGCTTCTCAGGTTTTAAACTATCAGCATGTGTTACTTTAGCAAACAAAAATGAAGGAAGAAACTTCCCTGAGTTAACAATTGTGTGACCCTTTGCGTCATATACTTGAGGAGACTCAAGTAAATAGAAATATATGCACATTTAAGTGTGAAAACCAGTTGGTTACACTCAGGATTTCTAGTCCCAGCTTAGTCACCAACACATATTAGCTGACCTTAGGCAACTTATTTAGCTTCTCTGCATCTCAGACTCCCTAGCTATAGGTCATTAATGCACCAATATATTCTATATGCCTTCTTTCCAGGTCCAAATAAAAATGAGTCATCTATATTTAAATTAGAAATCACAAATGAGAAGAAAAAGGATATCACCATATACCACGTTTCTAAGAACCTTAAATCCAGGAAATCAGATAAATCAAGTGATATGAGGGAGTTATCTAAGTTTGCAGAAGCCCAGAAAGACCACCTTGACTCACATTCCAAAAACCATGTCAGGCACCCCCCTCCATTTAGGGTGAAAAAAAATATATATATATGTTTTATATAAATATTTTATATTTACTTTATATATTATATTTATATAAACATTATAAATTTATATAAACGTATAGATATAAATTATATTTTTATTTATACTTTATGTTTTATATTTTTATATTTATATATCTATACCAGAAGAGAAATGCTAAACTAAGATCATCTTTGGTAGACTATGCATAGGTCTCAATAAGATTTTTAGATATCATCAGGGAAAGAACAAAATACTTATGAGATTCCTCTCCTGAATGTTGCATAGCTAGAAATTCGAACTCTTCGAACTTGAAGTGGGAGTATTTGGAATACTGTTTACTTTCATCCACTGAAACTAAACAGATGCATAGCATATGGCCCATGTATGTGTCCTGGCCATGTTCTATTCTTTGATCTGGGTGCTATTTACATGGTGTGCTCAGTCTGAAAATCTATTAAAGTTATACTTAAACATTGACCACGTTTCTATATATTTGTTATACTTCATAAAATATTTTTTTAATTATCACCAGTCCCCCCAAAATTTCCCCACAATCACTATCCTTCTGCATCGTGTTTGCTGATAGGCATTTGTTGCTCCATTCCTAACTCTCTGCACTAGTTGGGAAGCAACTGTTGGTCATTTAAAACATTAATGGTGCCTAAGGCCACTTGTAAGGCAAGTAATCTTATTTTTGCCACTCATAATATTCCACTCTATCTTGTAGCAATCAATCAAGGCAAACTCTCTTCCCCCCAGGAAAATTCTGATGAAGTTAATTCTGCTCCTAGCTTCTGAAACATTTGACAAAGGTAATCCTATATGTCCATTTCATGTCCCTGAACACAGTGAAGAATTTATAAATAGGCACATGCCCCAAGATAGGGCAGTCAAAGCCAGAAAAATTTCCAAAGCCTTTGTTTGATCTCTCAGAAACTTCCTTTCTCACTAGACTTACGTGAGGGAAAATAAAGCTTCAGAGTGAGAAAGAACTGTCAAAAATAGGAAGTGAAGATTTCAGTCAACACCACATACAGTTAAGTGTTGAATTTAATCATGGGTGAAGCCAGACCTTTGGTAGACCTTTCTAATTATGAAAGACAACAAACTACCTTTTGTCTCAAGACCGTTTGTCATAGATATTCTGTCTCTTAAAACCAAGAGAGTCTAACCTAACACAGACTTCCCTTCAACAATCTCCATAAACACTGTGTTTATTTTAGAAGGTGTCTCCTTCTGACAGCTACTTCCACCTACTGTTATCAGAAAAAAGCTCAAAGATGTTGAGAAGTAAGATGAAATTCCAGGAGCTTTGTCTCTGATATTCTCTCCCAAGCTGAAGAAGGGCAATAAACATCCAGGTGACCACACAATCCTCTTGGCACAGGTCCTATTGTCCTCTGAGAGGACCCTTTTCTAAAGCCCTTGCATTCCTTCCCTTAGCCATTACCAGAGACGAATACAGAAACACAGCAATGCAAGACTGCCCTTACCTGCCAAATGGCAGGCCCTGAGTTTCCTGATCCAGAGGGTAAGGACTGGTGGTAGGGGAGAGAATCCATCTGGCTGCTGATGGCACGTAAGGCAGGCTAGTGGAGCATGGACCCCCGCATAAGAGGAAAAAAACTCTTAACAAATCTCAGATTCAGAAATGTATACTAAGCATCTCTTCCTTAGAGCTTAGAAGCCAGCCTGTGCCTCCTTAAGTTTGGAAACTTTATCATTGGCAGAGGCAGTAAATAAATTCTCCTAGATGCCACCATTAAGGAGTTAAGAAACACCCTGGCTTTTTTTTTTCTTTCTCTTTGGTATTAAGATAATAAAAGGCACACATTTTAAAACTAATTTACCCTTTAAAAAATTAAAACATTTTTACCACTGTTTGCTTTTCTAGTTTCTTTAATTTGGGTAATTGCTTAGTCAACCTTCAAAAATATATATTCTGTCTTAAAAAAACAGCCAAATATGACGGATCACCTTCATTTTCATTTCAGATTTGGCATGCTGGACCTAGATTGTGTATTCTTTCCATGGCGCCACACCAGAGTCGGATACTTAATTAATTTCCTTTCGTTTGTGCAGGCTTGCACTTAAAGGGACAGTGTCCCATTTTGATGGCTTGCTTTTGGCTGAAGTTCAAAAGTATCACTTCTTAAATCTTTTTTTTTTCCTTCAAAACTTCCCAGAGTGCTATAAAGAAAAAAAATAAAATAAAAACACCCCGGTGTTTTTCTCTACCCTCACCCTTCTCTTTACTACCATTTCTTTTACTCATATTTATTCTTTATTTAAACCAATCTTTCCTTAAAAAGAAAAAAAAAGAAGAGAGAGTGACAGAGACAGAGAAGGAAGCAATGAAAGAAGGCACAAGATGTGTGCTCTCTTATTCCCGCCCCGCTGGCCCCCACCCCGTCTTTGCTTTCAAAGCTGGTGGTGAGACTGTACTTAATGATGATGTCAACTGGTCAGAATCATTGGGAATGATCAAAGACTTTTTGAACACTAAGATAATATCTCCTTACGGCAAAGGAAGACCTGCAACCTTCTCATCATACATTTCACAACATCCTTATGGTAAAACAAAATGTTCTGAAAGACAAGTGATAGCTAGGTGCATTTGGGAGTAGGTATGACATTTGACAGTTTGACATCTGAAAGGAAGTGAGGGAGTTGAGGGCAACAGAGACTGATAACACCAGAAAACATAGTTACTTGCATTATGCAAGGTTTTTTTCCTCCTGGAATCTCCTTGATCATTCAGCATACCAAGTTATTCTAGAACAGAATTTCCTTGCTCATATGTACCACACACCATGGCATTCAGTATATCATATCCAGCAATTTTATACGCTGTGCTCTGAACCAAAAGAACATTTTGGGGTCCTTGGGTGGCTCAGTCGGTTGAGTGTCTACCTTCAGCTCAGGTTATGATCCCAGGGTCCTGGGATCCAGCCCCGCATGGGGGCTCCCTGTTCAACAGGGAATCTGTTTCTCCCTCTGCCCTTCCTGCCCCCACCCCCATGCTCTTTCTCTCTCAAATAATTTTTTTTTAAAGATTTTATTTATTTATTTGACAGAGACAGACACAGGGAAAAAGGGAACACAAGCAGGGGGAGTGGGAGCAGGAGAAGCAGGCTTCCTGCAGAGCAGGGAGCCCAATGTGGGGCTCGATCCCAAGACCCTGGGATCATGACCTGAGCAAGGCAGACGCCCAATGACTGAGTCACCCAGGCGCCCCTCAAATAAATAAATAATCTTAAAACACACACACACACACACACACACACACACATTTTTAACAATGGATTGTTGCCCAGTGATTTCTTTTTCCCTGCCTAAACCCAGCTCTCTGTCCAAGGAAGGGAGGTGGGGATGAAGTATTCAATCCCCACCTTGCAGACACTAAATACACAGCATTTTCTACGGAGAATTTAACTTTAGCCTAGTTCTGAACTTCATGTTTCTATTCCATTGTCTCTATGGCCCAACACTGGCTGATTTGAAACATTTCTCTCTCTCCTCTCTCTCATTTCCATTGTGGTAACATATACATGGCACAAAATTTACCATTTTACTCATTTTTAAGTATACACTTCATTGGTATTAAGTACATTCACATTATTGTGCAACCATCACCATCATCTATCTCCAGACTTTTTTCACCTTCCCAAACTGAAACCATGTCTCCATTAAACATTAACTCCCCATTCCCTTCTCCCCCCAGCCCCTGGAAACCACCAAGCTAATTTCTGTCTCCATGAATTTGACTACTTACTCTCGGTACCTCATATAAGAAGAATCATAAAGCAGCTGTCCTTTTATTACTAGCTTATTTGACTTAGCATAATATTTTCAAGGTTCATCCATGTTGCAGCATGTGTCAGAATTTCCTTTCTTTTTTAATACTAAATTATATTCCTTTGTCTGGCTAGCACACATTTTGTTTATTCATTTATCCACAGATGCACACTTGAGTTTCTTTCACCTTTTGGATATTGTGAATAATGCTATGAACATGGGTGTATAAATATCTGTTTAAGTTCCTGCTATCAACTCTTTTGGATACAGACATACATCCAAGGGGAACTGCTGGATCACATGGTACTTCTAGCTTCGATTTTCTGAGGAGCTGCCACACTGTTCTCAATAGCAGCTGCGCCACTTTACCCTCACACCAGCAGTGCACAAGAGTTTGTATTTCCCCATATCCTCACCAACATGCATTATTTTCTGGACCATGACTCTGTTTGTCCAGTAGTTTGCTAACTCCCGAGCAACTTCATCTTTTTTTATGCTTGAGAGCCTTTCCCCAGCATTAACTAGATAGGATGTCTCAGTTGATTCTTCCTCTCCAAGTTGAACTGGAAGGTAGATACAGAAAACAGGGAAACTTGTGAATCTAACCTCCTGGTTACTAAGACTGAAACAACCTTCCATGGTCTGAAAGTAGAGGTTCAGCTTTTATAGACTTGGTGAAAATAATTCTTAACTATAATCCAGCTGTCAGTGGGCAGGAATCTACTCTAAAATCATTTCTACAGTGAAAAGAAGTGATCAAACTTGGAAGGAATGTTAAAGTAAAGCAATTCCTTGTTGGTGGCCATAAAACAGCAGTCTCTAGTACCACCTCCTCACTCATCTTTATGGCCCCAGGCCCCTGGACAGTGCAGAACCCACACTTAATATTTTATGTTACCCTTTGGTAGTGACTTTACTGTCTATTCTATAATATATATATATATATTTTAATACAACAAACACAATGTATTTGGGGGGTTTTGCTATATTATTCTTATATTGTTAACAAAAACCAAATTATATACATTAGATATTATATCTATATAATAGATAGAACCCACAGCTGTTATAGCAGAACCCCAACTTGCAAAAGTGGATGGATGATAAAAAGCAAATTCTAATTTGCCTCTTCTTATGCAGATGTCACTGTATCTTCGAAATCTCCAGACCTTTCTATATCTTGCTCTACCTGTAGGGTCCTCTATGAGTTGTATTTTCCAAAATTGTTCTCACCGTCCTGCTGTAATACTGAATTGTATCCCTCATATATTTTTCAATTTTTGCCTCCAATCCAGGATAAAGTTGTCCAGGGTGAATTTTTCCTACCCATCTAAAAATGTATCAAAGTGACCTAACGTACATATTCAGGGAAGAGAAAAAGTGTCAGGGAAGAAAAAGCTCTTCAAACTATGCCCTTTACAATTTAATGATGACCAACAGCAACCAGTGTTTCAGAATGCCTTGTGAATGGTAAAAGGGAACTACGAGGGTCCTCTATTAAAGGGAAATTGACTGTCTGATATATTGGCTAATAAAACTAGCAGGTCTCCCCAGGTAGCTGCACCTTAATCAAGCATGGCAAGTTAACACATCTACCAACAGAAAAGGCCGACTCACACTGCCAGCTTGATGCCTAGTCACAAATGGACAAAATACTCATGAGGGGCAAATCTTTTCTGCAGCTAAAAGCTTCCACACAGGAAAAAAGACAACCCACATTAGCAAGAGGGATCATAGTGTTGACTACTAGTCACCCTCTAATTTGTTAGCCACATACTTGCCTTCAGAGTTTAATCCCCAACAGCAAGAGATTTTTCCAATGAGAGAGAAAATGAGTGGGAGAGGGAGAAGCAGGCTTCCTGCAGAGCAGGGAGCCCGATGTGGGGCTCCATCCCAGGACCCTGAGATCATGACCTGAGCCGAAGGCAGACGCTCAATGACTGAGCCACCCAGGCGTCCCACAAATAAATAAATAATCTTAAAACAAACCACACAAGCATTTTTAACAATGGATTGTTGCACAGTGATTTCTTTATTACCCTTTATTAAACACCTACTGTCATACACTGAATGTTCCTTTACTGAGTGAATACTATGAATAGAACTACGTTGCCTTTACTATAAACACCATATAATTTAATCTGCCTATCACCTACTTGAGGCAAGTATCATCCTCCCCATTTTGCAACTGAAGAAACTGAGTCAGAAAGGTTAAATAACTGGTCCAAAAGTACAGAGGAAATGTAAGAACTTTTATCCATTAACTATACAGATGTAAAAACAATGCTCCAAACTTGCACTAAACAAAAATCATGTAAACCTGGAGAAAATGATGTGTGAGCAGTACCCTGAATAACACAACATTCCAGCTCAGGAGCTGGCAAATTATAGCCCATGGACCAAATCCAGTTCACCATCTGTTTTTGTATGCCCCACAAACTAAGAATATTTTTTATATAGTTAAATGGTTGAAAGAAAAACCAAAAGAATATTTCACAACACATAACAATTACATGAAATTCAAATTTTTGTATCCATAAATAAAGTTTTATTGGAACATAGCCATGCTTATTCATTTGCATGGTGTCTATGGCTACATTTGCACTTCAGTGAAGAGTTGAGTAGTTGCAACAGAAAGACCTTATAGCTTGCAAAGCCTAGAATATTTACTATTTGCTTTTTTACAGAAGAATTTTGCTGACCCCTGTTCTAGCCAAAAGACTCCTGTTCAAGGAAACGTGTCGTGTAGTAAAGCCTTGACTATCGTAACGACCAGTGCATAACTCGGTGTTCCCAGAATTTTCACTAAAGGTGTAACACTAACAGACATAACCCAAATACATGAATCTGTGACTGTGCCAATAAGATAAATTTGATGTCAATTATTCACTTTCTAAAAGGATTCACTAGAAAATGTCATTTCTCAATGATTTTCATCCAAGTATTTCAGATGGGATTTGACTTACCAAACCCGATTCCATTCACTCTTTCATAAACATACACATTAGGTAAAATGAGGTACACCTGCTTTGACAAACTCAGTGCAACACAAATCTGTCTTGAATGCCATCCAAGGGAGGTTAATTTTCAAAGGACCAGAGGGACCTCATTATAACCACTGCTCCTTCTGTCTTAGACGCCCCATAGCATAGACTCCCATGAGCAGCTTTCTAGCCAGGTCCCAGCGTATTCAGGCAGAGTGAAGCTAGCAAATCAGGATTTGGCTTCAGCCAGCTCTCAGCCAGGAAAACAACCAGGTTCTGGGGGGAAATTATCAGCAGAGGAAATAAAATTGTCAGTGGGTCCTTTTACAGAAATAAAAGTGTACAAGGTAGGTCAGACAGTATAGACAATAAGAGTTAAGATACTTAAAATGTCCCATATCAAAGCCAGAGGAGACATAAGACTGTTCTAGGGACACTTCCAGTGTTCCATTTGTTTAACACATGGTGCTTGATGGTAGGTATTCATTCTGGAATACTGAGCAAAAAAAGGCTCAGTCATTAACTAATACAAATACAAAATAAGCTCATGGACCCATGGGCCAGTACTGGGATATAAAATCAGTCCCTGGAGGGCTGTTAAGTGAGAATAAATTCCCTTGGGAAAGTAAAATGCATTAGATTTTCATGTGGGTTCCTGGATGAGTTTGGTTATGATGACTTAGGAGACCTCCCTGATATCTTTTTGTATATGTTAGAATTTCCTTGGCCACTGTTAATTTCAAATTACATTTTCTCCCAGCCTTTCTTTGTCCCTCTCCTGTCTTATTTTTCTCCCTAACACTCATCACCATCTGACAACCTAAATGTTGTAGTTATTCATTTGCTTATAGTCTGTCTCCTGCTTCTAGAATGTGAGCTCCATAAGGGCAAGGATTTTGTCTGTTTTGTCTACTGAATTCTCAGCCCAGTGTCTAACCCACAGTATGTACTCAAGAAGTTATTCCTGAAGGAATAAAGTAACTTAAAGGGGATTTCTTATCAAAATACCAGAATGAATCCTCTTGATCTTTGTGAACTGCCTCCGAAGATGACCACTCCTCCCTCTGTCATCTTGCTCACGTTCCCTCAAATGGTAGGAATGCTAAGATGATTTCTAGATCTTTAAAACATTAAGACTAATTTGCTCTCTCCCTGGCTGCAATGTTCATTTGCTTTATGCTACCAGCCGGAACCAAATAACCAATGTTCAAAAAGTCCAGCACCTGACGCTTCACAGGGACTTGATACATGCATGTGACTATCTGAATTACTGAATGAATAAATGAATGAAACAAATGATATGCAAATGAACTGACATGCATTGGTAACTGATCACCAACAAGAAGGTTCATTCTGCAAATTTAAATATTTAGTTTCCTTCATATTACTCTTTCCAGGTTCTCTTCAACCCTTTCTGATCTTTAGTTTCCTTCTAAAGATTATTTTCCTTTATCTTTCCCTTAAATGAGGGTATATTCTGTGGTTGCAAAACATGCTAGTATTTCACGTTTTTCCACATAAAGTAACATATGAAAGATGGTAACATTCTTACAGCATATGGACAGGGGAATGATAAAGCTGCTTGTGGCCACAGGTCCTGGGATTCTGATGGCCCAAACACTGCTCTATAGTCCCAGGACACCCAGTAGCAGCCACAAAGTTAAAGGAATCAACATGTCTGTATACTTGCAACCCATCTAAGGCACACCAGGATACGGTACCACAGCAACTGGGAAAGTCTTCTACTCATCTGCTTCTATACTTCCCTGGTGAATCCTATTCATTCACATTTTTAATCATCACCTAGAGACCAATTAACTCCTATATGTATCCTCCTTCTCTAAATATCCACATCTTTCTTAGCTCCTAGGATCCATCCAGAATCACATGCGCCACCACTGACTGCGTATGTTCTCAGGATGTTCCATACCTGAGTACGTCCTCTACTTAAAGCACACTTCCTACCAGATTTCTCCCTCCTACGTGGCAATTAAGCCAGTCATCCAAACTAGAAACCTGGGAGTCATCTTTATTCATTTATCATCCTCCGTATGACAACAATCCCCGGGCCAGCCAAGCTATTCATCTCTCTACATCAGCTGCCTCTCCTTTAGTTCAAGCCTGTGTTATCTTTCACCTGAACTATGCAAGCCTCCTAATGTGTCTTAGCTCTCCCAAACTACTACTGACGGGATGAAGTGGGCTGTCCTGGCTCATGAGAGTCAGGCTCTTCTCTTCCCAACGCTGGGTTCAGTGGCTTCAAGTTAGTAGCTTAAAATCTGCCATGGTGGGAGTATTTACATCATGGAAATTGGCAAATGCTATCATCAAGAACTTGTTTTCAAACAGGAGGTTGTTAAACATTTACCAGCATATCATTCATTGCTCAAATCTATCCTCTACAGAGAATAATGTATTGAAAACAAAAATTTAGCCATGTCACATGTTTAAACAATTCTGCATTCCTAATTTCCCATAAGATTAATCCAAGCTCTTAAAAGGTCACAGGAAGAACCTCTGAGATCTACTGTCTCTTCCTATAGTCTTATCTGTTAATATCTGCCCCCCCTTGACACAAGCTTTCGGCAACATGGAACTGCTTGTAATCTCCCATAGATCAGGTTATTCCTGACTCCATGATTTTGTATAAACTATCCCAGAAGCTTGGAATCTCTTCCCTTAGATTACCCCCTTTTGTATGACTATCTCTTTACTCATAGTGTACTGTATAGTTAAGATAGTAGTTTCTGCACAAATTCTTTTCTGAGCACTCCTAAGTTATGATGACTACTTATTCTCTTCTAGGCACTGAGAGCCCCCTCTTCAAATTTCTATCACTGCATTTACTATACTCTATTATGAGTCTATATCTCCCCTCCTCTATCCCCAGGGAAATACCTAACAGTAGGGAGTATGTATATTCATCTTTGCACCCCCCAGTTCCCAAACAGTAACTTACAGATATTTTAAATTCAATCTATATTTACTGTATGTATAGGTAAATGGATAAATAAATGAATGAATAAATACTAGATATGACTACAGTAATTTAACACTTTGAAAATTATACTGAAATGGGAATTCATGCTTTCTAGTTTACTAATTGAGATTCCTTAATTATATGGGGTTGTAGGGGCTCTTAGATTTTAGCCACACTCATACTGAAGGTCCTTGCTGGTGGCTATTATAAGTATGCTCTTGTGAAGATCATCCGTCTTCTATATTGATCTATTTTCTATGCATCTAGCTTGACCATAGCAGACTTCCAAATAAACTGACCATTCGTTTACAATTAGAAAACGTGTGTGAGATTGTGTGTGTCTGGGAAGTAGGGAAAGTCAGGGAGGAGGCTTAAATAGAAGGGTGTTGGTAAACTTCTGGTTACCAAGGTCAACAGTATTTGTTTTCTTCCTTCCTGATAGAGAGCCAATCACTAAGAGGACTCTGTTTTATTTTTTTTTTTAAAGGACTGTTTTAAAACACATTATATAATGTCTTGAACAGGTTTTCAGAATTGGTTTTCTCTTCTATTATTTTTACGTTAAAATGCAGTGAGACTCCTGTACATTAAGTACTACTGTGAGTTTTGAAATGCAGTACTGTGGTCAGCAAAGGAGGCAAAACATTTATTACTAAGAGACAACATTTCTTGAATAACTTTGTCAAAGAGGAGAGATGACAGCTTCCTGAGCTGTAGCTCAACCAGCAGTAGCTAAGACATTTAACAGTATTCTTTTCCTTTCTGAAAAAAAATAAGGCTTTTAAAAGGTTTTGCAGTAACAAAAACAGCTTTCTTTTCTATACCTTTCTTTTGTTTAAAAGTCTCAAAGAAAGTAGTGATGTAGTAATTCCATGAGTATGTATTAGATATATTTATTTTACCAGTATGGTATTTAAATATTTGAGAGAATATCAGGACATGATTATGCAACTAAGCTCAACACCATAAAGAGAAGCCACTAATTAAATTTAGAATCAATAGGAATTTGCTAATGTCAAGGAACAGTTATTGAAAGTATTCTGAAAAAGTCTGATGAAAGATCTTCTCTATACCACCCCCACAACCTCATCACCACCATCAACAGTACCAGTAACCATCTGTCTACCCACAGATATACCAAAAAGGTGACATTTTATTGCAAGCTTAACATTTTCTGAATCTGTCTTAAACCACAAAAATTATGCTGAACTCCCCAAAAGAAATGAAGTTGTTTTTACTTTTTCTTCATCTCTCTCTTTTTGCCTGACTAGTAACAGGAAGTTCTTGGAAACTTCCCAGAGAATGGCTGGTCTTGTAAGAGTCCCAAACCAATCTTGTAGGCGCCAGAGTCTTGGCACTTTTGAGGTACAGGTTTTAGAAGCACCTGCATTGCCCCTTTAGACCAAACTTCCCACCACTAAGCTCAAGAAATTCCCCTTGTTGTTTATTAGTCATGAGTCTGAGCTGGGGAAGGGGGTCATGGAAAAAGGTAAAAGGCTTGCCCCAGCCAATATGTTGATCATATAAGATGTAGAAAATACCTATGAAGTATCTTCAAGTTTGCAGTCAAACTGGACCCCTCCTTGAACCCCGAGGTCAGGCTATAATCTATTCCCTATTTGGAATTTATCCTCTTGACAAATAAAATGTACAGAAGGAGGGAAAATTCATGGCACGGCACCCCGTTATTTGTTATGAACAGATCCTTTTATCACCTTGGAGTTCCTCAAGAATGATTTGTGAGGCAGCTCACTTCCATTCCTGCTTCAGTCTACACCAAACAATCTTAAATCCTTGAGTCTATTCCTTCTCTTTCTCCACTCTGTGGTTAGAATTCTGAAGGAGTTGGAGACAAAGCAAGAACAACAGTGATTATTTACAGGAATACCTCCCCTACTGCCTGGAGCTAAATAGGCTCTACCTGGTATTGTTCTGGACCTGCGTTTTTTTTACGGAAAATCAGAGGATAGTGTGAGGGTGCTAGGAGAAAGGAGACACTCTGAAGTCTTTGGCAGAGTTATAAAGATCAGCTGCAAGAGTTATAAAGATCAGCTAATTCACTGTACTAAAGGAAAAGAAGGGGCTTTGGCCAAGTTGTGGTTGAGAGATTTTGTTTTCCTCTTCTTTTTCCTCCTTCTGTTAGTTTCGTTAACTTCCCAGTCCCAAAAGCAGCTGAAATCCCAAGGATGTAACTCCCCTCATTAAACAAATGCATGGATTTCCATGAAAGTACCCCAAGCCCACAAAATGGATTCCTAATTCAGCTGATCAAAGTATGCAAACCCACCTTTACATATTTTTCTGATTTAAAGTCCCACGGCTCTTTGGAACAAAAATGTTCCTAGAGAAACATATCAAATAATAGCTATAATTTTACATCAGTATAAATTAGTAAATTGATCAACGGCTAATAATATAGAACAATCACTGAACATCCCAAATGATAATAGAGAACAAAAACTCTAAACAATTAGAGTTTATTTTGAGCCTGGGATTGTCTGAAATATTTTAGGTGCAGTAGCTCACTGAACACTTAACAAAATCCTTTGTGTGGCAGTCATGGTGGTTGCTTTCTGAATTCTAAGTGATTATCTTAAGATACTCATTGTAATGCCATCCTCTTTTCAGCATTGATTTAGGAATGGGCATATGACCAAAACCTATCTAATAAGATATGAAAAGAAGCCTGATGAGGGGCTTTGGAAATGATCTCCTTACTCCTAAAAAGTACATGCAACAAAGAGACTATCTTTCCTTTTATATCACATCAATATCCCTGGATGTGACATCTGGAGTTAATGCAACCCACACTGCCACCATAAGAGGGACCAGGGGAAAGAGAAAAAAGAAAAAAAAATTGAGTCCTGAGTGGCATTGCTGAGCCATTGATCATACTTCCCCGAACCAAACTATCTTCCTGACTTCCACTTGTGTGAGATAATAAATTTCATTACTGAGTAGACCAACATAAACTGGGGTCTCCTGTCAACTTTCAGCAGAAGGCATCCCAAATGATACACAATGTGTTTGATAACATTGTCGTCTCCATTCTACAGGTGAAGAAATTGAGGCTCATAAAGGTAAAATAAGTTTCTATTTCTCCCAAGCTAGTAAATTTTGAAGCAGTGACTTGAAGTAAGCAGTCAGACTTCCAAACTCATACTCAAACCACCAAGCCATGCTTTAAAAATATTACAGAAAAATAATGTTAAAGAAAACAGCAGGCTGAGATTGATTCCATGGGTAAATTGGAGCAATATCAGGAGATGAATGGGCACTCTGAGCCCGTGGGACTCTGGGGTAATTAGACTATTCGGTGCTCTCTTGAGAGTCCTACACAATTGTTTCAATAATTCAACTCAGAAGTCAGTCATTGAACCCATCAGACACTGTTTTCCAGACGCTTACAGCTCCCTCCTATGTCATAGTGAAGCAAACAGACATGCAGATAATTGACTATAAAAAAGGCATTATAAGATAATGGCTATAAAATCACTTTCCTTTAAGGGCACAGCAAAGAGTAATTAATTTCAACAGAGAATTAATCTCTTCAGCCATTTTCCTCTTTCATGGCTCAGGCTAGTGAACAACCTCTCTCTGTGCCATTTCTCTCTGTCATTTAATGGCAAGTATAATTAAGCCTTCTGATCTTTTATTTCTTCCCCATAAGCCTTGTTCAAGCCAGTCATCTCGAAGGATGAGAAAACATGGCATCCTATCAAGGCTCCTGGAGAAGGAATGGAGTGCCTTTCCTAATCAACCGATGGCTTGTCTAATATCTCTGGCTATGAAACTGTAAGCAGATTGGTAGTGAAAGCAATATTTATACTCATTCATTAATCAACCATTTAAATAAACTCTTTATCGGTCTTCCTCTATACATAGGCATATATCTTTCAAAGTCATGAACATATAATATTGAATTTTTATCTACAAATGCCATAGATTTGTCACTGATTGTTTACTCACAGTGCATCTGTCCCCGAAGTAGCCAGGCTGCTACAGCTACAAGATAGTATAGACCTGGCAGAACCCTAGGGGCAGAAGTGCAATTGTACCCCTGATAGAGTTATGTAAGAATGACCCCAACCATAACATCATTAAACATAACAGGGAATTATATTTTTGTGGGACAACGTGAGGCCATGGTTAATTGATAAATTCTTGCCCACCCCATATATAATTATTTTCCGTTAATTCTCAGTGTGCTAAATACTCATGTCCACAAACGCCTTAATTGAACTCATAAGGGAAAAATAGAGTTCTATAGATGTTTGTTCCAAAGAAAGGTTCACATCAAATTGCTACTAAAAATGACACTTACTCTCATTTTAGAAGCATCCCTGCCTGAAGGAAAAGATGAGCTGGCCACATTTTAGCACTAGACCTAAGTCTATAAGCAACCGTTCTCATAAATGGTCATTGAGAAGAATTTCTTCCCACATTATATGTCAAAGAACTTTTTAAAGAACTGCTTCAAGTGAGAACATTTAGAAATGCACATGCCCACATCGTAGGAAAGCCATCAACACTCTTGCAGAGCCATATGCTTGCCCTCGAGGGACCCAAAACTATTCCATTATAACAGAAAGTCTGTGGAATGTAAATCCAGGGGCCTGAAATGCTGTATATTTTTCAAGAAGTACAAAGTGGAAGCCATTGAGTCCATGGATTCACCAAATGAATGGATTGTTTCATCTGCACAAATGAACTGTCAGAAACAATGGCCACATAACACATTTGCTCCTGTTCCCCAAAGAGGAAAAAAAAAAAACATATCCCAAATAAAGCTACATCTTTTTACGAAACTTAAGCAAAAAAGCATGAGAAAAAGAAAGCCTGATTTATACTCTAAAAATCTGGATGCCTGAATTCAGACAGCATGGGCTAGAAATGTGCAGTTCATTTTTTTCTTAATACACATAAAGGTATCAGCTCTCTGCCTTCAGAATGCAAATGGGTTCTACAACCATGGTTATTTGAGCAAATTTGCAAAAAGCACTTCTTGTATTATGATGTTTTATTTTCTTATCACTCTCTTTAGTTCCTTTCTCCAATTTTTTTTACCCCTAATACTTTGAGACAACTTCACCTTCTACTTTTACCCTCTCTCTTGTTTTTAGATATGATCTTTCATTTTGAAATATTCAAGATACACAGAAAGTTATAGTGAATAATCTAAGAAACATTTTGTCTTTACTTACCATTATTGTCAAATCTTAGTATTTTTTGAATTGGTCCAAATTTCTTTTAAGCAATTATTCTAAAATTGATGCTTCTTGTCCAAAAGTCTCTAAAATTATTACACATCTCCGTTTTATTAATGATCTCTTCTTCCTGAGGTCACTAATGCCTAAAATTTGGTATTTATTATTATTCCTTTATATATATATAGTACACAGTATTATATAGTATTTTTAAATAGTATGATACAGTACATAACCATATGCAACTTGTTTCATTGGTTGTTTATGTAAAAATATTCTTTTGGCGGGGGAGCGGACAGAGAGAGAGAGATAGAGAGAGAGAGAGAGAGAGAGGGAGAGGGAAAGAATCTTAAGCAGGCTCCACACCCAGCATGGATCCTGATGTGGGGCTCAATCTCATGACCCTGAGACCATGACCCTGAGATCATGACCTGAGCTGAAAGAATCCGATGCTTAATCGACTAAGCCACCCAGGTGCCCCTTTGTAAAACATTCTTTTGAGCCTCATCAGTATGTCACATGTAGCCTTGAGTTTTTCATTATAACTGTATAGTACTCCTTGTATGAATATATGACAGTTTGTCTGATTTCTTTCTGATAGTCATTGCATTCCATTTCCATCACTGTTCTTTCTTTCATCTATGATTTCTTAGAACTTTCATGGACTGGTTGTAATGCTTCCTCTTTGAAAGGACATCCCTTCCATCCTAGGCAACAATAGAATATTATCTGCACCTGTCTGCCTTGGCTAATTATTCATGTTTTTGTTTCCTTTTGATTTATTTTCATACTGCATTATGAATGAGTCTTGGGTTGTTATCTTTCTAATCACTGTATATTTAGGCATATAGCTTTAGGACTAACAGGAATCTTAGAAGTCATATAGTCCAACCTTCTTTTCATAAGCTATGACAATAGCAAGAGGAACTTAATGACGAGCCCCTGGTCATATAGCTGCTTAATGAACAGCAGAGTTGAGGACCTCTACTTGGATCTCTGTCCTTTCTTTTTTCCAGTGTAATAAACTGCAGCTCACCCACTCAACTGAACCTTGTTGTGTATCAGTGGTTTCTCAACAGTGGATCTTACATTCTGCTCATCAGAGCACTGTGGGAACATCCAAAAAGGGCTCATGTCCTCAGGACCATTAAACTGTAGATGAAGAGACTAAAGAGAAATGAAAACATTACAGGCAACTAAATGAACCCAGATATAACTAAATTCCAATAGCAAAAGCAGCAATTTCTCTCTGTATGTCTATACATTTTTAACGAACCTCTGAGAATAAGTTGGAGGCATCACACCACTTTATTATACAGTATATCTTTGCGTATTTCTTAGGAACAAGGACATTCTCTTACATAGCTACAAAATTATCAAAATGCATTTTAGCATTGATACAATGCTAATATCTAATCCACAGTCTATATTACAAATGCTATCTCAGGACACCTGAGTGGCTCCGCTAGTTAAGCATCTGCCTTCAGCTCAGATCATGATCCCAGGGTCCTGGATTGAGCCCCAAGTCACAGCGGGCTCCGTGCTCAGCAGGGAGTCTGCTTCTCCCTCTGCCCCTCCCCCTGCTCCCTTGTGCTCTCACACTCATGCCCTCTCTCTCCAATAAATAAAATCTTTTTTAAAAATGTTATCAATGATCCCAATAATGTTCTTTACAGATTTCCCCTCCTCTACCCCACTGTAAGGTCCAACTCAGGCTCGTACATAACACTGTATAAAATTTGTAAGAAAAATGTTTTTCTTTGAGCTGTTTTTGATTCGCCCATTTATGTAACAGTCACTGAAGATCTGTAGAGAGAGATCTCTGCTCTCCACACACTCAAGCCACATGGTGGAGGATAGATGAAGTAACATCTAATTTTTAATAGATTATGACCAGCCCTGAGACAGAGATAATCACCTGATACTATGCTGTGAGGAACCTTCCAGGAAGAGGTTACACTGAAGCTTGGATTTCAAGGAGTGGAAAAGAGCGCTAACAGCTTTCCTGGCCAAAGCAGCATGTGCAATAACAAGATGAATCATAGCCTATTTAGAGACCAGCAAGTAGCTCAGTAGTCCAATAGGGTAGGGACCATGTGTGCATGTGTGGGTATACATGTATGGAAACACATGTGTATGGGTGTGTATTTGGCAAGGTTTGGTGCTCAGTGGAAATGGAACTATGTATGGGCTATATCATAATAGACCTTGTATGTCATAATGTGAAACATGATCCTGAAAACAATGGAAAATCGTTGGAGAAATTTAAGCAGGGGGCCAATAAGATGTAATTTGATTTCCCTTGTCTAAAAGATTAGTCTGACTGCAGCACGATATATATTGCATCAATAGGAGTGATGAATAAGAGCTTGAACTAGACCAATAATACTACTGAGTGGATTTAAAATATTTTAAAGAAGGAAAGTGGGTAGAACTTACAAACTGCTGGATGGGGGATGATGGATAGTGGTGAGAGGGAAGAGACTGTCCAGAAAGAGTTCTCTGAGTCCCAGGATGGGTCTGGACCTATTCTACAAAGGAAAACAGACAAACTCTATGACTTCAGGCCACTGGAGCTTATTCTCCTAATATTCTCTCTATACTCTTTTGGAAACATGGAAAAAGTACATATTCCTGAGTCCTGCCCACACAGTTCCCTGACTCTCGAACACAAGCTTCCTTGTCTCCTAGAGGAGACTTGGTCTGGTCTTGGTCCATGCTCCCTGGGTGATCTGGCCACTTTCCTTCTTGCAGCTATTTCCCCATTTCTCTTAAAGTAAGTAAGCAGCACGCCATCTTCCTTTCGTTGCTGCTTGGGTCTCATGCATCATTCTGCCACCTACTGCTGCTCTACTTTATATGCCCATAAATGTTTCATATTTGGTGTTCAATATTGGTTAGGTGTTTCTCCTTACCCTTCTGCAAACCAATATGCCCTTTTTCATAAACTTGAATACATTTCTCAGCCAACTGCTTATTTAAAGATTTGCAAGTCTCTTACTGAGTTTAGCAGTGAACTCATCGACTCAAGAGGGAAGGTGCATCATTAAAGCCTTGAAGCATAGAGATGTTCTCGAACAGATGAGCTCAGTTGGTTTTGCTTCTCAATCTTCAAATCTTCCCCAATAACCTCAGCTTAGGTAAACTTATCTTATTCTCTTCTCTATATTATTGAGAAGAATATATATTATCTATAATTTCAAAACATGAGTTTACAAGTTTAACACTTGTGGGAAGGGAAAGACAAGATGACCAAAGAAGATGAAGTGGAGTTAAGAATACATCTTCAGAGGGGAAGAATGAAGGGGGGGAAATCGGAGGGGGAGACGAACCATGAGAGATGATGGACTCTGAGAAACAAACTGAGGGTTCTAGAGGGGAGGGGGGTGGGGGGATGGGTTAGCCTGGTGATGGGTATTAAAGAGGGCACGTTCCGCGTGGAGCACCGGGTGTTATGCACAAACAATGAATCATGGAACACTACATTAAAAACTAATGATGTAATGTATGGTGATTAACATAACAATAAAAAATTTAAAAAAAAGAGTAGTAAGTGTAATTCCACGGGGCTCCTGGCTGGCTCAGTCAGTAGAACCTGCAACTCTTGATCTTGGGGTTGTAAGTTCAAGCCCCACATTGGGTGTAGAGATTACTTAAAATAAAATAAAATCTTTAAAAAAAAAAAAGACTAGATCTTCAATCTTTTCTGCTAATATATATGCACGTTTCTTTAAATCTCAGATTTTCTCTTTTCTTTCCACTTTTACTTTCATGTAGGCTGTCTCTAGATTTCTTTCTTTCCTATTCTCAATATCACTAACACCTAGCATATCTAACTTCTGATTGGTTTCTCAAAATCACTTATTTTTGTTCTACTAATTATTTCAAACCATCTTGATTGTTTTCCTTGAATGCCATGCATATATTTCTGATATATTTTGCTTCTATTAATTTCTCCCCTTTTGAGAAAGATGCTTGATAAAGAGAAACTGAAGTGATAGGGATGATTATCTGAAAAATCATTTTCAGAAAATGGAGGTGATATCTTTCTCTCTGCCTTCTGTTATGAATCTGTCTTCCTAGGGGCTGTCTTCCAATGCACCATTTCTAGCCTGAGTAGATGCTTAGCATTACTGAAATGCGTTTGACCTGTCCCTTCTTTCTTCTACACCCGACTGTACTTCCACATTCCATAGCTCCTCTTAGCTTCCATTACCCCTCTATTTCAAAATACTTTCCTCACAGTGTTCCTTGAGGTCTTCCTAGATGCCTTCCTTGAGGGTAAAGCATGGCTGGTAAACCTTCACTGTGTTTGCTACTTCATTCTCCATATCCTTCCAATATCAATATGATAGTAGAGATAAGAATGAATAGGCCTCTACAGCATGAAGTACTGATTTACTGTTCTTGCCTTCTTAGTATTTCATCCTTGTTGACTGGCATGTCATAATGTGTGTCTTGGGAAGAAAACTGTGACTATGACTGTGACCATAATGGATCAGCCTTAGATCCCCGGCCAGTATCCAGGATAATGACTGAATCCTCAAAATCAGACATAGGCTCAAATAATGATCATGACTTTTGGCCCTGTGATAAAACAGTTTTGGATTTACATAAAGATATATAAAAATGTTCATCAAAGGGTTGTTTGTAGTAATAAAAATTTAGAATAAAAGTCCAACATTAGGGGTACCTGGGTGGCTCAGTCGTTAAGCATCTGCCTTCTGCTCAGGTCATGATCCCAGGGTCCTGGGATCAAGCCCCGCATCACTTCTCCCTCTCCCACTCCCCTTGCTTGTGTTCTTCCCTCTACCGCTGTCTCTCTCTCTGTCAAATAAATAAATAAAATCTTAAAAAAAAAGTCCAACATTAAAAGATGAATTGATTCAATAAATAATGGAAACAAGCTCAGACTTTAACATGAAGAATTTGGGAAGTCATTGAAATGTTAAAGGATTTTTGCTTTAGAAAGAGAACCCTTTGCTAATGAAGAGAATAATTTGGAGAGAGGCAAGAATTGGAAAGTGAGTGATACTGGTAGCCTGGATTATGGTAACAGAAGTGAATATGAAGAGACGTACTTGGGAACCTCAAGGAGAAAGAACTGGAAGTACTTCATGATTGACTGGAGGTGGAAGTGGGAGAAAGCTCCCACTAGTCAGGCATTAATCATAACACTTTAAGGTCTTTCTACACCTTTTTCTCTTCAGGGCCCTTCACGTGTGAACCTATGTCACTCACAATACAGCCTTGGTAAATATTATCAAACAGAAAAGTCTGTCTCCAGTGTCACCAGTCTCTTTGCTGTGCCCTAGCTTCCTTCCTCCTTCATCTTCTCTGTCTCCTTCAAATTTAGGCACTGGTGTCTAAATTTGGTAGAGTTTGAGAAATCAAGATTTGGAGTCAATCAGGCTCAATTTTTTAATTCACTTCTGCTGTTTACAAACCATGATACTGGGCATGCTATTCACTTCTGCTGTTTACAAACCATGATACTGGGCATGCTATTTAACTCATTAAGCCTGTTTTTTATTTTTGTAAACTAGGGTAACAGAGCATACTCCATAAGGATACAATAAGTAAAATACATCATATATATAAATCACCTAGCAGTGTGTATGGCATAGAATAAATCCTCAAAAAATAAGTTATTAATGTAATCTATCCAAGGAAAAAGAGTAACTTTAACGTCTATCTTTACATTGTTTAAAGTCAGATGATTTTTTCTTTCAGGAATATTTGTTTTTCACTCTTGCCTCTAATGATGAAATGATACAATCTGCCTCTGACAATTAGAGAAATTTGTGGCAAAAGCCTAAGGGGGAAGAGGAATTTTTTTGGAAACTAGGCCCATTCAATATTTTATCATACCCTCTCCAGCAACTACCTCCTCACCTTTGCAGACACAATCTATAAGCACAGTCCTATGAACAAGAAGACTATCTATCCCTGCTCTTTAGGTTTCTGGTTTGTGTTCTAACCGAGCTGTCGCCTCAGAGTGTGAGAATTAAAAGAATCAACTTCCTCCTGGCTATGGAACCACAGGCAAGACACCTAAATTTTCTAAGCCTCAGGGTTTTTTTTAACCTGCATTCTGAGAACAACAACAGTACCAAAACAGGTTAAATTAAATAATGGATAATTGGGTAAGTCAAGGACTTAGCATGGGGCATGGAATGTAACAAACAATAAATGTTTGATTGTTATTAGTAGTATTGCTTCCTCTAACTTTGTTCTATCACTTAACTCTTCTCTTTCTCTACTGCTGCCTATTTTCTGGCAGTAGGCATTTCACATTATTGAGTACTCAACTTCTGTAAACATTCCCAAATATATATTAAAATATTTTAACTTCACAGTTTCTTGATGAAGAAACCTGTGATATTTATAAGTTTTTGCTCTTCTATTATCAGTATTTTCTTTTTATCTAGGCCTTCGATTTGGAATAGTTTTTCTTCTAAGATTTGCTATCTCCTTTTTCACTATGAGCATGTTTTCCTTTAAGTCCTTGACCAAAAGTGTAATAGCCGCTTAAAAATTCTTGTCTGGGGCGCCTGGATGGCTCTGTTGGTTAAACGTCTGCCTTCGGCTCAGGTCATGATCCCAGGGTCCTGGGATGGAGTCCTGAGTCAGGCTCCTTGCTCAGTGGGGAGCCTGCTTCTCCCTCTGCCTGCCACTCCCCTTGAAGAGGAAAATTACCCAGAGCAGGCCCAGGCCAGGAGGCCCCAGAAGATGGAAAGTTACTAACAATAAGCTAGAGATAACCAGAAGCCCTACTGGGTGCAAGAGATAACCAGCCCTTTCTGCTTCTGTAAACAGGCTTCCTGCCACAGGTTCTCTGCCCTACTGTCCCCACCTAAAGCAGCCCCTGCGCCCCCAGTTTAAACCCACCTACCAGCAGTCAGCATAGCCCTTGGAACCTGACTGCCTGCAGTCCCCTATAAAAGCCCTATAACCCCATTGCCAGGGACCCAGAACTTCGAGCACGAGCTCATCTGGGTCTGCTGGAGTAAAATAAATCTGAGTTCTCCTACTTCTTTGAGTGTCACTTGGTCTCTCGCCGGTCTGATTATTTTCCACAACACCCCTACTTATACTCTCTCATTCTTTCACTCTCTCTCTGGAAATAAACAAATTATTTTTTAAAGATTTTATTTATTTATTTGACAGAGAGACAGTGAGAGAGGGAACACAAGCAAGGGGAAACAGGAGAGGGAGAAGCAGGCTTCCTGCCGAGCAGGGAGCCTGATGTGGGGCTTGATCCCAGGACCCTGGGATCATGACCTGAGCCAAAGGCAGACGCTTAACAACTGAGCCACCCAGGAGCCTCAGATAAATAAAATCTTAAAAAAAAAAAAAAAATTCTTGTCTGATTGTTCCACTTCTGAACCATCTTGGGACCAGTCTCCACTGACTTTTCTTTTTGTCCCCCTTGGGAAGGGCTTATGTTTCCCTGTTTCTTTTATACATAAAGTATTTTTGGTTTGTGTCTTGGATATTGAAAATATGTTAATAGGGACTCTGGGTTCAGTTACGTTGCCCTAAAGCATAGACACTTTAAAAAATGCAAGTATTAATTATTATAGCAAAATATTGTGGGACATAATGGATTTTTCTCCCTCCCCCTTCACCGCCTTCCCCATCATGACACAAACTCAACTCCTTTTGGGACCAGGGATAGGCCAAGCTAGGGTTAAAAAAAAAAAAAAAATTAAAGCAGGTAATACTTGACTGAATTCAAACTTCAAACTCTGAAATACATTTTTTTTTTTTTTAATCTTAGGCTACTTGGGGTCTTCCCTGAGCAAGTATGGCTCAAGAGTCAACCAGAGATTTGGGAAGAGTTTAAACAAAGAATTTAAAGCTTCCCCTTTCTGGGATTCTCCTCTGCTACTTTCCAGATACTATGATCACCAAAGACTCCTCTCGCTTTCCAAGCTAATATGACTAAGATTTTGTATCTGAGCTTCAGCTGTCTACATAATGCAGACAGATTGGGGCCTGCCCTCAGGCTAAAAGCTCTGAACAATGGGAAACCAAGCTGTTACCATCTTTCCAACATCAACTTCCTTTCACTCTCTGCCTGCCTTTGCTTACTCTTTAGTGCCTTCATATATTTGCATTTTGTATTTTGTCCAGAATTCATTATTTTTACTTGTGAGAGTATTGGTCTGGCAGGAGCTATGCAGTCTTGCTGGAAGTAGAATTCCCCAGTATCATTTATATCTCTCAAACAGAATAAAAATCTATAATGAAGTTTTTAAAAAGAAGTAAAAATAATCCAAATATTACCACTCTAAATATTCATGTTTTCCCTTCCTGTGGTTTTTTCCACTTCTTGCCCATGAATGTACTTTTAATTAGTTCATAAAATTCATATTTAAATTCCTATACTTTTGGCCCAAGCTTGTCATTTTGACTTCTATGTTCTATTCTCTATAACACAGATCATGATGGGTATTTTTGCTCCTATTTTACAAATAGAGAAATGTAAGTATGTATAGTATAAGTAATTTCTCCAAGAGTGCACAGCAAATCAGGAATTAGAATGCAGATATTCTGATCTACATTGGCTATTCTAACAATAAACTTCAAACATACACACACACATAACCCACACAATTCTTCTTTTCTGACATTCACAGGGAAGGTTAGAATCCTGTGCTTATTCCATTCTAAAATTTATAGACATGCTTATGGGTTTCTTGAGACATGAAGATAAGAGAAATCAAACAGGACAAGCTTTACTCTCATTTTAAGTACCTGAAATTCATTTTCAAAAATGTCCTTGGCTTTCCCAAACACTCACAAAGTAACTTCTTTATAAAGTTAACTTGACTGGTGTTTCCTTACCTGTCCATGTCTGGTATCAAATTTCCAAAAACTAATATACTTCATGCTTCCTACACACAAGCAAATTCCAGACAGAGTAGTCAGCGCCCACACATGGGGGATGGATTCCCAGCAGGGTGTATATGTCTTGGATTTGTGCTTTTTTTTTAATGTGTGGGATTTGAAAAAAGAATGTTGAAAATGTCTTTTTCCCCATAACAGTTTAGGATTCTAAGTCATGTAGAACTGAGACAGCTATTTGCCATGCAATATAAACACCAGTACCATGGCAGCCCATACCCTTCACCAATCTTACTATGCCTTGAAAATCTCATTCGTTTGGAGATGCTGGTTCAAGACTTTCTTACCCTCTGAGACTTTATTGTAAAGAAACACACCCTTGGCTTTCCTAGGCAGTTTGGTAGACTACCTCCATCAGGGGGAGTTCGGCTGTTGAAGAGTTAGCTACCAAGGAGATAAGAGGTTCTTTCCAGGTCTTTCTTGTTATATTTAACCTATTCTCATCTGATATCTCTTACAGGAAATTCTATACACATATCAGGCTTTGAGATTCTAAGAACAGGGATCCCATATTATTCTAATATCCCTTGGACTTTACAATATTCTATATACAGCAAATATTCCATAACTTGCTAGATTCAATTGAACTATAAAATCTAGAAAAATTTGAATATACTCTCTAACACTGCTTTAGACGGTAAGACCTTTAAGAACTCCTCTATTTTACAAATCTGATAAAAAATGCTTATAAAATAGGAATACTTATTGGGTAAGAGCTTATACTAAACTTTATTTCTCTGCAAGTCCTTACCAATGCACCTTAGATATCTTAAGGTCAATCATAGCACCAAGAATACTACCTTAAAAGAAATACTTGGTGGTTTGATACCTCAGCAATTTTCCAAAGGGGGGAAGAGAAAGACTTCACCAAACATATATTCATATGTTGAAATTTAAAGTTAATTTGACAAGTTACATGCCACAAACAGTTTTAAAGAAAAAGAGACCATAAAACCAGATATAAATAATACATTGTAATTCCAAGATAGTACTGATGCCCAAGAAAAGCATTTCCTAATAACAGGATTCCTGAAATATGTTCCTAGAGACAAAATACTAGCGAGCAAATATTTTCAGGAAGCAGTATCTACTATAACTTCCTACTGGAGATTCACAGTGCACATTATCATATTACAGGCTTTAAGAAGTTTCACTTATTTAATCTAGGATTGCTGATAAATTTTATTTTGTGAGGCAGTATGAGAAGAGAAGATGGAATCTGTATTTGAGCACCATAGCTTCTAATCCTACCTAGTTCAGTTACTTATTTGTGTAAATTTAAGCAACTGATTTTATCTTAGAGTATCTCAGTTTCATCATCTGTAAAACTGGAAACAATCTTTAACTCAAGATGTTATGTTAAAAGTTAAAATAAGGTATTATTTAGAAAATTCCTTATAAAATGCTTGCCGCACATTTGCCACTTGGTGGCTGACAGCTTCTATTGTTCCTGTTGTTTTTTCTCCCTCTCCTTTCCCTCTTCTCCTTCTTCCTTTTTCTTTTCCCTCTTTGTTTATTACTATTACTCCTCTCAAATGAACAGTGGCATACTTACCTCGGTTTAATGGGTCGTCAGCGATTGCTTTAATCGAATTTTGCTTACCACAGATAACAGTGAATTGCAACTCTTACATATATTTTAGTGCAATTCAACAAGAGACAAATACACAAACCCATTCTCATCCCTTCCTGACTGGTAAGCTAACAATGAATGAGAACTAACATGAAAGGGAAATCCATTTTGCAATTACTCTGACTCACCAGCACACATTCTCTCTTGATTAAATGCCTTCCTTTGATATAGGTCATTACCTCTTAATGCCTGTATATATTCTTTCCTGAAGAATCACAAATTCCTTCGAAGCAGGGGCCATTCATTCACTCTTTGAACATACTGGATTGCAAAGTGATATAGATGCACTATTTGGTGTACCAATGAACAGGGTAGGGAGTTCAACAAATGTTTGTGAACAAAATCAATATTCATAATAATCCTATTTACTGGATTTGCCATCTACAAAGTCATGTGCTAAGGGTTTCATTTGTATTTCCTATGGTGAAAATCAGCAGGCTTAGTCCATTCTTGTCATGCATTATCAAGAATTTTCACCACACCCACAAAAAAAGGTAACTCTGTGAGGTGGTGGATATGTGAATTAGATCAATTATGGTAATCATTTCTCTCTACATATATTTATAAATTTATAAACAGATACTGTACACCTTAAATACATACATTTTTATTTGCCAATCATACTTCAATAAAACTGGAAAAAACTGAAGAAAAGAAGTTATATAGCAAATGCTTTAATATATGGAAGAAACAACATGTCCTAATGAGATGAAGAGAAGGGAAAACAAAGGTATTGATAGCTAAAAGTACAGAGACATGATAGAAGAAAGTTCATTTTTTCTCTACAGTTAGGATTTGCTTATGAATGTATTAGAAAGGTTGTTATGGCCTGAATTGTGTCCCCCAAAATTCGTATGTTGAGGTCCCAACCCCCAGTACTTCAGAATACAACCATGTTTGTATTTAAGATCTTTAAGGAGGTGACGGAGTTAAAAGGAGGCCTTTAGGGTAGGGCTCTAATCCATATGATGAACAGTGCACAGAGGAGAGACCAGGGCACTGAGAGAAGGCAGCCATCTTCAAGCCAAGGAGAGAGGTCTCACCAGGAACCAAACCTGATAGCATATAGATCTTGGACTTCCAGCCTTCAGAACTGTGAGAAAGAAATTTCTGTTGTTTAAGCCACCCAGTCTGTGGTATTTTGTTACTGCAGTCCTAGCAAACTAATAGAGAGGGTCTATCATATCATATGAAGTGATAATCATGACCAAAAACACACAGTAAAGAAACCCAAGGGAATTTGCAAACAAACAAAAAATAAAAAATAAAAACCCACAGTGGCAGAAAAATACTCATATTCACCTGGAGTATTACGAATATAGGGAGAGATTGGCCAAACTACTACAGCTTGCATCTAAATGACAAAGGATGTAAATTCAAGAATGAGGGATATGGACTTTATCCAGTAGACAACAGGAAGCCACTGAAAGCTTTTGAGGAATACAGTAACATGATCAGACCTAAGATTTAAGGAATTAATTTAGCAGGGAAGAATAGGATGGTTTGTAGTAGGGAAGACGAGGTGAGAAAGCAAGTTAGAAAGCTAGAGCAAAACTACAGAAAAGAGGTCAAGAGAATCTAAGTGACAACAAGAATTAACATGAGGAGACAGAGACAAAGAAATATTATGGAAACAGCAGTAATAGAACTTGATATTTAAAAAAATGCTCAAAACTATCCAATTGGCTGACCTTAACTTTAAAGCATATTGCCTTTCTTTTTCTTTTTGAATTACACAAATCCTTAAAACATGGGATTGGTTTCAACCTGTTGTAGTTAAGTCCTCTTGCAGGATCATTACTTGGTGTAATTTTCCCTCCCCGATTTGTTTTTTGAGAGGGAACAAAAGAAAAAGGGTGTCTGGGCCCTCAATTCCATAGTTCTGAATGCTTTCTCACTGCAAAGTTAAACATCTGCTTCCCATCAGGCACAGATGTGGCTGGGTTCTGCAGCATGGCCCGAGGATGAAATGCAAGAGATGAAGTCTAGCATCTCATTCATCAGGAGCTTCCCGACAATCTTCCAACCGTGGACAAGGTACCTCGAATGATACCTCCCATCCTCCCTCCTCTGAAAGTGGGCCTGACAGTGCCTGGGTTCTGAGATTTGGGAGTATTATTCTTGTCCACCTTCCAACTGGTTCCTTGGAGATCTCATCAACTTTCAGACCCTCTCTTCAAAACAGAGAAGTAAATCTTAAGGGTGGAAAAGGAGAAGAATTATTTGCAATGCCTTCTAAGAGCATCTCTAACTAGCCACTTATTCCAAGAGTGATTAGTATAAACTTGCTGTGCAAAATAAAAGGAGGGTAACAAGGGAGAGAAAAAAATAAACTCTAATGGGAAATGCAATATTCTGAAGTGAATTTTATTTACTTTCTCAGCAGCAATGAGCAGCCACAAAGTTAAAAGGTCATTTAATCTGTACCATTCATATAAAAGTATTTCAGATTGGAGAGGAATATCGACCCATTAACAATGAACCACTGGGGACAGACAACTACTTTTATCCATCACAAGCCTAAAGAATTACTCCCATATTCCACTTTTTGTTCAATAGGCAATTTGGAAGAAAAACACATTTCCCTGAAACCTCTTGGCTGAGCAAGTAATTACTTCATCAATTAAATCTACAAATATTTATTGAGTGCCTAATATGAGGTATTCTAGGTGGTAAAGATACAGTGGGGAACAAAACAGATAAAAATCCCAGCCATCTTGGCACTTATATTTCAGAGGGTGACAGGAAAAGTAAACATAAAATATATAGTATGCTAAATGGTGACAAGTGATATATTAAAAAAATAATAGTAAAGCAGGCTAGGATTAGGGAATGTTAAGGGAAGAGACTGTGTTTTTATATAGAGTATTCAGAGTATTCTTCCCTGAGAAGAGAAAGGTGTAAATGAGCAAAAGCAAGTATCTTGGGGAAGAGTATTCCAAGAAGATGGAGGAGCTAAGGTAAAAACCAAGAGCATGCCTGGGGGCTCATGGAACAGTGAGGAAAAGTGCAGCTGGAGTCAAGTGAAAGAGAGGTTGAAAAGTGGGTGATAAGGTGCTGAGAGACCAGATTACAAGGATATTATCAGACATTGGGCTTTTATATTGAAGGAGATGGAGAGCCTTCAAAGCATGCAAGCACACCAGTGGCATAGTATCACTGATGTTTTAACAGGATTGGCTGCCTGCTGTGCTGAAGATAAACTGAGGATGAATTAATGTTGGCAAAAATCTCCTAAAATTCATGACAGTTATATAAGGCAGATGCACCAAAAGCAATGCAAAAGAAAAAGGACTTGGAGCAAGTACAAAACCTATTTTTGAGTCAAAATATAACTTGTAAGGCAATCTGTGCAGAAATTTCCTCAAAGTATAACTCTCAAAGTCTGAAAATGAGACCTATCTTTTCACTTCAGCATTTCTTACTACTCCATTTCCTAAGTGCGGTGAGCCACGTTCTGCTCTTCTCTCCTTTAACTAGCAAATGGTTTGCTCCCCTTTTCATTTTGCTTAGCTTGAGAAAAGGAGTTTGCATTTTTTGAAAGTCAATAGCCTTATTTTTTTTTCCATAGTAAATGCTGAGTAACAGATTCCAGAACATCTGGGCAACCCTGATCATACTATGATTTCATATCCCATAGGCTTGTTGTGATTAAGGAAGGCAGAGGGAAACTGGTATGTCCCAAGTACATGGGCAATACCTAATTCTGAAGAAAAAATATATCATTACATAGAACATCTGGTGGAATTCAAGCTTAAGTTACAAATGGTTTTGAAGGCCGATTATTAGATAAATGATGTCCACTGAAATTAGGCTGCAGTTTCACTACCTGGTAAAATTTTACTGATTGCTCTAAAACTTACTTATCATGGGATCCTTAATATGTATTACATTACACCGAACCACAAGAGCAAACAGTGGTTTCTTGTTTAGAGTGAAATGGAAGTACAAAGTGTAGGAGAAATGATAGAAGAGGGATAATTACTTCCTATATCTATGTTGATCTCCTAATTAAGGAAATGTAATGTGTCGTATTTGAAACTCAAGTACCTGGCTAATATTAATAACAACAATAGTAATAGCTATTATTTATTGTGCCAAGCATTTTATGAGCATTATCTCATTTATTCCTTAGGTACTACTATTATCCCTATTTATCAATTTAGTAAACTGAGGCTGAGAAGTTTAGGAAATTTGCTGGGATTCAAACAAAATAAAAGCTGTGGAGCCAAAATTCAAATCAAGATATTCTAACCCCTAGCTGCCACTTTTAAACACTATGTTGTGCTGAACTAGTCTGCATTTCACGTCAGTGTGCCTATTTCTACATGTACCTCTGTAATCCCAATATGATGGAAAATTTTTAACCTCATCAAATTACTCCTCTGGATCTTCACATTACATTGCTTGCATTTCCCAGCTATAGCTCAGTACAAACAACTCTCCCATTGCCTAACACCTGAATGAAAACTCGAACTATGCTGTGTGCTCTAGGAACTCCTAATTCAAAGTTATCTTTCCACCACTGAACTAGTCTTTATGAAAAAAAGTACTTTTACCTAAAAAAAGATTTAACGAATAGCAATTCATCTCTGCCCAGCCACTTATATTTTGTGAATGTGGATCATATAACCAAAATGAACAGAAAACATGGAACTATAGATTTTTACATTGCATTCCTTTTTAATAATGACTATTACCTTCAAGAAGCCATGAATCCATTAGAAGACAAGGGACAGTAACAATTATTCTTCTATTTCTTCGTATTTGTAGATATGAATTCAGTGGTACAGCTTATTGAACATTAATGACTTCTAAAATATGTTCAATTCTATAGTTTCATATGTCGTCAGAAGGGCATCAGAGCAAAAGGTCAAAATACTTTTTTCTTGGTATCTGGGACACGTTAAGAAGTAAGACAACTATATAAGCCAATTAATAACAAAATAAAAGAAACACATTGAAAACAATACAATAATAGTAGGGGACTTTAACACTCCCCTCACTGAAGTGGACAGATCATCTAAGCAAAAGATCAACAAGGAAATAAAGACTTTAAACGACACACTGGACCAAATGGACTTCACAGACATATTCAGAACATTCCATCCCAAAGCAACGGAACACACATTCTTCTCTAGTGCCCATGGAATGTTCTCCAGAATAGATCACATCCTAGGTCACAAATCAGGTCTCAACCGGTACCAAAAGACTGGGATCATTCCCTGCATATTTTTGGACGATATGCTTTGAAACTAGTACCCAATCACAGGAGGAAACTCGGAAAGAACTCAAATACATGGAGGCTAAAGAGCATCCTACTAAAGAATCAATGGGTCAACCAGGAAATTAAAGAAGAATTAAAATAATTCATGGAAACCAATGAAAATGAAAACACAACTGTTCAAAATCTTTTGGGATGCAGCAAAGGCAGTCCTAAGAAAAAAGCATAAAGCAATACAAGCCTTTCTCAAGGAACAAGAAAGGTCTCAAATACACAACCTAACCCTACACCTAAAGGAGCTGGAAAGAACAGCAAATAAAGCTTAACCCAGCAGGAGAAGAGAAATAATAAAGATCAGAGCAGAAATCAATGAAATAGAAACCAAAAGAACAGCAGACCAGATCAATGAAACTGGGAGCTGGTTCTCTGAAAGAATTAACAAGATTGATAAACCCCTGGCCAGACTTATCAAAAAAGAAAAGAGAAATGACCCAAATAAATAAAATCATGAATGAAAGAGGAGAGATCACAACCAACACCAAAGAAATACAATTATAAGAACATATTACAAGCAACTCTATGCCAGCAAATTAGATAACCTGGAAGAAATAGATGCATCCCTAGAGATGTATCAACCACCAAAACTGAACCAGGAAGAAATAGAAAACCTAAACAGACCTATAACCACTAAAGAAATTGAAGCAGTCATCAAAAATCTCCCAACAAACAAGAGCCCAGGGCCAGACGGCCTCCCAGGGGAATTCTACCAAACATTTAAAGAAGAATTAATACCTATTCTTCTGAAACTGTTCCAAAAAACAGAAATGGAAGGAAAACTTCCAAACTCATTCCAGTATTACCTTGATCCCAAAATCAGACAAAGGCTCCATCAAAAAAGAGAATTACAGACCAATATCCCTGATGAACATGGATGCAAAAATTCTCACCAAAATACCAGCCAATAGGATCCAACAGTACATTAAAAGGATTATTCACGATGACCAAGTGGGATTTATTCCTGGGCTGCAAGGCTGGTTCACCATCTGCAAATCAATCAATGTGATAAAATACGTTAATAAAATAACAAGAATCATATGATCCTCTCAACAGATGCAGAAAAAGCATTTGACAAAGTACAGCATCCTTTCTTGATCAAAACTCTTCAGAGTATAGAGATAGAGAGTACATACCTCAACATCATAAAAGCCATCTGTGAAAAACCCACAGCAAATATCATTCTCAATGGGGGAAAAACTGAGAGCTTTCTCCCTAAGGTCAGGAACATGGCAAGGATGTCCACTATCACCACAGCTATTCAACATAGTACTAGAAGTTCTAGCCACAGCAATCAGACTACAAAAAGAAATAAAAGGCATTCAAATTGGCAAAGAAGAAGTCAAACTCTCACTCTTTGCAGATGATATGATACTTTATGTGGAAAACCCAAAAGACTCCACCCCAAAACTGCTAGAACTCATACAGGAATTCAGTAACATGGCAGGATATAAAATCAATGCACAGAAATCAGTGGCATTCCTATACACCAACAACAAGACAGAAGAGAGTCAAATGAAAGAGTCGATCCCATTTACAGTTGCACCCAAAACCATAAGATACGTAGAAATAAATCTAACCAAAGAGGCAAAGAATCTGTACTCAGAAAACTAAAGACACAAAGAAATGGAGAAACGTTCCATGCTCATGGATTGGAAGAACAAATATTGTGAAGATGTCAGTGCTACCTAGAGCAATCTACATATTCAATGCAATCCCTATCAAAATACCATCCACTTTTATCAAAGAAATGGAACAAATAATCCTAAAATTTGTATGGAACCAGAAAAGACCCCGAATAGCCAGAGGAATGTTGAAAAAGAAAAGCAAAGCTGATGGCATCACAATTCTGGACTTCCAGCTCTATTACAAAGCTGTCATCATCAAGACAGTATGGTACTGGCACAAAAAACAGACACATAGATCAATGGAACAGAACAGAGAGCCCAGAAATGGACCCTCAAGTCTATGGTCAACGGATTTTCAACAAAGCAGGAAGGAATGTCCAGTGGAAAAAAGATAGTCTCTTCAACAAATGGTGTTGGGAAAACTGGACAGCCACATGCAGAAGAATGAAACTGGACCATTTCCTTATACCACACACAAATATAGACTCCAAATGGTTGAAAGACCTCAGTGTGAGACAGGAGTCCATCAGAATCCTAGAGGAGAACACAGGCAGCAACCTCTTCAACCTCGGCCGCAGCAACTTCTTCCTAGAAACATCGCCAAAGGCATGGGAAGCAAGAGCCAAAATGAACTATTAGGACTTCATCAAGTTAAAAAACTTTTGCACAGCAAAGGAAACCGCCAACAAAACAAAAGACAACCGACAGAATGGGAGAAGATATTTGCAAATGACATATCAGATAAAGGGCTAGTACCCGAAATCTGTAAAAAACTTATCAAACTCAACACCCAAAGAACGAATAATCCAATCAAGAAATGGGCAGAAGACATGAACAGACATTTTTCCAAAGAAGACATCCAAATGGCCAACAGACACATGAAAAAGTACACAACATCGCTCGGCATCAGGGAAATCCAAATCAAAACCTCAATGAGATACCACCTCACACCAGTCAGAATGGCTAAAATTAACAAGTCAGGAAACGACAGATGTTGGCAGGGATGTGGAGAAAGGGGAACCCTCCTACACTGTTGGTGGGAATGCAAGCTGGTGCAACCACTCTCAAAAACAGTATGGAGGTTCCTCAAAAAGTTGAAAATAGAGCAACCCTACAATCCAGCAATTGCACTACTGGGTATTTACCCCAAAGATACAAATGTAGTGACCTGAAGGGGCACATGCACCCCAATGTTTATAGCAGCAATGTCCACAAAAGATGTCCATCAACAGATGAATGGATAAAGAAGAAGTGGTATATATATACATTGGAATATTATGCAACCATCAAAAAAAACAAAATCTTGCCATTTGCGACGACATGGATGGAACTAGAGGGTATTATGCTAAATGAAATAAGTCAATCAGAGAAAGACATGTATCATATGACCTCACTGATATGAGGAATTCTTAATCTTAGGAAACAAACTGAGGGTTGCTGGAGTGGTAGGGGATGGGAGGGATGGGGTGGCTGGGTGATAGACATTGGGGAGGGTATGTATTATGGTGAGCGCTGTGAATTGTTTAAGACTGTTGAATCATAGACCTGTACTTCTGAAACAAGTAATACACTATATGTTTAAAAAAAAAAAAGATACTAAAAAGGGAAAAAATGAAGGGGGCAGAAATTGGCGGGGGAGACAAACCATGAGAGACTACGGACTCTGAAAAAGAAACTGGGTTTGTTAGAGGATTCTGGGAGGGGTTGGGTTAGCCTGGTGATGGGTATTAAAGAGGGCACATATTGAATGGGGAGCACTGGGTGTTATACGCAAACAATGAATCATGGAACACTACATCAAAAACTAATGATGTGATGTATGGTGATTAACATAACAATAAAAAAATTTTAAAAAAAAGAACAGAGTCTGCTTGGGATTCTCTCCCTCTCCTCCTACCCCGACAGCTTGTGCACTCTCTCTCCCTAAAATAAATAAATCTTTAAAAAAAAAGAGAGAGAGAGAGAGAGCTCTTGCAAGGAACATAACCACTTCTGAGGGGAAAGTGGACATATTTTACAATTTGTATATTTAGCCAAAATGCTCAGTTTAAGTTCTACTCTTTATGTTTACGGCTTGTCTGGGGGAAATGTCACAGTCCTATCTATGTCACATGGCTATTTGAAGGCTGACAAGACAAAATTGATCTGAAAGACTTTTTCTAAAGCCCATTTCAAATGTTAGTTACTATAATAATTTAAGATTTCAACTTGCATTGTCTCTTACAAACACATATTTTAAAGGAACTTTTCTTAAAGGGAGGCACAGCTCAACATAAAATCTTCAGCCAAGTAGAAAGAGCTTGGCTAAAAACTGAGCCACACTCATTTCTGGTGACATCCACTTTCATGGCAATAAGGTTCTCATTTCTTATCACTACCATGCTGTGATATTGTGATTTATAAGAAATACATATTTGGTATCTGTCCTTGTTTCCAGCACAAAGCTCCTAAAACCAGTTGGGTTTCTTCAGGTAAGAGCAATGAAGGTGTTATGTTATTCCTAACAAGCCCCTTTCAACCACACCTGAATTCACAGTAATGAGGTGACTCTTGCTTGGAAAGCTCCTAAGAATGAGGAGAAGCCAAACATGATTAGATGGTTGCGACTTTCAGTCCCACACGCTGACCTCCAGGAAGGAGAGAAGGCTAGAGGTTGAACCAATCACCAATTGTATAGAACTCTTGCTGAGTTCTGATACTATAGATTTGAAGAAACAACAGTCCCTGCAACAAATGCTCACAGTCTTCCAGGGTAGACAAATTGTGATGCAACTCAACAATCTTTAAATATCATAAATAGGATGAACTGAGCATGTGTAAAAAGAATCTGCCTGTAAAAGGGCTAATGTGCTTTATACCTTAGTATCTTTAATGTGTCCGTGTCTTTGGTAATTCTGTAACGTTTTCAGCATTTTGTACCTCTTGGAAAGACAGTGATAGTTGCATACCGGTTGGAAACATCCATAATTATAACTCTATTTAGGGTTTGAGTTACACTTAGTCATTATTACAGTCACATGTGGTTATCATTTCCCTTATAAGTTATTGATATCATTGATTTTGCATGTTATTAGTATTAGTATTAACAGCCCCTGCTGTCCCTCTAAAAAGTCATTTGCCCAAAATCTACAAAGAAGGAAGGAACATAGACAAATGATTATTAGAGAGTCTAAGTCATGGTTTCTCTATGTGTGGGTCTAGTGGAGTCAGGTGTCTTTTGGTAAAAGTCACCTCTCCTGGAGCCCCAATTCCATCTAATCACCAGAAAGACAGCATTTAACACAGTGGCTTTCATGGTTACCATAACACAACTTGATTCATGTCCTTTGAACAGGGCTACAGTAAGACACTGGAGTTTGTGACACTTAATTGAGAAATAATTTAATGATTCACACACTCATAAATGTCTTTTACCTTTCAAGGTTGCCTAGACCTCCTAGGTAAAGTATACAGGTGCAGAGTAAAAGTAATGGAAAGCAAATCCAAACTGGGTTTCAGTCTTCTCTAAGATACCAAAATCGTTCTCAGTTTTTAGTCACATAAACATCACTGAGTAGCAAGCATTTTCTTTGCCTACAGATAAGCTGGAATCTCAGAAGAACTCTGGAGAGTAGGCCATTAACCCTGGTGAGTGGTGCTCACTGTTTCTACTCTAAATGTAGAAACTAGATACAAATTCTTGAGTTCCATCAGGAGCTTTGTGAGCCACCACAGTGAACTCAAAGTGACAATGTGTCACAAAATTCATTCACATGATGCTTCATCTTAAAACACAGGATCATTACTCTGCAAAAATACCAAGAAGAAATCGCTATGTAGATCACAAAATCAAAGAGAGCAAAACATACTAATACTTTCCCATATGCACCATGCAAGTTCACATGTAATATTTAGCTTGGGGCTTCCTATTTTTCTTGGACAGCGGTAGAAATTTGGTTTTCTGTAGGGGGGTTAGAAAGGAGAAGAGCTGCTTCTCTTTCTAGTCTTGTTCACAGATTCCTATTGGTTATAAAATCCCAGCTGTATTCTACATAAAAAGCATCATTACTTTCCTTAATGTGTGTGCCACCAGTAACATAAACTATTTTGGGAGGAGAGATTGTGACCATCACACAGGACTCCATATTTTAATTTCCCAATGACCTACCTTTTGTAAACAAAATTACCACAAGATTTTTATTATCTGGAAACACACACATATAGCTTAACAACTAAGTTTTGTTCTTCCAATCAGTTAGAATGCTTTCAAATTCCATAAAATAAAAATCTAAATTAAACTAGTTAATAAACCAATAAACTTCATGATTTTATGTGTCAAGTCCTCAGCTAAGGTAGATCCAGGACTGAACAATTCAGTGAATCAAAGATGCCATCAAAGACCAGTCACCTTCCATCTTGCTGTTCTGCCATCTTCAGCATGCTGGCTTTAGTTTCAGCTTGTATCATTTAGTGTTACAGTATGGCTGCTAAGATTACAACCATCACAAACAAACACAACAGTGACCAAAAGTGGAAGATGAGGCTTCTCTTACTTATGTCCTCTCTTAATTAGCCACAAAACCCTTCCTTCAAGCACCTTAGCACACTTCCTCTCATTTCATATTGGCCACAATTATACCAGATGCCCTTTCCTAAACAGTTCACAACAAGGGGGATGTGGAAATGTTTGTTGCACTTCATCAGCAGTATCTGCCACATTCTTTCAGTTTCTTATATAGCTGGTCTATTGTTTATATGAATAACAATGAAAGGGTTGGGGGGTGGTAATTAGAATAATATTCAGGCCTTGAACTTAAAATGTGACACAGGAAAGAGATATATTAAGAATACAGTTAGTATATCTCTATCTCTACACACACAAATATTTACATATGTGCACTTGTCTATTAAAGATAATATTTTAAAACCACAAATGAAGCATGCTAAATATTTAACTAGTATAATTATTGGAGTAACCTGAAGCTTAAAAAAAAAGTATTTTCCGGGGGATAAAATGGCAAGAAAGTTGGTTTCTGGTTTTTATTGTGCTATGTTTGTTTATTTGTTTGCATGGTTTTTTTGGTGTTTTGTTTTGCTTTGTTTTGTTTTGTATTTGGGTCATGTTTTTATAAGATTTTTTTAAGTTCTTTACTACATAGAACTTTGAAAGACCCAGGAACATGGAAAGTATCTTGATATCCAAGTGCTTTATTGTATCTCTCCATTATGTTTTCTTTACTGATCTTCATCACACCAATTCAGGACATGAGAGGGCACTGGGAGCTGCCCTCAAAATCACAGGCACTGAAGGCTGGCAAATAGAGAAAGTAAGGGACTGGCTTCTAAAAACAAAAAGGGAAGATTTTTTTTTAATTTTTTATTGTTATGTTAATCACCATACATCATTAGTTTTTGATGTAGTGTTCCATGATTCATTGTTTGTGCATAACACCCAGTGCTCCACGCAGAACGTGCCCTCTTTAATGCCCATCACCAGGCTAACCCATCCCCCCAACCCCCTCCCCTCTAGAAACCTCAGTTTGTTTTTCAGAGTCCATCGTCTCTCATGGTTCGTCTCCCCCTCCGACTTACTCAAAAAGGGAAGATTTATAGCCACTATATCGCCAGACTGACTCAGGGCCAAGTTCATTCAGCATCCAGCCCCAACTGTTCGTGGTCACAGAAGAATGAACTGAAGACCACTTTCCCGGGCAGACCATCTGCAAGATGCTAGAAGCCTCTGCCAGTCCTGATAAGGATTCTGAGAGGCACCCTCCTTTTTCCAAGAAGCACATCCCCGAGCATATCAGAACAATTTCATGGGCTGCACGTGAGCTGCTCCCACCTGCAAATGAGCTGCCTCACTACTGATTCCAAGGCACTGATTTTTCCTGTCCCAGTGATGGATCTCTGCAGGCCACTCCTCACCTTACCTCCATTTTAGGCATAGAATGTCAGTAACTCCTCAAATTCCTCCTAAAAAAAGTTGACAGTTAGTGCTCTACATCTGGTTTTAGCAGTTAATCCAATTTGACTAGGCTTCAGAAAGGCTTTTATCAACCATTACCAATATCACCAGTATTACAATCTCTTCCTACAACTGTAAGACATTCACATAAACACAAGACAATCAAGTTTTATGCTACTAATCCAGCCTAAATCTTTTCTCCCTCTAAAAAATGGGCAAGTATATTGGTTTAAATGGACTTTAAGGGATCTTTAGTTAGGAAAAGCAAAATATACACACACATGCACAACATAGATATGTATAGGGGTATAAAATAAACTGTTCCACTTACTAACATAGACTATCTTTTCATAGGTCATTGTAGTTTTGCTTTAATAAGTGTGGTAGAAAAGGAAAAGTCATTATTTGTTAAAATACTAGAAGCTTTGTTAGCATAAATGAAATCTTTGTATTTGGATATTAGTCTAAGGCCTGGTTCACACCTTGGTTAGGCTGGGATGATGAGGCCTGTAATCCTGTGGGTAAATCCCCCATGATTCCTAAAGACACTGGGGCCTTTCCCAGGAGCACCCTGCACAAAAGCCGAGGCTTCAATACAGGCTGCTGAGGCCTCTGAACCACCAGGAAATTGGCACAGGCGGTGGTCTGCGGTAGGTGGAGTGGGAAGCTTGGAGCCTTCAACCGCCTCCAGGCTTGGTGAGGACAAGTCTCCCTACATTAGGTTCCACAGGGGCTACCCCAGAAACCACAGGCCTTATCTCCATCTGATCTTGGACAGACCTAGAACCAAACCCTGGGAAGGACTGGGAGTGGGGAGATGGGGCAGCCACCTGGGAGGGAGCCAGTCACATTGGAATCCATGTTTTTAGAGAGATACATGTATAGACATACATAGGTCAATTAGATAGAGCTGTTCCAGGCACCTAGGAGATGGATTTGATGACCTCTAGCGCATCCACCCACCCAAAATTCTGATGATTCCAATAAGCAGCTCTCAAATTAGAAACTCTACTTTATTTTATGGATCCTGGGCTGGGAGTTTTCTCTTCATTATCAGGGAACAGAACCAAGAGCATTATACACACCTTATGTGTTTGCAAATACTAAATGGGAATGGCTTCTCTCCATTTAAGGATAGGAAAGAATAAAATGGAAAACTACTAAATGGGACCTAAGGCTAGGGAGATTTTAGAATAAGAGAAAGTAAAAACTCATGAAAACTTGGGAAAAGAATATACTTCCGAAAAAAATAGTACTTTATGTACTATCCTCTATAAGAGCTATAGTTTAAAATACAGCCCAGTTTGGATAAAGACAGGATAATCCTCCATTGTATCCAAGAAGTGTCTTGTATCAAGCAAAGGTTAAAATACATAAGTAGCAAACAGGCTAATATCAAAAGATGGGATGAAACAGAAAGACAAAAAGAATTAGTTACAAAGGCAATAAGCTGAAACAAAACAAACACATGCCAAAAAAACCCAGGAGATACAGGGAAGGACTGCATGACAATTAAAATTACAATGGGGCGCCTGGGTGGCTCAGTCGTTAAGCATTTGCCTTCAGCTCAGGTCCTGATCCCAGGACCCTGGGATCAAGCCCCGCATCTGGCTCCCTGCTCGGCGGGAAGCCTGCTTCTCCCTCTCCCACTCCCTCTGCTTGTGTTTCCTCTCTCTGTGTCAAAAAAAAAAAATAAATAAAATCTTTAAAAAAAAAATTACAATGGCAAAATCTTCATGGTAGATTTTTTTTTAAGTTTTTATTTATTTATTTATTTGACAGAGAGAGACACGGCAAGAGGGGGAGTGGGAGAGGGAGAAGCAGGCTTCCTGCGGAGCAAGGAGCCCAACGCAAGCTCGATCCCAGGACCCTGTGATCATGACCTGAGCCGAAGGCAGCCGCTTAACGACTGAGCCACCCAGGCGCTCCCATGGTAGATTTTTATTTTTTTTTAAGATTTTATTTATTTATTTATTTGAGAGAGAGAATGAGATAAAGAGAGAGAGAGCATGAGCTCCAAGAGGGTCAGAGGGAGAAGCAGACTCCCTGCTGAGCAGGGAGCCCGATGCGGGACTCAATCCTGCGACTCCAGGATCATGACCTGAGCCGAAGGCAGTCGCTTAACCAACTGAGCCACCCAGGCGCCCCCCATGGTAGATTTTTAAAAGCAGTAACGGCATGCAAAAAGTTTCACTAACTTCAAGACAAACTTGATAAGCTCTTCCACAATAAAGAGGTAAAGGAAAAAGGACCAAAACTGTTGAGAAGACAGAGAAAACAGATGATAGATACGGAACATTAAAATCACAGTTATTTCCAAGGGTGGAAAAAATACACAATTTCAATACTAGCAAGAAAAGGAGTAATCAAATCCATAGTTAAGGAAAATTTTCTGGAACTCAAAGCTAAACACCTTAAAATAGCGATTAAACAGATTCAATCTGTTTTGAATAATATTAATGGAAATAAATCCACAGATGGATAAATTCCAACAAAATTCTGAATTATGAAGAAAAATGTAATTTCACAAAAGATCCTGCTGATAGCAACCAAAACCTCAGATAAGATGCCTGAAAAGAAATAAGAATCCTCAAGAAGATGAATATTGCCAAACCAATCTTATGAGGAGTTGTCAAGTATCACAAAGAACCAACATTTCCACTTGTTCTTCTTGGATTATACAGATTAGTTATCACATTTCAGCAAACAGCCAATTCTCTATTTCCTTTCAATGCTACAGACTTGACATTGGGTCCATGACAAATCTCTCTCCAACAAGTCTGAGCTGATAACCAGTTAGATTAGCTGATGGCTAACCTTCAGATAATAGCTCTTCACTTCAGTTTTATTTTATTTGGATTTGGTTTTCATACATCAAAACATCATGGATCCAAAGTTTCCCTTGTGGGTCATAGGTCACAAGATCCAGGATGCAATGGTGGGATTTTCCTCAGACTGTTACGAATTAGCTGGAGACCACATGTTTAAGAGAAATAAAAACCAGAAAGGGCAGGAATTTCTATTTAGCTTCAGGCAGTGGAACACTGGATACTTTATGTACTATCCTCTATAAGAGCTATAGTTTGAAATACAGCCCAGTTTGGATAATGACTCTGTAAAGTTTCATTCTATCTGAGAGAGAGTTCAGAGTCTTCTGCATTGTTTTAGTAGGAGAAAGGAAGGAGACAATTAGATCAACCAAAAATCTGTAAGTAGAATTCATCACCAGAAGAAGAGATATGTATGTACACATTGTATGACAAGAGCTAGGGAAAGAGAAAATTGTAATGAAAAATATTAAACTTTACTGAAGATTGAATTATACTAAGAATGATGAAACACCATTGGATCTGGTGATTAGGAGGCCATTATTAACTATCTAAATGTGTAGATTTCAAACAAAGGAAGTGTTGGCACCTGGAGGTAAAGCTATTTTGCAAAAGTACCAGCTACAGACTTCTCTATTATGCAGTTTAATGCTAATAAATAGGTGAGAGATACAGCAGTAGCTTAAGGGACTATTGTAGTAAAAAGTTTAGGGAAAAAAAAAGGACTAAGAAAACATTTAGCATGTGGTACAGCTAAGAGAAGTCTTTGGAAAGAAAAAGTTTAAATAATGAAAAGTCTGAATGTGAATGAAACAAGGCAACAAGGCACCATATGATTAGTAAAGACATCAAAACAACAAATGAAGGGATGTGTTTTAGCAAGGAAAGAATATTTATTTTAAGATAGGGACAAAGTAAGAAAAGATAAACAAAGATACAGAACATGTTGAGAATAGAAGAGTTGAAGAATATTCCATCAAACTAGCCACAGACTTTTTGGCTTTTGTTAACACTGAATATTAATCCATATGCTGAAATTGAAGAGCTATGGATTAGATAGCAACCTAAAGACATGAAAAATGAAAATTTAAACCATCACAGAATAGGGGTGCCTGGGTGGCTCAGTCGGTTAAGCATCCAACTCTTGATTTCGGCTCGGTTGCTGACCTCAGGGTTGTGGGATCAAGACCCCTGTCAGGCTCTGTGCTCAGCTCTGAGTCTGCTTGTCTCTCTCCCTCTGCTCCTTCCCCCACCCCCCAACTCATGTTTTCTCTCTGTCTTCCTTTATCTCTTAAATATTTTTAAAAATTTTTTTAAAAATCATCATGGAATAAGTTGTCAACTAGAGATGAATAATGAGCACTTTACGACCTACCTGAAACTGCATAGAATTAATCTTCCTTGTATTGAATAACATGATTTCATTACATTATCCATGACAAACCACAAAAGCAGGAAGAAAGGGTGTGCAGTAGAAGCTGCCCATAGATATGGGATATGGGATCAATGAGGCAAATAACAGGGAAATTTGTAAAGAAAGTTCTCATGGACTCCAAAGAGAGTCAGAATTTTCATGACATGATGGGCCTCATGATTCCATATGATAAAGGAGGTTCATGGAGCTGGAAGGAAGACATTCAGGGAAGACCTCAAGAGATTGGAAAGCATACTGGAAGCAGCAGGGACAGTCAGGGCCCACCAAATACCCCCAGTGCTCTGTGCATCTCTCAGCCTCCACCACAGCCTTTCGGGGCCAGGCGATAAGCTCAATTCAACAGACTTGAAGCAGAAATTAAGTACATCTCTTACAGGAAGAGTCAGTGAAAAAGTCACTGTATCTCCTCCATCCTATTCTACCACTATTAGACCTTCAAAGCCATGCACTGAGCAGGATGACAATGTCACAAATTAAAGGAGCCTGGACCCCAGACGGAGACCCTGCTGATCCACATTGGATCTGTGTGAATGAGAAACTCCACAGAGATCTGTAGCGTTATGCTGCTGAGATTTAATTACTCTGAGGATAAATAGAATGCCCAGCATGAATGATGGCATGGAAATATGAATGTAAAGGAGGTCATGTTCTGAGAGGTGATTTTCACATTCTGAGAGCTTTTAAATGGGGCTGTTCTGACAATGATGAGATCTAAGATACAGCCACACACTTGAGGATGGTTCATGGAGAGAAAAAAAACAGAGATCACTGGACCTATAGAAATAAAGGAACAATGACCCCAGCATGCCATAAAGGCAAGAAGGATTTTTTTCTTAAGATGTATTTATTTGAGAGAGAGAGAGAAAGTGCTTGTGCACAAGTAGGAGAAGCAGAGGGAGAAGGAGAGAGACTCTGAAGGTGCCTCCATGCTCAGTGTGGAGCCCAACACGGGGCTCGATCCCATGACCCCGAGATCATAACCTGAACTGAAACCAACAGTTGGATGCGTAACTGAATGCAACCACCCAGGTGCCCAAGGATAATTTTAATAGTTATAATTAAGAGCAAGATGGACCTGCTTACAAAGATACAGTCCTCAAGGTTGGAAGAATGCAGTACCAATAGTGGCAGAATTCTCAAAAAAAAAAAAAAAAAAAAAGAAAGAAAGAAAGGTAGAACAATTGTCTGGAAGTTGCCTTGGAGCCTAAATCCACCAATCCCTAGTCCTGCCCAGTGAATTCAAAGTGGGAGAGGAAAGGACAGTAATGGACAGTAATGGAAGAAAGAAACAGAAGCATTAGTAGTCTTGGAAGCTTTTTAGCATTCTGATGTACACCAAAGATCTGTGTCACCAGTGTGTACAGATCATGACCCAGATGGGTCAAGGGTGACTCAGCAAGATAAGTGAGTTAATCCCAATGTCCAGGAAAGACCTACAGAGCTCTGAAAATTCACTATACTAATTGGCTCCCCTCCAGTGACCCATCTTTGCTTTTCTAAACTTAACTACTTAGGATACTAATTCGTATTCTCATCTCTATTTCTAGAGAAGGCCTTTTTACTTATCTTGTTGCAGCCCTAATTGTCTGAACTACCTGCCCATGTTTTGTGAATGTTTTAATGTTTTGTAACAAGTTAGCAGCACTCCAAAAAAAAAAGAAGAAGAAAGAAAGAGAAAAGAAAAAGGAAAAAGGAAAAAAGAAAGTACACTCTCAAATAGCACATACAGTAATGTATTCCTACATTTCTCCCTCAATCAGAAACTATTCCTACATTGGGAAGGTCCCACTCACCCTAATGCAATTTAGTTAGCCAATAAACAAAGAAGAGAGCAGGCAAGACTAAATGTTTAAAACAGGAATCTTACCCCAAAGTCTGTAAACCATTTAAAATTGGCTCAGGGCTCTGGGAATTGGTTCTTCTCACCCCACCTCCAGTAAGAACTCCTATAGCTCTCGTCTGAGAGTTAAAAGGTCCCGTGGTCTAAAAACAGTTAAAAATAACTTGCCCCCCAAAACAGCACAGGTGATGATCACTAAAAAAAAAAATTATTGAATAAAAATATCTAAGATATAGTTGATGATCAATCTTCCTATTTCCCAAAGTAAACATAATTAATTAACAATAAATAAGGCACAAAGAACTGAGATTTCTCCTTGCAGATATAGCAAACCCACTGCTGTACCTCAGTCTCCCCGTGTATATTCTTTGATGCCTAGGGACCTGTTCTCTTGTTCTGGAATATCTTTCTCCATCCTGGTCATCTCTCTGGTTACTCCCCTGACTGAGGGAATTTTGGTAGCATAAAGGATAAATGTTATAAACCCTGACAAAGTAAAAATACTATAGACCACAAAAATGGGGAGGCAGCAAAACAGTGGGACAAAGTATAAGAATATTAACCTCCTCATATTACATAGCACTTAATCTAATGATTAAGTTCAAAAAATGTTTTAAAGAGATAGAGATTTTAACTCTGGAATATCTTCATCATCATTTTCTTTTCTCAATCTTACTTACACCAATGGTTCACAATCTTGAGTGCTCACTCTCACCTGAGAGCTTTAAGAAACACTAATACTTGAGTCCCATCCCTTGAGATTCTGATTTAATTGCTCTTAGGTCCCTTAGATTTTTAAAGGGTTTTCAGTTGATCCCAGTGTGTAGTCAAGGTTGAAAACTTCTGCCTTACAGGAGTGTTCTAAGAACTCACCGCCCTGGTATTTATGAAACATTTATCTGTAGCTTGGAAATTCATTCAGCTTTACTTCAGTTTTTCTACTACTAAATTCAAGGAAAATTAAAGGTAGTTCATGAAGATGGCTTCTACACAGTAAGATTCCTGCTTTCTTTGTAACTCTGTGTTACCCTTCCGCCCACCTCTGTGTGTGTCAGTAGAGAGAATTGTCAGGAGTATATGTGAAAGTTAATACTGGAGTTGAGAAAATTGGTTTTTGTCTGTTTTGACTTCTCTTTTGTTTGGAATTTGTATCATAAGCATGAGTCACATTTTTTAAAAACAATAAAATAATTACTCATAGGAATAAATTGTTTAAATAAAGTTTAATAAAATTAAAAGCAGTTAGGCAAATAATAATGTCAAATTAAAACTGGAGATTCCATGCATATTTCTAGTTCATAGGACAGCTGATTTAATTCTTGAAAGTGGAAATGGAAATCCGGGCCTGTCAGGACTTATTTTATGGCTATGGGCAAGTCTGTCTCTGTTAACCTTCCACTGGAGGGTGAGGGTGACAGGACAAATAGTAAATTTAATCTGCCAGAGAATGAATAATGTTAATTTTCACATATATGGACAGAATATTTCAGAGTACTAATTACGCAGCAAAAACAGGGTTTCATAATTTCTACAAGACAGTCTAGAGAAGATGTGTCATCTGACTAGAGAGAGAAGGCTGTCGTTGTCCAGTTAATATTCAAGTTTGTTCTTGAAATAAATGATTTGTCCCTACTCCCCTTTCCCCAAGTTTAAATTTGGTTTACCCTTCTGGAAAAAAAAATAAATCCATCTCCCAGCACTGACCTATATAAATCAAAGTCAAATATACATACATACATACATACATATACACAGATATATTTACATATCCATGTATATTTACATATCCATATATATTTATTTACATTATGCCCAAGCAAATATATGGAGTTGCGAATAAAGAGAATATCCAGAGATATATGAGGGATACTGGTTCAGAGAGGACATACAGTGGAGAGATTATTTAACAAGCTAAAAATCAGAAGTTTCAATTTCAGTTCTACTGACATTTTGAGCCAAATAACTCTTCACTGTGGAGACTGTCCTGTGCATTACAGGATGCTGAGCAGCATTCCTGGCTTTAACCCTCTAGATGCCAACAGCAACCTCTCCCACCCCCACACAGTTGTGACAACCAAAAAAATGTCACAGACATCTTCAGGTGTCCCCTGGGGAGCAAAATTGCTAAATTTTAATTTAGCTAAATTCTAATATGAAAAATCTTAAAAGATACAGGGTGGTTGCTAGGGAGGTGGAAAGAATGGGAAAACTTAAAACAGACGTTCCAGAATCAAAGTACAGCTTGTGATGGGGTGCCTGGCTGGCTCAGTCAGTGGAGCATGCAACTCTTGATCTTGGGGTTTTGAGTTCAAGCCCCACACTGGGTATAGAGATTACTTTAAAAAAAAAAACAAAACTTTTTTAATTAAAAAAAAAAGTACAGCCTGTGAGAAATTTAAGAAATTTTATTTAACTTTTTGTTTCTTATCTTTCACGTTTTGTCTCTTGTGATAAAGCTCTCAATACCCTATGACTAGTCATGTGGTATATGGTGAATATGTATATATACACACACAAAGAAAGAGACTAAATAGACATAAAATTGGTCAAAGATCATACCCAGCAAACTCTGAGAAACCATGTTGTGCAGACTTTCCAAGAGATGATAATCTCAAGATTTTACTCTCTCACTATTCCCTCTCAGGGAAGAGAATCTGCTATGACTTTGATTTTGAGGGATTAATTGAGCCTGGACTTCTAGCTATCTAGTCACCATTGTAATTCTCTCTCTGAGGGCTCTCCTATTCCTCTCGCACAGATGATGTAGAAGTGCTGCCTGAACCTCTTATCTGTCCACTTGAGACTGGCCTATCCACAGCCTATGTTCTCCTCTCTGTCCCCTCATATTTTCTGCAGTGAAGGGATTCAAGTTTGAACTTAGCAAGATCAAAGATATCCCTGAGATCACACTCTGCAATCCAATTTATTAGAGTATCGTGAGCTGGAATTCAGAAGTGAGCAGGGCCAACAGCGACATAGTACTTTTCCAGTCACTACTGTCCTTCACGCACATCCATAGATTAGAAAGCTTGTGGTGAATAGTGGCTGTGGTTTAGGATACAGTTCTGGTATACCTAAGACCCTTGCCAAAAGGCCATGTCAATACCATTGTTAAGAACCCCAAAGTTTTTGTTTAATCCCTAACACATGGCAAGGGTAATTGTTTTTAAAAACAATAGGATGAGACTATATTGACATATTTACTAAAAGAAGCAAAAAAATACACACACACATACACAAATGTGGCATTGTTGAATGTGGTAATGTGTGCAAACCTTGAATACACTAGATTCTTTCCATGAGAAATCACATAATCAATTTTCATGGGAAGAAAGTGGCCAAAAAGCTCATTTTGGCATCATGTCACGCATCCTTCTTGGTGGGATCAGTTTGTGGAGCCAAAGAGCTCCCCCTGGAGTCAGAGTTGATGCAGCTTGACTTTGATGATGTAGACAAAGCAAGCCAGATTCAAGACTAAACTTGCAGACAGTCTTTTTCAACAATAATTTGGGCAATGAAGGGACCAGTCACCTCCTCACAGACCTTCAGCATTACTCATACCAGTAAGAAGAAAAAGGGTAAGCATGTCTGTGGGTAGTGAAGAATGTCCTCCAATTATCCGCTTACAGGGAACAGACACAAGGTGGAAGGCTGACAGGGAGTCTGATCTTTCTCCCAGTTCCCTCTTAACCTTTACTCTCACTCTGGTTTCTTTTGCTTCTTTTCCACAAAGACTAAGGTGAAGTTCTGGTTCATTAGAACCTCTTCTCACCTTTATTCTCTCAATTCCTATAGCATGTAGGCTGTGACCACAAACACTGCCAAGTGTCAAAGGAAACTGCAAAGATGTATGAATGTTAACCCCTGGCAAACCAATTCAGCTGAAACATGTAATTACCTTTTTGTCAGACTCCAAAAATTGTTTCTAGTTTATTACACTTTCTTTACTCCTAATTTATTGCTATCAGTTTCAGGATGTGATTTTTTTTCTTTTTTTTTTTTTCTTTTTGCTTCTTCCTTTTGTTCTGTTGACTGCCAATCAGAGGGTGTAATGCAACTCTAAGAGACTGTACAATGTTCTGTCTAATTAAAACAATAGGATTCACACATTTCCTCCTTGCATAACAAATTAAAGGAATATAATGCTTTTAATTGCCCACGTTGGATTTTTTAAGCCTTTTATTAATTAGAACCTGCAAATGGTGATATAATCAAGATCTGATCTTGCCATGAAGATGTATTTGTGAGACGTGACTCTGAGAATTTAAACTAAAGATACTCTCCAAACCCAAGACAGAGGTTATAGGAACAGAACCAAAAAGAATGCTAAAGTGAGGCCAAACTAGCAACAAGATACCTGAACAAGGAAAGCTGAAAAGGTGCAAATTCACTTCTTGGGTTGTCTTTCTTTCCATCATCTGCCCCCAGAAGGCTTGCGTGATTTCCTAATTTCAGTCAAGTTAAATGCAAGTTGACACCGTCCTGACTATGTGAGGGAGAAAAACAAACAAAACAAAACAAAAAACAAAACAAAAAAATCACCTAGGATTTTCCCTAATTCCTAAAAAGATAGTATTTTTCTGGAAAAACTTTAGGTGAATAACTCATGTCTTCATCAACAGAAAAATCAAGAAAAAGAAGGCGCAGTAAGAAAGACAAATGACATACAGATCTGTAGGGTAACTGAAGTTCCCAAGGCTTGTAGCTCTTCATACAGAGAAGGGGTACTTTCTGATTCCTCTGGAATTTAAGGTAGCTTTATGGGTTTCATAGTTCCTCTCTTTGTGTATCTTTCTTTTTCTGGAGTTATTGTGTGGACTTGGTCCAGAGATTAGAAGACACTTAAAACATGTGAAAGGACTATTGCAAATATAAGTCAGCAACTGGAGGAGAATGAAGGGTTAATGACTAACACATACCATCACTTTCAAGGGAAAGGAAAGGACTGGAGATCTGTGTATCAGAAGCAGCATCTCAGTGGCTATCATGCACAGAGCTAAATGGCCATGGAGTACTACACGTTTAAAAGCTGAGTTTCCTCTCACCAAAATACTAGCCAATAGGATCCAACAGTACATTAAAAGGATTATTCACCACGACCAAGTGGGATTTATCCCTGGGCTGCAAGGCTGGTTCAACATCCGCAAATCAATCAACGTGATACAATACATTAACAAAAGAAAGAACAAGAATCATATGATCCTCTCAATAGATGCAGAAAAAGCATTTGACAAAGTACAGCATCCTTTCTTGATCAAAACTCTTCAGAGTATAGAGATAGAGAGTACATACCTCAATATCATAAAAGCCATCTACGAAAAACCTACAGCGAATATCATTCTCAATGGGGAAAAGCTGAGAGCTTTTCCCCTAAGGTCAGGAACGCGGCAGGGATGTCCACTCTCACCACTGCTATTCAACATAGTATGAGAAGTCCTAGCCACAGCAATCAGACAACAAAAAGAAATCAAAGGCATCCAAATCGGCAAAGAGGAAGTCAAGCTCTCACTCTTTGCAGATGATATGATACTCTATGTGGAAAACCCAAAAGACTCCACCCCAAAACTGCTAGAACTCATACAGGAATTCAGTCAAGTAGCAGGCTATAAAATCAATGCACAGAAATCAGTGGCATTCCTATACACCAACAACAAGACAGAAGAGAGACAAATCAAGGAGTCGATCCCATTCACAATTGCACCCAAAACCATAAGATACCTAGGAATAAATTTAACCAAAGAGGCAAAGGATCTGTACTCAGAAAACTATAAAATACTCAGGAAAGAAATTGAAGAAGACACAAAGAAATGGAAAAATGTTCCATGCCCATGGATTGGGAGAACCAACATTGTCAAGATGTCAATGCTACCTAGAGCAATCTACACATTCAATGCAATCCCCATCAAAATACCATCCACTTTTTTCAAAGAAACGGAACAAATAATCCTAAAATTTGTATGGAACCAGAAGAGACCCCGAATAGCCAGAGGAATATTGAAAAAGAAAAGCAAAGCTGGCGGCATCACAATTCCGGACTTCCAGCTCTATTACAAAGCTGTCATCATCAAGACAGTATGGTACTGGCACAGAAACAGACACATAGATCAATGGAACAGAATAGAGAGCCCAGAAATGGACCCTCAACTCTATGGTCAACTTACCTTTGACAAAGCAGGAAAGAATGTCCAATGGAAAAAAGACAGTCTCTTCAACAAATGGTGTTGGGAAAATTGGACAGCCACATGCAGAAGAATGAAACTGGACCATTTCCTTACACTACACACAAAAATAGACTCCAAATGGTTGAAAGACCTAAACGTGAGACAGGAGTCCATCCAAATCCTAAAGGAGAACGCAGGTAGCAACCTCTTCGACCTCAGCCGCAGCAACTTCTTCCTAGAAACATCGCCAAAGGCACGGGAAGCCAGGGCAAAAATGAACTATTGGGATTTCATCAAGATAAATAGCTTTTGCACAGCAAAAGAAACAGTCCACAAAACCAAAAGACAACCGACAGAATGGGAGAAAATATTTGCAAATGACATATCAGATAAAGGGCTAGTATCCAAAATCTATAAAGAACTTATCAAACTCAACACCCAAAGAACAAATAATCCAATCAAGAAATGGGCAGAAAACATGAACAGACATTTTTTCCAAAGAAGACATCCAAATGGCCAACAGGCACATGAAAAAGTGCTCCACATCGCTCGGCATCAGGGAAATCCAAATCAAAACCTCAATGAGATACCACCTCACACCAGTCAGAATGGCTAAAATTAACAAGTCAGGGAACGACAGATGTTGGCGGGGATGTGGAGAAAGGGGAACCCTCCTACACTGTTGGTGGGAATGCAAGCTGGTGCAACCCCTCTGGAAAACAGTATGGAGGTTCCTCAAACAGTTGAAATTCGAGCTACCATTCGATCCAGCAATTGCACTACTGGGTATTTACCCCAAAGATACAAATGTAGGGACCCGAAGGGGTACATGCACCCCAATGTTTATAGCAGCAATGTCCACAATAGCCAAACTGTGGAAAGAGCCAAGATGTCCATCGACAGATGAATGGATAAAGAAGATGTGGTATATACACACAATGGAATATTATGCAGCCATCAAAAGGAATGAGATCTTGCCATTTGCAACGACGTGGATGGAACTGGAGGGTGTTATGCTTAGTGAAATAAGTCAATCAGAGAAAGACATGTATCATATGACCTCACTGATATGAGGAAATCTTAATCTCAGGAACAAACTGAGTGTTACTGGAGCGGTTGAGGGTGGGAGGGATGGGGTGGCTGGGTGGTAGACATTGGGGAGGGTATGTGCTACGGTGAGCGCTGTGAATTGTGCAAGACTGTTGAATCACAGATCTGTACTTCTGAAACAAATAACGCAACATATTTTAAGAAAAAGGAAAAAGAAGAAGATAGCAGGAGAGGAAGAATGAAGGGGAGTAAGTCAGAGGGGGAGACGAACCAGGAGAGATGATGGACTCTGAAAAACAAACTGAGGGTTCTAGAGGGGAGGAGGGTAGGGGGATGGGTTAGCCTGGTGATGGGTATTAAAGAGGGCACATTCTGCATGGAGCACTGGGTGTTATGAACAAACAATGAATCATGGAACACTACCCCAAAACAAATTATGTAATATATGGTGATTAACATAACAATAAAAATTTTTTTTAAAAAAGCTGAGTCTCCTTTTAATATGCTGAATGCCTCTAATGTTAAAGTATCCATTTCTCTCAACACAATTCACATACTTTATGCCTGAACATATAAATGTGATAAGGCTTATATATAAAACACCCAGGATTCAGTGCCCCACATGGATGAGAGGATCCTGATATGATACAGGGCCCACTGTTCCTGTGTTAAATAAAGAAATCACCTTGAGGACTAAACATCAACCTTTATGACTGACCAAGGTAAACGGAAGACCATGCATTTGTCTCCTAGTTTCTTATTTTGTATCTGCATGGTTCCTTTGTAATAAACATGGTAAATAAGAAAATGACCACGGTAAATAAGAAAATGTCCACTTCATTTATTTGAAGAAAATTATAAGGGAAGACAGACTTGACAGAGTTGACATTCAAATGCACATGAGTCTACAATAGAAGGTAGAGCTCTGATATGCTCAGTCTGCTGTTGTTCCCTTTTCCCTAACAGAAATTTCCACACCATCAGAGAGATACATGGTACCTCTGGGTAACAGTCCTCATCTTGCATTTTAGTGTAACTGCTAATGAAAAATAATCATTCGGGGACACTGAGACTGGTTATGTGAAACAGAAGTAGGCAATGGCCAAGGATACTTAGCAAAATCCTTGACCTGGACTTCCTTCTGAAATTTGGATAGGAATTGTTGATTCTGAAATTCACCCATGTCAAAGCTGATTAAGTATCTTTCTTTAAGACTATTGCCTCTGGGGCGCCTGGGGTGGCTCAGCTGGTTAAGCGACTGCCTTCGGCTCGGGTCATGATCCTGGAGTCCTGGGATCGAATCCCGCATCGGGCTCCCTGCTCAGCGGGGAGTCTGCTTCTCCCTCTGACCCTCTTCCCTCTCGTGCTCTCTGTCTCTCATTCTCTCTCTCTCAAATAAATAAAATCTTTAAAAAATAAAAAGACTATTGCCTCTAGGTCTGGTGCTGGAGCTTGAAATTGGGTGGGTAATTGGGACAGGACAATGGGTGCAAATCCGGGAAGATCAAGGTCAGATGAGAAACCAGAAGCATGAACTGGGACCTCATGAGGACTGCAACCCAGGTCAGTTCTTGCTGCCTCTGACCTTGGTGCTGAGGCTAGCCTGTAAAAGTCAGGGCCCTTCATTACAGAGCTAAACACATAATCCTGGTGTAGGAGTTGGGATGGTCTAGGAGATGGAGAAGCTGAAGGAGGATCTAGGGAAAGGTAGAGTAGTTTCAGGTCCCTCTGATGCTTCACACCAATAAGACAAGTCAGCAAGTTAGCAACAACATATATGAACTACAGAATAGGGCTGCTTCCTTTCCACCCTCCAAATCTTCCAAGAATCTCCCTTGTGGTCCACTCCAGCCAGAAGCATACAAGAACATAGGATTGCCAGATAAAATACACCCAGTTAAATTCAAATTTCAGATAAACAAATTTGGTATGTCTCAAATGTTCATATTAGATAGATATGACTGATTGATCATACAAAATTAAAATGTAACTGAGTGTCCTATATTTTTATTTGCTTAATCTGGCTACCCTAAAAGAGACGGAATTCTGGGAAATGTAGTTCAACCTAGTCAAGGTGATACATTACAAACCCATTATATCATGTATTAGGAGATTTATAAACTAAGATTATATTGGCCATGGGTGCTCTCAACTCTGGATCATTTAGCTCTGCCAGGAATGTAAGGTAGAATATAACAAAACATGCCTGGCTATGTCTCTTTTCAAAAGAGATGTGGATACATAGTCACAGTAAACATAAGTCACTTGCCCAGTAAAAGTTCTCATATTTCAGAAAGCTTTCCCCTTGAAAGACTGATCTTCACCCAGGGAACACAAAATTACCAGCGAGGCTTTTTCAAAAGTGTAGATGTCTGGGCCTGACCCCTAAGACCTAATGAATGAGAATCTTTAGGGTTGAGAATAAAGCCTGTGTCATTGTTGTTGTTGTTTTCCCAAGACTACAATAGGTTGTCTCAATGTGTACTTCTAATTAAGAACCCCTGCCTTAGAGGAATAACTGAAAGTACATACATGGTGGAATCTTAATAGTTCATACTAGGTTGCTACATTACATATTTTCCCCAAGCCCCACAGAAAATTCCTGATAACACCAACATTAAATACAACTGATTAGGCATTTAAAACGTCCTACCTGTGCATTGTGCCTCTGACTGCTGGTAAGACTGGGTTTTTTGGCTGATGTGTCTAATCATTTACCACTTACACTCTGGCACACTGGGCATATCTCTGCCATCACCTTTATCACTGCATGGCTCCTTAAAGCTGGAAGCCATGCAGGACTCTTTTCTGCCTCTCTGACAGCACACAGAAGTCATGTGACACATCAGAAGTACTCATTATACATTGAATGAATCAAAAATGTATGTCATTCCTCTCTTGCTCCTTATTTTGGTCTTTTGTTAGTCTTTATTCAGAAATCAGAAAATAATACTGCATGCCCATTATAAGCCAAGATCTGTTGTAAATTCTTTATTACTAACTAAATCTCCAAAACATTTTTATGAGATATATGGCTGACAAAACAGACGCAAAGATTAAAGTGCTGGCTCTTCATCACATGGCTAATAGTGAAGGATTTGGGACTGAGTCCAGATGCCTCCTCTGACCTTCTAGGCTGAAGTGGTTCCCTGGAGAGCTCTACACAGGACAGCATTGCATTAGGTCACATTCTTAAGTCTTCAGTAAGAGTGAATCTATTAGAATAAAACCTGAAACCATTATTACATTCAACTTTCTCCCCCTGCATGTACACCATTCTCCCAGGAAAGTATGCCCTCTGTAGTGGAACAAGGAAAAAGGTCTAAAAATTCACATCTCATAGAGTGAGTCATAAATCAAATATTTGGCTCCTGTAGTCCAATTGCATCAATGTACAGAAAGATAACAAGATTCATCTGAGATCACATGGTCAGAGGGAGGCAGATCTGGAATTAGGACCCATCGGTTCTAATTTGCAGTCAGGTGCTTGTCACCCTTTATTCACAACCTTCACTGAGGTTGGCAACCCCTCCATGTGATGTCTTGGTCACAGTTTAGCTTAAGAACACACAAGGCAGAATGCCACACCACCTCAAAATGAGCACCCTCCCTCAAGGTGCCTTTCCCTTCTTCCCTGAAATGACTCTCTTTTAGCTCTCTAGTTTAAAACCTACAGTCTCAGAGGGTAAGGATACAAGTACCCCAACCATCAGACTGAACAAGACTGATACAAAGAGGAAACTTCCAGGAATAGGGTGCAGGAGGCCCCCCACAACACGCTCCTCCCTTTGGGTAAACCAGAGGAGCAGCTTCTGTAATCTTCCCTAGGGACACCAACATGGTGCCCCTGGCCTAACACACATGATTAGGGAACTTCACAAGACAGGAACTTCAGGCCATCCCAGACCCCAGGAATCAAGACATATTCAGTGCCTTTGACTTTCCTTACTAATAACTGCTGTCCCCTCCTTTTATTCAAAAAAGCAATAACTGCACAAAGACAAGTTCAGAGACGGGAACTGCAAAATAGAAAACATAGACATAAAAACCAAACAGTGAGATGGGAAAGGGACAGAGTCTATTTAAGGAGATAAGCAAAAGGATTCATGATTCCCTGCAATAAATAAAAGAACATTAAACACATACATGCCCTTTAAAGAGCTAAAATGATCAGAATCATTTATTTTCTCAGTGTTATTTAGCCAGGTCGGAAAACAAAACCCTGAAATTAATGCCAAGATAACAGAGATGGGAGTAGAACTTTCCCCTCTAATAATTATCTTGCTATCTGTCCATCTTAGGTCAACAAACATTCTATGATTGACAGGTTAAAATGTTTAGGTTAGTCTGAGCTCACATAAACCATTTTAAGTTTTCTAGGACAGGAGAATGTTATAAAACAAACATATAATATACCCTCCATCTTCCTACTTTCAAATCTTCTCACCTGCCCTCCTGTCTTTTGAGGGAGTATGTCCACAAAGCATTTCAGTCATTACCAAGGTTATCATCACACTGGTGAGCACAAGTCATGATAGGACCTAACAAAATACTGCATTTTCCTAAATAAAAGGAGAGGAAGTGCCCAGGGAAACCTAGTTGGCTTCCATGTATAGGACAGAAGAAAAAATAAGTGAATTCAAAAAGCTATCACTGTTACTCCTTTGAACCCTCTTACAAATTCTGGGTCTCCCAGATGTCTTGACCCTTTGTTGTAGAGAATCAGGGTAATGGATGAGGAGATAATTGAGAGGAACCCAGACCTGCTGCTTAATTCACAGCGGGAAGAGAAAAGAATCACTTGTAAAAAAAGAACAGACTCCATCTGGAAGGTCACAGGAAGACAGAGGGGGAAAAAAAGAAGAGCTTTAGAAAGATTTCTTTTGGAAAAGTGAGAGGGAATTTGGTTGGTGAGCAGGGAGTATCTGTGAGGTGAAGAGTGGAACATTTTAGAAAATCCTGGTGTGTGCAGTAAGTGGAATAAAAATATACCTGTTTTTTATGGATATCAGTAAAGTCAAAAATGTCTTTCCAATGAACATCAGTTTTGGACTGGTGTTTATTTGAATGGGGCACTGTGTGGAAACAGAACAGGAGGCACCCAGATTTGTGTGGATTACAGATATTTTATGGTCTGCTTCAAATGTTCCCTTAGCTTATCGTGTGTGCCCCCCTTGCCCTCAATGACACCCTTTTGTGAAGAAAAAAAAATTCATTGTGAGGATGATTACAAGTAGACAGCATGAAGACTCCAATCGCAAATAACTTAAAATCCCAAGCGTTATATGATAGAAAAATGTTGGTATGGCAAGTAAAAAACTCAGGTCCTAGAATATACAGCTACTGGAAAATGTGAAGTAACATCCATTTATTCATTAAGGAAATAGACTTCACGTGCCCTCTATTCATCTGGCCCTCCACTATGAAATGTGATTACAGCACTGAACAAAAGAGACAAAAGTTCTTTGTGTGTGGAGCTGTCTAGTAGGGAGAGATATGCCCTCCATACACAAGTATATTATATAGAATGCCATTTGGGGTAAGCGATATAAAAAATATAGTAAATCAACAAAGGGGTTCAAGAACTGTCAAGGGTAAGGATAGTGTTCATAATTTAAGTAGGACAGTCAAGACCTCATTAATTTGAAGGAGTTGAGGGTATGAGCCATGTGAGTATCTGGATGGAAAATATTCTAGGCAGGAAACAAGTGCAAAGACCCTGAGGCAGGAGCCTGACAGGCATTACTGAGGAACCTACAATTTATAGAGATTTTATAATATTCAGAGTTTTATTTCTTCATGTAGTCCCAAATGGGATAAGAAGGTCAACTTCATAGAACTTTTGTGAAATGATTACAAATAATCTATAAAAAGTGCTTGGCTGGGACACCTGGGTGGCTCAGTCAGTTAAGGTTAAGCGTCCGCTTTTGGCTCAGGTCGTGATCCCGGGGTTTTGGGATCCAGCCCCGCATTGGGCTCCTTGCTCAGTGGGGAGCCTGCTTCTCCCTCCCTCTGCCTATCTCTCCCCCCTCTGCTTGTGTTCTCTCTCCCTCTCTCTCTCTGACAAATAAATAAAATGTTAAAAAAAAAAAAGTGCTTGGCTCTTTAGTAAATAATTAATATGAGTAATTAAATAACATTCTTCTTGCCATAGTGCTGCCTTGTAAAGTCAGATCACAGGAGAACAGGCTATAGGGTAGTCTAGCCTAGTGGCAAAAAATAATGGATCCAAATTCAAATCCCAATTCCATTATTTACAAGATGCATAAACTTGGATAAATTACTCAACATCTCCAGGTCTCTGCTTCACAATTGTAAAACTGACATAATATCTGTCTTTCAGTGGTGATGTGAGGGTTAAATAAAACACTGAAAATAATGAAAAACGGTAATAATAGCTAACATGTATACAGTACTCATCACCTGCCAGGCACAATGTAAAGTTGTTTCCCTGCACCAGTTCATTCCATCTTCATAAGACTGGGAAGTCATACCATTTAACTCATTTTACAGATGAAGAGACTAAGGACTAAAGTGCCCATGTGTCCATAAGTAGTAAATTGTGGAGTCAGGATATGAATCCAGCAATCTGAAGACAGAGTCTGAGTTGCTGGCTACCATACTCTATTTTTTTTTAAAGATTTATTTATTTATTTTGAGAGAGAGAGAGAGCATGCGCATGCCTATGGGTGCATGTGAGGGGGGGAGGGGCAGAGGGAGAGCATCTTTAAGCCGACTCCCTGCTGAGGGCAGAGCCCTAGCAATTCTCTGGGCTCAATCCCAGGACCCATGAGATCATGACCCCAGCAGAAACCAAGAGTGAGACTGAGCCACCCAGGCGCCCCTTTGGCTACCATATTCTAAATCCCCTCATGCTATGCCTGGCACCTAATTCATGCTCAATAAGTGGCAGATGTTACTGTTGTTGATGTTATTATTACCATCATCATCATCATGCCATTTAGAAGAAGCAATTCCTTTGGAAGGGGACAAAGCACAAATTTAAAATAATACTGCTGGCAGCATTAGAGACAAATGTACCCATCACCAGCAATAAACAATAAAAAGATGTGCCATCCAGACCCCCGGTTTGTAACAGTTAAGGGAATGAATCACAGATGTGTCATGGGCTAAAAACCCGGGAAGACACACAGCTTTACTCTAGTCCCAGATATTCTAAACCTGGGAACTCCAAGTCTTGGAAAAATGCATTGTGAGTTTTCTTTCAATGTGGCTTAAGTCTTGTTTTTCTCAACACCCCCAGGAAACATGTATATGCATGGTATTGTTAGATGGCCCAGACTTCCTCCCTAGAATGCAGAATAAAAGTAAACCCCCCCCACACACACACATACACACATATCATGTGCTTGCTGCCTGTCTTCCTTTCCATTGTTCAAGTAAGTTTGTACAGATGGCTTTTTTTTTAAGATTTTTGTTCATTTATTTGAGAGAGAGAGAGCACACAGAGGGAGAGGGAGAAGCAGACTCCCCACTGAGCAGGAAGCCGAACTCAGGGCTCAATCCCAGGGCCCCAAGATCATGACCTGAGCGGAAGGCAGACACTTAACTGACTGAGCCACCCAGGCGCCTGGTGTACAGGTGGTTTTCTGAACTGACTTCTTTTTAAATAACTCACACTACAAAGTTGGTTCTTCTCTTCTCCTGCCAACCCTAACTAGAACTGCTTCTGTGTGCTTTCTTAGTAACTTTTATCCCAAGTAGATCTTCCTATGTAACACACACACACACACACACACACACTTATATAAGTTTATTCTGGTAAACTACTACTCCTGCAGGGGATCAAGAACCCATATTTTGAGCTTTATACAAAAGTATCATCCTATTACTTACAAAATCTTCAGTTTCTCCAAAAGGAAGAGAATAAGAGACTCTTCCTGTAGGCAAAATTTATTTTGTGGCAAAGCTTTATAAGTAACTGTTGTGCCATACAATGAATTTCCTAAGAAAAATCTTTGTGGGGAATAGTATTAGAAGAAAGGGTTTTGCAATTGGATGGAACAAAATATTATAGGTGGATACTCATGGCTCTTGGGATTTTTTTTTTTTTTCACTACCTGGAAAGATCCCCAGAAATGCTGGGCCCATTTTATAATGGGTTTCCCAGTCTCACTGGGCCAATAAAGATTCAGCCAGTACTTATCAGCATATTTACTGGCACAGGCATGTTCCCAGCCCCAGGCAGTTATCTGTGAAGACACCCAAGTTCCAGTCAGGAGTCCAGCGCAGAGTTATCTCCCATTCTCTAATGCCATTCCCCACCCCCTCTTATAGTCAAATCCAGATATCCTTGTTTAAAACAAAACAGTGGCAGCATGGGTGGCTCAGTTGGTTAAGTGTCCAACTCTTGATTTCAGTTCAGGTCATGATCTCAGGGTCGTGAGATCGAGCCCCTTCAACGGGCTCCACACTTAGCTCGAAGTTTGCTTGAGATTCTCTCTCTCCCTCTGCTCCTCCCCCTACTGGCACTTGCTATAAATAAATAAATAAATAAATAAATAAATAAATAAATAAATAAATAAATAAAACCTTTAAAACAAACAAGTCTCTTCTTACAACCAGAAAGCAAGTCTTTTATTTTCAACTTAGCTTCAAGTATCTCTGTGCCCCATGTTCTTAATCAGCAGGAGAACCAAGATATAAAGGCTTCCCAAGTCTAGTATAAACCCAAAGCATTTTAGGGCTGAACAGACCTTAGGAGAGAACAGTACAGATGTCTCACTGGACTCAGGCACAGTATGCTGTTTTAAGCAGCTGCTCAGAATCACTGAACACCCAGTCCTGAGGAGTGGATCTCTGGGGCTCCCTCCTTCATAGGCAGATACTGACGTTTATTTCATTTCAGTCTCCCTAATCCTTCCTCCCACCCAACCTTTGCAAGGTTTTGTGAGCAAGTTAATAAAGAGTTAACCAGTTATCAAAGCTAATGCAGTGAGGGCTCTTCAATGTAGGAGTTTTATTCAAATAAGATTTTCTTTCTCCAAAGTGGAGTTTCTGCCAAACTTCCCTTTTCCCCTCATTTCCATCCTACTTCAGGAAGGTGAGAAATGGAAGGAAAAGTAGTAGCAAAGTATTTAACAGTGTCTGGAGTCAAGACACATTGCCCCTTCATTGTCCCAAGGCTTTCTAAATGGAGTTAGTGAGGCTGCCCGGAATGTGTTCGTCTTCTTTATGAGTGCGCTGAGCAAGCAGTGAGCTGTGGTTTTCTTAGCCAGGCCAAGGCAAGCAAGCTGGATGGCACTGGGAGTGCTGAAAGGCCCCTGGGTCACTTCATGGTATGCAATGAATCAGGAACTCATGAAGGTACTGACTCACGTTCGGGACATATTAAAATGTACAAGCAATCTCTGTTGTGATTTTCATTTCCAATTTGTTAACATGCCTATGTCTGTAACTTATGTGAGATCGGGATATTCAGGTGAATGCTAACCTATGACAAATAATTTTGATAAAGTCTTATGTTTAGAGTCAATCCTACTTGTAAGCTCCTTTCTCGTTTGGAGGAATATTCTTCCAGAAAAATATCTGTTTATTTTTCTCTCTCCTACATTTTTGTTTTGCTGCTACCGTGATACCGCATATTGTGTGTATGTGTATGTGTGTGAGAGAGTGAGTGTTAAAAGGAAGCACAGTCTAATATATATGGTGCAAGGCACAGAGCTAGAGACTCGGTGTCGATGGTCAATTTTATGTGTCAACTTGCGAGGTCCATAGGGGACTCAGATATTTAGTCAACACTATTCTGGGTGTGTCTCTGAGGTTGTTTTTGGATGAGATCAACATTTAAATTGGTAGACTGCACAACACAGATTATTCTACTCGTGGGTCTCATCCAGTCAGAGGAGGGCCTGAAGAGAATAAAGCTAGCCCTTCCATGAGTAAGAGCGAACTTCTGCCTGACTAGTTGAGCTGAGATATCATTTCATTCCGGCCTTTAGACTCAGCTGAAATACTGGCTCATCTTGGATCGCTAGCCTGTGAGCATTCAGACTAGAACACCATTGGCTCTCCCGGACCTCCAGCTTACCAGATGCAGATCTTGGGACTCATAAGCCTCCATAATCTCATGAACTAATTCCAAACAATTCTAGTATATACACATATTGGCTCATGTTTCTCTTGAGAACTCTGGCTAGTACACTTAGGTTCTAGTCAAGCAACTGCAGGATCATGGGTGATTCAGTGAACTCTCTCAAGCTCCTTTTCCCCTTCTGTTCCATGAGGGGAAAAATTATCAAATGCCTATCAATACTAATGAAAATGATTAAAAAAAAATAAATGGCAAGGAGATCCTGCAAGTATACACCATACATACACCCATCACTCAGAAAATCAGTCTTATAGTTTCATCTAGCAGAACCTACCAATCTTTCAGCTCTGACTGAAAATAGAAGACTTACCACTCCATCATTAACAATGGAGATCTGTTTGCTGGCTTTAGCCATTGAAATCTTTCTTATTCCTTCTAAAAACTAGTCCCTTTGATGGAAGAGATGGGAAGGTCATTCATAAACATATTCTGACAGCAAGTAAAACACAGGTGCTTAGCATAAAATAATTGAATGTAGAGCTGTCTCCATTCAGAGAAAAATGGGACCTAAGATATTTCTGGAGGACAGACCCTCTTTTTAATGTTGCACTCCCAACTCTCAAATGATTACAAAAAGGGCCACAATTTTCCACTGTAAGTAGTCTCCATTAACTCGTTTAAATTTCTGGTGGAGATAAAATTAAGCTCAACATTTTGAATACCATTTACATTAGATTTGACTTATACAACTACACATCCAGCCATATCATACCCTAATGCAATACCTGGTACAGTTAATAATTTCCCATTTAATAACTATTTGTGTGAGTGAGTAGCTGGAGAGCAATATTGTGTGTTTGTGGAGAGTATAGACTTTGAATCAAATGGACTGGGGTCTTTCCCTCAGAAATTGCTTAGTATATGACATTGAGAAAATTACTCAAACTCTTCAAGACTCAGTCTTATTATTTACCAAATGGTCAGTAACAGTAGTGAGCCTTAAGGAATCAATGTACTGCCTGCTGTGCACTTAGCAATATGCTTGGCAACACATAATAAGGCTTCAACAAATATTAGCACTAGGATTATTAGGATGACAATCTATAAATTGATCAGAGGTTACACTGTTCTAGATTCTACCTACATTTCTACTGAAAGAGAAGACTAACTCCCTCCTCAAATTGGTGTTCTTTCTTTTCCAAGCAAAGGAATGAGAAGAGAAGGGAAGGAACGAGAAAATATCGGGGGGGGGGGGAAGCTAGAAGCTACATCTTTAGATAGAAACATTAGCAGCTCACTTGCTTGTTTTTTTTAAAACTAAACATTATTATTCAACAAAAAAGCAGAAGTTTCCATTATGAGACTATGCTTTATTTTCTGAGTGCTAATCTTCCCCATGATTGCTCTTTTCTGACTCAGAGTTTACTGCCATTTCCCAAATAGGTTCCCAGAAGAGCATTCTAAAAATTACATTTTATCATGTTCCTCATCTGCTCAAAATCCCCTGATGGCTTCACAACCAATTTAAAGTAAACCCCAAAGTCTTTGGCTTCCTCACTGTGCCCCCAGCAGGCCGTGAGGCTGGCTGTTCCCTTTGCCGAATATTCTTCCCCTAGAAGATCATATGCCTCTCTCTCACCTCCCTCTCATGTCTCTGCTCAAATGTTCCTTTATCAGAAACATCTTCCTGAGCCTGACCCCCCATCAGCCTCTATTCTATTCTCCAGTATCATATTTTACCATTGCTCTTATTGCCACTCTATGTGTGGAACATGTTTACTTGGTTCTGTATGTCATTATTTCTTGTCCCTCCTCCCACCCAATGCCCCTAGAATGTCAGCTCTGTGAGAGCAGAGACAGCACAGTTAACTGCTGTTCCATATAAAGTCTCAACAATGACTGCTGCATAATTAGCACTCAAACATATTGCTGAATATATAAATGAATGCGATTAAGGAAAAAAAGACGGAGGGATGTAGACAGGGTGGGAGGAAAGTGAGAGAGAGGAAAAGTCATTCACAACTAGAGGATCAGCTTACTGAAAAGGATTTCACCTGGTAAAATATACTGGCCATTTTGTCTTAAAATGAAGAAAAAAATAATCACAATGAACTTGAGAACAGTCAGGGTGTCTAATGAAATGGGTAGAAGAAAAAAAGAGAAGAAATGATAATGAATTCTGAATGATAATACATTCTGTCTTATCTCCTTCTTTGCTTTGATTTCGAGATGGGAGGTAACAATGTGCTAGGAGTCCAAAACTTATCATAATATCATGAAATAATGTTCCAGAGAGCAACTCAGGTTTTCTTATCCTAGAGATAATATGAGAAGATGGAAGAGATGAATGAGAAAGGTTGGATTTTCCATTTCCTTATAGATTTAAATAACTTTAACTTTTCTAGTACATACTCTATGCTAGGTACAATGCTAAGTGATTGCATATACATTCCTTCATTTGATTTTCACAATGACACTCTGAAAAAGATATTATAATAACTATTTACTATTGAAGAAACTGAAGCTCAGAGGAATAAGTGATTTATCTCAAGGTCGCACTGCTGTTTAAATGGCAGAATGTTTGGGCCAGGCCCATAGCTTTTCCTGCTACTTCCTGCTGCTTCAAATGGATATAGCATATGTTACTTCTTAGACACCATGTCCAAGAGCCCTAGACATTGACAAACAAATTGCAAGGTTGCCAAACCCCTGGAAGCTTACAAGAGACAAAATATAAAGGCAAATTCTTCTACATTATAGCATCCTCTAAAGAAACAAGCAACCAACCAACCAAACTAAAAAGTCTATTGGCTACTTTGAGGGTCTTCTCAGCCTTTAGGCCAGATCAGAATTCCTCTAATTGGCCACTTCCTCTCCATTCTCTCGAGAGTTCCAAATTGGATTAATATCTTATCTGATCTGTAAGCGCTTTTCCGTCTTTGTGAGCAAACTTATCCGGGTTTTCCCAGCTTAAAGGCTGCCAATCTCTTGGTGAAGTCAAAGTAGTAATTTTCTTATTCTGTTACTAGCTCCACTGGGTTAATTCAGATTAGGAAAAATTACCACCTTGTTTTTAAAGAACTCTGATTTCACAGGGGCCATTGTTAAGCTAGTTTCAGAAATTCTGTCCTCTGAGGTCATGAAATACAGTAGCTACAGAGGTGGAAGCTATGGATTAGAGGAGAAAAATGAGATGTCCCTCCTCTTCCTCCTCATTAATATCTCCAAAGATCTAGGAGCCCTTGTCAAAAATGTGAGTGAGCCTTCACATGGGTTTTCAAATCAGGTTCAATGTTTGCTTAAGTTATATGGCAATCTTATCAGTTTGACTTCATACACCCATTGGAGTTCAGCTTGATTTTAGGTTTCTAAAGTTGACTTGGTAATTTCTAATAGATGTCAAATATTACAAAGGTTCAGATGTGGAGCCAAACATATTCGGGCTGCAAGTTTTTGGAAAGCTGGAACTGACTCTCTTGAGAGCTTTCCAGTAGGGATGGGCTAGTGCTTCTTTGCCAAGTTTAGAACAGAATCCAAATCTAAGAGGTTTAGAACTCAGGCTTGGCTGGAACCTTCTGGAAGTTGAGGGGGAGTTGTTTTATTTTCCTCTAATTTAGCAAAAGTCTTCTTAGCTTTCAGAATTATGCCCCAAGGGAACTGTGTATAGATATTCAGTGGCTCTGAGAAAACCTCCCTTAAGTAATTTAATGTGATTTTTAATGTTTTTATGTTTTTGATCCTACACAACCAAATGCATCTGCATTTCCTATTTTTCATTGTCTTAATGTGATTGACAGAGTTCTTTTCATTGAAGAAAACTCATCTCTATACGTGCCATAGGAAATAATTTCTTCCCCTGCTAAAGTTTCCCCTGTAAACCACTCCCCCAGGACAAATGGTTTGTGCCCAAAGTTAATACATACAAGAAAGCAAAAGTTGTTCCTTGGCTCCAGGGGAATTACGCAAATATCATTTTGTCTAGGCCCCACTCTCCCCCCTTTATGGAGAAGATGTCATAGCCGGGACTGAACCTATTAATGGAATGAATGAGTAGTAGAAAGCAAGGAGACCTGTGTAGAAAAGAGAGAGGGCCTGGAATCAGGGGACCCAGATTAAAGTCCAGTTCTGCCACTCAATCATTCTGATCTCCCGTTTGCAAGTTATTTAATTGCTAATCTTGCTTGTAAAAGAGGAAAAACAGTATCTGTTGTATTTACCTTGAGGGAAAATGATATATATGAAAGACTACATAACGTAAACACAGAAAGAGACAAAATTCTGGGAACTGTAAAAAAGTGCTTATCCTGAATTTTGTAATCTGCATCCATTTTAGAGAACATGAAATAGGATCTGCTTAGAAGACCCAATGTCATTATAGTCCTTTCACATGATGCAATTTTTAACAAACAGAATTACTAACAACTATGGAAAGCTTTAAAAAGTCTTCTTCCCAAATGGAACACTCTGAGTTTCCCCCACTAAAAAGATCTCCTCTAAAACAAAGAGTCTGGAAGAGACCACTGATGATGACTGCCCCAGACTGGCAATGAGCAAGGCCTCACTCTTCTTATTCGGGACCAATTAATATTCATGTAGTCCCAACCTTGAAGGGATTTAGCCCCAGCATTTCATAAAACTGAAGCAATCCATCATCCAAAAGGGCAAAGACACAAAATTTCTGAGCACTTTTCCTCAAACTCCATCAGAGAATATAAGCTCACGTTACTTCCCCTCCCCAATCCTTTCCTTCTTTATGAAGTGAGACTATTGTGGGCAACCGTGGTCTTGTAATGCATTTTTGGCGGGCCAAGGCAATACCATGGCTTCAGATACTCTCTTTAGCAGAAGTTGGCCTGTGTTCTATTGTTTGCATCTGGGACATGGCCAGTAGAGTTCGGACATCTGCCCACTGTGTTAGCTCCTTGGGCGCCAGTGGGCTGAAGCTCATTATTCCGCTGGGAATTATGCCTCTATTCCTTGAAAAACGGAGTGACTCACCAACAGCCCTCTATCACATCTGACATTTGGAGGACGAAAATCCCTTTTGAGTTCCAAGTTCAGATGTGAGTGAGTTTCTTATTCTGACCAAGCTGATCCATAAAGGCACTGCCTGACCAAGCTTGTGCTTGGTCATCTCCACTGGAGTTGCTATTTAGTAGGAAATTTGGGAATTCCATTTCTAGACATGTTTAGGATTGTGCCAATCCAAATGGTCAGCCCCATCTGGCTGCAAAACCAGGAGATAAAAACTGTTCTCTCCAACAGTTGCTACAAGAGGCAGTGGGGTAATGCTGGCGTGGTATAGGAAGTTGGCAGATTTCTCAGTCCTCTCAATAATTCTGCTCTTTTCCTGTCCCTTTTAGTCTTATTGCAACCAATTTCTAGCCCTTTGAGAATCTCAGTAAACATTCCTATTCTAGTTCCCTATTTTTGTCATTAGCTAATTATGGTACACTGGAAAAGTTAACCTAAGGCTTAATATCTATGCCTCAAAAATAAGAGACATATCAGTGTTTACCTTACAGGATGGCAAAGAGCCTGGTACCTAGTAAGTGTTCAGTAAATGTTATAGCTAAAAATGATGACGAAGGTTCTTAGAAACAGCTTTTAGCACAGTATTTAGCATGAAACAATGACTGGGTAAGTGATGAGAAATATTAAAATTATTACATTATTATTTATTCTCAGCATGAGAAGAATCCAGTTGGCTTTTTTTGTTCGGTTCCATTTACAGACTATTCCCCACTGGGGTCAACACATGGCTTTAGCCAGACCTAAAACTGAGGTTTGATCTTGAAATGCCATCATTCTCTGCTATTCTGAGACCTTGCTCCCTAGTACCTACCCATCAACATTTTAGTTCTTTAAGGGTTCCAACCTGGCCTTCATGGGCTAACAATAGCCAATAACTTCCAGGAAAACAAAGAGCAGGATATTGAGGTCTTTTGGCCTTTGCAACAAAGAACAGCTGGATCCAATTCAAAGCCTTAACTGAAGAAAGAAAGAATAATGGACAGCCTTCCACTGGTCATGTGTCAGCCACTACAGGCTGTCTCTCTACCACCTGCAGGAACAGATTCAAATGGAGCATTTTTATTAAGGAAAATCTTCTACCAGATTATAAGCAATGCCCCAGTGAGAAACCAACCTGGTAGGGAACTGGCGGACAATTACCATCCTAGGATGTTGCAGCAAGGAGTGGCCTTTGGGGTGAAGAGTTCTAGGTTCAAACCTTGACTGCTCCTTTGGGCAGCTTTACTTATCCCTTTTGAGCTTCAGTTTCCTCATTTTACATAAATGGGGGGATTATAATAATTACTTAACACTTACATGAAAGGCTGCTCCAAGATTTAAATGAGATCCTATATGCTACAGCACATGGCACAGCCTGTAGTAAGTAGTTAGGTGTTCAATATATGTCAAGATGGATTAGTTCCCTTTCTCTTTTTCAAAGCTTTCCTGAACATGTCCTGAATACAGTGGTGATAAATATACGTGAATGCTCTGTTAATGGCACCTTCCTAAAACGCAGTGAGGAATCCTGAGACCTGTGCTCCTGGGAGTGATTCTCTAGTGCTGAATGCCAGTGGGTAGCTGGAAACCAGTTTCAGGTCTGAACTTCTGGAAGCCCACTGTTCCTCCATTTCAGCTTGCAAATTATTGCCACGTCCTGCTTATTCTTACTTCAACTCCTCCTTCCTCTTCCACATTTCAATAGCTCCCCTGCCTGGCCTTGGGCGTCTCAGGGAAGCCTTTCCCACACCCTCTAGGGAGTCTGCAATACAGCCCAGATGCTCTCAAAGATTAGAAATACTTTTAAGTCTAGTCTAAAAAAATAGTACTATCCTTTGTCTCAGGCCATTATTTCTACTCTTACCAATTTTGGAGGATGCAATTTCCCATTCTTCATTTATAATATTTTGCTCAGGGTATTTGTAGATTGTCAGCCTATATATCAAGTCTCCTGCTTGATTACACCATATAAATTCAGTTCTATTTATAAGCTAAAGCATGACTACTAGAATAGGAATTAAATACATTTCTAGTTTTGGAGGCAAACAAAACTCATTTTCTAATTCACTATCTCTCTGGATGAAACAGTAGCCTCAATCTATAAATTAGAATTTTGGTGCTGTAGAAATCACCTCATTTTGGAGCAAAGCAAGGTAAAGAACTTGCTTCAAGTGATACTTTCTTGCTAATGGCAGAATCAGGACTTGCACACAGGTGGCCTGGTTCTCAGGTCAGGCGTCTGGTAGGGTCACTCAAAGTTTAAACTCCTCTGCACCCTATGTAAGTCCTCTGGTATATAGGCTCCTGCTGAGATCTCCTACTTTCCCTGCACTCTGCTCAGTTTATTGTCCATGGACTACTTCCCATTCTTTCCAACATGTCCAGGGGGCTTTTTCCCACTCTCAGGAGTGACCTGCCTCATCTGTCTACCTGGGAAATCAACTCATCCTTAACTTTCTTCTGAAACTCTCCCCAACATCCTCAGAAAAATCCATTTCTCCACCTGTGTGCTAACAGAATTTTGCACATGTCTCATTTGTAGAGGATACTGCACTGAATTATAGTTCTTTGTTTATCTTTGCCTCTCCACTTTGTGATTTGTTGCCTTTGTGAATTGCTGAAGCTCAGGAATTATACTTTATTCATCCATGTATCCACAGCTCTCCAAAGAGTTTCTGACACATAATCAGTCTTAATAACTGCCATCTTTTTGTTTTCATTTTTATTTTGTTTTGTTTACAGACAATTTTCATGTTAGTTGCTTTAGGTGAACAATAATGCACTTACATGGAGTATAACTATTTTATTCTGACCAACATCTAAATATGTCTGAACTTCTGTGGATATCTTGGACTTCTAGGAACTACAAGTACTAAAAATAGTAATAATTGGAAAACTTTGCCTGGAGAATTGAGTAACTTTGTACAAAGAAACTGAGAGAAGGTTCACAAAACCAGAGCACCAAATGGAATATCCAAGGGCTTCCACTTTATGTTTTAAGGTAGCTTAATTTGCTAATCTTAATAAAGTCCAGAATTTTCTACCTTCGACAAAAAGCAAAACAAGCAAAAAACCACTTAAGATGATATATACACCAAAGTTTTTATATACATCAAAGGAGATTAGACTTAAATTGTAGCAAAATAAAAACTTGCTGTCTTGGAAAGTAGGTAAAACTCTAGTATACAAACTTCCAATAACTTAAAATCAAGTCTTTTATCCCAAAATGGCAATGAAGTCTCTATAATTAAAATACCTCAATAGCACTTATAGTAGAATCTTTAAAAGTAATCTGAACTCTAAAGTATGTTCCCATCCTTGGGAGATATCATGGAATTTCTCAACTCTGCAAATTATTTAATATTTTCTATTCCACTCAGTTCTTCAGCAAAAATACATGGTATATGGGCTCCTGCTGAGATCTCCTACTTTCCCTGCACTCTGCTCAGTTTATTGAGCAAATTGCTTAGAAGCTGTGAAACACTAATGTTGAATGACCAAGACTGCCCTCTAAATACTATCTCCATAGGCAAATTCTTACTTAAGAGACCCTGTGGGGAGTCAGCCCACCACCACCCCCCATAACCCTCTCCTGTTCCCTGGGACTAAAAGAGCTATGATTTTGGTGTATTCGGTTTCCAATGTAGTTTGCCCTGGGATTAAACCAGATTGATATTCTGAGCCATGTTTGGTTATTCTTGGCACCAGACAACCACAGTCTCTACCAATCAGGTTATGACGCGGTTTAATGGGAAGTCATAATATATGTAACAAAGCTGAAAACCGAAAAAAGAAAAAAAAAGTTCTAATGCATGAAATACATATAATTCTACAGTAATAAAGAAAGTAAGACAGGCTCAGCTATGTATTTTGTCTTAAGAACAGAGCACAAACACCATTCAAAACAAACTAGAAAGATAAAGCAGAACAGAATCCCTTTATGTTGAAAGCAGCTAGAGTCAGAATCTACAAAAGGCAAAAGTTATTTGACAGAAATGCCGCCGTTTAGATTTCTTAAAGTTCTATGTGAACTTTTATCCTACCTTAGAGACTGAGAAGGGAGAGAAATATCAGCTCGTGTATAGAATATCCCACAGATCATAGTAATGACTCTCTCAGCTGGAAACAGAAATAAAAGTCATATCGATGGTGTTAGTGTTAGATGATGCATGTGTGTTTGTCCAAACTCTATGAGAAGAATTTCAAATGGCTTGATCCTGATCACCAATTCCTGGCCAGAAACACATTTTCATTCAAACACAACTAGTCTATTTTTTCTTTCTTTCTTCTTCAGCATCTCCCCTAAACTTACCAAAAACAAATATTTTATTTTGGTTTTGTTCTCTACTCTTCTCGCTATTTAGAATAATTATAAGTCACATAAATAATGACTCACTGGCTACTGGGCCCAGTGGAGAGTTGAAAGGACAAAACAAAGGGAATGTGTTAACATGACTCTTGGAAAGAGCACAGTTGAAATGCATGGTTTAGCATCTGACTGGAAACTGAATCTTAGCTCTTCACTTGACTTCTTTATGCCTCAGTGTAAGAGGAGAATTATAAAAATCAGTATTTCAGTTTATGGTAGTAGCTCTCTGCCTGACAGACAGTTGGCATAGACACATTATTTTGTATCCTATCACACACGTTTATAAATACATTATTTTTCTATTTCGTATGTATGTACTTTTATATATTTATACATATATTTGCTGTTATATACAATAGTTATTTGATCTCCAATTATGCATTAAGCAATGAGATAGTGCAAATTAGGAAATAAGTAGAAAACAACATACAAATGAGGTTCTTCTTTTTCTGTAAGTTATAATTAGGGAGAGGGGGAATAATCAATCCAACAAAAAAAAATCCCAAAATAGTTGACAAGACAGACCAGATTCCCCCGGGGCAGTCCTGATATACGTGTGTTGTCTCAGCATACTTATTAATAGCTCCCTCTTTCTAAAGAGTGTCCTGACTTGACCAATTAAATGTTCGCACACTAATGGCCACAGTCCTAGGATAAACCTGTTGAGAAGAAAAACGTAGTAGTTAAGGACACCTGATCCAGGGAAAAGCTTCCCAGGGTTAGGTGGTGATGAGGGGACATAGCTGTGTACAGAATGAGGTAGAAGCATATTACAGACCACCGATTTCAGAAGGATAGAACAGTGAGTGCAGAGATAAAAGCACAGGCGTCTATGAAGAATTGGAGAAAAATGAAAATACAAAGGGATCATGTAGTTCAAAGGAGAAAATTGCAAAGGACGACACTAGATAGATCAGTAGTTATCAGATCATAAGGGTTCGGACAGTTTGGACCAATCTATTTTAAGAGCAACACAAAGGAAGAATGGTGTTGTTTACTTGAATGAGAGGATGTGCCATGAACGTGGGGAGTTGTGGGCACAGAAAATAAAGAGCCCGTTTTATTTGGAAGACCTTGGGGAACTGTTTATTTTACAACAAAGTAGTATCACTCTGTGGCCTCCTTCTTCCCAATGGCCGATGGGATCTGGCTAAGAACCCCAAAGCACGCAGCATCCATTTCGCCGCTGAGTTTACATTTCAGCAGAACAATTCCAGAATGAATCATTGCATGCACAGGTTGTTGGTTATGCCCGGTTTGAAGCCCATTTTCAAAGCTCTTTTCTACTTTGTGTTCAAGGCAAAGTTTGCAGAGATTTATGTGGGGATTTCTTATTCTTCTTGAAAAATATAAAATCTTTCACCAGAGTATTTTTCTCACTCAGTGCAGTGCTGGGCCTCCTTGTTGTTATTCTCCATAAGACCTTTTCAACTTCTACTCAAATCTCTAGCATTTTTATTTAAGAAAGAAAGGGAGCAATTGAGCACAAATAAGCCTCTGACATGATATAAAATGGGATGGGACGTGAATGCACCCCTTTAAAATCAGCAGAATGTGAGAGAGAAACCAGTAATTTAAGGGGACAAAACTGTGTGCCATCAAATAGGAAACTGATTTTAGGAGGATTCAGTTTCTCCAAATCCCCTACTTCTAAGACCCAGCCTAATGTGCAGCAGGGTCTGAGGAATGCATAGTTGTCTAAAGGGATGACAGTAGCTCAACACTGTGAAATAAACCTGATTAAAGAATGATTTTCATCGAGCATGCATTATATATCCAAGAAGGATATGACACCAGTTTACAAAGAAGGGGTTTCATGAGGACAGGAATCTGGGAAATGAGTGAGTGGTAAACTCAAATGAGGCTCTCCCATTTATATGCTGTGTGGCCTTAGACAAGTGTCTTAAGTTCTCTGAGCCTCAGGTTCTTCATCTGTAAAATGGGGATAATAATAGTACCTACCTCAGAGAATTGTTATTAGGACGAAATGTGTATAAAGTACATACAGCAATCCCTGACACAGAATAAGTGCTTAACAACAATAGTAATAACAAAAACCTACCAATAATTACTACTCTACTCTAAAATCTCTATAAAGTCTCTGTTTCTATGAAATGATTTAGTCTCTATGTTCCTTCCACCTACTTCAAATCTTCCTAAAACCAAGAACTTTTAACACTTATAGCAAAAACTACCAATTCAAAATTTATAAACAAAAAATTCACACTATGCTTTTGAAATTTCCGAAGATACACCTACACATATACCAAGTCCCTTAGTGATGAGACTATGTGCCCCGATGAAGATGGGAAGGCCAAGACATGGGAAGCTACAGAGGGTCAGAGTTTATCTTTATATCTCTTTGTCTCAGTTTATAGAAAAAGAAAGGCCCCAGCTTCCAGACAGCCATGAAAACAAAATAAACAGGCATGTAAATGAGATGTGTTTTGGATGTGGGTTTGTATATATTGGCAGGAAGAGCAGTGAAACTTTGACTCTACTTTCTTATTCTTTTTTCTGTCCCCCCTCAGTGCCAAAGGAGCTATTTTTAAAAGCATGGGTTTGTGTTTTTGATCATAATGTTATGGCAAAAGGGAAGATGACCTTTACGTTCAGTCAGTAGCTGTTATGCAATCAGCAAGTTCCGCATGGCAGCACTTCACGTTTGGTCACCAGTAATTTGGGTATTCTATGGTTCTTTCATTTGCCCTCACAATTAAACAGAACTTACTAAGCCTAAACATGGTTAGGTAGTAATTTATTCCTTAATTCATTAAAAGAATATATATTCCTTCCCAAGTTCTGCCCAAGCATCTTGCAAGGCCCAGTCTGGTATGGAATAATACAGAGAGAGTGAGTGCGCTAAATCTTTACTGACACTTGCAGGTGTTAATCCAGCTCTGTGCACCATGACTGAGACAGAATGTAACAGCTGGAAGCATTTCAGGATAAAGAGATAACCTACAGAAGCACCCACGTGAGATACAATTCCACAGAAGACCTGGGCTTCAACTGAACAGGTTCACATCAACAAGAGCAGACTGGAATGCCATTATTTACATAGTGTCCTAATTCTCCAGCATTTCAATTCTTATTTTCGACCACTCCATGGGGGTTAAATTCTGGGACAATTTTCCTAGAGAGAAGAATGATAATTGGGCGCCTGGGTGGCTCAGTCGGTTAAGCGACTGCCTTCGGCTCAGGTCATGATCCTGGAGTCCTGGGATCGAGTCCCACATCGGGCTCCCTGCTCAGCCGGGAGTCTGCCTCTCCCTCTGGCCCTCCCCCTCTCATGTGCTCTCTCTCTTTCTCACTCTCTCAAATAAAATCTTAAAAAAAAAAAGAAAAAAGAAGAAGAATGATAATCTCTGGCAAACAATAACAACAAAGGCTGACTCTGTATGTTTTATGCACTAATGTTTATTCCTGGGGAGAGAGGGGGGGAAAAAAACCCTAAATTACTTGTGTGGCCTAATATTTTTTTCAGACCTTACCTGAGAAACCAATGAAAGCACTTTCTATATTATTCCAAAATTTTGACAGAAACCTGAAAAATTCAGTAAATGTTCCAAATAGTTTTCTTTATACAGAATTGAACAACATGGAAAAACCTCACCATGCCACTAACCGAATTTCTCTGTTTTCTTTGGCTATTTGGTGATGGATGGTCTAAGACTGCCCATTAAAATACACTCACATAAAATATGGAGCAGGGAAAAAGAATACCTACTCATGAAGATTTATCTAATCTTCATTGCTAGCTTTTTGTTGTAAAACAAACCTAACTTTTCAATTCCCAAATCTCTGCTCCCATGATGGTATTCTGCAGGGAGAACTGTATCTAACAAAATTGGTATCAAATTAGATTTGATCCATCCGAAAAACCAAATAGTATCTCTAAAGGAGAGAGTAGGGGGATGGGGTCTCAGCCCTATACTCCCTGTAGAAAGAGTAAAATTTTTAAATTGTGCAAATGAGTAATGTTTAAAATGTGTATCTCTTTATTTGCATCAACAAAAAGCTTCACAGTTTTGAGACCTGTGTTAGAACAGTTAATACCAGCCTCTGAAATAAGCCACCTCTGCCTATCCGTGCCTTAGCCCAACAAAGATATATCTGTCACACAGGCAAAGTCCACTGCTGGTGGCCTTGGGCACCTCTCCCCCAAACGGCTTATGGGTCAGGATGCCTCCCGTCCTATGGCCTTGCCATCTTGGAGCCTTTTGCTTCCAGCTGCACAGATGGTAGAGAGAATGGGAGATCATGTGGAACAGTCCTGAAAAAAGCAACAGACATTTGAATTGATTTAAATGACACCTGACTGTCTAGGGGTTATGACCTCAGAGCCTCGCTGGCTTTAGTATTTTATCTACAAACAACCTGTTACACAATTCCTGGATCTTCATAAATCACATACGCTCCTCTTAAAGGGTAAAGAAGCAGACAAGTGGACAGGCCAACACACAACGGCCACAGCCTGATTTACTGGTGAAGGGTAGTATAAATCATCTGTAGAAAACGCAACAGTCACATTTCTCACAAATGATACGGCAATCGCTCTCTAAACGTCTTCTGCCCACTCTTCAAGCACCCAAGATGAATGAATATGCATAGCTTCTAAATGGCCCTTCCCATCTGTTAAGAGCCAGGGCCTGCTAAAAACAAGACAACGGGCCCAAAAGGAAGTTGGTTATGCTCCCCCAGAACAGGACTCTTGACCAGTCCAGCGAGAACCGCCCGATGCACTCCTGCCATCCCCCGAGGCACCCCTGCAATGACCAACCCGCCTTCTGCCTAGCCTCAGAGCCCTGTCTCCTCTCCCTTCCGCCTCAAAACCTTCGCTTCCATACAGCGCCTTTCTGCACCAGCCGGCACGCTGCCCGATGCCAATCGATTCTGCTCAAATCAACACTTAGGATTTTTAACACACCTCAGTTTATCTGTTAACAGTTCTGGGGTCAGAAGAGGGGCTGAAAGAGGACCCCACAAACACGCCCCCCCAAACACACACACACACACACACACCCTCCCCGGGAGGACCGAGCAGCAAGGCCTAGTACCTGCCCAACTGTTGAACCCGAGGCTCCGTCGCCGCCTCTTGAGGTGGTGTGAGTCCCTCTCAGGATCCCGGCTTCGTAGTTTTTGCGTTCACGAGCTTTCAGGCTTCACTTGAGCGTTTCTCTCCCCAGACTGGGCCTGGAAACTGCTGGAATCGGACTGGGTCCATTCTGACTCATAAGGGCTGCATCAGACCGGATCCCACGGCTGACTGGGGGAGACGTCTGCTAGGTCTCACGTCAGACTGAGTCCCACGTCAGACTGGGTCTTACGTCACACTGGGTCCCACCTCAAACCGGTTCCCACCTCAAACCAGTTCCCACCTCAAACCGGTTCCCACATCAGACTGGTTCCGACATCAGATTGGGTCCCACATCAGACTGAGTTGACGTCAGCCTGGGTCCCACCTCAAACCGGTTCCCACCTCAAACCGGTTCCCACCTCAGACTGGTTCCGACATCAGATTGGGTCCCACATCAGACTGAGTCGACGTCAGACTGGGTCCCACCTCAACCCCGTTCCCACCTCAAACTGTCTTCTGTTAGACTGGGGTCCACCTCAGATTGGGTCCCACATCAGACTGGGTCTCACGTCCAATGGTCGGACATCACCCTGGGTCGTACAAACGGGACTAGGTTTGGGGTCAGACCGTGTCCAACATAGAAACCGGACTAGATTCAAGAAGGACTGGATCCAGGGTCAGACTGGGTCCAGTGGGAGGCCTCAGGTGAATAAAATTGAGTGTCCAGGCTGCGCAAGTAAGTTAACCTAAACAAAGGTAATCTTAAATTACTGTGGCCACCGTGGAGAACTCTGAACCTCTTAGATAAGCTTATCCATTTATGAAGTGCTCTGGAGAAAAGAGGGTCTCCGCCAAGCACTAACTAGAAAGGGTAAAAGGGAAATTGTTTTTCCGCCTCTGCAGTTTCGGGTGACCAGGATGACATCTGCTGGGACATTCTACGGAGGCCAGAGCCTGCAGCCTGGGATCGTGGGAAAACTGGCTGGAGCCGGCAGAGGGTGACAATCCTTTAAAGTCAGCTCTCCCAGATCTCTGTGGTGCCTGGTCCAAGAGAGGAAGATAAAATTTCACCTTTTCTCTTCTTTTCTAAGTTCAGGATGGCTGGAAAAAAACATATGTAAGAATTAGATCTTTGAATGTGACTGGTGAATTTGCTTTTACAGAACCCATTTGTTGCGGATCCTTTTTCTCCCACAGATAGATATGGTCTTCCTGTTTGTCTCACTTGTGTGTCCTGAGAACTTGGCTTGGCAACTGTCAAGTTGGGGAGTCCCCAAAATATGGTCAGACAGAAATGTGGGTTGTACTGCAGGTGCAGATAGGGTCCTACGAGCTATTGCCAGGTCTCGGGAGAATTGTCTTTCTTTCTTTTGGTTATTTTTGGGAGTGGCTCTGGACTTCAGGAAGGCACCGTCTTTGGGGATGGCTCTTGTGTTTATGGGGTTGTTTAATAAAAGTGCCAGCAATATTTACTATTTGTCCTGCTGAAACCTGACAAAATATTTGAATTTTTTTTTTTTTATAGTTGCCCTATGGTCAGAAGTTGGCCAAACTGGAAGCTGATATTCAGAGCCTGATAGGGATTTTTTTTTTTTTTAGGCCTCCTCTAAGCTAGAATGAAACTATGTAGTGGGGGTGAATTATAGGGGTGAGAGGGTATAATAACAAATTCTGAAGCCTTTGCAGAAGAATTTACCAAAACATTCCAAAGACACACAGCTCTAAATATAAAATATAGGAATCTTCTGATTTCCATCTTCTCTCTGCTATAAAGAAGCAAACTGAAAATAATGTAGTTGGGGGGGGTGCCTGGGTGGCTCAGTCCATTAAGCTTCGGACTCTTGGTTTCGGCTCAGGTCATGCACGACTCGGTCAGGGGATGGAGCCTCCAGCGATGGCCCCCATGCTCAGCAGGGAGTCTGCTTGAGACAGTCTCTCTCCCTCTCCTTCTGCCCCTCCCCCCTGCTCGCAGGTGCGCGCTCTCTCTCTACAAATAAACCTTAAAAAAAAGAAAAGAATGGAGTTGGATGGGTGGGTCAGCACCTTACCTTTACAACATGTTTGATCTTATCCATTTTTTAGTTGCACGCCTCCTATTTTAGCCCCCTTTTTAAATTTTTTATTAGTTTCTCTAACCTCTGAGCCCATTCTCCGCCTACCAGTTCACCACAAGCAAGCACACACACAAACACTGAATTCCAGTCCTCTGGGAAGGAGACACCAAGATGCTACCAGAAGAGCAGGAGGTTTATTGAATGAAAGACAAAGGAGAGATGAAGCAGGGAAGAGCATTGTCACCTAGAAACAGAGCCTCAGGCTACTATGCAGATCTAAGATCTCAGCCAGCCAATGGAGAATCATAGAGCAAACACAATGGGGCAGAAAAGGTCCAAACAGAGCCCCCTGCTGTGCTCAGTCCTTGGCTGGATGCCTCCCAGGAGGCAGGGCTTCCTGTAAATGCTAGCATAGATCCCAATCACGTACATATGCATGTGATGCTTACCCAATTTTGTTTGACAAAATTTACTTACTTTGCATTTTAAAAGTATTCAGTTTGGCTTTTGTACCATTTACATACATACACACATACATATGTGTATACATATTTACATAAAATTCAATAAGAATTTACTGGGTTCCTACTCTCTTCTTTAGACTATGTGTTTTTTCCATCAATTTCATTTACCTCTAATATCTCTAGAGTAAATCTAAGTAGTTTTATCAACAGTGTACACAAATTGTTCATATTTTATTTTCACATCTGAGAAAGTCTTTCTGTTGCTTTTGCTCATGAATGACAACATGCCATAGTATGAAATCTTTGAATCTTGCCTTTTACCACTCCAAACTGTAGGAATTCCAAATTTATCTCTTAATGTTAAATAATACTAACGAGAAAGGGCTTACTTTTGTCCTTTGTACATAACCTAAGTTTTCTGCTTGAATGTGTAGAGAAATTTTTTTAAGTCCTTGAAATACAAACATTTTGTCAGTATACATTTATGTGTGAGCCCTATTCTTTTTAGTATGTTTTTCAGATTAATCTTACCTGGAAATATGAGTCATTATTTATAGATTTGGACCTCCATTTTAAAGCAGGAAATATTTCTTTTATATCTCCAATAATCCAATAATCATTTCTGTACTCATTATTTAGTTCTTTTGCCCAGATGCAAAAGCACTGGGGCTATTAACATTTTTATCTGAAAATAGACTGGACATAATACCCTTATGCTTCTCAATGTCAGTTTAAAAGTCCTAAGAGCTATTTTGCTAGTCATACTACTAAGCCCCACTTTTATAGGATCATCTTGAAATTTGTCACCCCATTCCTTTACTTCTGTTTCTTACCCAGTCTCAAGTACTCCTCTGGGAAGCAAAAAGAGGTCTCTTAATCATCTGTAGTTTATTAAGTGTCTAATAGACTACAGGAGAAAGCCAATGCTCTGTTTTCCCAGCATTTCAGCTGAGTACCAGAATTTGAGGCCAAATTACAGCAAACCCTTTTCTAATAGAAAAAAAAGAAGGAAAAAAAAAAAAAAGAAACCTCAGGAGTTCTATCATGTCCTAAACAAAGCAAACAAACTTGGGTGTTTAGGGTCTTATCCAAAAAACTTTGTCACTATAAACCAAGTGCAACTCAATGTATCTCAAAAAAGATGAAGGGGTAAGTCAATGTGGCTATAATTTAAACTTTACAGTTCTAGAGAGTCTCCCCATTTCTAACCTGAGATTTAGACCACTAAACTATCTCCCCTAGTGGATTTATTTGCTTTTTTTTATTTCATTGGTTAAAAAATGAGTCACTATAACCCAAACACTGCAAGAATCTGCTTTTAAAAGAGCATTAAAACTGCTTGATTGATTCGGTGGGATCTTGGAAACTCTGTTTTGTACTCTGAAAATTATGAAGGCCTTTATTCATTTCTGGACAATCAATGGAGGACGTTACAAAGGCAGTCTCATCTTCAACTTATCATCCTGAAAACCCTCACCCCTGCTCCTCATCCCTTCCTAAATGGCCCCCTCCAATTGCTCCTAAAAGACACCTAAAAAGACTGAACAACCAGGGCTTCACATACAACATATCTAATCAGGGCAGTACACAACGGGACTAGTACTTTGTGTATTGAGGCTAGCACTTACTCACTTATTCACTTACACGGAGCATTTGTTGAGTGCCTAGTATGTTTATTCACTACTCCAAATGCTCACAATACAAAGATGAATAAGACTGAGGCCCCAGAGGACAATCTAAATATTCTATGATCATAATTACAATAAAGAGGAGGAAGAAGGAAGCAGAAGGAGAAGGGAGGTAGTGTTATCCCCATTTTACAGATGACAAAACTGAGGCATGGAGAGGTAAAGGAACATACCCAAGCATACAATGTTTGCAGGTAGCAGGACCAAAATTCTAAGGCTTGAGTCGGCCTTCAGCATACACAATCATAACCTCCGTGCTCTACTATCTCAATAGGAGACTGAACAAACAAATCAGAAAAGGAATTCATTGTAACTGCATTTGCCCCTTGATTCAGCTGACGTCACCATCTTCGCACCAATCATGTAGTACAAGCTCAGTGCGCTAAGTAGGTGACCAGACATTCTCGACCACTGGGGAGAGTAGCAGGTCACCTCTGCTGTTGTGGTGTAAGTACTAGTAATGCCAACTTTTACTCTCTGAAATATACCCATTTGGGTAGTAAATTATATAGTCATCCTAGCATTAAGAGAGCCACATTCAAAATATGGTGGGAAGACAATGAGAGAGCAACTAATTTTCCATGGGAGAAGGGTCTGGTGTTCCAAATGACTTCGTTTTATGGTTTATAAGAAATCACTGTTTTGCATTTCACCTGCTGACCAAATCATCCTGCATTCGTGTACTGGCAGGCAAAGAAATATCCAAAAAAGAAGGTACCAGAAAACTTGTCTAATGCATGAATTGGGTCCTTCTTATTAAATTGAACAATTCCAGGGGTCCCTGGGTGGCTCAGTACGTTAAGTGTCTGCCTTCAGCTCTGGTCATGATCCCAGGGTCTTGGGATGGAGCCCCGCATCTGGCTCTGAGCTCAGCAGGGAACCTGTTTCTCCCTCTCCTGCTGCCACTCCCCGACTTGTGTGCTCTCTCTCTCTCTCTCTCTCTGTCAAGTAAATAAAATATTTAGAAAAAAAATTAAAAAGTAAATAAATTGAACAATTCCAAAAATACATTTTTGAACACCTGCTACATTCCAGGCACCGTACATGGATGAGGAGGTCATTGTTTCTTGAACTAGACTGTAAACACCTTACATGCAGGGACCAAAACACACAAAAATATGACACAGTAAGTAGAAAGATAAAGTATGTATAGCGAGTTAAGTGAGAAGGCATACTTGTTCCGAGCTCAGCATTCAGAGAAGTCTCCTGGAGAAAACAATTGAAGTAATCTTTAAGGATCAATAAGAATGAAGGCAAATAAATAATAGATTCATTTTTAAAATAATTTAATTAAGTTTAAAAAGTGAAAAGGTCAAAAATTGGAATGAAACTTAAGGCAGAAAGAACAGTCACCCAGACACCATCAGGCACAAATTTTGCTCCCCTCTGGGAGCAAAAGAACAGGATTACATACAGAACAACTGAGATGGATCTAAATGGTAAATCTAGTCAGATGATAAATGTTTAAGCTTAAAGTGAGCTAGGCCCTAGGCACACCCAGATGACTAGAGTGTGAAGCCAGCTCTTAAGGAAAACCGTGTTATAGTAGGAGTCACTCACTAATTAAATAGAATTTATTTGATGACTTAAACTATCTTTCCCTAACTTGGGAAAATGCGTCTCTTTATTTTCATGCTGTGGTTTCAATTTAATGTGTTTAAACTGTATGTTAAAATATGCCTGATTCCTTGCTTCCTGTGGTCTACCCAACAACCAACAGAAAATGTGATCCCACTGCTCAGCTGGACGTTGTAAATCCATCTACCAGATATCTTTCTGTATCTGTTTCAACACCTTTTAAGGGCAAGTAACATGTCGCTGACGTTTTATTGTATTTTTGATTTACCTTACCCCCTTCATCTATCAACATTAAGTATCATTAATTGCATAAGTGGCTTAGTTTGGGAATGATTAGTTCTTAATAAGGCTATATTGATCACAGCCTTGTTTCAAGATGCTCACAGATCCCCTAGTGGGCAGCAAGAGGAGCAATCCTCCACCCCGTTTATTTTCTGACTAATAGTTTCACGTCACTGCAGTGTCTTTCCAACTGTTTTACAACAAGTCCAACGTTCTTTGGGAAGCACATCATCAGAGTTGGGAAATGAGCAGAGCATGATGGGACGGTCAAGAAATTGGGTCTCTGTTCACCTCTGCTTCTGTTAGAACAGCTTCCTTTTATCTGCTTCCTAACACTGGGGTTCTACACAACATTTCACTTTTAAAAATTCTGCTGACCCAAAAACACAAATTCAAAACTGGTCCTAGCCTTTCCTAGCCTAGTTCTCACCTGTCAACATGCCTGCTTTCTGTAATAGAGCTACCCTTTCATTTGATTCTTCCTGGTGGTGAAATCACTTTAGAATGCTATTTTAAGTATTTAAATTCAATTTACGTTGGTATGCCTGGGTCTTCAGTTTATCTCTGCTGGACGTGACTTTTTTCATTCTAATACATTTTATATCCAGTTCTTTATGTTTAGTGGTTGCAGAGAAATGCTCCACTGCATAAAAACAAAGGAACTAATTTATGAAAGAAAACATTAAGGTAAACGGGGGTGTCAGCTTGATCTCTGTTGTACCCAGGACTTCTTAATGTGTTGGTCAAAATATATACCATTTTTAAACATGCAGTGGTCCATTATACTGACCATTATTTTATGCTGGGTAGTTCGCTAAACATTTTGTTATTTTATTTAAGAATAAGCCCTGAACAGGGAGCGAAGTAGGATTTGTCTTACTCGACCATAACGATGGAAAGTCTTGCAGGCTGAATGACAAGATAGGACACATACTGGATAAAAGTATATCCTGTAGTGGCCTGAATACTCAAAAGAGAACAAATGGCCCCTTGACACAGACCTTGTAAATTGATTGCTCTAGAACGACAGCAAGTGGCGAAAACACATTATGATCTCTGATCTCCTAAAAACTTCACCTGATCACTGAAATTGTGCTAACAAGAAAATATTCCCAAGAAAATGATCTATTTCCAGACTTCAAAGGCTCTCTGTGATTTTTACTTAAGAGTGGCAATAATGGAGGACGGATTGGAGGGAGGACTCAAGAGCCTGCACTTGAGAGGCTACCACGAAGGGAAGTCAGAAACCTGAGTCAGGCCCTCAAAGCCTTACTGACTCTTCACACAGGTGCTGGCCTGCCTAATACAACACACTGCACTGGCCCCAGGGAAAATGGGAATGCCTCTCCTGGCCCCGTGGCCTCCTCAATCACAATCTGCCACAGAATTTTGAGATTATAAAGCCCACCAATTGGGGCCCCTGGGTGGCTCAGTCGGTTAAGAGTCTGCCTTCGGCTCAGGTCATGATCCCAGAGTCCTGGGATCAAGTGCGGAATCTGGCTCCCGGCTCCTCCCTCTGCTCTTCACCCAGCTTGTGCTCTCTCGGTCTTGCTCGCTCTCAAATAAATAAATAAATCTTCAAAAAAATAAAATAAAAATAAAGCCCACCAATTTTGACAACTTCTGAACTCAATTTTGTCTGATTCACCATTAAGAACACCCTTTTTTCCTACAACATTAAAGAAAAACTTCTCAACTATAAAAAATCAAGCCAATCTCCAATGGCTCTGATTTTAGGAAGGATTAAAGGTGAGATGTCTCGGGGTGAAAAGGGGTGCCTACTATTGACTTCTCACCCAGCCTCTTGGTGAAGAGGTTACAAAGACAGATCTAATTCCAAATTTGATGGGGTATGGGGGGGGGAACAGGATCTTTTATGTTTCCGAGTATCAACAGCACCAGAAACTATTCAGACGAAATAAAGACAGTGCTACGAATAAAGTTGCCTTCCCTGTCAGCGTTGTAAAATGCATGGAAAGACCTTCATTGGGATATGCAGTGCATGGATCCCAGGAGCAGAGCGAGGAAGTAACAGGCACTGAGGTTTCTTTCTGGAAAACAGGACACCAGTGATCCTGAGATAGGAGACCCTCTGATATTTTATTTTCAGAACAAGACAGAACCCAACTGCGGCTCCCTAAGGAGCCCTACTTCCCAGCGCTGGGTCTGCATAAGGAGCCCTGGCATTTCCTCTTTCGCAGAGAGAGCAGCCAGCACAACAATCAAGCTGTGATGGGGAGCTGAGCGCAGTAGTTAATTAAGGCTGCATCTTTTATTCTCCAGGGCAATTCAGCACAGCTTGAATGCACCCCAGAGCCAGTCTGTGGTGGGAATGTCTCCCTAGGCAGTGGGAGAATCCAGTCTCATCAGCATGACAATAGCCCCCAGGATGCACTTGGACTGATGTAATGGCCAGAGTTAGGGAGGGGGGTTGAAAGCCTTGTAGCAGAAGCCTGGAGCGTTTGCAGCTGACTGGGGCTATTTCAGTGCACGAAATTCCTTCCCTCTTTCTTTATTCCTTTTATAAGAGATGTTTGCTAATTGGTAGAGCTCAGAAAACAATATACCATTAAGAATCCCTTTCCTTCCTCCCACCTCCCCCACTCCATTTTTAAAAAGTCCCCAAGTTCTTGCTTCACTGGAAATCTCAACTTTTGTTCTGTGGTTTGCATGAAGTCTTCATTTTTCTTTCTCTCAAACATGGAGCTTATAAACAACGATTTACTGAGAGACCCTGCAACCAATTCTTCTGTATCAGGGTTTCCCTAATGCGCTTCCCGCCTTGTAGAATCTTGGCTGTGGTCCTGCTACAGCTCATACGTTTTCCTTGTACCTGATACATTGATACAAAACATTTTAGAAAAGTGAGTCATGGAAAGTTAGTCTGATTTTGTATTTTTTTTTCTTTTACTTTTTTTTTTTTAAATCACGAGATCCTATTTAAAGTCGGAGCAGTTGAATCATTTAAGTTGACAGGGAAATGGTCAAAATGGAGGCAGTGTGAGGAAGTGCCAGTTGAGTCTGGCGATGGATGTTGTTTGGCTTTGCCACCAACTCAAAAGTGACCCAGGCAAGACACTGTCCTCCTCTCCTGCTTGTGTCTTAATCTGCTCATCTGTCCAAGGGGAGGGAGGAACTCAGTGTTTTCTAAGGCCCCTCCTGAGCTAGGCACTTAATGACTGATTGTCACATTTTCTTAATTGACGTGGGACATAAGTTCTGATGTGCCAGAAAATTTGCAATGTATTAATTCTCTAGGATAACAAGATGTGCATATTCTATCTAGAGCTTTTATATTAATCTCTTCGTCATTCTGCATGATGTTTCCAAAAGAAGCAGACCACAAAAGATAGTGTGCATGGAATCTGACTCACTTGAGAGGCTGGCAGCTGATGAACAGACATAAGAGCAGCACTGCTTTAGGAGAATGTTCTTTTCTTTCCAGAGCATACAGAATCCTGACAAGGGGTCAGCTCTGCAGCCTCGTCTCCCATTTTCTACTCTGTTCCCCTTATCTGGCATTTGTAGGACCACTGGAGCGATTTAAACATGTCTCTTAAGCATTTCCCAAAGTCTCAAATAGCTTTTTAAAAGTGGTCTAGTGGTCTGGATTTATTACTGGAATCACAGCCTGTCTCTCCAACTTCCTTCTTCACGCTCTTATCAAATCATGTGAGTTGATGAGCATTTGAAAGATGGCACCATCTTCCCCCTGGACAAATTTCACTTTTATAGAGACTGTGGTCATCAAGAGGCCTGGAGGACTGGCGGGTGGCTCTTCAAAGAGTCTGTGAGCTCCCTGAAATTGAATACACTTTGAATATGTATACGTGTGCATATTACTGGGGAGCGTGTCCAGGACTTTCATTCAACTAACAAAGGTGGTAACAGTCATTGTCTTAAGGTAAACGATCTGAAGATTGATACTTGGAGGAGTGGCATGGATTGTGAAGGTAGAGAGACTCCAGGTCTGTCTGAATGATAATCTCTTCTTTCGGCTATTAGACACTGTGACAACGCTCTAGATGTTCCTATAAAATTCCTGCTAATAATCTGTGGAATTGACTTCAGTTCCTCATCTTACTACTTTCTGAGATTTAGCAAAAGAAACAGTAATGAACTCTCCGAAGCTATGGAAATGTACAGTCCATTAAATAAAACATAACACCCAGGTTGCAAAAAAGCCACCTGGGCACTGTCACTAAATAATTTCAGTTACAGGGTTATTTCAGGTGAACCAAGACTTTGACTTTACTGTTCCCATTTTCTCCCAAAGCAGCGGAATTCCAGTGGATCCCCACTCTCCTCCCTCAGCCAAAACCCTGGTCACTTGTTCAAAAAGTATCCAGTTGAAAAGCCTCTTTGAACTTGGTAGGGGTCCATTTTATTATCTTTATTATAAAACTTTCGAGAAGAATGTGGCTTGCTTGATATTTTTCTCAAGCCCACGTCTGAAGTTAAGTAAAGGGATACAATACCAGTGTCTTTTTAAAGGTGCCAAAATTATTCATCAGCATTCGTCTTGGCACGGAAACACACACACACACAGGCACAGGCAGTTGTACACTCATACATCCAGACAGCCACAGTGGTCTTCTCAAAAGGGAAAGAGCCTGTCCCTGTAGTTTAGACTGTTTGCAGCTGGGAGCATAATATGGTAAAATGAAGACTGCATATCCCCCCTCAGCCTCTCAAGCAGCCAAAGAAATCTTTGTCCAGCCCAGGTGTTCGCTGTGTCCTCTTCACTGACATCCTGTCTTGAATTATTCAGGCTCATTCATTATGTATCCCACACAGACACAATTAAATCCTTAACTTTCCCCTCAAGAGAGCGGCAGAGCACCCAGGGACTAGGGGACAGTAATGCTCCTCCCGGTGCAGAGCCGCCTGGTGGAGCTTATGGGAAGGGGAATGGTTTGCCAAGAGGCTCCAGGCTGGGGGCCTCTCTGCTCTGGAAGTCAAGACCCCACCGCCCTGCCACGTTATTTGACCGCAAAAGCAGCTCCCATGGAGATTTCCAGGCAAGGGAAGCTGAGGAAGTACTGAGCTATTCGAATTTAGTTTAGGGGTCTGCATAAATTCCCTGAGGCGCTTCAAACCCACAGACAGACATTTTATTTTTGTGATGAGCGGGCATTTGGTTCCATTAGGTAGGAAGTGAATGAACTCCAGATCTCCACCAAAGATCCTTGGCTTGGGGGGCGGGGGGTTGGGGGGTGGAGGGAGTTGGCAGTCTCAGGCTTGTATCTTCTGGAGACCAGCAGTGAGATGATAACTAAGGACTTCTTAACTCAAAAAAGTGTGCTTTTATGCTACTGTTCCTTCTCAGGATCTCGGACAGTAACAAGTGGTTTATAGGAAAAGAGCTATTGCCAAGATGGTTCAGAGCATCTCTAGGAAATGAAATGATGAAATTATAGCCAAGCTAGGTGTGTGTTGGGGATAAGAAGGTGAGAGAGGGAATCTTTCTCCCTTTGTGCATCCCCTTGTCCTAATTCCTTACCACTGGAGGCCTAGAACCTTATGCTGAAGGGTTTGACCAGCTCCACATACCAACCAAATCAGTTATATGTCACTGTCCACCCCTGCTGGGAACTGACCAAAGGCAATTTGGTGGCAGTTTATAGGTCCTTTGTGGTAGGTAGTGGTAGGCACCAAGAAGTTCAAAGTGGGAGAGTTTTAATTATTTTCCCCCTAAACTCACTAACCAGTTAAAATCAAACTAGCTGTCAAACCCAACCTGTCACACACACACACACACACACACATACAAACGCACAGATATTAATGTACACAATTATTAGCAAGTAGCACAAAAAAAGCTCAGAGGACCTGTTCTTTGAGATCGAGAACATCTCAGTGTTCTATCCTTTAAGAGGATCTGGATCCACCTTCTAAAAAAGGTTTACTCAAGATAGACATGACAGTGGTCCACTGTCAGAACTCAGTTATCCTTATGGCTGGTCTTTCTCAACTGAGGCAATTTTGCCCCCACCCCCCAAGGGACCTATATCAATGTCCAGGGACATTTTGGGGTTGACAAAACAGAGGGGGTGGAAGGAGGGTTTCTACTGGCATCTAGTGAGAAGAAACCAAGGATGTTGTTAGATATCTTACAATGCACAGGACAGCCCTCAAAACAAAGAATTACCTGGCCCAGAATGTCAGTAATGCTGAGGTTGAGAACCCCTGCTCAAACCCAATGATGACGTAAGGCCTGTTAGCCATTAATCCTTGGTTGTCAACCCCGACGTAAAGCTAGTGCCTTTGCTGGATTCCTGTGCCCTCTAACCACAAAGGTGCAGAGGTCTTTAAAATATTTGAGCCAAGTGACATCTCTCAAATGCTCTAAGTCAACGTCCCTTCCAAATATCCCTTATGCTGGTGAATAAACTACTAATTTACAGACAGATCAGTAATTAGCTAAAGTCTGGCGTTGAGCAGAGATTTGATGACAAACATGCTTATAATATCCACAACCAGAGTTTGTTTTTCTGATATATTCCCAACAACCACACCGTAAGTGGGTCTCTGATGACAATGAGAGTGATATGCAGGATGTAAGTTTAGCCTACACGTAACACACAATATCAAAACCTATGCTAAAATATTCTAGAGTATATTACAGACACTCTCATGGTTGTCTCTCAGTATGTGTGTGCTGAATGACCAGACAATGAATCAAGACTCAAGCTCAGATAATTTTTTAATGTCTTGTTTATAGTTGCACTGCTAGTTAGAGGCTAAGCAGAGACAAATTCAGGCCAACCTGCCTACCCTAAGGAGAGTCCTGAAGGCATCTCCTTGAATGCAAATAAGATGCAGTAAATCCGTAAAAGTAATTTATTGTTAGAATATAAATTTGGATTCATTTTTTGTTTACACTTCAATGATCTCCCTGAAAATTATGAGCACCTATCAACTGTTAGGTTCACATGCACGAATGAAATCTCCAGCTAAAACAAAAGCCTCATTACATAGTGTAATTACATAGTAATTTCGATAACTTTTCCCTTCAAACTTCTACAAAAACTGCTAAGTGACTGTGCATAGAGTTTATGTTCCATGGCCCTCATTCTTTAGTTTTTTATCCTTAATAGAGATGCCAACAAATGGTGGCATTTTCAGCAAAGAAACAGAGGAAGGATATAAGCGAAGAATTCCTGAAAATACACAAGCTTTATTATGTCAGCATCGGTATGAAGAAAAGGAGGAGAAAATGTTCTGTTATTTGGATGGAAAAGTGGTGAATCAGAATGATCAAGGGGGCATTTTTCCAGATGCCTTTTAGGACGAGTTGCGGCTTCATAGGTCCAGGGTTGGGAACTTCCCGGAGTGGGCTATAGGATTCCAAATATCCTGATGGTATTACCTAGGGTTACGATAGCATTTGACCTTATCAAAATGGGATACTTGTGAGAGGGTGCATATAAATATGCTGAAACAACAGTAAAACAGGCAAACTGGGGCTCTTGGTCACTCTGCAACCCCAATTCTGAATCCACAGTTCTTGAAGGTATGTGAGTGATAGCTCCTTGACAATAAAGACAAACTCCCCAAACAAAGGGCTGAGGCTGAATCAGAACTGCAGGGAGCCATATGGAGAAGCCGGACAGGACCTGGGACATTGTCAGGCAGGCTGCTCATGTCCCACGTTTGCCTTGGACTGCTTTAAATAAGTCAGGGTAAAGGGACAGCACATCAGGGAGGTGGAGGATAAATGCATAATGTGGTTTCACTCTCCAGCCCCATCCTTAGCTGCATTCATTATTTGCTTCTGATCAATCACAGTAATTCACAAGAAAGGCCATGCTAGTTGTGAAGACAGAGGGGAGATAGATCCATTGTTAGAAAAACAACTTTTGCAACTGAGGCTTACAAGAGTCACAATAAATTAAATGCCATCAAAGCAGGACTTCATAGAACTTGAGAGGGAGCTGTGTTGGAATCAGGCACAGAGTCATACAGGGAAGACGTAAATTAATTTTGAGTGGCACCACCCTGCAGTGGTCTTACACACCTGGTTCTAATCCTGCCTCTGCCATGTCACCAGCTATGTGACATGAGATAGGAGAATATACACTCCATGAGGTCAGGGGGTTGTGCATATTTCATTTAGGAAGGTATCCCATGTGCCTAGAACGGTACCTGGCAGAACACAGGTGCACAATTTAAAAAGCTGTTAGAGGAACAATTGGGTAAGTCACCTCCATGCTTCAGTGTCTGCATCTATATAATGAATTATTCAGAGGAGTAAGTGGGTTAGTACATGAAAAGGTCTTAGAATGTTGCCCAAAATATGCACAAAAATGGTAACCTGTCATTATTTATTATCAATGCAGTGTATGAGAGGAGGAATTCATGTCACTGTCTCTCAAAGTGGTGTTCTGAGTTCAGGATACAAGATTTTTTTTTCATTAAAAGTAGTCAAATCCACAGACATGTCCAGATAAATAATTTTACTGGAAAGCAGAAGCGAGAATAAAGAATTCTTAAGATTTCAAGCACTTGTTACAGACATGAGAGTTTATTTGCAAGAGTTAGATGAATCCAAATCACGAGACAGAATTTGGAGAAAGACTGTCTAAATGTCTAAGCTGAAAGGATGGTGGCTTTCTTGGAGGCCAAGCTTGGGGCTCCGTAGAACCTGCCTGATTTAAAACATTATCTTGACCTCATATTCTTGGCAAAACTCCTTTTCAAAGTCAGTATACATAGAAACACCCAAAACGAGCTCAGGACACCTGTTAGCTATGAGTGGAGGCACTTAATGTAACTGGCATAGATTCTCCCTCTCAGTCCACATTCTGGTCAGGCAAAATCAAACATTTAGCTTTCACTTTTGCATGACGTATCATCCTACACACACCTCTCAACACATGTCCATTAGCCGTAAATGGTCCCAAATGTGGGCCTTTCTGAAGTGATAACAGCAGAGCTATTAAAACAGTGACAGATCCTAAAAATATCTACTACGCCATCCCCTCCTTCCAATGCTCCCTCCCACTCTGTTTCCTACCATCTTGAATAACTTAACTTCTCTCATTTGCTGGTAAATTAAGACTAATTGATCTTGGCTTATTTACCTTGCTTATCAAATAAAGAGTAAACGTGCTGGTAAACCAAATAGCAACTAGAAAAAAGATAAATGATTAAAGGGGTGTTAATCATATTTTATGACTCTTCTTTTCCAAAATAGTGCTCATGGAGATCAGAACCTAAATTTAAAACTACTACGTGCAAGAAAGAAATGTCCAGATCTAGTGATATACCCTGTGCTTTTAGAGTTATAAAAATGTTTAAATTGGAATGGTTATCAGAATACAAAATAGTTCAACCACCTCTCATCTGTGTATTCATTCATGCGTTAGTTCACCCAATGTTTATTGAGTACCTACTATAAGCCAAGCATGTACCAAGCTTTGGGAGCATAAAGCTAAGCACAACACAAACTTGACCTCAAGAAATGAACTATCTAGAGCAGAAGCCTGCATACTTTTTCTGTAAAAGCTGGAAAGTAAATATTTTTGGCTCTACAGACCGTATGGTCTCTGTCATAGCTGCTCAACCTTCCATTTTAGTGCAAAAGCAGCCATAGACAATATGTAAACAAACAAGGTATGACTGTCTGCCAATAAAATTTTATTTATGAACACTGACATTTGAATTTTATATAATTTTCACATGTCAAAAATAATCATTCTTTTGATTTTTTTCCAACTATTTCAACATGTAAAAACCAACTCACAAATTGTACAGAACCAGGCAATAGAAACATTTGGCCTGCAGGCTGTAATTCATTAATTGCTGGTCTAGAGGGGAAAAAATATAAGAAATCATAACTTGCTAATCGGTAACCTCCGTAACGTAAAAAAGTATTGTGATGAGATGTCCATGTGGGGCTGTAATTTCTACCGAAGTTAAAGAATAAAGGGACGTGAACCTTCACTTAGAACCTTTGGCTTCCTAAAATCTTACCTATGATATCTCAGGTGCTGCTGTACCCCTCTCCACCTCCATCCCCAAGTGAGGTCCCTGTACATCAGCCAGTGGGTTTGAGATCATCCAGATGGTTAGGGACACTTGCCTCAAGGCAGAGAAATCTTGAAGAGTTTGGATAATATCTGATACCATAATGAATTGGGAATATGGAGAATGTAATATGAATGAAAAATTTAATTGGCCTGGGACTTTCAGAATTTTCTTCTTGCCTAAAGAATCAAAGACCTTGGGGGAAGATCTCATGATTGACAGGCCCTAGGATAATAGGAAATGTATTCAAATTAGGAATATAAAGAAGTAGAATATTGTCCTCAGGAGAGGGTGCAGAGATTTGGGAATAGAGAGTAAGATTTGAAGTAGGTCCCAGCAAGAAATGTTTAAGGTATGTCTGGAGGATAAATAAAAACTGGCCTTGGTATTTTCAGCAGTGATAATAGCCTAGTGATTTGTGATAACCTCAGATAGTTCAGCCTTTCTGGAGTGAAGCACCTGTGACAGAAAGTGAGAGGAAGAATGGACTAGAGGCAAAGCGTGAAGGGTCTTCAATAACAAGAAATCTGGACCAGAGGAGAGTTCCAAGAGGGTTTCAAGGAGAAAGGCATGATCAGATCAAATCTGTGTTAAAATGATTAACTGTAGAGAATGGCATCAAATGAGAATCAGAGACGTGACAACTTGCCTGAGGTCACAGAACTAATTAGAGGAAAAGAAACATACACATACGCACCCACGAAAGACTGAAAAACAGAAGCTGCTGATACCTCTTCTAGCACATTCCATTGATAAGATGTGTTCTCTGTTCTCAGCCCTGATCACAAGGAAAGACCTTTCAGTAAAAGATGATAGTGCTGATTCACTCTCTATAAAACACCCACTTTGAATAATTTCTCTAAATGGCTAAATATATTTGCCAAGAGCCATGTCTTCTTTTTTTTTTTTTAAGATTTTATTTATGTATTTGTGAGAGAGAGAGCACAAGCAGGGGAAGCAGCAGGCAGAGGGAGAAACAGGCTCCCCGTCGAGCAAGGAGCCCAATGTGGGACTCGATCCCAGCACCCCAGGATCATGACCTGAGCCGAAGGCAGACGCTTAACCAACTGAGCCACCCAGGCGTCGCGCTCAGTTTCATTCTTCTTTTTTTTTAATTTTTTATTGTTATGTTAATCACCATACATTACATCCATTAGTTTTTTGATGTAGTGTTCCATGATTCATTGTTTGTGCATAACACCTGGTGCTCCACGCAGAACGTGCCCTCTTTAATACCCATCACCAGGCTAACCCATCCCCCCACCCCCTCCCCTCTAGAACCCTCAGTTTGTTTTTCAGAGTCCATCGTCTCTCATGGTTCGTCTCCCCCTCCGATTTCCGCCCCCCTTCATTCTTCCCCTTCTGCTATTGTGTAAGACTGTTGAATCACAGATCTGTACCTCTGAAACAAATAATACAATATATGTTTAAAAAAAAAAGAGCCATATCTTCTTATACCCTCCTCCTAGCTGATAAGAGCATTTGACTGTGAAGTGACTAGGGAAAAAATACAAAGGACAGCAATCTGCCCTCAGGTCAGACCTACTCCCGATGCCTTATACACACCAGCAAAAGTTACTGTGAAAAGTTAGGGGACTCTAGGAAAAGTTTTTTAATGTTAGTCATTCTTTAATTATTGTCTGCTCCCCTCATAAGTGTGCTTCTTTGTCTGTCATCTGAATCAAGGATATAGGGTATGAAAGCTAAAGGGAAAGAGCACTGAGTATGCAGCTGCCCTATGCCTTTCCGTGTTTTTGTTACGTAAGTTCTTTCTGTATTTTCTCTCATGGAACACTTAAAATATTGGTAAAGTTGATAATCGAATTCATTCTACTCCATCCCCAGCATTTTGCCAGGTCAGACTGGCTTGGCAGATGTGGAGGAGAGGGAGCTGGTGACCGGAGGGAGGGTTTCTCTCCAAGGGATGACAGGACACAGGAGCTACATCAATCAGAGCAGCAGGCTCTTTTTCCTCTCACTGCAGACTTTTGGATTTCTGTTTCCATTAGGAAAAAGAATTCAAACCTCGAGCATTCATCATTAGCCCCCTATCTGCTCCATATAAAAAGAATAAAGGAAGGAAATGTTGCCTGAAGCACAAGTTAAGAAACTTTCTTTGTTTTCTTTAATTTTTTATTTAAATTCAGTTTAACTAACATGTAGTGTATTATTAGTTTCAGAGGTAGAATTTAGTGATTCATCAGTTGTATATAATGCCCAGCACTCATTCCATCAAGTGCCCTCCTTAAGGCCCCTCACCCGGTTACCCCATCCCCCCACCCACCGCCCCGCCAGCAACCCTCAGTGTGTTTCCTATAGTTAAGAGTCTCTTATGGTTTGCCTCCCTCTCTGTTTTTGTCTTATTTTATTTTTCCTTCCCCTATGTTCATCTATTTTGTTTCTTTTAAATTCCACGTATGAGTGAAATCGTATGGTATTTTTCTTTCTCTGACTGACTTATCTCACTTAGCGTAATACCCTCTGGTTCCATCCATGTCCTTGCAAATGGCAAGACTTCATTCTTTTTGATGGCTGGGTAATATTCTATTACATATATATGGCACATCTTGTTTATCCATTCATCTGTTGATGGACATCTGGGCTCTTTCCATATTTTGGCTGTTGTGTACATTGCTGCTATAAACATTGGGGTGCATTTGCCCCTTCAAATCACTATGTTTGTATCTTTTGGATAAATACCTAATAGTGCAATTGCTGGATGGTAGGGTAGCTCTATTTTTAACTTTTTGAGGAACCGCCATACTGTTTTCCAGACTGGCTGTACCAGCTTGCATTCCCACCAACAGTGTAAGAGGTTTCCCCTTTCTCTGCATCCTCTCCAGCATCTGTCGTTTCCTGACTTATTAATTTTAGCCATTCTGACTAGCATGAGATGGTATCTCATTGTGGTTTTGATTTGTATTTCCCTGATGCTGAGAGATGTTGAGCATTCTTTCATGTGTCTGTTGGCCATTTGTATGTCTTCTTTGGAGAAATGTCTGTTCATATCTTTTGCTCACTTTTTGACTGGATTTTTTTTGTTTTTTGGGTGTTGAGTTTGATAAGTTTTTTATAGATTTTGGATACTAGCTGTTAGGAAACTTTCTTGTATTTTTATAAGAAATATAGATCTGTGACATACCATGTAAGAGAGATGTTCTCACCAACTTTACGGACAGCCCCCTAGAATTCCACCCCACTAAGCTGTTGCCTGTAAATTCTCCAAAAACTGCCACCATGTTTTTGATAAGAAGCCAAGAGGAGAATCAAAAGGTGAGATGCATCCCGAGGTCTCCATCTGCTTAGTCAGGAAAGAAAGATTTATGGAAACTCGGCATATCTTCCAGCATCTCAGCCTCATTGGAGTCCCACTACTGGAACGTTGTGTATAGATAGACTACCTTGGCTTGAATAACCAGGAACACCACAGATGATGGATATTTTTATTCCCACTTTACAGAATGCCCAAAATTACCTAGCTACTAAGTGGCAGAGTTAACAATTTCACCCAGGTCTGGTTGGTTCCAAATTCCATACCGTCTTCAGTTGGTCACATTGGGTTCAGCTCAACCAAAGTAAAAAGTGACAACTAATTGTATAAGAAACAGACTTGGGAACCACACATATCCCAGACAATATACTGAAGACTATCATTATTTTATATATATAATAGGGTCATGAAGTAATACCCCACCAGGAGCCCAAGAAGCTGTAATCAGGTAGCCCATTGTTCTGCATCTCCACTCAGAGAAATGGAAGAGGCCCCAAGGGAAGCTCCATCTGGAGGGCCACCAAGGCCAGACAACTTGAACTTGGCTTTCTCCCCTTTCATTCACCTCCCAGGCACCCAGTCCCTTCCTCAGACCCAATGGAGCCTGAAGGTTTCAAATGAGCCATGGGAGGAAGGCACATTATTAAGAAAATGGAAAACAGAGTGAATTCTGACCAAAAGGCAACTCCTCCAAATGTAGTATGTTCCAAAATAGGAACAATTGGAAAGTCAAAATAATTGTGGGGGGAAATCCAGAAGTTTTGAAAAAAGTCTACATTTAAGAGAAGTTTGAGGCTATCAGGAATTTTCTGTCATTGCTCGCTTGTGACTTACCCGGAGACAGGGATGGGCTAAGAATCTAAGATTATTTTCACTCCTGTCCAGACCTTTGTTTCTTCTATACTTTACACATCTTGGAGACATGGGAGCGTGGACTAATCGAGATGGAATTACTTATGATAATAGTTTCCAGAGCGATTACATTACTTTTGGATTCTAAACACAGGTTTTGTTTCTAAAAGAAAACTGTATTGTTTGTTTCTAATACTTGCTTTCTTTTTTTTTTTTTTAACACTTGTCTGGAGTTTCCCATGGAAGGCAGCAGTAGCAATGTTATTTTTCCTAAATAAAAAGCATCCAAAGGGCCATTTAGCAACTTATTGTGCATAAATGTAGCCACATTAATAAATGTGTAAGTGTAGTCCTACAGTCCCTACATCTCAGTGGGAAAAACAGAACATACTAGCTTGTACATAACAATGTGGTTTTCTTCTGTTATCTTTTACACAGATTACTGGCTGTCTTCTAACATTCAAATAATATATTCTCTATGCAAGGCATTTAGAAAATACAAAAAAATATAATTACGTCATTTGAGTACTGCTAAGAAATTATTTTTTTTCTTTTCTCTCTCTCAATAGAAACATAGATAACTACCTAGATCTAGATATACAGATGGACATAAATAATACAATACATGTATATTTTTATGTACTGTTTTTACTTAAAATGTCACGAATTTCCTCCCTATTTTGATGACTGAACTAATATCCATTATATAATCTCACATAAATGAGCAATTTGAGCATATGTTGCTGTCTTCCTCTTTGCAGACAGATTATTATAGGATCTCAGATGTTGATTGTGGAGTTATAAAACACTTAAAGATATTCTTTCAAAATTTTCAAAGGAGATGAATATTTTAATCTGTGGTTTTTTTAACCAAAATTCTTCCCTATTTCATTCACAATTTGCATCTAGGGTAAGTCCTTATACATCAATCAATCCGAGTGGATTTCATGGGACATTGAATGACTACATTCAATGTAGTCAATCCCACATTGGCTCTGTGGGATATTTTCTGTTCCTCAGATCTGATTGTCTATTTGGTGAGTCCTTGTGGAAACCAAGGTTGAGCTCCCAATTTATGTTCTCTAAAAACCCCAAGGGGCAGAAAAGTACCATGAGGAAAAGGTATCATTACGCCCATCTGGGGCAACCAACTTGCTTCTGTTCTGTGGCCTTGAATAGCCATCTTAACCCTCATCGTCTGTTCTGCTAGTAGGAGCCCTGGGAGGCTGGATGGAAGGGTCTGCAGATTGTTCAATCACTCATTCATTTTATTTGCAATCTCAAATGCCATGCCCGTGTGCAGGAGGGACTTGGTACATGTTTGTCTAGTGACTGAAATCATCATGATTCTCTCCCCACATTTGATAAATGCAGGGTCTCCTAGGAGAAACATACATATAAACCAATAATGCCATGTGAGAAGTGCTATCAGATTTGGCGCATATCAGAGAAGGCTGTGTGGCTCACACATTGAGGCTCATGCATAACGGATAATATAATCCAGCTACATGAGAAGGGAATTGACTATGAAGATGAGGCTAAAGGAGCTTTCAGGCAGAAAACACAGGATGTGCAGAGATCACAGTGTTTCAGAAGGTCTGCACAGTTTGGGATGAACAGAATGTAAAGCTAAGGGTCAGAGAGTAAATAAAAATAAGACTGAGAGGAAGCAGGAAGAGAAGACAATGAGGAGGCTTACTGCTCATGCTAAGGAATCTGGATTTCTCCTGAAGATGACTGGAAGCACCTGATAGATTTGAGCCGCAGGACTGAAGTTTACTCTGGCACCAGCCCACAGAGTGGATAAGAGGGAAATGCAGTTGGAAACTGGGGGTCAGATAGAGCTGAGTTACAGGTACAGGTGGATCCATTAACAGACAACATGCAAAATAATGGATAAATAGAAGAAGCTTGTAGTAGATGGGTGGGTAGATAGGCATGGTTTAGGAGAGAGGTAGACAGGCAGAGCAGATTTAGACCTTCTTGCAGTTACCTGCAAGTTATAGGGAAAGACAGCCTAACCTACCAATGTCTAATGAAGCAAGACCAATCCATCCAGGCCAATATGGATAATGATAGCTAATAATGAGAAATGTCTAAGTTTCCTACATGTTCATAGTGCTCAGAGCTGGATAATGAGATTTCAGTGATTTTTAATTATTTTCTTTTTTATTTTTATATGTATTTTACCTTATATTATAAACCATATATTACTTTATATGTGTTTTTAATAGTTGTGCAATGATGTATGTGTATGACCAAAAATGTCAGTTTTGTATATGGCTACCATTTATAGTATCTACCGGTAGGTTTTACACAATATCCAGGGTTTTACATATGTTTCTCATGACAGTCCCTATGAGGTACTTGCTACCCTCAGAAAAAGGAAAGAACTAGTCTAAGTGCACTGACTAGTGTGGTAGATTACCAAACCCAATTCTCTACCCCTCCCTATATCCACAGCCTTGGCAATGTGACTTTTGAGGTCCTCTCACTAGGAATTTGAGTCTGTTTCCCTGCCTCTTGAATTTCAGCTAGTCTTCTGACTTTCTTTGGCTGAGAGAATATGGAAGGTGTGATGTGGTCACAGTTCAAAGCTTGGGCTTTGAGATCCATTAGATACCTCTACTCCCTCTACCTCTACCCCGCCAATAAGGCCAGGCTAGAATGCTAGACAATGAGAGACTGTGTCCCAGCCACATCCATCATCCCAGCCAACGGCCAACCAACCGTTAAACATCAGACACGGGAGCAAGGCCATCCTAGACCAGCGTGACCCTGGCTGACCTGCAAGCTGACAAGAAGACTCCTGAGTAAGCCCAGCCAGGATCAGGTGACCCATATATGGTGGTTGTTGCTTTGAGACACTTAGGTTGGGGCGTTTTGTTACATGTCACTGATACAATAGAAAGTGGAAGAATTGAGATTTGAACCCAGGTCTAGGCTTCCCTGTGTGTCTCCAAGGCATCCTCTGTCTCCATATGGAGTTAGTGATCTCTCTGAGGCTTTTTGCCTAATTCTCTTTCCCTGCCTCTCCTCCACAAGTACTTTTAATAGGAAAGCACTCATTCTGTCTCCATCCAAGATCTAATTTGGGTCACTGTATTTAAATTTGTAGACTCCTCCAGGACTGACTAGTGTGTTTTGTTTTGTTTTGAATAATTTGTCGATATAATTAAGTTGCTGGATTGGGGAGTTTCTATACCTTGATTCACTAATAAAATTAGAATGAACTGAAGAATACATTTTAAGAATGTATACCACCTTTACATCTTTTATCTGGTTTTATATTTATACTACTACAAGGTTAAAAAAAAGTATCGTTATACCAATTTTACAGGTAAAACAAACAAAACAAACAGAAATCAAGACTGGGGTAGATACAGAGTACTTGTCTGGGATCAAGCCGTGAATCAGACACCCCGTCTGCAAGCTCAGCCTGACCTCACCACCAGACCATGAAATCTAGATTCTGACCCAGAATTATTTAATCCAGCTGTGAGACTTAGGAGGCCATTTAACATGCTGGCTTTCTAGTTAAAAATAACAATCCATTTCCTATTGGATTTCAAACACTGCTGGTTTAACCAGCACTCTTCATTGTCCCTAGAAGTGTAAGGGAAATGATCAGCCCTCAAAGAGTATAACCTCCAGGAGGGCAGACCATTTTCTGAATGATTGCCACTGGATCCCCAGTGCACAGAAGAGGCACACAACATGGAATAAACAAGTGAGGGTATTAAGCATGTAGGTGCTAAGTTCTTAAAAGAATCACTTAATCCTCACACAGTCTTATTTCTTGCAAATTTCCTCACTTTACAGATGAGGCATTGAGAATCAGGGTTTTACATTCTTTTCCTAAAGTAACTCAGAGAATGAGTGGCAGAGTCGAATTTTGAACCCAGGATTGTTAAGGTCAAAATGCATGCATTTTTTTCTAATCACCCTTCCTTCTTCCCCAAGTAACAGATACGCTTGCGTGACAGACAATCCCTAGGGTTAGATTGCTATATAAGTGGCCTCAAGCAGTTGTCTCTATCAGTGATTAAAAATGAGGAAACAGGCTTCAGCTAAAACAGAATAAATATAGTAGACATTAATTTAAAAGGGACTTTCAGATTGTTAAATTTTTGAGCCATCAGAGTATGCTGCGAATTAAAATGGATTTTCTGATTTATATCTTGATTCCACAGGGAAACAATTTTGGAGGTACCATTGCCCACGTGATTGCACCAGGGAATTTGTGATCATTTCACAAAGTGCCAGAGCATGACTATAAGGGCCAGATCATTCCCATTTTGCCTCTTGATTTGCTCTTCATCCAGGCCTTTCCTAACATAGCGTGAACACAAAGGTCAATTTCCTGCAGTCAATTTGAAAAAGGCCAACTCTCAATTAACTTTGCAAAAGGTCAGAGGTGATGTGAAGAAATAAAACCCACAAGTAATGTAAAACACCCATTTCAGCTCTGAGCTCAAATAGCCACTTCTAACCAAATGCTGACCAGAGCTGCTAACCAGTAGTAATGCAGATTGATTTGCAATCTGTTGCTTAAATCTCATCATTTCTGCTACCCATCTTGGGTGGACAGATCAATAAGGGAAAAGTTGTAAGACTAGCAACTGGAGATAGAAGGAAAAAACAGAGAAAGGGATACCAGCATAATATGCAAGCTAAATATTATTATTAAAATAATTTAGAATTTATTAGATTCTTTCCTCTAACCTCAAATAGATATGGAAGGTTTTTCACTCATCTTTTAATTGCCCTCCCACCCCTGCTGATGAACCAACATTTCTTGCACCAAGCAGAGGACTCTGAACCATTGAGAGGCTATCCTACCGTCTCACACTGTGAAGTGGCCCCTTAAATCCGAACCAGACGGTGGAGAGGCTCACTGTGGTCTACCAAAATTCAACCCCAAATGCTTATTAAGCCCCTGACTATTGACATGGGACAATAATAGGGACTCCTCAGTGTGTTGTGCTCTCTAGGGAATGGTTCATTCAGCCTTCTCGAGTAAGGGACACAAAGCCAGGGGGGATGGGGCATCAGAAAAAGGCACCATTCCACCCTTGATACAAATCCCTGTAATCAAAACCATATTCGGCCAGCTCAGTCTTACCTCCAAACTCCCTCTAAGATGCTATAAACATTAGCAGACAATGCATATAATTAAGGTGGAATACGTTCTCATAAATGTTTGTTTCTGCCTGCTAATTGTTTTAGCAAATATTAGAAGATGTCCTGTGGTCAGTCCAGAGCACAGCAGTAGGGACACCTAAATCCCCCCTGAGAAGCAGCTCAGGAGCGTGGCACCATGACCATGCAGGACCGTGTGGCCACAGCCTTAGGAAGCGTAGAAAGATGGAGGTTAGGATATGTTTTCCAGCCTTAATTGTCCAAGCGTGGGCTCGGCGTAACGGTGACATGATCAAGCTTCCCCCTCTTGCTCTAAAGAAACACTGAGAGACTGTGTGCATTGTTGTCTTTCAATACCAAGGGGGGAAGTGGGCGAAAGAAAGTAAGAGTGTTCTGGCACCAGAATAATTTCTCCATTACCTCAATTAGTTCCAATGATGTGGAAAAGTTCTGTCTGGAGAAATCAAACTAAACGTAAAATCACTGAAGTGCCAGGGGTGGCGGCAGTAGGTGTTGATACAGGCATTAGTCAGCAATACTGATGGCAATGAAGTCACTCAAATAGCCCTGTCGCTGGAACCCGGGCAGAGAAGTAAACTCATTAGATCACCCCCTTTAGTGAAGCATGTGGTTTTCAATGTGGCACCAACGCAACCTGGCACCTACCACAAGATTTAGCTGTCTGCCCTTGGAAGGCACAATTTACTGAGGTGTCTGGTAAAGAAATCTGGATAAGTTATTCTTATTTTCTACAGAAACATAAATAAGTCTTCTCTCTTAAGAGCCACATTAGCCCTTAGTTATGAGAGGTTGGATTTTCTTTAGGGAGGTAACAGGCTCTTTGTGGCTATAGAGCACAAAATGGAGACAACTAAAAGGCAGAGACTATAGGAGATTTGGGCATAGCACAGGGAAGAATTCATAATGCTTGACGCTAGCCATAAGGTTCTCATGCGTGACCAATATGAAGCTCCCCATTGGGTGGTCAGCGAAGGCTGGGTCACAATCTGCCGGGGGTAATACAGGAGAATTCTTGCACTGAGTGGGTCACTGAATAATTTAAAAATTTCTTTCTCCAATTAAGATCCAGCTAGCAGAAGGAGATGAGAGACTAGAAGCCATTTAAAACAACAACAACAACAACAACCCTCTAGACTCTCAAAAAATATTCTGTCACATACACAGTTATGTTAAGATCATACATTTTCCTTACTGTTTGGAAGAGTTGATAAAAATGGAGATGCTCTATGTTGGGTTGAACAACTATCAGTAGTGCATTTTTCCCTCCCTGTTTAACTGTAGCTTTCTTTTGATAAAAGGTTGATGAGCACAGCATGCAGATGGATGGATGACTAGGTGGATAGGTAGGTAGGTAGGTATAGGTAGGTAGGTAGGTAGGTAGGTAGGTAGGTAGGTAGGTAGATAGAATATATTGTCCAATTCCTGTGTGGTCAATGACTTTATTACATCCACCACAAAAAAGCAGACTTGGGTATTATTCCCAGGTTATATAACTGAGGAAATTGAGTCTCAAAGAAGTTGAATAACTTGCCCAAAACCACATATCTAGAAAGTGACAGAAACAGGATTAACATCAAGAATGGAGTCCATCCACCCTCTCAGACTGCTCTGCAAACCTGAGTTAGGGCATGGCTTATCCTGCTTTGAGTGACTTGAATGTTAAGACCAATGTCAAGGAGGGGTAGAGGCCCCTATTTCTTTATATATCATTGTGTAGAGATGTTAACTAATAAATGGCTGATTGATAGGAGAGTTAAAATGTCTCCTCAAAATGATTTTCCCTTTTTCAAGGTGACGGGGTACATACCCGTCTAACTACTGACAAAGCTGGAATTTCACACCCTACTAGGAAGCCAGAGCCACTTGGCTTCAGCCCAGTCCCTGAAAACTAGAAGAGTAGTTAACAATGGCATGAGCCCCCAGGGCATATTGTTCTGGGAGCCAAGTTCAGAATTATTCATAACTATGTTAGAACCTCAATGACTAGAAGCAACCTCTTCTCCCTGCAAATCTAAAATTTTATAAGATAGATGAGAGTGATGAAAATATTACTCCTCCACATGGTGATTTCAGCAACATGGAGGTGTTTTTGAAAATGCCATTTGAATTTTCCAGTTCCTAAAAAGAGACTGGCTTTTTACAGCTTGACATAAACTAGGGCCCCGTGCAGGAATCTAAGTTAGAAAGAGTCCCTCATCGTGGTTTTTCCTCTGATTCCAAACTTTGTGTTCATGTATGTTTGTTCATGCAACTAGTCTTCATAATGCTGTCTTTCAAATTACAAAAGGCAAGTCTTTATGAGTGAGAACAATAGTTAAGTAACCATTCTACTGTACATCCCTGCGTAGAAAATTCCATATAACCCATCAAGGAAGGGCTATTTTAATTAGTGTTTAGACTGAAAACTTGATTATCTACATCAGTGTTGGAACAGAGATTGAAAAAATAAACAAAAGCTGGAGACAAACTGGAAACATCACACCAGGCTTTGATGTCCATATCCTCGCACACCAGCTCTTTCCCTACAGTCATGTTGAGGGCATCACAGCAAGTTTCGTTATAGATACTAAAATATCTTAAGCTCTTTTTACATTGGTCTCATCACCCCTAAAACTTGTAAACAAGAACCACATCATGATGAAGAACGTGGACTCACTCCATAAACGAAGAACCTAGAATCAGTCCATGATTCTGCCTCTGTGTGATCTTGGGTGAGTGATTTAACTTCTTGGAGTGTCTACAGTGAGCATTGTAACAGTGCACCTTTCATTAGGCTGTGGAGAGTTATAAATGGGATACTTATTAAAAAGCACCTAGCACAGTGCCTGGCACAGAGTGAAGGCTGGTACAAATGTGTGCTATTAACATGGTTATATTCTCTTCTACAAATCGTTTTGTGTTGAACACTCAGTAGAAGCTCAATCTAAACGTGATATTTTGTAACACGAGGGAGAGACAATAATCACAAATTGGACTACACTGACTATACTGAAGAGTAATTCTTGGAGTTTTAAATTATTTTCTTTTTTAAAAAGTGTCTCCCTTGTTACGTAATCCTTTCCCTGCCTTTCTTATTCCCCTATTTTATACTTTGCCCAAAGAATCATTTAGTGTTCCAAAATATTAGACTCTTATAGGTATTCAGAAGTCCCAGGAGAAACGGAATACATTTACAGACCCATAAACATCTAAATTAGTGCTATAAATGGGAAATATAGTCTATAGTTGGAGAGTGCCCAATACATAATATGTTGTGGCATAGAAGAGACTTCCTTTTTGGTGGCTGGAAAATCTATTTGCTCTAAGTATTCAATTTTAAAATGGATAATAAAAATAAATAATAGGCATGCTTCTGCTTAAATTGCACCTTTCATGGGAGATCTCAAAGAGTTTTTCAACTGTTAATTTATGACCCCTGGAGAAAGGTAGGTGGCAAGTAATATCTTTTTTCCTCAAATGGAGAAACAGACATAAAGAGGCCCAGGTGACTTGTCCAAGGACACAAGGCAAGCCCTGGCTTAAAGCAAACCCAAACCATCCCAAAGAAAACACAAATGCAGAGATACTCTCTTTAAATGATTAAAACCTGCACTATTTGCCTGTAAAACCTGAGCTGAATGCTAACGTGGGTTGTGTAACCATCATACAACCCACACTGTTTTCATTAGTGTATCAGCTATCTCTTCCTGCAAACTACCACAAAACCTTAATAGTGTATATTGGTAAATATTTATTCTTGCTCATGCATCTGCAGGTTGGCTGGGAGTTGAGTCTCTAGGCCAGGCTCAAGGCTGAGCTCAACTGGACAGCCCAAGATGAAGGTTAAGTCTGGATCTTCTCCCTGTGTCTGCATGGAGCAGCCATCTGCCTAGGACATAATCATTTCATGGCAATGGTGAAGGAACAAGAGAAGAAACCCTACCATGTAAGTAAACCATGCCATTTCTATGAATCTACACAAGTCAATGACTGAGCTCAGACGGAAAGGTGGGGAAGTACACTCTCCCCTACCATGAAGCTGAAAGGACACATGGCCATATCCCAAGTGAATTTCCTTGAAAGTATACACCCCCCCCCAAGGAAGTGAGAGAAGGGAGTGAGTACTCTCAACAGTAATATAATCTACTATCATCAGCACTTATGATTGTTAACATTTCAGACATTTTGTTTGGGCTAATCTTTGAAACTCTGCTTCTATAACTTCTACTAGACCAATGACTTGATCCTGGCTTGGAAGGGTGCAATTTAAATAAGACAATGAATACCTCTCATCACTTCCTAGTATCTCCTTGGTACCTAATTAAAATACCAATCAGATGTAAGAGGAAAGTGCCTGATAAGGAAATAATCCTGATTTATTTAGATGAAATCGTATATGGTAGATCAGTGTAAATAATTTGAGCTGATTTGAGCTTATTATTGAGTCTGTTCACAGACACTGTGAATAATCCCTGAGATTTCCAAGGAACCAGGAATGTTTGACATCTATAAAAGGTGCAGTGAAATATCTTTAGCATACTGGTGCTTATTGCAGATGAGATCCTATTAACTAACAGTTCTATCTCCACGATGCCTCAAAACTCAAACACTCCAGGAGGCCACATGAGGATTCTTCCTGGCTTGCAGCATCCTGGTATAAATCTGAATTCCTGTAAGGTCATTTCATGCTACCACTCTACTCCTCCAATACTCCACTTGTTTCTCAACCTAGACCAAAATTTCCAACTTGAGTATTCATTGAGCATAAGATACACTCCCTCTCTTTCTCCTCATGCTGTGCAGAGCTAAAGAAAAATAAAGGATTAGGGTCCAGTCTAATCTGAATATTCTACACAGAGATGAGATTTAAGGACTTGTCATCATTTTAGACAACGAGTACTACGAAAAAGAGTTCAATGCATGGCATGGCCCAATGGGGTAGCCTGGCTATAGAGGGAAAACAGAAAAACCAGTTGTCCTTTTGACACTACTTTGAAGAACAGCTTTCTCTCCAAGGTAGCCAAGTCCTCTCCATGTCTCTGCCAACCCCTGCCTCCAGGCTCTATCTGAATCACTTTCCTTTTTGGTTAAATCTTTGGATTCCTGCGGGGAGAAGAGTGGCTCCCACTGGCTCAGGACTATTTCTCCAGGTTATATATGTCACAATTTTCCATGCCTTTAACAAGACTCAATTAAAAATTAATCGGTCCAGCATGGCAATTTGAGAGGTAATTGTTTCTTTTCCTGACTCCATGGCCATAGGCAAAAAGCACACCCAGAGCCTAAATTAATCATCTAATTGGGATTTTTCCATACTCCAGCCACTCAGCTTTCCAGGGGTCCCGGCAATGTGCTGCCTGACCTCAGTAATTAGATTGCCCTAGTGTCCACTCTGCAGGCTTTCTGCCTTACTTTCCCTTCCAAGTCCCTTTAGTAAAATGGAAAATAGCCATATAGGCTGTTTACCTGGGCCCTCTTCAATGACCAACAGCCTTTATCTTCAGAAGAGGAATACTGGAAACGGGACAGGTTAATATATTCAACATGGTTTATAATAGCAAAACTCAGTTTCAACCTAACAGCAGTCCTGGATTAGTGAAATATATAGTCTATTCATATAACACATAGCAATCAGCTAAAAAAGCAGTAAGGAAATGCTATGATTTCATAGGTGTTTAGGTCAAACCATACACATTCTCACTTAACATGAACAGCAATGTTGCAAGTTGTAAATGTAATTATCTCTTTTTTTCTTTTTTTTTTTTAAACAGATGAATATATTGAGCATGAAAAGAAGTTAGGTTACTACCAGAGGTATTTGTGTTGGTTCATAGTAGCTAACACACATATCACCTTTACATTTAGTTTTTTGGGTTTTTTTTTTAAAGATTTTATTTATTTATTTGACAGAGAAAGAGGCACAGCGAGAGAGGGAACACAAGCAGGGGGAGTGGGAGAGGGAGAAGCAGGCTTCCAGCGGAGCAGAGAGCCCGATGTGGGACTCGATCCCAGGACCCTGGGATCATGACCTGAGCCGAAGGCAGACGCTTAACGACTGAGCCACCCAGGCGCCCTATTATTTCATTTTTTAAACCCTGGCATGAGTTTTGTATTTTCCTGGAGATGGTATGGAGGAGTCTAAGTATCTTTTTTTCTCTTAAGTTTCTACCTGTAAAAAATTATTGAAATGTTTCACCATATCCTTCCCATAGAATTATCCATTATACACTAATGACCATAAATTAAAAAAAAAGATTTGGAACTACATTTTTTTAAGTGGAAGATAATTCCTTCCATAATGGATATTCAGAAGACCAGCCAATGTTTGAGAGTCTCTTAAAATAGGACTTAAGTTCTCTCTCCTCCATGACCATAAACATTTACCTTAATCATGCAGTGTTCTGAGTACATACAAACTATAAATTTATATATTCTTGAAAAGTTTTGCTATTTATTTGTGAAGACTTTGGATCACCAAAGACATACTTGTCACCTGGTAGGTAATGAAGGAGTTAATTTTAATTGAATCGACCTGACCATATCCTTCAGTTTCAAGCCAATATCTTTAGCTGATGCCAATGACATATGTGTTTTGTGAACTGTATAATAGCATACAAATATTAGGTATAAATATTGTTAATAATAATGGAAATGATGTATCTGTATTGGCAGTTAATAGTATAAAAGAGTTAGTCTTACCTAGCAGTTAGGATTTTATCTGCCAATGTAGCCAATCTCTTCACAACAGTAAATGTAGCATCAATGACACAGTTGTATGTGGCTTCATAGTTGTATGGCTTTCCTTATGGCTTCATAGTTGTATGAAGCTGTGGCTCAGTCGGTTAAGCATCTGCCTTCGGCTCAGGTCATGATCCCAGGGTCCCGGGATCAAGCCCCATGTCGGGCTCCCTGCTCAGTGGGGAGTCTGCTTCTCCTTCTCCCTTTGCCCCTCTCCTCTGCTTGTGTTCTCTCTGTCTCTCAAATAAATAAATAAAATCATAAAAAATATAGTTGTATGAAGTTGAAGAAGGCCACCTTTTTAATTTCTCTGGGATTACTTGTAGGTGTATAATGAATACTACCAATACTCTTTCAAAAATCTTTGGAGTATACTCCGAAGAAGTGAATAAATAAGAAAGTAAGTAGGTTTTCTCTGATACTTGAATCTTTACTTTGGAGCTATCAGTCCAAGACCCTAGCTCCAATACTAAAGGATACTGGCTCTAGCACAAAACGATTAAAGCCATGCTTCTTCATCCCACTAGACACATTTTCAGACAGTTAATTCTGTTTTACTAGCCTTGTCTCAGTCTTTGATAAAGACATGCACTTAATGCCTATACTGACAAAGAGCAATAATATCGCACGTAGTCTACTCATGATAGTCAAATGGTGCTTAGAAGTTTCGACAACATCCGCTTTACACTTATATGGAAGGCAAAGACAAACCCAGTTTTCAGTTTATCTTATTTAATGTGTTCTGCAAAAATTCAGTGTTCACCTTGTCAGTTCACAGACGCTATGTGAACATAATAAAGTTATTTACACAGCTGCCAGCGGCATAAGAGCAGCATTGTTACGATTCTCCCAACTACCTGTGAATCATAACAGTCCAGAGCTTTATTCACTATCTCCAGGCAAAGCATCTCCCCAGAGAGAAGACTTTGCAGCAAGCAGGAAGCACTAGCTTCTTCACATTGGTATCATGAAAACTCAAGCGGGCTCCCAAAGACCTCTGACCTTTTCTCCATGGCTGAGGTTGCCTTGGGGGCTCTTTCTCATGGAGAAAGATCCACCAGCTTACTTTCCCCTCTCTCCTTCCTCCCTCCCCGGCCAGCCTCACCTGTGATCACCCAGGGTAGGAAGAGACGAAAGCCCTCCCCGGGCTCTGATAACAGGGTTGCCTGACTGTAATTACAGGCTTTTGCTTCCCAGCTATCCAAATGACAGTCACAATCGAGCCTGAAACTCGTCAGTCACATGGAATCAATTACTGAGCAAAATTGGGAGGTTAATTTTCCCCAGAATGAGATATGCCTTTTAGCTTTGCCATCTCTTTCACTCCAGCTGGTAGCTTATTTGGATGCATTGTTCTCTGGCCACATGAACAAAGTTCCATTAGGAAGGATTTCCAAAAGAGTTGATTTGAAAAGGAAACTTCATCAGCCCCCAAGCTCAATACATGCTGAATAGAAGAACTGTTATTAACTAAGCAGCATGGATGGCTAGTCACTAGAATTTACATTTGATGGACATAGGGTTAATCCAATAAGAAGAAATGTAATCTTCCAGTAGAGTACCACTCCCTTCCTGAAGTTCCCCTGGCTCTACTGTAGCATGACCCAGCATTGAAAGAGTCTTCTCTTCTGGAAACTGCCATGAAAACAAACCATTTCCCTCATTTGAATAATTTTCTAAGTATGACAAAGCATCTCTTTAAAAACAAATAAAACAAAACAACCAGTATTCATCTTCTCCAAACGGAATTGCCACTTCTGAATGGCTGAGTAAAAGGGTTATAATAGCTTCCATTTAATCAGTGATAATTACAGCAATAATAATGATAATATCAGTGACTAAAATTTATTTAGTCTATACTGTGTTTCAGGAAATGCTAAATATTTTTGAATTAACACAGTCTTCTCAACACTGCCTTGAGCTGAGGCACTGAGAGTTTGGATAACTTGCTCACATTTATCTGACTGGTAAATAACAAAGCCAGAATATAAATCCAGGTGACCTGATTCCAGAGCCTACAATTGAAAATCACACTACTACATGAACATTGTCACTCCATATGTTCATGAATTCCAAAAGGGAGTACTCCCATCACTTGGTAGGTGGGGAAATTGAAGCATAGAGATATTAACTTGTTCAAGTTTAGGTGTCTCATGAATTAATGAAGCTGCTATTCCATATCACGTCTGTCAGACTCAAAAGCCTTCACGTCCATTACATTAAAACCCTACAAAGGCTTTGCAAACAGCCACTTTTGCACAGTCTTAGTTGATAATTAACTAAAATCATTGGTGGTCATTATCAATTCTATATAACTTATGTTCTTCCATTAGTCCTCTTTAGGAGTATGGTTAGGTCTTATTAGTAGACTTATAGGATTCCTGTAATCATATTGTATACATTGCATTCCAAATCCTATTAGCTGTTTCCCTGGTAGCATCTTTAAAAACTGTCACTCCGTGAAGTACACATTTCATCAGGAAACAGACTTTGAGAGTTTGAATAACTGGTAATAAGATCTTTGGAATTAAAGTCTGGTGCCATTACTCCTACTGAAACTCAATATCCCCATGATATCTGACAGATTTAAAGGTAGGTGCTTCACTCTTGCCCCTCAGTCTGTGAGTCAAAAAAGTGAGCCAGTATCTACAAATTGTATGACATTTGTTAGAAGTAGAGCTTGGTGTGTTAATTCAATCGTTCGGCAAACAGTTACTGAGTTCCTCCTGCATCCCAGCACAGTAGCGTGGTAGGAACCCTGGCTACAGTCTGAGACTAGGACAGACAGTGTCTCTGCTCTCATGGACCTCACATTCCGCTGATAAACGTGGCAAACACATTTTACATTTAGCATATTGCCAACACATTATGTAATGTGGTGGGGAAATTAATGGCAAACGAGTAGTGTTTTCTGGTTGGAAGTGAAATAAGCTTTTTCTTTCCCTAAGGAGTATACAATGCTAATATAGGCTTTTATGAACATATGAATGTAACCAAGGGGAAAATCGGGGAGTGATATTTATGTTACAGCAGGAATCTTTATAGTTCATATATATGTTGGTGAATGTGGATCTTTAACTTCATGAAGAAAAGTTATGGCAAAGAAACATCAAGAATACAGATTGACAAATACTGCTAATTTAAAACCAATTTTAAATAAATGAAGTTTAAAAAAACTTCTGAAGTTCAAAAAAGAGGCATAAACGTATATATTATATATGCTATAATTTGTATATACATTATATATATGAGCATATATACATAGTTATAGAATTCATTGTAAGAATTTGATTCATCAGCATAATGTTCTAGATCCCAGATTTTATAAACTGAGGCTCACCTCTATTTAAAATGTCTGAGGTGACACCATATTGAATAAGTTAGGAGGACATTCAGTTCTCAGTAGACACTGAGAAATAATGTTTTGTGTAAGCCAAAAGAAACACACACCCAACACACTTTTTGTACCCCATAATTATTTTTCAGATCACCAGAACATGATTTCTGGATTCTGAAGGGATACGAGGCCATATGGCTCTGGATCTCTCTACTAAGTGGTCTCCATCCCATTTTTTCCTTTTCTCTTAACCCTGGCTTTTCTTCTCATAGACTCTGTTTCCTTCCTTGCAAAAGGTAGTCCCTGACTGGGGCACAGGCACACCTGCATGAGCACTAGCCTCCCCCAATTACAGCATCTTTAGTGTAGGTGTAGGAGCAGACCTTGTAAAAAGGGGCTTTCTCATTATTATTATTTTGTGGTCAAAAGGTTGCATATACTTTTTTTTTTTTCCTGCTGCTAAAGCTTAGAAAGGGTGGAAAGCAAAATATTTTGATAATTATTCAGGCCATCAGGTTACATAAGAGGTTCCATAGCTTTCTGCATCAAACTTGAACAGTTGAAACCACAAATTCTGTTTTTGTAGCCATAAAACATTCGTGGCAAAAAAAAAAAAAAAAAGAGAGAGAAAGAGAGAGAGAAAATAATAAAATCCATTTTCCATTCGCTTGAAACATAAAATTTAATGTGGTGAAGAATGACAGTTTACTCCCAGTAGGAAACCGCTCAGAGCCATGTTTCATAGGCATGGTGTGGAGACTTCGGTAACGCGTGCAGTCACTGAGTGCTCTAAGAAACTGCATATACTGGAAGAGGGTGTCGCAAGGCAAAAACATGTAAGGGTCAAAGTAAATAAGGTCTTGCTCTAAGTGGAAAAGGCTTCCTGCTCTACCAAAATTATTAAGCTACATCTATTCAAGAATCACTGTTTGATCCAACACTCAACTGGAGAAATACATACAGGTAGACATAGAGCAGTGAATGTCCTCACACCAAGACTGAAGACATTTGGCTATCAAAAGTGGGTGAATGTGATTATCAGCATGGGAGACATTGAATGATTTTTCAGAAAGATGAAGTGGCAATAGCTATGAACTCCACAAAATATAATACTTACACAATATTTGTCTTCTTTATGAATATCTCAGAGCAGAATCAAGGCATCCAATGTTAAGTAGCAAAAACACTAAGCTCCAGCTCTATCAATAACAGGAGAAGCAACTGGAGACTCATTCTTTAACTCAACTGGCCTTAATTTCTTTTCTATAAAGTTAACAGCTGGACTAAGTGACTCCTAAGCTCCATTTTAACTAATGTTCTATATGAATTTTAGAAAAGGTAATCACCTGGTTATCCAAATCAATGGAGCACTGAACCAAGTAATAACTGAAAATAAGAACTGCTTTGTCCATATCTGAGTGAAGTTGGATATTATATGTGGTTTGTAGAATTTCTGAGTCTTACACAGACTTCTGTCATGCCTTTAATGTTTAACTGTATCAGTTATCTATTGCCACAGTGCTGTCCAATCACTCCAAAACTCAGTGACTTAAAACAATAACTGTCTCTTATTGCTTGAAGATCTACAGACCCGGGGAGAGGTTTTGATCTGGGCCAGGTTTGGCTGCTCTCAGCTGGATTTGCTTATGCATCTGCAATCAGCTGGTGGACCAGTTGGGAGATGGCTGGTCTAGGGTGGCTTCGTGTACATATCTCATGAATCATTACCTGGTGACTTGAGTGACACTCAGCCAAAAGTCTCTCATCATTTGGGAGAATGGCACAAACTCATTCTCATGGCAGATGGGAAGGGGTTGCAAGAGAGAGAAGAGACACTAAGAAGACCATTGGAAACATATGTACAAAACTGGCATATGGTCACTTTCACCACATTCTAGTGGTGAAAACAAGTTGCAAGACAAGTCCAGATTCGAGGGATGAGAAGCTGCAAAGTCACATTGCAAAGTGTGTTGATTTAGAGAGGTGTGGAGAATTAGGAACATTTTGATAATCTGCCACACTATACTTAGACACAAAGAATGATCTCTATTTTCTAGTGGTAACATATGTGTTTCTCTACTTACTTTGTAGTGTTCTGTAATTTCCTATAGACATCATCTGCCATTGTTTTTTTTCTCCCCCCTATGTAAGCCACTCTACTTGCCATCATTCAGTATTATATATGGCTAAACCAGAATTTGGGGCTAATTAACCCAACTTGATTATTGTAGCACTTACTATCTATTTACTCTTGGATTAATGGTATGGAGGCCAGCATCCTAATTATAAATATGTAAATATTATTCCAAAATTGATCCTAATATAGTTAATATAAAGAAAAAGATAGATATGATCCTTACAGAGCTGGGATTCTAAAATATTAGAAGAGATAGGGGATATTTGAAATGATATATACTACTTGCTGCTATGCTTTCTAGATCATTTTTGAGTCTCAGTTAGCTTTTCTACTAAAAATAAAAGTTTACTTATCTTAATTGTCTTCTAATGTTAATTTCTATGGATCAGTTATTTTAAGTAGATTCAGTATGGCAACATTCCTAAGTCATGCTAGACCCTTTTAACTTACTGAAGCCCTAGAATATATATGCTTTTAAATATTTTGAGTATTCTTAATGTTTAAATAAGTAAAAATGTCAAAGTTACCTAGCATAGATTGACATCAGCAAGTGGCTTTGACAGAGTTTAGTCAGGGACAAATCTTTAGCCACATCAAATAAAGATAGATTCATTCCTTTAAAACTTCACTGGTATTTTTTTCCAATATGCTTGTGAAAACACTAAGAATGCTTTTCCACACAAATGTTTTTTAATAACTCTACAGTTACTCTTCACTAGTCATGTTCAAATCTTTCCTTGTTTCCAATAGTCTCCCTAAATCCAGGTAGATCAGTATGATTAAAAGGAGAGAAATATTTGAGATCAAACACGGTACTACAACATAGTAAAAATCTTGTCTCATTTTCTGTGTCATCTGAAAAAAAAACTGGTAAGTAAAAAATAAGATAAAATTTTATTATAGTTCATATATGCTGTGCTGTGCCCCAGAAAAATATAACTGACATACAGATGTAGACCATTGATTTCCATTTTAGAATGAGTTCTAGTGATGGTTGTGAGAAAGAGATTTACCTTTCTGTTCAACATTTCCATAAACTTTTCACAGACTTCAAATAATTTAAAAATACAAGATGAAGAAATGCATTAGAAATTTTCTAATAGTCAGCCACAGAAATATGATATTACCAACTTAAAGCCAAAATTATTCCCCTTCCTTATTAGAATGTGGCACATTTGACCATCAAATACAATTAAAAATATCTTTGAAGAATATAATTTGATATTTTCTATTTGAAAAGAAGAAAAATGCAATGCTTAAAATACTGGCTAATGAGAAAATGCAAAACTGAAAAGTAAATATAAGACAGTGGCACTCTGGAATAAGTAATACCTTTAGCATTTTAAAAGCTGGTCAATCCCAAAGCCTCTGTTTTTATTGCTGTGCATGTGTCCTAAGAGTTTTTCCAACTGGCAAAGCAGTGACAAGGTGCATGTGCTTTTTCATACTTCTTGTTGTTTGTACAAAGCTATTTTGGTTGACTCCACACAAATACAGGGAAATAGAAGCTTGAGGCCACCATTGGAATTATTCAAAAAACACAAAGAAAACCCATGTGTTTCATTCATACAGCAATTTGGGGTGAATGTGGTTTTTGGCCCACATTTTCCAGAAAACCACTTAATCCTCCAAGTTTCTTCTAAGTCTAGATACACAACCAGAATCCCAGCTGAACCGATTCATGCAGTCAACATCTTTCTGAACTCTTGGAGGTTCAGAAGAAATTTACAGGTTATATGGAAATAGAAACCACTCAATGCCTTTCAAATTCCAGTAGAGCAAGAAATCATAGGCTGAATCCTTCCAACTACCCAGGACAGTTATCATCCTCCACTGTTTCTCATGGCCCTTGTTTTACACTAACACAGCTGTATAATGCTCTGGAACCAGGCTCCCTAGGTTCACATCTAGACTATACTATTCACTAGTTGTGGTATCCAGTCACTTAAACACTCTCTGGCTCTATTTCCTCACAAATAACATAAGGATAATAATATATAACTTATAGTGTTCTTGTTAGCATGAAATAAGATTATATATATAAAGCTTCTTGCCATAGTGCCTGGCACATGTTTAACACTCAGTGTCAGCTTTGATATTGTTATTTTATCATATCACCATCATCATCATCAGTTTTACGTAACCAAATACATACAAGAAAGTTGGACTGTAAATCTGACATCAACCTTACATATCACATAAAATGCTTACTACTAAGAAAGGAATTCTTACAGAATTCCTAATTGAAGAATTCCTAATATGGGGAACTGCCTTCATAAATCTGGGCTGTAATGCTCATCCGTGGCAAATCATTAAAGGAGATTGAGAAGTCCATCTTTCAGGCTCATCCTAACCTCTGAAAGCTCTATTCAGCCCTGGACTCATCAATCAGTATTTATGGAGCACCACATCAGACAGTGATGGAATTAAAGAAGGAGAAATGTCCCCCTGCTCCAGACAGACTCATCACCCAGGGAGGAGACAGCCATATTCACAAATAATTACCATGCATTAATGCATTGCATTTGCTCTTGGGAAGCAGCAGGCCGACAAAGAGGATACTTACATTATGCCTGAGGGGGTCGGAGAAGGCTTGACACCGGAAGGGACATGAGTCTTGGAAGATGAGAAGAAGCCACCAAATAGAGGAAAGGGAAAAAAGGACTCCACATACGGAGTAGCAGGTACCAAGGGGTTATGAAAGCTCTTGTCATGAGGATGTAGTTAGATGCGGTTGAAGCAAGAGATATATTCTAGAGATCAAACAAGCAAGCCTGGAGAGGAAATTATGAGAACACACGCCCTACCATATTCTGTAGAAAATAAAAATGAATTAAAACATAGATATTTTAGAGATGCCCACACAAACCTCACCGGAAAAAAAATGACCCCCCCAAAAAATGGCAAAAAAAGAAAACACTTGCTTAGATAACAATACATTTTACTTGCTCTTGGAAAAATCTCCCTGTGGATGCCTTCTTTCCTTCTTTTTTTTTAATGGACCAAAAGGAAACGAAGTAATATTTATTGTGTCTCTTGCATTTGCTCCTTAGGAAAATGGCATTAGCCTCATATGGAAACACTTTGACAGGCCCCTGAAAATAATTCTTTAACCACAAACATGTCTTCTACTTGTCTGATCTCAAATTGTTCCAAGTGAGTATCACAGTTTCAGGTCAGGTTTAAGGATATGACAGGCACTATCAGTCCATTAAATATGAATGATATATGAGGTAGAGGCCGGAGGTGTTGGCACAGAAGGAAAGACTGCCAATGGGAGCCCCATTCCAGGTTCTGTAGAGGGTCTGCCTCCCTAGGAACCTTCCAGTTCCACCTGAAGACACTTACCGGCGGCTCCTCAGCACAGATGAAGGGAGGAACGGAGGAACTTCTCTGTGTTCATCACCCAGACGCCATCTCAGTACCTCAGTGGAGCATGGTTATTGGAAGCAGAATAACACAGATAGGATTTCACATCCAAGCTTTGGAAATGGGAATAACAATGATGCAAGCACACAAACAACCCCTCTCACTGCACTCCACCCCTTCTCAGCCCCTGCATCCACCTCCTTGTTGCTTTTTTGCCTCCAACTTCTCATTGGCAGACACTCGATCCACACAGCCATTTATTTCATTTTCAGAGTGCACAAGGCCACTTGAGACCCACTGATACGTGTGGGAAAGTGGCGGCCATGCTACCTGCACCTGTCGCGGGGAGCTGCCCGTTGCCCCTCCCTCCCTGCTGTGCCCATTGTGTGCCACCTTATTCTGTTTCAGTAGCAGCAGAAAAGGAGTCAAAGTAGCCGGCATTCAACATGACCACATACAAAAAGGAAGCCAGAAAGCTTCCTTGTACGTCTTTCCCTCCCAAAGCCTGCCCAGTGGCCTATTTCAATAGTAAGTGTACCAATCCTATCTCTTTTCAGAGCTACAGCATGTAAGAATCAAGAATCAAAAAAAAAAAAGAAGAAGAAGAAGAAGAAGAAGAAGGAGAATCAGTAGAAGACAACAGTATAAGCATTTATTTGGATGGCCCATTGAGCACTACTGGTATGAATCAGCTACACACACGCACCCTAATTCAAAACTATTCATATTTGGTATCCCCAAGTAGACCATATCTATTACTTTTGTGCAGGTTAAGTAGATTTGAAATCCAAGGCTCCAAGAACTTTTAACTTCCAAGAGAATGGGCTGCAATACCAATAAATTTTCACAGCAATCTCCTTGGAATGCAGACTAAAATCGGGTAACTCTAGATACAGATCTTAATGACAACAGTGAAGAACACACATTCAAAGGAGAGGGGAAAGAAGCTTAGCAGCTACCGTCTTGAACAACTGTACAGCAATGAAACAAGACCAAATTTTGAAGTTGGATGGCCAAATTGTTTAGTTGGTGTCTGTTACCATGAGCAGACTATAACTGCTAGATGGTGGTAATAATACATCATAAGACCTGGAAATGGAAAAGACCCATTAAATCATCAAGTAATGCCTTTGCCAGCACAGGATGCAGTTCCCAGAGAATATTCCTTAAAGTGCCCCTTGGGATGAGCTCCAAAGACCATGTCATTTTATCCATCTCCAAAGAGAGCAATCCAGCTATCTACAGTATCCGATTGCTGTTATGAAATTAAACTTTGGCCTTAAAAGCATTGTTCCATACTGAACTAGTCCTTGGTACCAGGTTTTCATTAAGGACCAGTCATAGCCCTTGGAGGAGGCAGGAAAGGTCATTTTATCCATTCCCCTACCTCCGGGCAGGTCTTGTGTGAAATGACACCAGCCTGGCTCTTATTATAAAATTCCCAGAGCAGGAAGTTCTATAGCCCCTGTTGTAATGTGCTTTCCCATGACACATAACCCTCATGTAGAGAGTGTTTTCTACAGTCTAGACGAAATCTCTCCCACCACAGTTTAAAAACGTGTTCCCACAGTAGCGGAGAACTATCTATCGCCTGCCATGTGTTGTGTTCACCTCAGAAGAAGAGGGCGGTGTGAGTCTTGATTTTAGCTACGGTTTTCATATCCGAGTTTACCAAGAACAAAAGATGATAGGGGCTTTCGGAAGGCAAGGCTTGTTCTTTTCCTCTTTGCTATTTTTTGGATTTTGATTCATTATAAAAATAAAGTAGCACTCTGCTGACCGAAACCAATAATTCAGATTTTGATGTGTGTGATGCAAATCCATTTAATGCTTCATTTCATATTTCATTTTCATTATATTGAAAAAATTACAGATTTACTAATCAATTACATATGTAAAATCCAGAATCTACAACCTTGGAAGATTAAAATATTCACTATATAATATGCTGATTACACATCATTATTATTTTTCTCTTACTTAAAATTGATATGATTGGACAGGCCCTTTATTGGCAATCTCTTATTCTACTTTTTAAGTTACTCTAAGTAATTGAAAGTCAGGAAATAGCATGTCTCTGCACTTTTACACAAATGGCAATTGTTTTTTTAATTACCTTTAACTGCGCTTCTCAAAATTTGTCCAGAGTAATGAAGCCTCAACCATCTTTCGGTAAGAAACCTGGAAATACATCACCTGAGTTTATGCTTCTGACAACTTCCTTATCTGACTTTTGATCATCTGGTGAGTCTATGGTTATCCGCAAAATACTTTGAGGGAAGAAATCAGAATTATCTTCATGATATTGTTCTCTCATTTTTGAAAAAACAAAGTTTACAGGAATAATTTTATACTAAAATGTATTAGTTTTCATATTAACACAAAATTTCTAAAATGTATCATGTTGATAAAATGAAACAATGTAAAAGAAAAATTATACAATGTAGTCATTTGTATATCATGTTTATTTCAAATTTTTGACAAAATTTGAAAGCATTAAATTCTAGAGTGTAAAAGAGTGAGCTCTAGTGCCTTTTACAACACATACATCATTGTCTTTCCCTTACTCTCTCTTGTGTTAAAGAGAGAGAGGGAGAAGGAACATTTTCTTGAAGTTAGCAAGAGGCATTCCAATGTGCAAAGCCTGGTTAGAATTCATGTGCAAAGCCTGGTTAGAATACAGTCTGAGGCTCTGTAGATGAACTGTCAGGTTTAAATCCTGGCCATGCTACTTAGAAAATGAGAATTTTCTAATACAGTTGTCAAACCAGAATTTCTTCACATATCATAAGAAAGTTTAACCTTATGAAAATTCTTAAGAAATGCATACCTTAACTCAAAGTGGGTCATAATCTTAACAAGTATTTTATTTTACATCCAAGAATGCAGTGCTTCTGGAAGCCCACAATGCCCATATACAAGACAGTGGTATAAGTATCATGCTTAACACCTCATATAACATTTTAGGAGATCTTCCTTTTCAAGTCTCTGCCTCCAAAGACAGACATACTTTTTGTGGATTTCTAAACTCAGCCAATATTGTTGGGAAAATACTCACTTCTATACACCAACAATAATAGTTAACATTTTATTGAGTGTTTACCATGTGCTAAACACTCCACATGCATCATATTATTTGATTTTCATAATCACCCTGTGAAGTAGACACTACTGTGATTTCCATTTTGCAGGTGAGGTTTACCAAGGTTAAGTATCTTGCCCAAGGTCACACAGCTGGTAAGTAGCATGGCCAGGATTTAAACCTGACAGTTCATCTACAGAGCCTCAGACTGTATTCTAACCAGGCTTTGCACATGAATCTCTTGAAGTATCACTTTTATGTCACTTGACTTTCTTGTGCCCAACAGATTCAACAGCTTGGAACCATTAGAAAAATAAAAGCACACAGAAAAGCAAATCAAATAGATCTGAAATAAAAGCGGTATTTTAAAATACCTCTTTCAATCTCATGATCAATAAGAATGAGAATAAAATTAACTCCTCAGTTAGATGTGTTTTTGTTTGTTTAAAACCTGGAAGGCACCCTAACTGCCTTACTAATTCTGACCTCATCAACGTTATGTAAGGTTGGGTCACATAAAAGAACAAATGAAAATGAGACTGGACCCCCTCCCTTTCTGCTAGAAATAATAGCAGCATTTAAATATGCCGCGGCTACTTCTAGGAAAGTTTCTAAACCCCCATCCCTCGAAAAGGGTGTATTTAAGTACAGAAAGAAAGAAAATAAAACAATCAGAAAATAATTATAGGCATACCCTTTTCAATAAAAGCAATTTTGTAAATTTTATTTAAAGATCTTGTCACTTTTGTCCAATCACAAATCATTCCATGTAAACCATCAACAGGAACAATTCCATAATAATGAATTGTTCCATTTTTAGGATTCAGCAGAGTATGTAGAGCTTCTGCATTTACCTTAAAGGTTTTTTAAAAAGCACGTAACTGTTACTAGATATGATTAGGTATTTCGTGACACAGGAAGTAATTATTTGACCCAACTGACAGTTTTAGCTGACTTTAGAACGCTTGCCTCTCTCTGTGGTCAGGCGCTCATTGCTAAGAGCAAACGGATGAGCTTCAAAGCATTGGTTTGGACCATTGGAAACAGATAATCAACAGATGACGCAGAGAAACGTGCCCCCTTCGTGTTTTTTTTGTTGTTGTTGTTGTTGTTTTTTCCCCTTCCAGTTCTCCTTGTCAAAGGATGATTGATATGTATGGAGCAGCCCTTCAAACGCCAGCCACTGCCTGAGGCACTTCCTATAATCAAAGCACACGCCCACCCAGAGCTAATTAGACATTAGATTAGTGTCAACTGATTGATTTAAAGCAGCCGGCCCTTCTTCCCCACCCCTCCCCTCTCCCAGCACAGTCGAGGATGGGGCTGGTCTCCAAAATGGCTCTCTCACCAGACAGGCAAATTATTCATGGAAGCTCCAGGAAGGAAGCCTAGAGATAATATAGTGTGGCTAAAACACAGCCAGAAGAACGTTTCTAGAAGGAAAAGTGAGAGGGAGGAGAGAGAGAAGGAGGAACAGAGAAAAAAAAGAGAATGAATCATGTTTCCGAGAGCAATGAAACCCCTCGGTCCAATTTGTTGAGTTAAGTTAGAGAGAGTGTTTGTGATGTTTGAAAGAAAATTATTTGCAATTTAACCTAGGAGAGTTCTGAGTACATTTGGCTACAATTTAGATACCATTTTTCAAAGTCTTTTCCCTTCATTTTTTTCCCCCTTTATAAATATATGAGCCGGGAACATTCAAAGTTGTCTTAATGGATTAAGCAGAGACAAGGCTGCAAGGAGCAAATTAAAAATGAAATAGTTACAGCTGTTGGACCTGGCATTGGGCAGAGAGAGGTAAAAAAGATTTCTCTTCTTACAGGATAAGGGAGATCTCAGAAAACACCGAGCCCTTGCAGAGTTCAGATGCACATGCCTGCAAAACAGTTAGATTCCTTGACTTCTTAGCAACTGCACAGCTCAACTATGCTTACTCTCTAGAGGAGCCCAAAGAGCTGTAGTTCAGCTAAAAAGTGAGCCCATTCCCAGAAGAGACCACCAGAGTAGGGGGCAGCCAGGGGCCAGTTTTAGACTTTTCATTTGCAGATTAAAGGCCTTTTCCACTTGTCACGTCCTGCTACTATTGCACTCTGGGGTCAGGACTGATCCAATACAAACACACCTCTGGAATTATTTCTGTGAATATGGGACCCTGAGAAGTGCTGTAATGGCAGCAGAAACGTGTAAGACAGTACTCGTTAACGGAACTCCAAAAGTCTTCACAGAAGGACGCTTTCTCATGTCGTGGATGGGAGAGGGCCAGAGAAAAGGAAGAGGGGACAGCTAATGATTTGAGGGAAGGCAGGTAGAAGGTGAGAAGAACGGCAATGGCCAAGCAAGTGAAATGACGTTCCAGTTAGCCATGACGTTTGATACTTTTAATGTCTCTATAGCTTTCAAGGCTGTATATATTATTTCACTGATTTTCTGCAAAATGCCTGGAAGATAGATAGGGCATGTGTCATTATGAACTTACAGATTGGATATTCCGCCCATTACAGATGGAACGATTAAGGTAAGTAATTTTTCCCTCACGTTAGTAGGGAAAGTCAGTGAACTGGTACAAGATAAGTCTTACCAATGTGTCATACTCCTTCCAACCTTCTGTCTTAATGGCATTTCATATATACATATAGTTCTTATTATTTTAGTACTTGGATACCCAGTCCCTTTGCATGCATTCTAAGACTTGAAGACCTACCCCTCTTAGCTCGAGAAATGAACCAGACCATAAGCCAGAAATCTAGGAGGTCATTAGGGAGGATGTACAGAATCCAGAAGAGGAAATGCTGAATCCTTGATTAAATACAGGAGTAACAACTCAGAGTTTTATTCTATGAGAGGACTAAAGACCTAAGCCAGCTTCTGACTGGTTCCCACCAAACAGTAAAGATGCAGGAAAGTGGGCATTGAAAATTGAACACTGCACTCTAAAATATGTGAAAACTGACGGAAGTTTCCGGAGTCCACAATGCAATCAGGCACCAGAACAGAATGGAATTACTGTTTTGTATTTCTTGTGTATGGGTCTTAGCATCATAATGACAGCTTTCAAAGACTACTTTAGGTTGAAATATGAAGCCACTAATGCCAAGAGTGGGTAAAGTCTGGACAATTCCATCCACATCACTGTTTTCCCCTAGCTCTCTTGTCTCCCTGTGGAGACAGGAATTCAGAGAACACAATCAGAGAGCCAAAAGGGGTGAGGCATACGGGAGAGTCCTCCAAATGCCGATTCGGCAAATTTTAACTTTTGCAGCTATAAACCTTTCAATACCTCAAAATAAATCCTTCAGTTTTATATGAGATTTTGGTTCCTGCAGCTGTAGATTTATGCAGTGTGCTAAGGCCAGGCCAGAAGAAGTGAACACAAGCGATGTGACAGATAGCGTAAGGATGTTATTCAGCTTCTCACCACAGTATTGCTCACTTAGGAACTTTCCAAATGTCATGCATAGTCCCCCTCATTAATTAGCTGCTAAAGCAGCTGATCTTCTGCCATGGATGTGTGTCTCCAGCTGCTCGCCTTTGGCTTGCGAGACACAGGAAGCAATGCACTTCCTCACCCCTGGCCTGGATCTGAGACTGTCAGACAGGCAAATCACAGGCATCACTGGGGCCGACTGATCTGTTCATTGCTGGTCTCCCCTCTTTGTGTGCCAAGTTATGTGCCTTGTTTGCTAGTGAGAAATGGACTACTAAAACATAATGTGCTTCAGGAGCCAACTATATTACCTAGGAAAATTGTTAAGACATGTCAACCACATAAACAGCCAGTAGGTTTTGACAGTAAGACCATGTGCAAGACAACAGACCTATTACTATATTGCCTTTATTGACATTCTTAAAAATAAACTAATAATTTATGAAAATTATAATGAATCAGGCTCTGTGCTAGTTTTCTTACAAATATCTTAGTTAATCCTCATAATGACTGCAAGGTAGATAATATTGACTTCACTCCACAAAAGAAACTAAGGATCGGAGAGGTTAGACACCTTACCTGAAAATCATCCAGGTAGACGGTGAGGAACCCTGTCTCCTTCCTCCTCGATATCGTATGATGAACTTAGAGGAGAATGGTAATTCCTTCAAAAAATAGCAACATGTAAAAAAGAAAGAGGAGACTATCCTCTAGCTAAAATTATTGGGAGAGACCCATATTGTTGCTTTTCCATGAAAACCATGGAGCATCACCTGTATGTGAGAAGACTGGGATTTGTTAACAGTGACCGAGACCATGATTTTTTACATAATTTTAATTTTGCCAGAGTTTTACCTGTGTGAGTTCCACTTCTGGTCCACACTCTCAAAAGTGGGACAAAAATGCATGAGACAGTGGTTTTGAAGATACTGGACATCAGTCAATGAAGGACAGTGAATCCCAAGAGAAGGGAAACAACGAGGTGAGTCCTGTGCTTTACTCATCGTAGTGACCAGGCACCCTGCAGGGAGGGGTAGCTAGGTGGAGCTTAGCATTCTCCTGGAGTTGAGGAGTCAGAAGTGGTTGGGGGGGGGCAAGGGGGTCCGTCAGGGCAGCTAGAGCTTCCAGAGCAGAGCCCTTAAAAGAATAGCAATGTACAGAGCAGAGAGCTCCAGGGATTAAGTCTTTCTCTGTTCAGTGTACACACTGGGGAAAACTACCTGAGGCTGAGGAAAGAAACACCTACAAGGGTCAGGAGGAACGATTTCTAGAGCTCATCTGGGGCCTTTTCCCACCAGCTGGAAAGAAAACCTCACGGTTCACAAGTCCTCAGGTAGAGTAAGTAGGGCAAGATCCACCCTGACCCACATGCTGCTTTGTTCTTGCCTAACAAAACCTAAAAGCATGACCCATAAAAACCTAACTGTTCCAAATGACTGTCCTGGAACATTTTCTTGTATTAGTTCTCTGATAATTTCTTCTCCTCAACATCTCCTTGGATAGTTGAGTAGCTTTGTGAGAATAAATCTGCTACCAGGATATACTTGCAGAAAACTTGTCACCACAGCAGAGGTCCAAAAACTTGTTCCATGTTTTTCATCTACAGCATAAGCATTATTTTTGACTCCCAGTTCTTTTTAGTATTCTCCAGAAAGTAACCCCCCTGCCTCCTGTTGGGATAGGGGTAGGAATGTGGTAAGAAGGTTGGGAGCCAGATTTTAGTTTTTTACACCTTATCCTTCACGCCTCCCTTGCTGAATGCCCCCCTTGGTGCCAAGTACCTGAAATTTACTGTGTTTTATTAGCACAAATCAGCTCATTTTTTATTAATATCTTCATTTACAGGCATATGGTTTTCAGCTCCCTACTCTCTGTTATGTCATTTACCAAACCCTGGTTACCCACTTTCTATTAACCTAACTTTTAAAGAAATTTCTAGTTCATTGTGTTTGCCTTTCTTACCTTTTTTATCTAGAACTTCCTCTGAAATTATTTTACTGCCATGTGAGCAGGGCTTTAAAAGAAACACATGTGTGTTGTATTACACGCATTCAAATGCACGTTCAGACAGCGTTTAGCCAGAAGTTCCAGAGAATTCTTCCTAAACTGCACACAAGCAGCCCACACTGAAATCTGATGAACTGGACTTCCCCCTTGCTTTTCTGTTTACTGTCTCATTCTACCCATAAGAAAGCTCAGGTGTAAAATGATTCCACAAGATATTCAAGGTCACAAAAATCATACTTCTGTCTCAGAGCTGTTACGAGAATTAAATGAGGTAAATCACTTAGCATGGTTATAGTCTTATCATCAAGTAGAAGTTGTTTTTCATGATTATACATCTGGTCCTTGTTGACACTCCAGATTCTGGATGCAGTATAGGTAGGTCTGTAGGAGAATGGAAAAGATAGAAAGGTACATGAAGGGATAGGACGCAATATGCTCAACCAGGGAATGATGGCATCCCAGAGGAAGTGACAAAAGGATTATTTTATTAGCTTAGTTGTAGGGCTTAACGTTTGTTTGATTTTTGGATTTTTTTTTTTTAATTTTGTAAGCGGCTACGAAACCTAAATATGTTGGTAGTACAATGAAAAACTAGTAACTCTTTCAGTAGAGTAGGCTGAATCATTCCTTATAATGTGAGAAAAATAAGGTATAAAACTTGCAGTAATCTCTTGGTCAAGTATCTTTAGCATACTAATGCTACATTCAATTGCATTTTCTGAAATCCCTTAATCTGTTACTTTTCTATTTCATTTTCTTGTGTTTCCAAGTAACTTCTTAAAGTTCCTGCCTCCAGCTATGAAGGCAGGAATAACTAGTACCAGACTAGCCCTCCTGCAATAAACAACTAAGAAAGGGGACAAAAGGGGCGCCTGGGTGGCTCAGTCGTTAAGCATCTGCCTTCGGCTCAGGTCATGATCCCAGGGTCCTGGGATCGAGCCCTGCACCAGGCTCCCTGCTCAGCGGGAAGCCTGCTTCTCCCTCTCCCATTCCCTCTGCTTGTGTTCCAGCTCTCACTCTCTCTGTCAAATAAATAAATAAAATCTTTAAAAAAAAAAAGGAAAGAAAGAAAGTGGACAAAATATGTGAAACAACAGCCTTTAGACACTGGGCAACAGGTATTACAAGACTCTGATCCCTGCAAGAAGGGAAGCAAATAAGGTGAGCCTTGTGATCACCCTGGCTTTCTGCCCAGAGGCAATTATGGAATCATGGTGTAATAAGGGAGGAAAAGCAGGACCCAGGGGTCTCCTTGAGCCAAAAAGACAAAGATCAGAGTTGGGAGAGGCTGAGGTGGTTGAAATATGTGCTGCTGAGTACCAGAAAGGAGGTATCTACAACAGAAAGAGTCTCAGAAATCTGCATAAGGGTCTGCTCATGTCTTTGGCTACGTGTGGTTAGGGGAAGACTCCACAAGGCTGACCAAGGAACAATGAACAGAGATAAGACAACTTATGGAAAGCTCTCTGGAGGAAAATGATTGCATTACATACATCTGAGGAAAGAGTTTTATCCAAAATATATAAAGAACACTTACAACTCAATAATAAGACACACACTCACCAATGGAAAACGGGCAAGTTATTTGAGTAGCCACTTCACAAAAGAAGCATGAATGACTGATAAGCATATATAAAAGTGCTTATTAGAAACCATGGAAATGCAAATTAAAACCATAAAGGAGTATTTTACAGATATTATCACATACCCATTAGAATGACTAAAATTTAAAAGACTGACAATAGCTGGTGTTACAAAGATTGGGAGCAACTACAACTGTCCTACAGGGCTGGTGGGAGTGTCCAGTCCCTTTGCAAAACAGACGGAGAGTTTCTTGTAGATTTAACCATATACCTAATTAGTGACCCAAGAATTCCACTTCTAGATATTTATCCAAGAGAAGTGAAAAAGTAAGTCTACAAGAAAGATTCATGCATGAATATTTATAGCAGCTTTCTTTATAATAGAGCCAAAATGGAAACAACACAAATGTACATCAATGGGTAAATAAATAAATTGTTATATATTCATAAATGAAATAAACTCCGCAATTTAAAATGAACAAACTACTGTCACAAACAACAGCAGGGATGGATCTCAAAATCTTTACGCTAAGGGAAAGAAATAAGACACAAAGAGTATATACCATATGAGTCTATTTATATGAAATTCTAGAATAAGCAAAATTAATCTATCATATAGAAATCAGATCAATATTTGCTTGGAGAAAGATTGGCTGGGAAGGGGCATAAAGGAAATTTTCTGGGGTAGATGAAAATGTTCTATATGTATTGATTTGGGTGATGTTTACATGAATATAGAAAATTATCAAATTTATCAAATTTCAGGTAACACTGAAATCCTCTGCTTAGCTCAAACTATTTTTTAAAACATTTAGGGGTGCCTGGCTGGCAGGGTCAGTGGAGCATGCAACTCTTGATCTTAGGGTCATGAATTCAAGCCCCACATTAAGTATAAAGATTACTAAAAAAAATAAATAAAAAACTTAAAAAAATTATTTTTAAGTGTTTAATTGCAAATATTTCCACCTACTGATCCACTTCAAAACAAACTTAAAAAAAGATGTAAAAAAACTTCAGTGGAAGGGCGCCTGGGTGGCTCAGTCATTAAGTGTCTGCCTTCAGCTCAGGTCATGATCTTGGGGTCCTGGGATCGAGTCCCACATTGGGCTCCCTGCTCGGCGGGCAGCCTGCTTCTCCCTCTCCCACTCCCCCTGCTTGTGTTCCCTCTCTCGCTGTCTTTCTCTCTGGCAAATAAATAAATAAAATCTTAAAAAAAAAAAAAAAAAACTTGAGCGGAAAAATCAGTGTACTTACCATTAATATGTAAATCAACAGCGGTTATTTTAAATATGCACATTAATACTCTTCTCCAACCATGAGTGATTTGTATTCTAAGAGAAACCCGGGCGCCTGGGTGGCTCAGTTGGTTAAGCGACTGCCTTCGGCTCAGGTCATGATCCTGGAGTCCCGGGATCGAGTCCCGCATTGGGCTCCCTGCTCGGCGGGGAGTCTGCTTCTCCCTCTGACCCCCTTCCCCCTCGTGCTTTCTGTCTCTCATTCTCTCTCTCTCTGAAATAAACAAATAAAATCTTTAAAAAAAAAAAGAAACCCGGAAAAAGCTTTGGGGCACAATTAAAGAACACTCATCTGTCAGAGGAAGAAGACTAGAGTCCTCGCCTGAGCTACTGTGGTGGGAATTGGCAGTCAGGTAGGATACACCCCCAAATTGACTTCTAAATCTAAGGAATCAATGAGGAGTAAGGATCAGGCAACCAGCTCATGATTAGAACTATCAAAATTAAGATCAGAAATGAAGCATGTGCATCAAAAAGGAATTAAGATAAGAAATGCAGGAGATCTGTGTCCGATGAAGGGCCAAGAGAAGAAATACCATTGGTCCTTCTTAGTAGAACAGACAATATCATGATTTATTAGACTTATAAGCACAGACATGGTCATAGTAAAGAATCGTAACCACCAGCAGAGAATGCCGAAGAACCCTGATTATCCTACTGTATTTACTGGCGTCTCCTTTTCTAACAGACTCAAGTTATCCTGTTTCCTCAAACTATTTCTACTTAAAGTTTAGTCTTCCCTGATTGCAGGTCCAGAAAATACCCCAGAATATTTCCTTCTTTGCCACAAGACCATTTTAGAGACCTAAAATCATTGTCACTGTAACAGTAGGTGTCTACACAAAGTTTGGCATTGAATTATTTGTGACATATGCTAAATGATGAGCTATTTATTACTGAGAGAAATGTATGAGACTACAGTGTGAGTGCTAATCAGTCTATAAACATTTTCTTTAGCTATGAATTTCCATTTGTAGGAAACATTTTTTTTTAAGGGCATGGATCATTAACATTTCAATACACCAAGCTTAGATCTGGCAACTTACAGAGATTTTTCAGAGGAAAGGCACACAATCCGAGTGACTATCTTAATTACCTGCATCGGCCCAATTAATTTGTGGTATATTTCAAGCTGAAACAAAGGCCCAGGAATGAGTCTTGCTGTCCCAACCTAGCCAGAAGATTCTATGAAGCCTCTCCCTCAGTCATTCCAGGGAAGAAAGACAATAGGATGTAGTTGAGCCCTCAGGGGCTTGGCAGCCAAAAGAAGTAGAGAGGAAGCTTTGCGAGAGCTCGTATCAGTGTGGAAAATCACATCACAACCAGCTACAGTGAGGAATTCTTGAGAATGGAAGGAACAGACTGTAAAACAAATGATAAAAGCAAAATTTAAAACTTGTCCTGAGGAGGAGTTTTACTGCCTGAATCAACAGTTGGGCAAAACTCAGAAACTCCTCAGAGACCTTTACTACCCTCTTGATTGTATATGGTTCCTTTTCCTTTGTAAGTGAGTATCACAGGTGTGTCCTAAAGCTGGATTCTGGGAGGATCCTCTGCTAACCAGGAAGCACCTACCATCCACCAGGAAGCAACTGCCTGAGTGTCCTTACTCGCCAAGCACTTTTCTGTTAAATCCCTTGCATATGACCACAAGTTTGAATCAGGCCAGAGCTTGCTCTCTTCGAAGCTCTTGCTCTAGTTTGAATTGTTTCTCCTGCATAACAAATTAATGCTATGTAACAAGTCAATGCTTAACATAGACTAGGTGAAAACCCAGATGGCATGTTTTGTAAGGATGCTAAGAATAACTGTAAGCCCAACACCTATCAAATCCCCACAAGTCCATTGGTGATGTCTGAAATTCCATCATTGCAAGTTTACATCTTTGGGTTCAAGTAGAAAAATCGACTAACATGTAAAGAACATGTGGACAGATAATTAAATTGTTATTAGTCATCAACCACTTACTATGAATTTTCCTATTCTAAGTGTTTCCAAGAGAACAAAAGTCCCAAAGATTTATGTATAAGAAGGTGAAAATATAAACCTTATGCACCAACCAAATGGAATGGAACCAACTGGGAGGAAGGAAATCAGGGCAGATCAGGGGACTGAGGATCTGGGGAGAAGAAGCACATCAAGAAAACAAGAACGGGAAATAAGCAGTTGCCCAAGACCCATTTTACCTATTTCACAATTCTATAAATTATCTGACACAGGGAAAGGTCCACCGTTAGTACTCTTAGAGGAACAAAAGCCCAAGATGACCCTTCTCCAAACTACTCAAGAAATGACTGAATGAAATCAGTGAAAAATCACTATGGTCCCTTCGAGAATGGTAAGGTGCGGTAGCTTTAGGCCATGGTGTCAGGCAGGTGCTGGATGACCACCAGCTCATGTTTCAGAGAAAGTGTTCTATATTGGAAGTCTGGGTTGGGCCAATTGGGTCTCCTTGGTTTCATGTATGATGATGTATGTTTTATTGTAGGCGATTCTCAGAGTGGAAAACATAATAAGGCATTTCAAAACAAATAAAAACACAACTATACGTCTGAATCAGGATGCCTACTCTTTCAGGGTTCCCTGACCCAGTTCCAACGCGGAGGTTGGGGTCTGCCTACACAAACTATCAGGCATTCTTGGACACCAGTGTCCAAGAATTCAACTCAATTCTGACTCTACTTATCCAGAGATAGCATCGGATTCCAGGTGTTAATAGTTCAGCCCTACAAGACTGTCCCCCAAGCCCCACTTCCAACTCCAGTCACAAGACCCAGGCTGTTACCTGTGCTTCTGAACCAACTGGCTACAGATTCGGAGCTTCCAATGACCTCCTCCTCAGGCTCAGTTAATTTTCTAGAGCAGCTCACAGAACTCAGGGAAACACTATGTTAACCAGTTTATTAAAGGATATGATAGAGGATGCTGATCAACAGCCAGATAGAGAGTTACACAGGGAGAGGTCCTGAACAATGAAGCTCCTGTCTTCGTGGAGCTTAGGGCCCAGCCCAGTGGCTCATGGAAGCATTGTGGTTCCCCAGGCATGGACCCCCTCCGAAAAAGGACCAAAACCCTGTCTCCTTGTCCTTTTCAGGGAGGCTTCAGGACTGACGGAGTCATTGGCCAATGGCTGATTCAACCCCCTGCTCTTTCCCCCTCCCTGGAGGTCAAGGATGTGAGACTGAGACTTCCAACTCTCCAATCATATGATTGGTCCTCCTGGCATGGGGTCCAAAAGTCACCTTCCTTAATAATAATAATACACCCATCTCACCTCATGGTTCTGAAACATTTTCAGGGACTGTGGATGAAGACTGAATATATCAGAGAAATACATTTTGGTCATCTGAATGACCAGATAGCTATTTTTTATAAGTCATTATATTGCACCTACCAAGTGCCAAATGGTATGCTAGTTCTTACTCTCAATGAATTCATAGTCTGGCGATCGATCGACAAGTAAACCAATGAGGACAGTATAGGAAAAGTGCTTGAATGCTGGATAAATCTAGAAGAGGGTTCAAACCCACTTCGAAGGAAGGCTCCCCACTGTGCACTATGCAGACCTTGAGGAGGGTGAATTCTGTGCAGAGGAAGTGTAAGTATAATGCACTCACAGGCATGGAGGCGGATGGGGGTGTCCGGAGTGTGTAATGAGTGAGAGGCGAAAGGGTGAAGGCCAGAGAAGGAGACGCCAGGATCCATCGTTGTCAGGTCTTTCTTACATGCCCTGCTAGGAATTCATGTGAGCCTGCACCCCGGTTTGTATTTACACCCCCACCTTCTTCCAGAGAGCATTTAACGTGGTTGTTGTCATAGAGCTTGGATTGTATTATGAATGCAATTGAGTGTAATTGAAGGATTTTAAGCAGGGAATGACATGCTCAGGCATGCATTTAAGAAAGATTACTCTGGCAATGCAGAAAATAAATTGTAAGGGGTACAGGGAAAGGGACGAGACTTGAGGCAGTTAAGGCAGAATAGAGGCAATTACAATAATCCAGGGAAAAATGAGGCAGGCCTGAACTAATGCAGTGGCACTGGGAATGCAGAGGGGCTAGGTAGATTTGAGATGTACTTAAGATTGGACAGATTAATTTCTAAGCTAGTGGACCTAATGACACTTAACGCTATGGGAGTAAACTGAGTAGAAAGAAATTACTCAGGAAATGTGTCTTGATCAGGAATTTGAATAAGGGAGACAAGTGATCTAGACAATTTGCCTGATATTAGAGAGCATTTATAGTGCCGAAATATACAGTTTCAAGTACTGTGTATTTACTTTGAATTTCCATTTGAATCACCAGCCTAGTTTCTTTTGAGCACAGCCCGATTTCTTGCAAGGTACAAACTCCAGGGATTGTCATAACTGCCCTTGAAGCTGCTCAGTGCATTTTTTCACAGGAGAACTGTTGCTATAGCAACCCCTCAAGATGTAAAAACACATCTCACTCTCATGTCTACTTTTCAGCATACAGAAACCGGGGGAGGTGATGTTTCTCTAGAAGGGAAAACACCTTCCCAGTTAAAGCAAACACGTTCCACAGGAATTTAAAGTCCAATAACTTGAATTAGACGTTGTAAGTGAAAATGTTTAGTACAGAACCTGGAAAATAATTCTTTCTCAGTAAGTCTTCGTGGGATCTGAAACCACTTAAAAAAAAGAATTTTAACAACTATCATTGAAAGAACTGACTTTAATTCAAATGCAAAATTTGAGAAATTTAAATATCATAGAGTGTGGCTTATAGAGAAATAAATTGGGGTAAAATGTTCATGTTTGCGATGACGACATGTTTTTGTAAATGGGGAGTGGATTTAAAAGAGGCGATAGTAAAGGTTTGGCTGTGTGGGAAGTTCATGCTTTCCTTCTAAGAGTTTCAATAGGGGCATAGAATCACTACCTAAATGAAAATTTAGGCTATAAAAATATGCGCAGGTGAGAGTGATTCTGTTTTAAAATGTATATGTAACAGTAATGGTTTTATCCTAAAAACATAAAGATGGCTTAAGATTAGGTTGTTACTGTGTTCGAATCCATAGATAGCCCAAAAAAATTAAACAAGCTATAAAGTAGTCTTGAAAGATACCTAAAAGACACTTGATAAAATTCAACACTATCCATCCTTCCTTCCTTCTTTCTTTTTCTTTCTTTTCTTTCTTCCTTCCTTCCTTCCTTCCTTCCTTCCTTCCTTTCTTTCTTTCTTTCTTTCTTTCTTTCTTTCTTTCTTTCTTTCTTTCTTTCTTTCTTTCTTTCCTTCTTTCTTTTTCTTTCTTTCTCTCTTTCTTTCTCTCTTTCTTTCTTTCTTTCTTTCTTTCTTTCTTTCTTTCTTTCTTTCTTTCCTTCCTTCCTTCCTTCCTTCCTTCCTTCCTTCCTTCCTTCCTTCCTTCTCTTTTCTCTTTCTCTTTTCTCTTTTCTCTTTCTCTTTCTCTTTCTCTCACAGAGCAGAGTCAGTTCCTGTAGGGATTAGGATTATATCACAAGGACAGTAAGAAGCAACCCAGGGTTCTGAATAGCAGAGGTTGAGAGAAATTGAGATTGAGAGATATTTGGGAGGTAGAATCTGCAATGCTAGCAATTGTTCGGGGTGATTGGGTAGTGGTGCCATTGTCTGAGATACTGTACATGGGTGTGGGTGGACCCTGGAGGAGGGGCAGGTTCCCAAGGAAAGGTCAGTATGGCACTGTTGATGAGAGAATGCACCCTGGTTCTGACTGCCCAGGTTCAAATCCATCTTGATCGTTTTGGGTGAATCTTTAAACTTTCATAATTTTGGCTTTTTCATTCATAAAATACAGATGATACTAATGGAATCCACCTTGAGGGGATTATCTGAAATTACTCCTTTAGTGTTTAGCAGAATCTTTGCCAACATGACTGATACTTTGTAGGTGGTCTTTAGCATTATGATCAGTTGTAGTGTTTAGATGCCTTTATTCCAAAGGGTCTGGAAACATCCAGAAAAGGACATTTAAAAGATATTTGGCTATAAAGGCCTGGACCTCTGGAAAGAGACTTGAACCAGATGTACATTTGAGAATCGACACGTACATAGTATTTGAAACATTTTTAATAGTGGGGAAAAGGTTGATTATTGAATAAATGGTTGTGGTAACTGGTTAGTCACTAGAGATACGAAATAAAGTTAAATCCTTCTCACAATCTGAACATATAATGTAAAAGGATTAAGTGCCTTTAATGTAAAAAAAAGGAAGTGTTAAAATATTACGTTAGATAAGAAAATTCGTTGTAAACCAGAAACACAAAGGAAAAGCTTTAAAAGAGAATATAGATGTATTTGAATACATTGAAGTTTTTTAAAAATTAAAGCTAAAAACCAAAGTTTTAAAACAAGAACACACTGGAAAAATTTAACAAGTAACATGAAAAGAAATACATAAAGAACAACTATAATTAAAGAAGGAAGAGGCTAACAAAAGGAGATAAAGCATATGATCTGATAATTAACAAAAGAAGAAATGTAAATTAAATCAGCATTACATATTATTTGCCTATTAGACCAGCAAAATACCTTAACATTTTGAGATTTTAATGCAAATTAATTGTGAGTGAAGGTAAAAGCCAATATGTACTCTAAAGCAGTAATTATGCAATTTTTTCTCATTTACCAGTAAAATAGATTTCTAAAATTACAAACACTTTCATATTTCTTAAAAAGATTCATTATTTATTTTAGAGAGAGCGAGAGCATGAGCGGGAGGGGCAGAGGGAGACAGAAACTCAAGTAGACTCTGTGCTGAGCGTGGAGGCCAATGGTGGGTTCAATCTCATGACCCTGATTTCACGACCTGAGCCGAAACCAAGAGTCAGATGCCCAACCGACTGAGCCACCCAGGTACCCCACAAACTTTCATTTTTTAAATTAATATTTATTCTTAACTTTAAAGAGTTGTAATATTATAAATATTGATATCTAAAACTAAAACTGTATCACTCATCTACATTTTTGCAATGCAGTCTAAATCTAAGAATTATTTGACATCCATGATCATTCACTTTTAAAAAATAGGCTCTTCTAAAAATAAAAAATAAATAAATAAAAAATAGGCTCTTCTTTAAGATTTGGAAATTATACTTAGTTTTACTTCTCTTTGAATTTATATTTTTATTCCCCTTCCTTTGTATATCTTTATCATAATATAATATATTTTATACTTCTACAATTTCATTTATCATTTTCTTATTTGATCATTTTTTATCCACAACAAAATTTAACTTGAAATTTTTAAAACCTTTTATTCTCTCTAACCATGCATCTTTTCTGGAGTGAGTTGTGTTCATAGTCATCGGTAGTATATAATTGAGCAGAACTATATATAATATTAAATATTTTATAAATAACCAGTAAACAGAAAAAGTAAAATTTTAATGGATATCCATCTTTGTGGTGGGCGGAATAACAGTTCCCAAAAATGTTCTTACTCCAACATCTGAGACCTGTGTTACACGACCTAAAAATAGAAGACGGAAGTGGAAAAGTCAGAGAGATGAGACGATGGAAGAAAAGTCAAGAAGGATTCCAGTCTTTCCAAGAAAGATTCCAAGAGAGATCTCCAAGAGAGATCATCCACCATTGCAGGAACTGAAGATGGGGAGGCCAGCAGGGGACCCAATGAGGGTGGCCTCCAGAAGCTGACAACCAGTAAGAAAATGGGGACCCCCGTCTTACAACCTCAAGGCACAGAATGAGGAAGGAAACAGATTCTACCCTAACGTCTCCAGAGAGGAGACCTCGTGTTCTCTTCAGAACATGTTTTCTCATTTTTTGCAATAGGAGCAGGCTGAGCATTCTCCAAATCCTCAAGTTCTGATTCCTTTTTGCTTAACAATGCCCTTTAATTTTTCTCTCCCTTCTCACATTTCACTGTGAGGAGTAAGGTGTAAGGAGAAACCAAGCCATGCCTTCAACAATTTTCTTAGAAGTCTCTTCGGCTAAATACCCAGTTTCATCGCTTGCAAGTTCTACCACCACAGAACACTAGAACAGAAGGATACCAAAGTCTTTGCCCCTTTGTGACAAGGATCTTCTCTCTCCCAGTTTTCAAGAACAAGTTCCTCGTGTCCATTGCCGACCTCACCAGAATGTCCATTAGCAACCACATTTCTACCAGCATTGGGTTCATGATGATGTGTGTACTCTCTGACACGACAGCAGCTTCCCCCATAGGGCTTCTCTTTGCTCCCTGAGCCCCGACCAGAGTTGTCTTAGTAGACCTAGTAAAGTCACCTTGCCACCAAATGAAATGCCACATCAGAGGCATTGTTTCAAGATCAGGAGGAGCTTAAATTGTAAACACATAAACAGAAGGACCGAGGACTTCTTCCTGACTTCTTCATGTCTCTCTAGCCCAGGCGGGACTCTTTCCAGAATACTGACTTAGGCAGAATATCCATCTGCTCTCTTACTAAATGTAATACCTCACATTTCTCCCATTTGGGCCAAATTCACTGTGAATTCCATTTTAGGACATCTAGGGCAGAGGGATCACATGCTGATTCTCCTCTACCTGTGCGAGCAGGGACAGCTGCACTGATACAAGATTTTTATTTAAAACAAAACAAAAACATGGAGAACATAAGTTTCAAGATCTTTCGGTAGAAGACAGAACCTTCTGAAGCACAGAACACACTAAAGACAAAGCCCTGTGGACGAGCCATGCAGAGAAGCAAAGGGTCAGAGCAGTGAGGGGAGAGCCAAGCTAGGAGTCCCTGGGAATGACCCAGCGAACATGCGTAATGGCCAGTTCACCTGGAACTCGGCCCCGTGTCCCCCACTGGTTCATTGTGTGACTTAATCAAGTCACTTATCTTCCCGAGCTTCTAGTCCCTCTTCTTTTGGGGAAAAAAAAAAAAAAAAAAGCAAGGATTAGATTAGATGGCTTTTAAAGATTTTTTTTTTGTACTTCTAAAATTCTGTAGTTTTTAATACATTCAGACATTCTTTCACATGCTCTGACTACTAGAAACTCCACCTTCTTTTAATAAATTCTATTTACTTGCAGGTGGTTGGACTATTAAGAAAAGCAAATTGTTTAAATAATGTCTGACTTTTTGACTGGCTTGACTCCCCTAACGGGCCAAATATATAATTTTTTTTTTTCTGGGTAGTGATTTTTTAGGTACATCAATCAAGTAGTCAGCATTTATTGCATGGAGCTAATTAACTTTCAAAAATGACATTTTCATTTGTAACATGGGTTGAGATTTGAACTCAGATCTCATCAATGAAAAGCAGCTGCACTAATAATCCAAGCCCCTAATTCTCCCCGCTTAGCCTCACCATAAATGTGTGATTAATCGCAGGTTTAAGGGGGTTCTCAGTTACTGTGAAAACAAATCATTACCAGAAACTGGCATTCCCAATTTATTTTATTTATTTTATTTTTATTTTTATGACTTATACCCTATTCTCCATATTTTCCATATGTTCTGGGTCCTTTTCATCCATTCAGGACCTCGTGGAAACCTCAGCTCACCCCATCTCCTAATGGGTCACGATAAACAGAATGTCATTTTCTCTCCACTGTTCCATTTCAAAGGATGTAGAAATATGAGCACTGTCTAGGAAGAGGCAAGAGAATGGAGTCTTGGACAGCCGGACAGAGTGAACACAGAGATAAATGCAGTTACTCCACATCTTAGGTCACTACCGCAAACGCAAATGTCAGCTTCCTGTTAGATCCAGACACGTGAGCGGTTAGGAACATGGGAGTGGGCAGAGGGACCCCGACGGTGGCTTATCTTTACTGAAATCTCCCCTTTTTCTGTTTTGGGGGAAAGTTACATAGGGAAACTAGAGAAACAGTTTGACCTCTGCTCTCCTGTTTGTCAAGTACCAAAAATTGTTAGAGGAATTTTACCATTTGGAGAGTATTTGAGGGATATTCTGATTAAATAAACTTTGAAGGCGCTGAGGCACTCATCAAGAACGTGGACACCAAAGCAGTGAGAACTGCCTTGGGAATCCAGTCAGAAGAGACATGTCAGGGACAGAGATGACATTTGGCGCAGTCAAATGCAAGCCTGAATCTGAAGTCACAGGTGCATGCAGCCTCTCTCACCTGCCCCTCAAATCTGCAGCTCCGTGTAGACCAGCATTTCCAGTTGAGGACCAGCAAAGAATTAATTTATTTGACAACACTGCACAAGACTTCACAGCAATATTAGATAGACAGGCTAGGGAGTGTACATGTGAGCGTGTGAGTGTGTGTGTAACTTATGTCTTACACACCAAAATCTCCCAAGTCCTTGAGTGTTGTGAGGACACCTTTTCAATGAATAATCTACAGAAGTTGCCTTTATCCTCTCTCTTATGAGGAAGGCAAAGACCTCTCTGCTTAAATGCATGGCTTTTCTAAAGGAATTTAGGCTTCTCATGGTCAGTGCTTTCTCCACATTCCTGTTCTTACTGAACTTTCCTTTATTTCATTTATGTCTCATGGGAGTGTTCTTTTCTCCACCCAGTATAAGCCCTGAAAACACATCCCCCTTGCTCTGACCTTCCCCCAAAACCACCACCCTAAGCCAGTTCTGTATAATGAACACATAAGGAAGTTTGAAGTTAAACAATGAAACAAAGTAGTTCCATTGCAAGATCTCAGAGTAACCAACTGAGCAGGTCTTTGCATGATAATTCCATTGGCTGATCCCTTATCAGGAAATTTCTCACTGGCTATCTCTTTGTCTGCCCTGTTTTACACTTCCTTCTTTCTCTCGTGGCCATCCTCCAATTTCCTCCTCCCCATGCTGATTTGTTTCTTCACCAAAATAGTGCAGCCTTCCACCCACTACCTCAAAGGTTTCGGGCCCACCATTACCTGGCCCAAATCTCAGGTTACTCTAGGAGACAAAAATGGTTTTACTTTGTCTCAGGATCAAATTCTTGGGCAGACCAAGCTTCCCCCACCAGCCTTTGTAAGTAAGTAAAGAAGAGTTAATATGAAATGCCATCTCCCCGTATGAATTATATGAGCACCCCAGAAAGCAGAACTGCCAACAATCGGGTATCTTTGTGTTTTGTTTTGTTTTACTTCTTATAGTGTATTTTGTTTGTCACCCAAGGTCACCCTCACCTGTACTCACACTCTTAATTTCTGTCTGTTTCTGTCTCTCGTTCTCTCTCTCTCTCTCATACACACACACACACACACACACACACACACACACACACACCCTTCTCTTTCACTCACATATTCTCTTTAAAATCCACACGTTGAGGGGGGGGTGCGTAGTGGCTCAGTCAGTTAAGCATCTGCCTTCGACTCAGGTCATGATCCCAGGGTCCTGGGATCATCGGGCTCCCTCCTCAATGGGGAGTCAGCTTCTCCCTCACCCTCTGCCTGTCACTCTGCCTACCTGTGCTTTCTCTCTCTCTCTCTCTGTCAAATAAATAAATAAATAAATAAAATCTTTTTTAAAAAAAATCCACCCATTGGTAAACATAGGAAATCAAATGAACTAGTCATAATCCTTACTCTTTCAGTGTCTCAATCTGAGACAGAGGGAAAAATAAAAAAAAGAAAAGAGGAAGGTCACAGAAAGCAAAAGACAGGAGGGCAAAAAGTGGAAGTAATGAAGAAGAAAAAACAAGTTAAGTAGGTAGTGTCTTAGTGTGTTTGATCGCAGGGGATCAAGGAAGCAGTGGAAAAGTGAGTTCTAAGTGCGGGCATAACTGCCTGTGAGTAGTGTCTCCCGGCGTGCAGCTCAGCCCTGGATCATCCCGAGGTGGGGGTTAAATGCTGACATAAACCTGTGTACACAGCCGACATGTCCCCCTGGAGACGTCACACAGTCTCATGCAGCTGTATCTGCCTTTTATGTAAGAGCTACGGCCTCTTCCTCTACAAAGAATGACAGCTGGAGGGGAATGAGGTTATCGGGATTAAAACAAAACAAAACACAAACAATACCAATGACAGACCTTTGTAATTTTTTTCTCTTTAACTTTATTAAGATGTAAAAAATGTTGCTGTTTCACCATGCATTAACAAAGAATAGCTTGATTTTTATGTTTTTCTTCTTGTTCTGGCACAATGTCGACCAGAAATTGGGACCGCGGAAAGGAGATTCAGAACATAAAGATCAGGGTCCATGTGTCTGGGTGAGCAGGAAGCTGTGTCCCCAGGAGGTCTTTTCTTATAACATTTCCAGCCTTATAATTCACTCTTCTGAGGTTTAGCAAAGTAGCCAAAGTAGCTGAAGCGGGGGTGTTAATACAAGCCAAACCTCAGCCCCTTTCAAGGCTCCCTCTGGTGCCTTCTGAGCTCTAGCACAGCTCCTCCACCCTGAGTCACCACCACCCACTTTGAAACCGTGTCTTTGGAGAAGGTCATGCCCACAGACACGTCTTTCTCGGTGTGTGACCAGCCTCTGCCAACTTGTGGTGAGACTTTGCATGCCAAATGTAACCAATTACAGGAGTCCCCATCCTGTGGCTGAAGGCATCTGTTTGTGGGAGTATATTCCCTGCATGCTGGGATGAGAGACCACTGGGCTCCCCAGGACATCTGGAAGAGAGTCCTCCTGGAACTGGCTTTTCCCCACAGCGGGCATTAGCCTCCCTTATGCCAGTAGTTACAGCTGTATCTTTTAGACCAAGGCCTGTGAAACCATCAGCCACCCAAAAGAGGCTTCTGGGCCACCCAGCAGCCATTATTTCTTTCATCTATTGGATCCCAGAGCCCTCAGGAAAACTGGAACAACATGGGGAAATGACTGAATAGACTCAAAAACGAAATTGAGAAATAGTTTGAAAACTGTCCCCAGGGGCACCTGGGGGGCTCAGTGGGTTAAGCGTCTGCCTTCGGCTCAGGTCATGATCTGGGGGTCCTGGGATTGAACCCCGCATCGGGTCCCTGCTCAACGGGGAGCCTGCTTCTCCCTTTCCCTCTGCTGCTCCCCCTGCTTATGTGCTCTCTCTCTCTTTCTCTTCCTCTCTCTCTCTGTCAAATAAATAAATAAAATCTTAAAAAAAAACTGTCCCCAAATTAGAGGCAACATTTTTTCAAACTGATCATGAAAATTTTGAAGTATCTATCACATCAGTTCCCTCTTGTCCACTTCCATGACCCTTTTATTATCTCCCATCTGGATTCTTATAACATCTTTGCCAGCATTCTGCTTCCCCCTGATCCCTCTGTCTTCCAAGTTATCGTGTTATCTTTCTGAAAATAAACACCTAAGAATATTTATCTTTAGTGGTTTTCCCTCCTCTATGGCATAAAATGCAGAATTTTTAATATATGCCTTTCTCACACATTGGGATATTTACATTTCCCACCCATGTTGTGTACGTCCATGTCAGTATTCCACTATTACCCCTTCTGGAATGTTCTTCTCCTGCTTCTCATATTAGCAAAGTGTTGCTCCTCCAAAGACCAACCCATTCCATCATCTGCTCTGTAATGTCTTAAAGCCCTTCGATAGAGCTACTTCTGCTTCTACTTTGGTTTTATCTTCCATCATGCATACCTCTTTTATAATATGCATCCTGTTGTAAACTATTGACATCATAAGTTAATAGTTTGGCTCCTGTAATATAAAATAAACTCAAGGAGAATATAGACCACATTTTGGATCCTAATATAAGACATGGCATATAAAAAGCGTTCAATAAATATTTGATAAATAGCTGATGAAAAAATGAATTAATAAATGAACAAACGGTTCATTCAGTGAAACTAATGGAAAGCATGTTTGCTATGAATAATGTAAAACAGTGGCTAATCTATGCGTAATTGTGTGCGTTCACATACATATGAAGAATGACACAATTTATATAAAGTCTAATATACAAATGCACACAAAATCTAACACTTTACATTTTCTTTCGATATATACATGCAACTTGAATTTTTTTTTTTTTACTGAAAAATAAGCCATGAGGTCTTTTGGAATGAGGTCTGCCTGTTGGTTTGCCTTGGGTTTTTGTGTTCCATTTTGCCTTTCTGATTACTCCATTGGATTCCAGAGACCAGGTATATCCCAAATTTTTAAGCTATCCTTCTTGGCTGTAAGATGTTTAAGTGGACTCTAATTTTTTTTTTTTTCACTCTTAGGAGCAATTGCCACTATGAAATCTTTGGGCAGATATGCATCCTTGTGTACATATGCATGTTTTCCTTAAAGGTGACACCTGAGAAAAATTGCTAGGTCATAGGAAATGTACTTTGTACCTGTCACTCAGTCCTATAGAGTAGCTACTTCTGTGGTACCCTCACTGACATCAGACACACTAAGTGATTATCTGTCTTTCTGCTGTTCTAGCCTCCCATTGCATCCACACAAAATTCCTCATTGATATAGTCTGGAAATTTAGTTTCAGACCTTCCTTCCTTCCTTCCTTCCTTCCTTCCTTCCTTCCTTCCTCCCTCCCTCCCTCCCTCCCTCCCTCCCTCCCTTCCTTCCTTCCCTTTTTACAATGAGTGTTTATTAAACTTAGCATTAAGTTTTCCTAATGCATTGCTCATCTTTGATTTTTCTATCACATTATTTGCTCTCGGATTCATCTTTCTTACTGCTGGTATGTATCTTCTCTGTTGTTTTTTTTTTAAGATTTTTTATTTACTTGTCAGAGAGAGAGCACAAGCAGGGGGGAGTGGAGGGCATAGGGAGAAGCAGTCTCCCCACTGAGCAAGGAGCCTGGCTCAGGACTCAATCCCAGGACCCTGGGATCATGACCTGAGCCAAAGGCAGACGTTTAACAAACTGAGCTACTCAGGTGCCCCACTGGTATATATCTTCTCCCAGGAGTTTAAGGGTCTTATTATTCATATGTGGAAAACTAGCTTCTTTTCAAACTTATTCATGAATACCTCTAGGTAAAAAAATATAGGCTAAAAGAAATTTTCTTAGAACATTTTAAAATTTAAATAGCATGCGTTTTTACCCTGTTAGCATTTTGTTCTCTCATTCATCTATTCTCCTCTGGACAAAATGACAAGACAGAAAAAATCACCTCAAAGAAAGAACAAGAGGTAGTACCATCGGCCAGGGACCTACTCAATACGGACATTAGTATGATGTCGGACCGAGAGTTCAGAATCATGATTTTAAAGATACTAGCTGGGCTTGAAAAAAGCATGGAAGTTATTAGAGGAAACCCTTTCTGGAGAAATAAAAGAACTAAAATCTAACCAAGTCAAAATCAAAAAGGCTATCAAGGAGGTGCAATCAAAAATGGGGAAACTGCTAGGATAAATGAGGCAGAAGAGAGAATCAGTGATATAGAAGACCAAATGATGGAAAAAAAAGAGGCTGAGAAAAAGAGAGTTAAACAACTACTGGATCAGGATGGCAGAAGTCGAAGATAAGCGATACGATAAGACAAAACAACATTAGAATAATTGGGATCCCAGAAGAAGAAGAAAGAGAGAGAGGGGCAGAAGGTATATCAGAGCAAACTATAGCAGAGAACTTCCCTAATGTGGGAAAGGAAACAGGCATCAAAATCCAGGAGGCACAGAGAACCCCTCTCAAAATCAATAAAAATAGGTCAACACCCTGACATCTAATAGTAAAACTTACGAGTCTCAGAGACAAAGAGAAAATCTGGAAAGCAGCTCGGGAGAAGAGATATGTAACCTACAATGGTAGAAACATTAGACTGGCAACAGACCTATCCACAGAGACCTGGAAGGCCAGAAAGGACTGGCATGATATCTTCAGAGCACTAAACGAGAAAAATATGCAGCCAAGAATACTATATCCAGCTAGGCTGTCATTGAAAATAGAAGGAGAGATAAAAAGGTTCCAGGACAAACAAAAACTAAAGGAATTTGCAAACACGAAACCAGCCCTCCAGAAATATTGAAAGGGGTCCTCTAAGCAAAGAGAGAGCCTAAAAGCGGCATAGACAGAAAGGAACATAGACGATATACAGTAACAGTCACCTTACAGGCGATACAAGGCACTAAATTCCTATCTTTCAATAGTTAACCTGAATGTAAATGGGCTAAATGCCCCAATCAAAAGACACAGGCTATCAGATTGGATTAAAAAACAAGACCCATCGATATGCTGTCTGCAAGAGACTCATTTTAGACCCAAAGACATCCCCAGATTGAAAGTGAGGGGGTGGAAAACGATTTACCATGCTAATGGACACCAAAAGAAAGCTGGGGTGGCCATCCTTATATCAGACAAATTAGGTTTTAAACCAAAGACTGTAATAAGGGATGAGGAAGGACACTATATCCTACTTAAAGTGTCTCTCCAACAAGAAGATCTAACAATTGTAAATATCTATGCCCCTAATGTGGGAGCAGCCAATTACACAAGGCAATTAATAACAAAAGCAAAGAAACACATCAACAACAATACAGTAATAGTGGGGGACTTTAACACTCCCCTCACTGAAATGGACAGATCATCTAAGCAAAAGATCAACAAGGAAATAAAGACTTTAAACGACACACTGGACCAAATGGACTTCACAGACCTATTCAGAACATTCCTTCCCAAAGCAACGGAATACACATTCTTCTCTAGTGCCCATGGAACATTCTCCAGAATAGATCACATCCTAGGTCACAAATCAGGTGTCAACCGGTACCAAAAGATTGGGATCATTCCCTGCATATTTTCAGACCACAATGCTTTGAAACTAGAACTCAATAACAAGAGGAACGTTGGAAAGAACTCAAATACATGGAGACTAAAGAGCATCCTGCTAAAGAATGAACGGGTCAACCAGGAAATTAAAGAAGAATTAAAATAATTCATGGAAACCAATGAAAATGAAAAAACAACTGTTCAAAATCTTTGGGACGCAGCAAAGGCAGTCCTGAGAGGAAAGTATATAGCAATACAAGCCTTTCTCAAAAACAAGAAAGGTCTCAAATACACAACCTAACCCTACACCTAAAGGAGCTAGAGAAAAAACAGCAAATAAAGCCTAAACCCAGCAGGAGAAGAGAAATAATAAAGATCAGAACAGAAGTCAATGAACTAGAAACCAAAAGAACAGTAGAACAGATCAACGAAACTAGGAGCTGGTTCTCTGAAAGAATTAACAAGACTGATGAACCCCTGGCCAGACTTCTCAAAAAGAAGAGAAATGACCCAAATCAACAAAATCATGAATGAAACAGGAGCAATCACAACCAACACCAAAGAAATACAAACAATTCTAAGAACATATAATGAGCAAGTCTATGCCAGCAAATTAGATAACCTGGAAGAAATGGATGCATTCCTAGAGATGTATCAACTACCAAAACTGAACCAGGAAGGAATAGAAAACCTGAACAGACCTATAACCACTAAGGAAATTGAAGCAGTCATCAAAAATCTCCCAACAAACAAAAGCCCAGGGCCAGATGGCTTCCCGGGGGAATTCTACCAAACATTTAAAGAAGAATTAATACCTATTCTCCTGAAACTGTTCCAAAAAATAGAAATGGAAGGAAAACTTCCAAACTCATTTTATGAGGCCAGCATTACCTTGATCCCAAAACCAGACAAAGACCCCATCAAAAAGGAGAATTACAGACCAATATCCCTGATGAACATGGATGCAAAAATTCTCACCAAAATACTAGCCAATAGGATCCAACAGTACATTGAAAGGATTATTCACCATGACCAAGTGGGATTTATCCCTGGGCTGCAAGGTTGGTTCAACATCCGCAAATCAATCAACGTGATACAATACATTAACAAAAGAAAGAACAAGAATCATATGATCCTCTCAACAGATGCAGAAAAAGCATTTGACAAAGTACAGCATCCTTTCTTGATCAAAACTCTTCAGAGTATAGGGATAGAGGGTACATACCTCAATATCATAAAAGCCATCTACGAAAAACCCTCAGCGAATATCATTCTCAATGGGGAAAAACTGAGAGCTTTCCCTCTAAGCTCAGGAACGCGGCAAAGATGTCTACTATCACCACTGCTATTCAACACAGTATTAGAAATCCTAGCCACAGCAATGAGACAACAACAAGAAATCAAAGGCATCCAAATCGGCAAAGAGGAAGTCAAACTCTCACTCTTTGCAGATGATATGATACTTTATGTGGAAAATTCAAAAGACTCCACCCCAAAACTGCTAGAACTCATACAGGAATTCAGTAAAGTAGCAGGATATAAAATCAATGCACAGAAATCAGTGGCATTCCTATACACCAACAACAAGACAGAAGAGAGAGAAATTAAGGAGTCGATCCCATTTACAACTGCACCCAAAACAATAAGATACCTAGGAATAAATTTAACCAAAGAGGCAAAGGATCTGTACTCAGAAAACTATAAAATACTCATGAAAGAAATTGAGGAAGACACAAAGAAATAGAAAAACGTTCCATGCTCATGAATTGGAAGAACAAATATTGTGAAGATGTCCATGCTACCCAGAGCAATCTACACACTCAGTGCAATCCCTATCAAAATACCATCCACTTTTTTCAAAGAAATGGAACAAATAATCCTAACATTTGTATGGAACCAGAAGAGACCCAGAATAGCCAGAGCAATGTTGAAAAAGAAAAGCAAAGCTGGCGGCATCAGAATTCCGGACTTCCAGCTCTATTATAAAGCTGTCATCATCAAGACAGTATGGTACTGGCACAGAAACAGACACATCGATCAATGGAACAGAATCGAGAGCCCAGAAATGGACCCTCAACTCTCTGGTCAACTCATCTTTGACAAAGCAGGAAAGAATGTCCAATGGCAAAAAGACAGTCTCTTCAACAAATGGTGTTGGGAAAATTGGACAGCCACATGCAGAAGAATGAAACTGGACCATTTCCTTACACCACACACAAAAATAGACTCCAAATGGTTGAAAGACCTAAACGTGAGACAGGAGTCCATCAAAATCCTAAAGGAAAACACAGGTAGCAACCTCTTCGACCTCAGCCGCAGCAACTTCTTCCTAGAAACATCGCCAAAGGCAAGGGAAGCAAGGGCAAAAATGAACTATTGGGATTTCATCAAGATAAATAGCTTTTGCACAGCAAAAGAAACAGTCCACAAAACCAAAACACAACCGACAGAATGGGAGAAGATATTTGCAAATGACATATTAGATAAAGGGCTAGTATCCAAAATCGATAAAGAACTTATCAAACTCAACACCCAAAGAACAAATAATCGAGTCAAGAAATGGGCAGAAGACATGAACAGACATTTTTCCAAAGAAGACATCCAAATGGCCAACAGACGCATGAAAAAGTGCTCCACATCGCTCGGCATCAGGGAAATCGAAATCAAAACCCCAATGAGATACCACCTCACACCAGTCAGAATGGCTAAAATTAACAAGTCAGGGAACGACAGATGTTGGCGGGGATGTGGAGAAAGGGGAACCCTCCTACACTGTTGGTGGGAATGCAAGCTGGTGCAGCCACTCTGGAAAACAGTATGGAGGTTCCTCAAAAAGTTGAGAATAGAGCTACCATACGATCCAGCAATTGCACTACTGGGTATTTACCCCAAAGATACAAATGTAGGGATCCGAAGGGGTCCATGCACCCCGATGTTTATAGCAGCAATGTCCACAATAGCCAAACTGTGGAAAGAGTCAAAATGTCCATCGACAGATGAATGCGTAAAGAAGAGGGGGTATATATATATATATACCATGGAATATTATGCAGCCATCAAAAGGAATGAGATCTTGCCATTTGCAATGACCTGGATGGAACTGGAGGGTGTTATGCTGACTGAAATAAGTCAATCAGAGATAGACATGTATCATATGACCTCACCTATATGAGGAATTCTTAATCTCAGGAAACTGAGGGTTGCTGGAGTGGGGGTGGGGTGGGAGGGATGGGGTGGCTGGGTGATAGACACTGGGGAGGGTATGTGCTATGGTGAGCGCTGTGAATTGTGCAAGACTGTTGAATCACAGATCTCTACCTCTGAAACAAATAATGCAATATATGTTAAAAAAAAAAAAGAAGATAGCAGGAGGGGAAGAACGAAGGGGGGGAAATCAGAGGGGGAGACAAACCATGAGAGATGATGGACTCTGAAAAACAAACTGAGGGTTCTAGAGGGGAGGGGGGCGGGGGGATGGGTTATCCTGGTAATGGGTATTAAAGAGGGCACGTTCTGCATGGAGCACTGGGTGTTATAACAGACAATGAATCATGGAACACTACATCAAAAACTAATGATGTAATGTATGGTGATTAACATAACAATAAAAAAATTTAAAGGAAAAATAAAATTTAAATAGCATGTAAAATGCTCACTGTGTTCTTATATTCATATTGATTAGAACTCATATGTCAATATGATTCTCCATCTATTGTAGGTAATCCTTATTTTTTTTTTTCTACTCTGATAGCTTTAAAATTCTTCTCTTGATTTGGACATTCTGAAATTTAAATATACTTGTATGGAACACTGAAGGTTGGTAAGTAATTTTAAAAACTTCTGAATATTTCGATGTCTTATATTAGATGGGTAGGCCACCTGAATGATGAAATGCTTATTGTATTTTATTTATTTTTAAAGATTTTATTTATTTATTTATTCATTTATTTATTTATTTATTTTGAGAGAGAGAGAGAGAGAGAGAGAGCGAGCAAGTGAGCAGGAGGAAGAGCAGAGGGGGAGGGAGAGGAAGGATGAAGGAATCCCAGACAGACTCTGTGCTGAGTGTCGAGCCCAACGTGGGGCTCCATCTCACAACCCTGAAATCATGACCTGAGACAAAACCAAGGGTCAGCTCCTTAACCAACTGACCCATGCAGGCACCTCTGGATTTTATTTTAGATTCAATGCCAAAAGACCTAGACTGAGTTGTTTTTTTTTTTAATTTAAATTCAATTAGTCAACATATAGTACATCATTAGTTTCAGATGTAGAGTTCAGTTATTCATCAGTTGCGTATAACACTCAGTGTTCATCACATCATGTGCCCTCCTTAATGCCCATCACCCAGTTACCCAATTCCCCACCCACCTCCCCTTCAGCAACCCTCAGTTTGTTTTCTGTAGTTAAGAGTCTCTCATGGTTTGTCTCCCTCTCTGATCTCTTCCCATTCAGTTTTCCCTCCCTACCCCTGTGATCCACTGAGTTCTGATCCTAGCTTTATACTGATAGGCTTGTGACTATCATCTTCTCTGGGCATTACTTTCCTCTTTGTTCATATAGGAAATAAGGAGGTTATAGAAAGTTATGTCTAGGGTACTTTCTAGTCATAAAATCGTGTGCAAGGAACTCCAAGACTTTACAAACATTAAGAGATTTGATATGGTTCTTTTTTCTTTCTCAAGACAATATCAAACCTATAGTATCCCAATGATATTCCTATCTATTATAACTATTTCATGGAAGTGACTTCTGGAAATATAACGTCTCTTAACTCCCTTCTGGGTGTTTCTTTTTATTGCAACTACATTTCTTTTGAAAGTATGACATTAAAAACCGGGAGAATACATAAGTATAGGAACGTTGTTAAATGTTTCTTTTTATCTAGGTCAGTGAATTAAAGAAGGAGTCTATATGTGAATACTATATATATTCCGACTTTTGCCAAAAGGATACTTAAACATTCACAAAGGGAATTCTAGAAAGCCAAAGGTTTCTCCCTCCAAAAGGCATAGGAGCCCTCTGAATTAAAGCTTCTGACCTCTGAGGGCCAGGCTGCCCCTGATTAAAAACAAATGGAACATATGCTATGGAGCATAAGTCTACCTGATTTATGGTTTGGAAAATTAAGTTACTATTACTTATGGGGCTTGGAAGCAAAGGCCCAATGCAATAGCTAATTGAGAGTAGAGAAGGGGTATATGCTGAAATTGGGAAAATATATTTTAGAGAATGGCTGAGTGAAGACATCAGGGTATGTAATTAAATGGCCTTAAAAAAAAAGTCACACTCTCCACAACCTCTTATATCAAACAATTGGAATGTGTTGGTTTTATTAACTGGTCTTCTGCCATTAGTTCCATCAAGCTGGGTACACCTCAGTTAACCTTCCCTGTTGACGGACTCTAGTAAACACACTAAAACTCCCATGACCAGGGTCATTCTCCTGTAAATACTCTTTAAAATGCAGGCAATTATTAGGTTTCGGTAAGCTACACAGATGCCTTCTAGGTTCTCAAGAGTCAGTCTTAAGAGTGTATTTTGATGAGTTTTTGGACTCATCAAATACATTTCCAATAAATCCTGGGAAGAAATTTTGTTTTCATAGGAATCAGGGACCAGGAGGTTCTGGCTGTGAAAGTTAAACCCTGGAGGAGCAGGAGGGTGGGAGACCATGGCCATTAGTCTTGCCTCCACTTCTCTTCCCAGCGTAAATCCACTTTCCAAGCAGCTCAGGAAGTTGCAGGGTAAGGAACTAAAAATATCCGTTATTTCTCAGAATTAGGCTGTGATAAAATTGGTGACATATGTAGAGACTTTTTATTTTTAGTAGACAATCAAACATTCCAGACTGATTGCTGTAATTTGCTTGAACAAGTACTAAAAATCTTTGAAATTGAAGGGTGATGCTGTCTAACCATAAGAAGACCACTTTTACTGTCATTGCACTTGGTGACTGAGAAATATGGATATATACTTATTTAAATACAATGAAGACCTATTTTGCTAATTGGGAGTTATTTTTTCTAAATGAAACAGTGAATATTTCCCCCACATACTGTCATTTTTTTAAATGCATACACTTCATTAATAGTTGTGGTTTTCATCTGTGGGTGATTTTGCCCTCTAGGGAAAATTTGGCAATGTTTGGAGACATTTTTGGTTGTCACAATGGGGCAGGAGGTTTCTACTAGCATCTAGAGGGTAAAGGCCAGGAATACTACCAAATTCCCTAAAGTGCAAAGGACAGACTCCCTCCCCCTCTCCCTCCAAAAATAATTATTCAGCCTGAAATATCAGTGGTGCCAAGGATGAGAAAACCTAATCGAGAGAGACCTTTCCCTACTTAGTATGTAGATCATTAGCTCCATAAATGATAACCCATGGACACATAAAGCAGAGAGATTACTAATTATTTCTCTAAGTGGACTCAACTTATAAAAAGCTCAATTTACAGTTTTTCAGAAGTACATTTATTGTTGAAAATGAGCTATAGATGTAGAGATTTAAACCAACCAAACAATAAAAACAAAGCCAAGGGATGACACCACATTTAGAGGGGACGCATCCTTCCAATTCCTGCCCTGGCACTTTGTCCACAGTAAGAACTCAATAAATATCTGCTGAATGAGCCTTTTAAAAAATCATTTAGCTATTTAAAATATGTAAGAATAAGAGTTCTTTTATTTTTTTATTTTATTAAGTTATGTTAGTCACCATACAATACACCATTAGTTTTTGATGTGGTGATCCATGATCCATTGTTTTCACATAACAATGAAATGAACAATGAAGAAACAATGGATTTGTTTCTCAGAGTCCATAGTCTCTCATGGTTCATCTCTCCCTCCAATTCCCACCCCCTTTTTTTTCCCTTCCTTCTCCTAATGTCCTCCATGCTGTTCCTTATGTTCCACAAATAAGTGAAACCATATGATAATTGACTCTCTGCTTGACTTATTTCACTTAGCATCATCTCCTCCAGTCCCATCCATGTTGATGTAAAAGTTGGGTATTCATCCTTTCTGATGGTTGAGTAATATTCCATTGTCTATATGGACCACATCTTCTCTATCCATCCATCTGTTGAAGGGCATCTTGGCTCTTTCCACAGTTTGGCTATTGCGGACATTGCTGCTATGAACAGTGGGGTGCATATGGCCTTTCTTTTCACTACATCTGTGTCTTTGGGGTAAATACCCTGTAGTGCAATTCCTGGGTCATAGGGTAGCTCTATTTTTAAATTTTTGAGGAACCTCCACACTGTTTTCCAAAGTGGCTGTATCAATTTGCATTCCCACCAACAGTGTAAGAGGGTTCCCCTTTCTCCACAACCTCTCCAACATTTGTTGTTTCTTTCCCTGTCCATTTTTGCCATTCTAACTGGTGTAATGTGGTATCTCGATGTGGTTTTGATTTGAATTTTCCTGATGGCTAATGATGATGAACATTTTTTCATGTGTCTGTTACCCATTTGTATGTCTTCTTCAGAGAAGTGTCTTTTCATATCTTCGGCCCACTTTTTGACTTGATTATTTGTTTTTTGGGTGTTGAGTTTGAGAAGTTCTTTATAGATCTTGGATATCAGCCCTTTATCTGTAGTGTCATTTGCAAATATCTTCTCCCATTCTGTGGGTTGCCTCTTTGTTTTGTTGACTGTTTCCTTTGCTGTGCAGAAGCTTTTTATCTTGATGAAGTCCCAAAAGTTCATTTTTGCTTTTGTTTCACTAGCTTTTGGAGATGTATCTTGAAAGACGTTGCTGTGGGCGATGTCAGAGAGGTTACTGCCTATGTTCTCCTCTAGGATTTTGATGGATTCCTGTCTCACATTGAGGTCTTTCATCCACTTTGAGTTTATCTTTGTGAATGGTGTTAGAGAATGGTCGAGTTTCACTCTTCTGCATGTGGCTGTCCAATTTTCCCAGCACCATTTATTGAAGAGACTGTCTTTTTTCCATTGCATGTTTTTTCCTGCTTTGTCAGAGATTATTTGACCATAGAGTTGAGGGTCCATATCTGGTTTCTCTATTCTGTTCCGTTGGTCTATATGTCTGTTTTTGTCCCAGTACCATGCTGTCTTGGTGATCACAGCTTTGTAATATAGCTTGAAATCGGGCAACGTGATGCCCCCAGGTTTGTTTTTCTTTTTCAACATTTCTTTGGCATTCGGGGTTCTTTTTCTGATTCCATACAAATTTTAGGATTGTTTGCACTTTGAAAAATGTCATTGGAATTTTGATTGGGATGGCATTGGAGGTATAGATTGGTCTGGGTAGCATAGACATTTTAACAATGTTTGTTCTTCTGATCCACAAGCATGGAATATTTTTCCATCTTTTTGTGTCTTCTTCAATTTCTTTCATGAGTGTTCTGTAGTTCCTAGAGTATAGATCCTTTACCTCTTTGGTTAGGTTTATTCCGAGGTGTTTTATGGTTTTTGGTGCCATTGTAAATGGAATCTTTTCTCTAATTTCTCTTTTTACAGTTGCGTTGTTAGTGTATAAGAAAGCAACTGATTTCTGTGCATTGATTTTGTATCCTGCCACATTACTGAATTGCTGTATGAGTTCTAGTAATTTGGGGTGGAGTCTTTTGGGTTTTCCACGTAAAGTATCCTGTCGTTTGCGAAAAGAGAGTTTGACTTCTTCTTTGCCAATTTGAATACTTTTATTTCTTTTTGTTGTCTGATTGCTGTTGCTAGGACTTCTAGTACTATGTTGAACAATAGTGGTGAGAGTGGGCATCCTTGACATGTTCCTGATCTTAAGGGAAAGGCTCTCAGCTTTTCCCCATTGTGGATGATATTCGCTGTGGGTTTTTTATAGATGGATTTTATGAACTTGAGGAATATTCCCTCTATCCTTATACTCTGAAGAGTTTTAATCAGGAAAGGATGTTGTATTTTGTCAAATGCTTTTTCTGCATCAATTGAGAGGACCATATGGTTCTTCTCCCTCCTCTTATTAATGTGTTCTAACACACTGATTGATTTGCGAATGTTGAACCACCCTTGCATCCCGGGGATAAATCCCACTTGGTCATGGTGGATGATCCTTTTAATGTATCATTGGATCCTATTAGCTAGGATTTTGTTGAGGATTTTGGAATCCATATTCATCAGGGATATCGGTCTGAAATTCTCCTTCTTGATGGGGTCTTTGCCTGATTTGGGGATTAAGGTAATGCTGGCCTCATAGAATGAGTTTGGAAGTTTTCCTTCTCTTTCTATTTTTTGAAACAGCTTCAGTAGAATAGGTATTATTTCTTCTTTGAATGTTTGGTAGAATTCCCCAGGGAATCCATCAGGCCCTGGACTCTTGTTTTTTGGGAGGTTTTTGATCACTGCTTCAATCTCGTTGCTGGTTATTGGCCTATTCAGGTTGTCAGTTTCTTCCTGTTTCAGTCTTGGCAGCTTATAGGTTTCCAGGAAGGCCTCCATTTCATCCAGATTGCTTAGTTTATTGGCATATAGTTGTTGATAATAATTTCTAATCATTCTTTCTATTTCCTTGGTGTTAGTCATGATCTCTCCCCTTTCATTCATAATTTTATTAATTTGGGTCCTTTCTCTTTTCTTTTGGATAAGTCTGGCCGGTGGTTTATTGATCTTATTAATTCTTTCAAAGAACCAACTTCTGGTTTCGTTGATCTGATCTGCTGTGTTTCTGGTTTCTAATTCATTGATCTCTGCTTTAATTTTAATTATTTCTCCTCTAATGCGTGGCTTAGGCATCATTTGTTGCTTTTTCTCTAGTTCTTTAAGGTGTAGAGTTAGTTGGTGAATTCGGGATTTTTCTATTTTTTTGAGTGAGGCTTGGATGGCTATGTATTGCCCCCTTAGGACTGCCTTTGCAGTATCCCATAGGTTTTGGACCGATGTGTTTTCATTCTCATTGATTTCCATGAATTGTTTAAGTTCTTCTTTGACTTCCTGGTTGACCAAAACATTCTTGAGCAGAGTGGTCTTTAGATTCCAAGTGTTTGAATTTCTGTCAAATTTTTTCTTGTGATTGAGTTCCAGTTTTAAAGCATTGTGGTCTGAGAATATGCAGGGAATAATCTCAATCTTTTGGTATCGGTTGAGACCTGATTTGTGACCCAGTATGTGGTCTATTCTGGAGAAAGTTCCATGTGTGCTCAAGAAGAATGAGTATTCTGTTGTTTTAGGGTGGAATGTTCTGTAAATATCTATGAGGTCCATCTGATCCAGTGTATCATTCAAAGCTCTTGTTTCCTTGTTGATTTTCTGCTTAGATGATCTGTCCATTGCTGAGAGTGGAGTATTGAGATCTCCTACAATTAATGTATTGTTATCAATATGACTCTTTATTTTGGTTAACAGTTGGCTTATGTAGATGGCTGCTCCCATATTGGGGGCATAGATATTTACAGTTGTTAGGTCTTCTTGTTGGATAGACCCTTTAAGAATGATATTGTGTCCTTCTGTGTGTCTAAATACACTTTCATTTAAAATCTAATTTGTCTGATATAAGAATTGCTACCCCAGCTTTCTTTTGAGGTCCGCTGGCATGGAAGATGGATCTCTATCCCTTCACTTTCAGTCTGGATGTATCTTTAGGTTCAAAATGAGTCTCTTGTAGGCAGCATATGGATGGGTCCTGTCTTTTTATCCAATCTGCAACCCTATGCCATTTTATGGGAGCATTTAGGCCATTCACGTTGAGAGTGATTATTGAAAGATATGAATAATTGTCATCATGTTGCCTGTGAAGATGTTGTTTTTATAGATTGTCCCTGTAAATTTCTGTTGTATATCACTCTTGGGGTCTTTCTCCTTTTATAGAACCCCCCCTTAATATTTCTTGCAGGGCCGGCTTAGTAGTCACATATTCTTTCAGTTTCTGCCAGTCGTGGAAGCTCTGCTTCTCTCCATCCATTCTAAATGAAAGCCTTGCTGGATAGAGTATTCTTGGCTGCATGTTCTTCTCATTTAGTACCCTGAATATATCTTGCCAGACCTATCTGTGGATAGGTCTGATGTTATTCTGATGTTCCTCCCTCTGTATGTAAGTAATCTCTTCCCCCTAACTGCCCTTAAGATGGTTTCCTTGGTTCTAAGATTTGCAAGTTTTACTATTACATGCCGGGGTGTTGGCTGTTTTCCTTGATCTTGGGAGGGGTCCTCTCTGCCTCTAGGACGCGAATGTTTATTTCATTCCCCAGATTAGGGAAGTTCTCACCTACGATTTGCTCAAATACATCTTCTAGGCCTCTCTCTCTCTCCACTCCCTCCAGGATTCCAATTATTCTGACATTGGAACTCTTCGTGGTGTCACTTATTTCTCTGATTCTATTTTCATGGATTCTGAGTTGTTTTTCCCTGGCCTCCTCTTTTTCCTTTTTATCTATTATATTGTCTTCCAGGTCGCTTATTCGTTCTTCTGCCTCAGTTACCCTAGCTGTTAGATTATCTAGATTGGACTGGATCTCACTGATAGCATTTTTAAGTTCTGCCAATTCAGCTTTCATTTCTGCCCTTAGAGACTCTATGTTGCCATTAATTGATTTCTCCATTCTAGCCATTGTCTTCACAATTGCTAGCCTGAATTCCATCTCCGACATCTTGGTTATATCTGCATCCATTTGTAAATCTGCAGCATAAGTCATAATCTCTGAGTCTTTTCTATTTTGGGGGCTCCTCCTCCTAGTCATTCTGTTGATGGGTGTTTGAGCGAATGTATAGAGTCCAAATTATCGACCAGAACCCAAGCAAGATACATCTGTTTTCTTGGGACCTTAGGGTTGCTGGCCCCTTGTTTTCCCAGCCTGTCTTCCAGGGGAGGGGCCTGCCGCGCTGGTACTCAGGCAACCCTGTTTGGGCGGAGTTGCCCTGCCCCCATGTGGCGGGGGATGGGCTCAGCGGGAATCAGTTTTTGGGGCTTTTGTTCTCTGGCGACTTTCCCTGCTGGTTTCCCATGTCTCTTCTGCGAGTCAGAGCAAAAGAGACCGTTTCCAACCCTCTGCGTCAGAGCAGAGAGACCGCAGTCTGTTCTTCAGTGAGCTCTCCAGGCCACATCCTCTCTGTTTCTGCCCGTGCTGCTATAAACTGCAGCATCCTGGGTTGTGCGCCCCTCCACAGCGCCCCCAGTCCTGCCTCCAGGTCAGAGCACGTCTCTGCCCTTTGTGCTTCTAAAACCACCAGCCGCCCCCAGATTGCTCGCGCGACCCCGCCGCTCGGGGTTTCCACCATGGGGGCTGCCCTAAAGTCCTTTCCCCACCGCTACCAGTCTGCGCGTCTGTGCCCCGCCCCCAGCGCGCGAGGCTGTCGCTCACCAGCGGGGTAGGATCCCCATGGCCAGGCTCCCTCCCGCTGCCGTTTATCCTCCGATATCTGCCCACGGAATCAGGGCTCCCCGCTTCGTACCTCGAAACCAACCGCCTGCAATATTCTGTTGGTAGAGATCCAGATCTTCTTACATCTCAGGCTGGTTTCATGGGTGCCCAAAGTGGTCTGGTAGATATCCAGCTCAATTCCGGGACCAGTTGAAATAGGGTCCCCTACTCCTCTGCCATCTTTCCTAGTCCTCCAAGAATAAGTGTTCTTAATGATTTCTATAATTTCTTTATAATGAAGATCTAAAATGGCCCACATGAGAAAAAAATCCTTCCAAAAGAAAATAAATCCTCATCTTTCCCTAATTTTAAATAAGATTAAATCTTTAAAAATGTTTTAAAGGTGTGGACTTGGTTGAAATAGTAAATAGTTTTCTGAGATACACTGTTTCCAGATACAGAAACATTTGTGTGACCTTCTGAGGAGCATTCCTCCTCTCCCCAAGCTGTGCTGTTCCTGGGACCCTCTTTTCTCCATCAGTCACAGTAAGAATAAAGTCTTAACTTCAGCTCACTAGCCTGAGGTAACAAAGATGTTTCACACCCACTAATTAGGGGCTGGCAGGTAACCCATCGAACTAACCCCTGAGATGGAAAACACATGGTCCAGAAATTGTTTGGTTACACTTCCTGCCCCTCTGACTCAGAGATGCTCACACATCAGCTCCCCATCCACAGGTCTCTAACCTTTCGGGGTTTGTGGTCTGGAATTTTGAGTCAGGCAAGGAAGCCAGAGAAACAGAGACAAAGAGAGATCCAGAGAGACCAAGAGCTGGGGACAGCTAATCTGCCATTGAAGCTTTCAGGCTTTCACTGAAGTGCCTCCTTCTTGCGCAGTCACATAAACACAAAGACAGAAATATTGTTAAGCAAAGAAATATTAATTAAATCTATCTAGTTGTATGTAATCATATATAGAAAACACGTTTCACACATTGTTGGTCATCTTGCTTAAATCGATGATTCTGGACTAGCATAACTTTCCTTTATTACAAAGGATTTTAAAAGATTATAAGACATAAAAGAATTAAATATTAGGATAATAAGACTGGGAATGAAAGTTAAGAGTGTTGTAGCAAAACAAAACTTCTATCTACATTCCTATCTATTTATGTCTATGTTATCTACCCATCATGTGTGTGCACACACGCATGTGCACATGTTCTCTGTGAGATAGAAGAAAATTATTATACTAATGTTTATCTCTATGGTCAATGATGATATTAGTCATATTTTATTTCTGCAGTCTGACCTGTACTTGGAAATAAATTAATGGCTGACTGATGAAAGTTAAGTGTGACTTAAGGGTAACAAATAACTGTGTTATTTTTAATTTTTAAAAAGCAATTTCACAAAAACAGCTGAACCTGACCACTTGTGAGCCATAGGATGGAGCACTGGGAAAGGTCAGTGGGCACTTGTTAAACATGAGTAAATGAATAAATCAGATTGATGCTGTGAGATGTTCAGTTGGATAAAAAATAAGAAATCCAACCTACTATCTGCTTGTTTAATAAGGTTAACCATATGAAATTGCTGAGTTCATAGGTCAACAATAAGTATCAATGATTTTACATGGTTTCATATAATAATGTCATACGTACGAAAGAAAAACATGTTCACCAGAAAATTTTTAAATATCTCTTCTTACTTTTGAATTATCTGTGAGAATCTTCAAAGTTAATCCTGTCTTCCCCTACCATTGGTGTGGGTGACATCTTAAAAGTAATTTCTTCTCACTAGGCATCTACAATGCATTTCATTTCAAGAAAGAGCCAACATTTCTGGATTCATTGGGTTGGTGTGGAAAGTGAGGCTGGGACACAGCCATAGTCAGGCAAAGAGGTGCCATCAGGACAAAAAGAAGCAGGAACAGGCAACACTCACAGAGCCAGGCTCAATTCTAACTTTTTGATATATTTAATCTCAGAAGAACCCATTTTATAGATGTGGTAACAAAGGCACAGCTGCTTAGGTAACTCTGCTAAGGTCACCCATTTGTAAATGTTGAGACAGGATTCAAATCCAGGCACCTAACCCAGAAACTGTATTCCTCCCTAAACAGCACCCTGTCCTTGCTCTGCCCTTTATTCAGATTTCTTTAGGCTCTTTATCCTTATCTGATGAGTAAATGTGTATGGGCTCATGTATTTATTGTTTGTGTTAAATAGGAGGTTCCCAACTGTATCAACTGTGTCTGTTTCATTTGTGGAGGCATCCTCCGGGTTTGGACATAGGAGATTCTAAATAAATAATTGTTGGAATAAATTATTGTGTGAACGAATGAGTGAATAAGTGAATGAATGCGTACCCCACCCAAGACTAAGGAACAAAGAAAGACTTAAAGCACCAAGTCATCAAATTTAAGAATAAGTTCCTAATCAAGTGTTGAGTCCCAACATAAGGGATTGGGGGCCAAGCCTGAGGACATTCCCAGGGGCAGCCTTGAGGGTGAGGCTGAAGAAGGCATGTTTTCTGCCCTGCCTGGTGGGAAGCACATGGTGCCAAGCCAGTTGTGTCAAGAATGTGTGCCATGTTTGCCTGTATGCCTGATGTCTTCCAGTACCACCAACATTGTGAGTTCAAGTTCACTTTTTAGCTGCTTTCCAGCAGAGCCTATGTACTGAGTCATGCACACTCTCTAATGAGTTTCCAAGAGGATTGACCAGGATTCAGGTTTCATTCACCCTGTGGCCCCAGATCAAAAAATTTCCCCACGAAATCCAAATATCCCAAACAAGGATTGAACCCATGCCTCAGTCCTAATTAGCACCAAAAGGTGGCCAAAGTTCCCACTGTGGAGAGGAGAAGTAGAAATGGGTGGAAGATTGCATAATTGGATGTGAAATGCTTCTGTGAATTTAAATGAAATCTATTTGAAAACATTTACACTTTTATGGATAATGATTTCAACTGCTTACTGAAGTTGCAGAAAAAGAAAACAAAATCGATGTTAGACAAAATAAGATGAAGAGCATTTTCTTTTCCCAATGTTGTAAATGAGGTGGAACATAAGGCTGAAGTCATAACAGCAACAGTTAATACAAAGTGCAAAACAGACTCTACGTATGCTTACCTATGGAAGCATGTGTGGAGGAGAGGGGGCCAGAATTTGGGGGACCATGATCATTCTTAGTCCTTTATCCCCAAGAAAATGAAATATGACTGCTGGAGAATTTCTCATCCTTCTTTTGGTTCAGAGTACGGAGGCCTCCATGTATTGTCCCCACACAAGCACATACGGAGATCAGGATATATTAAGTGGAGAGACCAAATTTGGTTCCTTAATACCACTCCCAGTCCTGGAGCTGAAGGAGCCATGGCAATGGGCACCAGGCAAAGCTCCTTCCTCCATCTACACATCCAGCCATCAGCCATTCAGCAAATGTCCGTTGAGCCCTCGTTCAGTAAGAGGCAGGCATGTCCTACATGCCTGGGGTACAAGGATGATATGGGCAGGGTCCTGCCCTTAGCACTTGACAGTAAAATGGGAGGAGACAGACCAGTGAAGAATTATGGTCAAGTTTATAAAAATAAACATGGACGTACAAAAGAACCTAAAGGAAGGGCAGGATTGCCTGAGTAGAGATTGAAAGCCTTAGAGCCAGAGGTATATATGTAACATATATAGATCCTGTACATATAAAAATATATCTATCTATCTATATTTATACATATATATACACACTGTATATATGAAAATATATAGATCCAAATTTGAAGACACTTAGACATGGTATGAATGCTACCATCTACCACAGTCCCCACCCTGCCTAATCAACCTTCATCTATATGAGTGGTCATTGCTGGTGACAGAGTGACCTCTGATGGAATTCGCTGAGTTCACAAGGGACTGAAGAAGTGACGTCCAAGCTGGCTAAAACTTACCTAAACATTAGTCATGCTGAGAAGGGAAAGAGCCTCAGGAGAGCAAACCGTCCATGAAATGGAGTAGAAGCATAAATATGAGCAATTACTGGAGAAATCAAAAGTTCAGTATTACTGGAGAAATCAGAAGTTCAGTATTTCTAAAGAGGGAATGGTAGGTAGGAAGCATCTTAAAGAACCACTAAATATTTGGAGTGACTTTTGAAGTGAATTATACACTTTTTGAAAAATTGCTTCATGTCCATTGTTTGCCGATCTCAAACAAAAATTTTAAAATTTTTAAAAATTTGATTTATTTATATTTTTAGTACAGAGTCTGACTCAGGGTTACCAAATAAAATATGGGATGCCCAGTTAAATTTGAATTTCTTTTTTTTTTAAGATTTTATTTATCTGAGAGAGAGAGAGACAGATAGCAAAAGAGAGAGGGCAGGAGGGGAGGGAAGGGGCAGAGGGAGAGGGAGAAGCAGGCTCCCTACTGAGCAGGGATCAATCCCAGGACCCCGGAATCATGATCTGAGCCAAAGGCAGACACTCAATGGACTGAGCCACCCAGGCACCCTAAATTTGAATTTCAAATAAATAATTGTTTAACATAAGTAGGTAGGTCCCACATTTCATGAGATGTATACCAGGAAAAAAAAAAATATCCCAAATATTGCATGGGACATACATACACTAAAAACAAAAATCGTGTTGCTTATCTGAAATTGAGGATTAATTGGACATCCTTTATTTTTACTTGATAATCCTGGCAGCTCCAGCCTGCATACCTGAGAGCCCCTCAGAGTATTCCTGTTTCCATCACGTAGTTTGCCATTTGGCAGACATTCAGATGCTTTCAGAGAGCCTTGAGGAGCCCTGGTGAGTACACAGGAACTTCTTCTAGCCCACATATGTCTTCCTGTTTAGTTCGTGACCCCTTTTCCACCCTCTGATATCACTCCTTATTGCACCCCACTCTCTGTCCTTGGGCCATGCTCCCAGACATCCTGAGAGCAGGCTAAGGAGGAGAGTAGGTTGTTGGACAGGTAACTCTGAGAATTTGGAGGCCAAGTGGGAGAGAGGAGGTAGGTAGAAAGAGAATAAATTGTCAACCAAGTATCAACAGCCTGCTGGTTGATCTATTGCCTGTCTCCGTTTCACAAGGGCGGAGTTGTCTGTCCCTTTTGCTATTAGAAAATCCCAACGATATCAACAATGACCATGTTGCTTTAATACAAAGGAGGTGTGGCCTGGGACCATTCAAATGCCATCCATGCTCTGGTCTACTGAGGGAAGCCTGCAGAAGCAAGCTGGCCGAGGAACCCATTTCTCTGGAAGCCACTCAGTTACAGCACAGACAAGGGGCCCCTTTGGATATATTTTACCCAAGTGCAAGCACATTATTCCACACAAGCACCCATTACCAACTTCAGAATACCATTGCCGGCCGGCTCCAAGCACTTGACATCTTTACAATAACCAGTTTCCCACCTTTTCTTTAACCCCGCCCCTGATCCTTGCATGAGGGTCAGAGTTGCTGTCTGCAGAACAGAGCAAGAAGGGACTGACTCTCAGATCACCAGAGAATCCGGCTCCATCTTCCAATGCAGAATCAAAATTTTAATCTGATTTGACACAGCTATTTGGAGAATCCGAAGGCTTGTCATGAGTCAGATGATTAAAGCGGAACTAAGGGATTTTGCCCTGTCTTTGTGAAGAAGAAAAAAAAAAAAAGTGGGAAGAATTTGCTTTGTTTCTCCTTTTATGCATCCCACACAAGAAAATTGTTCTATAGACACTTAGCAATGCACTTGGTTCCCATAGCCGGGCTGGGAATGAAAAGCAAAGAGACAATAAAGGATCCTCTCTCACCAAGTTGTTAGTGTACATTGCTGTGCATTTTATTTTATTTTTATTTTTATTATTTTGGTCTTTGTCACTAGCCAACTTGGCTAAAGGAGTTACAGAAAGAGTGAAACAGAATTACTTTATTTCTTCTCAACCAAAGAGTCCTTATAAGCCGTAACTCATTTGTGATGAAAAGAGCGATAGAGATTGCTTTAGGGATGTGCCACAAGAAAAGACAGAGTATGTTTCTGTGGTTCATTTTGAAGTCCCTGTGATCAAATTCGGTTTTTAATTATTTTAGTTGTAGAAACAGCTTTTGCTGACCAATCTCTGAGAGGCACAGCCAAAAGATGCTTGTTTCCTGGGTTTAGGAGAATGAGACTGAAGGTGGTTACATGGGTGTAGACGCTGTTAAAGTAAAAACCAGGGTAGTAGTTATGCCAGGGCGGTGTGTGTTTGTAGGCTACTTGGGGATTTCAGGTGGCTTCTGTTTGTCATTACACATTCTCGCAGATTACCCTTCTTCTCCTTAGTGCTGCGGGAGGCGACAGCAAGTTCCTTACTCAGATAAGGACAGGGTTTACCATCCTTGGGATCTAAATCACCTTTTGCCTCTAGCCCAAGAGAACACCAAGGTCCAAGGATCAGAGCATCACATTCATTCCTTCTACCGCCTGTCGACACCGGGAGACCAGCGTGTTAGAATCCCATTGGGGAAGCCAGCAGTGGGGTTGAAACTCCTAAGGAGAGAGAGTCATTAGTTTCGTGAAGCTCACACAGCACATGGAATGGGGTGGGGGTGGCATTTCCTCCAGTCCTGATGTCACAGAATTGTTTTTTATAGGCGTCCTCCCACTCTCTGTCTGAGAACTTCATTACACCCCCTGCTGCAGAGGCCCCACAGGACAACAGAGAGGTGTTGTTCCTTCTCGGGCAGAGAGACTCCCAGGCCTTGTATTTTGACCTTGGGCAAATCACATAAAGTCTTGGGACTCCATTTCACCATCTATAAAACAGGGATCATTCTCCCTGCCCCTCCCACCTTCGTCGGGGTTGTTTTAAGGGCAAGAGGTTGAGGTCATCAATTTAAAAGCATTCAGGAGTAAAAATGCAGCTTAGGCATTAATATCCTAATTGCTGCCTTCATTCTGATAACAGTATCAACATCCATTTATTTTGCCAGTGGATAATTGTGTAACTGCCCCCATGTGCAACAGATAGCCCCCCACCTTCACACTGACTGTTCCCTCTGCCTGGAATGTTCCTCTGCCCTTATAGCATAATTGCTCGCTTCCTCTCCTCCTTTGAGATTTGCTCCAATGCTATATTCTCAATGAGGCCTGCTCTGACTATTCTATTCAAATTACAACCCACCCCACCCCCCCCACGCTCCTGATACTCCCTGTGCTGCTATACATTTTTCTATAGAATTTATTTCTTCCAACATTCTATAAAGTCTGTTATGCTTAATATAATTATGACTGAAGTAGTATATTTCATTAACATAACATCATTTATTATGTTTATGATCTATTGCCTGTCTTTGTTTCACAAGGGCAGAGATGTCTGTCTCTCTGCTATTAGAATATCCCAAGCTTATTTAGGACAGTGCCTGGCACAAAGTTGACCTTCTTAAAAATATTTGTTAAATTAAGTAATTAGTTGAAAATAAGCCTTAAAAATATTTGTTAAATTAAGTAATTAGTTGAAAATAAACCTATTGCATATCAACTAGAAAAGCTCCATGTTCCTTCACCTAGAATCCAGGGTCATTCAGCTTCCTCTCCTCTTTTGTTCAGTTTCCCCCTATAATAAACACCTCAGCCAATGTGCATTGTCCTCAGTTGCCCCAAACCAAATACCCTATGAAATTCTATCAACCTCCCTTGTCCTGTTCCTTTTGCTTAGAATGCTCACCCCCCAAAGCTTTGCATTTCAAATCCTATTTATCTTTCAAGTTCAAATGCTCTTTCCTCTAGCAAGCCCTTCCTGATTTTCAAACAAGGACATAACCTTTCCCTCCTCTTAAGTCGGCGTAGGACTTATGCCCACAGTATAGCATTTGCATTGTATTATAGTTATTTGGGGTGCTGTATTAGTTCTCTAAGGCCATAATGACAAAGCCCTATGGACTGGGTGGTTTAAACAACAGAAATTTATTTTCATATAATTTTGAGGTCTAGACGTCTGAAATCAAGATGGTGACAGGGCTGGTTTCTTCTGAGGCTTCTTCTTGCCTTCTTCTCTCCTTAGCTTGTAAATGGCTCTCTTCTCTCTGTGTCTTTGCATGGTCTTTCCCCTGTGTGCATCTGTGACCAAATTTCCTCGTAAGAACACAAGTCATATTGGATTGGGGACCACCCTCATGACCTCATTTTAACTTAATTACCTCTTTAAAGATCCTTTCACCAAATACAGTCACATTTTCAGATGCTGGAGGTTAAGACATCAGCATGTGATTTTGGGGGGACACAATTTGATTCATAGCAAGTGCTTACCCTCCCAAGCTTCCTCAGGGACCTTAAAAGCTGCTCCAGGAGCTATGAGCTCCGTTAAGACAGGCACTCAGTTTTATCCATTTTTGTAACTCCCAAGCAATCTATCAAGGTTTTGGATTTCACTGGCTCTCAAAAATTGTGGATTGACTCATGTTGCCCCAGTACACTCTCACAGAAGCCAGACTACATGAAGAGTGTCATGACTCCCTCATTCCCTGCTTTTTGGGCTGCCTCTCAAACCAAAGAATCTCCTTGAATTGGTCCCAGTTCCTTATCCTTAGTTCCTTATCCCTGTCTCTTTCCCCCAGGTCTGCCCTCCTAAGGATTCTTTCCCACTGAGGAAAGATTTGCTGCTTCAATTGTTTTTGCAAATGAGAATACACTAAAACTTTCTTCTTCTTGCCAATAACTGAGTATCCCCCGTAGCTCTCACTGAGGACAGATCTTTTGTAAACATGCTCATGTGGTAGTAAATAGGGTATGATTAAAAATTAGGGAAAATTTGGGGTGCCTGGGTGGCTCAGTCGGTTAAGTGTCTGATTCGTGATTTGGGCTCTCATCACGATTTCATGGGTTATAAAGTCGACCCCTGTGTCAGGCTCCATGCTCAATGGGCAGTCTGCTTGAGAATCTCTCCCTCTGCCTCTCCCCCCACTCTCTCTCTCTCTCTCTGTCCCTCTCTCTCTTTCTCTCAAATAAATAATTTTTTTTTTAAATTAGGGAAAATTTCTACCTAACAATGTTATAACTAATTATTCTAAGATAGCACCTGTCTATTTTGTTTTTAATGCTTTTGACATAGAGGCACATGATATTCTTGACAACCTGTACTTCAACTGTAGAATTTCGAAAGCTTTTCCAAATCACTAGAATTGTATGTTCCAGTCAACACATAAAATGCTGTTAGCTAATGCACAGTTCCAACTTCAGAAGCCATTAGTGGAGAGAACTCTAGAAACTTGTGTTAGAAGATTGACAATAATAAATGCTGTGAGCCTGGAAACACAGAGAATTCTTAATTTTCCAGAAGGCCACTGATCTTTATGATACAGGTTAAAGATCTTTAAGTACAAATCCAGTCCTCAATTAGATTCTTCTCTTATTTTATTTTTTTAATTAAGAAAAAAAAATTTTTAAGTAGGCTCCATACCCAACGTGGGGCTTGAACTCACAACCCTTAGATTTAGAGTCGCATGCTCTACCAACTGAGCCAGCCAGGTGCCCCCTCGATTAGATTCTTCAGTTAGCATTTACAAATAAAACTTTCATCCCTGATTTTCTGTTACTGAAAAGAACACATGGTCTATCAGCAAGACTGAGGAGCACAAAGGGGCTTATTGGTAAAGAAAGCAGACTACTTAAGAGTTTATGCTTAAGGAAGAATGTTATCAAGAAACCATCTCTGAGGAACTAGAATGCCCGACAGCTCTGAAATTGAACAAAATCATTCCTGAAGTAACTTTTAAGAAGAGGAGATAGTGTTTTCAGGAATTAGACCCCAAGGAGTTTAAGCTTTAGCCTGACTCTACTAGACATTTGCTGTGTGGATTGGGCTAACTCACACATCTTTGGGCTTCTATGGCCTCATCTGGAAGAAGAAAGGGCAAATGAAATGATAACCCTCCTTGAGGCAAGGTTGAGTTGTGAACTTTAGGAGACTCAAACTTCTTCATGAATTTGGATTATTTTTTAAAACCTCCCTTCAATTCAAGAAAAACCCCATGGAATAATATCTCAAGGAGTACTTGGATTGTACAGAGAATAAAAGCCAGGAACACAGAGCACTTCACAATGGCTAGAAACAAGGTCTCAGGATGCACCATTTCTGTGAGGAGCCATGATTATGGACAGGGTTCTCTGATCCTCTCAGCATCTCCCACCTTCTGACGTAGAGATACTTGGACCATTTATCAAGAGGTCCCATGGTGACAACAGTACACCTCCCAAGACACTGTAATGTGAAAGCATGTCAATAAAGCAAACACATCCCCTTGGGTCACACTATGTCACTCCCCAACTATCTTATAAGGCGTAAAGTATAAAACACAATAACCCATAAAGATGCTATTGTAAGCATAGGTCAAGTTCACACAGTAAAAATGAAGTCAAGAGGGAAATTGACTATGTTTTCAAAAATTTCTAGATAAATAGGGAATTAGTCATGCAGTATTTAAGCAACCTTGTCTTAATAAACCCAGTTTTCTACAAATGTATTCCAAAGGAAGAAATCTCCTGAGTAACTCCATGGCAAATGCCAGGAGCTGCTGATGTAGCGTTGCCTAACAGCCCCTAGAAAAACCTGCCAGTTGCCATTCCTGATAGGTTGAACATCCCTTGGCTGTGGACAGAAGACCACATTACCCAAGCAACCTGTCCACCAGGTAAAGACCAAAGGCTGGTCAAATCATAATAAGGTCTGTTTGTTTGTGAATTGTATACTAGCGTGGTATTGTCTTCTCATTCCACTTGGCAAATCTCATCAAGCTCTAGGTTTTCAAAGCAAATTGGGCTTTAAAGAGTTGCCCCACTAAAACTTTCAACAACATGGAAACTCACAGAAACTCATTAAGTTAGAGATCTATTAATCAAATCTTGCAGGCTGGTAAACTCCAACAGAGGATTGTGCCCAGTGTTACAGAACTAATAGTAAAAATCATGCACAGCAGCAGGCAACCAATAATCTATTTTCTGTCTTTATATATTGGCCTTTTATTGACATTTCACATAAATAGAGTGAAATAATATTTATAGTTCTATACATGCCTTTTACATATGACTTCTTTTATTTAGCATAATATTTTTGAGATTCATCCGTGTTATAACATGTATCAATATTTTGTTCTTTTTTAATGCCAGGCAGTATTTTATTATAGGGATACTCCACACTTTATCTCTTAATTGTTTGTTGGACATCTGGATTGTTTTGGGTTTTTTTTTCAGGTTTTTAATTTAAATTCTAGGTAGTTAATGTACAGTATAATATTAGTTTCAGGTGTGGAATTTAGTGATTCATCACTTACATACAATGCCCAGTGCTCATCACAAGTGCCCTCCTTAATACTCATCACCAATTTAACCCATCCCCCTGCCCACTTCCCCTCCAGCAACCCTCAATTTGTTCTCTATAGTTAAGAGTCTGTTTTCTGGTTTGCTTCTCCCTCCTTTTTCCCCCTATTTTCATCTGTTTTGTTTCTTACATTCCACATAGGAGTGAAAAAAATATAGTTATTTGTCTTTCTCTGCCTGACTTACTTCTCTTAGCATAATACTGTCTGGCTCCATCCACATCACTGCAAGTGGCAAGATTTCATTCTTTTTGATGACTGAGTAATTCCATTATATATATATTTAAATCAAATATATATATATATATATAACGCTGCTATAAACATCAGGGTGCATGTGTCCCTTCGGATCAGTATTTTTATATCCTTTGGGTAAATACCTTAGTAGTGTAATTGCTACATTTTTTGGCCGTTATGAATAATGCTTTTTTAAACATTCATGTACAAGTCTCTGTGTGGACATATGTTTCCATTTCTCCTGGGTAAATATCCAAGAATGGAATTATTATCTCATATGGTAAATTTATATTTAAGAAACTGCCAACCTATTTTCCAAAATGGCTGCACCATTTTACATTCCCATCTGCGGTATAAGAGTCTTCCAGTCTCTCCATGTCCTCACCAACACTTGTTATTATCTGTATTTATTATACTAGCAAGAATATTGAAACTCAGCTAATCTTTGGCTCCACAGAGATTGACATCAGGATATTCTTCATGTGATGAAGTAGACAGCAAAAAAAACAAAACAAAACAAAAAAAAGTCTGATAAATTATCGTAAATGTGACTTTAAGACTTAAAGATCTCATTTTTAACAAATATTTGTTCTATTATATTAGAAGTCCCCAAATTACAACCTGTGGTGCTTTACTATCTGAAAATAATCTGTTGTTCATCTCTAACCCTCTTCAATATTTGATCACCTCCATGGTAGCCTAGTATGAAAGTTTCCATTGCAGCCAAGAAAAAAAAATAACCCAGAAGTGGTGGAAAAAAAAATGACAAACCAGAGTTTTTCAGCAGACACAAAAAAAATTATGCAGCCTGATGTTTCTAAAGAGGAAATGGAAATAGTGCAAGACCATAGCAGCAAAATCTAGGCTGTTGAGCTTTGGCTTCTCATTTCACCAGTTACCAGTGGCTCCACTGAAATAAAAAGGTTAGTCATTACTCAGTGGAAAATTTTGTTGAAGGGAAAAAAAATACACTAATGGAATCTCTTGTCCAGACCGCAAATTACTTTACAAGTGACAATTAATTAGGACTCACAACACATGCATAAAGCCGTTCTGCTTTATTTTGCAGCAAAGACTTGGTGAATCTAGTTATTTCTTGGGGTGTAGCATTTGGGAGAGACTACTGGGACGTGGATGAGGATTTCATCAGAATTTTATACAGATAAAGGCCACTTATCACTTTGTGGACAGAGCCCTTCCTTTTGTTAAGCCACTGAGAGAAAGAGCAGGATAAATCAAGCAGATTTGCCATATGTTCTCACAAGTTAATCCTCTTTGGGGACATGGATTAAGTGAGACTCTTCCCACTTATTTTTAGGATATTTAATGGTATTTGTTTTCACTCCTAATACCCAATTTTGACCAACACAGAGTGGCAATAGTGGCAAACTCTTCAGTTTGCAGTGCATCCATCAAACATTTATTGAACACCAACTGTATGTCAGTCACTGCATTTCCTGAAATTGTCAAAGTATTTTTTAGAGTAGTGGTACAGCACTAAAGTTGCCAGTGGGTGGTGGTGGGTGGGTGGTGACAGAGTTGAGTGTGGGAAGAAGAACCACAAGATAAAACAAGAAATTAAATCATAGAAGCTTTGTAAAATAAGGGAAGCAGCTGAACAGGGAAATGCTAACTCCCATTCCCTAGGATTGTGACATCATTAGTCAATCCGTTCAATACCTTGTTGATGTTGGGGTGTTCTCTTCCCCTCCAAATCCAGAACTTTTCCAAGTTTGGTCAATGCCTGGGCCATCAGGCCAAATGCTATTTTCAGCTCCACTGGCTCCCTTGTTTTGCGAGTTTAGCCCAGACAGGAAACCACCCAGTCTGGGAGGATTCAGTTAGATCCCCAAAAAGCACACACACTCAGGTGCAAGACCTTCAAGGCAGCAAAGGGATGTTCCACTTAATCGCCACATGCTGCTTAAGAAGTGAACAAGCAGTCACTGTCTCTCCAGGGGATGAGCACTGTTTCATATATGTATATATGTGTATGTATGTATGTATATGCATGTAAATATGTGAGGGGCAGACCTAAAAGGTATTTTACAAATCCTGTTGCTCCTTCTATGTAGAACCCCCTCCCCCCCCCCGAGGATTTCCACAGGGAACTTGTGGAGAACTTAGAAATAGTTTCATTTTAGGAAGATGTTTTATTTTGACTAAAGTGCCACCGGTTAAAAACATTGTGTGAGAGAAGCAATATACAGCAGATTTTGTAGACAGGGAAAAAACATCTGTCACATACAAAGTTTTGGTCTACAATTTGGAGAACTTCTTTAAAGTGTTCTTGCCTTAATCATTATCCCCTGTCATGAGGAATGGAGCTTATCTGAGGCTCCAGTTAGTAAATCCATCTGGTGTGCCCGGTCCTACCGGGGACCATGTGGCTTCAGAGATAAAAGAGGAGAGGGAAAGGTCAGTGGGACTCATCAGATGACCTGAAAGGATATGCAAGATCTGGGATATACTTATGCTAAAACACTACTCATTGTTCATCTGAAAGTCAAATTTCACGTTTCTTGAATTTTGTTTGACAACCCTATCATTGATACTCATCACTAAATCAACTTTATGCCATGATTTCTTCATAGGCACTCTTTGCCTCTTTGATCTTTATTTCCCCATGGACTAGGAAAAGAGTATATAATCTATACTAATATTCACTGGATGAATGGATAGATGGATTACTAATATAGCTCAGATAGTTAGTTCTTATAAGACCCATTATCTTAAAAGGTTCAAACTGAGGTTAATTGAGGAAGAAAGTGTCGATCAGATCTTTCAGTTTAATGAGTTCAGGCCAGACTATCTGTCTATCTATCTATCTATCTATCTATCTATCTATCTATCTATCTATTTATTTTTACAGAGAGAGAACAAGCTCCAGCAGGACAGAGGGAGAGGGAGAGAGAATCTTAAGCAGGCTCCACGCCCAGGGTGGAGCCCAATGCAGGGCTTGATCTCAGGACCCTGAGATCATGACCTGAGCTGAAACCAAGAGTTGGACGATTAACCGACTGAGTCACCCAGGCACCCCCAAGGCCAGACTATTTAATACAGTGGTTCCTTCCTATGGTCATAGGTTCATATCCAAGTTGGGGTGCATTACTTCCCTGTAGGGGGAATCAAGAAGTTCCATCCAACCATGAGTAGCTAACATTTATTTGATGCTCGCTATGGGCCAACATATATTTATGTTAACAGTTAATTCTCTTAAAACCCTACAAATTTAACCTTCTTTCATAGTTGAAGAAGTGAAGCACAGGGAAGTTAAGTAATTCTCCCAAGATCACACAGTTGTTTGGTACTACTGGAATTTGAACCCAGGCAGTCAGGCTCCAAAGCTGGTCTGCTAACTATTCAGCTACACAGCATCTCAGATAGAATGATACTATATATTCAACTATGCTAACTCCATAGCTTTTGCCACAAGAATGAGGTGAATTCTTCCTGATTGTTCATGCCTCATCTCTCTTCATCTACCAGCCAGTACCATTCTTGAAGAGTCCCTGTCAGGGTCCTTTCTTTCTACAACCCTCTCCCTCCCCCACACTCCCACCGGGTCCAGGTAACCCTTAGCCAACAATGCAAATGACTTTCCAAATGGTGGCAGCAACATACAAGAGGAAATTTCCAGTGGAGTTATGTTCCAAACTTAAGAATTTATCAAGCAAATCCTCCTTCCACCCCCTGCCCCAGAAGAGAAGGCTGGTTGGAAAAAAATAGGAGCAATTAATACAGTATGAGAAGACTTCTTTTTGGAAACTTTTGCTTTTTGGGTGGGGAGGGAAGGGACTGGGGTACAGATTTCTCACACTGGAGATTTATGTCCAATAGATAAACAGGGACCCAGAAAACCGGACATAATTCACTTTATGAAGGATGACTCAGGTGATCACTAGTGATTCATCTGTGTTTTGGGGGAGAAGAATATTTTTGGAAAGTTCCCTAAAGTCATTTCATGGAGAGGACTATAAAAATATTAAGCTATTTTATCTGCATTTGATAGAGATGTAATGTATCTTCATTATCCAATTTAAAACTAATATTTTAGGTGATGACAAGTTGAGAAGACTGGACCCACAGAACTGGAACTGGAAATTATCAACTGGGAAAATCTAATCCAGCTTGACTGATGGCTGGAAGGAACAGGAGTAAGGTTGAGTTAACATTTTGGAGGCCGATTCATCAGCTGTAATAAGCCAATTTCAAAGGGAAAAAAATAATGTGTTAAAGCATGAGATCCTTCAATTAGAAAGAAGGAAAAATACTACAAAAGGCCAAATAGCAAGAGACATTTCCAGAGAAGGTTGTTCAAAGTATTTCCCAAGATCTATTTTTAGAACTGCTTTTAAAGAAAATTAAATAATGGTCCACCTATAATGACTGGGTAAAATTCTCAGTAGGGAGATAAAGATAGGCAGAATGACACTCTACTTCCTATGATTCTTTGAATTTCATATCAAAGGGTTTTCAGTTCAATACCAAGGGCTCCACAGTGAATATATTCATTTCTGTGCCATCACCCGCCCACAGCAGCCCGCTAGACTTTGGTGTTCTGGGGATTGGGAGACACAGCTGAGGGATCTACCACTTCAGAGACATTGAAAACCACTGTCACTGCCTTTGAATATCAAGGCCCTATGTTCCTCAAAGTGCCAGAGGCCTCCAACCCACGTCACTCCTGACATTCTAACTACCGTAAGGAACAAGTGACATACCTGCTTTATTTCACCGCCATCACTCAGGCCACGCCCAGTGGACATAAGCAAACCCAACACATGGCTGCAGAACGATATGTAGGCCAGGTGTGTAGACATCTGGGCACCAGCCAGGTGTGTTGATTCATTACATCTCAAATGGATGCAAAACCTCATTTTACTCAAACCACTCTCATCTTGACTCCTGGGTAGAGGGAAGGCATAGCTCACAGATCAAGCCCCAGTAATGAGAGGGTAGAATCTCTGTGCCTGACTTACCCCGTTTGAGGTAAAGAAACCCATCACGAAACTTATCAGGATGGATCTGACCCAGGGATGCCATTGTTTATACTTTGGATCTGATATTCGCTCAAGTAGAAAAGATCACCTCATGGGGAAAGATCTAGAAAATTTCACCCAGAAAACGGGGATGGAGGACAGAATAGGGAATGAAAAGAAGAGAAGGAAGAGAATAGGAGTAAGACTAGGGGTGGGATTAGGGAAGGAAGAAGATGGGACAGAGGTAACTGAAGGCTTGCTGATGAAGACTCTGACCTGTTGCCAGTCCACGAGGAACTACTGGTTTGTGCACATGTGTGTGCGCCCATGCGTGCACCTGCACTTGTGTGTGTGTGTGTGTGTGTGTGTGTGTGTGTGTTTAAGGCTCTGTTTCATTAAGACCAGGAGTTGGGCAAGGTTTCCTGCCGATCACTGGGCCAATATGATTCTCTATTATTGCTACCATTGAGACGGAAAGAAAAAAATATTTGGCATCACTGCTTAGACAAATTTACATTTCATTGTGGAAGAGTCATGTTTGTTCAACTTTACTCAGTTCCAATCTGTTCCAGCTAAATAACATTCTTATCCTGCTTCCTCATTTTTGTAGGGTCAGAAAGGAAAAGAGAAGAAAGAGACAGAGATAAAGGGAGAGAGAGACTGAGAGGGGCAGGAACAAAAGCTCTTAGGGTCTATTGAATTCTGCCCAACCCCCTTTGAAAGTGAGATATTTCCTACATGTGTTAAAAGAATTTGAATTAAACTGGGTTTTTAAAAAAGATTTATTTGTTTATTTTGGGGAGGGGCAGAGGAAGAGAGAGAGAATCTCAAGCAGACTCCACACCTGGTGTGGAGGGTGATGGAGGGCTCGATATCACGACCTTGAGATCATAACCTGAGCCAAGACCAAGAGTCTGACACTTAATCGACTGCACCATCCAGGTGCCCTGGATTAAACTGTTTCTTGATTCACCCACGGTTTCAAATATTGAAAGAAAATAAGAACCCAATAAACCCAATATAGCTGCCCGGCATCGGGCTCCCGGCTCAGCGGGAAGCCTGCTTCTCCCTCTCCCACTCCCCCTGCTTATGTTCCTGCTCTCCCTAGCTCTCTCTTCTGTCAAATAAATAAATAAAAAATCTTAAAAAAAAAAAAAAAAAACAATATGGCTTAGGGTTTTTTTTTTTCCAAGATGAAAATTCTTATACGAAGCCAAATTCAACACCAAGCAGAACTATCTTGGTTCCTCTCCAAAAAATAAAGTCTTATTTATAAAATGTCAAAAGAACCTCATTTAAGAGCAGTTGTATCCATCAGACTGTTCAATGTCTTAAACTTCGAAAAGAATGCTCACAGAATGCTGCAGGCTAGACCAATTAGAGACAGCAATGATACCTCTGAGCTGCCTGAAGATCCCGTAGTCAAATGTTTTGGGGTCAGCCCTATTTGCACTTATCCATGTATTTTCCAGGGGAACAAAACAGCTTTCCTTTCAAGATGACTCTCCCCTATCAATCTGCAAACCACAGGAAGAGAAAGACAGCAAACCTGGAAAATATAAATCTCATCTTGGAAGTTGGCATTTAGTATGTAACCAGAAAAATCTAAATAAATCAAGTGGGGCTGTAAGACTTCAGTTGAAACCAGAACCAATTGCCCAAGTGCCTTATCAGGTATGATCCCAGCCGGGAGATGGAGGTAGAGTGAGCAACGTAAGCAAGCTATAAAATCAGATCCTTGGAGCACGCAAACCCACCCTTCTCAGGTTCTTATGCTTTTGGAAAAGGTCTGCTGCATTTGAATTAAGTGACTTAAAAAAAGTTAGTAACTATTGACTGCATTTTTCTTAGAAGTATATATAGATATATAGATGTATAGCTCTACAAGTGCACATTCCAAATAAATTAGGAAATGATATAATTAGTTTAGCATGGTGGTTACAGTCACTTGAAAGAAAAAAAAGGAAAAAGAAAGATCTAAATGCCTGTTGCCTGTTTCTGGATACTTAATAAGGAATTGAAAGGACTCCACAGAGGTTTGCCCTATTAATGCCTTCTACTTTTGAAGATTGAACCTCTTTCAACCTGATCAAAAATGACCAAAAATTGATTTGGAAAGTCTCTGAATGGTACAATATTTCAGAACATTTTTTGGATATTCTCCACTCTTTGTCCTAGAACAGCCAGAAAATGACAATGCAGACAGAGGAAGAGAAGGGAAAGAAGATGAAGGAGAAATGAAAAAAGAAAAAAAAAACTCTATTAGGATACAAGAGAGAGGTGATGTATTTCCACCAATTACTTCCAAGAAATTCTCAACCCAATCCCTTCACTAACGATAGTACAATGTGTGTGGCTTAAATCCGGCCCCACCCCCCTGCCGTTTACCTAATGAATGAGTCTACCCCAGATCAAGCCTGAGCTAGGTGCATCACAGGAGCTGAACTTAAGGGGGATGGAAGATTCGACCGTACACTCTCTTCTACTTGATTAAAACTGAACCCCCAAATCTTTTTCATTTTCCTAGGAATTCCTGAAGAACTGAATTGAAAGTAACACAATGAACCTCCTCCATGGTGAGAGGATGTAAAGGTTAGGCATTGTACATTTTTTTCCTCAATGAATTTGACTGTACAATAGTTAAAAACTTCTGCATCCATATTCACGTTAGCAAAAAAAAAAAATGGCAAAACAAGAATTTCAAAAGAATTGGCACTTAACTGGTATCAGTAAGTCAATAAGAGAAGTGGGAAGTTTATTTTAATCAGAACTCTCCTGTGATCACCCACACCACCCCCACCTGAGCCAATACTGCTTTTGCTGAGCTAAAACAAAAACCAGGATAAATGTCTGAACTAGGTATTTTCTGGATGCCTGCTATCCCAACCATTGTGTAGGCTGCTGGGGAAGAAAGCTGGTAAACAAGACAGACACACTCACTGGTTTGATGGAATTTTACATCTAGAAGGAGAGAGAGCCAATTAGCAAATAATCACCCAAATTGTGTCAAGTATTATGAAAGGAAGATAATGGTGTCATGAGCAGGTAGAGCAGGTGGGCCTAATTTAAATAAGGTGGGAGGTTCATGAAGGTATCCACAAAGGTCTGCATAATTTTTTATTGCAGACTCAAAATCACATAGATATGGCACACGAGACCATCAGAGTGAGCAGGGGCATGAAGATTGATTGATTCAATGGATTTTTCATTTTTGTCTTGCTTAGAAAGAACATTTTTTTCTCTAGGTCGACGGGATGCGGGATTATTTGGAAACACATTATCAACAGCAAGAGAACAGACGGAGACATTTTGAACTGGAAATCAAAATTAGGCATTTACAATAAAATCATGGAATAACTGCCAGTGAATTTTTGCGTTAGGTGGGAATAATTCTCCTTGTTTGTGTCGTGGTGAAGGGACATTGGGTGACAGAAGCAGAACCTCACACGGAAACCCCAATGGCGAGGCAAATACTTTCTGTCTTTATTACAATTCTCAGGAGCCCACATCCTGTTTTCTCCCGGGCTCTGAACTCATCTGCATAGCCAGACCAAGTCAGAGTGTTCTTTCCAGTTCTGGGTCTCTGTGCAAGGCTGGGAACTATTTCAGGAGCTCCTTGGTGCATCAGAGAATGGCACGCTGCAAGAGGAGGCTCAGCTCCAGGCTTCCATTAAACTCCAATGATTGACAAAGACTACTTTGCACTTTGAAGTTTCATATGCAGAAAAAAAAAAAATGTGAAGCTTTCTTCCCATCTTATCGATAGGAGAACCAAGGCTAGAGCTCAGACTTCCTGATTTCTTGCCCAGAATCCTTCTCAGAGTTTTTATTTTTAGGTCTGCGGGCAGCAGGGGGGAAAAATGCACTTTCTCTTTTCCAAATTTGAGGTTAGTAAAACATTATGTGCCCTTGTTTAAATTGCAGTGTCGCTTTATACGATATACTTGTATTATTAAAAATCGACCAAGTTAAATGACTGGTAAAATATGTGGTATGGCAGCAAACAATTGCTGGGTGTGTTTAAATGCATTTCGAGTACCTGACATCACAGAGTCGCCCCACAAGTCAGGAAAAGGGTAAGATTATATTTATCATTGTAAGAGTCATCTTAAACATGCAAAATGCATTTAACCTTAATTATTATAGGTAGAAAACCAGTCAGGCTAAAGGTTTCATTTAACTGCCCTTATTAAGGGCTCTGAGAACAGAGGATATAGAGTCACAAATTGCAGACCTGGACACATCATCCAGTCTAACCCTTTATCGAGCACTTAAACACCTCTAGTGACATGGGGATTTCACTATCTAGAAAGAGAGGTCTCACTACCTCCTCAACAGCCCATTAGACAGCTTTAAATGTTAAAAGCTGCAATCCAGAAGAACATGAAGAGAGACAAAAGTCTTCTTTCCACCACCTTCAATATAAACAATAGACAAGTTACCGAGAATACAATATACCATTTTACCAGGATAGTCAATTAAATCATCTGTTAAATAAATAAAGCATTGCCTTAAAGAGTAGAGCCAGAATAGATCTAATATACCAAGTCATTAGCTTAACAAACATTTATTGAATACATACTATATATCTAGCTCTGATCTAAGCATTGGAGATAAAGCAATGAGTAAAACTGTCTATGTTCTGGCAACTTAGAATAGAATAGCTTGTACAAAGATAGCTTGTAGAAGTAACCATAATAGCAAGCACTTCTATCATGCTGGGTGCTAGGTTTTGTTCTAAACGCTTTGTGTACATCATCAGTATATTTGATCCTCATAGTGACCCTATGCAGAAGGTACTTTTATTGTCCCTGTTAAACTCCTATATATGAGAAAACTGAGACCTTTTCTTCAAAGTCACATGGCTAGTGCATGATGGAGCCAGCATGCATCCAGGCAGCCTGGCTTCAGAGCCATCATGCTTGGTTCTTTTATAAGAGAGGATTGCCTGTTTCATCACAGGGGAAACACTGATACTGTGGGATGCATGCCAAATTTAATTTTAGGAGAAGGATCTGTGAATGCTTCCTGGAGGAAGTGACCCAAAGATGAGGACTTACAGTCGAATACGTGAAGTTTGCTGCAGGTGGAGCTAATAGAAGTGATTCCACCAAAGGGGACACAGGTACCCAGACCCAGAGAAGTAAGACTGCATGACATGTACTGGGAACAGAAGGACCACAGTATATCTGGATCCTTGATGCACAGGCAGAAGCTCAACAGTGACATAATTGAAATGAACTCATTTTTTTGGTCATTGCTGTTGTCACCTGGATCATGCCTTCATTTATGAGTTAGTTAATTTGCTCCATGATTATTGATTTACAATGACATGTCAGTCACCCCACAGGAGCTCGATCTGCAGTGTCCCTGCCTCTTGTTCTGGATGAAGTGAGAAGAGGAAGGACCAAGCAGTGTTCAAATAAGCAACATACATGCTCTGAAGATGGAAGATGGCATTGTAAATGTGTCATTTCTTTCTAAATTATAATTAATATATATGATTAACGCTGGCCCAATCAGAACACGAAAGGTATATTTTGATGAAAAATATTTCTAAACTTTACCTGGGGAAAAAGTATGCAAAAATAACCAATAAGTCTCTGAAAACAAATACAAGCAATTTGGATTAAAGAACTACCAGATAGGGGGCGGAGCAAGATGGCGGAGGAGTAGGAGACCTAGATTTCGTCTTGTCTCAGGAATTCAGCCGAATAGGGATCAAACCATTCTGAACACCTACGAACTCAACAGGAGATCGAAGAGGAGAGTAGCAACAACTCTCTGAACAGAGAAGCGACCACTTACTGGAAGGTAGGATGTGCGGAGAAGTGAATCGGAGGCGATATTCGGGAGGATAGACAGCGGGGGAGGGGCCTCCATGGGCCGCTTCTGGCAAGTGCTAGAGCCGCGGAGCACAAAATCGGACCTTTTAGAAGTCGGCTCCGCTGAGGGACGTCGCTCCAGTGGCTAAGCGGGGGGTGGAATCCTCCCGGGACAGTGTGGTCTCAGGACCCTCGGGGTCACAGAAAGACCGGGGGTGCCTGAGTGCGGCAGAGCTCCCAGGTATCAGAGTGGGGAAGCCGGCTGCAGAGACGGAGCCGAGGCGCGGGCTCTCAGCTCGGGGTTGCCATAAACTGTGATCCGTGGCCCAGTCGGGCCACTGCTTCTCCAGCAGGGACCCAACAGGCGGCAGATCCAGGGAGACTCCCCTTCCTTCCCGGGGAGGAGCAGCGCGGGAAAGCACCGCAGGGATCTGCTGGGTTTGGAGACTCCACACGGGGTCGGGTGCCAGAGATAGAAACGCTCGGTCACAGGCCGGGTGAGCACGGAGTGCGGCCGGAGACCGGGGAGATGGGAGTGACTGCTTTTCTCTGGGGGCGCACTGAGGAGCAGGGCCCCGAGTTCTCAGCTCCTCCGGGTGGAGATTGGGAGGCCACCATTTTCACCCTGGTCCTCCAAAGCTGTACCGAGAGCTTGCAGGGAACAAAAGCTCCTGAGAGCAAACCCGAGCAGCTTGCTTAGCCCAGACCAACAAGGGCGGGGCAATTCCGCCTCCGGCAAAGACATTTGGGAACCACGGCAACAGGCCCCTCCCCCAGAAGATCAGCACGAACAGCCAGCAAGCCAAGACCAAGTTTACCGATCAAGGAGAACGGGAGAACTCCAGAGCTAGGGGAATACCGCACATACAATTAATGGCTTTTTTTTACCATGATTCATTAGTTCATCAAAGTTAATTTTTGTTAACTGTTTTTTTTTTTATTTTTCTTTTTCCCTTTTTCAACCAACATCTTATCAATCCTTTTAAAAAAAAAACAACATTTTTTACTTTTCATTTTTAGAGTCATATTTTATCCCTTCATAGTAGTTACCCTTATTTTTGGCATATATATATAACTTGTTCTCTCTTTAAAATTTTGAGATACAGTTTCTTCTAACAGATCAAAATATACCCTAAATCACTAGTGTATGGCTTTGCTCTAGTCTCCTACCTAATCATATTCTCTCCCTTTTTCCTTTTTTTTCTTAAATCTTCTTTCTTTTTTCAAACAACTTCTTATCAATTCCTTTTATAAAATCTGCGAAAGAGCATCCTACTAAAGAATGAATGGGTCAACCAGGAAATTAAAGAAGAATTGAAAAAATTCATGGAAACCAATGAAAATGAAAACACAACTGTTCAAAATCTTTGGGATACAGCAAAGGCAGTCCTGAGAGGAAAGTATATAGCAACAAGCCTTTCTCAAGAAACAAGAAAGGTCTCAAATACCCAACCTAAACCTACACCTAAAGGAGCTGGAGAAAGAACAGCCAATAAAGCCTAAACCCACCAGGAGAAGAGAAATAATAAAGATCAGAGCAGAAATCAATGAACTAGAAACCAAAAGAACAGTAGAACAGATCAACGAAACTAGGAGCTGGTTCTTTGAAAGAATTAAGAAGATTGATAAACACCTGGCCAGACTGATCAAAAAGAAAAGAGAAATGACTCAAATCAACAAAATCATGAATGAAAGAGGAGAGATCACAACCAACACCAAGGAAATACAAACAATTATAAGAACATATTATGAACAAGTCTATGCCAGCAAATTAGATAACCTGGAAGAAATGGGTGTATTCCTAGAGATGTATCAACTACCAAAATTGAAGCAGGAAGAAATAGAAAACCTGAATAGACCTATAACCACTAAGGAAATTGAAGCAGTCATCAAAAATCTCCCAACAAACAAAAGCCCAGGGACAGATGGCTTCCCAGGGGAATTCTATCAGACATTTAAAGAAGAATTAATACCTATTCTCCTGAAACTGTTCCAAAAAATAGAAATGGAAGGAAAACTTCCAAACTCATTTTATGAGGCCAGCATTACCTTGATCCCAAAACCAGACAAAGACCCCATCAAAAAGGAGAATTACAGACCAATATCCTTGATGAACATGGATGCAAAAATTCTCAACAAAATACTAGCCAATAGGATCCAACAGTACATTAAAAGGATTATTCACCACGACCAAGTGGGATTTATCCCTGGGCTGCAAGGCTGGTTCAACATCCGCAAATCAATCAACGTGATACAATACATTAACAAAAGAAAGAACAAGAATCATATGATCCTCTCAACAGATGCAGAAAAAGCATTTGACAAAGTACAGCATCCTTTCTTGATCAAAACTCTTCAGAGTATAGGGATAGAGGGTACATACCTCAATATCATAAAAGCCATCTATGAAAAACCTGCAGCGAATATCATTCTCAATGGGGAAAGGCTGAGAGCTTTTCCCCTAAGGTCAGGAACGCGGCAGGGATGTCCACTCTCACCACTGCTATTCAACATAGTATTAGAAGTCCTAGCCACAGCAATCAGACAACAAAAAGAAATCAAAGGCATCCAAATCGGCAAAGAGGAAGTCAAACTCTCACTCTTTGCAGATGATATGATACTGTATGTGGAAAACCCAAAAGACTCCACCCCAAAACTGCTAGAACTCATACAGGAATTCAGTAAAGTAGCAGGATATAAAATCAATGCACAGAAATCAGTGGCATTCCTATACACCAACAACAAGACAGAAGAGAGACAAATCAAGGAGTCGATCCCATTTACAACTGCACCCCAAACCATTAGATACCTAGGAATAAATTTAACCAAAGAGGGAAAGGATCTGTACTCAGAAAACTATAAAATACTCATGAAAGAAATTGAAGAAGACACAAAGAAATGGAAAAACGTTCCATGCTCATGGATTGGGAGAACCAACATTGTCAAGATGTCAATGCTACCTAGAGCAATCTACACATTCAAAGCAATCCCCGTCAAAATACCATCCACTTTTTTCAAAGAAGTGGAACAAATAATCCTAAAATTTGTATGGAACCAGAAGAGACCCCGAATAGCCAGAGGAATATTGGAAAAGAAAAGCAAAGCTGGCGGCATCAGAATTCCGGACTTCCAGCTCTATTACAAAGCTGTCATCATCAAGACAGTATGGTACTGGCACAAAAACAGACACATAGATCAATGGAACAGAATCGAGAGCCCAGAAATGGACCCTCAACTCTATGGTCAACTTATCTTTGACAAAGCAGGAAAGAATGTCCAATGGCAAAAAGACAGTCTCTTCAACAAATGGTGTTGGGAAAATTGGACAGCCACATGCAGAAGAATGAAACTGGACCATTTCCTTACACCACACACAAAAATAGACTCCAAATGGTTGAAAGACCTAAACGTGAGACAGGAGTCCATCAAAATCCTAAAGGAGAAGACAGGTAGCAACCTCTTTGACCTCAGCCGCAGCAACTTCTTCCTAGAAACATCGCCAAAGGCAAGGGAAGCCAGGGCAAAAATGAACTATTGGGATTTCATCAAGATAAAAAGCTTTTGCACAGCAAAAGAAACAGTCCACAAAACCAAAAGACAACCGACAGAATGGGAGAAAATATTTGCAAATGACATATTAGATAAAGGGCTAGTATCCAAAATCTATAAAGAACTTATCAAACTCAACACCCAAAGAACAAATAATCCAATCAAGAAATGGTCAGAAGACATGAACAGACATTTTTCCAAAGAAGACATCCAAATGGTCAACAGGCCCATGAAAAAGTGCTCAACATCGCTCGGCATCAGGGAAATCCAAATCAAAACCTCAATGAGATACCACCTCACACCCGTCAGAATGGCTAAAATTAACAAGTCACGGAACGACAGATGTTGGCGGGGATGTGGAGAAAGGGGAACCCTCCTACACTGTTGGTGGGAATGCAAGCTGGTGCAACCCCTCTGGAAAACAGTATGGAGGTTCCTCAAACAGTTGAAATTCGAGCTACCATTCGATCCAGCAATTGCACTACTGGGTATTTACCCCAAAGATACAAATGTAGGGACCCGAAGGGGTACGTGCACCCCAATGTTTATAGCAGCAATGTCCACAATAGCCAAACTGTGGAAAGAGCGAAGATGTCCATCGACAGATGAATGGCTAAAGAAGAGGTGGTATATATACACAATGGAATATTATGCAGCCATCAAAAGGAATGAGATCTTGCCATTTGGAAAGACGTGGATGGAACTGGAGGGTGTTATGCTTAGTGAAATAAGTCAATCAGAGAAAGACATGTATCATATGACCTCTCTGATATGAGGGATTCTTAATCTCAGGAAACAAACTGAGTGTTACTGGAGTGGTGGGGGGTGGGAGGGATGGGGTGGTTGGGTTTTAGACATTGGGGAGAGTATGTGCTACGTGAGCCCTGTGAATTGTGCGAGACTGTTGAATCACAGATCTGTACTTCTGAAACAAATAACGCAACATATTTTAAGAAAAAAGAAAAAGAAGAAGATAACAGGAGAGGAAGAATGAAGGGGAGTAAGTCAGGGGGGAGAGGAACCATGAGAGATGATGGACTCTGAAAAACAAACTGAGGGTTCTAGAGGGGAGGAGGGTAGGGGGATGGGTTAGCCTGGTGATGGGTATTAAAGAGGGCACATTCTGCATGGAACACTGGGTGTTATGAACAAACAATGAATCATGGAACACTACATGAAAAACTAATGATGTAATATATGGTGATTAACATAACAATAAAAAAATTAAAAAAAAAGAACTACCAGATGATAAAAATGTATCATTAAGCCATAATAACTTTAAAAAGGGGTGCTAGTAGAAGAAGAGACAGCTGGCCCTCTCATTGCTGTCACCCTACACTTACAATGAAATTTTAAAAATCATCTAAAATCTCCAATGTTTGTGAAAACAGGATGCCATGTTATTTTTTTCTTTAATTGGTACTAAGATTGAACATCTTTCCTTTATGTATTGGCAATTCATATTTTTCTTTTTGTGAATTGTCTGTTCATTCCCTTTTTCCATATTTCTATTGTTTGGGGTTTTATTCATGGATTTGTTTAAGATCTTTATGTCAAGAACACTGAGTTTGGGGCTCCTGTATGGCTCAGTCATTAAGCATTTGCCTTCGGCTCAGGTCATGATGCCAGAGTCCTGGGATCGAGCCCCGAGTCGGGCTCCCTGCTTGGCAGGAAGCCTGCTTCTCCCTCTCCCACTCCCCCTGCTTCTGTTCTGTCTCTCTCTTTCACTGTGTCTCTCTCTGTCAAATAAATAAATAAAATCTTAAAAAAAAAAAAACACTGAGTTTGAGTAGCATTTTCTTGTTGCAACAGAACCATTGCATTCATTTTAATGGATTGACACACCTGTGGACACTTTACAACAGCTTCCTACAGCGTCATGCACATCCATGTGGACACACTTGCTTGTCTATACCATCATTGTTTTTCCCCACGATGATGGCAAAGACAATAAGGCGGCTGGTATCTGGCAAAACATCATCATGGCATAGTCTCAGGACCCTACATTAGCCAAGTCAGACATTTCAGGTGTGATATCTACACAACCATAGCTTTCTTTGGATGAGAAACTCCATACTGCTTGAAAAAGACTTCAGAGCCAAAACATTTGGAAAAAAAAAATGTGTTCATTTGAAGAACATTTTCAAGACACAAAAATATTTGGAGTTGTAATTCACCCTTTTCCCACATCTATCCTTGACTATTTTAAATGTATGCTTTATTTCTCTCCAAATATGATTCCCATATAGAGTCAATGATATCTTAGAGTGGACATGTGACTAAGTGGGTAGCCTGACTCTCCACCTGTGTAATACCTGAGTAAATAAACGAAGCGATGTGCTCCTTTACAACACTAAATCCAGCGTCTCTAACTCTCCCTCCCTTGGACTTGATTGACTTCTATCCTCAAAGTGTCTCCCAGGCCTGGGTGCCCAGGAGAATCCAGGATTACACCATGTAGTATATTTATCTAATGAAATATGAGCTGTGGGTACAACGAGCAATGCCTTGCCGCAGACACCCCATCCATCTGCTGAAAATAATCAATCTCGGAAAATAAAAGTCTTGGGAAAAGTTAAAATTGGGTACATGCCGAGGATTAACATGAGTTCAAAGGCAGAACTGCACTCATTTCATTGACTTGGACTCTGTGCTTGGGGTAGGGATTTGGCCATTTACCATTGGTCTAAAACATGCGTTTGTCATGTGACGGCCAGGGCAGGGCTGCTGTCTGCATGACACTGAGCCAAGCAACTCAGAGTGGCCTCTTGAATGGGAAATCACATGATTGCGGTGGCGGCTGATCATCCATTTCTGGACACACTGATGCTCCAAGTTGGTCAGCTTACTTAGAGAACCTTCATGCCATCCCATGGTGCCACACGTATCCTTAACTTTGGCTGAACATCGTATTAAAAACAACCATAAGAATAATGCTAATAACACACGACATTCATTGAGTACCTTTGATATGCCAGGAACTTTCATAGAGATATTTCAAATTAAAAAAAAAATTTCATTTAGACCTCCTAAGCACCCCTTGAAGTAGTTATTACTGCTCCTGGCTATGGATCTGTGCATAAACCAAGGCTCAGAGCAGATGAGATTTCCAACCAAGATTTAAATAAACTCTGTGACTGGAAACCCAGCCACTCTTAATGCAGCAACACCCAGCTAGAAAGTCAGGAAAGACTGGGTGTTTGTCCCAGTGCGGGTCCATTTCTTTTGCTGGAAAAACAGGGATATCCCATGGCTCTAATAATGTCAATATCAAATTGATAGGATAGTAGCTAACCAGGAGGGGGAGAGTGTTTCGAATGGCAAAGTCTGGGGTGGGAAGGATTAAAATTTGAAGGTGGCTTTCCAAACATTACAAAGCTCAGGAGGGGAAATGCACAGAGCATGTCCATCTCCCCTTTGGGCAAGGCTGGCTGCAGGCATTTGCCTTTCTGCTCTTGCTTATGGGAAGAACTCCCTCCCAATACTTCCTAATTTAGCTCTAAACATTTATTACCAAAGAAAAGAATCAGGCTCAGGTGGAAAAGTACTTAAAAAGAGAAAAAAAAAAAAACATGAATGAGGAGAACTGGAAACAAAAAGTGAGAAGTAATGTTGTAGTGGGGTCCCTAAAGTCCAGGCTCATTAAGAATGTAAACTCTAGAGTCAGCTAGACTTAAGTGTGAATCCAGACTCTGTCATTTGGACAGAGTGACTTTTCCCTGTCCCTATAATATTAGGTTAAGAACAGATCCTATTGCATGGGATTGTTGTCTGGATTTAATGAGATAAAGCATGCAAAAGAGCTTGGCACATAAAAAGAACACAATTCAGGACAGTTGTCATTGTCATCATCATGGTCATCATCATCCAGTCCCCCTTCTAACATCCATGATGCTTCCTGTATACTTTCCTCTTCACCTGCTTCCCACATCAAGTCTCACACCCTCTTATTTATGCAGAGCTGACAGTCAGGCTTATGATAAGCCAGAGACACTAGGCGCTCCTGTTTGCTGTCAGATATGCCCAATAAAGAGTGGACATTTTCGCCACTTCCTTGTCTGAGAGGAATCCTGAAGATCCAGCTACTCTCAACTCCAATTTTACTTTCCTAATAAAGACAAACGAGCGGCTCCTAACTTGGCAGGTCAGCCACCAGTGTTCAGCTATTCAATATTTACACAGAAGTACCATCTCTTACAAAGGTCGCTTTTCTCTCTATAAAATGTCAGGTTGCCATCTTCCATATGCTTCTACTATTTTCAAGTACTTTTCCTTAAAACCGATAGACCCAATTGTTGAAGAACATCAGCGGTGAAAATGTAGCCTGGCAAAATGCAGTGCCTAAGAACCAGAACTGGACAGCAAGACATTTAGCCTGGAGCAACAGGGAGGGACTGACGCAGAAGCAAAAGGGCGAGTAGGTGGGGACCGGGCTACAGGGGCAGAGCTAAGAAAAGGGACGGAATTCCCTGGAAGCTTGGCTGACTTTCTGGACATTAACCCATCCTCTTCCGGGAAGGCACTTCCCTTTGATATGGAACTTAATCACTCTTTTATAAATCCATAAGCGTAGCCTTCCAGTCATATTTGTGCGCACTGGAGAATCACCTCCAAAGCCTCCAGATACCACAACAGCGTCTTTCAAAATGGTTTTCGCAGAGATCCACCACATAAACCGGCACAAATAAAAAACTCAGTTCGGCAGCGACATCATGGAAACACGGTCCAGATAAAATAAACCCAGGGGTTTTCTTCCACTGACCTTGAATTACAAATTCTATTTCTCATCCCACACAGAGAGACTCTTCCCTGCAACATCCCGGAGATGAAGCCGAAGTGTCAGCTTCAATATTAGAAGTTAATTCTACATTTCCTTCTGCGGATCACCAATGCCAAGGTTCGGCGTGCCTGAATGTTCTGTGGTTGAGTAGATGTCAGTGGTCTTTAAGAGATTACCTCAACTGCAGAAGTGTCTCAGTCCAAGACCAGAAAGATTTCAAAAGAGCAGGGAAAAAACACATCTAACCTCTTTATAATTTAGCTTTCAAGAACTTAAAATTACTGAAAGCCACACTTTCATATCTAAATGGTGCCAGGTTTCAGGCATGGGAGATGTCCTCCTCTTGCTCTGCAGACAATGTGTCATCAACCCAGTATTTACTGAGCACGTGAGTCATGCAGAGCGAGGTGCCAAGGCAGCTGGAGAAGGTAACTGAGGAGGAGCCAGCGCTCTGCCCTCAGGGGTCCTACAGTTTAATTGGGAGCCCATTGTTCTGCGCATTGTTGTTATGGTTATTTCAGCTCCTCGTGCACATGCAGTTGTTTGAGGTATAATCCAATGACAAGAGAATGTCTTGTTGCGACTCATTCAGTTTTGGAGAATGACTCCCATCACAACCTGTGGGGCTTCCTGTTTGCATAACAAAATTTGATCTGAAATTGGCGATGTGGGTTAATTTCAGAAGGCAGGGGGCCAGGGTCGTGTTTGTAGAGGGGGACATGGGTGAGGCCAAAATCAGGGAGGGCAGGGGCAAGTTGGGTCTGAGAGGAGGCGCTGGGCAGGCCGCGGCGTGGAGAAGGAGGCCCCGAGTCAGGATGAGCGCAGCAGCCGGGAGGCCGTGGAGTGGTGGCTCTCTTTGCTTTGGCCGGGACACAGTGGTGCGGAGATGCCTTCGAACTGAACTTTAAAGCGCAGGAAACAGAAAGTGTTTTGTCCCCTTCGGAGAGGGTCCCATTTTCCACTCCGGCCCAATTTGCCTGCCACAGTCCTGACTCGGCGATCCGCCTTTCAATGGGCGCTTATGTTCTCGCCAGGAAGGGCAGCCCTGGCTAAATGTTATGGTTTGGAGTGATCCTTCACAAGGATGGAAAACCGAGTCAATTCAATTAAGGCCCGGGGTCCTGGGCTTTGAACCAGCCACAGTCTAAATTTTATGAGAGGATGAAAAGTTAATTATTTGCCGAGTATGAGTGAAGTCTACTTTGAAAATCCCTTTCCAAAAGACTAATTTCCACTTTGGCTTCCCTGTGGAAAATCAAGGCAGGTTGAACCAGGGTCATAAGTGGAAGCTTTCGAGCTGGGTATTCAGATGGGGGTCTTGAAGCACAACCCCCCCCCCCCCAACACTGCCTTGCCTGTCTTCATCCCACATTCAGAGGGCTGGATGGTATCTAGAAGGGGACCACAGCTTATGTTTCCCACCACAGGCTACTTTTGAAAAATAGAAAAGAAAATATAAGCTGAATTAGGGAAGTCAAGTTTTTAGGGTGCCTTTTTAAAAGGAAGGTCTTAATAATTCTTTTGATAGGGTTTTCCCTTTCTAACTGGCAGCTTTGTTGCTGCTTTTCATGTTATTATTTTATTTACCTTTAAAATTTTAACTTTAAAGAGTTATACATGGGTATGCATGTATATATAATAACTAAGAAATAATTCCCATGATGTAGAAAACATAAAGAAAGTGAGAATCATCCATTAACCCACTGCCCAGATAATAGGTGAATGGTTTTGGTATATACAGTTCCAAAAACTCTGATGCTTGAATACAGGTAACACACACACCCCCACACATAATTAAGCACATACAGAAAATAGTATGTACCAGCTTTGTTCTGTTTTTCACAACGGCATATTGCAGACATTTCCACATAAGTTGGAGAGCAAAAGGATGAAGTGCATGGGTTCTGGGGGAGAAAAAAAACTTTAGAGTGAAACGAGAAACTACTCAAACTTTTTAAGCCCCAGGAAAAATAGAGCCCATCTATGTTGTGTTTCTCAGGCTTAAATGAAATATTCCATGTAAGGCTTTTAGTATCTAAACTTAATAAATGCTCGGTAAATATTAACTATGGTCTTAGCATCAGTGATTCGTGTCTCTGTCACAACAGCAAAATATCCCCTCATATTTATGAACGTACCCCAATTTATTTTAGAACGGTCCTTCTTGATGGACATTTAGATTGTTTCTGATTGCTCTCGTAGATGGATCTGTGCAACTTTTGCAGCTTTGGTGTTGATGCAGGAAACTGGAAAGATTTTCTGAAAATAAGAAGCATCAGCTTCCATTCCCCCAACACACACACATACACACACACACACACACACACACACACGCACACATTATTTTAACCTTACTAATGAGTTTACTTAAGTAATCCCAAGGACTTAAACAAAAGTAAAGGAACATTTTCCAATAATTGTACTTCGAGCAATGAGAGCAGACATGAAGTTAAAGAGAACCTGTTTCTGACTCTGAGGTTATTATCAACCCCAAACAAATGCCAACTCTCCGGGCCTCACTTTTTCTCTTTAGTAGAAAAGAAGAGGTTGAATGAAATGAACCCGCAGTTCCTTTCCACATGGCTAGAGAATTCAGACTCCGTATGGATTGCTTGCAGGATGTCTTACCGTGGATGCTAAGAGAAAACCTAAGTCCTGAAGTACAGTGGGCTAAGCCTCAAGGACATCCTGATACGTCAGGTCTTTGGGTTCAGCTCTAATGAAATCAGATGAAGTGAAATGCAAAATACAACTCTTCCCCTCTGGCCCCCTGCTAACTCTAGGCAATGGATACTAACAATATTGCACAACACATCAGGAATAGCAACCCATAAAAGTCAAAAGAGCAACAAATCACTCAATCCTACCAGGTACAAACAGAACTTCAAAGAGCTACAGAGGACATGAGAGGGACTAAAGTTGTGATTTCTGCCTTAGCATGGTTACCACGTGGTGGGAGAGAAAGGGCGTGCCCATAGAAAGCTCTCTGGAAATACAAAGCTTGATTATATATGGATTGATGCCCTTCTTTGTTTCAAAAAGGATTCGTGGCAGTTTAAAAAATTGCATATTTTTGCAATTTTTAAAATTGCATATAAAAAATGCATTAAAATAATTTAGAGGAACAGTGCTCCAGAAGACAAATATGGGTGCAGGATTAAGATAGGGATGATGTTCCCCAATTCACTCAAAAAAAAAAAAAATGCTGTATGCTACTTCTTTTAAGTGAGCGTTCTGGCAGCCCGCACAAAGACAAGGAGGTACAAACATTACAATATTACCAGGGTCGTAATAATAATAGTTAAGGCCAATACAGGACTTCCTGTGTGATGGGGCAGGCAATGTTCTAAGAATTTTACACATAGATTGACTCATTTCACCTCATGATAAAGTACAAAGTGATCCTGGGATTATCTCCAACCTACCATTGGAGAAACGGGCCCAGAGTAGTCAAGTCAATGACCCAGGGTCACCCAGCATGGAAGTCTCCCCAGAGCTAGCTTTCAATTCCCAGCTGTTTCCCAGTTCCTAAACTCACTACACCCCCTCTTGTTCTCCCTCTGGGCTCTGAAACAAAGGGCAAGTGTTTTTAGCTTTCTGTTTTGTTTTTCCATTTCCTTAGACTTCCCTGAGCACTCCTGTTTCTCTGGAAACTAATTGGTAAGTATATGTGTCTATAATTAATTAACACCTTTACAGAAATAAATGAGGCAAGATAAACTTAGGGCCCACTCGGTGAACTCACCACAAGGAAGGGTTACCTGTTGTAGAAGGGTAAACAGAAAGGCTTCATGGGAAAAAAAAGAAACAACATCATAAAATAAATTTAACAATTTTTTAAATTGGGAAAATAAAGACTTCGTGGAAGAGGGAAACCTTGAAGGACAGGCAGGATCAGGAAAGAGAATTTGGGGAGCATCTCAGGAACAGGAATCATGGGGAGGCTAGCGTATTTTTCAAAACCTGTTGACACACTGAGCTCCTGAGCAACAGTTGCATGGAAATTCAGCTTGATTTCTGCAAAGACGTTGACCTTCCTGTACTGACAGATCAAAGAGAGGAAAGTAAGTTAGAGCCATGTGTTTTCCTTGCGTGTATTTTCATATGCCCAGAAAGGCCCCAAATTCCTTTCAGGAAGATGGTGACATTGTGGCCTCTGCACTGTCTTCTTTCTGTCCTGTTTTTCTTCTCACTCATCCATTCCTAAAGTCACAAACCCACAAATTCAGATGAGAATGGCATAGCAGGGAAAGGAAGGAAGCCCAGAGTGAGAGAGAGAAACAGATGTAAAGGCAACTGGCCTTTGGATCCTGCTCCTTGGTAATTCCTGCCATCAGACCCAATTGCCAAGATGTAAAATCCCATCCTCATTAGCAGCCTGGTGACAGATATGAGAAAGGTCACCCATCTGAAGCCACTGGAGCTTCCTTGTCTCTGAGAGGCCCAGGCGAACAAAACCCTGCTAGCAGATATTTTCAGAACATTCATTTACTTCAAAATCAGATCAGTGAAGGGTTGAGAATATTCTCTGGGAAATCTGGTCAGCCTTTAAGGAGAGGTTCTAAATGCAGTCATTGATGCAGTGATTAAGGGGAATAATTATCTCTTCCCTTTATTCTGCCACAGAGAATTGCTAGAGGCCAAGAACCGATTAGTGCTGGCTAACAAATCCTGCCCTACCCCCACCCCCACTTCCCAGCCCCACTGACTCCCAAATGGAAAGGGCCAGAATATTTTTCAGCTGAACTAATTCACGAAGCTATAAAACCAGCAGCCTTGCTCACCATTCACCATTTGGGATTTAAAAACTGAAAGAAAAAAAAAAAGGAGATTAGATAGATTGGCTTTATATACTGTTACTACAATTAAATAAACAGCCCCCCAAAATTAATATCCTCGATCGGCCTAAAATAGAGCAAGAACCTAGGCGAGATTTTTGAAAAATGTTGAGACTGATTTGAATCAACTAGGAATTTCTAATGGTTTTTATAGCTAATACTTTTCAACTCTTTCCCCCAAAAGCAAACACAAACACACACACACACACACACACACACACACACACACACACACACCCTCTGAAACTCAGGCTGTGTCTCCCTTGGTTAGCCTTAATTTTGCCAAATGAAGATTCATGTTACTCTTGCATTGCTTCTCCTCTGAACTTCTCAACGTGTGGCTCGGGGGAGACAAAGGCTAGAATGCAGGTGGTTCTCCCTTTCCACACCTGCAGGCATATTATGTTCTATGACCGGTCAAGTGTTGATACCATGGTGAGATCTTGGGCCAGAGCCCCCAAGCGATTGTCCAATAATCCTTGAAAGAAGACATCAATGTGACAAAAGTGGCTAAACTTTACACTAGCATCGTCAGAGAATCCTATTCCCTAGAAAAACTCTAAACATTTCAATACTCCACCTAAGAAAGAGAAGAGAGAGAGAGAGAGAATTAAAGAATAGCAATGCTTGTGTGTCTCTCTGTGTGTGGGGGGCGGTGTAGGAATAGCCATTCGGGTTAATTTACTTCAACTAAAAATAAGATGAGAAGAAATGATACCACTGGGGCACCTGGATGGTTCAGGTGTTAGAAGCGTCTGCCTTCAGCTCAGATCACGGACCTGGGATCGAGCCCCACGTCACGCTCCCTGCTCAGTGGGAGTCTGCTTCTCCCTCCCCCTCTGCCTGCCCCTCCCTCTGCTTGTGCTCTCTCTCTCTCTGTCAAATAAATAAATAAAATCTTTTTTAAAAAAGAAGAAATGATATCACATCATTAAGGGGGAAAATGTACTGAGGTATCAGCTCTGCAGAAGTGACTGTCTGATCACAGCAATGGGACTAGTACTTGGAAGTCAAGTAGCTTGATGATTTTAAGGAAGGAATGGGAAAACACAGACCACAAATAGGGCAGGGGATAGTTCTAGGGATTGTGGAGAGAAAGAAAGGAAAGAAGAGCACGTTAAACAAGGACCGTGATATAACCTGGGTAATGAAGGAGAGGGGGGTCGCCCTTGATGAAAGCCTCAAACAGGGCAGCAGGTGGAGAAGATGTTGACTTTATTTAGCATTAATTGCAGGAAAGGGTCTATAAAATGTGGTCAAAAATTATTAAACCCCCAATGTTATGCCAACATTATGCCATCTCCTGTTCCAAGGCAGGTGTATTATTCCTGGTCCCTAGGATTAAAGTAAATCATTGCTTTTCCACATATTCTGAATATTGCATTTCATTATTTTTTACTGCCCTGTTTCTCGAGGTTTTGTGGCTTAATAGGCACTGTTACATCTAAAGTCATCATGGGTTCTGTGTTGGGAGAGGGAATGTCCGGGAAAGACTATCCTTTGAACGTTCCCTCTCCATCCTTAAATTCCTAGATGCACTGTCTCTACATACATTTCCAGAAACTTCTCCTGGGTCAAACACATCTCCAGTGATGGCCCCAACAAATCTCTCATGCCACTGACGTTGAAATACTCATTTATGTTTAAGAGACTTACCTCAAGCCACTCACTCATTCATCTGGAGAAGCCCAGATTTGCTTCCTTGAAGCCCCAAACTTTGTCCTAGAAGACACAAAATGATGCTAATAGTTTCAAACAAACAAACAAACAAACAACAAAAAATGGGTTGGATTCACCCACAAATCCAAAATGAATCAAAGCAGACTTATTAAACCTCATCTTGAAGTTAAAATATCCAAGTGGCATTTTGCAGGAGGCTCTCACTACTGCCCACTAAACGTTCACGAAGACCCAGAAAAAGATCATTGAGATAAACAACTTCCTGTCAAGGGTCCAGAGAGTACTGTCATCAACTCTCAGGTCTCGTGGGTGGGTTGAGAAACATATAACAAGCAAAAGCATCCCCAGGATTGACAACTGACTGCATGAGATCAGTGCGCCCACTGACTGTCCAGCTGTTGACCACCATCATGCATGCCAGCCGGGAAACTGAGCAGCCTCCCCTTTCTCAATGTGTCCTGATCTGGGAGGTGGCCAACACACTGTCCCTTCACATTCTTTCTCACTTCCACACTCAACTTCCTGTGTCTCTTTGTCTTTCATTTGCAGAAAACGAAAGCAGAGGCAGTGAAAGAATGACCTACAGCAGCCTCCCTGCTTCCCAGCATGCAAAGCGGTGAGCAGAGAGAGAAAAACTCAGAGAACTCAGGGTTAGAGCAGAGTCGTGAATTGTAGTGCGCATGCCCGGCACCTGTTCCAAACATCAAGCGCCACACAGAGGATGCAGGGAGAGAATTGCAATCATGTTACTTCAGCGTTCCCCAGCCTCACCCTGATCCCTCCCACGCCCCCGCCTCCCACCATTACCACTCCTTCCCAAGACAACTTTTTAGACATTTTTTCCCTAATTGCTTTTAGTGTCACAGATGCATTGTACATCCATTTATATATTGTATCTGTGTTTTATACATAAAAAGAGTGAGGTATTTTTAGGTTTTTTGTTGTTGTTGGTGGTGGTTTTTTTGCCCTTGCCCAGAAAGAATCAATGTTCACCCAGTAATAATATGGCTCCTGTAGAGAATGGGCATGCGGCTAGTACCAGCTCCTTAGACCCAGGGAGTGAGGTTGTGCATTCACTGCCAATTGCTTTTTTATCCTACAGGCAGGGTCTCTCAGCCTCTGAACTGTTGCTGTTTGGACCAAATGATTCTTTGCTATGGGGCAGCCCTGTGCATTGTGCATGGTGAGCATCGTCCCTGGCCTCTAGATGCTGTGAGCACTCTTAACCCCCATCTCCAGTTGAAACAACCAAAAATGTCACCAGATGTTGCCAAATGCCACCTAGCTGAGAATCACTGCTGGAGGGGGAGGGACACAGCAGTGAAGAAGGCAAACAGAGCCCCTGCTCATTTTGCTACTAAACAGTTCATTAATCTTCACAGCTCTTTGTGGCTTTACCTCGCAAAGGAAAAAATTAAATAATATCCGAAGCCCACTCCAACTTTATTATCCAAAGGCAAGTGACTTCTTTGTGTTTTTAATTTAACAAACCTGGGTTATTTAGAATAGCTCTTTCTCCCTGCAAGGTTTGAGCCCAAATCACATACACAATTAATTGCATTTTAAAACAAAACTCAAAAGCATTTATTGATACTCTTTCAAAATCAGTTTGTGAATGATCTTATACAGGGAAAATTATACAAATATCATCTTTTTTGTATACTTCTGAGCAAGCAACAAGGGGTCTGGTAGAGAGCAGAACAGAGCAACGTACAGAATCCAGCATACAGTAGATGTCAGGCTTTATGAGTATAAAGCCATCAAAGAGTGTAATAAAATCACATTGAGCCTCGTTAAAGATTTTGTTGACATTTTTTATAAAAAGCATCTCTTTCTCCCTCCCTCGTTTTCTTTCTCTCTCTCTTTCTCTCTCTAGTGTAAACATAGAATAAACTAATGTTTTGCAGCTCAAAACCCAGGCTGAATTAAGTGATTGTAATGGTGACAAAAATGAAAACTTCCATTAGCCTGCTACCTAATAGCAAAAAAAAAAAAAAAAAATCACTTAGTTCTCACGCACACAAAAAAGTCTTATGATCTCAATAGTGGAGAAGATGCCGGTCCAAGTGAGGATGGGATGTAGGAGGGAGAGGCTTAGACATAGGACGTGATGGGAATAGAATCTGATCTCAGATCCTGTCGGCAGGTTATACAGAAGCTCCTTGGATGATCTTGAAAGTTTCCTACCCATTCTTGCTACTACCAAGTCCTGTTTGCCCAAGGTCACTGAAATATTATATTCCTGGACTCAGGAATAAAATGCAGAGTGTCTCTGAATGAGAAGAGGGTTAAGGTCAGTTTTCATTCCACTTATGCCTCTTCAACCAAGAGATTCCATAATATCTTAATGAACAAGGGCTCAGAGTCAAATGGATTTATTTATGACCTTAAGCAGAATATTCCACCCAAGTGTGGAACTGACTTAAGGAGAGGGCCCCAAATGGGGTCTGTAGCCCATTTGCATTTTGGAGCGCTCAATGCATGGCTCTAGCTTGTTATTTCCCATCGCAAAACCATCATCTAAGAGTACTGGTGACTCATCTGCTTTGGAATCCCAAAAATGATCGGAGAAGTACTTTGAAGATTGGGATGAATCCCTAATTTTTTAAACTAATGACCTATGTCCCTCGGATCACTCTCAGTCCTAGAGAAAACCAAAGATCTACTCATGAAGAGGTCATTGCCCTTTTTTTAAAAAATGTAGATAGACAGGGGGTTGGCTTCTTTTTTTTCCTCCAATTTTGATGACCAAATCATCTTGAAAGGAGAGGGGGTTTTATGTCCTCAGAACTGACAACTTCATATCCCATGCTGAAGCCGTCTCACCATTCAAAACTTATAAGTATTATCTGATGACTTGCTCCTAAACACAGTTTTTGGTGCCAGAACTCCCTGAGGGAATCAAGGGACCCCCTCAGCGTCATATTCCCAGAGCCATCCGACTTTATCCTTCTGTCTGAGGGGACCCACGTGTAGATATTTCCGGTTTTGGCAAATTCCTCCACTCCCTGTGGGTTAGCTAAGAGTCTGCTGTGGTCAACATCTGGAGGACGTGGCCAGAAAGCCTCAATGGCTATTATCTCATTTCAGAATCTTCTCACTCCTTGGCCAAAAGTTAAAATAACTGGCCGGCGAACCAGGAACTTCTCCCGAGGAGGCATCCAAAGGGAAAGCCAAATAGCTCATAAAATCTTTCCCCAGTCTGTAAAACAGTGAAAGAGACACTTAGCATAGAGTGCTGTTTCCTTGGTTCTCGTTATTTTATGAGGTCTCAATAAGTTTCCTGGGGCTGCTGTAAAAAAAAAAAGATTTCTTTTTAGTGGTTTACTAGGCTAGATCCCCACCCACCCTCACGCACCCCCACCCCCCCACCCCAGCTCCTGCCTTCTCCCCACACCTCCCCTCCCTTTCTTTTTACAAAAGTTTTTCCATGTCCTGTGCTCATTCTGTCAACTGACTTTTTTTTTTCTTTTACTCAAAATGCTTCTTCCTCTCATAGGGTCATGTTCAGCACTGATGGGGCTTGTCACGGTTCAAATTATAGGCTTGTCATGACTCTTAGGTTTAGACTTTGGGTAAAAAATGAAATATGCTGGGAATGCCTCATAATCATCAGAGGTAGACACTGCTGTGTGCTGCCTGGACCTCCGTTCAGGAATGGAGGCCCGATTTTTCCAGGTGCTGGCTCTCAGCCTCATTTATTTGTTTGTTTGTTTGTTTGTTTGTTTATCTATTTGAGAGAGAGACAGAGAGCATGCCCGTGCACACATGAGCGGGCAGGGGCAGAGGGAGAGAATCTCAAGCAGGCTCAATCTCACGACCTTGAGATCATGACCTGAGCCGAAATCAAGAGTCGAACGCTTAACTGACCAAGCCACTCAGGAGCCCCTGTCAGCCTCCTTTAAGAATCGCCGCCACTGGAGAACGATGCCTCACTCAAGGCTGTGCCTATTTCCAGGGCAACTCACACCCAGGGTGTGTGTTGCTCACTCACCCTGATCACTGTGAGGTATAAAAGCCCAACCTGCTCACCCTACCTCTGCACAACTCAGAAGGCAATTCCAGCTCCTGGGCTTCTTCTCTGCATTACTGCTCAACATCTCCTTCCAGCCGATACTCTTCCCTTGCTCTCTCTGTCACAAGACGCTACTCCCAGGAGCTCTCCATAGCATCTGTCCCACACGCTACTCTCTACTTTGGAGTCAGCTTCCCAGAGAACTCAGCCTGCGGCAGTGGGTACCAGGGATGTCCTGAGAAAGCAGTCACTAAGATGGGAGTCAGGACTGTGATCCCCTGTCACCCGGTGGGTAATGAGGACCCATCCACTCATGCCACTTGAAGCACCAATGAAGCAGTGTAATTGTTAAACTTGATCAGTGGTAGACTGGGGCGGCGGGGTGTACCTGGAAGGTAATACAGTAGCTGGTGCAATGTATCAGGTCTTTAAAAATATAGAAGGAAGAACAACTATCAGGACAGTGGATGGGGTTGGCTATTGCTAAGCTTGACAGACACTCTAGAAGAAAAGCTGAGAGTGAAGAGTCAGCAATTAAAAGCTAAGTGGGAAAACCAGAGGACTTCCTTGGTAGCATAGAAAAAGGCTCTTCTTGTCTCCAACAGAAGGAAAACAAAGCAGAGGACTAGACCAAAGAAGGTTAATTCCCAACCAAATCAGGGTGACTGTGCCAAGGCCACGGCCCTGGTTGGAAAGAATGGGGTCTTGACTCATGGGATGGAGACATCTAGGATGATCATACCCATAAATCTTGGATCCCCAGATTTTCCTGAATTCTTTGAGTCTGTAGAAGTCATCCCCAATCCCAATGGGCTAGTGCTTGCCCCTTGCTTAAAGCAATGCCAGGGCCTCTTTTCTGCAAGATAATGTGCCTCACCTTTATGATCTGTACCCACCTCTTGTCCCAGCCACTGGGCTAAACTAGGGATGTGGCACAACACAACATAACCAGAGAGGTGCTGAGCCTTTTCCTATAACCCCTGTGAGCTGGAGGACCTGGTTGGCATGTCCTTGCAGGGGCTGGGACAGCACTCATGGAACTGGATTATGGGGGTGCTAGGCTAGGGGGACAGAACATAAATTTGAATGCAAGAGAGTTTCATTGAGATGGATGCAGTCTCCCAGAAAACAGCATTTAACCACCCTGGCAAGGACATTAGGAGATGGCATGAGTGCACTGTTAGGATGGCCCCCCTGATGCACGGGAGAGTGGTGGCCCCCTACTAAGTTAGGTAGAAGTGCCTGAACTCCCAAGGCAGACACTGAGGAAGAGATAAATGGCCAGAGAAGGGAATGGCTAAGAGTGGCTAAAAAATCCCACCTGGGAACAAGGCTCATGGGACAGCCCAGAAGAACCACCCCTTTCCAAAACAATAAGGAATACCCTACTGCGGGGGCACCAGGTTCTCTTAGTTCAGTGGTGGCCCTGCTCCATATTACGGGCTCGACAGGAGAAGATGCTGCTACAAAACTGAGTTCAGTGACGGCAGTGAAAAGGTGAGACCTCAAAACAATAGAGGCCAGATGATAATGCTTAACTGCTACAACCGGTGGGTATAAATATCGTAATGAGCTGCAAGGAGGGAGGGCAAGCAAGAAGCTCTGGTGGGCAGTCATAGACACGGTTAAAAGAACACAGCAAAATAAATGAGAAGCCAACAAAGGCATGCTCAACCTTCACAATCACAATAAATAAAAAATGGGTGATTAGGTGAAGCGAGTCATCCCAATAAAAAGTCACAATGCCCTGAGTTCTGTTTAGACTTGAGCTCGTTTTTGGCCCTGAAACCAATAGAACAAGGAAGAAGCAGGATCCCCAGGAAGAAGAGCCTTGCAACAACCTCTACGCAGTGATGAGTCCCCTGGTTCTTCCTCAAAGGAGCCTATTGCCATTGCCTCAGTTAAGTACTCACAGGAAAAAAGAGAATGCTCAGACATTTTGATGGTTGTGGGACACTGGGTCTGAGTTCACATAGATAACCCACATCCCCAAGGATAATCACGGCCCCTCTGTTAGAATAGGAGCATAGGGGGACCAAGTAATCAATGGATTCCTGGCTCACCTTCAGCTGAAAGAGGATCCACTGTGTCTTCAGCATGCCTGGGTGGTCATTTCTTCAGTCTGTGGAATAGATACACTTGGTATTTGGCCTAATCCTCATAATGGGTCCTTGGTCTATGGGGCAGAGGAGGACCAGTGGAAGCTCTGAAACTATCCCCCCTTCTGGACAAGATAGTGAAACGATATCAATATTTCGTCTTGAAAAGGAAGGCACAAATTAATGCCACCCTTAAAGATTTAAAGGATTAACTCATATCAGATCACTCTGGCCTGTGAGCTAAGAATGGTTCTATATTTTTTAAAATGAGTACATTTTCAGTGGTTGTAGAGGTACCTACATAATTGCCTCAGCTTTTCCACTCAATAGATAAAGCCTAAGATATTTACTAGCCAGCCCTTTCCCTTTGCCAACATCTACATTAAAAATAGTCTCCATCACATCTCCATTAATTTAAGAATCTAGCTCCTGCCAGAAAACAGACAAATTCTGGAAGCTGACAGTGGGCCACTGCAAACTAAACCCAGTGTTAGCCCCAGTTGCACGTACTAGGCCAAGTGTGGTAGTTCTGCTAGAGAAGACTGATGTGAGTCCTATATATGGTATGTGCCATTGTTCTGGGGAATGTACTCTGTTCCTGCCTCAGCAGAAAAAAAGGGCTTATCAAACAGTCTGCTTGTCTTGGGAGGGGCAGCACAGTACATTTAAAGTTTCGCTCCAGGGCTGGCTTAACTCTCTTACCGTCTGTCACAATACAGTCTAAGGAGGTCTGAACCATCTACGCATTCCACAGAAAAATACATTAGTCCACTATACTGATGACCTTGGGTTCATCAGACCAGAAAAGCAAGAAATGACTAGCATACTGGAGGCCGTGGTAAGATACACATGCTCCAAAACATAGGTGGTAGATCCTACAAAGATGCAGGGGCCTGCTGTGTCAGTAAGAGTTTCAGGGTTCCAGCAGGGCATCATTTTAGCACAGATGTCAAGAGAACAGTCCTTGGTTATTCTCTGCCAACCAAAGAGTAGGTGTTCAGGAATTGGAAATTAATGTGATTATGGTACTGATGATAATCATAACTGTTGGAGTTTGGAAGATGTGGCCCTGCATCTCTTGTTAACCTGCCTATGTCTTTAAGTCATTAACTTGGTAATGCCACGTGGCAATATAATGCCTTGGATTTGGAATATTAGAGCTTGATCAGAATGTTGACTCAGCCCTCTGAGTGGTTGTGAAACTCTGAGCATGTTATTTCATATCTCTCTGAAATATGTGTCTTACCCCCTGTAATGATCATTTTGGATTAGATAATATCTAAAATGTCTTCCCCCCTTGAAGTAACTGTGTGCAGGCTATGAGGGTGGCTACTAGCCACAGGTGGCTATTTAAACTCACAGCTAAATTAAGATGAAATTAAATTAAATCTTCACCTCCTCTAGTTCTACAAGCTAGTGTTTGATAGTCACAGGTAGCCAGTGGGTACCATCTTGGGCAGCACAGATAAGGAACATTTCCATCATCACAGAAAGTTCTATTGACAGTGCTGCTTTCTAGTACCAAGTACTAATACTAAAATATAGTCTTTTTTAGATCTGATACACACACATAAATAAAATAGACATAAAATAGAAGCTAACAGAGCACTAGATCAATGATTCACAAGGGCTCAGTACTAGGAGATGTGTATGTATTATGTCAATTTCATCATACAACACCCTATGAAATTGTTCTTATGATTATACCATTTATAGATAAGGAATCTATTTGGTTTCTTAAGGTGATTAAGACCCTTGCCCCAGTCATACAGCTGGGAAGTGGTGGAGGGAGGATCCAACTCTTTTTGAGACTATCCTCAAGCACCACACACAACTTTCTCTTAATGAGCTTCAGTGTCATTGGCTTTTCCAATGTGACTGTCTTCTGAATTCCAATATGAGAGATTCTCTCTCTTTTTAAAGATTTTATTTATTTATTTGAGAAAGAGAGAGAGAGAGGGCACAAGCAGGGAGGAGAGGGGCAGAGGGAGAAGAAGAAGCAGACTCCCTGCTGATCGGGGAGCCCGACGTGGGGCTTGACCCCAGGACCGAACTGAAGACAGATGCTTAACCAGCTGAGCCACTGAGGTGCCCCCCAGTATGACAGATTCTTAAGGGCTGGAACTCAAGCAGCTAGTAACTGGCTTGCAGGCCTTTGGAGGCAGAGACTTGCCTAGTTTCTTAGATCTCAGGGAAGCATGTTGGAAATAAAGGGAGCATTGCCTGGAAATGCTTCCTTCCCTCTGGCTTTCAAGTTAATTATTTTCTGCCTCAAGCTGACATTTTGACCACTTTGTGCATCTCTCTCCCCTAATCTTCACACATAACTTCTTTTGTTAATACTTTTTTTTCCTATACTGCAGTCTGAAAATAGCACAAATGTCTGAATGCTGGGTTATTCCATTAATTTAAAAACAGTATAGATGTCTGGATGCTGTGTTATTCCTGAAAATAGCATAGCATAAGTGCTAGTCTGAAAATAGCACAGATGTATGGATGCTGTGTTATTCTATTAATTTAATAGTTCCAATAGCATTCTGCTTTCATCCTATGCTATTGTTAAAGTATGCATGTGTTTTTGTGAAAGAAAACGGCCTTACTTTTAGGATTGGAGCTTCAGAAGAATTCCTTGACATGGACAAGTTGAGAACTGAATATTATGTTTTGGAAGGAAAAGGGGAAATCCCAGGTGACGGTTGTGAAATCTCACTGATTGAAGTTCAACTGGCTTTAAAATAGTTTTTGAGATGAAATGGTACTGCACATTTTGAGGGACAATAGTTTTGCTTAAAGGCAAACTGGCTTGGAATCAGAAGACCTTGGTTTTGGTACTAACTCTGCCATGCACAGTGGTGGGACTTTTGGTGGGCTATTAAACTACCGAGTCTCATTCCTCTCCTCTGAAAATGGTAACCATGGTAATACTGGCCTTACCTACTAGAGCAAATGCTGTCATGCATGGCCCAGAATCCTCCTGTGAGACCAGGGATATTATTTCGTCAGGTGTAGGAAGTCTTGCCTGCTGACAGCTCACAGACCAGTCTGTCTTCCGGAATTCCCTTCAGCCTAAAGCAGTCATCTTGCCCAAGGTTCTACACCCTTCCCAAGAGCAGTGTACATCCAATGACTGGTGTTTGTGGTATACAAAGATCCAATATGCTTATCTTAGTTTAGTCATCTCTGATTGGCCATTCCAGCTCCAGAGCTCCCTTTGGGATCAACTGGTGCCTCTGTGGTAACTACATTGCAGTTTAATTTCTCTCTCTGCCTAATCCTGCTTTCCTTACTCCTTTATAGATGGCATCTCCACAACCCTCCCCAACTAACCACATGTAAGCAAATACCCCAGATCGATGCTACAAGAGAGAGTTTTGTTTCTTCACTTCTGTCCCACAGACATCAAATCAAACATACTATTAAAATATTTGTGTTTGTTTTTATACTGGAGCATTTTGTTATGCAATATACAAACTAGGAGAAAACTTAGAAAGGTCTGACTCCTTATATGCTGACAAAATAACTGTAATCTGGATACAACCATTAGAATATTTAATATCTTGGCCATTTTAGTGGGATCTGAGGTCAGAGTTAATATAACATGACCTGCTTTAGAATTTTAAAACAATATCATCTGAAAAAGTTTTCATTAATATTACCCAAGATACTTCATGCTACCTGTTCTCTACTTCAAGATATCTTCCCCAACACCCACAGTCAAAGTGGATCATTCTCTCCATTCTCTCCTTCTGTGTCATTTTTTAAAAAAGATTTTATTTCTTTACTAGAGGGAGAGAGAGAGAGAGAGCATGAGTGCACATGAGCAGGAAGAAGGGCAGAGGGAAAGGGGGAAACAGACTCCCCACTGAGCAGGGGACCTGATGTGGGGCTCAATCCCAGGATCTGATCATGACCTCAACCAACAGAACCACCCAGGTGCGCCTTCTGTGTCATTTTGTAAAAGTTGGGCACAGTTATTTATATATATGCCTTTCTTCCCCAGTTAGTTATGATGTTCCTGTAGGCAGAAACTATATATTATTCCTCCAGAAACAAGTACATCACCTGTGGACAGCTGTCCACAGATACTCTTTGAATGTCAATTTGGGTAGTTATATTTGTTGTAGTTTATATGTATTTATAGGGCAAAATTTCCTCCATTTTCTGTGAAGACTACAGAAAAGAGAAAATATCTTTAAACTCGAACCTGAGAGATTCGGGTGTGGTGTAAATTTTTTAATACAATTGTGAGTTTTGTTATATATTAAAAATAGCTATTAACACTCATATGTTTATGGCCAATTGATTCTTCTCAAAGGTACTAAGACCATTCAATGAGGAAAGAATGGTCTTTTCAACAAAGGTCCTGGGACACCTGGATATCCACATGCAAAAAATGAAGTTGGACCCCTACTTCATAGTATATATAAAACTTAGGGATTAGTGACCTAAATTTAAGAGCTAAAACCATAAAACTTTAAGAAGAAAATGCAGGGTTAAATCTTTATGACCTTGGGTTTGGCAATGAATTTTTAGACACTTAAAGCAAGAGCAACAAAAGAAAAACTGGATAAACTAGATTTCACCACATTAAAAACTTTTGTACATCAAAGGACATCAACAAAGTGAAAAGACAACCTACAAAATGGGAGAAAATATTCGCAAATCATATATCTGATAAGGATCAAGAATTCAGAATATACAAACAAAAAGACAACCCTATATAAAATGGGCAAGAAATTTGAACATTTTTTTAAAAGATACATAAGTGACCCACAAGCAAATGATAATATGTTCCACATCATTTGTCATCAAGGTAATGCAAATCACTTCACATCTACTAGGATGGCTATAATTAAGAAGTAATAACAAGTGTTGGCAAGGATATGGAAAATTGAAACCTTCATACACTGCTGATGGGAATGTAAAATGGAGCAGCCACTAGGGAAACAGTGTGGTGGTTACTAAAAAGTTAAACATAGAGGCAAGATGGCGGAGGAGTAGGAGACCTGGATTTCGTCTGGTCTCAGGAATTCAGCTGAATAGGGATCAAACCATTCTGAACACCTACGAACTCAACAGGAGATCGAGGAAGAGAGTAGCAACAACTCTCTGAACAGAGAAGCGACCATTTACTGGAAGGTAGGACGTGCGGAGAAGTGAATCCGAGGCGATATTTGGAAGGATAGATGGCGGAGGAGGGGGCCTCCATCGGCCGCTTCTGGCAAGTGCTAGAGCCGCGGAGCACAAAATCGGAACTTTTAGAAGTCAGCTCCGCTGAGGGACGTCGCTCCAGTGGCTAAGTGGGGGGTGGAACCCTCGCGGGACAGTGTGGTCTCAGGACCATCGGGGTCACAGAAAGACCGGGGGAGCCTGAGTGCGCCAGAGCTCCCAGGTATCGGAGCGGGGAAGCCGGCTGCAGAGACGGAGCCGAGGCGCGGGCTCTCAGCTCAGGGTTGTCATAAACTGTGATTGGTGACAGTCGGGCCACTGCTCTTCCAGCAGGGACCCAATAAGGGGCAGATCCGGGGAGACTCCCCTTCCACCCCCGGGAGGAGCAGCGCAGGAGCGCACCGCAGGGATCTGCTGGGTTTGGAGACTCCACACGGTGTTGGGTGCCAGACATAGAAACGCTCGGTCACAGGCCGGGTGAGCACGGAGTGCGGCCGGAGACCAGGGAGACGGGAGTGACTGCTTTTCTCTGGGGGCGCACTGAGGAGCGGGGCCTCGAGTTCTCAGCTCCTCCGGGTGGAGATCGGGAGGCCACCATTTTCACCCTGGTCCTCCAAAGCTGTACCGAGAGCTTGCAGGGAACAAAAGCTCCTGAGAGCAAACCCAAGCAGATTGCTTAGCCCGGACCAACAAGGGTGGGGCAATTCAGCCTCAGGCAAAGACATTTGGGAACCACGGCAACAGGCCCCTCCCCCAGAAGATCAGCATGAACAGCCAGCAAGCCAAGACCAAGTTTACCGATCAAGGAGAACGGGAGAACTCCAGTGCTAGGGGAATACTGCACATAGAATTCATGGCTTTTTTTACCATGATTCATTAGTTTTTCAAAGTTAATTTTTTTAATTGTTTTTTTTCTTTTTTTGAATTTTTCTTTTTCCCTTTTTCAACCAATATCTTATCAATCCCTTTTTTAAAAAAACTTTTTATTTTTCATTTTTAGAAAATTTATCCCTTCATAGTAGTTACCCTTATTTTTGGCATATATATATAAGTTGTTCTCTCTTTAAAAATTTGAGATACAGTTTCTTCTAACAGATCAAAATATACCCTAATCACTAGTATATGGTTTTGTTCTAGTCTCCTGCCTGATCACATTCTCTCCCTTTTTTTGTCTTTTCTTTTTTTTTAAATCTTCTTCTTTCTTTTTTCAAACAACTTCTTATCTTATCAATTCCTTTTATAAAATCTTTTATAATTTTCATCTTTACAGTCATCTTCCATCCCTTCATTGTATCAACACTTATTTTGTACATATATATCTTTCTTCCTTTAAAATTTTAGGAGGCACTTTCTTCTAACAGATCAAAATACGCCCAAGATCAGGTGTGTGGCACCGATCTATGCACTAGCCTGATCATATTTGATCATGTTCTGTTCTTTTTGTTATGTTCTGTTTTTGTTTGTTTTTATCTTTTTCTTTTTTTTTCTCTTTTTTCTTTCTTTCCCTTTCTTTTCCCCTGGTTTCAGGTCTTTTCTGATTTGTATAGAGTATATTTGCTGGGGACATGGTTAACCTGTTAGCATTCCGTTCTCTCATTCATCTATTCTCCTCTGGACAAGATGACAAGACAAAAAAAATCACCTCAGCAAAAAGAACAAGAGGTACTACCATCAGCCAGGGACCTACTCAATACGGACATTAGTATGATGTCGGACCTAAAGTTCAGAATCATGACTTTAAAGATACTAGCTGGGCTTGAAAAAAGCATGGAAGTTATTAGAGAAACCTTTTCTGGAGAAATAGAAGAACTAAAATCTAACCAAGTTGAAATCAAAAAGGCTATTAATTAGGTGCAATAAAAAATGGGGGCATAACTGCTAGGATAAATGAGGCAGAAGAGAGAATCAGCGATATAGAAGACCAAATGATGGAAAATAAGGAGGCTGAGAAAAAGAGAGAGAAACAACTACAGGACCACGAGGGCAGAATTCGAGAGATAAGTGATACAATAAGACAAAACAACATTAGAATAATTGGGATCCCAGAAGAAGAAGAAAGAGAGAGACGGGCAGAAGGTATATCAGAGCAAACTACAGCAGAGGACTTCCCTAATGTGAGGAAGGAAACAGGCATCAAAATCCAGGAGGCACAGAGAACCCCTCTCAAAATCAATAAAAATAGGTCAACACCCTGACATCTAATAGTAAAACTTACGAGTCTCAGAGACAAAGAGAAAATCCTGAAAGCAGCTCGGGAGAAGAGATATGTAACCTACAATGGGTGAAACATTAGATTGGCAACAGACCTATCCACAGAGACCTGGCAGGCCAGAAAGGACTGGCATGATATCTTCAGAGCACTAAACAAGAAAAATATGCAGCCAAGACTACTATATCCAGCTAGGCTGTCATTGAAAATAGAAGGAGAGATAAAAAGCTTCCAGGACAAACAAAAACTAAAGGAATTTGCAAACACGAAACCAGCCCTACAAGAAATATTGAAAGGGGTCCTCTAAGCAAAGAGAGAGCCTAAAAGCAGCATAGATCAGAAAGGAATACAGACAATATACAGTAACAGTCACCTTACAGGTGATACAACGGCACTAAATTCATATCTTTCAATAGTTACCGTGAATGTAAATGGGCTAAATGCCCCAATCAAAAGACACAGGCTATCAGACTGGATTAAAAAACAAGACCCATCGATATGCTGTCTGCAAGAGACTCATTTTAGACCCAAAGACACCCCCAGATTGAAAGTGAGGGGGTGGAAAACCATTTACCATGCTAATGGACACCAAAAGAAAGCTGAGGTGGCCATCCTTATATCAGACAAATTAGGTTTTAAAACAAAGACTGTAATAAGAGATGAAGAAGGACACTATATCCTACTTAAAGGGTCTATCCAACAAGAAGATCTAACAATTGTAAATATCTATGCCCCTAACAGGGGAGCAGCCAATTATATAAGGCAATTAATAACAAAAGCAAAGAAACACATTGACAACAATACAATAATAGTGGGGGACGTTAACACCCCCCTGACTGAAATGGACAGATCATCTAAGCAAAAGATCAACAAGGAAATAAAGACTTTAAATGACACACTGGACCAAATGGACTTCACAGACATATTCAGAACATTCCATCCCAAAGCAACAGCATACACATTCTTGTCAATGCCTATGCAACATTCTCCAGAATTGATCACATCCTAGGTCACAAATCAGGTCTCAACCGGTACCAAAAGATTGGGATCATTCCCTGCATATTTTCAGACCACAATGCTTTGAAACTAGAACTCAATCACAAGAGGAACGTCGGAAAGAACTCAAACACATGGAGGCTAAAGAGCATCCTACTAAAGAATGAATGGGTCAACCGGGAAATTAAAGAAGAATTAAAAAAGTTCATGGAAACCAATGAAAATGAAAACACAACTGTTCAAAATCTTTGGGATGCAGCAAAGGCAGTCCTGAGAGGAAAGTATATAGCAATACAAGCCTTTCTCAAGAAGCAAGAAAGGTCTCAAATACACAACCTAACCCTACACCTAAAGGAGCTAGAGAAAGAACAGCAAATAAAGCCTAAACCCAGCAGGAGAAGAGCAATAATAAAGATCAGAGCAGAAATCAATGAACTAGAAACCAAAAGAACAGTAGAACAGATCGACGAAACTAGGAGCTCGTTCTTTGAAGGAATTAACAAGATTGATAAACCCCTGGCCAGACTTATCCAAAAGAAAAGAGAAATGACCCAAATCAACAAAATCATGAATGAAAGAGAAGAGATCACAACCAACACCAAAGAAATACAAACAATTATAAGAACATATTATGAGCAAATCTATGCCAGCACATTAGATAACCTGGAAGAAATGGGTGCATTCCTAGAGATGTATCAACTACCAAAATTGAACCAGGAAGAAATAGAAAACCTGAGCAGACCTATAACCACTAAGGAAATTGAAGCAGTCATCAAAAATCTCCCAACAAACAAAAGCCCAGGGCCAGATGGCTTCCCAGGGGAATTCTGCCAAACATTTAAAGAAGAATTAATACCTATTCTCCTGAAACTGTTCCAAAAAATAGAAATGGAAGGAAAACTTCCAAACTCATTTTATGAGGCCAGCATTACCTTGATCCCAAAACCAGACAAAGACCCCATCAAAAAGAATTACAGACCAATATCCTTGATGAACATGGATGCAAAAATTCTCACCAAAATACTAGCCAATAGGATCCAACAGTACATTGAAAGGATTATTCACCATGACCAAGTGGGATTTATCCCTGGGCTGCAAGGTTGGTTCAACATCCGCAAATCAATCAACGTGATACAATACATTAACAAAAGAAAGAACAAGAATCATATGATCCTCTCAACAGATGCAGAAAAAGCATTTGACAAAGTACAGCATCCTTTCTTGATCAAAACTCTTCAGAGTATAGGGATAGAGGGTACATACCTCAATATCATAAAAGCCATCTATGAAAAACCTACAGCAAATGTCATTCTCAATGGGGAAAAGCTGAGAGCTTTTCCCCTAAGGTCAGGAACGTGGCAGGGATGTCCACTATCACGACTGCTATTCAACATAGTATTAGAAGTCCTAGCCACAGCAATCAGACAACAAAAAGAAATCAAAGGCATCCAAATCGGCAAAGAGGAAGTCAAACTCTCACTCTTTGCAGATGATATGATACTGTATGTGGAAAACCCAAAAGACTCCACCCCAAAACTGCTAGAACTCATACAGGAATTCAGTAAAGTAACAGGATATAAAATCAATGCACAGAAATCGGTGGCATTCCTATACACCAACAAGACAGAAGAGAGACAAATCAAGGAGTCGATCCCATTTACAATTGCACCCCAAACCATAAGATACCTAGGAATAAATTTAACGAAAGAGGTAAAGGATCTGTACTCAGAAACTATAAAATACTTATGAAAGAAATTGAAGAAGACACAAAGAAATAAAAAAAACGTTCCACACTCATGGATTGGAAGAACCAACATTGTGAAGATGTCAATGCTCCCTAGAGCAATCTACACATTCAATGCAATCCCCATCAAAATACCATCTACTTTTTTCAAAGAAATGGAACAAATAATCCTAAAATTTGTATGGAACCAGAAGAGACCCAGAATAGCCAGAGCAATGTTGAAAAAGAAAAGCAAAGTTGGCGGCATCAGAATTCCGGGCTTCCAGCTCTATTATAAAGCTGTCATCATCAAGACAGTATGGTACTGGCACAAACACAGACACATAGATCAAGGGAACAGAATCGAGAGCCCAGAAATGGACCCTCAACTCTATGGTCAACTCATCTTTGACAAAGCAGGAAAGAATGTCCAATGGCAAAAAGACAGTCTCTTCAACAAATGGTGTTGGGAAAATTGGACTGCCACATGCAGAAGAATGAAACTGGACCATTTCCTTACACCACACACAAAAGTGGACTCCAAATGGTTGAAAGACCTAAACGTGAGACAGGAGTCCAACCAAATCCTAAAGGAGAACACAGGCAGCAACCTCTTCGACCTCAGCCACAGCAACTTCTTCCTAGAAACATCGCCAAAGGCAAGGGAAGCCAGGGCAAAAATGAACTATTGGGATTTCATCAAGATAAAAAGCTTTTGCACAGCAAAAGAAACAGTCCACAAAACCAAAAGACAACCGACAGAATGGGAGAAAATATTTGCAAATGACATATCAGATAAAGGGCTAGTATCCAAAATCTATAAAGAACTTATCAAACTCAACACCCAAAGAACAAATAATCCAATCAAGAAATGGGCAGAAGACATGAACAGACATTTCTCCAAAGAAGACATCCAAATGGCCAACAGACACATGAAAAAGTGCTCCACATCGCTCGGCATCAGGGAAATCCAAATCAAAACCCCAATGAGATACCACCTCACACCCGTCAGAATGGCTAAAATTAACAAGTCAGGAAATGACAGATGTTGGCGGGGATGTGGAGAAAGGGGAACCCTCCTACACTGTTGGTGGGAATGCAAGCTGGTGCAACCCCTCTGGAAAACAGTATGGACGTTCCTCAAACAGTTGAAAATAGAGCTACCATACGATCTAGCAATTGCACTACTGGGTATTTACCACAAAGATACAGATGTAGGGATCCGAAGGGGTACGTGCACCCCAATGTTTATAGCAGCAATGTCCACAATAGCCAAACTGTGGAAAGAGCCAAGATGTCCATCGACAGATGAATGGATAAAGAAAGGTGGTATATATACACGATGGAATATTATGCAGCCATCAAAAGGAATGAGATCTTGCCATTTGCAACAACGTTGATGGAACTGGAAGGTGTTATGCTGAGTGAAATAAGTCAATCAGAGAAAGACATGTATCATATGACCTCACTGATATGAGGGATTCTTAATCTCAAGAAACAAACTGAGGGTTGCTGGAGTGGTGGGGGGGTGGGAGGGATGGGGTGGCTGGGTGATAGACATTGGGGAGGGTATGTGCTATGGTGAGCGCTGTGAATTGTGCAAGACTGTTGAATCACAGATCTGTACTTCTGAAACAATGCAATATATGTTAAGAAAAAAAAAGAAGAAGAAGATAGCAGGAGGGGAAGAATGAAGGGGAGAAAGTCGAAGGGGGAGACGAACCATTAGAGACTACGGACTCTGAGAAACAAAGCGAGGGTTCTCGAGGGGAGGGGGGTGGAGGGCTGGGTTAGCCTGGTGATGGGTATTAAAGAGGGCACGTTCTGCGTGGAGCACTGGGTGTTATGCACAAACAATGACTCACGGAACACTACATCCCAAACTAATGATGTCATGTGTGGGGATTAACATAACAATAAAAAATTTTTAAAAAAAGTTAAACATAGAACTACCATGAGCTCACAATTCCCCTCCCAAGTGGATATCCCAAAGAGCTGAAAACAGGAATGCCAACAAGTCCATATGCACACGTTTTCACAACAGCCAAAATTTAGAAAGCATGAATGAATGGATACACAGACTCTAGTATACATACTCGATGCAATATGATTCAGTCACCAAAAAGAACGATGTACTGGTGAATGCTACAACATGGATGAACCTCTAAGCCATGCTAAGCAAAGGAAAGCCAGATGCAAATGGTCACATATTGTATGATTCTATGCACGTGAAACATCCAGAATGGATAAATTCATGGGGACAGAACACAGATTGATGGTTTGTTTCCAGGGGCCTAGGGGAATGGAGTAACTGCTTGATGGATTTTATTTTGGGGTCATGGAACTATTTCGGAGCTGGATAGAGATAGTGCTTGCACAACGTTGCAAATGTAATGAATGTCACTTAAAAATAGTAATTTTATGTTGTGTGAACTTAACCACAATAAATTATCTTTTAAGATGTTTTAAATGGCTTCTGAGGAAGGTTTTTACATGTCTCATGTGTTAGCCCTCTGGACTTTATGGGATTTTCCAAACATTCTGTTGCTCTTAAGTCAAGGTAATATGTTATTTGACCCTCCAGGTCACTTCTAAGTAGGCAGACAGCGGACCTAAGTATTATTCACCAATGCCTCCGTCTCTTCTATTTTGGGAACTATAAAGGGAGACACTTCCCCGGTGTCTCTGGAATGAAGGTAGGCCATGTGAAGAGTTCTGACCTGGAAACTGTGAGCAGAAGATACTTGTGTGATTTGAATAGTGAGAGAGTCTGCATCTTCTCTTCCTCCATCAGGATTGTTGGGAAAACAAAGCATGGGTTGATATGGAGGTGTTACAACATTGAAACCATCTGGAATGCTGGTCTCCTGATGGAAGATACCTGTCCTGTACCTGGACCTGCAGTAAACTTTCAAAATGCAAGAAACTGACTTTCACTGTGTCGAACCATGAAATGTAGGCAGTGCTTTGTTACTCCACAGAACCTAGCCTATCCTTGTTAATATAAAGAGGCACACGGAAGGAGAAAGTTTGTATTCTCTTGAGACTGTGTTCTGTTGAGATTGCTCAAGTTAGGTCCATGACTCCCATGAACAGGCTGGCTAAAAATACATAAAACAGGGGCACCTGGGTGCCTCAGTCGGTTAAGCGTCAGACTCTTGGTTTCGGCTCAGGTCGTATCTCAGGGTCCTGGGATCGATTCCCATGTTGGGCTCCCTGCTCAGCGTGGAGTCTGCTTGAGATTCTCTCCCTCTGCCCCTCCCCCTGTGCACTCTCTCTCTCTCTGTAAAATAAATCTTAAAATAAATAAATAAAATAAAAATACATAAAACATCCTGGTACATGGTCAGTACTCAATAAGGGGTGAAATTTAGAGGTATCACTTGTAATGCTTGAGACCAAAAACAAACAAGAGAACATAACAAGGAGAGAGAAAGCCTGCAGAGATTCTTCCCTAGAACAATTTGATAATGTCGATGCCACTTGGAAATGCTTGGCAAACTTATAGCACACATGTCCTCTCTCCTCTGCCTTCTCACATGGGCTGTTCCTTCTCGGGGCATCTCTCTCAGAAATTGCCTGGTTGCACAAATCCAGGAAGAAATATCTAGGTGAAGTGAATATCACCTCTTTTTATTTATTTATTTTTTTTAAGAGAGAGAGCATGCAGGGCAGGTGGGGTGGTGGTAAGAGGCAGAGGGAGGAGAGAGAGAATCTTAAGCAGACTCCATGCCCAGCACGGAGCTTGACATGAGGCTCGATCTCATGACCACCATGAGATCATGACCTGAGCAGAAATCAAGAGTCAGACGCTTAACTGACTGAGCCATCCAGGTGCCCCTCACCTCTTTTTAAATATAGCCTTGATTTATTTATCTCTTTAAGAATATTTCAAAGTCACATGGATTAGATTATGAGATGCCCACCTCTAATGAATATAGTGATTTCCTTTGCCTAAGGTGGAATCTGATTTCTGGTTGTCATTCTTTGGAAGATTAGTACCATGAGGTCCTTCATCCTTAAAGAAACTGCCATGGAACACTGTTCATTTATCTGCAGGATCCAGAAGAGAAAGTTTATTGAGTTATCTAAGAATTTAGACTGTGGAGTCAGATGACCAGGTTCAAAGTCCACCTCATCCACTAACTCAGTATGTGATCTCAAGAAACTTAGTTGACCCCTCCATGCCTCTGTTTTGTCATCTATGAAATGTGAGTACTTATTCTTACTTTATAGGGTTGTTGTGAAGATTAAGTGGGTATATGTGTCAAGTGTTCAGAGTAATCCCTGGCCCACAGCATGTCCTATGTAACACTTTGCTAGTTTTGCTAAGGAGCTGGTCAAACATTCCCTAAACCTAAGGACTGGCTTGGAAGTAATGCCTGAGTTTAAATCCTGCCTTAGTCTCTTACCAGCTATGAAACCTCAGCTAGTTAAACTCAGAGCCTTTATTCTTCTTCTGTCAAGTGGACAATATCGGGGGAGGGACTGAGCAACATAAATTGCATAAATAACTTAGTCTGGTGAGTGCTCAATTCATAATTCCTTCCCTTGAAAGACCATTCTCGTAAACCATGAACATAGCTACAGAGGTAATGCATGGGTTAGCTTTCTGTCACTTACAAACAAACCCTTCCTGAAGCTTCGGTTAGAAAATATAAGATCTTATTGACTCACAGAGCTCACATAAAGCTCAATAGTGGAATTAACTTCAGATACAGCCAGAAATAAGTACCCAAGTGAAAGCAAAGAGGATCTTTCTACCTTCCCATTGGCAGCCTCTACTCTATTTTGTGTTGGCTTCCTCCTCTGTGGTTGTGCTTAGAAGCTCCAGATATATTAGTTCAATAACACAGAGAGAGTAAGAACTTCTTCCCAAGAGTTCCAACAAAACTCCCAGCATTTGCTCTCCTTGGATTAACATGGCCACATGGACACCTTTGAACCAGTCACAGTGATCTGAAGAAATGCATATGCTAATTAGGCTGGGCGAGGCAGAGTGTCATTTTTCAGTGGCATCCCAAATACAGAATCTGAGAATTCCAAAGTGGTACTAGGCACAAGAAAATGAAAGGTTGCTTTTTTTTTTTTTTTTTTGAGAAGGGAGACAAATGGAACAGCTTTCCACTGTTCTAAAAAGGCATGAGTAGCATAAAGAGAAAAGGCAAAGAGATACCTGGCTAAAGATTCTGAAGAGCCAGGGCAGTAGAAGTTGCAACCAGATTTCCATGTCCTGAAACTCATGATGGGACTTTAACTTGTGTGTCTAGGGGTAGTGAATGGACCTTCCAGTCGGAGTCCCTTGCCTGGTTCCTATTTGTGAGCAGCTAACAGGAGTTAGGTGTGGGGTTTGTGGCTCCATGAAACAGCCTTGTTCACTGGATTTTATAGGAATTAAACCCGTGACCTAAATGTTAGCAAAAAGAGACTGGAATCTTGAGATATCTATTTGCTGTAGAGCCAAAATGAAATACATTATTAACCAGTATGTATTTGTCTACAAGCAACAGAAAACCCAGATTCAACTGGCTTAAATAAAAAAGATATCTATTCATTTCTTTAGCTATAAATACAGAGATGAGGCAGGTTCTGGGCAAGATATGATGTGTGGCTCAATGACATCAGCAAGGATTCAGATTCTTCTTTAAATGCGTTTGCTTTTCTTCATTCAGCATCTGCTATGACTTAAGATTGCTTGTCACAAGATGGCTGCAAGTGGCTTCAGGCTCTCTGCTCTGGTCCAGCGCAAGAGAGAAAAAAAACTCTTTCCAAAACATGAAACATAAGTTTTTCATTTGGTCTACCTGAGTTAAGTCAAGCCGGACCATATTAGGAGCATAGTTACTTACACCAAAAAATTATTCGTTGTTTAGCTGAAATTCAAATTCAGCTGGACATCCCATATTTTTTCTGGCAACTGTGGTCCTGGTTGATTTAGACTAATCCAAAATGTCCTGTAGAGGGAGGTAGGGAGGACACAGGAATAAAATCAGGCTGCATGTCTGTCTCATTTTTAGAAAGGAAGAAGGCAAACTGGATGCTGAAAATGCAAACATCAGTCAGCTGCACCCGATGTCAGTTAAGGGACTTTGGAGGAAAAATTCCAGGATGAGTTGCTTTATCCAACAAACAATCTCAAGGCGTAAACCTTGGATTAGTAAGTATTATAATTCAATCCAATTACACAAGTATTTATTTAATGCTTTTTATCAACAAGGCACTGTTGAAGATTCTGGAGGTCTATTGAGACTGTTTCCTAGGTGCTTCCAAAATATTAAAGAGAACGAAGCAAGTGAGAGCACAAACATGAAACGCTCTGTGAGAAAGATCCAGAGACCATGGGGCGCCAGCGTGATGCTCTCCTGAAAGAACCAGCCTTGGAAATATGCATTAAAGGATAATGGATACAAAGTGACATGATCGCACTGTGGGAGATAAGGCATGGTGCCATGGAGATTTGATCTTAGAGATACTTCTTACAGAGAAATTCCAATCCAAATTTGAGATCTCCACGAGCTATCCAGTAGAAAATACGGTAAGGAAGATTTTTCGAGCAGTGACATGATTAAAGCTGCATTTCAAGGAAAATCAGTCTGACAGCCACGTGGGGGCTGGATTGTAGTGGGAAGAAACTGGAGGTAGAGAGGCCAGTGTTGGGATGGTCTGCAACCGTCCTCTCAGATCCAGTGCCCTCTTTCGGTAACCTGCATTTTGGAAAGGCTACTTTACTATCGTAGAATGAAATTCACAGCCTACAAACATAATTCCAGAGAAAGAAGGGTAATGCCCTAATTGTAACATAAAGAAGAAATGAAATGATTATTTTACAATAAAAATATTCAAGCACACAGGTCGTTAAACTACCAAATACAGCCCTACACCTGTTTTTATATGGCCCATGAGATAAACATGATTTTTTTTCATTTTTTAAGTAGTTATTTTTTAAAAAATAATTATAGGAGTTCCTACCTAGTATCTGTGATGCCCTCTTGTCCCTCAAAACCTGAAGTATTTGCCGTCTTGATCTTTGCAGGAAATATCTGCCAACCCCTCTTCTCAGGAATGGCTATGTAATTTGTGTGACCCAGTGCAACGTGGAAATGCAGGCTCCTGACAAAAATCATTAAGAATGTCAAGACAGGGATAACAAGTCAAACATGAGCAGGGTCCCTCCACATCCATGAAGCCAGCCCTGCCTGTTCTAGCATATAAATACTTAGATGTTCCTCCGCTACAAACATAATGAATTAGTCGGACATGTATACATGTGCAGCAGGTGCACATGCAGATGGATACAAACAGGGCTGTGCGCCCCGAACTACCCTGTGCGGCAACCCAGTACAAATATGTTTTATGGACGACTCCAGTACCGTGGTGCTATTTCCATTCTCGGTGTGATTTTTCCAAACCGGCAGACAAGTCTTTGGGAATTTACAAATAATGGATGGTATCACCTTTCTTTAATTACATGAAAATTGCATTTCTGTAATATTCATGAAATGTTAAAACATAATGAACTATATTTTATGTGTGAGATGGAATTAGCTTCTAGGCTCAGACAATTATTAGCAGGTTTTATATGAACATTCAGTGAAATATTTGAGGGATGGTATGGGACTCAGGGTACTTCTTTGCTGTGCAACATTGGCCAACACATTGCAGAATGAGCAACAAAATGGACCCCATGTGTGCAGGGTCACTAGACTCTCCACGGCCTCATATGGTAACACTCCAAGGTGCCCACGGCCATTTTCAAACCACCCTTCAGGAGGTGGTGCTACCTGGGTTGGGAACGGTTAATCTTGAGAATCCGATTATATTTAGATATTGGGTGGTAAGGGTGAGATATTATAGAAACGGAGTTTGGGGCCCTTGGTTATTGGTTGTGATGGGGAGAACATTCGAAGAAAAATGTAAACATGAAAACCATGACCTCATGCACTGGAACAGCCCTTCTAAATGCATCAGATCTGAATTGCTTAGCTTCTCTAACTTTCTCTTTGTGACATATCTTCAGGAAGGCAGGACAAATATTAACAATATAGGTACACTAGTTCTCTGGTGCCTGGGTGGCCTGGTAGGTTAAGCATCTGACTCTTGGTTTCCACGCAGGTCGTAATCTTGGATTCCTGATCTCAGGGTCATGATCTTGGAATCATGAGATCGAACCTCATGTAGGGCTCCACACTTGGTGTGGAGTCTGCTTGAGATTCTCTCTCTCCCTCTGCCCCTGTCACTCATGCTCTCTCTCTCTAAAATAAATAAATAAATCTTTTAAAAGTATACATATAAGTACACTGGACCAATGTAGACTTAACCCTCTTTGGCTTTTTTATTTTGCATTTCACAGAATACAGATTCAGCATGAAGAATAGGTATTACTCAATCCCCTGAAATATTTTTTCTTCTTCTTTTTTTTTTAAGATCTTATTTATTTATTTGACAGAGAGAGCGAGAGAGAGCACAAGCAGGGGAAACAGCAAGCAGAGGGAGAACGAGGCTCCCCGCTGAGCAGGGAGCCCAATGTGGGGCTCGATCCCAGGACCCTGGGATCATGACCTGAGCTAAAGGCAGACACTTAACCAACTAAGCCACCCAGGTGCACCCCCACTGAAATATTTTTATTAAAAATTGTATATTTACTTCAGAGTTCATTATTAACACTCATTTATGTATAAGACACGTAGTTTGGGAATACAGATAAGAACTGTCTGAGACCTAGAAAGAGCAAGCAACTTGCCCAGTTTCCCTTGATACACAGATGGTAGAGCTAGGATTAGGTTCCGCTTTCCTGATTCTTAATTCTGCATTTCCTCCCCTCATGGGGTAAATGAGTCGGCCCAGCATCTGCTTTGGAAAGAAGGCATTTGAACATGCCGCTTGGAAGAACAGGGAACACCAAGAATGATGACACCAAGTTCTCTTCCAAGTCAAAAAAGGCACTCACATGGCACCCCTCTCTAACTGAAGGAGAGAGGGTAGTTCACAGGTAGTCCATGAGAATTCATTGCCAGTGACTTCCCACGAAGAGTGTATTCATATCTATACTTATGGGGAGCCCATGGAAAGCACAGAGAAATGAGACACTGGAGTGTTTTAAAAAAATGTTTTTGTTGAAACAGGCCCAGAAACCCACTACAGAGCATATAGGTCTGGAACTTGGCAAAACCCAAAATTAATGGTATCGTCATAAAGTTTATATAGAATATAATTTCTTAAGCCATGCACCAGGAAGGAGGCTCATATACGGTGACCAACTCAGCCCACCCATAAATAATCCATGTTAATATCCTAAGAGAGGTCACGGACTAGAGTAATGTGCTGACATCTGGCTGCTTCTGGCAGGATAGGCTGGATGGTATAAACAGATGGCCTTTAATTAGTGGTGGGTTGTCTCAGCAGAGGGCAGCTTGGGCAGGAATGGTTATTTGGATTACCCACCTCGTGCCTGGCTCCTAGAACTCTTGGCATATTGTCAGAAGCGCCACTGCGGTTACTGCCAATAGGTCTGATGTCACCGGATGGCAGCCTCTTGGGCTACCATCGTCATTGCATCACTGGAGGGAGGCCTCTTCAGGAGAGTCTCAGCAAAGATGCCATGGTGCAAATGAGCTGGAGAAACCGGGGGGATGGACGGGGTGGAGAGAATCCATGGAATAAACTTGCCTTCAGGAGATTTCCCGACTGAAATCTTTGGTCTTTGGAGCCCCAGTTGTTGCTTCTTCTTTCTGAATTCCACACACTTTGAACCCTTTCAGCAGTAGAAAGAGATAGAAACGAGGAGGTGAAGGTTTAAACTTGTTGCCTACTATATACAAGTTCAATGGCAGAGGAAAATGCCCATAGGTCATTATAAAGAGCCAGGCTGCTGAAGGGTCATAAGCTCTACTGCTGAGATAGAAAACAATCAAGCTTCTGTTTCAGATATAACAAGAAAATGGCTTACTGTGTCCAAAATGGAACACAACAGCCCACCGTGTCTTCAATTCGCCCAGTCCTGAAAGTTCTGAGAACATTTGGATCCAGAGCAGAATGAGGCGGCCTTCTCTTTTGAATTGAAAAAAAGGAAAATAAAATATTCCTGTGGTACCTGACCCTGTGCTGGGACTTTTGAGAATGGGATACAATGTGTGCCTTCAAAGCTAGGGTTGTTGTTAGTGAGGATCAGATCCGAGCTCTTTATCCACAGCAAAAGTGTGGGTTGATTGGTGGACATGTGAGCATGTAGCCAATTTCCTGCTGAGTTTTTCCAACGATGGCCTGAGAATTTACTTTTCATTACGTGATGATAGTGGGAATCACTCTTAGCCAACTCAGGTGTTCTCAAACTGGACAGAAACCAAAGAGCAGTCTGATGTGTTTTCAGAACTTGAAACCGATACCTCCGTTCCCTTGTCTGGTCCTTCAATATCTTGCTTAATGACTTTTACAGGTCATGGTTGACTCCGATGCAGTTTCCAAGACTTAAGAATTGGCATGATTTGGGGTGCTTGGGTGGCTCAGTCAGTTAAGTGTCTGCCTTCAGCTCAGGTCATGATCCCAGGGCCCTGGGATCAAGCCCCACATCGGGCTCCCTGCTCATCGGAGAGCCTGCTTCTCCCTCTCCCTCTGCCTGCCACTCTGCCTACTTGTGCTCTCTCTATCTCTCTGTCAAATAAATAAATAAAATAAATAAATAAAATCTTTAAAAAATTGTCATGATTTGCTTCCTTATATAGAAATCCTAGAAGTCCAGCAATCATGTTTATACATGTGATGGGGTATACTACATTGCCACATGGGAGAGGTCTTTTTATACATGCAGCATAGTATACAAAAACCTAATCATAGACAGGAGGCCTCCTTCTATTTCAAACAAGGTGACCATGAGGAAGTCTGAAAAAGCAGGGTCAAATCTTCCTAATTACTGGGAGCTTTATAAAAGTCATGAGACCTTTGGGAAGGTATGTAGAATGCAAGAAGAATCTGGTCAATAGGAAAAAAAAAAAGTCTTCCCTATTCATATCTCCAATTAAATAGTAATTACCTGGGCTGAAAACACCAAGGCTAGGAAAGATTGCAATGATTCCTGTATGAATTCCATGGATTTAAGTTGAAAGTTACCTCGTGTCAAAAGTTATACAGGTAAGGTCAAGGCCCAGAATATTCTTGATTGCCTAAGTGCTTTCATTATTCTTCATTATTGGGATAAACTGGGAAAGACATCTGAAAATTCCAGCGTGAGTGTTAACTCAGCAATGTATGGTCTGTGTAGCCATGCAAGTCTTCCTCTGCACAACGGGAATTATGTACACATTTTATTTGTTCGTTCATTTAATTGATATTTAGTGTATGCCTTCTGGATTTTGAGCACCATTTTAGATGTTAGAAATGCTGCAACGAACAACGACAACAAAAGACAAAACCCCTGCTTTCATGGATCTGACATTCTAGCAGGGAAGCTAGGTAATAAACATATTAATAAGTAAATGCATATCACGCAGGTAGTGATAAAAAGGCAAATAACAGAGGAAGAGGGATGGGGAGTGATTGACGTGGTGGGGCGCCATTTTAGAATGTGAGGAGAATAAGGTCTCTCTCCAATAAAGGACATTTGAGCAAGTATCAGAATGGAGTCACGGAGTTAGTCATGATGGTACCTGGGAGTAGAATATTCCAGGCAGAAGAAAACAGCAACAGGACGGGCCTGGATGTTTTGACGTGTATAAAGAAATTCCAGAAGGTCAGTGGAGCAGAGCGAGCCAGTGTCTGAGGGAACAGAGACGGGGTCAGAGAACAGGTGAGGACCAGAGCACGTGGAGTCTCACATACATTTGGCGTGACCTTCAGGCGAAAGACTTGACTTCCACGTGTTTATAATCTCGGAAGCTGCAAGCACAGCGGACGTTTCTTGAGCGCTTTGCTATGAGCCAGGTCCTGTGTTAAGTGCTGGCCTTGACTCACATCATTTACTGTCACTACAACTTCAATGCGTACATATTATTATCCCCTTTTACAAGTCAGGAGACTTAGGCTTCAAGGTTAAACCACTTGCCACAGTTGCCCTGCTGATAAGCGCTGGAGATCCCAAAGTAAACAAGACTAAACCACAAAGGGTTAGCTTGCCCTGTTGTTTGAACCCCCACTTCAAAATTCCAGTAGACGTCGTAGCCTCAGCCGTGCAAGAGATAAAGCCCTTGGGAGGAGCCCATCTCTTTCTCCTGACACTCAACGAAGCTTCCAAACCCCTCATTCCCAAGAAGCCTTAGCTCTTTGCTGGCCCCAGAGTGTGTGTTTCCATGGATGCTGAGAATCATGCTGAGAAGCCTTCTGTATTCTTCTCCCCGTGTGGTTAGAGGAGGAGGAGGAGAGTCTCGGCTGCAGTGCCAGGGACCACACCTCTTTGTCAGGAACATGTAATTAAAAAAGAAAGAAAAAGGGAAAAGAAATGAGCAAAGAAAGAGCCACCCACCTCAGTTTTTCTTAAACACATGTTCATGCAAGTGCACGTGCGCGCGCGTGCTCGCGCACACACACACACACACACACACACACACACACACACAAAGCCAGCAGATGTCCATCACTCGGGTCCTTGGGATTCTGATGAAAACATTTTCCACCTGGCACAGTGAGGCACTAAACACCCCTCAAACCCAACCTGAGACTTGGACCGTCAGTGGAGATATTTTTAAAACCATGACACAGAGGAGTGTGACACACTCGGTTTTCTCAGTGGGTGGGTAGAGCGCTATTTCATGTTGTTCTTGTCACCAAGCCCAACGTTATAAGTGTGCACTTTATTACTACACTGAGAATGCTCTGCAGCCAGACCTAGCACAGTGTGTTCCCAAGGAAAGAATGGCAGCCTGGACCTGGACTGGCACAGGGACGGAGGAGGGGAAAGTTGCTGGGGACACAGGCGACCCTCTTGAGGGGACCTCCCTCGTGCATTCAGCTCATGCTCAGCAGTAGATGAAGTGTCCCTATTGCTGCTTTTGTTATTCTGTGTCCGTCAGGGCCTGTCCTTGGGAAAATTCTAGATAGTCAGATATTCAGTGATACCTAAGTAATTCCCTAAATGACTAGATTTTTTTCCCCCTACTCTCCTGTTCTCCTTTCTTTTTCCTAATGGGAGACTTTTCTCAATATCACATATACAATTTATGACCGAATTAGGAGTGAGCACCACCCCCCTCGCTGTTCAGATGCAAAGGTGTTTAGTCAAGGGCTCTTATTGTTTTCTTGGGATGACTAGGAAATGGGGGGCAGTGGGTGTGTCTACCCTGGGCACAGGCAATAAAAAGTGAGCTGAAGGTAAGGAATTTAAAAGCAATCTAGAAAACAACAGTTGATTTGCTTTTTATTGGCCCTTTGCACTGGCAATTCTAAACAATTTCAATGCTACAAGTCTCCTCTCCATCTGAGAAGACCATCCCCCTCCACCAGCCCTTGGTGAGTTACTGAGTTTGAGGGGGATAGAAGATTGGCTTGGCAGGGGAGAATATTGTGTTTCAACAGAAAACCGGAGCTCTCTGGGTAGAAGTCACAGTATTTCCCACTACGTGGACTTGTTTCTTATTTTTCCATTGATAGCAAAAGGATTTTACCTATTCACCTTAATACGAGTGTAAACGTTAGTATTGTCCAAAGAATGACAAATAAGAAATGCCTGCAAAGCAGTGAGATAAAATGGAAAGATTAAGAAGTGGATCTCCGGAGGTATCTTTGATTCTGTACTACCCCTTAGCTCCTGCATTTAACCCATTAGTAGCAGAACGTTCCAGAGCTACTAAACAAGGCCTGTGCTGTAGGCCTAGGCCAAGCCATTGGCATTTCTGGTTTATTATTTTTTTTAAAGAGAGAGAGAGAGAGAGTGAGTGAGGAGGGGCAGAGGGAAAAGGAGGGAGAGAATCTTAAGCAGGCTCCATGCTCAGCACGGAGCCTGACATGGGGCTCTACACCGGGCTCGATCTCACGACCCTGAGATCGTGACCTGAGCTGAAATCAAGAGTCTAACCGACTGAGCCACCCAGGAGCCCTGCATTTCTGGTTGAAAACAAAGGTTTGCCAACTACGGCCCTCAAGCTAAATCCAGCCCAGGGCTATTAATAAGTGTTGTTGGAACACAACCACACCCGTTAATTTACATATTGTCTATGGCCGAATTATTGCTCCAACAGCAGAATTCAGTTGTTGTGACAGAAACTGTGTAGCCTGCAAAGCCTAAAATATTTATTATTTAGCCTTAGTTCAGGTTGCTGTAACAGAATACCATCGACCGGGGGTATGGGGCGGCTTAAACAACAAACATATATTTCTCACAGTTCTGGGGGCTGGGAAGACCAAGCAAGATCAGGTTGCTGGCATGGACGGGGTCTTGGTGAAGATCCTCTTCTGGGTTTAGAGATGGCCATCCTCCTGTTAACATTCTTGCATGACAGAGAGAGCTCGCTCTCGGATCTCTTCTTATGAGGGCACTAATCCCTTCATGAAGGCTCAACCCTCACGACTTAATTACCTCCCAAAGGCCCCACCTCCAAATATCATCACACTGGGGATTGGGGATTAGGGTTTCAGTGTATGAATTTGGGGAGGACACAAACATTCAGTCCATAGCTAGCCCTTTACAGAAAAACACTGCTGAAACCTTCTGGAGAATATTGCAGTAAGCTCCTCCCTGAGCCCATGGCTTCTTGTCTTGCTCTTTACAACCCTTTCTCCACCAAGCAGCCAGCATTCCCTATAAAACATAAAGCACATCATGATCCTCTCCTGCTGGAAACTTCCATTCGTTTCCCATAACAGGTAGAACTAAATGCAAACTTCAGTCTTAGGCTGACAGGATCCTTTGTAATCAGGTAGCCATAACTCTCAGCCTCCATAACTTCTCAGCCGGCTTCGAGCACTCTGAATGTGCCTCTCAGACATGATGTGCTCCTGGCCACCTCATGATCTTGGTCCTTGCTCTTCTCCCTGCTGGAATGCTCTTTCCCACATCCTGCTAGAGCTTGTACCTGCCTATATTTCAGGAAGGTCTTTGCTTTAACGTCACTTTCTCAGAGTCTATCTTCCCTTCCCCTCTGGGAGGCTATCTTCCCCTCCCCACACCCTGCTTTATTTTTCTTCATGGCATCAATCAGTTCCTTCCATTAACATGGACTGCAGACAGACCTGTTGATGGATTTCTTGGTGAGATAGGAGGGAAGGAAAGGGTTCAAGGATGACTTTTACAACTGGGACAGGAACAGCTACCGAATGGTGAGATCATTGATGAAGCTTGGGAAATTTGTGGGAGGAGCATATTGGGGAGGAGAGAGGGAGAGAAGAATCCATATTTCTATTTTAGACGTGTTATATTTAACAAATCTATTAGATATCAGGGTGGAGATGTCTGGTAGGCAGTTGGATATACAAGTCTGGAATTCAGGGGAGAGATTGGGTCTGAAGATAAAAATTCGTGAGTCATCAACATATAGATGACATTTAAAGCTATGATCTCAGATAGGAAGTGTCAGGTAGTGTAGACACAGAAGGGAAGAGGGCTAGAGCTAAGCCCTGGAGCAAACAAATATTTAGACACCAGGAAAGAAATGAGGAAGAAAGAAGGAAAGGAAATGGAAAAAGAGATTCCACTGAGGTAGCAGGAAAACCAAGAGAGTAAAATATCCAAAAAGCCAAGTGAGGAAAAATTGCCATTCCAAATGCTGCTGTAATCTCCAGATGAAGATTGAGAATTGGTCTTTAAGCCTGGCCAAGGGCTGAGAAGAGAGCAGAAAAATGGGGACAAAGCCTTGTAGGAAGAGAGACTGAGAAGAGCGAAAAATGTGAAGGTGAAGATGCAGAGGCAGAGTACAAGTAACAATTTCAAGGAGTTTTGAGAGATGGCAATGAGAAAATAAAGTGATAGCTAGAGGAAGCTATGAAGAAAGGGGGAGATTATCTAAATGGGAGATATTCCAGTGCATTTACCAGCTGGTTAGAATGAGACACTACTAGAAGGAAATGATTATATTGAGGGAAGGAGAGATCATTGAGAGCAGTTTTTAATTCAGGGCAGGATCTGGTGTGATTCAAGAAGGCATCTGGTGCAATTCAGGGCAGGATCGGGTGCACTGATGACAAAGTCTCAGATGGGAGCGGGCACGGTCTGCAGGGAAAGCAGGGGACTGCAGGAGGCGGTAGGTGACTCATTTGCAGGTGGATGAAGAAGTTCTCTTCTGCCTGCTTCTGTTTTCTCAGTGAATAAAAGATGAGGTCATCAACTGAGAGTGAGGGGGTGGATGTAGGGAGAGAGGAGATGTGAAATAGTGACTTTGGAGAATGGGATTGCGAATTGACCACGGGAATGTACTAGAATGGTCAGGGAGCACTGAGGGCCCAGCTGAGGTTGGTGGTCAAAAACTAACACTTGACCAGATAGCCCTGCTTTGTGTTTTCCTCGAGCCACGTTCAAATACTCTGGTGCAGGTTCCGAGTGGGCAAAAAGCTGGGTTGAAGCAGGGTAGCTTTCACGTCAGCAGGCCGGAGGGAGAGATGAAAGCTGCAAGTTTATGCAAGGCATTGAACATAAAAATAGAAATAAGAGGATGCAGGCTGTGAAAGGCTTGAAGGAATGGTGCCAAATGGACGAGTTGGTGGGTTAAAGGTGTCTGTAGACCAAAGAATTGCTGAGGTCAGGGTAGTAGAGGGAATCACCTGGAGGATAGCAAGTGGTGTTTGGAGAGTGAGATTCTTAAAAATGCGATTTGGAAGGAAGAGCATCTACTGAAGGGCTGGGTGTGAGCATGGGAGGGAGCCACGGAATGTAGAAGACAAGATCATTGGAAGAGAACAGGCCAAAAATCTGAGAGTCCTGAGGAGTGAAAGGCCCCTCCAAGTGGTCACTGAGGCAACCCTAGTTGGGAGAGCTGCAGCTAGTGGTGGCTAGGAAAGGCAGCCAGTGGAAAGTCTTCTGTAGATGAGAAGTTCAGAGGGTGTCAGTGGTGGACTCACCCAAGGAGGGGGTGTTGAATAGCAGATAGTCCAACACTACGGGCCTCAAAGGATCTGGGGTTGGAGAGAATAAAGATGGAGGATGGAATGTGGCGCAAGGAAGATATAACTTCCTTCTAGGCCCCATGTCCATGGGGAGGAGGGAAGAGCCACTGGCAGAGAGGGTTGAAGGGGAAGCCCTGACCTCAAGGGGCGACTGGTTGCGGGCACAACAAATATTCAAGGAGAACATTCATAGAAAAGGGAAAGGATATGGGGCATTTTGATAAGGAGAGATTCTGAGTTATCAGTCGCAGTGGAAGGATTTTGAAGGACTGCTTCTGTGTCCAAATTTCTCCTTTTTATAAGGACTTTAGTTGTACTGGATTAGTTTTCACCCCGATGACCTGCCTCATTTCAACTTGATTAAATCTGAAAAAAAAAAAAAAACAACTTTCCAAATAAGGTCCCATTCTGAGGTATTGTGGGTTAGGACTCCACCATATCTTTTTTGTGGGAACACAATCCACTCAAACAAGGTCTGAAGGTCCAAGTGACATACATGTGTCTGTGGGCTTGGACTTCTGATGGTAAACTGCAACCTAACGTATGGGTGTGGGTAAGAAACCTTCGTCTTGGGTTTGTTCTCTGAGAGAGTTTGTAGGATAAGCTGGGTGGTATTACAACAGGGGAGAGGTGGTCTCCCAAAGGACACATTAATTCCAGGACTATACAAAGTTTGTGGACCTTCTTTATGGACAACTGTGAGGAGGATGGTGGTAGGCAGTGGCTCTCCTGCTACTCTTCCCCTTGTTCACTCTACTCACTACACCTCAGCTATACCTGGTCTATTTCTGCCTCAAAAAAAAAAAAAAATCAAAACAAAACAAAAAACCTAGATTGTTCCAGCCTTGGGGATTTTGCACTTGCAACCCCAATGCCCAGAAGACGATTCTCTCAGAGCTTCTCGTGGCTAGCTGTCTCATCACAGAGAGTTCATCTCAGAGGTCATTTGCTTGGAGAAGTCTTCCTTGCCCCTCGTAACCTAAGAAACCATCCCTTCTGTCACCATTTCCTTCATTATTTTCCGAAAAGTTACCATTTTCACATGTGTTCACTTGTACAATCTTTGTTTCTTTAACCAGTCTGTAAACTCCACAGAAAAAAAGAATATGGTCTCCCTTTGGTTCACCAATGACTCCCCAGTGTACAGAACAAGGCTTAGTGTGTGTAGGTGCTGAATAATAACAATAGCAAGAACAAAATGAGCGATGGTAATAATAATCTTTGATGAATAAATGTAGGCGTATACAAAGCATTAAGTCATTTGACCTCCCTCAACCTCATTCATAAATTAAAGACCTTGACCTGGGTATTATCTTTAAGATCCTTTCCAATCTTATAATGCCAGTTACATAACAGCCTGATACAATCTGAGGGACCCACAGGAATGTGAACACTCGACATACACGCTAGTATCCCAAAGCCAGGAGAAGAAAGGTCCCGTGTGTTATACCTGAAAAAAAAGTCTCTTTATCAGGTCAAGATAACTGATCTAATTTGAGCAAAGAAGGGTGTTACATCTTTCCTTCCACTCCCCATTAATCCTTTAAGCTGCAGTTAGACTCCATGCTTAAAAGGTAAGGCCAAGGGACAAGATGGTCCCACAGGGGCAGCTGGGCTGCCTCAGCCACCATCTTGGGCCTTTGGGTGAGTTCCATTTGGTTTTGGTTTTTCTTCTCGTGTGCTTAGAGCATAAAAGGGGATTCCCAAACTGTAGAAGGAGTCTCATTCCTCCAAGAATCATAGAGACGGTTATCATTGATCTTAGTTCAATTTTTTTGTGAAGGAGGTGGAAATAACTTGAGTTCACCCATTTCTTCTTTTTACAGCCATTAGTGATTCAGAGCTGACTCTGGCCCTTCTTGACCTAAAGAGGTGAATTCAATTCCTTTCTCAAGCTCCAAATGTCTAATGCCCTCTCCCTTCTAAACTCAGTTGAGCTGAAGGTCATCTGGTGTCACCCCCCACCCCCCTTTTCACTTATTCTGTGGCCAAGGGATTAACTGCCTAAAGAGAGAGTCTGAGATAGCAGAGGTCACAGTTACTTGGCAGAAGTCTTGCCCTCTGTGGCTGTGGTCCTGTGCTTTCCAATTCTGTCTTCCATCTGGCTACTGCTACATTACAGAGGTATCTTGCCTTGCCCCCGGGGGGATTGTGACACAAGCCCCCCTCATCTCTTTCCTTTCTTCTAATTTCAAAGCACATGTCCAGAGCCCCCTGCTTGATGGGTTACTGTGCCTTTGGGGTTGAGGGATCTTTGTGAGGCTGAGGTGGAAGCCGGCGGCCGGGCAGCTAGCTCTGGCCGATGGGAGAAGCCACAGCGAGTCTGGGGAAAAGGCAGGAAGAGCATGGGAGGAGGCGAAGCCTGCCTTTTTTGATGACTGGTCTAAGGCTTCTTACTTGAACTTTTGGTTTTATAGTTCTATAAAAGGCAGCTGACAAGAGATCCCGTTTTGGGAGGGTCCAGCTGGCGGGGCTGAGCTGGGCGGGGCAGCCCCAACATTTGAGAGCCAAGCCTGATGTTCAGCCATGATGTCAGAGAGGCCTGGGGTTCCCGGGAGCCTGGGGCGGGGAGGGTGGGGGGGGAGGCGGAGAACAGACAGCCCCAGCCCGCGCCCTGCCCGGTGCCAGCAGCAGCTTCAAATGCTGCCTTCCTGGCTCATCTGCAAGAGCCCTTCCTCCTGAGAGACGCTTCGCAGTGCTTGGAAGAAAAGCTCCCTCACTGGTCCTGCGGGTGTCTGCTGGGGCAGGCGAGCCAGGCTTCCTCCGCCGGCTTCCCGACTCCCCCCACCGCCAGGCCTGGCCCGGCTCTCCGCCTCCTTTCATTCCAGGCCTGGAGGCAGGAAGCCCAAGCGGGCTGGCTGCTCCGAGACCCACATCTTTCTACAAACCTGGGGTCGGGCACCCTTGGGCTCCAGACCGCCATTTCTGGATTTGGGGGACCAGCCTCTGTTCCCCCCTTAGTCCCAGAGGCAGACACCGGACCACAGTGCTGCCCGAAAGGAAGGAGTGTGTGGGCGTGGGTGGTTGTTTTCAATTAAATTCAATCTGAAGAACACTTGTTTGAGGGGGCTTATTCACATCCAACTACCCCATTGCTCTGGCCCAAGCCCTGCAGTTTCCTGTGGACAAAGCAGGTCGGCTCTCCAAGCCCTCGGGGGCTGGGGTGAAGCAACAGCTCCTCGCTCAGCCCTGACTCAGAGGAGGTTCCTTTCTCCCCTGCCAGGAGTAACCACTGCCCAGCTCCAGGGAGAGGCCAGGAGGAGGGGAGAGGGAAGGACCGTTGCCGACGGGGCACACAGTGCTTGTTTTAGATTCTCGAAAGGTTGCAGAAGGGAAGGGCTCTGACAGCCGGCAGGTCCCATGATGGGTCTAATCTGCCTCCTCAGCTCCTTCCTGCAGAGACTGAGGAGGTTCACCTGAGGAGCCCAGCGACAAGGCCTGGAGAGCAGAGTTAGAGCAGAACCCCCTGGAACACTGTGGAGTGGCCCGAAAGGCTAGAACTATCCATCGCCACCAGTAATTACCATGCTATGCAATTTAAATGTGTTCCTGTGTTTTCTTGGCTCTTTGTGGTGGCCAGAGACCCATCATTCCTGAACTCATTCATTCATTCAACTGTCAGATTTATTTATTTTCAGGAGCTTCTATGTGCTAGATGCCTTCAGTAAGGGAGCTTTGAGATTACTTGGTGCTTCATTGATCAACAAGTTCCCTGGAAACCAAGGCTCTGTTAACAAAGCTGCCTTGGGGGCAATGGGTATAGGGGTGACGGGTTTTCCTCTGTACCGCCTGAGACTGGGTGTGTGGGTGGCCCTCTGACCCCCATGGCCTATGTTTGAAGGTGCACATGGTTTCCTCGAGACTGCCCCCTTCTTTCAAATAGGAGGGGCCTGGATGCAAGGTAAACTTAAGGAAATCTCCCAAAGAGAGTGGAAATAGAGCTTCCTCTACCCAAGGGTAGCAAGGAGAGACTCTACCACTTGCCACACACCCTCATTCCGCCTTCCCCCCCCCCCTTGTGTTCTCTTTTACTCATTTCTTATTCCTTAACTATCCATTGAGTGCCCACTATGATCCAATTGATGCCCTCCTTCTTACGAGACATTGTTGTATGTTCAATATGTAAGTCAAGTCAAATTTGTAAGGCAAAATAATAATAATAAATTAGTTAAATGAAACACCTCTAACAAGAGCGCCATCCATGGCCTTTGGTACAGGAGTAAGTGGGGGTGACTGGTGGAGTGGGTGTTGTGCAGTGTGTGGATGCAAGTACAGAGCTCTCTTCTGTCTCAGTGAGGTCACAGAAACTGCTCGATTAAACAAAAACATCCTTTTCAAAGTCCTTTCTTTTTATCTCGTTCATTCTTACAGTAGTCCTAGAGGGTAGAAGGACCAGGGGAATTGTGCCCATTACAAAGATGAACAAACCATGGCCTGCAGTTAAGTGACTTGACTTCTTCTGGTGGAATATTTCGTTATTGGCAGAAAAAGAACCCGATCCCAGGACTTAGTTATTCTCAAGGACTCCAGCAGTTATACCAGAGGAGGTAGAATATAGCTCCATCAGAGAATGTTTACTTTTCTTCCTTTTTTCTTAATTAATACCTTGGATCATGTCTTAGTTTGGACTGCTATACCACATTACCATACACTGAGTGAATTTTCACAGTTCTGAAGGCTGCTAAGTCTGAGATCAAGGTGCCGGTGCCCACAGTGCCTGGTGAGAGCCTGCTTCCTTGCTCACAGATGCTTGTCTTATTGTATCCTCACTTGGTGGAAAAGAGAGAGAGGAAGCAAGCTCTCTCCTGGCTCTTCTTATGAGGGCACTAATCTAACTACCTCCCCAAAGCCCAGTCTCCTAATGACATCATAATAGGGGTTAGGATTTCAACATAGGAATTGGGGGGGCCGAAGGGGGGGTACACAGACATATAATCTCTAGCAGGGAGAGAGAAAACCTATGAGAGCATTCTAGTTGATCCATACCTTAATGTTACATGGATTTAAAGTCAGAAGATGGCAGCATGAGAAGGCAGGAGCCCACTGTTGCTTGCTGGCTTTGAAGAGGGAGAAGAGCCTGCGAGCCAAGGAACAAAGGTTCCCTCTAAGCTGGAAGAGGCACGGAAATAGGTTCTCCCCCAGAGCCTGCAGAAGGAACCAAGGCCTGCTGACACCTGGCTTTTAGCCCCGTGAGACCCACTTCACACTCTGGAACTGTAAGATAATAAATTTGCGTTAAGCCCTTACATTTGTGATCCTGTGTGACATTAGTCCTACAAAAGCAATGCAGGTAACTAACGTTCAGTCCGGGTCAGTCTGGTTATGTTCCCATTGGCCGCATCCTGAGCACATCTGCGAGTTATTGCACTGTGCACGTGAATCACCAAACAAGCAAAGATGGCCGGGAGGGCTTCTTGGATTTCTCTGCCTCGCTAATTCCCTCAGGCCACTTTGAGGATCTCCCTTTGCCCTGGTCGGTCACCGCAACCTAAGCGAATCTGGACCCTCTCTGCTTCTCTGTATCTTTTTAAACAGTGCTTCCCCTCTGAGGCTGGTGCCAGGGCACAGGACCCTGATGTGCACCACAGGTGACTTCGTGGCTCCTGCGTATCAGCAAAATGCGGCTCCAACAAGTCACCACTAGTAAAAGAAACCACAAAGTCCAGGGCTCCCCAAGGAGGTCAGGACCACAAACACCAAACAGGAAAGTTGGGTCGGGCCTGCACACACTCATGCCGAGACTTTTCCACCTGCCTTCTGGGCAGAAGTCATCCTGGTGTGATGCTGCTCTGGACAGTCGAGGAGAGGCTACGGGTGGTCATGGCCCCATCTGTGAAACTCTGGAAAAAGACCCAGCAGAGGTGGGCATGTGGGGGCAGAAGGCTCCAGGTTGGAAGGCTATGGAAACTGAGCATGAGCCAGAACAATGGAGAGGCTCCGGTGCTCGGCTATAAACAGAGGAAGACTCCTTCCTTACTTTTTCATGTTAAGAAAAAGCCCAATTCCATAACATAATTGTAGTGATTAGTATCTGACAGCGGGGGCTGTCTTTGTTCTTAGCAGAACATAAGAAAAGCCCTGACCTGCTTTCCACCTCTCCCTTAGCCTCCCTGGGCTCCCTCTTTCTCCTTTGAAAAGGGGAATAATAATAATAATAGTGAGCTCATGGTAAGCTTTGGAAGATGAATGGGTCAATGATTGAAAAATGACCAGCACATCATAGACAATCAATAAATACTAATTTCCTTGCCTCACCCCTTCGTGATTGGTTCAGATTAAGCTGTATTACCTGTATTGGCTCTGATCCCCCAACTCGGGTCTAGGCTTCTGCCTTCAAAAAAGACTATAATTAAGTAATTCCCAAAATGACAGAAATGACCATGTTCTTAAAAATCTACAATGGGAGATTCCAATGTCACAGTGTCCCTTGGCCCGTATTGCCTTCTGCCCTCCTCCAGGCCACTAGCTCTGTTTCTGTCCCCAGCAGCAGTGACATAAACTGTGTCCTCTCATCTGCTTACAAATAATGCAGTTCTTTGCAGTTTCTTTAGATTCTTCCTTCCATCTCACACAGATGGCATTTGGGAAGCCATTTTTTTTTTTCTTCTGAAGTGCTGTTAGTATTCAGGCATTCAAATCCTCACATCCAACGTCATGCTGTAAAAAGATTAGTTCACTGAGTCCCCAGAGCGCATTCCTTCCCTCCACACTTGTGTGTCAGAAGATGCCATGATGGTTTAATCAAGGAAATATGTCCCAAAGGCTTTCACCTCTAGGCTTCTGGGGACCCAAGGCCGAGATGATGGAATGCCATTCCCATCTGATAACTGGTTTCTTGGCTTAGGTGAAACCAATTTCTAGAAGGCGGAAAGCCACATCCCTGGGCCAGGCCCTGAGTAGGCATTTCCTTCCATTGTGTTCACTTGTCCAATACACCTTCTTACTGGGGTAGAAGTGACTCTTATTGGTGCCTACACCCCTGGAACAGGAACAGAAGCCTCCATAGGCTTCTTTTAGCCCAACAGATGATTCATTCTCTGAACTCTCCCAGATCCACCAGAAGTAAGGAAGCATCCATGGATGGGAGGACTTCTCGAAGGCTCTGGAACGGGCGTGGGTTCTTCAGGCAAGATGAGTTGTGATCTTGGTTCATGGTCTGGCTCTGCTCAACCATCTGTGGGGCTTTCTCAGGTTCTCTCCTGAAATGGCAAGGGCAAGATCCAACGATCTCTCTGGCCTATCCAAGCTCTTAGAACTCTCTATTCCCTATTTCTCCCATTTTCAATGTTATGGTGATGCCTGTTTATCCCAATCCACAAATGGCAATGCAGCAGTAACTAGAAAAACAGTATGGGTGTATTACTAAGTGAATTCTTATTACTTCTTATTACTAAGTGTTTTCTTTTTCAGGGCTAGCTGTTACCCTTCTATGTGAAAATACTTCATGAGGTAAATTGAAGTCATTAGAACTAATCTCTATTAGTCAGTCAGTGAACATTTATTGAGTGCTACGTTGGGCTGGGTCCTTGGGCACAGGACAAAAGACAGAGGCTCTCTCTCGAAGAGTTCACAGTCCACCAGGAGGTGACAGGAAATAAACATGAAAGTAATAATAATAATACTGTGAGGAGTGCTCTGGAGAAGAAAAAGTGTGTGATTGGGGAGCTCCTTGGCTAGGATAGGGGGAACCAGGGAAAGTCCCGCTGAGAAGGTGCTGTGTAAAGATCGGAGGGAAGGAAACAGCTGTTCAAAGCATTCTATGCAGAAGGAACAACAGTTCATAGGCCTGGGGTGTTTGAAAGTCCAGAAGTCCAGAAAGATTTTCGCAAGGGCCAGGTCACTAAAGCCTTGGGTGAGGAGATCAGTTTTAATTTGAGGAATTTTATGATCAGATTTCAGTGATGTGAACTGAGCTATTAAATTCCAAAAGAATCCATGCAATCCTAGAGGTAAAGTAAAATAATTTACAATCACATTTCAGTGGTAATCCATTTCAGTGGGGGAGCATGTGGCGTTCAGTAGACTGGAGCCCCATTCCCAGTTAATTTGGCAAGTCAGCCTGGGAGGGTGAGATCTGAGAAAGTGTCCTAATGATGGAAGAGGTGAGGGTGGCGAGCTGGAGGGGAGAACTGTCAGGTTCAACGTGTACTTGGGTGAAGGAGTGGGAAGAGATAGGCAAATTTGAGTGGCAGGAGCCCAGAGGAATGATAACAATCTGGGGGAGATAGCAGGGAGTATTCTGGAGTCCCCTGGTTTCTGAAATAGAGGATGAGAATTTTGTAACTTGAATTATGATCAACACAGACTCTCCCCCCCCCATTCCCCATCATTTCCACTGCTCATGAGCCCTAACACAGGAGACTGGCCTGACATTAGACAGAAGACTGATTTCCACTCATGGGAGCCTGACCTTGCTTCTCCCACCAACTCTTTCCAAGCTAAAAGAGTCAACATATGTTGGTCGTTTTTCCTTCCCTGAACACATATAATCTTCTAGTCATTCCTTACCTATTCTAATTTCTATTAGAAAAATGTTTACTTGTTAGTTGGTTCTGAAAAATAATATTTAGAATGATTTTTTAGAAAACAGTAAGCAATAAAGGCAAACTTATTCCTGCTAGGCTGGGACTATTCTTAATATTTGATGTATTTATTCCCAGTCCTTTTATGTGCACATACATGCATTTATGGATTTTCTATCCACCGTTGGAATAATATTGCACATTCAATTTTATACTCTGATTTGTTTTCGCTGTGGCTTTTTTCTATATCATCGGTATGACTTAAACTCATTAATTTTTTGGCTGATAATATTCCCTTATAAGGACATACCAGTATTTATTTAACATTTCCTCATTATTTGATTTTTATTTTTTTAAAGATTTATTTATTTATTTGAGAAGGAGAGAAAGAGCTTGGAGGAGAGGGGCAGAGGGAGAGGGAGAGAGAGAATCCCAAGCAGACTCCTCGCTGAGCACAGAGCCCCACATTGAGCTTGATCTCACAACACCAAAGTCATGACCTGAGACTAAATCAAGAGTTGGACACCTAACCGACTGAGCCACCTAGGTGCTCCCATTTTTATTTTATTAATTTTTTCATTATTTCGTTTTTTAAAGATTATTGGGATTTGATATGGTTGCTGCTATATGACATGTATTTTATGTCTCCATAAAAATGTCCACGGACCGTTATACTGCACCTTCACCACAGCCCTATGACTGGGTACTATTTTTAAATTCACACTTCACCCACAATGAAATGGAAGCTTAGCAAGGTTTGGTGGCTCACACAGAGCCATCCCAGCTAGTAGGAGGTAGCCCAGGGATACTATTACTTCAGGGAATATGCTCACCTTTACATGTGCGTAACTGCAAAAGGTTTCTCAGAAGTGGAATTTCTCAGTCAAAGGGCATAATCCTTTTTTGAGGGGGGGCGGGGCTTAAGGTTCAAACATAAACTGCCAAACTGCTTTAGAGCAGCACCCCCAACCAATAAATAGTCTATGAAGTTGTCCACATTGTGACCTCCTTACTCCAAAGACTGGTATGATTGTGATTTATTTTGCTGGTTTTGACTGCTCACTTGTGAGTCCGAACTCCCTTTTGTCACATGTGTTGATACTTTTGTATTTTTCGTCAATGAACTATCTATTCATGTCCTCTGCCTACTGTGGTCTGGGAGTTGTTCAATAAATCTGGAAGGGCCCTTTGTAGACTTAGGATATTTTTCTTTGCTTTGGAATATTTGTGTCATGTTTCATTTTGTTTCTGAGTTTGCTGTTTGCCTTTTAATTATGATGTTTTTATGCAGAGCTGGTATTAACAAGGTTTTTCTATAAAGGGCCGGACAGTAAATATTTTAGACTTTGTGGGCCATATGTTCTCTATTACAGCTACTCAATGCTGCCCAGTTGCCGGAAAACAGGGATAGATAATACATAAATTAATGGGTGTGGTTGGATTTGGCCCATGGGCTGTAGTTTGCAGACCCTCGATGCAAAAAAATTTCTAATCTTATGTTGGAAAATCCACCAATTGCTCCTCTTTGAGATTTTCTCCACTGCTTTTATACTCAGATACTTGATAGGCACTTCCTGTCCTGTAGAGATTGCTGAAAACCAGCCCAAACTCCGATTTGGTAGTTGGTAACAGTTCAGCATCTTGCTTCTTCTAGACAAGGCTTCCTCTTTCCCTCCACACACATTATGATGTCTTTTCTTTTTTTTTTTTTTTGGCGGGGGGTGCTTTCTTTTTGCCTTCCTCTTCTCTTCCTTATTGGAATATCAAGGAAATTCTCTTTGTCTTCCACAGAGCAATGTTTATTTCTCAGCCCCCCGCCTGCTTCTCTCTCCACTTCATGAACTTTCTCCAACAAATGAGTTCCATTCATCAGTGGAATTGTGGTGAATAAAATTTTCCCCATCTCATTATATGTAGACAAACTAAACCAAGCTCAAGATCAGAGATATATCCATTGACATTTTATTTTGGCTTCTTTTTGTGCATTTAACTATTTAGTCCTTTTGGTCTCTGAATTGTGGCATATGCTTTGAGAAACGATGCCAACTTTATTTCAAATGGTTAACCACTTCTTCCAAAAATAGACTTCAGTATATATAGAAGGGTGAGTTTATGATTAAATTTGGCATTCAAAATTAGCAGAGAAAGAATCATTAAATTATGCCGGGACATCTTCCCTTCATTCTTTGCCTATCAGTTCTACTCCCATCATGCTGTTTTGATTACAACCTATTATAATAGCTCTAAAAAATGTCCTGGTTACTTGCACTATTTCTCCTTCCAGATAAATGTTAGATTCGCTTTTTCAGGCATCCCTTTAGCCCATACCATTAGGATTTTTATTAAAATTATTTAAATTATAGCATAGTATAGGAAGAATGTATATCTTTGGACCATCCAATCTTCTGACCAGAAATATCTATCCAAATCTAATTTTGGATTTTTTTAGTAATTTTTTTAGTACTTTATCATAATTAGCCTCCAAAAAAATTCTTAGTTTATTTGGATAGAGAATTTGGAAATTTGCTAACTAGGGAATTGATGCTCTGGGAGCAATTGATAATCATTAATGAAATGGATCTTCTTTACGTCTATAAAAAATATCCAGAATTTTTTCATTGTCTTTGTTCTCTCTTTTCCATGTTGGTCATTTTCCTTTTAGGGTTTTCTCACTCTCTTTATCCTTTCTTACTGCATTCTTGCAGTTTCTTAAGTTTGGTCTTAAGTTTTTCTCTGTCCATTGACTTGTTTCTACTCCAAGGATGCAAAAATGACTTGGACTCTATGAAACAAAAGAGAAAACCAGGAAGAGAGAACAGGTTAAAATGGAAAGATTGAGAAACAAAGAGCTGGTTTTATTTGTTTGTTTGTTTTTAATTTTACTACCTCCTATAGAAGTAATTTTCAGAGGTATGCTTTTCTTTCAGTTCTCAAGATACAGTTCTGTTTTCTTTGTGTTGATTATTTGTCTCCCATAGATATGATGTTAATTTTTTCCCTCTTACTCTCTACTTGTCATAGAAGGAAGAGCATTCTATCCAAAAGCAGTGTTTTCAAACAGTTTCTATGTTGGATTCTTCTTGACTCTCTCGCTGTTCACTTCTGGGCCAACTGAAACTGTATCTTACCTGGAGGATAAGTTCAAAAGTGAATGAATCCATAAGTCAGTGAATTGTAAAGGGAGAGGCTGATGAACTTATTCCCCGAACCCCATATCCAGAAACATGGTGGAGATTCCTGCCAAGATGTTCACATCTGAGACTTCCACATCTAAGATTACTGTGCCCTGTCAGTAATGGATGGTGGCATTTGTTAAATGCTTCCCTGAGATGTCAAAGATACACTCCATAGAGCTTTGCTGCAGGAATGCAGAGCCACGGAAGCCTGCCAGAAATGTAGGAGGCGGATACACTCTGCCCTACAAATCTCGTTTCCAGGCACAAAAGACGCAAACAGCAACTCAGCCTGTGACTCAGTGATTCCCAGCTGTGTGGGTGCTCATCACATGAATCCCAAAGGTGAACCAGGGGCCACAGGGCATTGAGTATTGGTCTGGAACAACACAGGAGTTCGGCAGAGGCCAGAGGGACCACAGAGTGGAGGTCATAACTGTGTCTCTTTGGGATCCAATAACAGACATGGTAAGGTTAAGTTGGATGAGGGAAAATGAATAAGGAAGCACTACATAGCCACTTTGATCCACTTATCTTGCATTAAGTCACTCTACCGAAGGGAAGTATCACATTGTGGTTAAAAGCTCAAAATCTGCCTCTGATGTAGTTGCTGACTAATAAGTCAGCCATGTTGGTTCATCTTTTCATCAAGGCATGGGGAGGAGTACCAGCTCACTAGCTTGCCATTAGGCAGGGGCCATGTGACGTGTGTTGACCAACGGGTTATGAGCAGAAGTGATGCATGTCATTTCCAGAACATAACTGCTTTTAAGAAACTCTCTAGCATTCTCTTCGCTGCCATGGCAACCAGGGGGTTATGTTTCCAGATTGTGAAGTTTCAAGACGGTGAAACCTCCCTCAGCCTAGGTCTTTAATTATGTGGCCCTGTAGTGTACAGGAGAAATAAACTTTTGTTGGTTTAAGCCATGAAATTTGAGGACTATTTGGTGGACTTTGAAGATTTTTGACCACCATGGCACAACCTAGATCATTTTGACAAATATGGCGTCTTATTAATCGAGTGATCACAAGCAACTCTCTGAAACTCTGAGTATTGGTTTCCTCATCTGTCAAATGGAGAAAATTGCAGCACTTGCCTTATAAAAGGGATACAAAAATATTGCTTCTAAAGTGCTAACCAATGTGTCTAGCATATAATAAGCGCCTTGCAAATGTTACCTCTTAGCTGTATTTGATTCTCCAGAAGATAGAAAGTAAAAGGAGTGTCCTTCTGTCAAATTATCTCAACTCACATCTGAAAAGAAAATCAGAGAGAGAGAGAGAGAGAGGGAGGAAATGAATCTCTCCAGGAAAACATTCCCACATGCCGGTCCTCTCTCTTGTCATTATGTCCCAAGATGGTAGTGGTAGACCTCTGGGAAAGCAGGAATGATTTCTAGAGGCTCTTTTTTATTTTCTCACAGCAGGGAGGGAAGCTGACTCAGGGTGTGGTGTCCCCGCCTGCCACACATGCTCCTTGGGGTGTCACAGCATACCAGAGGTGTGGTTAGGTGAGTATCACTCCACCCATGAGGTGTCTTCTTGGCCAAGCCTCTTCTGACCCAAACTCTCATAAATAGGACTGTGCAGTGGCAGGAATGATAGGGTATATTTAGTGTCCTCCATTGTCTCCCCCAATAGACTGTTGGCTATATCTGCCAAGGACAATCTGCCTTCTATAAAACTACCTTCTAAGCAATTCCTTGAAGATCTCCTACTCAGCTATCCCCCTGGCCCAAGCAGCCTTCTTGGATGAGGCCTGACACTATCACATTCCAGATAGTTAGGAAAGTTAGGGAAGGCCTCACACTGAGGCCTTAAGATGCTTCCCAAGCATCACACCCAGGAGAGCCAGCTTCTGAACAGGTGCTGTTTAGGCTTGTCCCAAATATAACCACACAGTGGAGTCACCGGTGTCCCAGGACAATTATGCAGTCCTTTGAAGCTAGTGATTACAGTCAAGCTCAGAATCCAAGCCCCTTCTCTGGTAGGGATAATAGTGCAAAGACCAGTTCTTTCCAAACTCATATCCAGCCTCCAGAAAAATACTTGAACCTCACATCTCCATCCAGATGCTGTTGTCAACATCCTCCCATGTACCAGTTTATTCTCATTGAACATAATCCTGAAACTTTTTCTAGTGAGTGAACATCCAAGGAAGATTTATAGTAAGGATTAAAGAAGACAGAGCCTACCTGCAAAGCTGGGAGCAAAGCCATATGCATGACAGGTGTGTGTTTGTGTGTGTATGTGTGTGCAAAGACTGTAATCACAGATCTTTCAAAATAACAGAGTCAAAATGGAATGGGTGGACCCCAAGCAGAGTCTTTTCCAGCCTTACTTCAAAGGGAGCAGCATATTTTTGGATTCTTTACAAAAACCGGATAAATGGTGCTATTGTCCTGATTCTATAAATATTGGCGTTGGAGGATAACATGAAGACCCCCTATTATCATCCATTGGCGCTTTGATTTCTATAGGTGTGTGTCCCTCCACTTCTGTCTCCTTCATCAGGGGTGGAGAGAAAATGGTAACTTTCACCAGCAGCCTGGACCAAGTTGGAAAACCTCATCAGTTAAGACTGGGAAGCCCCCAGATATGGGACCCTGCATCCTGCAAGCTTCATTCTAAATGGACAGTAGGTTGAGGGGCCTGAGAAGGAAAACGGGAAGACTCATAGGACACTTGTGTATTTCAGGATGACCCTCAGTCCGTTAGTTGTTTTCCTTCCTCCCCTGGAAGAAGAGAGATTCACACTACTTTAATTTGAGGCCATTTAAAATAGCATAGCTAAACTTATTTCTATGTTATGGACTCAGTGCTCTTTGAGCTCATTAGAAAGTCCAGAAGCATCCTGGGAAAGTGGAAAGAGAAAGATTTACGTTAGCTTATGGGTAAAATCCTCCTTTTCTTACCTCACCCGTAATGCTTCCCCGAAGCTATGACATATAAAACAGTAACTGTGGGCTCTAATTTCTCTTCTGGTTCTAAAATTCTATAACCCTGATTTCAATGATATTAAGACCCTTTGACTCTACAGGTGACAAACTAGCAATTAGTCATTTGACATATTTCATTGAGACCTCTCAATAGCAGGTCTCAAAGATAAAGAGAACTTGATCCTTCCTTTTAAGACCGTTTAATGTTTAAATTCCTGAAATGGCTTTCTATAAATCATAGAAGTCACTAAAAAAAACCCCACGGAACCAGCCTCCTTTGATTCAATATGGCCTTTCCACTGGCTGCTTCTGTTGTTCAGTGATCAGTAAAGAGTTTGATGGTACTTCTTTTCTGAACTTTTTGTCCATTGACTTTACAGATGGAGCCCCCATGACATACAGTGTCTTGTGATTCACAGCTAAGAGAAAACATTTCTATGTAGATAGGCTTTTAACTGCATGGAGCTGTTTTAGATAAGGTACACATTTTCAGAGGGAAGAGTATTCTTTGACTTATACAGGTTATCTTTCACCCATATTCAAATCCCCACATTACAAACAATGAACACTGATCATCTATTATGCGCAAAAAAATTTTGCCTTGTACACTTTCTTACAATACTTTAATATTTCATCTATTTCCGTCTGTCTTCTGTCCAAAAAATTCCCATGATTCGAAAGGAAACATTAATAATTTAAAAGATTTTAAACCAAGGTAAAGACAAACTTCCTCACCCTCCAAGCCCCCTCTAGATCCATAAAGTTGCAGGGAGTTGTCCCATCCGTCTTGCTAACCACCACCGATTTTCAGGGAATGATAAATCATTTATTTCCACACTGAAACTGCAACTCACAACGGCTGAGAGTTTCTGCCAAAGGGTGTGTCATAGCCAAAGGCAGTTAGAGTCCCTATAGGAATCCAGTTCTCAGATTTGGGGACCCTGAGATACCACTGGAATTTGCCTACAGGCCAGAATCAATAACAACAGAGTTCCCAATGGAAAGTTCAGGACTGCCTCCAGACTGTTCCCTCTGCCTGCTCTAAAAAGTGCTTCTTGCAGAAAGATGTTATGGATCTCAATAAAGGGACCCTAGAACTGTTCTATCAGCAATCAACCAGAATCTGCACCCCCAATGGCAATATGCTTACATTATTTCTCTCGCTTTTTATTTTAAGATTGACGAATCCATCTTTCTAGTTCACAACACTGCCGGAAGTAGTCTCTCTTAATATTATATCCTTTACTAAAGGGTGCTTATTTGCTGACACCTTACTTTCTCTATATACTTTTACTTGACATTCAGTCTTTAAGAAAGTATATGGCAACCAAAACTATCACCCTCACAGAATTCTAGGCAAGTTTTAAAACAGGAAAGCTTGATTTAATTTGCTGTGTTACATCAACTTAATGGATGACCAACATGTTCCTTAGATGGAATGAGTTGCAGAAAGAAATAAATCAGAGGATTGATGGAGAAACCAGATTGCCTTCCAGGTTCTTCCAAGTTGGTGGAATCACAGAGTAGCTTTATTGTTTAGTTTAGATGAAATTCCCACTATATCAGCAGGAAGACGTAAAAAGATGATAATGCTAAACAGAACTTTCTTCTTTAATAATCTGCAAACTTTTTTTATAATCTCAAAATCGAAATTACCCAAATGGGGAGGATTTTGATAATTGGTACACATACATACAAGGAAGGAGAGTCATATGGTGATGCAAACATGATCAGTACTCCAGAGACATGAAACACTGAAGATAAATAAAGGAAGCCTTCATAGAAGTCAAGCAACTTGGCTCAAGTTTGAAAGACAAGAGAGATACTTGGAATCAATCCCAAACCCTCAGCCCACGAGAGTTAAGAACCAATACTCTGCCGAGGTATACAACAGGTGTAGGACCACAGTCTGCAACTACTAGCACACACAAAATAGCTTCGTTGCTTACCCAAGTGATGCTAGATTTGACAGGGTAAGATAGTAGAATAAAATAATAGAGTAGAATAGAATGTAGAAATATGAACTGCCTACATTTTACACTGATTGTCATTCACAGCTTGGCCAGTCTGAAAATGTGTTCTCCAAGATTTCATTTTCAACTGGCTTCTCATCCTTACTTTTCACCAAAACAGAGTGTCTGCAGAGGATACATCCTTCTTTTAAATGCATGGAGCCCATTTTTTGATCAGATTGGTTTTTGGTGGTGGTGCTGGTGTTTGGTGTTGAGTTGTAGAAGTTCTTTATATATTTTGGACATTAACCCCTTATCAGATACGCCATTGGCAAGTATCTTCTATTCAGTAGGTTGACTTTTTGTTTTGTTGATGGTTTCCTTCACTGTGCAAAAGTTTTTATTTTGATGTAGTCCCAGTCATTGATTTTTGCTTTTGTTTCCCTTAGGAGACATATCTAGGAAAAATATTGCTACAGCCTATGTCACAGTAACTGCTGCCTATGTTCTTTTCTAGGACTTTTATGGTTTCAGGTCTCATAGTTATGTCTTTAATCCATTTTGAGTTTATTTTTGTGTATGGCGTTAGAAAGTGGTCCAGTTTCATCCTTTTGCATGTAGGTGGACAAGGAAGATGTGGTATTTATATATATATATTCTGCTGGGGGATTTGACATTTGAGCTGAGATACATGTGCTTGTCAGAATTTAGATATGCAAGGATCAGAGAAGCGTCTAGAAAGAGTGAACTGCAAGTGATAACCTGTGGTCAGAATGAGCTGGACTTACTACTAAACAGAAAGGTCCATGTGCCTGGAGAAGAACAAGAGGGTAGAGACAATGGACCTTTAATGCCTTTATTACACACACACACACACACACACACACACACACACACACACACACACACACAAAATGGACTATTACGCAGCCCTAAAAAAGGATGAGATCTTGTCATTTGTGACAACATGGATGGACTTAGAGAATATTATGCTAAGTGAAATAAGTCAGTTCGAGAAAGACAAATACCATATGATTTCACTCATACGCAGAATCTAAAAACCAAACCAAGTGAATAAACAAATGAAAGGCAGAATGAGACCTATGACTACAGAGAACAAATGGAATGCTGCCAGAGGGAAGGGGACTGGGGGGATGGGCAAAATGGGTGAAGGGGAGTGGGAGATACAGGCTTCCAGTTATGGAATGAATAAGTCACAGGAATAAAAGGTACAGCATAGGGAATATAGTCAGTGGTGTTGTAATAGCGTTGTATGGTGACAGATGGTAGCTACTCTTGTAGTGAGCACAGTATAATGTATAGAGAAGTTGAATCACTATGTTGTACACCTGAAACTAATGGGACATTGTGTGTCAACTGGACCTCAATTTAAAATATAATAAATATGAGAAAGAAAGAAAGAAAGAAAGAAAGAAAGAAAGAAAGAAAGGAAGGAAGGAAGGAAGGAAGGAAGGAAGGAAGGAAGGAAGGAAGGAAGGAAGGAAGGAAGAAAGAAAGAAAGAAAGAAAGAAAGAAAGAAAGAAAGAAAGAAAGAAAGAAAGAAAGAAAGAAAAAGAAAGAAAGAAAGAAAGAAAGAAAGAAAGAAAGAAAGAAAGAAAGAAAGAAAGAAAGAAAGAAAGAAAGAAAGAAAAAAGAAAGAAAGAAAGAAAGAAATGGAGCAAACCAGATGTAAAAGAGAGGTGCCTGGCTGGATGCTTATGTTGCAACTAAGAATGATGCTGCCATCTCTCATCGCCTTTTAATGCTTAAAAATGCCCGTCTTCACACCATGCATAAAGACAGCTAGTTTGAGACTGCTTCTACGGACTCTTGCTAGGAACATGGAGCCATACCCTCCGGTGCAACTCTCACCCATATGCTGTTGGCCCATAACTCTCAAATCTACTTCTCTAGTCACTGTATCTCTGCAGAGTTCCAGGACTCCATCTGACCATCTGGTGAACATCTCCATTTAGGTGTCTGACAAGTATCAGCATCTCTAAAACTCAAACGAGGGCTCTTTCACAAGGGGAGTGAGTGCCCTGAGACATTCATATTAAGGAAGAGTCTGCAGTTTGAAAACATCCACATCCTTACCCTCTCCTATCATGCCCTAAAGGTCCATTGTCTTTACCCTCTTGTTCTTCTCCAGGCCCATGGACTTTTCTATTTAGTAGCATGTCCGGCTCATTCCAACCACAGGGCTATCACTTGCAGTTCACTCTTTTCTGGATGCTTCTCTGATCTTTGCATATCTAAATTCTGACAAGCACATGTATCTCAGTTCAAATGTCAAATCCCCCAAGAGAATTTTTCTGACCTAAAGCAGTCTTCTTTCCCTTACTTTTATTCTCTATCACTCACTAGACCCTGCTCTGTGGTCTTCAATATCTAAAATTCTTATTCATTTTTTAAATGATTTACCCCCTCCATCCCCCACCCATGCAAGCAGGAACTTTGCCTGTCTTAGTCACTACTTCCCTGGAACAGCATCTGATACATAGCAGCCATTCACTAAATATTTGTTCAATAAGTGAATAAATGATGGAATGACTCCATGAAGCATCATCCTCTACAGATATGTTCTTCCCATTGTCTCTCTTCCTCAGAAAATAGTACTGCCATTATCCATTTACTCAAACCCCAAACAAGGGTTCTTCCTAGATACTTCCCTCCTTCTTAATCCCATCATAAAATTATTCCTACCCTCCAAATTACCTTCTGAAATATTTCTCAAATATAACTCCTCCTCACTGCCTCTGGATCACTGCCCTAGTTGAAGGATTTCTGTTTGCTCACCATAAAGATGAGCCCCTCTGATTTCAATCCCCTACCCAATTCAACCTTTCCAGTTTACCACCTAGATCTTTCTAAAAGCTAATTTGGGTCATATCATTGACTTTCTCAACAATCCTGCAACTGCTTCTTATTGTCGAAGGATAAAATATGAATACCTTATTATGTCCTGTTAGGTTGTCCATGAACTGGATCTTACTTGTCAGTCCAGTCTCTTCTACCATCTCTCTCTCTCTCTTTTTAAAGATTTTATTTATCCGACAGTGAGAGACACAGAGAGAGAAGGAACACAAGCAGGGGGAGTGGGAGAGGGAGAAGCAGGCTTCCGACGGAGCGGGGAGCCCAATGCGGGGCTTGATTCCAGGACTCTGGGATCATGACCTGAGCCAAAGGCAGACGCTTAACGACTGAGCCACCCAGGCGCCTCATATCATCTCTTGTTTATAAACTTTAAGCACAGAGCACACACTCTCTCTCTGCTGCCTGATGGCTGTGCTCAGAAGCTCTACTGTGCCTGAAATAGTCATTACACATGCATGGATCTGCTGTGAGATAAATTGCTACAAACTGGTTAAATGCTTAGCTCAGGCATTTTCCAACTTGTCTGGATACATTAGGTACACCACGTCCAATCTCACCTCCCTTAAGGGATTTTTCACACTATTACAATACTCTTTTTGCACGTCTATTGTCTTCTCCTAGGCTATGAGGTCTTTGAGGGTCTGTCTTCTTTATTTTCATGGTCTTAGTACCTATCATATGGCCTAGCACTTAGAAGGAGCTTTGGAATTTTTGTTCTTGTTGAATTAATAGGTAGAGAGGTCGATAAATTTATGGGAGATAAATTTTGTGGTGAGTTTTAATCAATTGCAATCCTCTGGAATTTCTTGTTGACATATTGGCTTCTGACTAGAAGCCATTATTCAAATGTTGAAAAGATTACAACTCCCATAAGAGCATGTTTTAGGCTGAGCATATGTAGAGAGCTCCAGTAATCATTGCAGAATGTGATAAAGGGGTCACACCCATGCTCTGTTGGCTCAGAGCCTGCCTCACTTCAGCCATATGAGAAACCATTTGAATGGGATTAGTCTTTCTAGTTCCTTTTACAACATAGTCATTGACTTTTAAACAATAAGAGGTGACTTCTTCAATCCCTGATGACAGAGCTGGTATTGGAGTTGCTCTTCCCTGTAAACAAAACTAAAATGGGTCAAAATATATAAGGCACCTATTTTCAGTCATTGGAAAATGAATTCCCCTCCATTGAGATCCTTGATATAAGGGACATTTATAAGATAAGCCCCATGTTCACCTGGGCTCTCTGCCAGGGAGCGTTTCCCAAGCATGGCACAAGAAGGTAGAACCCAAAGAGCATGGCAGACCTGCTGAGCTGAGGGAGCAGAGATCAGAGTTTGGGAATACTAATGCAAGCAGAAATTTCAGGGCAGGGTATAGGGAAGGGTTAAAGTACATGGGTCAGTGGGGAGTGAGGAATGGTGCAAGAGGTCTGTGTAGGGTTCTCTGCAAGACCTTAGCCAAGGGCTGGGCTGAAAATGTGCATGGTGAGACTCGGTGAGTCCTCACAGAGAGAAGCTGCTTTAGGATTGAGAATGGAACCAAGATTCTAGAGGTTACATAGTATTGGGAGACACTGAATTACTCTTGCAACCAGAGTAGAGAGATGCTATTAACATCGCAGACATGCAACTGGGTACCAGTGGATACTAGCAATAAGGCGCATGATCTACAGCAGGGATCAGCAAACTATGGCCAATGGGCTGTTATGTTTTTGTAAATAAACTTCTATTAGAAAACAGTCATGCCTCTTAACATATATTTTTATGGCTGTTTTCATGCTGCAGTGGAGAGTTGAGTAGTTGTAAGAGACAACAGAGCTTATAAACCTAAAATATTTGTCATCAAATCTGGTGTGTTTTTTTTTTTCTTTTAAGTAGGTCCACTCCCAGCATGGAGCCCAACCTGGGGCTTGAACTCACAACCTTAAGATCAAGCTGAGATCAAGAGATAGACACTTAGCCAACTGAGTCACCCCAGCACCCTTGACATCAAGCCTTTTAAGAAAACCTTGTCAATCCATGTTATCCAGTAAAGACTACTTTAGATTGCCCTAACAAAGCCTAAAATAGGATCAAGGCGATTCTCTAGTATACTATTTGTTTGCCAGCGTGAAACTTAACACCCTTTAAACAGAAAATATAATCCAGTCTCCTTAAAATCTATTATCTATGATATTCATCAGGTGACTAAGAAAAATGCTAACCATGCAAAGGACAGGAAAATGTGACCCATAATCAGGAAAAAACAGACAACGGAAATTGATCTCAAGGTGACCCAGATGTTGTAAATAGCAGACAAGGATTTAAAATAGATATTAAACATTTGCTCAAGAACTTAGAGAAAACTATAGTTGTAACTAGTAAAAATAGATGTAGACTGTCAGTCATAAGAAAAAGAACCAATTGGGAATTCTAGAACTGCAACTTATTTATTTATTTATTTGTTTATTTATTTATTTATTTATTTTAGATTTTATTTATTTATTTGACACAGAGAGAGAGAGCAAGAGAGCACAAGCAGGCGGAGGGGCAGGCAGAGGGAGAGGGAGAAGCAGGCTCCCCACTAAGCAGAGAGCCCAACATGGGGCTCGACTCCAGGATCCTGGGATCATGACCTGAGCCAAAGGCAGACACTTAACCAACTGAGCCACCCAGGTGCCCCTAGAACTACAATTTAAAAAAGCAAAAACAAAAGACATAGAGAGGCATAATAGCAGATTGGAATTAGAGGAAGAAAGAGTGAGTAACTTTGAATACAGATAAATAACAATCTAAACTGAAGAACACAGAGGGAAAAACAAAAAGATTGAGATCACAGAGCCCCAGTAGCTTGTGGGAAAATACCAAGCAGTCTAACATATATATTAATGGCATCCCAGGAGAAAAACATAGCATATGGGAAAACACACACACACACACACACACACACACACACAAACCCCCAAAACAAACAAACAAACTTGAGGAAAAAATGGTCAAATAATTTCTAAATTTAGTGGAAAACATCAGTCTATACATGCAAGATGCTGAGCAAACTCCAAGCAGGATAAATACAAAGAAAATCATACCATAGACATATCATAGTCAAACTGCTAAAAACCAAAGACAAAGAAAGAGAAAATCCCCAAAGCAGCCAAACAAAAATAACACATTACATAGTAGTGACCAACAGTACAAATTTTGCTAACTTCTCATCAGAACTGTGGAGGCCAGAAGACAATGGAATGACATCTTTTAAAGTGAAAGAAACAGGGGCGCCTGGGTGGCTCAGTCGGTTAAGCATCTGCCTTCGGCTCAGGTCATGATCCTGGGGTCCTAGGATAGAGCCCCACGTTGGGTTCCCTGCTTAGCAGGGAGCTTGCTTCTCTCTCCCTCTGCTTGCCGCTCCACCTGCTTGTGCTCTCTCTCTCTGTCAAATAAATAAATAAAAATCTTTTTAAAAAATTACAGAAATAAAGTGAAAGAAATAAAAAGGGTCATTGCATAATATTTTTTTATCCGGTGAAAATATTCTTCAAAAATGAGGATGAAATAAGAATGTCAAGAGAACAACATTACAAGAAATACTAAGGAGTTTCTTGAGCCTACAGATGAAATAATACAAGATGGGAACTTGAATCTAAAGGAAAGAAAGAAATGCACTGAAAATGTACATATATGGATATACACTAAAATATCAGCTATTTTTTCTTTGATTTCATTAGAAGACAAATAACTGTTTACAACAAAAATAATATCCAATCTAGGGTTTATAATATATGTACAAGTAAAATATGTGAGAAAGAATTGGGGGTGTGGTAAGTGAAATCATTCTGTTATCGGGTTCTTGTGATGGTGAATTTTATGTGTCAATGTGACTGCACCATGGGATGCCCAGATTAAACATTATTTCTGGGTGTGTCTATGAGGGTGTTCCTGGATGAGGTTAGCAATTGAATCTGTGGACTCATTGAAGTCAATTGCCCTCCTCAGTGTGGGTGGGCATCATCCAATCCATTGAGGGCCTGAGTAGAACAAAAAGGCAGAGGAAGGAGAACTTTGTCCCCTTTTTTTTCTGGCCCGCCTGTTCAAACGGGACCATCAGTCTATCAGTCCTCTCCTGACCTTGGACTGGGATTGATACCACCTACTCCCTGGTTGTCTGGCCTTTGGACTCAGACTGGAATCACGCTACCTGGTGTCCAGTTTGCAAACAGCAGATGGTGGAACTTTGCAGGCACCACAATTGCAAGAACCAATTCTTCATCATAACAAATCTCTCTCTCTCTCATTCTCTCTCTCTCTCTCTCTCTCTCTCTCTATATATATATATATATATATATATATTAGTTTGGTTTCTCTGGAGAATCCTAACTAATACAGTTCTCATATTTGTGATGTATGATAAATGAAATGGTGCAACACTAATTCTAACTAGAATAAATAAAATAACAAAATAAATGATATACAAAATCATTGTATAAAATAAAACAAAACAAACAAAATAAATGATAAGTAAAAGTACTGAATCACCTCCCCCCCAAAAAAGAAGGAAAAAGAACACAGAAAGAAACAATGTATTGGACAAATAGGAAACAAAGAGCAAGATGGCTGGCTTCTACAAGATCAAATCAATAAGGACAGTAAATGTGAATAGCTTAAATGCTCAGAGTAGAGGGTGTGCTAAATTGGGTAGAAAAGCAACACTTGGGGTGCCTGGGTGGCTCAGTTGGTTAAGCGCCTGCCTTTGGCTCAGGTCATGATTCCAGGGCCCTGGGATTGAGCCCTATTGTCGGGCTCCCTGTTCAGCGGGGAGTCTGCTTCTCCCTCTCCTTATCTGCCCCTTCCCCTGGCTTATGTGCTCCCTCTCTCTCTCTTGCTTGCTCTTTGTATCTCAAATAAATAAATAAAATCTTTAAAGAAATGATATATAAAGCAACACCTTACTATCTGCTATCTTTAAGAAACTGATGTAGATTGCTTGTATTTTAAATTAAAAAACAGGCTGAGTAAACACTGCCAATAAATATAGTTATACTCCGTGAAAAAATTTTTTTCAACAATTGATTTTCTTGGCTTGTTTATGGCTTCCAAATAGAGAACTAAAGTGTGCTATTAGGCAAGGTAGGTAGGAGGGTAGGTAGGTAGATGATAGAGATAGATAGATAATAGATGATAGATAGATAAATTTTCTCCCCAAAACATGAATGAGTATATTATTTGGGATCTTTCTCCATCTTCAAAATTCTAGTAAATCTCTTGTGGCAGCCCCCCAGACCAACCTCCCATTTTTGTTGTTGTTTACATGTCTTATCTTCCTTCCCAAATTAGAAGTTCACTGAGAGTTCCAACACTGAATAAATATTGACCAAGTACATATTATGTCAGGCATTGAAGATACAACTGGGAACAAGTTTCACCAGAAGCTCAGAGAATAGTGGAGGGAATTGATAAGTAATCAGGCAATTATAATAAAATTATTATAAATACAAAGAATCGTTAATAAATAGACGAGAGAATAAATGAATGGACACATTTCCCCAATTTAGAAGTTTCAGTTTCTAGATTAAGGCCACCCAGAGCCTGAGCAACCTTCAGACATCTCCATGCAGTGATAGCTAGAAGAGAACAAAGTAAGATATCAGGCAGGAACTAAAACCCCTTAATAGAATTTGCCCTGAAAACCTGGCATTTCATAAAGCAACAAAGTAAAGGCATTCTGTCCTTTGCTCCAAAAGAGTACTAGCAATATCTTTCAAGTGCATCATATGAATGATAATGTCTTTGTTGTTCTTTAGCCTTAATTTAATTGTAAAGAAATGTGGTATCAGGGCGCCTGGGTGGCTCAGTTGGTTGAGCAACTGCCTTCGGCTCCGGTCATGATCCTGGAGTCCCGGGATCGAGTCCCACGTCGGGCTCCCTGCTCAGCGGGGAGTCTGCTTCTCCCTCTGACCCTCTTCCCTCTCGTGCTCTCTATCTCTCATTCTCTCTCTCTCTCAAATAAATAAATAAAATCTTTAAAAAATGTGGTATCATGTTTTGTTCCATGAAGAGGGAAATGATCCATGCATTATGCCAGCCAGTAAAAACAACTCAATATGTCTAAACTTCTGATTATCTCCATTTCCTCAATGGTAGTTCTTTTTTGGAGGATTTGGCATTAGATCAAACTTGAGACTTAATGCAGGTCTTATATAGTGTTGCTATTGTTGTTCATGTTAGAGGTAGGTATCCAGCAAAAACTTGAAAGAACACTGATTCATCATGCTGTGGCTTTGGCAATGGCCATATTGCAAGAAGTCAACGTCACTTCCTGTAACAGTACCCATCGTCATAGTCTTACAAGGGAGAGACGGAGCAATCAAACCATACAGAATGTAGAATCCACTCATCTAAGCCCACAGCCCTGAATATTGCAGGAGGGGTTCATGGCTGACTTTTAAGGTCAAAACTTAGCCTGATATTTGAGAACTAATTGCTTTGCTGTCCTTCATACATAATAATGGCATTTTTTAAATCAAAATCCTCTACTGCCAGCCAATATAGTCTAAAGTGAGCAATAAAATTAGTTGTGAACCAAGCAATAGGACAAGACCAAGTAGGTAATTCTGTAATTATTTTTTTTAAATACAATCAAATAAATTCACTCCAACAGGTATTACAAAGTTGCCTATCATCTGATCAGAATGATTCTAGGTCCCATTATTTTTTGATTAATACAATATCTGACCATAATCTTTTGCTTTCAGAATTATTATTGTTGAGAAGGAAAGAGAAAATAGGTACACATTAAATAATTATAACTGGAAAGAAAACAACAGTGTTAGTATACTATAGTTCATACTACATACCTAACTATGACTAGAACAATGAATAAGTGATGGGTCATGACATGTAGATGGTCAGGGAAAGTTTTTGGAAAATTAAGTGTTGAACCTGCAAATGAAGTAATGAGTAGGCATTGAGGACACATACCTGAGTAGGAAAGTCCGTTCAGATAGCTACCAGCATGAGGGAAGGGAGCTGGGCATGGAGCAAGCCAATGGAGGGTCTCCCCTTGGTCTGTCAGGATGCTAGTCTTCAGGGAGAGCACTGCAAACCCCTCTTTCTTCCTATTCTCTATTTTATAAAGGAACCACTTCTAGTCTCTCAGAATATAGCCCTGCTTGAGAGTAACTTTTGGTCCTTAAGAAGAGGGTGCCTATGCCCTCTGTCTTTAACCTCTATATCTGTCCTCAACTTGTTTACCTGAGTCCACTGTTCCCTTCCCCCTTCACTCTCGCCCTGATTCAAAACAAAATAAAACAAACAATACTCCTTCTCCCCTCTTCTGACAACACCTAGCTTCATGGAAAATTCCAGGGAGTCTTCATAAAGGTATCGTGTAGTTTTGTTTTTGAAAAGATTCATAAATTTATGAGCTATTCTTTTCGGAGCCCAGCTAATAATATCCACATTATTACAATTCCAGTGTATGTTTGATGAGTTTTTTTTCACAACTTAAATAACTTAGGTTGTTTAAAAAAAAATGAGCACAACTACACAGCAGAAAAAGAATTCAGTATGTCCGGGGAAGGATAAGGAGGACGTAAGTGCCTTAGACAAAAATGGCCACATTTTGAAATATTGAAATATGAGCCTTGATATGGAAGTAATATTTACTAAGATATTATATGCATAATTTTTCGCATTACTTCTCAATACAAACATATAGGAATAATACAGCCATGAGGGAATTGAGGCTTTATAAGTTTGAGGGCCTTGCCTCATTGGACATGGCTGATAAATGATGAAGCCTAGAATCCAACTTACTTCTCTCTGACATTGAAATTTACACTTTATCACATTTCTCATAGTACTCTGCTTGGCCAAGAATATAGTCATCAGAGGTCTCAAATTTCCTCCTGGGAAGGAGGAAAAAAGAAAACCAAAAAAAAAACTCCATTTGATCAAAGATGCGAAAGAAATTTCCAGAAGTAGTACTTAGTAGAGAAGGCTCACAGAGTGTGCCTCCCATTTCCATGTAAATTGCACACACAAAGCATTGCACTTTAGACATGTTCACGTTTTCCCAGACATGACAGAGGGCCAGCGTCATTTCATCATTTTGCAAGTTAGTACAAGACCATTCTTTATTTCCTTCCTGTCCTCCTTATACACTATTTCTTTCTCATGGCTTCTTAACATCTCAAAATTTCTGCTTAATTTTTTTTTTCTTTTGTAGGACAAGAGGGAAAGGAGGTTATCTAAGACGAATATCTGAATTTACCAAAGTAGTCTTTAAAAGTTGATACTTTATCACAGTAACAGAGGGTTACCTTCAAACATTTTTATCTTCCTTAAAATCTCCTACCTACCTGGTGCTGAAAACGGGACTCAGAGCTCATCGATCAGATCCCACCAGTCAACCCTCTCCAGGTTGGTCAAACCCATAGCGTACCTATGAAAGTTGAAACCAAGAAAGAACCAACCATGTGCTTCAGGGTTTGAGAAGTAGCCCCGGAGTTGTGGCAATGAGGACAAAAATGGTCTTTACTTACAGTTACCATCAACTGAATTGCGAATTAGCATCATTTTTTTTGAGTTAGCCGTTCAGATGTTCAGTTCTAGAGCCACATCAATTTACCACAAATCCACCTAAGAAAAGCTATTCCAGAAAGCTCCTGGCTTCAAATCAAACTCCAGGAGCAATTAGGAAGAGAACAAACGGAAGCATTTGGTTTTCAGGAAACAATTTCTGGTCTGTCCCATTTGCAAACACAGAGGCAGCAAAATTGAATCTTACAGAGATCTGACGGAGGGGAGGGGCAGTGGTGAGAGGCAGAGGCCGGACCAGGAAGAAAGCAGTCTGGGTAGGAGACCCCCTGCCGTTGGTCAGATTCAATTGCTAAGTCTCAGGAAACCCTGAACTATTTCTCCTGGAAATTAAATTGAGATTTGAAACTAATGAGGGACCAAAGTATAGAAGAGTGTTGGATAGCATGTGTAGCTAATTATTTCATTCAGAGGGGCCAAAGGGACGTTTCCATACAGCCTATAAACTGGGGAAATTAATCCTAAAAGCTTGGAGGAAAAAATCAGGGTCCCATCATAAAACTACAGGTATTAAATCTGCTGATAATTACTCCTCACCTTTCTAGGAGGTTACATTAAGGCCAGGTGAGAATTTTCAGTCTCAATTAGGGTCAGTCTGACACCTTTGTGAAAATTTGGCCAGGACCAAAAGCTATAACCTGAGCCAGTCCCAGACTGCTCTAAATATTTTCACGTAAGAATTCAAATGTTCTCTTACAGTTTTATTTTCATAGGAAAATTCTTTCCTGAGCAGGGAAGGAAGTCAACATTTACTATCAAGAACTGTATATTATCTAGTCCATCAAGTAACCAGGTTTGGGCACTTCCTATGTGCAAAGTTCTGTCTCATTACCCTGGTGGCTGTGGTGGGCTGGGGGTAGGGGGACTGGGAGCTTGGGAGGTCAGAGGTTAAAAAAATAAGGACATGAGTTTCACTCCCCAAGAGCTCCCAATCAGGTGGTAGTCACAACACAAGCCTTATCCTTCTGAAAAGTGTACCATAAAATAATTATCTAGGTTGGTGGCTCTCACATCAGGCTCATTCTTAGCATCACTGGTAAAACTTAAAAATGAAAAACCAAACAAACAAAAGTGCTGGGTCCCATCCTCACACCCTGCTTCATTAAGTCCAGGCATCTTTTAAGTGCCCCCGGGAATACTGATGAAGAACCAGTTTTGTGCAATACCCAATTTACACAGCATCAAATATCTGGAGCAATGGTAGCATTGGAAGGATTTCAAAAGAAACTCATTACTATTAGTTCTTCCAGATGATCATTAACATGTAGAAAAGCCCAAAGCTAGAGGCGTAGAAGTAGACAAAGGTGGGGTCCGTAAGGATGACAATCTCACAAACACTTAGCAAATATAATTTTTTTAAGTGGATAAAAACACCATGTGCTGATGGGCAGGGGATGCACACACGCCAGACATAGTGTAAAGAAGCCATTCGTAATTGCTAACCACCGTTACATTATCGCTTCTGTGTGTACTGTGTGGAGCAGGGGGCAGCCAGGGTTTCCTATAAAGAGTCAAAGAGTGAGTACTTTAGGCTCCGTGTGCCATGGAGTCACCACCACAACTCTTACGATGTTACAGAGATAGCCACAGACTTTACATAAGTGGACGGGCACGGCTGTGTTCCAATAAAACTTTATGGAGACCGGAATTCGAATTCCATGTACTTTTCACATGTCCTAAATGTTATTTCCCTTTTCTTTTCTATTCCTTTCAACCCGTTAGCCCTTTCTTAGCTTGTGGGCCATGCAAAAACAGGCCGTGGACAATACAGTATTGTCGGTGTGTGGTGCAGAAGATGTCTAGAACGCACTCATCTTGCATAACGAAAACTTATTTCAATTAAACACCTTCCCTTAAAAATTTGTCAAGGGGGTAGATCTCATGTTAAGGCTTCTCAGCCCCAAAATACAAAACCAGAATGAATAAAACAAAAACAAATGAGTAAAAAGAACCAAGGGGACACAAGGAAACTTTGGGTGATGGGTATGTCTATTACCTGGATTGGGGTGACAGTTTCAGCAGTATCTGCATATGTCCAAACTCGTCGAATTTTATATATTACATATGTGCTATTTCTTGCACATCAATTATACCACATCAAAGCTGTTAAAAAAGGTAAACAGTCTGTGGGCCCGATTTGTCCGGCAGACCTTAGTTTGCCAGCAACTGGTCTAGAATCTAACCTGCCATTCGTGGGGCAGGATACAAAGAAATAACTGAGGATCTTATAACTTGCACACCAGAATCTGGCATCTGTGAGTACTCGGTCCCCCAGTGGAGCACTGTGTGTGTGTGTTTTAGGGATGCACCTGCCATTTAGAGGGAAAACCTTGCCGTATTTAAAGGTTTCCCCAACCCCTGCTGCAAAGAACATCTGATCCTCAGAATGATGTAAATCCCAGCTTTGCCTGCCAGTAAATTCATGTACATCATGTTAACATCAGGTTTATATTAAACATTTACATTAAGGATTGGATTGGAAGATTAAATTGTTTGCATACGTTGCAGCCTAGAGGGAACGCCCCCCCACACCCCCTGCTTTCTCTGCCACTGGCACTGAATTAGAGACCCATCCGAGAAGTGTGTGAAATGTGTGAGACAATAGTGTATGTCCTTGGTGAAGCTGGGCAGCCTCCATCCACTCTGCCTGTGTCCTTAGCAATTGCCAGGCAAGCTGAGAGATGCACTGCCATACCCCGCGAGGGAGGATTAATTAATGACACTGAGGATAATGCTCCAAATTGAATATCAGAAATGCTGTCTTTTTTCCTAACGCTGGTCTTTTCCTACCCACAAAATCATTACTTATTTGCTAGTTTGATTCAAATCAGTCTAATAACAATGTTGGCTCTAGTAGGGTTGGGGATATCTGGTGGTGCAGCTTAAATTCTCTGCAATAGATTGAGCAGGGAGAGACCGAAGGTGGTTCTAAGTCGGGTTCCTGAGGACCACTGTTGCCTTTTGACTCTGAAATCCAGCCCCAGAGAGACTGGACAGGAGAGGAGTTCGGGTTTGCAGGCTCTCGTGGACCAGCTCTCCCTGCCATGAATGAAGAGTTGCCCAGGACACTCGAACAAGCAAATGGTCTGCAGAACAAATGTTTTTGTGGGGAAAAAAAACAACCACCACGGACGCCAAGTCAAGTGGCTGGAGAAGAGTGATGTTGTTAAAGTGTATGATTCATTAAGTCTTGTCTGAGTGTCAGATGTTCAGCATTCGATGCTATTGCCTCCAATTTAAATCATTTTTAAAGAAGTGGCAGAAAAGGTGCTGAAAGGCACCTCACTCTGTTCCCGCACTTGAAAAACACTGTCTACTTGTGCGCTGTGGTAAAACTTTGCATTTTGGCTAGACACCCTGTGTGGAGCTGCAGCTTGAGCTTTTTTTTTTTTTTTTTTTGAGTTTGTACAGTCACCCGAAGGCAGCAAGAGAAAACATAGTATTTCTACAAGCCAGAATCCCTCTTGATGGCACTGGTAAAATAAAAAGATAAAAAGAAAGTGCTAGGTGGTCAGAAGGGAGAAGCCCCGTTACAACACAGCCTCCAAGTCTCCCCAAAGTGATTGCCTCCCTCAAATTGCTGAGGGTGTGGGCTTTTCTGTCAGGAGTCCGTGTCTTCTAGAATTCTCTTCAGGACCCCTGAGAGTCTGGAGGTGTTAACCGTGGCTGATCATCACCAATTACGAGTAAGGCTAATGTTGCTATCACACTCGGGATTCCTGTCAGTACCGAGTGACCTCACGGAGACCATAAACATGCTGGTTCCTTGACACCCCCTGAATGTCCCGGAGGGACATTGCTACCACTCTCTGCTCACACAAAAAGGGATGGTCCCTACCACATGGGTGAACCTTGAGGACGTGATGCTAAGTGAAATAAGCCAGTCATAAAAGGACACATCAGTATGATTCCACTCATACGAGGTAGCTAGAGTAGTGAAATTCATAGAGACAGGAAATAGAATGATGGTTGCCAGGGACGGGGAGAGAGTTAAGATGGTAACTTATGTTATGTGTATTTTGCCACAATTTAAAAGGATGACGTGGGCAAGAAGGTGGTTAGAAAAGCCCCAGTTAAGACTCCATAGTTATTCCCCAGGTAGGGGTGAATTAGCATCCATGAATGAAATCTGGTCTTCGAGGACATTGATCTGGGATCTGGGCTTATATACTTTCAAATGTTTTTGACAGGGATGTCATAAATTTTATTAGAAGCACACTTCTCACTGATAGAAACTTCCCTGGTTCGTCAGGCTGTTGCCAACCCAGGCCTCCTGCAGTAAACTAGAAGATGTTTGACTCAGCTGAAGAGTTAAAGTGGTTGTGTTTCCTATGATTCCAAGAGAGCACAGCCAGTCATTGGAATTCCACAGAGCTGGAATTTGGTTGGAAAGTAGACAGATACAGGGCAAATGAAGACTGCTCAGGCTATCTGAAATATAACCACACCAAGAAATAATAATGATGTGTAATTTGTTTAGCAACGTATAGATTTCCAAATGTTTTCACAAATATAGACCACATAGTCCTCACAACAAAGCCATGGTGAACTGTCACCGTGGAGGGCCTGCCACGTGCCAGTTGCCATCTTTGTCTTTCACATTATTTCATCCTCAGCCAAAATTCAGACATTTAGAGAAGCCAAGAGGCACCTGGGTGGCTCAGTTGGTTAGGCCTCTGGCTTAGGCTCAGGTCATGATCTCGGTCGGGGTCCTGGGATGGGGCCCCGCATCGGGCTCTCTGCTCAGTGAGGAGTCTGCTTGTCCCTCTCCGGCTGCCCTCCCTCCCCTCCCATTTGCACGTGTGCAAGCACTCTCTCTCTCTCTTTCTCTCTCTCTCATGAATAAATAAAATCTTTAAAAAAAAAGAGAGAGAGAGAGAGGTCAAGACCACCTGGCTGGTAAATGGAAGAGACACGATTCTAAGACAGGATTGTTCATGGTAATGGTATTTTTTTTAGCCCCGAACTCTGTATTTTGCCCTTTTTCCTAACATAAGAGTCAAAGAGGAAAGGAAAGAAGGATAGAATCCCAGGAGTCTCTAGGAGATAGATGAGATGCCGGCGTTCAGAGAAGCTGGAAGAACATCTCATTGATACCTGGCTCTGCAAGGCTTTTGGAAATATCTTTTCGGTAAAAAAATCATAACCATAATCAAGGCCCTTGAATAAAGCCGTCATGGTATCAAATAATAAAACTTTCTTCTTTATCCCATTGACTCATTTTTTTTAGCAGCACCACATATGTGTTGAGAAAGCAGAAAGAAATACAAACAACAACAAAAAAAGTCAGTAAAAAAAGAAAAAAAGGGGAAAAAAACCTTAGTACTAGTTATTCTTACCATTAAATTGCCAATCCCTGAGATGACCAATTCTTTAGGTCAACTGTTGTGTGCCATCATCTGAAAATGGAAACTTCTTAACCTACCTCCCCTCCTCTCCTTCCTACCCTGAATGCAGATGTCCACCTAAACTTATCTTTCCAAAATGACTCCAGACAGATATCCCCAAGTCACAGGCCCACTAACCTGGAAGGAGCCCTAAGACAGACCCCCGCGGGCCTCTCCTTAATCCTTTCCAGACAAATGAGATACGATTTCAAAAAGATCTTCAGGAAATGCAAATCCCTTCCCTACTTTGGTGACCCGTTTTTGAAGCTTTACTCATATGATCAGAAAAACCTTCATTATCATTACTCTCAAGTTCATCCTGCTGCAATTTCATCTTCTTAAAAAAAAAAAAAAGATCTGTCCAACTTTACGAAAACCTCTCAAGTATAAACGTGAGTTTATGCATTATAAGTAGATTGAGTGATGGTGGCTAATTCACAAAATAATACCATATTCTACAAAAGGACATAGTATAAAGTGTCTTTTAATAATGTCTCATCCTAATACTTTAAAGATATGGTTCAGCATAGGAATATTTGTGATGTAGAAAACTTTGCAGAGATAAATATATTGAGTGAGGTTAAAGACCATTGCACATATGAATTTATTTAGACAATGCTTTTCCGGGGTCAGTTTCATCCATCTGTTCCTATCACATGCCCGCATAAGCAAATACAATTTCCTAGATATATCCACCTTGATTGGACTTTGCTGGTCTGTGTGCATTTGCATCTGTCCATGAATGAGTCCATTTCAAGCACATATACATATCTGTGCATGGGTAGAAAGATAAGCTTAGCAATTGTGTGATTTGTTTCTGCTTAGGCAGTAAGTTACTAATCTCCTGATTGGAACCAGATTTGTATGAATTAGGAGTTGAAATTGGAACAGTCACTGCTGTGTGCAGGATGTAAAGTGAATAAAATGAATGGGGTATTAACCTTCAACCACTGAATATTAATCAGCTTTTCATAAGAAAGAAAACACAGAGCTTGCCACATTAAATATTTTCAGCGCTTATTGACAGGATATGATTTCTTTTCTCCCTTAGCCCTGTTCGTTCCAGTCAAGGACCTGAACACCGGACAATAGTCGGCTTGACCCAGACTGATGTATGATTTGAAAAACCCCAAGTACTGTGGGTAGGTCAGACTCTGCGCATGTGTGTCTTCCAGTCACTCCTGCAAACATGGGCCAAACTAAGCCCAAAGGGAACTCACAGAAGGACCATGGACAGGAAACCCTGATGACCACAAAATGAACATGTAAATGGAATACATTTCCCATTGTCCTGGAAAGGACTTGCAATTGCGGATGACTCTGGAAATTTGGATGAGATCTACATCTACGCCAAGGGGGGATTGAAAAAGAGAAAGAGGCATGTATGTAAGCATGGAATCTGGGTAAAAACAAAACTTGCAATGGTCTTGTGTGTGTGTGTGTGTGTGTGTGTGTGTGTTTAATGCGGTATTCCGATTGATTTTATTTGAGAAAGTGAGGTCTTGTATTTATGTCTATGTCATGATAACAGAGCATATTTATATCAATTTCCACATTTATCCATATCTATCAATTTATTTATCGATCTATCTCCATAGCAATACTTATGGACAAATAGAAATGTATGTGCAGTATATTTACACAATGTCGCCAAAGAAGGCAATGGATTCTTATTTCCTGAAGATATTTTGAAATAGCATGTATTTTATTTAAACATTACATATCTATATCTGTGAAACTACATATATAGTACTACAAAGAGTATATTTCATGAGGCTAGGCTTACGTAGAAATCAGGCACAATTTTAAAAACTAAGGAGGGTTTAAGGGGAAGAGGTAGATTTCTTCCGTATCCAGCTCAGGCAAATCTCTTCAAATTTTTCTTGAAGATTTTTGAACATATTCAAATATTTTCTCATTTATTTGCAAAGCTATACTCCAAATGATGGTGGTGTATATTTCTATGGTATTGCATTAGTTGTAAATCAGTAGGTACCTCTCAATCACAAACATCTCAGCATAGTGTTAAGTAAATGACTTTCCCCCTTTGGTGAGCTATTTTACTTTATTTTACTTTATTATTTTATTTTATTTTTCCCAGTAGGTGACCCTTTCTCTGTCTATACTACCTAGTTTCACTGCCCTCATATGCTCCCTGCCAATAATTTCTAACCCTTGATCCCAAACACTGAAGTAATCTCCCACGTAACATCCCATTTAGCATTAAAAAAAAAAAAAATTCATCCTACCCCCTTTAGCTGGCAACACTGGAAACCCATCCATTAGCCTAATTTCATAAAGGTGCTGATGACTAGTAATAGCTTAACAGGTTTCTTGTAGGACAATTCTTTAGAATTCTAAAGATGCTTCCTCCCTACCCTCATGATTTCCAGTCCTTGGTTATTCAAACACTGAATCTAGGTACTGTTGTGTTAATTTGCAGGGTTATTAAAAGTTACTAATCAGCTGACCTGAAGGTAGGGGGAGTATCCTGGTTATCCAGGTGGGCCCAATGTAGTCATCTGTAATGGTGTTCAGCTTCACCCAGACTGATGTACGATTTGAAAAACCCCAAGTACTGCGGGTAGGTCAGACTCTGTGCATGTGAGCCCTTAAAAGAGGAGGAAGGCAGACCAACAAACAGAAGAGATGCAGCAGAGGTAACCACAAGAACGGAGGCCAAAGTGGAGGTCAGACCTTGAATTTTGACTTGACTTGCTGTTGCCGGCTTTGTAGAAGGAGGAAGGAAGCCGGGAGCTGCGTGCTACTGGCCTCCCCCTGCTGACAGCCAGCAAGGAAGCAGGGGCCTCAGTCCCACAACCCCGAGGAACCGAATTCAGCAACAACTGCATGCACTTGAAAGGGACTCTTCCCCAGAGCCTCGGATGAGGTGTGCAGCCCTGCCAACACCTTGATTCAAGCCTAGTGGGACCCATGTGGACATGTAACCTATAGAAACCATGAGGTATGAATTTGTGTTGTTTTTAAAACTACAAAGTTTGGGGCACCTGGGTGACTCAGTCAGTGAAGCGACTGCCTTCAGCTCAGGTCATGATCCCAGGGTCCTGGGATTGAGCCCGGCGTCGGACTCCCTGCTTGTTGGGAAGCCTGCTTCTCCCTCTCCCACTTGTGTTCCCTCTCTCACTGTCTCTCTCTCTCTCTGTCAATTAAATTAATAAATAAAATCTTTAAAAAAATAAAATAAAACCACAAAGGTTATGGTAACTTCTGATGGCAGCATTAGAACCCCAATACAGGCAACCCCCAAAGACTCCCGTGGGAAAACTTTATTAACCCAAGTGAATAAATCTCAAGAGCTCCCCAGAAGGTCCTGGAAAGAAAAAAATTGCCGTAGTTAGCGCATCCTCAAATCGCATCTCTAGACTACCTGTGTTGACAATTGCCTTTAAGAAATCATAGCTCCTCACCTCAGTGTGCTGGCTACAGTGTGGTTAACTCTTTTATAAGAAAACGTTGACCAAAAGAACTATGCATGGGTGACATAGAAACAGTAGCTGAAATTAAGAGAAAACCCTTAATAATGAGGCCATAAGAGAGTATTTCGTGATAGTACATGTAAAGGGAATGTAGTGATTTACCTGAGTTTTTTTGTAGCCCTGGCCATGTCATCAAAAGACAATGTTGGTTGTGTGACTCATTGATAACTCAGAACAAAAAACAAACAAACAAACAAACAAAACAAAAGAAAAAAAGAGAGAAAAAATAGATACACAGATTCTTGGGACAAGGAGGATTTTGGTTTAGATCACCTAAATTGATGTTTCCATAATTCTCTACTGCACTTTCCCCAAGATCTCCTGGCCACTTCTCAACATTAAATAGCCCTGGTTACTAACAAGCCTGAGTCTGCCTGAGCAGATAATATCAATTTATAATACTGAAAGGCAAACTGAAAAGCCCTAGGAAGAAAATGGAATGACTCAGCATGCATATTGAGAATGGAATCCAGAAAGTCAAGGCACAAATGCCCAATTACTTGAAGGGAGCCTTATTTGGAGGATGTTAGAGTCCTTGCCCCCTCCCCACCTCTGAATTCCATTGGCATTGCTAGCACCTTCTCTTCCGTCTACTGGGTTTCTCCCTTTCTGTCAACCTCAGCCAACAGCCAAACATCTCAAACCCAAAATCCTGAGGCAAATAATCTGTTGTTCTCCGCTGGTTTTCAGGATCAGACCACAGACCCATCCCTCTTCCCAGTCACCCCACTGAAACATTCAGAGCTTGGAAGAAGATTCTGGTGGTTTCTGCTGAAGCTGTTCATGAACTTCCTGGCTAAAGGCTACCCAGCACATGGAGGGAACCCTACAAAGAGGTGGAATGGTTTATATCACATCTTAGCTGAGATCATAAAGATGTAGAATGCCCCTCCCTTCACCTTTTGGAATGAGATCCATAAAGAAGCAAAATGATCTGGAAAGCATCCTGCAAACACAATGGATGTGAAATGTCCACCTGAGGCATTTCTGTAAATATTTAAGCTTTAGCCTAGAATTTTCATCTCAGTCTATGAGACCCTTAAATCTCTAGCTGAGCTTAAGAAAATTCTTTCAGGGGTGCCTGGGTGGCTCAGTCGTTAAGCGTCTGCCTTCGGCTCAGGTCGTGATCCCAGGGTCCTGGGATCGAGCCCCGCATCGGGCTCCCTGCTCAGTAGGGAGTCTTCTTCTCCCTCTCCCACTCCCCCTGCTTGTGTTTCCTCTCTCGCTCTCTCTCACGCTCTCTCTCCGTCAAATAAATAAACAAAATCTTTAAAAAAAAAAAAAAGAAAGGAAAATTCTTTCAACTGATAAAGAGAAAAGGGATAGTTTCATTCAAGGTCCCTACAGGGAAGAGAGAGAATGCACTGGACAAAGAGTTGGAGTGACATCAGACACAGCTCCAACTTACCCCCTACACTGTCCTATTCTATCATCATCTGCTCTCCATCAGTTAGAAGGACCCGCTAATGGAGGAGAAAGAAAAGGAAGGGATTCTTGATGTTTATTTATTTTTGGCCAGAGAAAGCCACATAAGGCTCCTGGGATGCCAGCATTTATTCACCTCTGATCCTCTCTACTTTGATTTGACAGTCTTTGGAAGCCAAAAGTAAGGCTGAATCTCCCAAACAATGGCATTGGCAAGCCCACACTTCTAGTCCTCACTCCCCACAATACTGCATATGACAATGATCTCCAGTGCATTGCTACAATTCTTCCAGTCTCAAAGACACATAGCACATGCGTTGGTATGACTGGATATAAAAGTGTAGTCTTTTGTCCCCTAGACTACCTCCTGTGATGTAGCTTTTAGAGCAACATTTTTTTCCAGTGGCTCTACAAGAGTAGGGAAAGTTGCCAGCTTCAAAAGATACAGATTTCCTCAAATTGGGAAGTCTTCCTCCAAGTCCAGAATGATCATAGAGTGAGCATGTTCTATCCTTGGGAGTACAGGGCTTAGAAAGGGGAGGAGGGAGTGAAGGTCATGACTCTTCTCCTACTGCTATACAATCCCATTCCAGAAGGAGAGACCAAGGATGATTAAAATACTGTTTTTGCAGCTGTCATGCAAATGCTATTTAGAATTTGTATTCTGTATCCCAGGATTTAATGCAAATTGTCCACATAACGGAGGGTCAAAATGATAATTTAGATGCAATTTGCCAGATGTGTTGGAATGATATTTCTCCCACAACCCCCCAAAATTATCTGAATAGTTTACACACACATAATCACCTTACTCCAGCGGGAAAATAGTATGCCCTTGTTGATATCCCCCAAATACCTAGAGTTTCCAACAGTGTTACATCGAGAAAGTGCCAAGTCCAGGGAAGCAAAAAAGATAACTCCTTGAGGCCAAGCTGTCTCTCTTTTAAATGCAGACAGAATTAATTTGTTTTCATTAACTCCTTATCAAATTACCTGACTTTGATTCCCAGAACAAAATGTATTTTAAAAAGGGGGGTGTTGGTAGTGATGGTGGTAGATTGTCAGGAAATAGCAAGTTCTTTTTCTACTGAGATAAAAATCATTTGGCAAGCCAGGGTGAAATACTTCTGGTTTCCAGTAGAAAGAGAGGGAGAAAAAGAAAAAGAAAAAAAAATAGAAGATGCTAATGAACCACAAAAGAAAAAGAAGGAAGTACTTTCTTTTTTAAATAAGACCTCACTTTTGAAAACAGCTCAGTTTGCAACCAATTTTTGAAGAAATGTCAAAGCGATTCCTTTGGGAGCTAAGTCAGAGCTCAACCAGGTTATAGAAGGAGTGTGATAAAGTGAGCAATTCAGATGACTTTAATTAAAGGGCCCAGGATCATCAGAACTGGCCTTTCAGACACAGCCTTTTATCTCCAAAAAGGATGAAGCTGGTAAGAGCCTGGTACAAGAAGCTGGTACAGGGCAAAGGGAGGGAGCCTTGGAACCCAGGTGCCCAACGGCATTGTGAGGGTAACTATGTTTTGCAGGGGGGGAACGACAGCAGGCTGCTCCTTGGGAAAGCAGTCTGTTTTTATAATTATGCATTTGAAAGAAGGGGGGATACCCCACAGGCTAGTGAGGGAGAATAGGACCTGCAGATGATTCCTAGGGTTCACTTGCCCTCTTAGCTGTAAGGAGCCTTCAGGACCCCTTGGGCTCTCAAGTGGGCACCCTCCTCCCATGCTCCAGGATCCAGGTGCTAAAATGAGAAGAAATGTTCATCAGGAAGGTCTGGGAAGGAGGTAAGAAGGGAAGCTTGGAGCCAAGGTGATCCCTGCAGAGGATCAGCCACATTCACACCAAGAACAGCAAGACCCCTTCGTTCCCTTCTGAAATGAAGACAACCCAGACATCAGTGTTGCTTACAAAACTGCCCAAAACAGCAGCTTAGAGTCTGTTGGTGAAAGAGGTCATCAGCCCAGCTCCTACTCCAGGGAGAAAACAGGTCCTCATCAGTTGGGACTGAGGCAGGAGACAGAAAGCAAGGAGTCACAGCTTCTGGAGGAGAAGAGCGGACTGTGGAATCTTACTGTTTGCCTTTATCCAAATCCAAGGAGGGGCTACCAGCCTTCTCTCCCAGAAGGAAGGGGTTAAGACATTTTAGGTCCCCAAACACTGAAAAGATTATTGTCCTCCCCATCTCACTGTCTGTGTGGCTATCTTTCTATCTGTCCTCTGTCTGTCATCTATCTACCTATCTATCCATCCATCTATCTATCCATCCATCCATCTATCTATCTATCTATCTATCTATCTATCTATCTATCTATCATCTATCTACCTATCATGTATCTATCAGCAAAATTGTGATTGTCAGGATATTGTCCAATATGCTGGGTTTTTTCCTTCCATGCACATTACCAATCCTTACCTCCTTGAAATCAGATATGCCATGAGATTTGCTTTGGCCAATGGAATGTCAGCATAGGAGATATTAGAGAGATTTTCAGGCAGAAGACTGACTTTAACAGCCAATGCATAATTGCCCATGTTGTCTCCCCTCTCCCACTGAGGTCAAGACTGTTCTAGTTACCAGTCTGCTTCCCAGAGTGAAGACAAAGTGGTGCAGAACCACCCCACCTCAATGCTCACAGCCCTTGCTGGCTGACCCACAGTGAATGTGTAATACAAATAAGAAATATGCCTTTGTTATTTTCAGCCATGGGGATTTTGACATTGTTTTTTGTTGAGGATACAAAAAATATAAAATAATAAGAAAGAAGTCTGCAAGATTTCTTTCCCAAGTGACTACTTCAATAACTTGGCACTTCCATGAAATAATCAAATTCTTTCAAGAATTTCTCTCCTTTTTTACGCTTATGCTATTGTAGTGGTGTGTTAAGCATGTACCTCATCTGCCTATTGAGCAATCAAAAACCTACTCACGTAGAAACTCTGTCCTGTGGTAAGCATAGCAGACCTTACGGACTTTTGTTTTAAGATTTATTTATTTATTTATTTATTTATTTATTTATTTATTTATTTATTTAAATTCATTTAGCCAACATATAGTACATCATTCGTTTTTGAAGTAGTGTTCAGTGATTCTATGGAATGGGAGAAGATATTTGCAAATGACATAACAGATAAAGGGCTGGTATCCAAGATCTATAAAGAACTTATCAAACTCAACACCCAAAAAATAAATAATCCAGTCAAGAAATGAGCAGAGGACATGAATAGAGACTTCTCCAAAGAAAACACGCAAATGACCAACAGACACATGAAAAAATGCTCCACATCACTAATCATCCGGGAAATTCAAGTCAAAACAACAATGAAATACCACCTCACACCAGTCAGAATGGCTAAAATTAACAAGATAGGGAACAACAAATGTTGGTGAGGATGTGGAGAAAAGATTTATTTATTTGAAAGAGTCGGGGAGAGGGGCAGAGGTGGGGGAGAGACTCTCTAGCAGACTCCCTGCTGAGTGTGGAGCCTGACATGGGGCTCGACTTCACGACCCTGAGATCATGACCTGAGCCAAAATCAAGAGTTGGTCGTTTAACTGACTGAGCACCCAGGCGCCCCTCACTGACTTTTAAATACTACACTGAGATTCCTCTATGGTCATTTGGAAAATTTACTCAAACTCCCTAAATCTCAGCTTCCTTAGCTATAAAATTAGGATTGTAATTCCTATCTGATTTATTGGGCCACAGGGGGAAAAGTATACAATGTATAGTGACACCCCCATTCTCCACCAGCAGAAATGTTACTTGACCCTTCTGAGGAAGTATTTCCCTTCCGTTTAATAGGGATGACAATCCTTACCTCCCACCTGGTAACAAATCGGCCAACATAGAGCTCTTAAACAGGGCTACACAAGGCTATTCATAGCTGTTGATATAATCATTGTGATCATCATTATATTAATAAATCACATGGGATTCAATATGTTCAATAAATCTTAGCTGCTTCCCTTGTCCTTAGCTCTTTCCTTACCCTTCGTGTTTAGGAGTGGGGTCATTCAGAATAGCATTATCCATAGCTAATCAGGAGGGTGGCCAACAATCTAAGAAAAGAAAAGAATTCAAAGAAAGAGTCTCTGCTTTAGACCCATTTACGACGAGACACGTCTGGATCCTTAAGATGCCAGGTTTTTTCCATTCTGCAAACACATGGCTTCCATTAGTTGACTGATACTGACACATCAGAGGCTTCCAAAGTCCTCTGGGCCTCTGATGAGTGAAAGGTTTGCATGCCCAACAAGGAAAAGGCAGCCTTTGCAGGCGTGAAAATGCTGCCAGGGGTGGGGCGGTGGATGTGTTGAGTTTAGGTAGGAGACCAAATCTGGCTCTGTTTTTAATGACCATCCTGTCCACACCTGAAAATAAACTAGCCACACCTGGTGAGATTCCTAATGCTCTGGAGCTCTGATGTTGATGTCAGTGTGCATACAGGACCTCCATTAATCAGTGTGAGTGTTGTGTGGTGCATGTTCACCAGGGGTTGCAGAATAACGAATAATTTGCAGTGTGCACACACCGCCTCTGCTGAGCTTTCTCATCCAAAGAAAACCCAAGCTCCAGTGTTATGCTCCTTTTAGTTTGTGTTCTAAGGACACTGTTGTTTGGTTGGCTTCTTAGGAACAGTCCTGAATTCTAAGTAGTTGGAGCCTGCATAATGGTAACTCAATCCTTTGCCTAATGTTATCATCTGTTTCCCGTCTTCAAAGATGCATGGTCCATTTTTGTACTGCACAAAGAGTGATACTAGGGACCTCATTTCATGTTTTGTGTCTCACAGCAATAAGTGCTACTTAAAAGGGGGGAAAGTCAGGGGCATCGCTGATCTGAGAAATTTGGGGTAATTCTCTGCTCTAAATTTTATCCTGAGGGGATGATTCCAAGGAAATAAGTCTTTGTATCCTCTATTACAGAGGGGACCTTGATTACACTTAGTCAGGACAGTCCTGTTATTTCTCAAAATGTTTGCAATTTCAGGCTGTGCAGCAAGGGTGAGCAAATACAAGTGTAAGGAAGGAAAAGTGAAGGTATATTTGCCTAAAACTTTAAGCTGATCATGTGTTTTTGTATGTATCAAATCACTGGAGTCTTTCAACAGCTCTGTGAACTAGATGAGCAGTTACTCTTAACCCATTTTTTTGTAGGCAAGCCGGGACAACGGGTCATCCTACACAAGGCAAGTACTTTCTTCATCCCATTTTGCAGATGAAAGAACTGAAGCATGAAGAGTCCCAAGGTCACACAGCTAGCCAGGCTAATGGGGATTTTTTTTTTTTTTTAGAGAGAGAGAGAGAAAGCACGTGTTTGTGTGTGTGTGTGTGTGTGTGTGTGTGTGTGTGTACATGCATGTGCTATTGGGGGGTGGCTGTGGAGGGGCAGAGGGAGAGAGAGAGAGAATCTCCATGCTCAGCTCAGCGTGGAGCCCGATGCAGGGCTCTATCTCATGACCCTGAGATCAAGAGTTGGGTGCTTAACCAACTGAGCCACCCAGGTGCACCCGGGCTTGTTGGGGACTCTTGATTTCAGCTTAGGTCATGATGCCAGGGTCCTGGGACCAAGCCCCACATCAGAGCTCCACATTCAGCAGGGAGTCTGCTTGAGATTTTCTCTCTCCCTCTGCCCCTCTCCCCACTTTCATGCTCACTCTCATGCTCTCTCTTTCGCTCTTTAAAAATAAATAAATAAATCTTTTTTTTTTAAGTGTTTAATATTCTGCTAGGCTGTGTTTCTCTGTTGTTGATGCTATTCTTTTTCTGTTCCATTGTTGTTATACTTCCCAGTGATTTGGGGCAAAATCTAAAATGTTAATTAATAGACTTTTCGTTTTTAACCAGTGTCATTCTATCTTTGAGGAAAAAGGACAATGACATTAACATTAGCAACTCTAAGAGAATCAAGACTTGATTCATAAGAGACAAGTTCTATTATATTATTTTTGTATTTTCCACTCAAAAGAGATCTTGGCTAGCAGTAACTTTCTGTGAATTATAATTTCAAAGGCCACTAGTGACTCTCAAAAGACATTATCTTAGCTCCTACATACTTCCCAAATGTGTTTCAAAGACATCACCTACAATACTGTCTCTATAAAACAGACTCAGAGTGGGATCCATCGGTTGTGTGAACCAAAGGAGTCATCACCTCAAATTATAAGGCGGCCCAGGAAGAAAGTTTCTTCATGGAAAAGGATTTTCCAATTTCCCAAACAATTGTCCATAAATGGATTTACTTAAGCAAAAGGTTAATTACATATCAAAAGAAACCAGTGATCAGGACAAGATGAGCACTGCCATAAATTTAAGGGCTACTTGGGGACACTCTAAAATCCCAAGGCAAAATTGACTTTCTTGACTTGATAGAGGAATAGGGACAGTTGGGAGCTTTGGCTGATTCTGTTTTTTATGAGTCATTTCGTCTGTGGACATGCCTTACAAATTAAAACCTACCTAAAAAAAGAAAATCCCTAGGTGTGAGATGATTAAAGTTTCAAATCTGGTCGTTTGAAAATCACAAAACGTTGAATGAAAGTGATGCTGTTTTGAGGATTTTATTTTTCTTTTTAAAAATCCTACCGGTTGCTGAACTTATAAAGAATTCTTGATTCAAATAAAAGTGAGGGCTTTTGGAGAGAGTCATTCTCTTTGCTATCAGATGTATTTTAGTATATAGTTTTCCACTCTGGCTTATGTGGATGTCTAGGCTTGCTTCCATCAACTCATTTATCGTTGTCCAAACTGAGCACAATCTGGGCTTCCTAGCTCTTCCAACAATCCCAGTTTTCCAAAATTCGTATCAGAATGTCTGTGAGGCATGGTAAGTCCGTACTTATCTTGACAGGTTGGGAGCTGCATATCCACAGGGAGAAAAGGAGAAAACTCACAAAGATACCCACTTACCAAACTCTGATTTAAAAAAAAAAAAAGATCAACACTTTAATTTATTGCAAGTGAGTGAAGCGGGGAAAGAAAAGTTCATTCAAATAAGTGCTGAGCTACAAGTTTAAAAATGAATAGAAGAAATTCTCCCCAAACATTTAATTTGATTTTCATATGTAAGCTAGTTGCTGAATTGAAGAAATGTTAGCATTCAACACAAGCTTATCTGAAGTCAACCAAAACCAGACACTTGAACCAAATTCACTTATTATATCCATTTCTCAGAGCTGAGAAAATTGATTGTGCTTCAGGGAAACTTTGATTAACAACCATTTGACCACAGAGGCCAAATATTTTAATATCACATGCTCACCAACCCAACATACAGATGAGAACATTGAAGGCCATCTTTTGTTACTCCCTTTTTAATAGTTTAGTCTAGAATTTATGAAGATATCGTCCACTGCATTTGTATCCATCATTGTACCAAAGAGATGTTCAACATCCAATATATAAATATACAGACAAATAAATGATTTTTATGGCCACAAACACTTGTTTCCCAAAAACATTTGCCAAATTCTGTTTGTTAGTTTCTTGATATATATTTAGAATATGTCCTTTCTCAAATCCTTAGCCCTGTGAAAATCAAGGCTTGAGAGAAATTAGTAATTCTATACCCTCACCACACATGCATACACATGCACAGAGCAATAACTTTTGCAAACTGGTGAAGAAAAAAGAGAAAGAACAGTCTACCACATATCACGAAATAGTTCACTTAGGTTCACTGTTCATGGGGAACAAAGTCTTAAAAAATAACCCAAAGGCAATATTTTTGGTTAATCATTTGTTTTTATTTCCAATTCTTCATCAGTTAGGTAACGTTGGTCTTTTAAAAAAGAATTTATTTGTGGGGCGCCTGGATGGCTCAATCAGTCAAGTGTCCAACTCTTGGTTTCAGCTCAGGTCATGATCTCAGGGTGGTGAGATAGAGCCCCACCTCGGGCTCCGCACTGGGTGTGGAGCCTGCTTAAGATTCTCCCCACGCTCCCACTCCTCTCTCCCCACATTCCCCACTCAAGTGCACTTGTACTCTCTCTCTCTAAAAAAAGAAAAAAGAAAAGAATTTATTTGTAAATAAGAGTAATGAATTGGCAATTGAGTTCAGGTCTGGTCATTTTACCTGAGCCATGAAAACATAAATGCCATGGAGCCCTGCAAAACTGTCTACTTCCCCCCTGTCAGTTCTCTTGTTTCCTCCTGAGATTGTCTAATTACACAGTAATGCTGGAGTATTCTTCATTTGTAGATTAATTAGTTGGTGCTTAAGTAGTTCTTTGAACATAAAAGGCAACATGTAAATCTAAGTATAACTATTCATCCCCAAGCTAATGATCATTTAATTAGTGTTTTCTGCTGGCTTAATGGTCCATAAAGAAGAGGGTAATTTGGGGAAGGGGCTTCTAACATTGCTGTAAGAGAAGTTTGGGATTGTAGCTCTAACTAGAATGAAAAACAATGTTCAGTGTTCAAATAAAGCTTTTAAGATTGGAAGTAAATTGGAAATCGACTTCCTCCTCCCTTGGCAACTAAGAGCCATGAAGGAACTGAAAATGAAGCATATCATTTTATTCATTTGCATATTTCCAGAATTCAGAATCATAGTTTGATTTGGGCTAATCTGATGTTTTGTGGCAAAACAAAAGACCTACCTTGAGGTGAAGTTTACAGAGCAGAAAAGAGTTTAACTCTGGAGTGTTTGTACGTTATGAAGTTTCTTCTGCCCTTTTAGTAAAATAAGATACTGGTTTCCTAAGTAGGAGATCATGTCCAAGTTGAAAGTCATCAGGTGAAGCTATGTGTTTTTGCAAAATACCCACATTAGAACTTCTTACATGGTTTTCTAATTATTTCTCTCTATATTTCTCCTACTAGATTATACACCCAAAGCCAGGTACCTTGGCTTTTTTACCTATTTCCTGCCTTATCCAACCAAAAGTCAGCATTCCTTAAGTGAGTGAATCAACGAACAAATAATAACGAAAAATATACGTATACAACAGAGAGCAAATATTCCTCTGGGTATAAAAGTTATTCCTACGAACTTAAAAAAAAGAAATTCGATGTCACAGAAATTGTGAACAGCTCTATTACTTGTTCTCATTCCAGAAGTCCCTGTTCGGATGCTGGGTCATTAACATAAACATCACAAGGAGACTATCCAGACAACATTATCAATTAACCTGGCATTGCAAGCAGCTGTCTTGGTCTATCTGATTGATATCTGCATCAAGGGACTTCTTTATCTTTTTTATTTCTTTTAGAGAGGGAGAGTGGGGAGGGGCAGATGGAGAGAGAGGGGGGAAGCAGACTCCCCTCTGAGCATGGAGCCCAGCATGGGGCTCGATCCCAAGACCCTGAGATCATGACCTGAGCCGAAACCAAGAGTCGGATGCTCAACTGGCTGAGCCACCCAGGTGCCCCTCAAGTGACTTCTTTAAAAGCCATAGTTTTCTGTTATGCAATGGAGCAGTTGTGACAGTTAAATGGAAGGATCACAAATCTAACAGAAAGTAATTATTCAGTAAGGGTCAGCTCTACCAACATCAGATGATTTGTCTTTTTACAGAAACTTTGATTCAAAATTAAATAAATCAAAAACCTTGCTGAACATATGTGGCCTTTTACTCCATAGACAAGAATTTCCCTTGCCAACCTATAAATCAAGCAGCACAAACACAATATTGGAGATCATGGTACTGATATTTTGTCATAGTAAGTGGCACACCCCTACACCAAAGCTTTGGGGAATGCTGTAAAATAAAATATTCAAAAGAGTTTAAAGATTCAAAGGCAGTTATATAGATACACAAGTTATATTAGCTTTTTCTCAGAAGAAGAAAAATTAAAAGAACACAAAAAAATGTAACGGTGCAATAAACTATAGTGTAGTTGGAGGGACTATGATAATAATGCTATTTAAAATTTTACTTAGGGTGCCTGGGTGGCTCAGTTGGTTAAGTGACTGCCTTCAGCTCAGGTCATGATCCTGGAGTCCCGGGATCGAGTCCTGCATCGGACTCCCTGCTCAGCGGGGAGTCTGCTTCTCCCTCTGATGCTCCCGCCCTCATGCTCTCTCTATCTCATTCTCTCTCTCAAATAAATAAATAAATAAAATCTTTTAAAAATAAAAACAAAAAAACAAAATTTTACTTAAAAGAGAGACCTTGAAATAGTGAGAGATGACTGTCCTCACGTGCCCAGAAGTCTACTCTGCTTTTCGGAAGGATGTTTTTCACGTTCCTTTTGGAACTCCTGGAAGAATTTCTAAATCCGATTTCCTCAAGACTATCCACATCTCCATTAGACAATACAAAAGTGTCAGGCATTCCTTACCCACGATGCTGGAAGTACAGCAACGGGCATTTGATCAGGTTATGAAACACCCGTCTCAAAAGGTTCTATTAGGAAGGTCCTTGCAAAGGATGGGCACAGATAATCTACATTGGCCTTGGAGCCACAAGTAAGACGTGGCATTCCCAAAACACATCGGCCCTGCACTCATTTGACAAGGGTTTTGCCTGGCTTAGGCTCTATCTTCCCCTATTTCTTGACTAGCTCCAATACCACCAACTCCTACAGCATATGCGTGATCTGGGTCTCTGCACCTGAGGTCCCATAAGAGAATCAAAGGAAATATATCTCGATGTGAGTAAAACATCAGTTTTTAGAGGGCCTGAATCTGTTTAAAACAAGGCAGGAGAAACACCGATACTGTTGATACCAAGAAAAAAAGCCTGCACTTAATATATTTGATGAATCTCAAGAGAAGTGCTGTCTCATGTTTTTCCTTGGTTTATTTTCTGAATACAAATGCTTTCTGTACTTCCTAGAAACTGTGAAGATTAAAAAAAATCCAAAAACAGAACAAAATTTTTATCACTGAGGATTTCTTTTATTCTCGAGTTTTTTCCACGTTTTTTAGAAAAATGGAAAAATAAAAACAATATGCAACAGACAAATAAACCTATACAAGAATTGCTGGATTCTACAACACTTAGCACTTTGTAGATCTGTTGGTAAAACAAGATAAAATACATGAGTGCCCGTTTACGGAAGTTAGAGGCATTATGAAATGTGCTGTTTGTTTTTAACACAGAAAGCCAAGGGAAATAGGGTGAAAACCTAACCAGATCATACTCAAATAATTAAAGTACAAATGTATTTCCCGAAGACTCTGATTCCAGACGGCCGCCCTCACTGTCCTCTCCCCGTTTTTATGGGACTCTCTGAAACCATTTCACTTGGGGGAGAAAGGAGATTTTAGTAGAGTGAGGAAAAATGCCAAACATCCATGGCAACTTAGAATTTTTCCACTTTCTTTACATGTTCAATTGAGACGTTCATAAAATTATAAATGAAAGGACACATTATGAGCACTTTCTTTGAAAGGAAAAAAAAAAGGGTCTTGCCTGGAAGTAAAATCTTGGAGTCTGTATCCTTCTTCTGTGGAGAACACTTGGGAGCTTTCTCTGCCAACAGCAGGACCCCTAAAAGAGTTGGCCCTTGCCTTCAGAATTCAAAAAGGTAGAAGCAGTTGTTACCCTGGTTGTGGGTGAGGTATGGAGCCCCAGGAGGGGGCTGCAAAGCACAGGGTCCTGGGCTGGTGTCCCTCAGGGACTGAGGTCAGTGTGCCTGGGTAGCCCCCTTCTGCCTCCCCTCACCCTCTCCTCTTCCCTCCCCCGCCACCAGGGATTCATTCTTGTTTACATCGGGGAGACTGCAACTTCTGTTTCTTAACGTTTAAAAGAAGTTTAAAAGCTTATAAAAAGGCTCTTAAGATTTCTTGGACACCAAATGCCTCTTTACAGAACAATATTTTGATGAGTTAAGTGTAAATGAATCAGAAACCTACGTATTAAATTTCCCTTGACATACACATCAGTTTAAAAAATTAATGGAAAAAGCGCCCAGGGCTCAGAATGTTTGGGGTTTCCTCAAACCCAAAATGCTTGAACGTGAAGAAGGGAAATCCATTTGAACCAGTCAGGTTTGCTGATTCTCCACACCCCGCCCCCCAGAGCCCTCGTAATAATGGAGGGAGCAGCATGTCTGGGGTGGGGGCAGCTGGGGACATGTCACATTCCTGGTCATCACGCTTTGGTTGGGGCAGAAGCCAAAGGCTGGGCTGATGCTGTAGAGGTATCAAGCCATCGTTCGTGAAGGCTGACACTAAAAGCTGTCTTAAAAAAAAAAAAAAAAGACAAGTAAAATTAAATAAATAATCACAGGAGATCATATATCACTGATGAAGATATTTAGATCTGAAACAGCCCTAGAAAACCTAACGTGCTCTAATTTGTCCTTCAAAGATTAACCCGGTTCTGGGTCCCATAATTGCGGATCTCATGACTTCTGATGGCAAAAGGCACAAGGATCAAAACTTGAGAACCATTGTGGTTTTGCCATTTGGGTTTTTTGTTTATTTGCAGCTTCTGATGCGGATTGTCGGTCCAAGGAAACACCCACAAGGACAGAAATAACCCAAACTCCTGAAGCCAGGCTCAATGCCTACTATCGTCATTCTTCTGACTTTTCAAATGAATTTTTTCATTTTGCTGGTTTTGCTTTGTGAGCAAACGGCCACACGAGGTAGCAATTAACAAGGAGTCCGAGCCCAGTGAGGAGGATTTCCGTGCTGTCCCCAGATGTCATGGTGGCAGTCTGATCGCTTGGCCGTGTGTGTCAAGGATATTGCAAATAGAAGTGCTTGCTAAGTTGTGAGTGAGACATGGCATGTGTCCAGAACTTCACAAGCACCATGGGGCTGCCGAGTCACCAGGATGCTTGTCTGGGACAATTTCAGCCCCGGCACTAAGCGTAGGGCCCAGCGAGGGGGGAATCATGGCTTTGAGCTCACGCCTGGCCCTTTCTCAGGGGAACTCTCCCACCTCAAAAGCCCCCTGGGAACAGTGAAGAGCTGTCTTCACCTAAGCTGTCTCTACTATTATTTTCAAAATTCACATCCTCCATCCCCCTGAGGAGCCTCGGCCATCCCAAGTGGCTCCACAGAAGCCTGTCATGACCTCCAGCTCGGGAAGAATGGAAATGCAAGGGGGAGTTTCTTCCGATAGGTGTGAGCCTAGCTCATCCTTTCTCAAAGAAGTTCTCTCAAAAGCTTGGCAAGGCCTTGGGGGTCAGGGGGCGGGATTTAGGGAAATAGACCTTGGAAAGACAGTGTCCAGCCTTAGTCCACTCAACGTCTGTGTGGGCAATGTTTGTTCATTGAGTGATGGGACAGAGGATAGTTCTTCCCCAGGAAAGTTGCAACTATAAGGGAAACCTGTGATAGTTACAATAGTAACAGCTTCAGGGGACCCGGCAGACATGGAAAGACTAGAAAAATACGGAGGCTCTAGGACGCCGGATCACAGTCTTATTTCCTCTCCTGTGAGATCTGGGGTCTGGAGAAAGTGTTCTCAGCAGGGAATGGGACAGACGTGAGAAACGGCCGATTCCAGCACATTCTCTCACCCGCCTTTCCCTGCTGTCCCACCACAAAGTGATTCCTTTTCACCCTAAACAATTGAGGGCAAATCACCCACCCCACCCCACCCCGCCATCGGCTTCTCTTCCTCCACCTGACAGCTCAGGATCAAGCTGTGTTCTGCCCTCTAAGGTCTGCTCCGGTGGATGAAGGGGCTGGACATTAAGAAAGACGCAGTCACTGATGTTACCAGGTGTCCCTTGATTATGTGCAAGTGTGGAGGCCTGTAGTTATGCCCCCCTCCCCCAAAAACGTTCTGGAGCTGGCTCTGAGCATCCCCCACTCCATGCCCTTATCCTGTGTTCAGGGGGAATCCATTTTCATGCGAGTCAAGACCACCCCAGGCCCCTAGAGGGAATTCCATGTGGATAGAAAACAAGGAGAATAAAACAAAAGAGGGGCACCTGGGTGGCTCAGTCAGTGAAGCACCTGCCTTTGGCTCAGGTCAAGATCTACGGGTCCTGGGATCGAGTCCTGCATCAGGCTCCCAGCTCAGCAGGGAGTCTGCTTCTCCCTCTCCCTCCGCCCCTCCCCCTGCTCTCTCTCTCTCTCTCTCTCTCAAGTAAATAAAAATCTTAAAAAAAAAAAAAACGTTACACTTGAAGGCCTGCAGATAACCTGCTGTTCTCTCAGCGGCTCAGCCAGCGCTGTGCTAATTGAACCAGATGGATTGTGACTGCATTTTTCCTCGCACATTCAAAAGGCCACAGAGATGAGGTCTAGAAGTTCAGCTGGTGTTTGACCGACATCTTTTGGGACTTGGACCCACCCCCACCCCCAGTCCAGGACCTGATGGGAGATTGCACAGACTGGATCCCCTTTTCCTTTGATATGGAGCCTGGCCCTACACTCGGCTCTCGGGGCTAAAGAAAACAGCCAGCCCTGATTTGCCTCCTGCCCGTGCTGTGGCTAATCTACAACATACCACTGCCACAGTGTTGCCGCGGTTCGGAGCTTGTGTCACGGGGGCAAATGGTAGGGGTTCTTTCTTCTTCAGGTTTGATACATCCTTCCTTCCGCTGCTCCTTGCAAATCAACCACCAGGAAAAGGAGGGAAGCAGGCAGGAGGGACAGCGGGAGACTTCCAGAAGTCTCTTTCCTCCCTTGCCTTCACAGGTTGCCCGGTGCTGACCCTGGAGACTTCCACCTGCCCCCAGCGAAGGACTTGGTGACTGGCCCGGAGGCCCCACTCCCCAGGCACCACCCCCGGGGGCTCACTTCCTCCTCTTCCTGCTCTCAGCCTCTAGCCCCCCAGCCTCCTGTGGCTTCACAGCCAAATTCCTCATCGCAGGAAGAACAAGATGGAGCTGAGTTTTAGTGAGCTTTCAACGCTTCAGTCTCCATCCCCCACCGCCCCCAAACGCACAGATTCAAGCAGTTGCTTTCCTTGGGATCATGTGTGAATTGAGAAGCATGAAGGTGGCTTCAAAGATAGCACGTGGCATACACTTCTTTCTGCTAATAAATAATATTTGGGGGTGCTAGGGGGGGAAGTGCTTTTTAATTTATATTTTTAAACTGACTTAAAAAATTTCTTTTAATGTGCAGTCTCTCTAGTTTCCCCTGGAGTCAAACTGTGTAAACCCTAAACTTGGAGCTTCTGCAGTTTATTAATACAGCAGGAGGGGAGATTTCCCGCCCCCCGCCATACACACACACACACTCACCCTTTCCGCCAGCTCTCAATTACGCAAGTTGCTTCCCCTTTGCCAACCTCTGCAGATGGGAAGCAAGGGCTCAAGTCTCAGTGACGTGCACGCCCCTACCTGCAGCTTGTGGCTGGGTGAGACCCCAAGCAAAGGCACTGCTACTTAGAAAACGTTTCTATTTTGTTCCTTTGTGCTTCTTTTATTGGAAGAATCGTGATGGCTGGAAGGCAGGTGCACACCTGTGGCAGTTGGGGTCTTTTATGAGAGGACTTAAGGTGCTCATGGTTTTCATGGAATCAGCCCCCTCATTGCCAATTAATTTCCCTCTATTTCAGGGTCACAGATCATACCCCTAATCCTGACCAGTTGTCTCACCAAGGGGGAACGACGTATAGAGGCCCAGCAGAACCACTGCTTCTTTTGGAGAAAAACAACTCCAAGGGCATGTCCCACAAAAAGCAGACCATGGTTAGAGGCAGGCGTAATTTCAGCCACACTAAATTAGCAGGGATCTCTCAGCCAGGGGCTAATCTAAGCCAGACCTCACGTAATGTCAGGCCATGAGCACATCACAATTGCAATTAAAAGAAAAGAGAAAAATCACCCTTGCTTCCCAAATGTTTACTTTTAACATGGCAGGTCCTTAGTAATAATATGAGATACTAAGGCATCTGGAATAAGCAAGAAAAGTAATTTGGGTTAAAAATCTTTGAAAGGCTAGAGGATTTGAAGTGCATCTCCAGGGCCAAGCCCTTTGCATGCTTGCTTGCTTTCTCGCTCTCTCTCTGGCAGCCACATCTGTCCCATCTTGTTTGCTACCTCTTGGTTCTACCCAGGATCTTCCATCAAGCATGGTCTTACCTACCGTGTCTCCTGCTTCATCTGGACCTCCTGCTGCCTTCCCTTACTCGGTTAACCTAGCCTTCCAAGTCCCCTTGACAGGCCATAGACCTTGGACCCTGAGTTGGATCTCCTATTCTCTTCTTCTCTTTTTAGGTTCCCCTAATGTCCATCAGGTCCCGCGCCTCTAGACTAGGCCCTAACACAGAGCCTTTAACGCTCACATCCACATAAAGGCAAGAATCAAGTCTGGAAATCTGAAACAAATGTACTTTCTCAGTGGGAGGGTTATGAGTGAATTTTTTCTCCTGTGATGAACATGTACTAGTTTTGCACTCAAAAACACACTTTTTTTAGGTCAATTTCAAGATCCAATATACCAACATACCAGACTGCTTCTCTCGACTTTTGAAACTCTTTTCACATCCCACAACCCTGGATTCACTCGTGCAGTTTGTCTTTGAATTTGCCACTTAGGTTTTTTTTTTAAATCAAAGTGGATATCAGAGACTTGTTGTGTTTTGACCTCTACCGGTCAAATCATATTACAATGTTGCCAAGAGTTCATTTGTATGGGTGAATGGGAGGCCTATTTTTCAGTTTTCTTTTTGTTAGGGACTCCTGTCTTGATAAAACTTAGGCCTTTTCTTGGCTGGGGCCTAGTAACCCCTCTGGCCATTTTACAATGAATTTTTAAAAACTTGGCCAAGCGCTGGGCTCTACTGGGATTTCACCTTTTTAAATTTTGGAATAAGTGGGCTATCAGCAGGACCATGGACAACTTTTGATCATACACAGAAACTCACTGTAATAGGATTTTTTTCTGTGTTAATTTCATGATTTAATAAAGACGTTGGGCACATAAATAAGACTCTCATAGACCAAGCATTTTTTAACAACGAGAGGATCAAGATCAGCCTATCGGGGATATTAGTAAAAGTGTCGTTTCTAGCTTTAGTAAAATTCTTCCATCTGTTTAGAGGTAAATTCATTACTCTTAACTAAAAGCCCTCCTGAAATAGAGGTGGTGAAAAATACTCTGCCCCTGTTATGAGACTTTCCAAACAAGCCTAAAATTGCTTAGAAACAAAGGCAAGAGGAAAAAGAAAGGACCATGTCTCCAGATAATGAGGTCCTGCCTTTGTGTTTTATCTGCGGAACAGCACAGTTGGAAGAGTCTGGATCCCATTTCATTTGAGCTGAACATAAATGTAGTGCCTGGAATTCTCCCAAATGAACAAATTCTTTGCCGATAATTTTTAAGTGAAGAAAGATCAACAGGATAGGGGCATGAGGGAGGCTTACAGGCTACAGGGTGTGTGTGTGTGCGTGTGTGTGTGCGTGTGTGTGTGTGTGCGTGTGTGCGCGTGCGTGTGTGTGTGTGTTTGCATTGAGCAGGATAATTGGGACAGTTCTGGACATGACTCTTTCTTTCTTTTCTTTTCCTTTCCTTTTCTTTCTCTTCCTTCCTTCCTTCCTTCCTTCCTTCCTTTCTTTCTTTCTTTCTTTTTCTTTTTGATGTGCTATGCTGAATTCTGTCTTTGTTGGGAAACTCTAGTAGATTTATTTCCTCTAAAAGACCCCTGCTGACTATTCGCTGCTGTTAACTCCTGCTCAGTCTGGCTCTCCCATCCTGAGGACAGCAACTTGACAAACCTCCCTTCCTTACATCAGCTTCTGATCTTCTTTCTCTGTTTCTATAGGCTGGTTTCTCTCCCCTGGATGGTGGCCAAAATGACGCCAATTTATGGCGGGTAAGAATACACCATGGACCATTTCTCTCTTTAATTTTCCTCCATTTGGTGAGGTCTTGCTGAGCACAGTCTGTAGCTTCTGTACTGAGGAAGGGGCAAAAAGCCATAGGATCATCACATTCACTCTTAGGACCAAGGTCACCAAAGGAAGAACTGAATAATTTGTTTGCATAAATCTCTCCACCGATTCTTGAAAAGTCCTGCAATGAACACAATTCTCTTCCGGTCTTAATGTTCTCGTGAAGCTTCTTTGTTTGAAAAATGAAGGAAAAAGAAACAGCCGTTGAGTCTCCTCCTTCTCTGACCAGTGGAAGAAAGGTAGAGAAAAAGAAAAAAAAATTAACAAAGAGAGGACACACGTCCCTCCTCCTTCCTTCCCCTCTCCCCATCCACAGGCAAAATCTAATAAAGATGATTAAATTACATGTCTTTCCTCCCATTGAAATCCACTGCACACTATTCAAATATTAGAACTCAGGAAATAAGGCAGGACAGGGTCCCTCATGAAACTTTAGAAGGCAGCGCAGGGGTCTGAACTGGAGGTCTGCCTGGCTGGGCGGCTCTAATTAAGAAATCACCCCGCTGAGCAGAACTTAATCTAAATAAAATATAAAAAGGAATTCAGTGAAAACCATTACCTCTTCCCCACACACCTCAGGTCCAGAGCCTCCATCCCTCGGTCTGAGGAACTCTCCCTGCCAGGACTGGAGAGTTCTCTGTTGTTCTGTGTGCTCCCGGCACCGTCACATAGAAAGAACTTCCCTCTTGAAGGGGCAGCTGGGTCTTGTGCCTGCGTCTTGCTGTTTGGCCAGACTTTCTCAGGGCCACAGGCAGGTTTAGTCAATGTTGTTTTGGTCTGGAGGGGAAGAGGAGATGGGGTTTGATCAAGGATTGATTAAAGAGTTGGACATCTGGCCAACTTCTCCAGGGTTACTATAGTCAACTGCCAACCCACAGCCTCTCCGTCGGTGGCTGAGTTCTTCCTGCCTATCCACCAGCTGCTTTCGATGGAGTGGCCACTTGAGAGCTAAGGCTAAGTCTGTTTAACGTAGTTTGCGTCAATCCTTTAAACTGACCCTGAGTCAGCCTCAGACCTCTGCTCATCCAGGTCCTGCGTTATCCCTCCAACGGTGAGTGTCACGTGGTTAGCCTTATTTCCGTCTGCACCCCACAGAAACCTATTTTGTACTCTCACTGTTGGCCCCTCAAAGTGCATTATTCTCTCTTACATATCTCTGGCTTTGCACCGTCTGTCATGTCTGCCCCAATAGTGATTCCTAAACAGTTGAAAACCTGTTGTAAGAAGCAGACCCTCTCCCTAGTGGGGAAGAAATGCACATAAATGCAGATAAACACAGGTTTGGCAAACAATTTCAGGGGTGCCTTACGCCCCCCAAGGAGTCCATGGTCACCAATTTAAGGATCCTTGAAAGAGACTGTCCTTTCTCTCTTTTCTCTTCTGACAGACACTCAAAGATTCTCTCCTTTGACCAAACTTGAGTCAGACTCTTCTGGCTCCTTTTTTCTGACCAGGCCCCAAACCTTGAGCTCTGTCCTTGGATCATTCCATCTAGTTCCAGCAGGAATCCTGCTGGATCAGTTTTGCAGAAATCTCCCACCCTTGATATCTGATCAAATTCCTCACCCTGCACCCTGGATATCTTATCACCCTGGCCAGCTTTCAGCAAAAATCCTGTCGTGTTGGTTTAGCCAGAATCCCCCCAATCTTGATATTTCCTCCTAGTAATTCTCCACCAAGGGACCCCACCTTGATCCTTGGCTACAAACCTCCACTATCCCTTGTTGTATTCAGAGTTGGGGCCACTTCCTCTCTTGCTACAAAATCCTCATTGCAGCAGTCTCTCTTGAGTAAAGTCTTCCTCAACTATCTCTAACAAACGCCATGAGTAATTTTCTAACACCTCCTATTTCAGGAGAACCCTCTCTTATCCTCAAGGAGACCTTCACGAAGGCATTCATCACCAACCCTGAAGCAATTATGAACAGAACTCATGCCTGTGTGCTCCTGATGACCCCGGTATGTACATCTAGAATATCACATATCACAACACAGTAATTATTTGTTTGTGTGTCCATCTTTCTCCAGACCAGAGGGGACAGACTTCCTCTTCAAGGGGGGCTAGACAGTAAATATTTTAGGCTTTGTGAATCATGTGGTCTCAACTCTGCAAAAGCAGCCATAAACATTATGTCAATAAATGGGCATGGTTGTGTCCCAATAAAGCTTTATAGGCACTGCAATTTGAATTTCATACCATTTTCATGTGTCACAAAATATTATTCTTCTGTTGTTTGTTCTTTCAAACATTAAAAAATGTATAAGCCTTTTATATCTCATGAGCTATACACAAACAGATGAGGGAGAGGCAGATTTGACCCACAGGTTGTAGTTTGCTGAAACTTTGTGTAGACTGAGGACTGAGGAGAGGCCCTCAAAAGTAAATCTTATTCACTTCTCAGTCCCATTATCTAGTCCCTCCAAGGTAATTCATTTTTGAGTTTCATTATCTAGCACTAACTGATATATAAATAAGTGAATAAGTAAACCACTAAATGAGCAAGTGACTAGGAAAATTTCCTTGAGACATATTGAACAGAACAACCATAAATGGGGCTTTGGAGACCCTGGTGGTTCTATGTTTCTTCATTATTAGGGACAAAACGCCTTAAGTGGTTAGCTACCAAGGCTCCAGTCACAAATTTTGCAGGTCTAGGATTATTCCACAAATCGCTGGGTAGATGCCAAAACCTAGTGCAGTCCAGCATAGTCAGAAAATACCTCCTTTTATTTTTTAAAAATTTATTTATTTATTTTAGAGAGAGAAAGAGCATGTGCATGAGCAGGGGGAGGGGCAGAGTCTCAGCCGACTCCCTGCTGAGTGTGGAGACCAACATGGGGCTTGATCTTATGAACCTGAGATCATGACCCGAGCCGAAATCAAGAGTTGGACACTCAACCAACTGAGCCACCCAGGTGCCCTGGAATATACCTCCTTTTAGAGATAAGGTTCCTTCCACCACTCCCTGCTTTGACAGGATTACAGCTTCTTTGAGCCTGTCTTTAACAATCTCTTAACCTTTATGTGGTAGGCAGCTTCTGACATAGCTCCATGATTGCCTCGCTGGTATTCAGGTCCTTGCATAATCCTCTCTTTTTGAGTGTGGGCTAGACCTAATGACTCACTTTTAATCAACTGAATACACAAAAAGGATGGGCTGTCATTTCTAAAATGAGTTTATATAAGATGGTAACTTTGGTTTTGTCTACTGCCTTCTCAACTTGGATACTTTGATGGCAAGCTGCCATGTTGGAGCGGCTTGTGTGGCAAGGAACTAAGGGCGGCCTTTAGCCCATAGCTGGTCAGAAATTGAGACCTTTAAGGAACCATCAAGGAGCTGAATCTTTCCAACAACCCTATGGGTGAGCTAAGAAATGAATCTTCCTGTAGTTGAGGCTTCAGTTAGGACCAGAGACCCTAAACCAACACTTTTTAATCTTTATAAGAAAACCTGAAGCAAAGGATCCAGCTAAGCCATGCACATACTCCTGACTTACAGAAATTGTGCAGTGATAACTGTGTATTATATCAAGCCACTAGGTCTTGGGGTAATTTGTTATGCAGTACTAGATAACTCATACATCTACCTATATGACAATTGGGTATATTATTTATTCATTTTTTCCACCAAAATGCCAAGATCCCCCAGCGCAGGGGTCAGTTACATCATACTCATCTTGGTCCATAATACGAGTTTATCAAATGTTTGTTAAATTGACTTATATTTTGGGTTCCATTGAATTCAGTCAACTTAAACAACAATGGTAATATCGAAATGTGTATCAGTGATGGGACAAAGCAGATAGCTGGTTGTGGCAGAAAGTTTTTGAAAATCATGAGGGGAAAAAATTATTTCGATTTGTATCCTGTTGTTACCAGTTTACAGTTTAAAGACTTTCAGAGGGTTTTCATTCATTTTCAGAAAAGTCTTCAGGGGCGCCCGGGTGGCTTAGTCAGTTAAGCGTCTGCCTTCAGCTCAGGTCATGATCCCAGGGTCCTGGGACTGAGCCCCGAGTCAGGCTCCCTGCTCAGCGGGGAGCTTGCTTCTTTCTCTCCTTGCTGCTTCTGCTCTCTCGCTATCTCTCTCTCTCTCTCAAATAAATAAATAAAATCTTTAAAAAAAAAAAAAGTCTTCAAAGTGTGTGCCTCCTAACTGCACAAAAGAGGATCTTTGCCCTCATTGACCTGACCATACAATCTGCCCCTTGGATAGTCCGTCTAATTATTTAGGCAACTCTTCTCCATTCCATTGTTCTGCATTTTACACAGGCTGTGAGAAATACTATAAAGAGAGAGGAAAAGATGGAACTAGAGAGAACTGAGAAAAAGTTGGAAAAATGGAAAGGAGGAAAGAAAATGGAGGAGAAGTGGTCAGAACACCCAAGCCAGAGGCAAAGAACTGATTCAAAAGAGAACGTCAGATTTCTCTGCCTCTAGTCATAAATATTTTGACAAGGAGCTTGGCATTTATCAAAAAGGAAAAAAAAAAAGAAAGAAAGAAAGAAAAGCAGAAGTTGTCTTCCAAAGGACCCAACACTCTTGGAATTCCATGACCTAATCCCGTGTAAGGCTGTAGTAGCGAGACAGCCTCTCTTGTCTCAGTGTTGTGGCACCGGGGCCTCTGTTTCCTCAATAACACATGCCATGCCACTATCAGAGGTTAGGAGTAGAGCCCCAGGGATGTCGGGGGACAGTCTGGATACCATGCTTGAAAATGTATTTTTAAATCACTGCAGATTCTCATTCTCTATCTTACTGGTTGCTTATCATTGCAGTTAAGTCAACTTTTCATGACTTTTGTAGACATTATATAATATGTTCTTCCCCCTGCTCTGGTCACCAGCTGTCAGCCTGTCTCATCCCAGAATAGGATAGGGGTTGGGTCAGCTGGAGCTGGAAAACTTCCATGCTGGTGCATGAGGGAGCCAATTCCCAGCAACTGAACAAACCCACGTTTTCTGCAGTTATCACAGGACCAAAGAGATCTCAGAAAAGAAACCTGAAAATGTTCAAAGGCCAAAACAATTTGAACACCTTTAAGCCCAAATGTTCTTGTCTGTAAAGCAGAGACATGTAGAGTATATGTCTCATAGGGTTATTTTGAAGGTTAAATATGTGTAGAAACCTCAGTCTGCTGCAAGGTTACTGAACCCTTGGCCTCTTGGGTGAGATCATTCATTGTTGTGGGGGTCCGTCCTCCGCATTGTAGAATGTTTAGTAGCATCCTAGCCTCTACCAGCTAGATGCCAGTAGCCCCCACCGCATGCCCCTGCCCCTCCATCGTGACCATCAAAAATGTCCCCAGACATTTCCAAATGTCCTGGATGGGGGAGGGTGCAAATCACCCCTGGCTGAGAACTGCTGTGCTAGTACTTGGCATAGGGTATTTGTTCTAGAACTATTAGGTGCTATTTTTATTATCATTAAAATTAATTCCAACAACAGCATCAGCTGGTGAGGTTAAAGCTCCTCTCTCTCATGAATCCTTAAGATAGTTGCTGTTTTTCTTCTCCCTTCAAAAGAAAGGGCTGAGAAGTGACAAAGCCATTAAGTTGGTAACAATCCAATAGGAAACCTACTATCTCCTATGAAATCTCTTTTCCTGGAAGGAAAAAGCACCGCCATCTTGTTCTGCTCCAACGAGGTAGATTCCTTAGCCTCCCAGTTTGTGAGACACTACAGATTCTTCCACAGGCATAAATATTCCAGCTGTAGGCACTACTGGTACAGTTGATTCTTGAAGCAGTTCTTGGAGGTTTCTGAAAGTACCATGAGAAGGGAAGGAAAGAGATGTTCAAGGAGAACTGTCCAACAGAAGTTACTCCTTTTGCTGTTTTTTGTGGCTTTGTGCTTGTTTGGGTTCACAAGTGTGTTTTTTTGTTTTTTGGGGTTTCTTTTGCCCAAATTATTCTTGCAAATTCTAACAGTTTGCTTTAGGTGTTTTGATACCATGCTGTTTTGAAGGTACAAATGTTTTTCATGGCATGTCTTGTGTTAAGTGTACAAACTGAGAGGTGAATGTTGGTGACTGAATAGAGTGCAGTATTCCTCAAAGTTTTAACCAAATAGATGTTAATAGCACAGGAAAGTTGCAAAAAGACTTCTGGGGGTCTGGGAGTGGGCAGCTGAAAACATGAAAATTTGTTCCACCTTCTATTTTTATTTTTAGAATTCATGCATCCTTTACTTTCTATGCTAAATTTTCTTTTTCATTTGTTTCAAGGTAAAATTTGTAGATAGACTCTCAGCATTGGGCCCTTGTTTTCCAGCAGCTTTTCCTATTCCCCTTTATAAGGCATGCATGATGCATGGCAAAGCAAAGATCATGACCTTGGAATCAGATGGAACTATCCCAAAATTTGTTTTAATAATAGTAATAAAAAAGTCCTCAACCTCGCAAGGATCTGAATAGATCCTACGTAGATTCCTTCTTCATTATTCTTCCCTTTCCTTACCATACAGCTTTGCTCTCTCTCTCGTTAGATGAATCTTTCCCCCCCCCATTCCCACCACCCACCACCATGCTGACTTCCTCCTTTCTCTCGACAGTCTGCCCAGACCTTTTTCTCTTCTTGGACCCCCTGCCTCTCTGTGCCCTACAACTTCTTCAAAAACTGTCTTGAATCCACGCCACCTGTGAGGGTTTCTCGGTTGAATTACACTCAGAACGGCCACCCATCTTGCACATTCAACATGCCTCGACAGCTGAAGACCTCAACACAGAGAAATGTTTCTTGAAAATATTCATTTCACTGTCAACTTTTCTTCCCTCTTATTTTAAATTTTTATAATATGTATGTATTTATTTATTTGAGAGAGAGAAAGAGAGAACAGGAGCATGGAGAGAGGCAGATGGGAGAGGCAGGGGGTGAAGTGGACTCCCCACGGAGCAGGGAGCCCGATATGGGGTTCAATCCGAGGACCCTGGGACCATGACCTGAGCCGAAGGCAGACGCTTAACCAGCTGACACCCAGGTGCCCCAATTTTTATAATATTTTTTAAATCTAAGAATGACTAGGAAAAGAGTGATATCTGTCTGAATCTAAGGAGCGTGCTTGCATTTTCCAAATAACATACTTCCTAGTAAATAATAGATTCCATATTCATGTTTTACAACACAAATATAAACAAGAGCTGTTTATAGTCTCCCCCGGAACCCTAATGATAAGCAACTTGAGGACAGGAAACGTATCCATCTTCCACTTATGGTTGAACTCAGAGGTTTGGACATTGAAGACCTTCAAAAAATTTATGTTGAATGAACCTAAGAATAAATGTGTGGTTATAGTTTTCTAGTTCATTTCTATGAGGTTTATTTGATCTGCATACTTTAGCAAAAGCACGTGTTTATGATTCTTTGTCAGTATCGTGTTTGTACGACCTGTGTGTTGACCTCAGTTGTTGCCTAGTCCTAGGCACGGTCACTGAGTTTCCCTTCTTCACACTTGACCTCATCCACGTTCTTCAGAGCACCAAGCAGAGGGCTTTGCCCATAGTCGGTAATTTAGAGATGTTATGGAATGAATGTCATTTGCTGCATCATACAAAGAACCAATGCAAAAGAGTTTGGGGGAAAAGTAATCAGTCAAAGTATATGAGTCATCTTGCCCCGCAAAATGTATAAGGTTGAATGAAACGTTCATAGAGGGAGGGAAAACCATCTGATGAGGAGCGGTGGGTAAGTCTGGCAGGGCAAATACTGCTGCCTGCTTGCACTTCTCAGGGTGCTGGGTTGATGTCTTCTGGAGTCAGAACTGGAACACAACATCTTTTCCAGGTATTTGTGTTTCAGGCAGAGGGAAGGTCAGCCTATTATGAGAGACTGTGTTCTCTGGGTTGTCAAGCACTGAATGGAAAATCATAACTTGTGTTAATAACGAGGGTGGCCACAGGCCAATGCCTCTGGACCTTTTCACTTATAGATGTTATCTGGATTTTTGAAATGAAGACAAGCTGGCAGTCACCAAAATTGGAAGTGATAACAACAACTGAGGGCAGAGTGTGCTGGTTGATAGAAGAAATAGTGGGAATGGGGATAGCAGTGGGGACCTATTAATCCATAGAACCTGAAATGATGACTCTGCCTAGACTTAGTCAGATGCCAGGGGCTTTGAGCTCTTTCCCACCGCTCACTTCCAAGTAGGAAGTTAGAAAGCAGCATGTAGAGCTTATACGCTGAGTATTACATTTATAAGGGACAACAGGTCACCTGGAGCATTGTTTCATGGACCTCTTGGACCCACTCTTAATAGCTGCAAGTGATTGTCCTGTGATGTCTTCAAGTCCGTTGTGAGCCGACTGGAAACCACATTTAATAGTCTCCCTCTTTTGACCAGTTAAATGTACACATGATCCGCTCCTCGACAGAACTCATCCAGGTATGACAAGAAGACAATAGTTTTTGGGTGAGGCATTTTTTACATCCTTTGATTAAAGAGTCATGAGACTCTATCACTTGCATCTAAATAAAACTCAGCTACAAATATGTGATAAGTGACTGGAAAATCTTCAAATGGATCTTTCAATCCAGGCATGACCAATTTTTCCAGGAAGAGTGACACGGCAACTAGATGGAAAACAAAGCTCAAGAGAAAAATCCTCCCATTAGTGAGACTTAGAGTAACAGGAGATACAGTAGAGGAGGTAGTCCAGGCTGACCTTGTCTGTGGCCGAGTCAAGATACTCAACCTGGCATCCATAAAGCAGGTCCAATGGCACCTACCACAAGGTGTTGTTGTAAAGGTCAAATGACATAATGTATGCTAAATGACTCATCAAGTGCCTGGTATACAGTAGGCATATAACAAATAACTTGACCCATGGGAAGATCTAATATTCAATCACACTCCCAATTTCAGGCCAACATTTGGACTCAATTTCCACTATGGGCTCTGAGAGAAAACTGCTAACCAAGTGGGCCAAACCTGCTGAAAGCCAATGGAACTTTCCTGCAAAGCCAACCTACTGCTCATGGAAGGTGATGAACTAAGTCTTCACCATGAGAGTCTAAGCCAGGCAGGGCACGCTCCCCATAGGACTTTTAACCAACTGTGATTTGCCTGCTGCATTTTTCCACTACCCAAGTTGTTTCCTTCCCTTATAATAACTGTCCACTTGGTAGCTTGTGGCCAGTGGGCTAAGAAACAGAAGGCGGTTGGTGCCAGCCTCTTGAGCTGCCAAGTGGAGATATTTTTCTCAGGTTTCTGGGTGGGTTTTTAAGCCAACAGCCTTGAAAGGGCAGCAGAGCCAGCATGCCACAGGCATCTGGGACACAAGGCCTACACAGTATTTTTGAAAAGTCAGTATCACTCTCTGACGATAAAGGGGCATTCACTGTGAGCAAAGCCACTCCACAGGAGTGGGTGGAGTTGGGGCTACCAGGCAGGCCTCGGACTGAGTTAGCAGCCAATTTTCTTTTTCCACCATCTCTAGAGTTGAGTAGGTGCCAATACAGCTCCAAGCATTTGGAGACACCCATGGACACCAATAGTGAGCCCCCCAATCCCCCGCAACTCCAGGCTTTTCCATGGAACTTAAGCAGTATCTACCAGGGGCGTCATCACAGAGCGTTAATTTTTTCCCTTGCCTGGTTTCCCACATTCTGTGACCACCTCAGAGCGTGCCAGGGAAAACACTGAGAGCCTAGGTAAACGAAGGGGAACCCAACATTCACCAGTCTGGCCTTAAAATAGCCAGCGGAACGCCCCCATCCCAGGGAGGACACAGGCCTCAACTGTTCACTAGTGTGCTCAGAGCACCCGCCCACCCCACCCCAACAGCTCACCCTGATCCCCGTGAAAGCCTATCTCAGAGAGAAGTTGAAGAAGTAGCCAGATTACTTGGCTGTCTCGTTCCCTTTGGGCCCCATGACTCGGGCGAATACTAATGAGCACACAGTGACCTGATGCAAACCAGTGCACCCACTGAGCAGGGTGGAGACCTGGGTGGAACAGACGTCTGGAGTGGTGGAGGGTTGGGCAGAGCAACCGGGGAGAGCCAAGAGGAAGAGTGCTCCTGGAGGAAGAGTGGAGGCCTCGGGAGCTGCAGGACACACCCCAGGGCTGGGCACACGGGCAGAAAGGAAAATGTCTCCATGGTGACTGGGGCCAGCCTGGGACGGAGCTCTACTACAACGGAGCTGGACCACCGGACTGTGTATTCTGGATGAAGCGCATGCCGTGGGGAGTGGCCCACCAAGAAGGGACATAGACGAAGAGAAGGAAGAAGGGGAGAAAGACACTGAGGCATGACGATAAGGGAGTGTGTATGGCATACATGGCATGAGCATTCCAGTGTTTTCTGGGTGCTCTGTGCAGTTGCCAGCTTTAGCAGAATGCCCGGTTAAATTTGAGTTGTAGATAAACAACAAATAATTTTTAGTATAAATATGTTCCATGGAATGTTTGAGACATAATTATACAAAAAAATATTTGGTGTTTATTTGGAATTCAAGTGTAACTGGGCGTTCCATATTTTATTGGCAAGCCTAGCGCCGCCTCGACTAGAATGAAAACCACCAAGGGCAGAGATTGTTTCTGCCGTGTCCTCTCTGCAAAACCTGACGCGGTCCATTCCATGGGCTATTTTGCTATGTAATGTACTACAGAAAGGCACACTCTGCCTTGGCACTTTCTGCCAATCTGACTGTCCTGACTTCACCTATTATTAGCCATGTGATCTTGGGCAAGTATCTTCATCACTGTTTCCTCTATGTTCTCATTTGCTAAAAGGGCAAAATGGTAGTTGTCTGCCTTAGAGGGTTGTTACAAGGAAATAACACAGGTAAAATCTTTACTGTGTGCTGGGCTCATAGAAAGGACTCCATAGACATTAGCTATTATTTTTGGATACTCAATAAATAAGGGAATGTGATAGAGAAAAAAAAAAATCTCATGGGTGTTAGAGACCCACCTGAGCTGAGCACTGGGCTTCTTCAACCAGCTTTGTGGGGCTTGAGAGAGACTTTACCTTTCTGGGTCCCTTTTCCTGAGGGTTCCAAGAGTCCTTCAAATTCTAAAACCCCATAATTTAAATAGATTGAATGGTTGGGAACCACATGAAATAACAACCATGTCAATAGAAATGTGTAAGGGGGTTAGAGAATAGAAGCATGATGGGGGATGTTTCACTGGTCACATAAAAAAGTCTGTCCCCACATGCAAGACTGGCCTTCCCAAAGCTCTTCTCCTCCTGGAGGAGGTAGGAAGCCTGGGTTTCAGAGACTGAGGCAAAAGACAACCTGTGTGAGAACAGAATATTCCTCCCTCAACTCAGATATTCACCAAAAGGATCCTAGTGTGAGGCCAAGTGGGAAAGCATTCCCAGTCGGCAGCCAACCCAGTTGCAATAAATAAATTCATAGTAGCCCAGTGCCCACACATCAGAGAAACCATGGTCCCCCCCATCCACAATGTCTTCTGTGGCCCAGTTAGTTTTCAGTGATTTGCAACATTTCCAGATAATTTCAAATCTTACTAGTGACTTTTATAGCTATTTCTCACCACCTCTGGAAAATCGTCTCTTAGCCGCAAAGAAACGATTTGTCCCTGTTGTGTAATTCTGAGGAGAGGGTGGTCACCAAGAGACCAGTGATAGGCAGATACCCTCCCAGTAATGGTTTCCTTCCACGGGGCTCTTTCCTGTAGCAGGGGGTGGAGAAGAAGAGGACCCACTGACAGCACTACCAACAACATTGACTCGCAGCATGTTGGGTTCAAGAGCCTTGGGAGAATGATGAAATAAAGAGAAAATACAATCCCCTGCCCCCGAGTATTCACAATACACCTGCGAGGCAAAATCTGTGTTCAATATAACAATGACTTCAGAATCTGAGCATGGCAACATATAAGGCTGAGGGGAGTGCGTTTGTGCTGATATGACCAAGAATGAGCCAAATAGGCCTAACCAAGATGTGAGCTTTCGATGGATATATGGATAGCTGGGGAAGAAGCTAAGAGTCTTGAAAGACTATAGAATGATCTAGGCAAAGATAGGAGTGTTTCCAGAGCATGCTGGGAAATGGCCATGAGTGGGAGCCTACTTAAGGAATGAGGCTGGAGGGCGCCTGGGTGGCTCAGTCGGTTAAGCGGCTGCCTTCGGCTCAGGTCATGATCCCAGGGTCCTGGGATCGAGCCCCACGTCTGGCTCCCTGCTCGGCGGAGAGCCTGCTTCTCCCTCTCCCTCTGCCTGCCACTCTGCCTGCTTGTGCTGTCTCTCTATCTGTTGAATAAATAAATAAAATCTTTAAAAAAAAAAAAGGAATGAGGCTGGAGACAGATGAAGTCTTCAGCATGTGGGCAGGGCTCTAGACTCATTAAATTAGCTCACAGGCCATGTTGCACCCAGATAATTGGATTACCTATAGTTTTTCCTATTGTACTGTGATTGAAGGAGATCTGCAGAAGCATTGAATGGTCCACCAGTTCAAAAACATTTCCTCCACCAATGCAAAATTCCATCCACTGAATCATCTTGATGAGACATGGCTGGGGGCATATAAATTCATCCACTCTCTGTGGATGGCAGTATGGCAATAGCCTGAGAAATAACAAATCACATTCTCTTCAAGCAGCAACTCAACTTTTGGGAATTTGTCCTGAAGATACACTTGAATGTGTACCAGATTTTTGTTACAGCATTGTTTATAAGACCAAAACATTTGAAGTAACCTAAATGCCCATCACAAGGGGACTAGTTAAATCAGTTATGTTATCCATACATCCACAGAATAAATGCAAATTCATAACAAATATGGAATTTCTCTACATACCAATAATGGAGCCATCTCTAAAATACATTGTTTTAAAAAAAGAAAGGCAAGGCACAGTGAAGCCTGTAAAGTAGGCCGCCATAGCTGTTAAAAATTAAAGGGGCCTCAAGGAGGTAGAACATAATCCACCCCCCCACTGAGTGTGGGATGCATTTGGTGACTTTCTTTCAAAGAATACACTATGCAGAGAGGAGAAGCAACTTTACAGTGCAGAGACCTGGCAAACACTACCTTACTCAGGATATCAAGAGTCACGTCACCAGCGATAAGTCACATGAACGCCACGTACCCATGATACAATGATGAAAATGCACATCACCTCTTAGGTCATCCTCCCCAAAACCCATAACCCCTGGCTAAATATGACGAAAAATAGCAGTCTGACTCAAATTGAGGAACATCCTCCAAAATACTTGAGTAGCCCCCCCTCCCCCGCAAAAAACCATCAAGATCATCCAAACAAGGGAAGTCTGAGAAACTGTCACAAACTAGAGGAGGCCGAGAAGACTCAACAACTGAATTTACGGTACTGTCCTGGATGAGATCCTGGAACAGGGAAGAGACATTGGAATGAAACTAGTAAAATCTGATAAACTCTGAAATGCAGTTAATGGTAATGTCCTTACTGTGACAAATGTACGTAATAACATAAGATGCTAACAAAAGCGGGAGGGGCACCTGGGTGGCTCAGTCAGTTAAGTGCCTGACTTCGGCTCAGGTCATGATCTCAGGGTCCTGGGATCGAGCTCCACTTCGGGGAGCCTGCTTCTCCCTCTCCCTGTACCTGCCATTCCCCCTGCTTGTGCTCTCTCTCTCACTCTGTAAAATAAATAAAATAAATTTTATTTATTAATAAAATCTTTAAAAAAAGATAATGGGGCTCCTGGGTGGCTCAGTCATTGGGCGCCTGTCTTCGGCTCAGGTCATGATCCTGGGGTCCTGGGATCGGGTCCCACATCGGGCTCGCTGCTCGGCAGGAAGCCTGCCTCTCCCTCTCCCACTCCCCCTGCTTGTATTCCCGCTCTCCTATCTCTCTCTCTGTCAAATAAATAAATAAATAAATCTTTTAAAAAAAGATAATAAAATCTTTAAAAAAGATAACAAAAAATAATTAAGAAGATAATAAAAATTTAAAAAGATAATAAAACAAAAAATAACATCTTTACTAAAAAAGATAATAAAATTTCAATCCAAGTTAAGTTGGTTTCAAAAGATACTTTAGCTGTGAAATTCACTTTTTGAATAATGCATTAAACCAGTAGCCCCCAAATAATTTATTGGCATGCATTATTTCTTATAGTAGTAAGTTGCGTGGCCCCAAAGTGCAAGGCTCCAAGGAGAATGGCCCTGAGGACACAGGAGCTTTGAGGGAAAAGAGAACGTTGGGTAATGGTCTGAGCACATGGTATTGCCTAAGAAGATCCTGGACACCCAAGTGACAAAATGAAGGCACGTGTCCCCAGGGAGATGGTGGGAAAAAGAGAGACGAGATGTCCAGAGGGAGTGACTCTGTGCCACAAAGACTAAGTTTGCTGACATAAAATATATATGAGATTAGCTCTCCTTCTGCTTCCCAATCCACTATCTCCTACATCCTCCCAGGTCTAGAATGAGCCTTTCTCTGCCTTTTGACTCTTAATCAAGAAAAATATTCTAGATGGTTGGCGTGTGAGGGACACTCTGAACCCTTTGAAAGCTGACTCTGAAGTCATTCTTTCTGTTCCACGCATCGTTCTTCTGTTTCAGCCACTGCTTAGCAAAAACCAGAGGTGACAGTGAAGTGAATTCAAATTTGACCCCATGAGAGAAACTGGGTTCTTTAGATCAAGCCTAAAGCCTGAGGGAAAGGGCACAGGATGGCAGGTCACTGAGCCAGTGGGGGGCAAGGCACCAGAAGGACACCCACCAAGAAAGGCAGGGAAACAGTTAATAACTCAAGGTGACACATTAAGCCAGCAACTCAGGGCCTGCAGTCTGGCTGATCGTGAAGTCAAACAGAACTGTCGGAAAATGGGAAGGCGCTGTCACTTTTACTGTATTTTTCCACACGTATATATATATTTTTTTTTAATTTGGAAATGTTCGTGGGGAGCTGGAAGACTCAGGCTGGAGAACTCCCGGGGTCTGAGAGGGAAGAAACTGTGTCTGTGCTTGGATCTCAATCCAGTTCAGACTGGCAGCTCCCAAGGGCATCAGCTGCTAGTGGCAGTTAGGTGGCCTCTCGTGGCCAGACCCCCATCCTCTGCCCCCACCCTCCCATCCTGTGGAAACACGCTCGCCTCCTCTTCTTTTCACTGCCCTTTGGTGCCAGCGTGCAACCTCCTGCCAAGTTACATGGACCACATGCTCCCTCCACCAGCCACACCGGCCTCCTTGTTACCAAGCCCAGCAGCGGCTTAACAGGGAGCAGATGGAGAGAGGTGCACGGCACCCCCAAAGTGGGCACTAGGAGAACCTGGGGCTGAGAGGCAGAGTGGAATTAAAATGCTCTGCACTTACCCCAGTTGATATGTTGGCAAGGACCCTGCTTTCACAAAGTCTCACATGTGAGCAACCAGCTCGTGGAAATTCACTAAAAGGAAATGGTAGGCTCAGGAGGTTTAATGCGATCGTGCGCTCCATTTTGGGGAGAGCGTAGGACATTAGCACACACGGTGATGGATGTACTGTGAGGTTTACCTGCCCTCTGGATCTTACAACCCTTGAGATTCTCGTTCTGACCTTCTAGGCATAGGTATTTACCAAGTACTTGCTTTCTAAGTGATAGGGAAAATTCTCCCCACAACCGAACATGTAAATAACATTTTCTACATCGGCAGACAGGTCCTCATCACAGACCGATCCGGTGGATGAGTTTCACTCCTCACGGAGCTAACAACATGACTTTAACATTACAGATGAACGTGTTTGCCACCCTCCACGCCCTTACATGCACATGCATGCACACACACACAGTTCATTCTGTAGGGACGTCTCCATTTAGCATCTCTACTCTGAGTTTGAGTTAAATACCATCCATTCTAAAGAAAACAGAACAGTTTCACTTAGTGAATTTTAGACAAGAGAAAAATGGACAGGAGGCAGTGTATGCATGAGCAGGAATGCACATGCACACACCCCTCCTTGCTTCTTTCCCCATCAGCAAGAATTGCACCTTGCTTCTGAGCCCCCCACCAAGGGGCACTGGATCTGATAATCCCCAAACAGCTACTGTTCCATTGGCTCAGCTGGAGAAAATTTCCCTATAATGTGGCCAAAGTAGTCATGCTCGGGTCTCGGGTTCCTTCATGACAGCTTGGGGCTAATGCCGTGGGTCATCCATCGCAGACCTGACCCGCCCAGTGGAAGTTCCCTGACCTATCTCATGGAATTGTGCAGAAACACAAGTCCCCCATTGTTCTCTGACTTGGGGAATGAGGGAAGGGGGGAATATGCACACACATACACAACCTCCCTCCAAAAGATTAGTGCAGTTATTAGCCAACAGTAATGGCTATAAGCCAATCTGTTCTCAAATCCTCCCAAGCACCAAGTCACCTCAGAGCCTCTTAAAGCCCCAAACACAAGACTGTGTGTTCTCCATCATTTTGCCATGTTGTTCTTGAAGGCTGCTGGGCCATTGCTTAATGCTGCCCTTACCCACAAGGCTAATAAGCAGAGAAAGAAACAGTGAATAACACACATGTCTGAGCCCTGGGTCCCCATGCCCCCATAAGTCTGTGAAGGCAGATGTCCAGGGCCAGACATCACTGGCGACTGTTTCACCCAACGTCGTGCGGTCGAATGCTGCGATTGTGACTTGTGGTTAGTGTTCATTGTAGAACCCTCCAGGATGATGTGCTCTCTCCCCCTTTCATCTTATGTGAATAATAATCTTTGATCCCTGAGCTACATCCTGCTGGCCTCCCTAGTCTCCCACCTGGAGTAATGAGTATATATCAGGAAAGGAAATTGAATTCCGTGTGAGGACCCGGTGTACACGTACTCATGCCGCATACCTATTTTAAACCATCATCTCTGAGAAAGCAAAGTCTTTTGTTAGCCTATACTGACATATATATATGATATATTTTTTTAAAAATCCATAATATATCTTGATTAAACATGGATAATGATGAGAGAAACACAAAGAAGAAAATTCAAAGGACAGAAAGGTTGGTGATATATTTACCAAACACCAAAACAATCCAGTGATTGCATTTAAGTTACAGATACGTTAAATGAGACTCTAAGAAAAGAATATGTCGGCTGAGTTGAAAGACAACTGGTCCAATGACTCTGGATCTTCTACTCAAGAGAGTACCTATGTGTGTAAATAAATATAGAGGGGAACATTCATTGCCTGCAGCTCAGACACTATCCAATCACTCCTTTAGTTTTCAAAAGGTTACTGAACCCCTACTATGTTCCTGGCACAGGTGAAGGCCAGATGTTTGGTGGGTTTCTCCTAGAGCAACCATATTCAAAGCCCCATTACTTCCCGAGAAACCAGTGCCATTTGGAAAACGCAGGCGCAGAAAAAAAGTCTCAATGCTGAGCAAACAAAAGGGAAATGTTCTATGTGATGACACATCAGGAAAGCGTTCAAGCAGCTATTGTTCATTATTGAGCAGACCAAGACATGTTAAACTTTGTGCATGTCCACGAAATACATAGATGAGGTATTACATATAACCCCGTTCCTACGAATTAATACTGTCTTCACAGTAGAATGCTCTCAGAAAAAACTCTGTTGAAAGAGCTAGAGCCTGAGTCAAAATTACCAAGTCACAATGACTCAGTATTCTCCCATATGATTATTTCATAGTTCTGTACACACACCTAAATAGAACCAGCACTACACCACTGCTTATATACAACTTCCATGAATCATTTTCAAAGCTGACTCCCAAAATGGAGATTAAAAATAAAAAATAAAATAGTAATAGGGGCGCCTGGGTGGCTTGGTGGGTTAGGCATCTGCCTTCAGCTCGGGTCGTGATCCCAGGGACCTGGGATCGAGCCCAACATCGGGGTCCCTGCTCAGCGGGGAGCCTGTTTCTCCTTCTCCCTCTGTGCCTGCTTGCTTGTGCTTGCTATCTCTTTCTCTCTCTGTGTCAAATAAATAAATAAGAAATCTAAAAAAATAAAAATAAAAAATAGTAATATATAATATAAAATAATAAAATGAAATAAAAAGTATAATAATAATAATAATAAATGGGTCATTTGGGAGATACCTAAAATCCTGAGACTAACCATATTGTATAAACTTATGAGAATCTAAATTTCTAGAACGCATATACTGAACCACTCTTTGGCATTACTCACTGATGAAAAAATCGACGTGAGTACATAGGTCCTAGAATGCTTTTCTCTTTAGCATGCGTAGTCTAAGCCCCTGATATAATCACACTGTCTGTATGCAGTATAGGCATTCTTGGGCTTCATAAAGCACGTCTGTGGAGGACGCATATCACATTCAGTTGCGCTTATCTGCACACAAACACATACACAAACCCACTTCAATCTCATATTTCTGTCTCTGCAAAATTGGTATAATTGCATTCAGGTCGATTATGAAGTTATTCCCAGTAATGGTGCTTATGATCCAGGAAAAGAAGAGCAAACAGCAGTTCAAAGAATAGCGAGGCTCTGATGAAGCGCAGAGCCCCCAAACCCTGGGGTCCCCCCCTTTCATCTTTAGTTACTCGTCAACTCAGGAGCCCAGCCTATGGGAGCCCAGCTCACCAGCACCTGCGTGTGGATGAACTCTCTAGACAAGGGCTCTGGGCACCAACTCACGGGGGGAAACCAGATCCGCAGTTGGTGCCCACTGTTCACTCTCCTAAACTTCTTGCCTTTGAAACCAGGCAGGGTCAAGACTACCCTTGTGTACTTATGGTGAATCTTGCAAATGGAAAGCACAGGGAAATCATAGAGAAGGTGAAGGCAGAAGACAGAGGCCCGGTCAGGAACAAGAAGTCTAATCGATAGAAAGCTTGCCTGTTGGGAGAAGAATCATTCATGCTTCGCTCCATCCACCCATTGCTGACTACCCTCCCAAATCGGACGAGCCCACACAGCTCCTTCCTAGACACGGACACAATCCCTCCAGAGTTCGGCCTGCCTCTCACACAGCAGGTGGCCAGAAAGGATTCTGCTGGTAAATTGCCCCATGAGTACCTAAACCATGATGACCCAAAGAGAAAAACAAATAAGAGTCACAATTGAATCCCTGTCAACGTTGGGGGGGCGGGGTGGGGAGTCAGATTCAACTGCAAAACCGCTTTTTAACTCAGGTAGCTACTCACCCGGATCTGGCACGAGGATTGACAAAGAAGGTCAGGTCAAAATCCAAAATCCAAATGAGCAAGTCCAAGGGTCTCTACCCTGCCATCTTTTTCTCTGTCCCTCTGTCCCTCAGTCGTCAGCTGTGGGTTAGCTGCCCAGGGACATGGCCCCGATGAATTCAGCAAGGTTCCAGAAAGGGGAGAAGGGGGTCTAGCCTCATCCCACCACTATCCCTCAGGCCCGGCCCAGCTTTTGGAGCCACAAGCTCCAGGGTGGTGTGCAGAAGGCTTGCTCCCGACATTGAATGAGCCCACAGAATACGTCAATCTGATCTTTTATAGTGCTTTGTTTATTACCTGTGTGCCCTTATTTCATAAGGGAACCGAGAAAGAGAGAGAGCGAAGAGGCATGATGAAGATGACTATTAGTAGCAATCCAAAGACAGCTTTTCTTAAGCTTCATTCATACCAGCAAATGTGACCAAACAACCTAGCAATTGTTCTCTCAAATGTCACCTTTCCGTATGGGCCACTGTGCCGATAAAACTCGGCTCTCTCTCGTTTTTGCTCCCCGCTGCCCCTCCTAAAAAAAAAAAAAAAAAAAAAAAAATTGCTGTGTTATCCTCCAAATATCTCCAGAGAAATCGAACCAACAAGGAAACCTTTTCTTCTTCCCTCAACTACCCCCCCCCAACTCGTTTTTTCTTTCTTCTTCACGCAGCTTGAACAATTTGGCTCTGTTCTGGGTGCATTCCTGTGGCCCATTCTCTTTCAGTCCCCTGTGCAGGGCTGAGGACGGTGGACCAGGAGAACACAGGCCCACATTCAGACCCAGGACGGCACTTGGTGGGGGAGGTGGGGGGGGGGGAACTGGTGAACCAAATGTACCTATGATTGTTGCGCCACCAACTTAATACCTGGGCAGAGAGACAAAGGCTCTTTAGAAAAAGCTCAGGCTGCTGGCTAACCCATCCCCCGACCTGCTAGGAGTTCAAAAGATAACAGAAGCTGGAAATAAGGCAGTAACATGATTAAAGTTTTCCAATTCACTCCAGGAGCTATTACAAATGATGACAGAGAATTCACTGCTAGCCCTTCTGATGAGCAACCTCTGCTCCTCTATGGAAAGAGGCTTCTTCTCTTTGCGTGCGTGTGTGTGTGTGTGTGTGTGTGTGTGTGTGTGTGTGCACGTGCATGCATATACACACACAGGCATCCAGTCCTGGACAACAGGATCAATATTCTCAGAGCCCTGCCACCTTGCTTAAGCAGAAGCATAGCCATGACTCGGAACGTCCCTGATTGGAGGGGCATCTACAAAACGAGGAAGCCCTTTCGACATGAACCCTATTTTGTTCTTAACAAAGGGTAAGTGGGCATTTTCAAGTTTTTATTCCTGTATTTATTCCTGCTCAGGATCCCAGAATTTGCACTTGCCCATGGAAGAGCATGGAGGCCTTAGGAATAAGTTCTGATGATGCGGGGCGGCTGGGTGGGAGGTGTGGTTTGCAGTCAGGGAGCTCTAAACAAATCACAGGTGTTTAGAGGCCCTCTCTTCTAAATGGGGTGGGTGCCAGGCCACTTAGCTGCAGACTGCAGACTTGGAGATAGCCCCTCGTGGCCCCGAGCCCCACAGTCCCGAGCCAAGGTTCTTCATTAAGAGGAAGAATGTTTAGCCAGAAAACTGAAGAGCAATGGCAGACAGAAAGAGCCAGGCCTGGAAGGTAACCGGGAAATAAAGACGGGGCCGCTCTGCACTTGAACCAAACAGGATTTGTCTGTCTTGTCATTAAAACCCCAACCCTCACTTAGAAAACTGAAGCCTGCTTCTCCCTCTCCCACTCCCCCTGCTTGTGTTCCTCTCTCGTTGTGTCTCTCTCTGTCAAATAAAGAAATACAGTCTTTTAAAAATAAATAAATAAATAAAACCCCAACCCTCACTTAGAAAACTCTCTAGATCACAGCTTTCCCTATTTGGTTTTCAAAGAGACTGTAAGCTCCATGAGAACCACGACCGTATCACTACATCCCAGCATCAAACACACCTAGGTACTGAATAACTCTTTTTGAATGTTGAAACATTCCAGATTCACAAGGAATAAAAAAAAACAAATATGTAGTGGGGTGCTGGAGCCAGCTCATGCCCACTCACAGGGGCTGACTGTTAGATTTACAAGCGTTTTGTGAGCCAGTTCTTAGACACAGCCACTATTAAAAGTGAAATTCTATAAACTTACAATGAAATAAATTATATTAAAAACGAAGGTCAATGAGCTATCACTTCCTTACTATTTAACCGAGTTTTACTATTATCTCTGGTCTTGAGGTTATTTATGTCTATTGCGTCTACATGGCAGAAATACCGTGTAATGCTGACCACTGTCCATCTCTCCCCTACTCTATGTTCGGGGATATCACATTTGTAGCTTAAAATTGGTCATGGGGGGACCATTAACACCATGGAAATCTAAAAATGCTACAAATCAGGATTTGATTTATGGTTTTGTAATTGTCTAGACTTGAGAGTGATGAAAAAAATATTTTACACATGTATCACATCTATAGTGGTTACATTGTGAGGAATGTACACACGCACACACACACACACATGAAATATTCTTTCAGTATTCAAAACTATTCCCTGATTCAGTGAAGAAATCCCTTACATCATCGACTAAGAAGTGAGGCTCCAACAAATGTCTTCATTCTTCTATCTTATTTCTTAACAAAAATGAAACTATCAAGCAGCATTCATGTTGGAAAGAGGATAGATTCTTTCTCAACTGCAAAAGAAAAGTCGGTGGGATCTTCTTCAAGAATCAATTAACTAGGAGCGCCTGGGTGGCTCAGTTGGTTAAACGTCTGCCTTCAGCTCAGGTCATGATCCCGGGGTCCTGGGATTGAGTCCCGAGTCAGGAAGTCTGCTTTTCCTTCTCCCTCTGCCGCTGCCTCTGCTTGTGCTCTCTCTCTCTCTCTCTGTTAAATAAATAAATAAAATCTTAAAAAAAAAAAAAGAATCAATTAACTATATGGAACTTACAGTGAAGGGTTTTGCATATTTTATAATTATTTGCAAATTGTGTGCTACACATTCTTTAATGTCAATGAAATTCCTAATCTACTTGTGTACATATAAACATGAACACAGTTTCTTCAGAGAGCTGGTTGTTAAACATTTACCAACACACCGCGGTCCCACAGTCTAACTGCAATGTAAGGAAAGGGGATAATTTTCGTGATTTCTAGGATGACCATTACGTAGAAGTGTGTGTATACGTGCATACGTGTACAGGCCACATGCACACGTGTGTGCGTGTATATGTGTTTGGTTCATCACTTGGCTTTGGCTTAATAGAGGTGGATCACAAAACACTGAAAGAAAGCTATTGATAGAAAGACGACACAGTATGAGCTATTATCTGCCCTACTCTTCCATCAGGGCCTCCAAGAACAAGGCTCATCAAAGGACAGGCAAAGGAGGCAAGAGTCCACCCTTAAAATTTTCATACATCTGGATAGAATTTTACAGTTTCCAAAGGGACTTTTGTACCAACTGTATCACGAGAGCCTCGTGGGGGCTTTGTGATAAAGGCAAGACAGAGCATTCCCATTTTACAGATGAACATGTTGAGGCTCCCACAGCATATGTACCTTGCCAAAGTACCCACACAATGGAGGGTAGGTACCAACATAAAAGTAGAACACAGATCTGACTCCTAGCACAGTGTTTCTCAAGAGAGAATCACAATACCTGCTTTGAAGCAATGCTTCTGGAAAGTTCCATCTTTCTTAGACCTGAGCGTAAGCAAGGAGGCAATGCCACGGAAAGAGAGGACATTTGGGAATCTGGAGGTCCTGTTGTCAAGTTCAATCAGGCTTACTAGTTGTATGTCCTTGGGCACGGAACCTATAATGTCAGGGGCCCGGTTTTGGTCTGGCTGCCGGCCCACCTGCAGCTGCCACCACAGGTCAGCATCCACCCGGCCAGAGAATCAAACCCAATGGACAAATAGCTACAGCAGAGTCCAGGCCCACAAGCTCCACTGATTTGTGTGCTGGCTTTTGTACTTTTTCTTTTTTAGAATAGCCAAACCCTTTTAATTTTTTCAAGCAAAATCCTATACAAGATAGCAAAATACAGTTCCGATCAAAAGGCAAGTTTCTGTGGTTGAATGGGAAGATTGAGGGAGGGTAGCCAGCTATCCTTACAATTCCTGTCTGCTCCTGGGGACCCTTACAGCACCACCAAAGACCTAGTCTCCTTGAAGCGTCTAAAAAAAAAAAAAAAAAATCCACATTAGCATTTAATGTTAATGAAGGCAGTATGCGTGTCTGTGTGCCTGTGTGTGTGTATACCAGGGGGCAGAGGGCCCCATGTTCTATATTGTGGGTCTCCTCCTTAAGCTTGGCTAAATACCCTGGAATTTTCTTCCACAGGTCACAAAAAGGCAAAAGGAAAGAGAGGAGCTCCTCAGTGACCTGGATGGACAACAATAAAGTTTCAATCCTACATCCTCCCCTAGAAAAGTAAGCAGGCAAATCCATAAATGTTCTATAACATCCTTTGAGATAGTTACCTTCATCGTCATGACTTTGTAGATGGAGAAATTCATGCTGGCAGAAGTTAAGTAACATTCTCAAGCTTTTTACTGTTTATAAGTGGTGAAGCGGGTGACTGGGGCTGGCTTCCTGGGTGGGCAACCAGTGCAAATATCCAGGGAGATGCTAAGGGCCCATGCTTGGGCTGTAATGTTCCGCAGACGCTTGTTTTAAAATTCCCAGTAATTTTAATCTTTGAATTTGGGTTCTGTAAATAAAGTCAGATGGAGCACGTGTAGGGGCTTGGAGACTCTGCTCACCTGTGGTCCTGCCTCCCACTGCCTACCAGCCTTCCCAGGATGGGTTCTTGTCTACCTGCTTCCCATCCTTGGTGCTCTGGGCCTGTCTGTCCTCCCATTCGCCACCCCTGTCCCTGACAACTGCCCACCACCTGGAGCAGCGGGCAGACAAGGGAAATTCATGTTCAGTCATCAACTTTCGCAACTGTGGCACAGGCACACATAGGGACAGGGTCAAGTGCATGCCTGCGGGGGGCTCTCACGCACCCCCAATCCAGATTATGAGTATATTCTAGAAGGGAGGTTGTGGTCTCATTGATGCCCCATGTAGCTGGACTTGGCTCAGATTCAAACCCAGATACCTCAAGTCAAGAGATGGAATATGGATCCTTGTGTGAGATGCCTCCTCTTCTATCCATGAGGGTAAGCACCTTGTTATTATTCCCTAAGCCATTCAGTCACTTTCTTGCTCCAGCATTGACAGATTCCACCTTTGCCAGCAGCCAAGTCACAAGAAGAGGGAATATGTGCAGCTAGGAACCGTAAGCCCCAGGCGTGTCCTGCATCCATCCCTTCTCCCACAGGTATAGATGCCCACAGACATTCTCTTCAGGTGCCACCAACCATAATTCCAGCAGCACTAATAAGCATAAAGTTTCCCCAGAGGATAAAGAGCAAGGTAAAGTAGTGATGAGTAGCCTGCAAGGGTGGAAGGTAGTCCAGTGAGAGACAACGTGTAGGCAAGGAGCCAACGGCCATTCCTGGACATGTCCCCCTGGGACCTGGCTTCTTAGAATCATGAGGGACAGTTCTGTCTTTTTCTTGGGGTGACCAGTGTATGAATTCCCAAAAGGGCAGGAATTCTGCCCATCTTGCGTGCTGTGAGCTCAGGTCAGTGCCATGTAGACAGCAATGCTTACTACATATTTAGGCCACTGATGCTGTGGGACGGGTCTACTCCAGATGCCAATGTCCTATTGCTTAACTCCATCACTGACATTTGTATCTACTTCAGCCCTAGATTTTTTGAGTGTGGAGTGAGGAGGAACACTCTCATCCTGTCTCTGGTCCCCTCCTTTCTTCCCCTTACATCTGTCCCTGCAGCAACCAAGAGCGAACAGGCCGGGACCTCTTGGCTCCTTAACAAAGCCAAACAGGTGTGAGAGATTAGCTCCCTGGACGAAGCCTCTGTCCAACAAAACGATGTCAAATTCCCCCCTAATAAAGTCCAGAGCCATAAGCAATTCTCCTTGTTATTAAGCAAGAAAGAAAACCCAGCCTGACTCCTTCCCAATTAGCTTGGAGGACCCTCCGATGAGCCGAATTTAAACCAGAGACCTGCCATGATCTGGCTTCCAGGGCAGACAGGGCCTGCCTTCCCCAACGAATGGAAACTCACTGGCCCAGGTTCCCAGCCATCTTGGCACGAGGGCGCAGACAGCCCCCAACCCCCACCCCAGCATCCATGGGCTGTCTCTGCCTCTGATTCAAACCATCTTTGCGACTCCCTGCCAGAACCCTTACTTTGATTTTCCATATGGAGGCTTGGTCTCCTTTGCCAGGTTAGTGTTTATAGGGATGGGCTTTTTGACAGTTTCACTGTCAGCAAGAGAGGGGATGGGATCCCTCCCCTGGACGTGAATCACTTTCTTGTCATCAAAAAAAGGGAGAAAGACCAACATCCTGAAGCAATAACAACACAGTTGAAAACCCAAAGGGATCTAGCAATGAGGATGTCTTGTCTCTCCCTCCACCCCCTCCTCAAACTGATAGGTCTTGGTGTAGGAAACAGAAAGACTCCAAGGTGCTTCCAAAAATGGCCCCTATCTCTGTTACTTTGTGTTTACACGTGGGGTTAGAGCAACTCAGACCACTCAAGTCATCTGATCCGCTCCCCCACCCTGTCTCAGACAGCAGTTGGAAGAAATCTCGTCCAATCTTGAACATCTTACCTGAATAGGGGATGTTTAGACGGTCTTCATAATAAGCTCTCAGGAAAGATTGCAATTGCCAGGCACTGTCCTAAGGTTGTAAAGCATTACTTCTCAGAACTCTATAAATTTTATAAGTGAGGTTCCAGTATTTAAAAAGTTACTTGTCCAAAACACACAACTAGCCACCAGAACAGCTAACATTTGAACCCAGAGTCCAAATCCAAACCTGGTAGACTTTTTAATGCTGTCTGCCAAATATTTCCCCCCTTTCCCACTCAGCTCCCCCTTCTGGGGACATGGTAGGATTACATTTCCTGGGAGCCTCGGGACCGGCCTGGGCCAAGGAGTTGTGAACGAAGGTCATTTTTATCACTTCCAGGCTGGGCCAATGTGTGTCTCCCTAGAAGGCACTGTTCCCTCTGCTGTGCTTGCTGGCAATGTTCCGGAAAATTCTGTGTCAGCCTGGGTCCCCGAATATGGATACAATGACAAGGGAGCAGCGCTCTCAGCTTCTGGCAATAGAGATGTAGTATGAGTAAACAATAAACTCTAATTGTTTTAATCCATTACGATTTGGGGCTTTTTACAGAAAAGTGAAGAAGGTGGTTCGTTTTGGAGGGAGCAGAGGGACAAGGCATGTGAAGAACTTCTGGGGTGCAGTCTGAGCCCCATTTCCTAACTTGAGTGCCTATTACAAGGCTGTTAGCCTTATAATGATGTGATAAATACTATTTCTCAGGGGTTGTGGTATCTGTCTTTTATTTTACACTAAAGGGTTAAAAAATATCTGGGGGCTGTTTGTTACCTCCCATACCACACTAACTGAGAGGGTGAAGCCAGTGCTGACCGATACACCATCATGGCCCCTGTCGTGAAGTGCCTTCTGGGCTGAGAGGTCAAGAAATTTCTATCTTCTGAGCTGAGAACTGAAACCTTTGTTTTTTTTTTTTTCATGTAAGTCTAAGTCTTGTCATGAAAAGGGCAAAGTAGAAAGATGAAGGAAAACATGAAATGCATCACCTAGGGCCGAAAGTCTTCCAAGGTTCCTCATCCCGAGTTTCTTTAGGAGTTGCCAAGGGGCAAGACATGACTGTGAATTGAGAATCTAAATAGTGGACATCCCTTGAACCTCCTCTCTGTGCTTCTCTCTACTCTAGCAATCTCAACACAGCCTCTTGGGGTCACTTTAGTCTCTAGTGTGTGGTATATACACACAGAGGGAGGTCAATGGGGTAGCTTCAGGGACATTTAGGCAGGAGGACACATCAGAGGGAGAAGGTCCTAATGGTCTTCGATTTGTCCCTGTTGGCAAATGCCTAAGAGGTGTTCAGAGGAAATATCACTTAGAGATCAGCCAATGTACAAAGGGCAGAAGGAAATTGCAACGCCTTTCCTCTGCCATGACCCTAGCTCAAGCAATGCAGGCTGGCTCTTGCAACATCTGGGAGCTTGGAAATCCAAACTACACAACTTCCCACCCCCCACCCCCAACCCGTGTTAGCTGTAGAGAAGCAAGATGCTTCCCCTTGGAAGGCCATTGTGGTGTTTTATAATCCATTTGCCTTCTATACACTGCCCCCCCTCCCCAAATAAAGCTATCACTGCATGGGGAAGTGACAAGGGTTACCAGTTGGGGTGGGGGAGAAGACTGTTTTTTATTTGTTTTTGTTTTGCTTATTTAGTTACTGATCTACTAATGCGTGAAAGCTTACTGCAGGTTCAACTGTATTTTAGAACTCTCGCCCTCTTGAAAGGCAATTCCCAAACCAAACCTCAGATTCTTACCACCCACCTTCAGGCCAACTGCTGAGCATTCACTCCAAATTCAGCCCTTCGAGGGCCCTCTGTCAGCGCTCAGAAGCTCTTGACCAACTGTTTCCCAAGCTCGGCGCTTGCTGATCTAACCTCATTAAGCCAACGCAAGAAGTCTATGTGATTGATTTATCCCATATAATAAAACCAGGCAATTACTCACTGGGACAACCTGGCACATGATCTGGTCCCTTCTGTAAAAGGCAGCAAACCAACAACATAAGAAACCACCCTGCTATTAGGAGAGATAAATTGCTAATCTGTGGTTGTCGTGCTACAAATGAATTTTCATTAAATGTCTGCGGCAAAGCTAAACTTCAAGGACCTGTAATTATAAACAATTGATTTTTTATTGTCACCTGCTAAAAGCCAAAGCATAAAACATTATCACTTTAACACCACGGTCCAGCTGGGTGTGAGCCCTCCTGCTGTAAATGCAGGTGGCAGCCGATGGATGCACGAGGTAAGGCGATGAGGCCCTCCTCCCCCACACCCGGAAACTTGCCCGAGAGAAGTCCACACCAGGGATGAATCCTTTACAAAGGGATCAAAACGGACCACTTTTTCCAGGCACAGGAATCTGCACTTTCTCTTTCATAGCATTTCTCTCTTTTCAACCTTATTTGCAGGAGATTATACAACCTACTGGTAAAGGGTGTAGAGCCTGGAGGCAAAATTCTTACGTTTGCCTTCTGATGACTCTTATTCTTAGTTGTGTGACCTTGAGCAGCTGTGCCTCAGTTTCCTCCTGACTAGGGGGAGGTCAATGAGTATCTACCAGCCTCACAGTGTTTTATGAGAACGAAGTGCGCTAATTCATGTCAACCTGCTCAGAAAAAAACATCCAGTGCATGCCACGTGTTATACAACATGAATGAAAGTACAGGGTGGCTGTTGTCCTGGCTCCCCTGTTCAGTCAGAAGTTATACTGCTGATGCCCATACGTTGCTCACTTTAATGGCTCCTCTTCTCAGCAGCAGAAAGTTCAAAACTCTTGGCTGGGCATCCAAGGTTCACATCGATCTCACTCCAGGCCAGCTCTCCGCAATCATCCATCCCATAACACACCTGTCACAGAAAGCAGCAGGTATGGATGGATGATTCTAGTTTGGAGAGGGATGATTGTCTTTTCCTTATGACTCAATACACTCTTCTTCTACTTTCTCAGCTTAGAAGTGTGACCCCATCCCTACCTCTCGAGGTTCAGTTCTGAGGTCACATCATCAGTAGAACCTCCTTCCACCTGCCGTAGCAGGATTAAAAGCACTTCCACCTTTGCTCCCAAGAACTTTGAGCATCATACTCTGTGACCATTTTCATTGCTCCATTCTGAACCCCTTCAAGGCAAATCCTGGAATTTACCCAACTTCTTATTCCATGGGCTGAGCAGCATGCCTGACATCTAGTAGGTATGGAGCAAATAAGGAGTGAATGGAAATTGGAGGTCGTTGCCCATTTAGTACGAGAAAGATGTTTTCATTATGAGAATGAGCCCCATGTGGAGTATGCCAGACAAGCACAGAGGTCTGGAATTCCCATGCAGCGATGTTGTAGAAAACATTTCCGCATTAAGCAGAAGGTTGAATCAGAGAACTTTTAAGAACTGTTATCAGTCTAGACCTGAGACTCAGCGATACCATGACACTTGCCACTTCAACTCCAGACCTTCAGCCAGTTCACTGGAAAGAAAAAAGAGACACATACTTGGTCCTGGGACGTGCAAACTCACAGCAGCACTTCTCCAAGAAATGGAGGGTTTCGACCTGTATATGAAAGTTTTAAACTCTAGAGCAAAAGAAAAGAATAGTCTAATACCTTAACAGTGTGGAATGTCTAAGACTTTTTTCCAAAAAGATCCAAAGCAATGAACTTGCTTCCTATGTATAAAAAAATGACTTGAAACCCTATGTTCTCATCACTGAAAGAGGTAGGGGGGGGGCAAAACATGGCCTTCTAGATGTGTCAGTGTTGTGATAAGTCATGTTTAAACTTTACCCAAAGTGAAATGAAGTGTCAACAGAAACTGCTGCCCAAACTCTCTGATCAGGTCAAGCAAACAACCAATCGAAAAAAATCGATCAAATGTGAAAGATGGCCCAACGGGTGGGAATGCTTAACTCTGTGATTCCCATAGGAGCCCGGTCTACTTAGCATGATTCCTGCCAATTTCTGCCGCTCCTTGAAGCCATAAAATAGCCAGAAGCACATCAGAAGGTGTTATTTTGTGAGCTGGCTTGGCCACGAACAGGCTCAGAACTTGGCAGCATTGGCCGATGGTGCAGGAAGGGTGTTAGGAATGACGGAGCCCCCTCAGCCCCAGAGCCAGTGCTTTGGGATGAGAGGTGACCAAAACTCCAAAGAGGAATGGAAATTTGCCCTCGATTTGGAAGACAGTAAATGCTCAAGGAGGTTGGCCCTTGTAGGTGGGAGAGAGGAGCAAACTTTTTTAAGCTGGTGCGACAGAATGACAGTAGTGTGCTTCTGTGTGGTTCATGCAGTTGGAAACAGACTGCATGTCCCCAGGGGTAAGGAAACGGCAGGAACCAGACTGTGGCTCAAGCCCCCAGCCAGGTAAGCTAGGGTTTAGGACAGGGTTTCCACTGCAAAGAAGAAGTGAAGTATAAGTCAGGAATTTGGGGAGCAAAGGTTCAATTTTATGGACCAAATAAGTAAGGTGGAATAAAATGGGTTTGGTGGACAGGAAGGTGTTTGTGTCTCACCACCCACAACGAACCTAATTCTGGACCCCTAGAGTCGATGGAACTCCAATGTACCTCCAGTCCTGCCAAGCTTGGTTCAGGAACCAGCTGGGCTGATCCTCTGGTGGTTTCAACTGGATAAAGCTAAAAGCGGGCAAGGATTTGACATGGCAACCTGTTCACACGCCTTCCCGGTCTTTGGTAATTGACACCAGAGCACACCCTGCTCCCCATCCTCTTGTATTTTAGCATAACCTGAGACTGAAGCAGAGTATAATGAAGTTGCACAAACCAACCAGGAACTGGATTCAAATAACAGCACTCAATGTGGAAGAAAAATTGGTGTAAACTCTCTGCAAAGTAACCTAGCAATCCATATTGAGATCTTAAAAAATGTGTAATACTTTCACTAAATAGCTACAATTCTAGGGTCTTATTCTTTGGGGGAAAACGCATTAAAGATAGAGAAACAGAAAAGTAGATGGTGGGGGGAGACCATTGGAAAGAATAGTATTTTGAACGTTTACCAGTATTATATTAGAAATTTTACATGAATAATCTCATTTCATCCTCATGAAGTCTACAGATTGGGACAACAATGCTCATTGCAGCCTTGTTTGTAAGAGTGAAAAATTGAAGCCAGCCTTCTTGTGTAACTGCTAAGAGTAATGTTATGTTGTGCCCCCATAATGCTTTACCACCAGATCCTTAAAAATCATTTATAAAGAATTCTGCACTAATAGGAGATAACACTCAGAGTATAAGACGAATCAAAGTATAGAAAATCATCTATGTAATAGAATTACCAAAATACTAGGACACCTGGGTGGCTCAGTCTGTTAGGTGTCTGCCTTCAGCTCAGGTCATGATCTCAGGGTCATGGTATCGAGCCCCGCGTCAGGCTCCCTGCCCAGCAGAGTGTCTGGTTCTCCCTCTCCCTCTGACCCTCCTCCCTGCTTGTGCTCTCTCCCTGTCTCAAATGAATAAATAAAATCTTTTAAAAAAAAAGAATTACCAAAATACTTCTATATTTTACTTGTTTGTATGTATGCATGTGTATGATATAGTTAAATGCTAATGTATCCACATGTATATCAAAAAGTTCACAGTGTTATAAATGGGTGATGGGATCATGACTGATATTTATTTTCTCCTTTACACTTTCTAATGCTTTCCAAAATTTTTACAATGAGTGTAGTATCTTTAATAATCAGTCAAAATATTTAATGGAAGCAGAGTGTTTACCATGTACTTTTAATGCTAATATATGAGCACACATTATTGCTTGGCTAAAATACCAACATCAAAGGAATTACAGAGGCCATATTTGTCTAATAATGACAAATTACAGACAATTGAAAAATATCTAAGCTGTGTCAATTACTACTCTGCCGCTCTCAGCCTTGGAATATTGTTGGTTTATTTCTGTGACAAACAACATCACAAAGAGTGTGACCCCAACATCACCAAATATATATTCAGTGTTTTCCTAGCCTGATAATAACAGTGACCTGCTAACATTCTTTGAAATTGAGAATACTTTGGGACTGGCTTAAAAAAATTATTAAAACCATGTATGTGTTACTCCCATATTAAAAAAAAATCTCAATGGTAAGTTATAGTTTGCAGTATGTTTTGTTAATTGATGGCAGTCCTAACATCATAATCTTAAGATATGGAGTGTCATAAACATTTTAATAAGAACCTATGGCAGGAAAATTTGGTAGAGCCAAGCCTTTGAAGGGCGGTTTTCTTTCTCTAAAACAGAGTCATAAAAGGTGTGGGGAAGCCTGAGGAGATGAAAACAGACTGTGGTTCATCACTGAGAACCCCAGGCTCAGCCTTTTCCTTAAGGAATTAGAAGGAAGCAGGGGAGGTGGGTAGGCTCTTGAGCTTCATTCGACTTTTCTTTCCCTGATCAGGAAGGTGCCACCTTCTTTCCTTCTGTTAAATTCAGGAGCCAGAGGAGCAGCTCACCCATACCTCATCAATGGTCTGGGACTCTACGTCAGAGGGGCCTGGAGAAGTGCTAATAAGGCACACCTAGATGCAAATCATGTTTAATGTCAGGGGACTTAACTGGTTTGCAGTTTAGCAGCTATAAATCATGAATATTCTGAGACAATTCAGATGGGTTACTTTTTCATTCTATTCAAGAGTTTAGAGTTAGGCAAATATAGTGATGTTATCTAGAGGATTCCATCCTGCTAAGTACTCAGGTGTGTTTCCAAGAAAGATATATATTATAATATGTAATACGTATACTGTGTTGTTCAGAATAGTATCATCAATAAGGTAGCTGTTGAGTAAACGATTGCCTACACACAACAATTTGAAGACAGATGAGAGAAACCCATTGTAAAAATGTTTTCTTCCTGCAAGTAAGATCACATCTAGTGCTCCACCGCTGGAAAAGTGGACTAAGCATTGTGTTTTCCTCAAGAACTCCATCTAAAAATGTTAGTAGGGTTGCTAATGATGGCACAATGAGTTGTTGACATTGGTCATGAAATAACCAGTTAGATTATGTTCTCCCATAGATGTGGGGATCCAAAATAGCCAGAATATTGCTCAGGGAAGAGGGAGAAGAATCCAGAAGGAAAGAAGGCACCAACAGGAGTGTGAATGATGGAGGGGAGTGTAGATTATGGACAGCAATGTTGAAAATTGCATAATTCATAGTTTCATCTTGGATGACCCTGGTTTTGGAGCTTCCAAGCTGAGGGATGGATGAAGTGGTCATTAGGGGCCCTTCGGTTCTAGGGTTTCCTCATCCAGTTATATCCTTGGGGAGCCTCTGAGTGGCCTCCTTCCCTCTTTCCACACTTGTGAATGAAGATAAGATTCACCAGAAAATGGGGAGCAGCCATCTTTTGAAGCCAGTGTTGATAAAGGAGGTGTTTCCTTTTACTCCACAGCCAGCCAGGCTTGTTGGCCGTAAGCAAAACCAAATATAGATATTGAATTCGAATCTTCCCAGTACACCACAGGAAAGTTTCAGCCCAACCCCCCCTACCATCCTACTGCTCTGGAACCTGGAAGCACTAAATCCGGATTTCTCAAACACTACTTCTCACAGGATTTCACAGAATTTCTCACAGGATTTCTCAAGCACTATTCACATTTGAGACCAAATAATTCCCTGTTGTGTGGGGCTTTCCTGTGCATTGTAGACAGTTTAGTAGGAACCTCGGCCTCTATTCACTAGGTGAGTGGTAACACTCATCCCCCTAGTCTGACAATCAAAAATGTCTATGGACACCGCAAATGTCCACTGGAAGTAAGATCACCTCCAGATAAGAACCACTGCCCTAAATGGACAGAAATCCTCATCTTAAGGAACAGAGGTGTATAACTGCAATCCCATCCTAGTTAATCCTATACATCAAAGTCCCTCATTGATTTTAAACCCAGAGCTGACAGAAATGGAGGTCCCTTCTTCGTCAATGCAGAAGCTTAAATAATAAAAAGACATTTCCCATGACTGGGAGAGGCCTTTAAAGAAGAGTATTGGCCATATGTTCAAGAGCCATTTGGTTCTCTGCACCTGTGATCCTAACTAGGAGACCGGGAGAGCATTTGTAGCCAAGGCACCATACCTGTGTCTAGCTGCCTGATTAAATGGGCAGTTATCGTCTTCCCAGGGGACATCTTAGCCTACCCATGATGGAGTAACCAAAAACATCTCCATGATTCTCCATGGTGTGTTGCCACTGTGATCCCTGGCTGGGTTTGAGGAGATATAAAAGACTGTGTGAGGACTCTCCGTCTCATCCTGGTACCACCTTGTAGACAGCTTATCTAAAGTTAGAAGCTGCCTTTGTCTATCCTGGAGACTCAGTGAGGTACCTTGGCATTAGAGACCATAAATGTCAGAGCTGGTGGGAACACACATGGCCACCAACCAACCCCCCCCTCATTTGACAGCAAGTTGAGGAGGGTCATGAGCTACTTAATGGCAGAGCCCAGGGCAGAGGACAATAGGATATTCCCAGCTAAAAATGGATTGATCAGGGTCACAGCAATAAGAAAAAAATAGTGTCAAGATGTAAAGTAGCCCCAGAGCAATGACAGCCAATCCTGCTTGTGTGGTTCTAAGTCCTCTGAGGTCTAACAATAACGCTCTCAAAAATATTTTTGAAGCATTTTAATTTTAAAAAAAAAGAAACACAGTCCATAGATCCTTTTTTGAAATTTCAAGTATTTATAATGGCAAGGCTTCTGTCCCTCTAAGAGCACTAGACAGACTGGAAGAACAAGTAAAGGCCACAGTTGACTCTTGTCAAGCCAATCAGTTTTCCCCACGTCCAGATCCTTTCCCCTCCCCATACCATCCCCTGCTGTCATTTATCAGGACTGGCCTGGTCCTGTGGAATTCCACTCATTCTTTACCAGGGCTTTGACCTCCTCCAACCAAACAAGCAAGGTACTTTCTGGGAGAGTGCTAATACCAGGGCATGGGGGGTGAAGAGGCGGAAACAATCGATGCTCTAGGACTTTCCCACACTTAGGGGAATCAATTTTATCGGAGTTTAGACACTGGGTGTCAAGGCTGGTCAGATGGAAGCCAAAGGTTGCGTGGGGGAGGGAGGCTGAGAGGAAGCTGCGGTTAAGCTTAAATCAGGACAGCTTCCTGGAAGTGACTGACTGCAGTGGCCCACTCATTCAGAGGGACCTGCTCATCACACCCTGCATATCCAGATGCTGTGGATCCTTCCTCTCTAAAATGTGAAGAACCCCAAAAGGCCTTGGAAACAAAGGTCCCAACATGACCTCTCTATCTTAGAAAGCACGGATTGGTTCTAGAAAAAGGCAGACGCCAAGGGCATTGGGTTCTGACTTCATAAGTAAATCAAGACTTTTCATGTGGCCGCCTTCTCTCAACTCTCCAAGAGCTGATTATCCCAATGATGTATTGTCCAAATCGTCTGCGTTTCCTTTTCCTTTTGCTGCTCTCTGGGATAGTGATGATTATTGCTCTCATCAGAGGTGAGCAGAAGGTGAAACCCAAACCGGTCAGGCTGCTAGCTGGTAGCATGTTCGAGCAGAGAAAGAGGTTGAAGCTGCTGTGTTAGTGGAGACCCTAAGCTTCTTATGCTATCCTTCCCACTTTCTCACATGCACCAGACAGTTCTACACCTCTGGGCCTCTGTTCATGTTGCTTCTTCTTTCTGCCTTGTCATCCACTGAGTGTCCATTCTTATATCAAGACTCAGGTTCTATCTTCTCCCCGAAGCTGTCCCTGATGTGCCCTCATTAAGTTACCTTCCCCTCAACTCTGTTCGCACTCTGCCAGAAAAAAAAAAAAAATGACTATACCACTCTACTGCACACACCCGTTAATATTTGAACTCCCCTAAAGGCAGATTCATCTTTGCCCGATTCATCTAGCACGGTGGGCAGCATCTACTAGACATTCCATAATTATTTGATGAGCACATGAATCTGTAGATTTATATTATCAAGGTTCTCTCTTTTCCTTATAATTCCAGAAACTTGAGCCAGAAGCAGGTGCAGATGCCTTATAGACCAATACACTTATTGCTCATGAAAATGATATTGGTGTGGTCCTTCAGATATTCTGTTAGTTTCCTCTCTCCCAAACCCCAGACTGCAGCTCAGCCCAGTAAGCCCAGTTCTGACTGCTGTGGAGTTTCTAGTACCTGCATGGCTGGACAAGGGGCACTGGCACCACCTCCCACAGCTCGGCATGCTGCAATCTCGTTCTTCCCACACCAGCCCCACTCTCTCCGCCCCAAGCCACAGGACTGTGCAAACAGGAGAGAGGGCCCAGGAACTCTGAGGTCCCAGTGACTCACATGCCGGCTCTAGACCATACCTCCATGACCAGGAGACTTACCATTAAATCAGACTCTTCCTGATACCAAATGTCCCTACTGGTGACTGATGCATCCTCTGGTAATCTGAAAGTGTCCCACATACCTGTGTGAGGTAGTAAGCTATTGTCCCCTAGCTCTAAAACCTATCCTCTGCTTCTGATGCCAAAGGAACTCTGCAAATGATATTCCATCTTTGCTAGCTGCTTCTTAATAGGTCCTGTCAGTAGGGACACTGGGGAGAGATTGAGAGCAGGAGAATGAACAATATATTCCCCTCACCCTTTTTACTAGCTGTTCCTGCCAAGGACACCTCACACCAGCCGCTGATGCAGGCTCCACCTCCCAGAGCCAATCTCAAAGAACTTTTTCTTTTTTTAAGATATTTTTTTGTTTGTTTGAGAGAGAGAGAGTGAGAGAGAGAGAACATGAGCAGGGAGAGGGGCAGAGGGAGAAGCAGACTCCCCGCTGAGCAAAGAGCCCAATGCAGGACTGGATCCCAGGACCCTGAGATCATGACCCTAGCCGAAGGCAAGAAGCATAACTGACTGAGCCACTCAGGCATCCCTCAAAGAGCTTCTTCAGAGGTACAGGCCTCAGCAGGGCAACATTACTCCTTTCTCAGAGGTCTGAAGTCCCACTCCACAGGCCTTTCCTCCAAGCCCGTCAGCTGCTATCAGCAGCCATACAGAACCTCCTCCTCAGGTGATTGGGCCCCAGTTCCTCCAGGTCCTCCCTCTGACCTCTTAGGCTCCATAACCCTAGTCTCCCCCTGTATTCCCCTATATTAAAATCCCTCTGTTGAAATTCCTAATGTGGCTCCTGTTTTCCTACCCTATTCTTAACAAATGTAATATCCGAAAATTCTTTCTGCCTGTTGCCTAGGGAGAAATCTGAGAATCAACCCAACATATTCTTAAACACAAAATGGCAACAGTCTAATAGAGAAAATAATTTCACTCTGGGTTGGATACGGATTGCCTCAATAACCTTAAACAAGTCACATAACCTTTTTTTTTTTTTTTTTTTGGCCTCTAGTCTTCAGACCATAAATCGGAGCTCAGTCCCAAAAATGCAGCAGAATGTCTATGTGAAAGACCTTCAAGGTCTATGTTAGAAAGACACCATCATCTGCTCAAAATTACTTTTAATATCAACGGGCTGTAAAGACACTAGTTTTGATTTCAATAGTCTCTGCAAGACAGCTCCTCCCACCTATGTCAACCACACAGGAAACATTCCAGATTCGCTGCTTTGTGAAAAACTCACACCTTGACAGGAAGCGGTTGAAATCTCCAATTTCCTTTATTGATAAGAGCACAATCATCCGTTTTCAAAATAAGATTTATTCTGGATGTTGCAATGCCAGGTTGACCATTCTCCCTGTTGAGAGATGTTAAGTGTTAGGGGTGTCATTATTGAGGAAAGGATGGGAAAAAGAGGGGGGCGGAAATAGGGTGAGGATAGAAAGAATGTGTTTCTTTCATATTTGGAGTCATGCCAAGGTGTTATATTCCTATGAAGAATGGCTAGATCTGGAAGAAACTTGAGGGATTAGTGGAAAATGGGGGTGAGGGAAAGAGGCGGCACCATCAATTGCCTAAAATTGGCCCCAAACAGGTTTCCTCATTGTTCTGCCAATTGGTTTTGCAACGAATTGGAGGAAATTTGGCGAGATATTCAACCAGGGCATGGACAGTGTATTGGGACCAAAATAAACAACTGTGAAGAACTTGGCAGTTTCTCATTGGATGTTTCAGAAGTGAGTTATGAGACACTGAGTTGTGAGTTACTTCTTAGAGGTTTACATAATGAAAATTAAAATAAGGCCAATGATGACAAGTTTTGCTCTTAACGCTGAAAGTCAAATGCTAAATAGGAAATTCATTTATGAAACACAAAGAATTAGAGAAAAAATAGAATCAGATCAAATATTTAGGATGATTTAAACATAGTCAACACACTGAACTCTAAGAATTTTGTCCAGAAACTCCACATATATAAATTATCCAGGCCTTCTGTACCTGGGGACTTATTTTTTTGTTTTCTGGGAAGATATATCCCTGAGACCTAGCCATTGCTATATTTTCTTGAATGAGTATCTATGAATGGAGGTTTTTAACAATTTGTGTGCCATGAACTCTTTTGGAAATTTGTTAAAGCCTATAGACTTGTGTGCTTATTTTTTAAATTTTATTTATTATTTATTCTAGAGAGAGAGAGGGAGAGAGCACATGAGTGGGGGGAGGGGCAGAGGGGGACAGAGAGAGAGAATCTCAAGCAGACGCCCTGCTGAACACAGAGCCCCAGGTGGGGCTCCACGTGGGGCTTGATCTCACAATCCTGAGATCATGGCCTGTGCCAAAATCAAGAGTTGGACTTTCAACCGACAGAGCCACCCAGGTGCCCTAGACTTGTATGTTTAAATGCATAACTTGAAATACATAGGATTATAAAAAATAAATTATGTGGAATTATGGCTATTCAAGTCCTCAGAAAACAAAATTGTCATGTGTGACATATATGCTTCTTTATTAACACACCCAATAACAAGACCTGACTGGGATGAGAAGAGACAAAATTTACCTGATCCTTAAAGGACAAGTTGACCTGGCCAGCTTTAGAGTGCCAACAACCTTCAGTTGGGGAAAGCAGCTAACCCCAGATGACTTCTCATGGAAGGAGCCAACAGAGCAAATACTTTGACCTCACTCAGCCCCCTTCTTCCAGCTTCCTGCCAGAGCTCTGCGCTGGGAGAATCTAATCAGAAGCTGAAGGGCAAGGGGGCTCATTGATGTCCTTCTAAGAACGAAGTGGACAAGGGTGAAGAGGGACCTGGAGAGACCACACAGAAGAAATCCAGCACAGTACTGAAGACGTTTCAAGCTCTGGTTCAAACTCCTCCTCACTTCTCTCCAGCCCTCATTCACAGGTAGCCTCCATTATGGACCTTCCGAAGTCCCAAACATACAACGTTCTTTGAGTTGTCCATACTTCAACATAATCTAGACTAATATGCCATTAGCCTCTTCCTCTAGTTGAGTTCATGGTTGAGTTCTTACCAGTCTTCAGGATCAAGATCAAGTGTCCCCTCTTTTGGGAAACCTTCTCCAATATTCCAAGGCAACTTTTGTCAGTGCTACCTGTGTGTTTCCCCAGAACATTGCATCACTCCAGCATTTCCCAAATTGCTTCGCTAAGAACATGGATCCTAGAAGGTGTTGTTAGGTGGAACATGAAATACCAGTTCACAGGGAATCAGTGTTCCATGAAACATATTTTGGGAGATGATACTTTATTCCACTGCAACAGTTACCGGATTTCTTTAGACTCTTGATAGAAAATTCCCAGAAGGAGGGGACAGATTTATCTGAAGAATAATCCAGATAGCAGTGAAAGTGAGAGGAAAAATAGGAAGAGTTTGTGCCTTTGTTGAGCACAAGGTATATTAATCCTATATGCTGCATAAATACACACGGAGGAAGATTCTCCCTCTAAATCATAATCCTGTCTTCAGATAATACACACTGAGGACCACATATATTTGAACAACAAGAAGAAAAATGCCAGTCAACAGGCAACTTTAATCAGAGCAGGAAGCTTAGGCCAACTGGTTTCTTAAAAAAGTTCCAGACCAAAAGGGACAGAAAGAGGAACCAGAGAAATGAGGACAAAACCTGTCGGTCCTAGTAGCTATTCTAGGGGACTATTTTAGTTTTCTAAGAATTACATTTGGAAATACATCCATTTCATGGTCAAATGCTTTTCTGTTTTCTTGAGATAAAAATCTATTTTTTAAAAAAAGTGAATTTTTAAAAAGCTTTTGACTGTCTTAGTCTAAAGAAGGATATTTAAAAACCTCTCTTCACACTCCCCAACTCCCACAAAGAAAAGGGAGCAGCATCACCATGGGATAAGTGTGACCACCTCACAGTGTCACCAAGAGGGAGGTGGAGTGGAAGTGGTGGAAAGTTGGAGGTCCTTGACTTTGTATCTCTTCCCTACTAGACTTGTATCAAAACCTTTTTATTTCTTGCCCTTAGTCAATGGAGAGGGGTTGTTTGTGATGGTTCCTAACTCTGTGGTGTTCTCAGAACACCAACCAGAAATACCCAACCCCAAAACAGCAGTAGCTAAGTCTGAACCATCTTAGTCCCTCGTGGACACTATTTTTCATACACTTTTTTGTCCTTAAGAAATTACTTGATGGCTATTGAACTAGAAATGTTCATGATAACCTGTGGATGTTTTCTTTAGCTCCTTTGGTGGATGTTATGGATACTGTGCCTTTGTGTCAGGGGAAAGTTTTAAATCAGAGATGATTTTCAGGAAGTGTGTCCCTAAAGCAACCTGGAGGCATGACTTTCAGACCTGTCACACCCAGTTAGGATCTCCATCAGTGGCCGGTCTGGTGTTGGCAAGGCCCTAAGAGTGACCCGTGTGAACCCTTTGCTAAACTACAAAAGTAAATTAATTTCTTCCAAATGCCATTCCTTACATTTGGCTATTAGGACCTGAGCAGGACAGATGCCTGGGTTAATTGAAATGAAAGCCATTTTTCTTGTGACCAACTCATAGTTTCAAGTGAAGCAGACTCAGCAGTAGCTTAACCTCCTTTCCACTCAAGCTCATAAAGAGGCAATGGATCTTCAGAGGGCTGAGCAGGCATGCATATCCTTGTTTATAAGAGGAGACAACCCAGAGGTAATGTGCAGTAATGAAAATCCTCCAGGGGCACTGAGAACTTGATCATTCAGTTCCTATGAGCAGGTCCTAACTTCTCTGCATCTTGAATTTTCTACCTGTAAAGCACACTTAGCAAAGGTGACTTCTAAGCTTGGAAATGATGTGGCTAGAAGAGAACCCCAACAAGGCTGAGCATTGCTCTCCCCTTGGAGATTATCTACCCCACTGGTCCTGGGACCCCTTGTTTACCTTCCTTATCTGTTAATGCATCACCAGCTTATCACACTTCCAATACTTGGCAACTCCAATATATCAGCCTCGAGAATGGAATGTGTGTGTACACGTACACGTGTGTGTGTTTGGGGGGGGGGATGTCAAATTGCCGTATTCTTCTTACATGACTACCAGAGTTATAAAAAGTACAAATGACTTTTTGTCCACCACATTATCTTTCACTCAGGACGAAACCTCATTTGCTTTTATTTTTCTTCTTAGTTAATGTTGCAAAGAATACCAATGGAAGTAACAACAGTGCGTTAAACAGGAGGGACACATCAAGAAGTCATGAGGTAGGTGGATCCAGGAAGGGTTAATTCAGAAGCTCAATAGTTGGCTTCTCTCAGAGTCTCTTGGCTTTCCCTGATGGTTGCAAGCTTCGAAAATTACTTCCTATAAGGCAAAGTTCAAGACAAAAAGGAAGAGTCTGTTTTGATAAATCATTTTGTGCAATATTTCCCCAAAGTCTCTAGCATATTCCCATCATCCTTCATATGCTAAGATTAGATTGCCCAGTCCAAGCTTATCACTGGAAAGGGGAAGTTTAAGAGTCTCATGATTGGCTTAGATTAACCAAGGACCCTCCCTTAGCATCCACCTTGCCCACCTTCCCCGACACATTGCTTCTCCAAACCTTAACCAAATCAGGGTTCTGTTAGGGAGACATGTCAACAATTGCATTATCTTGTTTCATTGTTCATTTATCTGTCTGAACACAAATTATATAAACCTTCTTAACTGAATGGCAGACTACGCAGTTACCTGTAATTGGAACAGAATCTACTGTCTATACGACAGATGTGTGGAAGTTTTTTATTATAATTTAATATGAGTTTACAGCAAATTATCCACTTATTTCTAACTTCTTTTTTTGTTTGTTTGACTCTATCTGGGGTATTAAAATCCTAATGTTCTTACCAAGCTTATTTTTACCTCAAGGATCACCTTTTTGGTAGCCATGAGAATGAATTGCCAACCAAAGATTTAAGCAGGTACCATCAAGTGTCTAAAGGCCCAGTTGCCATGGATATCTGGCAAAGAAATCAAGAATTGTTGAACTGAAATGAATAGAACTAAACTCAGGTTATAATGTAGCAGAATGGCTTGTACATGTGTGTGCATGTCTATTGGAGCAAGTGTGTCTATGAGGGTGTGTTTTATTAGCTGACAACACATGTTTGCAATATGACTTGTCGATATGGTTCTTGACTTAAATACCTGCTGCCCAGTGTAAATGCACTAAGCACAGCCCTCAGCGGTACCCCTGAACTCAAGAGTGGTTTAGATATCTTCACAGGGACCAGCCACTATGTGTAGTCAGCCTTGTGGAGCCTGACTCTGATGCTGGAATCAAAACCAACTTTACAGAAGAGGGGGAAACATATTTAGAGGAGACAACTCCGCCATAGAAGAAGGTTTCATGGAAGCTGAAAACACACTGGTGGAGTGGGTGGATGCCAGTTTTTATGCTCTTTTATGTCCCTTTGTAGAAGCCCCCCTATTAGTGTCTGTCACTCCCTAGTCCACAATGATTGTGTCTTGACTCCCAGAGAGCCAGGCTTCTTTTCCAAATTTCCAAAGTAATTACATGCAATTAGTATCTCAACCATCCTGCCACCCATCCCATCCAAGCATACCTGTCCTGCGTCTTGTTCTACGGTGACTCCGCTTGAGGCAACGCCAGTTAGCCCTTAAGATGAAATGAAATGTCAGTGGATGCTCATGGTCAGTGGCAACTTTGGCATGATGTTTTTGCAAGGGGGCAGCTGCTGCCAGGTCATTCCTGAAAGGGACAACCATATGGGAAGATTGGGGGGCCTCCCAGCGTGGGAGGCAGGGAGCTCTATTTGGAACAGGGGAGATCCTTCCCAGATTGGACCAGGGTGATGGCCTCTGGTTCAGTGTCAGCTTCTAGCCAGTTCTGACCATGAGGACAGAGATTTGGTCACAGGGTAGTCCTGGGCTCATGTCTGTCCACTTTTAAAATAGCCAAGTGATCCAGCCTCAGAACCTAAAATGCAAAAGGCTCAGAGTACATCCCAGACTCTGCAATTCACTCTTCTCCCACAGGCCAAACAAGAACTAATTTTAAAACAAACCACCATGACCAACCCTGGGGGAAAGGCCCAGAATGCTAGGCAATGGGGCCGGCAAAACTCCACACCCCACCCAAACTGTTTACTCCTCCCTGAGCCTTTCAGAGACGGGACGCCGGGCTGGGGTTTGGGATGCTGTCCGTTCCACCCTGAAATTCCCTTTTCAGGTTAGGATTAGGAAATCCTTCCCCACACCGGTCCCCACCGAGCCAGGAGCTCCTGCCTTCATCCTTTTTCTCTGTTTGTTTTCAGTGAAGACTCAAGTCTAGATTCCTATAATAGATGAGCTGAAAAAAGATTCCAGCTAAAAATCATCCATAGACGTAAGTCATGAGTTTCTACGCCAGTCAGGTTTAGCCAGAGAAACTGAATCAATAGGGCATTAATATCTATTTACATATATATATAATTTTTATTCTCTATATTTTAATATAGTTTACATATAAATATAAATACATAGTTTTATAATACACATTATATATGTGTATGTATAATAATCATAAAATATATATTTTACATGATACACGTGTGTGTGTGTATATATATCTCTATGTGAGGATAATAAAGAAATTTATTTTCAGGAATTTGCTCATGTGATTATGGGGACTGGGAAATCCAAAATCCATAGGGCAGGACAGCAAGCTAAAAACTCAGGCGTGGGGGTGCCTGCATGGCTCAGTTGGCTAAGCGTCCAAGTCTTGGTCTCGGCTCAGGTCATGGTCTCAGGGTCATGAGGTCAAGCCCCACGTCGGGCTCTGGGCTCAGGGGGCCTCTATTTGTCCCTGCCCCTGCTTCCACATGCTCTCTCTCTCTCAAATTAATTAATTAATTAATTAATTAAATTTTAAAAAAACCTGAGCTGTGGATTGATTCTGCAATCTAGAGGCAAATTTCTTCTTTTCTGGGAAACCTTAGCTTTTGCTCCTTAGTCTTTCAACTGATTGAACGAGGCCCACTTGCATTTTGGAGGTACTCTCCTTTACTTACAGAACCACTGGTTGTAAATGTTAACCACACCAGCAAAAATACCTTCTCAGCATATTTAGACGACTGTTTGATTAAATAGGTCAGTACTCTATCTTTGCCGAGTCGACATGAAAGTAACCATCACTGCTTTCAATGGCTTCCTTGGCATCTGAACCTCTATGAAGTTCTTGTATTAGCAGAAGCTTTGGGATTGTTCAAAACTCCTAGCTATGTAAAGCCCCAGACCTTGTGGGCCTGGGATAGGTGGGTGCCACCTCATGCCACGTCAGGCAGTGCCCCCTCCTCCCGACATGGGGGTCTCAGTGTCTAAATAAAGTAAAGATGAAACAACTCTCAAGTTACATGCTTGTATGATGAGTTAGGCAATTTGCTCAGCAATTCCGCAGCATCATTCGACTGATGTTATTTTGCTGAAATGAATCATTTACAGATGAGGAAAATCCAAGGCTCAGATAGGTGTCTGAGTCACACAGTGCTTTCCGCAGAGGGTCAAATCTGAACCAGACCATTCTCACTCCTGAGGCCGGTACCGTGTCCTGTAGAGCAATGTCTCTAAGACTGACTCTGGATGGGTTAGAAATTTCTTCTTCCTTCTTTCCCTTGTGCCTTTTCTTTCTTCCCTGCATTCTTCCTACCAATCTTCCTAGAGCATGACACACATCTACTCAGGGCACCGCCTTGAGCTGGGGAGTTTGCAGTTGGAAGAGGAAGGGGGGATATAAGGGAGGAGCGGGTAGAGCTGAGGTCCTGAGCTTTTTCACCTAACAACTCATCAAGGTAAAGCAGGAAAGTGTTGAGCTGCAGAGCTCATTTTTTGCCCAATTTTAGTATTTGGCTCGGAACAGGGCTACAATATTACCTCTGGCCAAGGATGTCCTGGGGCATCTCCCAGTACTCCCAGTCACGCTTACCCGGATCCCGTTGTGATGTAAACTTCATCTGAATGCCAGGCTGGAGGAGAAGAAAGCAGCTGCCCAAACCAGCCCCTGTCTTCAAGCCAAAGGGCTCATTCCAGGCTAGAGCTTCATCCATCGAGGTGGAGTCCAGGCCTCCCCTGACGTATTCGCCGGCCCCATCAACTGTACATAATAATGTCTTTGCAGGTTTTGTCCACCCCCAGCCTCAGGTGGGACTTCGAAATCCACTGCATGAGCACTCCTGGGTCGTGCCACGTGCAGCATCATCTAAAACCCTACCAACGTTGCCCCCCAGAAAGGCTAATGGAAACAGCATCTGCAGCCACCGACCAGAAACGGTTGCGTTTCACACAAGTCAGGCAGTTTTTTCCTCCAAGTGAATCAACACAAATGAAAGCTGGCTGATGCTCGGGTCCACCAGAGACTGAAGAACAAAACCGCGAAATGGAGCCGGCCCAATTCTAATTTAATTCAGAAGAACAAACAGAGGATCACTCAGCAGACCTCAAATCCCCAGTCTGAACATGATGCCCAGGGAGCCAACAGTTTTATGGACCATCTACCCCACCTACTCCCTCTTGCCACAGCAAGTAGATTAAAATAGCTCAGAAAGCCTTGCTTGGCGAGTGACAGTCTTGTTCTGACATTGTTGTCCATGTTGACCTTGTACTTTCTTACTGAAAAGTCAAATGCACTGTAGAAAGCATTTAGTTCACAAAATAACCACTGTACTTCTACGTGATGCTTGCATTTTGTGTCTCTCCTTCATGTCACTCAAGATCCTACTCAAATGCCACTTTCTCAGAGAGATCGTTCCTGGCCACTCGCTCTAAAATGGCATCCTCCACTACCCAACACTCGCTACCCTCTAGATCTGCTTTATTTTTCTTACTGGCATCATATCACATATTTGCTTACCTTTGATCTGCCTCCCCTGCTAGAATATAAGCTTTATGTGGGCAGAGACATTGATTAATTTAATCATGGCTGTGGTCCCAGCATTTAGAACAGTCTCCAGCACATAGCAGGGGTTCAATAAATATTTGTTAAAGGAATGAATCAGTGAATTGGTACAAGGATCAGTTGCCTAATAGGCCATGCTGAGAATAAGGAGTCTTTGGGTTTGATATGTGACATTTCTCTTATTAGAGAGCTACTCTGAGAATTCTTGACCTTCAGCAATTCACAGCGTCAAGTCCCATGTGTTATGAGTTGACGGGTGTTAGGGAATATCTGGCTTGAAAGTCCAAATACATGGAAGTCCCCATTTCAATAGGACCCTGTTGTTGTTAATATTATGATTGTGAAAAATTAACGAAAACATGATTTTATTCAGTGCTTGGGTGAAGTAAAGAAGCACCAAGGGTGTGAAAAGTCGGGAGGCACTCACTCTCAGGCACCAACCGTGCACCTGTATGACCCTGAGAGTGAGTGTTTCCTTACATTTTGCTCTCTAGGTATGTTGCTCACCTCACCATAGTCCCGGCTCTGCAAGAAATGACAAGAAAGGAGACAGCAGTGTAGAAACATTTACTTAATGTTGTTTGTCTCATGGTGTCATGATGTCTACTGAAAACACATAATTCTCAAGGGAAACGTGATGCAAGAGCAGAGCAGGATCCAATACAACAGTGGGATCAACATTCAGATTTTAGCTAATCTGAGGATTCCCAGAGACCTCTGGACAAAACTCACATTGACAAGGGGACCAGTGGTTCTAAGAGCTCATCTAGAGTCTTCACTTGAGGTTCCTTGGGTTTCCACCTGGTATGTCTATAGGCTTATTCAAATACAAGTTAGGCAGAGAGAGTTCTTTTAGATACACCTATAAAGACCAAATTCTATCCCTGGGACAAAATGCATTGGTAAATGGCACACCAGTGATATTATACTCCAAGGCCTTGGACAAGATGAGAATGGCCTGAGCAAGGGGCTGCAGGGGATGCACCAAATCATCAGATGCCCTAATTTTTCACACACAATTAAGGAAAAATGGCTAAAATGGTTCATTCCTATATATTATGATATAGTTCCCGCCATGTTGTATGGGTAAACCAGCCTGCCCTGCTCTCTTACCACACCTGATAGCCCCAAAGAAGGGATGATAAGTCAATGATAACCACATACACACTGGATATGAAAAAAGCTAAATGTCTTTGGGCATGTTGTTCCTTAATTCTGCCCAATAAGGCTGCCCATGTAGGATGGCGGCATCTAAGCCCTGCAAGAAAATCCTTTCTTTCAGAAACTATGACTATTAGGCAAAGAGAAGGCTAATCTCTGAAGCCCAGTTCTCCATGAGGGCTGATATACCTCACAGCCCGGGATCTACTAAGATCTAGGGAGACACTGTGATGGAGGACACAGCATTCCTTTCTTCCCCGAAACCCACATCAACCCTTGCAATGCATCCCCCATTAGAGAAGAACACCCATGGGGGTAGGGAGGTTCCTTGAAGAACCTGACACAAAGTCTTACACATAATCTTTAATTGTTTTTTTTTTAAGGAGATAGAAGTTTATTGAAGACACTACAAGGGATGACAAGCAGGTCAGCAGAAGAGAGACTGTCTGCCTGATCTTCAAATGTTTTCATACGTTTTAATAATGATACAATTACCCTACTAAAGGTGAAAAGTGTTAAAATACCAAGAACAAATGTGTCGGCCTGCCATCATGTCCATAACACAGATTACTGATTTTTAAGGAGTTAGTGAAGATACAAACAGTGGTATTCATGATGTTGGATTATTTCTCCACTGTGTTTGTTAGAGAACTGAAGCTCTGAGCTAAATAGGAAGTTTGTTGCTGTACAAAAGTGCACCTCCATAGGTTTGCTTAATCACAAGATATTGCTCTCCTCCTAAGTTAACCACGGCTTCTGACATGGAGAAGATTTAGAACTTGAAGCCACTTCACCCTGGGAAAATAAAATGGAAGAGAAATATGTAATTATAACCAATTGTTTAGTGGCCAACCTTCAAATATGCCATTGGGGCTGTCAAACCATTTAACTAAATCAAAGACAACACAGCAAGTTCTGCTATTTTTATTCCTTCTTCTTCCTTTGGTCAGAAGGTGGTGGTAGGTGATCATCCACTGGACTGTCCCTTCAAAAATAGATGTCAGAATTTCACATCCAGGTACCAGATTGTCCTGGTTAAACAGCTGGCAGTGGAATTTGACTTCATGGAAAGGGTTTAAGGCATGATTTAGTCATTGACCTCCAGTGTTTGCTCTGACTTCTTACGGGGGAGTTCGAAGAGGAGCTGCGAAGTTTCCCAAGCTCCATTCAGGCGACAAAGGCCCACCCTGCAAACAACAGTCCTTCACCTTCTGAAGACCTGACACCTATGAAGTAACAAGGAAGGAATTTTCTGGCTCTGCTTCCTGGCACAGTCATTACCCAGGCTCCTCGATTCCAATTAGTTGGCCTTCACAACTGAGCCTCAAGAAATTTGTTATTTAGTGATCTGAATAAATTGGACAACTGAATCAGAAAAAGTACGAAGCACTCCCAATGTTAAAACAAGTCCGGATCTATACACCCCCCCACCCCTTCATGCCTCCCACATTGACCCATGTTTTCTGACGTGGAAACTGGTGAGCTGGTGTCATTGACTTCAAGGAAAAGTGAAGTCAAGGAGAGAGGTTAGCAGACTGGACACATTTAAAGGCCAATGTGCCCAATTTTCAAAGTCTTTATTCACCTGTCACTTAACTGGATATCCTGCTTTGGTGGTAGTAGAGACTACATTTAAGGATCTAAGTGCCAACGGGAGATGGAAAAGCACATTCGAGGGGTGTTTGGGTGGTTCAGTCGTTAAGCGTCTGCCTTTGGCTCAGGTCATGATCTCAGGGTCCTGGGATCGAGCCCCGCATCAGGCTCCCTGCTCAGCGGGAAGCCTGCTTCTCCCTCTCCCTCTCCCCCTGCTTGTGCTCCCTCTCTCGCTGTCTTTCTCTCTGTCAAATAAATAAATAAAATCTTAAAAAAAAAAAAAGAAAAAGAAAAAGCACATTCTATTTGTCATTAAGTCCAGAGATGCCATGGTTCTTTTTAACCTTTTCCTTTCCTGATGTGTAGGATGACTTACAGCTAAGGTGAAAAACCACTTATGACCTCACATCATTTTCTGCGCCCAAGTGGCTTCAGCTAAACATTATTCAAAACTCAGCATAAAGGCGAATAGTGAATAGACTGAAAGCCTTGAAACCCAGCACCTGTCTTTTTAGTATCCCATAAAGAAAAATGGTGGGGAGTACACTCCTGGACTGAACACCAGAAAGGGAGCCCATGTTCTCAGTGGGTTAGGGCAGGGCTGCCCCAATGGCTGTAGTTAGCTCAACTTTCTGACACCAAAGAGGAAAATGTGTAACTCTTCAGAGGCACCAGTGGAGTATTCGACCTGATCATGAAAAAAATTCAACTGCTCTCACAATCTGAGTGTGGGTGGGAGAAGGAATGAATCTAGGTCTACAGCATGAGAAGTGGTCAATTGCAGTCACCATTCTATTCTAAAAATGCAAATTGGACCTCGTCTGTCTCCAGTTTCATAACCTTCATTTGGTTGTGGATAAACTCTAAAGTCCTAAACATTATATAAAGAGCCTTTTCTGATCTGGAACCAGCCTATTTTCCCAGCTTCATCTCATAGCCTACCCCAGATACCCCCAGCCTTCTACAGTCCAACCATCACGCTGACTTGTAGTTCCCAGAACCTGCCATATTTCTCGTGATACCTGATTTTTGCCTCTGCTGTTCCATCTGTCTGGAAATTATTTCCCCCACCTTTCCTTTCTCTGGCTATTACTAGACTAAAAAGCATATGATGGAAAACAAAGAGTATAAGCCCACAGCTGAGTTTTTGCAATCTATCAATATTTTGTTGGTCTGAAAGGTCCAAGGAAGAGGGTGCAGTGCAACAAATAAAGCAATCCCATATGATAAAATGGTTTTTAACCAATAAATGTTAAATGTAGTTTATATATGCTTGTACACGTTTGTTAAAAAGATAACAGTTAATCAGATCTCAAGGTTCATCTCTCAAGAATGATCCATATTTAATTGGTGGATCATCCTTTTTGAAGTTAGATACACATGGCTTTGAGAGTGAGCTCTACCATTTACTAACAGCATGACCTTGGGCAAATTGTTAACCTTTTTGTGGTTCAGTCTTCTCATCTGCAAAATGGGGCTGCCCTAGCACCTGCCCAACAGAGTTGTTGTGAGGATCAATTTAGACAATAAGAATGAAGTGCTGAGTATCAGTCACCAGGGGGAATGGACAGCTCATATCTCCCCAAAGTTCATATGTTGAAACCTTATCCCCCGATGGGGTGGTGTTAAGAGGTGGGGCCTTTGGGAGGTGATTGGGTTCTGAGGGTAGAGCCCTCATGGATGGGTTAATGTCCTGACACAAGAGACCCCAGAGAGTTCCCCTTCTAGCATGTGAACTACCCATGAAGAAGAAAGTCGTCTAGGAGGAAGGAGGTAGGATCTCGCCAGACACTGCATCTGTCGGCGTCTTGATCTTGATCTTCCCAGCCTCCAGAGGTGTCAGAAATAAATCTCTGTTGTTTATAAGCCGTACAGTGTGTGATATTTTGTTACAGTAGCCTGAGCTAAGACACCTGGTGGGCAGTAGTATTCAGTCAACTCAGGAAAGGGCCACCGTCACCATCATCCTCCTCTTTATCACCATCATTCATCATATGTCATCATACGTCATCAAATGTCAAAATAGCCCGACGGCATCTCTCCATGCTGGCTCCTGCTCTTTAAGACTTGATGGCACCATTGTGCAGCTAACGAAGCCATTCTAGATCACACTGAAAAACATTCACCCACCACCTTCATCTTTGGAAATAGGAAACTACAGGACCCTGCTCACACAGTTTTGCCCAGGAGGGTGTAAGTCACTAAGACACTCTGGGGTGGGAGAGGGAGAAAGTTTAGCTAACAACATAATTAAAGAGAGAGGCAGCCCCCTGTGGGAACCCCTGACGTCTAAAGAGTCTGTTACCCTTTCCTAAGACTATCCTCATTCCTGTGTTCAACCCGAGGGCACATACTACTCTTCTCAGAATTTTAAATATGGGGAAGCTGACTCCCCTTAAAGACAAGCTGCTCAAGCTCACTGTTGAGCCTTGTCTTCAGATCACCCATTCCCATCCCCACCGTTCACGCACCCTGAGCAGCAGTCCCTAACCTCAATATCCTCTCGCTTTCCAGAGGCGCCACTGGGACTCCTTTACTCAGTTTCGTTTGCCCTTCTCCCGACAATGGCCGTCTGTAAGAGGCCCTCAGCGCCTGGAATTTGAAATTGTTTTTCTTCCCTCCCTTCCTGAGGAGCGGATTGTTCCTAAGCTCTGGGCTGCCCGGCCAGTGCAGGCCTGACTGGCTGGCACCTAGGGTTGCATGGAGGATATGGATTTGTTTTTGCAGGGTTGCTCATGAGCGATGGAGTGCTGGTGTTGGCTTCCTTGTAGAAGGGGTGCATGGCAGTTAGGCATGGATTTGCAGGGAAGTAAACTTTAAGAATAAACAGAAAGTACACACACTCCACATCCTGTCAGCCAAGCCCCAGCCTCCTTAGTCCTGACAGGTGATCCATTCTGACTTCCTTGCAGAGACACCCACACCCAGCAGACTGTAAGTCCTTGAAGCATGGCAGGCAGGAAAAAGCACAAACGTGGATTCTCCACTCTCTAGCAGGGTGGGCTTGAAAATTTGCTCAGCCTCTGTGCCCAGACTCCACGATTGAAAACTTATCAACATTCTTTTGGTTCCTCCCATATACCAGAGTCTTCCCCTCCTCAGGGCCTTTGAATGTGCTCTTGTCTCTGCCCTCCTTCTCCCTGATGGTGCTCCTCTTCCTCCAGGTTTCAGCTTCGATGCCATCTTCTCAAGGAGCCTTCCCCCAGCTTCCCCTCACCCCGATTATTCTCTGTTTGGGGCACTCATTGGCTTTCTTCAAATATTTGTCACAATTTCCAATAATTTTTTTTTGCTTTGTCTTCCTATTCAAACTTGAAGCTCCTTGAGGGCTGCCCTCTGCTATGTCAGCACAGTGCCTGGAATTTGATGGGGACGCAATCAATATCAAGGAATAAAGGTCCTTGCTTTGTCTAGGTTTAATTGGCACAAGGGAGAGGTAACAACCACCAGAATCCAGAATCCCTGATCCTGTGGGCAATTTTATCTTCGACTGCACTCACAGGAACAATAGATATCAGTGACAGAAAGATGTAGAGTTAAAAAGACCAAAGAGACTAATCAGCATAAACTCTTTTGTGTATTTTATAATCTGAGACCAGCATACTACCCCAACTGGATAACATTTTCCCAACACCCACTTGGGAATCTTTTCTACCTGCACAAGTCTATGAGTATACTTATAAAAATACCTAAATTGTTAAAGAATTTAACAGCAGACCAAATGAAAAGTATTATCGGCGACAAGTTAATACATAGGAATTCACAGTTAAGGTCTATTCATACAATACAAATTTGTTGAGTGCCTGGGATTGTAAATATATGAATGATGCAATTCTACATTCAGTAGTCAACAATCTTGCTCGAAAACAAAATATACAACTGTGAAACTATCCTAGGAGCCTATAAAAACAAAACAATATAAAAACTACTTAGTTAAGGGCACCCGGATGGCTCAGTCAGCTAAGCGTCTGCCTTCAGCCGAGGTCATGATCGCAGGGTCCTGGGATCGAATCCCACATCAGGCTCCCTGTTCAGCGGAGAGCCTGCTTCTCCCTCTGCCCCTGCCCCTCCCCCATGCTCGTGTTTTCTCTCTCTCATGCTCTCTTTCTCAAATAAATAAATAAAATCTTTTTTTAAAAAAAATACTTAGTTAAGTGTGTTGACGTTCAGAGTGAATTACAATGAGTTAGGAGAAAACAATTTTTAAAGAGTTTTGGTTAAAGTCTTGAACAGAGTGAGTGAACAGGGACAGACATAGAAAAATTATAAAGGTTTAAACTGAAATTTTTTTTATTAAGTAGAACCCCCTCATTACCGTGTTCTTTGTTACCAAAGTACATTTGACATATAACATTGTGTGAGTTTCAGGTGAAACACATGTTTATTTGATACATTGATATATTACAATATGATTGCCATTAGATTGAGATCATTAGCACCTAATTATCATGGCACATAATTATCATTTTTTTTGTGGTGGGAATAATTAAGATCTAGTGTCTCAGCAAGTTTGATGACAATATACAATGTTGTCTTTATTCACTACACTGTGCATTAGATCTCCAGGACTTGTCTCCTAGTTGCAAGTTTGTGCCCTTAAAAAATACCTCTTCTATTCTCCCATCCCCAGCCCCTGGTAATCACCATTTTACTCTGTTTTTATGAGTTTGGCTCTTTTAGATTCTACATATAAGTGATATCATGCAGTATTTGTCTATCTCTGTCTGACTTATTTCACTTAGCATAATGTTTTCAAGGTCCGTCCATGTTATTGTAAATGGCAAGATTTCCTTCTTTCTCATAGCTGAACGACATACTGTTGTGTGTGTGTGTGTGTGTGTGTGTGTGTGTGTGTGTGTACTGCATCATCTTTCTCCGTTCATCCCTTGACTGATAGACACTTAAGTTGTTTCCATATCTTGGCTATTGTGAAAAATGCTGCAATAACCATGGGAGTGTAGATATCTCTTCCATATCCTGTTTTAATTTCCTTTGGGAGAGCCCCCTTATTTACAAATGCAGAAAATGATGTCCAGTGGGTTTTTCCCTCACCTGGGTCCTGTAACAGAGGAGGATCAGGGAGTCAGGAGCCCAGGCACCCAGTCTTTCCACTACATCATCTGGGCCATTTTCAGAAGAGGCAAGGCAAAATCTCAGCCACAGCACCAAAATGAGTGAGCAGGATGTGGCCGTGGCCGTGGCAACAGGACTAGGCTGGGAGTGGGGAGACGTGACAGAAAAGGCTTGGAGGTGAATTGAGGGGTGGCCAACGGCTGGTTTCTTCATGGAACATCCTTATTTTTGGCACGTTGACTCGTTGAGTGGCACCTGAGTCATCCCTCTCGAGGCCAGTAACCAACTCAAACAGAGGAACTCACACATCACTCCTTTTACCTTGGGCATCGTGGGCACCCACCAAATATTTGTTGATTTGCTTTGACTCTGATGCTGGACCTATAAGAGTGCAAAGAAGCGGTCTGTGTACACCACCACCAAATGTGTTCTATTTATGATGGGAAGGTACAGAGCAGAAAAAAATAAATCACCTCATTTACAGATAGCAGGCATTGCTCTTATTGAATCAAAATGTCCTTGTTGGCATGGAAACAAGAAACAGATGAGCTGGAAGAACATGGCAGAGAATGGAAATGTAGCATGGAGGTACCATTTTCACCCACCCTTTGCTTATTACAACTACGCCCATGCATGGTACCACTGGGTGTGGTCCCCTTATTCTAGCTGGAGAAAGAAGCTCCCCAGAGAAATGTGGATTCCAGCTCTATTCTTTTGTTGTTGTTGTTGTTAAGATTTATTTATTTATTTGAAAGAGAGAGAAAGAGATAGCAAGAGAGTGCAGGGGGAGGGGCAGAGGGAGAGGGAGAATCTCAAGTCAACTCTGTCCTGAGAGCAGAGCCCTAACTCGGAGCTCAGTCTCACGAGCCTGAGATCACGACCTGAGCCAAAACCAAGAGTCAGACACTTAAATAACTGTGCCCCCCAGGCACCTCCCCCAGCTCTATTCTTTAATAGCTGCATGATCTTGGGCATTTACTTCTTTGACCTGCAGCCTCCTCATCTGCTAACACAGGTAAAGCACTTAGCACAATGCCTGGTAAAGAGCAGGTACGCAGCACACATTAAGTCTCTTTTCCTTCCTGACCAAAGTAGCTTAGGGAGAGAGACCAGGCTCTGTAGGGAAAGAGAGAACAATCCTGGGTGGTCTGGTGGCAAGAAGATGGGAGTTTGGGGGAAGACAGAGGAGTGAGAAGCTGTCAAGTCATGGGGCAAGCCTTGAAGCTTGCAGAGAAGAGGAAGGAAGGGGCCGTGGTGTCTAACTAAGAGCAAGGTTCAGAATATGTGGACTCAAAGTCTACTTTAAGGCAAGAACACCTGGGGCAAGTTCGATTCCCTCTTTGGACCTCAGCATTCTTAAGCAAAAATAAGAAAGTTTTAATATTGATCTTTGAAGTTCCTTTTACCTCTATGATCCACTGGTTTTAAACATGGCCATTAAAAGTAAGGGCCCTGAGATTGATCAAGTAGGTAAGAAAATCCATTAAAACCATCTGGACCTTTAACCAGGCTTGACTCTAAAGTGAAGCCCTATTCTAAGCATTTCTCTCTTGGCTGCCCTTCCAGAGTGAAGGAAGGGGATGAGGTAGGAATTCAAAGTAGAAGTCTATCATACCAAACAGCTGTCTCAGTTATAGCCTGACCCCTGTTAGTAATGTGGCCTGAGGTGTGCTTATAGTTGATTCAGTCCCCTGAAACTTAAACACCTCCAAGATAGGCCAGGGACTTCTGAGACATCAGTGGTAACAGACCAAGGAGCCCGAGAACCTCTCATTGCCCAAGTTGAAAAATCAAAGGACTTATGTGTTCTTTGGCTTGGGCAGGCTGACACTGCTCTTCCCATCCAAATTATTTGGATCTGCGGAGCTAGGTATACTCGTTTCCTGGGGCTGGCTGCCATACAGAGCACCACAAACTGGGTGAGTTAAAACAACACAAATGTATTGTCTCACACTTGTGGCACCTGGATGTCTGAAACCATGGTATCAGCAAGGCCATGCTCCCTCCTCGGAAGGCACCAGATCTGCTCCCCTCAGGTAGTCCTTGGCTTATAGATGCGTCCATCCTCTCCTCTGTCTTCTCCTGACATCCTCCCCGTGACTTCTTTCTTTTCTCTCTGTGTCCAAATTTCCCCTCTTGAAAAGGACACCAGTCATATTGGATGAGGGGCCTACCCTATTCCAGCATGACCTCATCCTAACTAATTGCATCTACCATGCCCTTATGTCCATAGAAGGTCACATTCCAAGGTCCTGAGGAGTCAGGCCTTCAACATCTTTTAAGGGTACACAGTTCATGATCAAGGAGTCAGGATTTGAAAGTAACATTCTGAAAAGATTAACGACCACGAACATTCACTCCTCGTACCCAATACTCCTTCGCCAGAAGTGATACATTAAGACGGACACAACGCAGGCAACTCTCCCAGATGACCGGCCTCCAATCTCTCTGTCCATTGACCCAGACCTTATGCTACTCCTCCATGAGCCTGTAGGCACTGGTAATGCATTCCAGTCACCAAGTAAAACACCACTCAAATGAACCTACACTGAAGCTGTTTATGTAACTAATGAACGCTGATTATGTTGCATCCAAGGAGAAGTAAAATTTTTATTCTATGTAATGAAGGAAAGCTTTCTGGCGGGGGCGTGGGGGGGGGGTCAGAAAAGACTGAGATCAAAGACAGGCATCTAGGAGAAGCCAGATATGAACAGATCCCCACACTGACAAAGACTCACACCAAATCATTTCCCCAAATCTCCACAAAGAAACATTCAAGCCAGATACTTTCGGTGGGGGGGACCCACAAAACTACATCTCATTTACTTCTGCCTTTGTTTCAGGTACAGAAAGTTGGGAGGTAAGGGGGAGTCATAAAAAAAGGATCTCCCGCTGGTGTCTTCTGACATATTATTTATTTCTACATTAGTGTTATCGGGTTAGTTACTGAAAGACAGATGCCGAACAAGAAGCTGATCACATTTCCCAATCTTATTTGCAAACAAGCGTCCATTTCCTGCTTATCAAGGCACAGTGCGGGTACTTTGTCCATTCAAATCATTGTCTTAAGCCAGTGGGGCAAGCCACTGGGCAAGGTTCGCCCCAGCCAGAGCCTGGATGCTCAATGTCATTGAACTCAACGAGCACATAATTAGTATTGAAAGGTGTGATTGCAGTCCGGTCGGCCAGGTAATCAGCCCCCGATTTTTCTTCGGGATTTTAGACCAATTGGAAATCTTAGCCCAAGAGGAGGCTGGAGGGAATTATCCTGGAAGTGTAGTATCCCTTTTCAAATATAAACACAGGACAATTATCCCAACCCGTCAGCCCTCCCTTGCTCGGCACGCCGGGTCGGGGCAGCAGCGAGCAGAGGGGACCTGGCTCTTCCCAGGCAGGTCTGCCTCTCAACCCTGGCTCCCCAGGGCGCTTCCATCAGCTCACTCACATCTTCCAAGACTGTCGCAACCATGGGATGTCTCTGCAGAACGAGCCTCTTCATCCTGGTGCTTGTTTTGCAAACATTTGGCTGCTTCGTGGGAACCTGCCTCAACCTGAGGCCCAAGTTCCCTGTTGGCTGGGATGGTGGAGGCTTCTTGAGAAGGGCTGGTCTCTTTTCCCAGTCAGATCTGATGGCTTGGAAGAGACAGACTGGAACGCATCTTTCTGCTATCCCTTCAAAGACAGGAGGCCAGTTCTCGGTTCTCAGAAACCAACAGCCACAGTTGACATGAAACTTGGTTATGTATTTAAATGGGCATTCACATAAAAACACATTTTTTAGGCAACTCGATGAAGCATCAAATCAGGGCTCTCATCTTCTGGACCAGGGGTGGTCCCTTCCTCCGTGGACAGGGGTGCCATCTGACAAGGCAGATACACGTGGAAGTGTAGTTGCCTCTGTATCAAAGGATGCTTTCTCCGTGTCTTTACAAGTGCGTTGTTTTAACCAAACTCACAATGGCTAACATAGTTAGACAGCAAAATAAACATGAGTATCCACAAAATACTGACACTTCCAGGCTCCGATGGAGGCTGCGCAACCAGCTACCTGCCCCAGACTCGGAGGGAGGGCCCAGCGTATAAACAAAGTTTGCATGCAAGACTCCGTGTATTATCAACATATCGCGATCAGCTCCTGCCAACCACGCAGCAGACACATAACTTTACATTATGTAATGTGACCATCAGCCAGGGCTGGGGGGAAAAGCCTTTTTGTTCCTTACCACCTATCCTCCAACTAGGTGGGGACAGCCTCTGGATGATGTCCCCGGGAGAGCGCAGAGCTTCAGGCCGCGGCTCCTGTGGCTACTCCCTCTCACCTCTAGAAGACGCTGACATTCCAGCCTGGATCACCTGGCCGAGGCCCTTTTGCCTTCTGCATGAGCCTCATCATGTTCCGATGGCACCAATATTCTCTTAGCATCTTATTATGAAAATGTCAAATATCCAGAAAATTTGAAAACAAATAAACCATAGGGTCATCACTCATGAGATACAGTTTTTTTTTTTTTTAAGATTTTATTTATTTATTTGACAGAGAGAGACACAGCAAGAGCAGGAACACAAGCAGGGGGAGTGGGAGAGGGAGAAGCAGGCTTCCCGCCGAGCAGGGAGCCTGACGCAAGGCTCAATCCCAGGACGCTGGGATCATGACCCGAGCCGAAGGCAGACGTTTAAGGACTGAGCCACCCAGGCGCCCCATGAGATAAAATTTTAAGTGATTGCCTTGTTCTGCATGGTGTTTGTGGAGCCAGGACTCCCTTTCTCCACAGACAGACTTGGGTTTTTTATCACAACCCTTCCACGTACCTGCTAGGGGAACTTGGGTGTGTTATTTTATTGTTCTGAGCCTCAGTTTGCCTTCAATGTACAATAGGCATCGAGCTAACTCCAGTTAACCTATGTTGAGCATTTATCAGACGCCAGGAACTCTTCCACGTGACACCGGCTAGCCCAGATCCTCACAGTAACCGACTGTGGGGAATCCGGCTGAAAACCCAGGCCACTGCCTTGTGGTGCCATTGTGAAATGAGCGACACATGGTTCATTTAGTACAGAGCTTTCACTTGCAGTGGCTTTTCAAGGAATAATTCAAGGATTATTATTACTAGCTGTAGTAGTGTTTTAGAGAGGGCACCCAATCAGTACCCAATTACAGCTCAGGACATAACCAACAGCAGTGTTTCTGATTGCTTCAGCTGCCTGTACCTCATTGTTTTAATAGTCAAGGCCACCTCAAGTATGGTGAGGGTAGCACCCTAGATGACAGGTGCACCTGGAGAGCTATTTTCTGTATGGCGTGGCAAAGACTCTTCTTGCAAAGCACTGCTCAGAGCGCTCAGATTTTTAATTCAGAACACTGGATGGTACAGCTCTGGTAAGAAACTGGAAAATGTGAAAATGCCCCAGGTGGGTACTTCCACGCTGTATCAGACAAATAGAATTCTAACACAAGCACTTGCTAAAGTATACCTTTTATTGGCTGGATCATCTTTTTGTGAAAAGTGATGGAGACTTATCAAATCTAAACTTCGTCCATATGTTCTACTGTAAACATGGCTATTGACATCATGGAAATATGTCCAGACTGGTTCATCTCTCATCTGTTCAGTGCAAAGATATTTTCCATGGTAGCTGCCATACACATTCTAAACCCTGAAAGTTCTGGGGCCGTTGCCCCATAGATGCTTAGTTCTTCTCTGTTTCTAGGGTAAGACATGGGATTCCTGAAAGGCAACTAGACTGTCATCTTTCAGCCCAAAAATCTCTGGACTTCTTCCAACCCTTCCCTCATCCTAAGTTCCTTCAAACTCATTCTAACCAGACTCCTCCATGAGGGAGCATGTCACGGATCTCTAAGGTAAGTCTCTCAGCCTTGGGAAAGGCAAAAGAAAGGATAAGTGGATGCTAACTTTTGATGAAGAACCGCCTTTGAATAAGAGATACCATGGGAGCCCAGACAAGTGCTATAACTTTTCTAGAGTCACAGAGCAAACTGAACAAAAGAAGGAAGGAAGACAGGAAGGGAGGGAGGGAGAGAGCAAACCCATGAGTTCTGAATCCAGAGTGCTGCTGTGCATTAAATAATTAATAACGCCCATTGGCATAAGTCCAGAGACCTGACAACTGAAACAAATCAACTATAGAACAAGTGTTCTGGAAAAGTGAAGGTGCCCTACTGATACAGTCTTTCTCAAAGGGATGCAGTTTCAGATAGACCAAGATAGGACACTGTGGATGAATCTCACAGATTTTGCATCCAAGATGACCAAGCAGAGGCATATTCTGAGTCTTTGCCAGTAATAGTTGAAGAAGATAAGTTAGAAGTTGAGGAATTGGAGCTACAGTTGGAGTGAGAGATTCCCCAGCCCAGGAGACAGACAAAGATCCAAAAATAAAAGGGGGATGGAAGTGTTCAGAAGGAAATGAATCCAACACTGATCCAACAGTGAAACTCTCCCCCAAATAGAGTTACAGGTGATTCCAGAGCTATATCCATACAAGTAGGTTCTTGCTAAAATCTAAAGAGAAAGAGGATGAAGGGGAGAAGGAGGGATACATTAGGTAGTAGGGTCCATCGGGAGCCTACATACACTCATGAGAATTGTAATTAAGAACTTGCTATTGGAAAGGACCGTCCTGCCAAGACCTTTGGTCACATTAATCCTTCCTTGGGCCTTCCTTGGGAAGTTCACTGCCAGCAGCTGATCTGTCATCATAGAGAAACAATCAGCGATGGGGAAGAGAAAGTGATGTTTTAGGTGGGCTGGCAGAACAACTTTGTGGACTGCCCTGTTTTTTAACATACCCACAAAACTATGTGGAGCCAAGTGTTCTTTACGCCAGGCCAGACTTTCCTACCCCACCTTGGGGGGCTGCCAGTTTTCGCTGGCTCTCTCCACACTGTCAAGCCTTCTTGTGAAATGACTGGTACTTCCTGCTTCCTGTCGCACCTCAGACCCAGACACACCACCTCTCCCTGGGTATCCGCCCTATGGTTTCATGAAAGAAAGCCAAGGGGCTCTTGAGGACACAGAAGCCCCTGTTCGGAGAAGGACAAAAAGAACAGGGTCATTTCCCTCCCTGTTTCCTCGTTTCCTTCCACCTTTCTCTGCTTCCCCCCCCCCCCCATCCCTTACTGTGGTCATTGTGCCTGGCCCTAACTCAGCCCTTCATTCCTGCTTCTCTGTGCCCCAGCCTCCCAGCTGCAAGGCCATGGGGGATGTTCGCAGAGTTCCAGCTCCAAGAAATTCTCATCTCCATAGACCTGTCTACCCACCTCCCACCTGGCCTCCAGAGAAACAGCCAACATTCCTTTAGTCCCACAGAGAAAGGGTGTGGCTTGGATTACTCAGTGAAGCCTCCAAGCCAGCATCTTATGCCCCCAAAACAATAGAGGTATATTTTTCTTGGACCTCATTCTTTTTATTTGGTTTCTCCTTTGATTAGCAGAAAGAATGCCTCTCCCTCTCCCTCCTTTTTTTTTTTTTTTAACCCACCAGCCTCGTTCTTGGGCTCTTCCGGTAGAATCCCAACCCCCAACCTCAGTAAGGTAAAGCCTTGGATCGTGAACCTGAGTGACGTCAGTGAGCTTGAGAAATGCCATCCGTTTCTCCTGGGCTTTCTCACACGTGGGAATTGTCTCTTGGGAGTCTGCATCCCATCTCTGATCTGTTTGTTTTGGATGCTAATCCCAGGACGCTGGGTGAGGTGTTAGTCAGACTGACCTTTCCCGTTTTCTGAGTCAGTGATCTTAGATCACTAAGTCAGGCGCTAAGTGTTGAAAATTAAAATCAATGTGTGGGGCCCCGTAAGCGGGAGCCAGAAAGGTGGGAACAAAGGGGTGAAAGGGAAAGGTGATACCTCAGTTTGGGTTGAAACAAACAAACAAAAAAACCTATCGATCTGCTATTAAACCCATCCTCATCAAAAAAGGATTCTGCTCACTGGGTGTGTGAGGCTCACATTACAAAGAATATTACATGGACATGACCCCCTCTTGGCTCGTATTACCTCTGAAAAGTCTAGCCCACATCTGAAGTCCCAAGGCAGCTTCTGGCCATCCCCAAACAACCAAACCTTCTGGCAGTCAGGGAGTTTTCTGTTTGGTTGTCTACTGAGCCACTGAAGTACGTCCATCAGGCTGCAAGGGGTATTTATGGAGCACCGTACCTTTCACTAGGCTGGGGCATTTAGGGCACCTACCACTTCTACCCCCAGTTTCTCTATCAAGCAGACAGATCTACTGGAATAACAATGTTGATAAGGCCAGGTGTCTGGTTTGGATTGGCCTTTTGAATCTAGCTCTTATCTGGCATGTCAAAACTCCTAGTAAGCCGGGGTCAATGCAGCTTAAATATCAACGGGAACTCAGACAAGACAACTTCTTATTTTTAATATGACAAAACTGGCTTGTTGAGAAGCACGGTGTTTTACAGAAGACCACGGAACATGTGGTCACATTTCTGGTCTAAGAATTCAGGATTACTATCAGAAAGATATATGGAGGTTATATTGTGTTGGCAAACATTTAGGTTTAACCAAATGTCCAGCCCTACTGTTTATGCTGTGTCGCATTTGGGGGAACGCTCATATCCCCCAAACCAACCACAAAAGATGTTACTCCCAGCTGACAAATTCCAGTCCATAGTCTGGGCTTCCTTCTCCTTCAACACATCAAGCATAGCAGGTGCAATTCTTTTCGACAAATATTTATTGAACATCAATTACATGCACAGCATTTGCTCAAATCAGATAATAAAAAGATACTGAATCTGCTTGTGAGACCAACCATCCTAATAGACTTTCCATATACGTGTCTCTAAAATTCAGCAACTCCCTCTTTTCTTTTTCCTACCATCCCATTCTCAAGAAAAGACAACTTGATTATAAAAGGAAAGAAATTATCTCTATGTCCCTCTCCCTGAGAACACACATACATACACACGCAGACACTCAGACACACATGCATGCATACCCATATAAAATCATTATTTGTCCAGTAGGATTTACACATATGTCATGGATGTTGATAGACTAGACCTGTCTAAATCTGAACTCCAAGTATGCGTCCATTTTTTTAAGGCTCCACCAAAAGAAAACGGGGAGAAAGGGAAACTCAACAAGCCCCTCAAGGAGTCAGATCCCCTTCTTTATTGTCAGGTAATTGTTAGCAGAAATCGGCTGTAATAACAAGCCATTTTAAAGGAATGTCAATTCCATTCTATCCTGCTTAAAGAAGACCCAGAGTCTGCCTTTGTTCCTAACCTGGGCAGTTTTGAGGAAATAATACTTTCTTTCAGAAACTGTGGGGAAATTTGAAAGGTAGGCCTCCTGCTCTCCCAGATCAGCATTGGAAGGAAAGGTGACCACTCTCAAGAAGGAGGCTAGCTAGTTCTGAGGGTCAGCCAGGAGCCCCCAGGGGGAGAGGACCAGCCTTGTCCCAGGGGGCGAGGTGAGAGGGCAGCAGATAGCAAGTGCCTTGCTTTCAGAAACTTATGAAGGATCTCCACTCCTCCTCGGTGTGGACTCGGCAGCCAAGGCCTCCGAAGTGTGGCAGAACCACCAGTATCTCAGGCAACGATTGTCATTCGCCCTCCCTGCTGATGGCATGTTTGCAGTCTGGGACGATTTCGTGCAGCTGCTTCTTTCCAGGAGCCTGAGGTTTAGGGTTTGGGTGAACTTGGTGGTTCGCCTTTTTTTTTTTTTCTCCCCCTACCTTTTTATTCGCAGTTTCCAATACACAAAGCACTTTATAACGACCATGGAAACCTCTGTGGCCGCAGACTTAGAAGAAGACAATGACTGAGCGTCAGCCCCACAACGGGGAGGGGATAAGGGAGGGTCCGGTTATGTGGCACGGGTGTGTGGCTTTCTCTTTTGCTGATCAGGTCCCAAACGCAGTGGGGTTTTGTTTGTCTGTGTTTTGTTTGGGAGTTTTTTGTTGTTGTTTGTTTTTGTTTTTGTTGGCTTTTCTTTCTCTTTTCTTTCCTTTTTTTTTTTTTTTTTTTCCTTCACAAAAGGCCAAACTGACAAGGGCTTTAGAGCTAAGCCATGATGGATTTAAAAATGCAGTTGCCCTTGAGTTGGTCCGTGGGGCTAGTCATACAGCACGGAGCCAGGCCTCTCTTAGACATTGGTGAAATGTTTGTGGAATGAATGTGCGCTGCTTCCTTAAAGAGCTCTGTGTCATTGTTAGAACATAGTGGAAGCTTCTTAAAGGCAGGAGTCCTGACATTTGAATTGGTCATCGTTCTTGTCCCCAGTAGGTTTCCCTGGCTCCCCTGAGAGGGATCTGAGCTGAGGGGACAGCAATTAAATGGGATCTTTGTCCTCCTGAAATCTGCTGTCTGCATTCTGTATATTCATTCTCAGGAAATAGTCCTTACCAATCGCCTTTACCCCACTTTTCCATCTTTTCCAACCCATCATACGGGAATAATTGCCAAAGATGAAGACGGAGGCCCAGGGAGTTCTAAGCTGGCTCTTGCATGGAAAAAAAAAAAAACAGCTAGAACAGTGGATAGACCCCCGCACCGTGGTCAGGGGTCCGAGTGTCTCTGCCCCACCTTCTGTGTACCAGCTTCCTCTCTCCTTAAACCGGCATCACGGCCTTCTCTGGGCATGCGAAACACCACCGAGTTTTAAACGTCCGTCCGCCGTACAAATGAAACGCGTTATCATTCAGACCACATTTGAACCAGAGGATCCTATTTTGATTCATCCCGAAAAGGACATGTCCTTCAGCTTCAGGAGTCTGTGCAGAAAGGGGAGGACAGCTCATAAGAGCAAACAGTGAGTGTCAACACCACATCCTCCACCGCTTGCGCTAAATGCAAGACCGCAAACGTGGATTAGCGTTGCCCCATGAAACACAGAGTCCCAAGAAAATAAGGCGGGGCCCAAAAGATACAAGACTGTGGGTAAACAGTTTCCCCCACCATAGAAGAGAGATGATGAAGGCATAGCCCGACTGGTCTCCTAGTAAATGAATTATCACAAGTAAGTAAGCATCCAAGAGTTGGTAGCTACTGTTTCCTTATTCCACACTTGTTGTGAGTGGGTTTTTAACCCCGTAACACTTAGAGTTTTGAAAGTTTAGAAAAGAGAATGAACCATTCTAGACCTGGGCTTTCTCATCTGTTAAATGGGAAAAGGAGTTAAGAAGTCCTATGAAAGGTTTTTTTGGGGGGGAGCCAGGTGCTATATCCACGGAAAGCCCTTAGCACACCACGGAGCACATAGTAAGGGCTCCGCAAACATTTCCTCTTGCTAATAAATGTCCCAACGGAGTAGAAAAGAAAAATTTAGACCAGGATGATAATGGAGGGCCTGCACTTCCAAATGAGGATTTGCCTGGATTTAAAGGGGATAGTGACAACCCATTTCTGCCCCGCAGAACAAAATGATTTGGGAAATCTGGACAGGCCAGGATCAAGGGGTACAAAGGTTGCCACATGCCTCTGAGAAAAAAGAAATCCAACACACACCAGAGTAAAATGAAGCAAAGCGATGGCCGGGAGACCAAATCAGCCAACGCGCCACTCCTGCAAACCCAGAGCAGTTCTCAAGAAAGACAAATTAAGAGGCGGGAAGACACGTTAGATGTGCATGGTTCAAGTCACACTTTGTTCTCTGCTCCCCCGAGAGAGAGACAGCCAAACTCTGATTAGGAAAGAAAGGAGGAGATAAGATCAAAAAGTGCAGTTCACAAAAGAGCGAAGCCCCAACCTCCCCGCGTGACCCAAAAAAACAGCGCCAGTGCGAGGAGGACAGGGCCGCCGCGGGGGAGCGGGCTCCCCGGCCGAGGCGGCCGATTGCGTGCCTGAGAGCAGGGCTCCACGCTCACAGCAGCGTGTGAAATTCTCCGCGCCGGGCCCTGCGGGGGCGGCAGCCACGCACCGCCCCCCCCACCCCCCCCCCGGTCCCCCACACCGGGATCCTGGTTCTGCAGCGGCCGGACGCGTGTTGGGTGGGAACTGTGGAGAGCTGTCCTAAGTGAGATACAGCCCACAGTGTGGACCGAAGCCGACACGGTGCCTTGGGCGGAGGAGGGAGAATACAGGCCCCGGACAGACTGAGGCCAAGGTGAAGGCTTCTCCTCTCCAAGCCGGCACCCCACATTTCCTCCGTGGGGTGGCTGCCCACTGGCTAGAAGAGAATGCTCACTCTTGACCCCTCACTGCATGGCCCCACCCACCTGAGCAAAAAAGTTTCACCCAGGAGCAGCAAAAAGCTAAGGCACTTTTGACATTTAATACCTAAATAAATACCTGCTGAAATGAACTCCGCCCACCCCACCCCACCCCACCCTCCAGCCAGTGGATAGTTCCTGAAGCTAGTGTTTCTCTCCTCCTTCTGTTTCTCATTTTCTTGCACCTCCTCCTTCTTCTAAGTAAATCACAGTTTGGATTTAGGGGCAGGGAAGGAGATGGGTGACATTGTTTTTCAAATGCCTCTGGTCGGAAAGGATGTAGGGCCTTAGGTCCAAACTGAATCACAAGTCCCAAAAGTGCCTAGGCAAGGCACATCCATATACACACACTTCCATCCTGCTTTCCCTTTAAATCCCTCCCCCCAGGAGGAGTTGGGGAGGGATTTGTGTTCCTGAGGCTCTTGGGACTGCAGTCCCTGGGGCCATCTGGGAGTGATTAGCCTACAGATTTCAGGTAGCTCTAGCCACACGTGCAGCCCACATGACACCCCCTAATTCCATACCCACAGCTCTCCTTCTCCAAACAAACAGCAGTGCCCTTTGCAGAGAAAAGAAAATGCCTTCCTTAGAGGAGCTGCAGGGGAAAGCAGGTCAAACTTGTCCCCTCTGCCCTGCCCCCCACCCCCACTCCTCCACCCCCACCCCACCCACCATTCATTCAGCAGTCAGCCACTCTGGGGCTCATCCATGAAAGGGCTGTGCTTTGTGCTTAGAAAAGCAAGCAAGAAAACCAGGAAGAAAAAAATATTTATTATCATTGTATATTTGGGTAGCAAAGTCTAGAGGTTTTAGAGGTTCTGATATGTTAATAATGACTTCAGTTTGTGGTTTGATTGTTTTCTCAAAACCTGTAAATCAAGGCCAGAAATGTGTAAAGATTGCAATCTGAAAGCTTTATGTCCATCACTCCAAATATTCTCCAAAGGCATGTCTCTAACACCCTTTCCAGAGGACAGGAAATTTAGAAGAAGTTTCTGGGCAAGGACAGACTTCCTTGTGAGTGGCACAGATAGCCATCTACAGGCCACATTTTGAGGGAAGCCATAAAGACATCTCATCTAACTGGCCAAGGTATCCCACTATGTGCCTGGTAGCTGAAATGTACTATTAGGTATTCATTGCTTTGGCTAAATTTTGGTCATTCATTCCTGCACTACACATTTATTTGGCAGAGTCTATGTGGCACACAGAATAGAATAACACTCTGTCATTGTCCTCAAGGAGATCACAGTTGAGGGGGTGAGCATATACACTACACACAGTAGACAAACGACAGCATGAAAGGGCATGAACAAAATCTTATAAGAACACAAATATCTTTTCTTGGAGAGAATTCAAGTCTTCACGGAGGGTTTAGCCTTTGAACTGGATCTCCATTCCCTACCACAGTCTGGATGCCTCTCAGACTGAGAAGAGACTGAGCCCTAATAGTCATTTACTCCATAGTCTGAATGAGCCTCACACCTTTTCTAAGAGAACGGTAGGTGAGGACGGCTTATATTGGGAGAGACACCCTTCCCTGAAAAGAGAGATGAGGACTGCAAGCGAGAGTTGTAGGGAAGGCTCCCCAGTACAGTAGAAAGGAAACTCTTGAAGACGGGGAAGAAGCCAGTATATTCGTCTAGGAAGACAGGGCTAGTTCTACCCATGGGTCTTGGAGAAATAGCCAAAGGACATGGGGGAGATTTGAGGAGTTAGGGATGCTCTTAGGCATGAGCAATAATAATAATAATAGCAATATTTCTTTCCTTCTAAGGGAGCATTGCTTGGAATTTTTCAGGATCCAGAGAGAACCAAATCCTTTCTCTGAACTCACTCTTAATTCTCTTTTTTTTTGTTGTTGTTTTTTTTTTTTAAAGATTTTATTTATTTATTTGAGAGAGAAAGAATGAGAGATAGAAAGCATGAGAGGGAAAAGGGTCAGAGGGAGAAGCAGACTCCCCACTGAGCAGGGAGCCCGACGTGGGACTCGATCCTGGGACTCCAGGATCATGACCTGAGCCGAAGGCAGTCGCTTAACCAACCGAGCCACTCAGGCACCCTCATTCTTAATTCTCAAAGGCAACCTCACTCCCACTTCCTGGTTGGTTTGACTGAAAAATCAAAGTGTCCTTGGCAGAAGTGAAGTTGGGCTGGGGACAGAAGAAGGGGCTAAGGGAGTGTTCCTTCCGTCATCTGTCTGACATGTGCAGTGTTCTGGGCTAATGAAACTAGCCCAGAAGTTGGCTGAAACAGGTCTCGAGCCCCGCTGAGCTGAGGCAGGTGAGCTTGGAGGCCAATTACCATGCCCCCTCCCCCGTTATCACCCTGAAAGCCTGCTTTCCTCAGACCTAAGTTCTTGGAGGAGAGTCAGAATCCAGAGAACCTCTTAAGTGCCAGGAAAATAAAAAGCAATTAGTGACTTTTGCTTTAGGCAGACTCTGGAGGGGGAAAAAAAATCCTGGAGCCCCACAGAACCCCACCTCCCTGGGCCTCTTCCGGAACCACAATGTTCAGCCCACTCAGCGTTTGGCCAATGCCGCTCTCTCCTCCCTCAGAAGATTTCTTTGCTCCTGGAAAATCATCTGGAAACTGTCATCACCACTGTGCTGGTTGGCAGATGTCCCCCAAAGAGAGAGTGAAGCGTACCACACACTACAAGGCATTTCTGGGCTTGGACCGAGAAAGGGGAGGGGTGGTGGGGTGGGAGGTGATGGCTCAGGCCAAGAGTGGCACAGCATCACCAACCACCAGCGATGGAAGAGAGGGGTGACTTCTGGGGCCCAAGAAAAGGATGGAAAGGCATCTGCCATTGAGCCAGGTGTTCAGGGACCCCTCCTCCCTCCTTTGTCTTCCCCTCAGCACTCTGACGGAGGACCAAGGATAGGAGGCAGCCCTCTGTGATCCATGCACTCTTTCAGAGCAAGGAAAGAAAAATCCATGGTAGAGGCAGAGAAAGAGGTTCTCAGAACACAAAATGCCCTGGGGGGGGGCAAAATGGGGTATGGGCAGACAGGGGCTGAATCCACCCCCAACTGTGCTCTGTCATCTGGAGCCCAATGCTGGGGCCCATGCACCCTGCTGTTCCAGGTCCTGCACAGCCTTCTGGGGTCACCCATGCCTCAAAATCTGCAAGCACCTGTTGCCTGACATACCTCATGCCTTTATTATAGTCAAGGTTCAAAGGAAAACTGGAATCTGGGCTCCCTTGGGAGACTTTGTCCAAGAGAGACTCTGGGGAGAAGTGGACCCTGGAGGCAGAGGGGGTGTCGGTGAATGACTGGGGACAGTGTCTGAGCCAAGACCAACCAGGGTGCCTTCCTTTCCTACAGAGATATCAACCCTCACCAGATACCACCGTTTCTCCTAGTTGCTGAAGGAGACGTGTCACCCTGTGAGATGTCTCCATTGCTCCAAGAAAGTATTTAAGGGAAAGATGCCTACATTTAGGGTGCTCTGAGACTTGACCTTCTCTTTTAAAGAATAATAAAATGCTCTGATGATTGAATCTAGGGGGACCTTATCCCTAATTTATAGCAGGAACTGCTTATTTGTCTCTGCTTTGCACATGGATATTAAGGGTAAAAAGACAGTCCACTGCCAACCTGAGTTGACAATTTTGTGAGCTTTAGGAGCACCCCAAAGGGAGGCCGTTTCTGCAAACAGCCCATACCTCGTCCAGACCCTGCTCTGTTAGGCCTTCCCTTGAGTTTCAGCCAATCTGGAAATTGGGAGAGAAGGAGGTTCCAGTGCTAGAACTCTGTGTGAAAGCAAACAACCTGCCCTTTCATAAGATGTAAATACATTGTGTTCTTAAGATAGTAGCAGGGACGCTGCGAGATTTTCTGGAGATTTAAGGGAGGAGAAAGGAACAAACAAAAAACTGTCCCTCTCGCCTTCACCTGGCCAAATGTCATTCTCATTAAAAAAAAAAAAGAAAGTGGGGAGGAGATGTAACAGAGGAGGAAAAAGGCATTTAAGACTCTACTTACACCTTTCACATCAGTGAAAGGGTCTTGGGAGAAAGATGTTGAAGAGAAAGGGGAAATGCAGGAAAGCGGGGGGGGGGGGGGGGGGGGGACCTGCTTTCTCCAAATTCCCTGATCTGCCTATTCAAAGCTGAGACGGTACCAGAGAGCCCTGGCTTCCCCTTCAAACAAACCCAGAATGGAATCCTGTAATAACACTCTCTCTCCCGCAGGCTTGCAGACAGCAATGCGCACCAAGAAATTAATTTGAAATAAACAATGACATGGTAGGCAGCCTGGCGGGTCCCCGCGTTCCCTGCGGGCCCCCACTTTCTGAAGAAGCCCCCGGGCCATTCTCCGTGGCTCCGGATCAGCCAACCTCCGGGTAGTTTTATGACGTCACAGATCTGAGAGCCCTCCGCCGACAGAGCGCCCCCCCCCGCGTTAAGACGTCACTCTCCAGGAAACTCCAAAGTTGGGGGCTGACTTCAGGGCCTCCGCACTCCTGGTTCCCCCGCCGCTGCCCAAAGTCCGGCAACCCCGCTGCGCGCTCACGCTTCTCCAAAGCCGAGCTCAGCTCGCAGCTTCAGGACACTCGGTTTCGCCCCGCGAATCTATAGGTTCCAGTAACCCCGGGAAGATGCGCTCTGCCCGGGGGAGCCCGAGGCCCGGGTGAGAGAGAAAAGGCTTACAAGAACGTCACAAGATAATTTGTATTTAATTCTTACAGTTACCTTTGGAATTGTATACTAGTAGCATTTCTCCCTTTTCTGTGGTTTGATGGAAACATTTTCTCTGATTAATAAAGATCCGACATCATAACCCACCCAATAGGACATCGTAGTGGGAGTAGCTGGTTATAGTCTCTTCAGCCTGAGATGAAGTCCCCGCTATAGAACCCAGTCTATCCGGGGAGAATCACACAAAACTGTCCTGAGACTCTCCGCTCTTTTCTGCCAATGTCCTCCCTGGAACCGAACACCCCTAAACCGAAAGGGGACTCAAGGGGAGGAGGAGGCACAGGTGTGAGCCCGGGAACTGCGGAGGAAGCTCTTGGTGCTGAAGGGAGCCCCTTGGCTCAGTGGACAGGGCTGCCAATGGGAGTACTGCTGCGTTGAACACTTAACTTTATTTATGTTTTTAGATCAGCAAGGCAAAGTGCACATTTAAATGAAAATGCCTGAAAGATTTTTAAAAAGAGGAAAATTGGAGAGGGAAAAAGAAAACTTGGCCTAAGGAAATTTCCAGGCCGTTCTGGGGATGCTTTGAGGGAATCCAAATGATGCGCGTCTCCCCTGTACCTTGCCTAAAAGACAGATATTTTCAGAAAAGGAAGGGAGACACACACACACACACTCACACTCCCTCTGGAAGCACAGTCCCTTTGGAACTGGGACCTCCTACTCCCAATCCCTCCCCGCCTCCCCTCTGGTAGTCCGTCCAGGTTGAGCCAGATGGGAAATCTGTTGCTGGGCTCTGGCCCTCACCCTGCGGGCGCCCCGCTGGGCCACAGCCGCCCGCGGCCCCACAACCCGGCCAGGTCACCCTGGAGCACTTTGCAGGTTCATGCCTCCCTCACCCAGCACCTCCCGTCCACCGCATTCCTCTTTCTGTTAGAAAACAGAAAAGGGAAGAAAACGGAAAGCCCTTTTTGGCCTACAGTTTCGGGGGGCGCTAGGACTCTATGGTCCTAGGTGACACATGTCGGATAATCTCCCAAAGTAGGGCGCCCGTTTGGGGAGAAATCCACGTAGGACTCTACAGTCACGTGCGTTTAGGGACCTGTTGCTGGGAGCTCTGGAGGCCTACGACGGGTCCCACACCCAAGGGGGCAGAATGTCCAAAGGTCGCATTTATTCGGCTGTCCACAGATGTTTATTGCGCACCTACGAAGCTACCTGGCATTTTCCTTTTCCCTTGCGCTGTTGCTGTCCAGTCCCAGGGCCGTCCTGAGAGACGGCTTACCCGCCGCCTCTCCCTAGAGAACCGGTGTCCGGCCTGAAGAGCGACCTGCAAACGGGCTCGCAGCCGCGTGAAAAGTACTAACCACCGAGGAGAGAGCGGGGACCCGAGAGTCCCGCCAGGGATTGGGGTCTTTTACCTCAAGGGAACCGAGCCCCCAGAAAATTTGACAGAGAGAAGGGATATCCACTTCCCTGAGCACCTCTATAGAGAACATCGCCCGGGGCTGAGATCTTCAGGAGACTCTGCTGCTCAACCCAACCGAATTCTTCGGGGACATGCACCCCTGCTGAAAACGGATTTAGACACGCTCCCCACTTTTGCTAGGAAATTTTGGAAAGAGAGGTTACGGTCTCTAATTCCCCAGGTAAAGGGAACCCCATTCGCCCACGCCGTCCACTGCCATCCGAAGACGGAAAACCCCCCTGTGCCGTGTGTTCACACCGCCCCACAGAGCCCACGAAACTCGCTGTAATCCAACATCTCTGGGCTCCGGACTTGGCGCCCGCGTAGACGCGGAGGGAGCTCGGCGGCCCAGGCTAGGGAAATTGAACCCGGCGCCGGCCCTAGTCGCTGAAAGAGACGGGGCGGGGGTGGGGTGATCCCGGACCTCGGCTTCTCAAGGTCCGTCTTGGGATCTGCTTGCACCTCCAAGTCTCTGCCCCCGCGGCAGACCTCGCGGCGCTTGCTTAGAGCGTGGCCCGGAATGCACGTCGCAGACTGGTGAAGGGCCCTCCGCTGCCTGCCGCTTTTCTTGACCTGCGCCCTTTCCCCACCAGAAAGAGGAGCCCACCGCGTCTGGCTCTCGGCAGCATGCCCTGGCTAAAACGGAGCCAACAGCCTCAGTTTCCCGATCTGTAACCTGAACATTGAGAATGGGTTCCTTTCCCTCTGGCGCTCTCTGACACGGGTCCTCTGGTCGCGGACCGCGAGCGTCTTCCTGGGGCAGGGAGGAGAGGTCAGGGACGACCCGAGAAACTCACACGGAGCCGAACCCCTGAGTGGGGGTGGGGGAGTTGGCACCGGAGCCCCTGCAGAAATACAGGACTAATCAACGGTGTCTACGACTCAGACTTGTCCTGGTCCTGGCACACGAGCAGAGGGCAATGTCTGGAATCTGGGGACAGGGGTCCTTCTCCTGAACCCGATCTCCCCGTTCCATGCAGACTAGAAGCGTCAGGCACCTTGAACGCTCTTTTCTTGCCCGGTCCCGTATAGACACACGTCTCCCAGTTCCTCTAACTGGGCTGCCTAGAGGTGAATCCAAACGGGAGGAAATATCGAGTAGGAATTTCTGCAGAGATAAATCTCAGCAGCAAAGCAGCCCTGATTGAGTGGAGCACACCACCACCAGCCCCCACCACCATCAAAGTTTTCCTGCCCTTTCTGTGAGTTAAACAGTTTCTGAGCTTTTGGCGCCCCCTCTGGATGAAGCTGAAAATTGCACCATTTAAAAAGTCCAGTTTATCAGTTTTGAAGAAGATACAACAATACAGAGTGTTTGCATCAAATGAACAGAAAATGTACAAAACACTGTAAATTTATGATTTAAAATTCTATAAATTACGTATCTCCTATGACGTAATTGTATTAAATATGTATTTATGTGTATCTATTTATCTTGACAAATATTTAGAGAAATATTCCAAAATATCTTAAAGTCACAGTCTTCAGTGCCTTTAAGCCAGTAAACACAAGAATTGCAATAAAATGCAACTAAATACAGACGCCTTGGTTAAAATTTCTGCCAGAAGTTCTAGTCTCTGAGTGTCCTCCTGGGTCAGGTGCCTACAAATCACACAGTTATACTCACAAATGTCCCCTCCCCACGACACAGAAATCAGTTGACACTACGCGGGACTCTTTTCTCCCAAGAAAGGACAAAGTTGTTCTTATACTTTTCCAGCGTATTCACGGAGCCATGAATACGTGGCTACTGTATGGATGTCTCTAAAACTTGTAAACAAGCTATAGGGTACTACAGACATCCACTGTGAGTGAGTTACATTCGTTTAAAAAGTAAATAGTATTTAACTGTAGTTGCAACTTACTACCTTCTGAAGAATTCCGTTTCCTATAAGAAAGGTCGACTTCTTCGGAAGAAAATGAGAGAAAACGAGATTTTTTTTTTTAAATCTTCCAGGAAATCATTCTTTTAAATCTTGCAATAGTGTCCGCAATATACAAATTAGAAATGAACAAGTCTTTGCTATGATGCGGCCCGATTCACCATAACAATAATTTAATTCGAGGCGGACATCTGGGAGAGCCAGAAAGGGGGAAGTTTAAAAATTAGGAGATTTCCACAGTTGTGCGTTTATTTGTGATTCTGAAGACATGTAACCCGCAGGAGCCTAGGATTTTTTTTTTCTTCTCTTCCAGAACTGATACCTAGCCAAGCACTAAAGGCAGTTGGTGCAAACACAAAGGTTGTGCTCAAATCACACTTGAGATACACCAGAGACACCCCCAATCCCTCCCCCAGGACTTCTAGCTGTCTGCGAGTCGGAGAAGGACCCGATTACAGTCAGGAGACGGGAGCGTTAACCCTCCAGGTGTTTTGTAAAGGAGGACGAAAACAGGCGAGCTGCACGACTCCGCCGAAGTGGAGTGTTTTGTCTGCGGTGCTGCCCGTGTGTTTGGCGTTTTACAAACCAAGGGACTGGCCTCAGCCTCTCGGCCCGGGACGGCCACATTCGCAAAGTTCGATCTCTCAAAGCCAGAGCAGTTTGCAAGCTCTTTCCAGTGGCAACCCTGCTGACGTTTGGATTCGGCTAGGAGGTGAAAAGCAGAACGTCAAAGCGGTTGCCTGTCACAGAGCAGTGTCGCGGGGTGGGGGCTTGGGGGGCTGGAGAAGGACTTGTCAGAGTTCAAGGGCGCTGTGGCGCGGGGACGGCTCCCGCGAGCGCGGGGCTACTGCGTCCCCGCCGCTGCCGCCAGCCTTCGCCGGGACTTAGCTTTGGTTTTCATTGATTCCCCTTGCAAGAGCGCAGCAGAATCCCAACCAGCCGCACCGGTCCCGGCGAACCAGAGCGTGTTAATCTATTTATATGGATTATTACAGAGGAACAGCGGGCGTTGAGTCACCAAAACATTTGCTTCAAAAGACCATTTCTAAGCACTTTCGGAGGAGGCAGGCTCCAGAAGCATAAACTGGGCTACGCGTTAAAGAACGACTGCTTTTCGAATGCTACAAACTCCAGCTAAGTCTCCGGGACCGCGCAGAAAGCAGTGAAAAGAAATGCTTGGGGGTGGGGGCAGATCCTAGTCTAGACGCGCGCGCGCGCGCGCGCGCGCACACACACACACACACACACACACACACACAGGCACGCAAAATTCGTGCGGAGACGGCACCAAACTTCTGACATTACGAGAGTATGGCAAACTTACACACTTGGACGTCCCGGGTCCCCCGCCTTCCCCGCTGCAACCCCCCCCCCAACGCCAGACCAGAGGCAGCGCTCCCCTCCCCGCTCCTCCCCTCCCCTCTCGTCACCCAAGCCCACTGCCACAATCCTCCTCCTCGCAAAATCCAGTCCAATCAGCTGCCTGCCAACCCCTGAAATGCCGTGCTGTGATTGGCTGGCCGTCTCTAAGGTGAGGAGCAGTAGTTATTAAAGAGTCCCAGAGCTGCGAGTTGAGGAGCTGAGAGCGGAGGTTGAAACTCACTGGAAACTTGCGCCGCGACTTGCCAGTTTCACCCCAGGAACTTTTCTTTGCAGGAGGAGAAGAAAAGGGGTGCAAGCGCCCCGCTTTTGCTCTCTTTCTTCCCCTCCTTCTTCTCCTCTCCAGTTCGCCTTACCCCACTTGGAGCAGACAGCTGCGGGCTGGCCACCGCGCGCCTTCCCAAGTGCTTGCCGCCGCAGCCGGCTGACGTGCCAGGCTCCCCGGGAGCCGCTCGCTCCGCGTTCGGGCAGCCGAGGGGAGAGGAGCCCGCGCCTCGAGTCCCCGAGCCGCCGCGGCTTCTCGCCTTTCCCTGCCACCCGCCCCCTGCCCCGGGCCCGCGTATGAATCTCCTGGACCCCTTCATGAAGATGACCGACGAGCAGGAGAAGGGCCTGTCCGGCGCCCCCAGCCCCACCATGTCCGAGGACTCGGCGGGCTCGCCCTGCCCTTCGGGCTCCGGTTCGGACACCGAGAACACGCGGCCCCAGGAGAACACGTTCCCCAAGGGCGAGCCGGACCTGAAGAAGGAGAGCGAGGAGGACAAGTTTCCCGTGTGCATCCGCGAGGCGGTCAGCCAGGTGCTCAAGGGCTACGACTGGACGCTGGTACCCATGCCGGTGCGCGTCAACGGCTCGAGCAAGAACAAGCCGCACGTCAAGCGGCCCATGAACGCCTTCATGGTGTGGGCGCAGGCGGCGCGCAGGAAGCTCGCCGACCAGTACCCGCACCTGCACAACGCCGAGCTCAGCAAGACGCTGGGCAAGCTCTGGAGGTAGGGCCGGTGCGGCAGGGTGGGCTCCGCGGTGGCGGGGGGCGCTGGCCGGGACACTCTCTCGCGCCCCGCCTCCCAGCAAGAGGGAGTTGCCGGCCCCGGAGCAGGGGGGCGGCGGGGGGGGGGGGCTGGGTAGGGGGGGCGAAGTGTAACTTGGCTCAGAGTTTGACGAAGTTCTTGGATTCCTCTTCAGGGGGAAAGGAGGGGAGGGGGGCAGGGGAAGGGGGCCGAGAGAGCCAAAGGATGGGAGAAGACTTGTGGGAGGCACGGTGGGAGGGGGCTGCCAGCCCTATCTCCCGTCTCTGTGAAGTTCAGTTCGATCCCAAGTGGGGGGTTGGGTGGGAAGTAAAGTTTGTCCCTCTCTCGCTCCAACTGCGCTCTCTCGTGTAGCCCCACAGACCAAGGAGATGGGGTGAAGGGGGGGAGACTTCAAGGCCAGAGGAGACTCCCGGCAGGAATTGGGGGGGGGGGGGCTGCTGGAAATAGGTGGACGCGGGGGGGGGTGCAGGAGGAGCTCCTTGCCGATTAAGTGGTTTTTTGGAAAGCTTTTAAGAGTGTTGGGGGCGGGGGGGCGTTATAACTGCAGTAGCAGAGGCACTTAGAGCAGAAGCAGCGGAGAGCTATTTTCATCTGCAGGGTTTTCCAAAATAGAAGGAGCGAGGGCGGGGCGGGGAGTGACCGCTCAGGTCGGACTAAAAGAACCGAGATTTAGTTTTCCCTTTTTTCTTTCTTTCCTTTTTCTTTCTTTTTAATTTAAGGAAAGTTATGAGCTGCAGCAGCGGCTGGAAAGCAGGGAGGAGGGAGGAAGGGGTTGTGTGCGAAGAAGCCGAGGGGTCGGGGTCACCTCCCCCTCCCGCCGACCTGACAGTTCCGCCAGTTTCACAGAACCCCCTCTGTTTCTCTCTGCGCCCCCTCCCCCGCCCCCAGACTGCTGAACGAGAGCGAGAAGCGGCCCTTCGTGGAGGAGGCGGAGCGGCTGCGCGTGCAGCACAAGAAGGACCACCCGGATTACAAGTACCAGCCGCGGCGGAGGAAGTCGGTGAAGAACGGCCAGGCGGAGGCCGAGGAGGCCACGGAGCAGACGCACATCTCCCCCAACGCCATCTTCAAGGCGCTGCAGGCCGACTCGCCGCACTCCTCCTCCGGCATGAGCGAGGTGCACTCCCCCGGGGAGCACTCGGGTGAGTCCCCCCCCACAGCCCCAGGCTAAGCCTCCCGTGGGCCCCACGGGCACACCCCAGGTCTCCACCGAGTAGGTTTAGGGACTTTGAGCTCCCTGGGGAGGGAAAAACTACCCCTAGCGCCTAATCCTCCTCCCCTCCCAGCCCAGGGCCCCGAGAAGCTCCTACACACACCACACACACACACACACACACACACACACGCCCTACCTCAATCTCTACATTCTAGCAGATTAATTTTTATTACGAGGTAAAATGCCTTTACAGCTTTGCAGGACTTCTTCCTCCTCTCGCTCCGCCACCCCAGAAGCACTCACAGGGTTCTTTCACAAGTAGCAATTCTGTGCTCCCGATCCTCCAGGCCTCAGAACTGCCCCCCCATAAAAGGAGATCGCAGAATGTGTACTGGCAGGTTAATCATTTGGCGACTTATCTCGGGTGCACCGCGCCTCCCGCGCGGTTGCGGGTCCTCCTGACACTTTAACTTGGAGGGAGGGTCGCAGGAGGGTTCCTAAGATTAGGGCCTTTGCACAGCCCTTGTTGATTTTCTGTGCTGCTTCTCTTCTGTTGCCCGCAGGGCAATCCCAGGGCCCACCGACGCCACCCACCACCCCCAAAACCGACGTGCAGCCCGGCAAGGCTGACCTGAAGCGCGAGGGGCGCCCCCTGCCAGAGGGGGGCCGACAGCCCCCCATCGACTTCCGCGACGTGGACATCGGCGAGCTGAGCAGCGACGTCATCTCCAACATCGAGACCTTCGACGTCAACGAATTCGACCAGTACCTGCCGCCCAATGGCCACCCGGGGGTGCCGGCCACGCACGGCCAGGTCACCTACACGGGCAGCTACGGCATCAGCAGCACGGCGGCGACCCCGGCGGGCGCAGGCCACGTGTGGATGTCCAAGCAGCAGGCGCCGCCGCCGCCGCCGCCCCCGCAGCAGCCCCCGCAGGCCCCGCAGGCCCCGCAGGCGCCCCCGCAGCCGCAGCCCGCGCCCCCGCAGCCGCAGCCGGCGCCCCCGCAGCCGCAGCCGGCGCACACGCTGACCACGCTGAGCAGCGAGCCGGGCCAGTCGCAGCGAACGCACATCAAGACGGAGCAGCTGAGTCCCAGCCACTACAGCGAGCCTCAGCAGCACTCGCCGCAGCAGATCGCCTACAGCCCCTTCAACCTCCCGCACTACAGCCCCTCCTACCCGCCCATCACCCGCTCGCAGTACGACTATCCAGACCACCAGAACTCCGGCTCCTACTACAGCCACGCGGCGGGCCAGGGCTCCAGCCTCTACTCCACCTTCACCTACATGAACCCCGCGCAGCGGCCCATGTACACCCCCATCGCCGACACCTCCGGGGTCCCTTCCATCCCGCAGACCCATAGCCCCCAGCACTGGGAACAGCCGGTCTACACACAGCTCACCAGACCTTGAGGAGGCCTTGCGCCAAGGGGGATGCTGACCGCGTGATGATCCTAAAAAGCACCGAAGAAAGAAAGAACCAACCAGAATTTCCTTGGGACATTTTTTTTTTTTCTTATTCCTTAAAGACATTTAAGCTAAAGGCAACTCGTACCCAGATTCCAGGACCGAACCATTAGCTATCCAGACGCATTACCACCTTGCTGCAAATCAGTAGCCAGGCCACTCGTGGCCGGGCGGACCGGCGGAATCGAGGAGAAACCGAACTTGAAAACTTTCTTCAAAGCAAGCAATGGAGGATAAATGGAGAATCATCGTGTGACCAATTTGCTCAATCTCTCTGCCTGTTTGAACTTTGTAATTATTTTTTAGCAGTAATTAAAGAAAAAAGTCCTCTGTGAGGAATATTCTCTATTTTAAATATTTTTAGTATGTACTGTGTATGATTCATTACCGTTTTGAGGGGATTTATACATATTTTTAGATAAAGAAATTAAATGCTCTTATTTTTCCAACAGCTAAACTACTTAGTTGAACAGTGTGCCCTAGCTTTTCCTGCAACCAGAGTATTTTTGTACAGATGAGCTTTCTCTTACAAAAAAAAAAAACAAAAAACAAAAAACAAAAAAAAAAGTGTGTGTGTGTTGTTGCATTAACATTAAAAAAAACACGGATTTGTGTTACGTGATAAGTTTTGGGGGTTAGCTTTGCTTAATTCCTCAGGCTTTCTGATTCAAGAAGGAGCTGCCTTAGAAAGAAAAATAAAGGCCTTATTTTGCAAATATGGGAGTAAACCATAGTCTAGAGAAGCATTTGGTAAGCTTTATCATATATATATTTTTTAAATGAGAAAATACCTTGAGCCTTAAAACCGTGCTGCTGGAAAATACTTGTGCTCTCTGTTAGTGCATTTCCTTCCTTCCGCATTTGCTTGTTTGTTGCAATCTTAAGAAAGAAGTGAAAACGAAGCAAAGGAGATGAAATCTGTTCTGGGAATGTTTCAGCAGCCAGTAAGTGCCCCCTGGTTGCCTGCTCGAGCCCCATGTGGGACACAGATGCTAGAGCCCTGTCCCTTGTGCTGTCACCTGTGCCTCTCCAAACACCAGCAGTGAAACTTCAAGACATCCCACGAGCTAAAATTATTTATTTTGTAAGGAGAGGTTTTCGTTAAAAAAAAAAAAATCTTTTTCTTTAAAAAAAATTTTTTTTTTAATTTTACCTTCTTTAAAATAGGTTGTTGGAGCCTTCCTCAAAGGGTATGGTCATCTGTTAAATTATGTTCTTAACTGTAACCAGTTTTTTTTTATTTATCTCTTTAATCTTTTTTATTATTATTAAAAGCAAGTTTCTTTGGATTTCTTGTCCTAGATTTGTATAATATACATGCCTTCTTGTCTGTCCTTTTTTTTTCCTTTGTTGTTTTGTTGAAAACAAACTGGAAACTTGTTTCTCTTTTTGTATAAATGAGAGGTTTCAAATGTAGTGTATCACTGAGTCATTTTCAGTGTTTTTCTGCCACAGATTTTTGGGCTGCCTAAAGTGTGTGTGTGTGTGTGTGTGTGTGTGTGTGTGTGTGTGTGTGTGTGGACACAAAACAAGGCTGGCATGTGTCATGGATAGTCCCCGTGCATGTTCTCTTGGAGACAAGGAGGAAAAGTGGAGGGGATCAGCCCACCAAGAGACCTGAATTCTTAATTCCTTCTGTGGCTGGAGAGTTTGAGGATTGCTTTTTAAAAAAGACAGCAAACTTTTTTTTATTTAAAAAAAGATATATTAACAGTTTTAGAAGTCAGTAGAATAAAATCTTAAAGCACTCTTATAATATGGCATCTTTCAATTTCTGTATAAAAGCAGATCTTTAAAAAAATATTTCTGTAACTTAAGAAACCTGGCATTTAAATCATGTTTTGTCCTTAGGTAAGGTTTGGTTTGTTGTTTGTGTTTTGTTTTGCTTGTTTCCTCCCAAACCTTTTGTTCTCTCTGTGAAACTCATCTTTCCTTTTTTTCTTTTCCTTTTTGTATATTATTGTTTACAATAAATATACATTGCATTAAAAAGAAAACGGCCCTGTGGACTGACTTATTTGCCCTCTTCTCTCCTTCAAAGGATGATGTGAAGAATTGAGGCACTGAAGAGTGTTACATACTGATCACTGTGAGGTTCTCATTTTTTATGTTACACTTTTAGCTATCCCAAATTTGGCAGTGATGAAAAGACTGTGTCCCCAAAAATATACGCAGAAAAATCTTAGAAAGTGTCACCCTGTTAGGTCGCCTAGACAATCACATGTCCGTAGTTGTTCGCTCAGGCAAAATGTTTGTTGTGCTATTAACAGCCTCATGCTTCAGGGCAAAAGCTGTTTCCCTGCGGAACTCACGGGGGAATCTTAGACCTGAAATCGGTAGCTTGTCAGCAGTAGACAGAATGCCAGAGGGGGTGACTTGCCTGCCTCAATTCAGTCAAGCAAACTTTCTATTATCATGAACACATACCAACCAAGGGTGTCCATTTAAGAGGCAGAAGAAGCCAAAAGAAAAGTTTTCAAAGAGGACCGGAGGGAAGTCTGTTCCTTTAACCCGTTACGTGTGATTCAGAGCCTTCCTGGTCTATGCAGGGACAATGGAACGAGTTACCTTAGTCTCCTGTTCCCTCCCATTTAACTCATTCTAAGAAGATGCAAAGCCGTGGCAGAAGTTACGAGACCTAATCCTGTTTTTCTTGGCCTGGGTGGGATGGGAGTTTCCAGGATCAGAGAAACGTCCAGGTCATTTTTCATTAAACAGATGAAATCACTCCTTCCCTCCCACCCCCACACAGAGACAACCCCACCCCCACCCCCCACCACCTCCACAGACACCCTGGCTGATCGGGGAAGTGTCTCCAAAGGGAGGCAAGTCCCTGTCACCTCAGGCTGGTTTGACTTCTGGGCCCCTGTCTCCGACAGTCTTCACCGGTATCCGGACTCTCTGCTATTACGCCACATTGTCTGTTTTTGCTTTTTTGGATTCCTGGCTCGGGTCCCACACCAGGATCATGGCAACCAGGAAAATGGTAGTTATCAAATCGAGACATTAGTGCTCGGTCTCCCTGGCAAATTCCTTCAACAGCGACTGAGGGCCTGTGATCTGCAGGGTGCTATGCACGTCTCCCCCTGCCCCCACTCCCACCCCCAGACCCCACATTCTGTTGCTGGATTGTGCCACACTGCCCGTTGGCTTAGGCTCAAGAGTCTAGCCTCCATTCTTACAAAATCTCTATTGTGTGTCCCCTTGCCAACACTCACGAAGTCCGTTTTAAAGTGTCTGTGGTGTCCTCCAATTCTTGTCCACCCTTATTCACCTACATCCCCTTATCTGTTAAACTCAACACATACCACCCAGTCCTGACCACCCCTTCCTCTCCCGAATCCGTAATGTATGCAAGGTTGTTTTCTCTTCTCCTAGAAATAGGCTCTTTTCCTCAGTGTGTGACCTTCCACAGATCCTCTTAGAGCCAGAAGGTTCCATTTGGGTACAATTGGATAGGGCACGTTGCTTACTTTCCTATGCCTCGGTTTCCCCTTCTGTTAAGAACATTTGTAAACTCTCCTCTTGGAACAGGGTTGCTATTAGAGTGGTTTTTAGCAAGAAGCAGTCTGGCAACTGACTGCGTCCGAGTTGTCTGGTCCGCACAGGACTCCTACTAGCCTGGCATACGAGGTAAACAGTAAATGGGGTGCTCCCAGGCTGGTTCTGATATACAGGAAAACACAAGAGACAACGAAGCACAGACAGAATTCCTCTGAATCTCCCTCACCCCCGTGCACCAGATCGAGGCAAAGCCCGGCACCACCAGATTATAAAATATTTTAGAGGAATTTTTATTCTAAATCTAGAAATGCAGAGCTTATCACCCTGACAACAAGACATTTATTGAAAACCTAGGAAAGAGTCCTCCGGAACAGAAAAAGCTTAGAATTAGATCCAGGGTTATTTTGTTTATTTGCATTCAAAATAAAACCTTTTTTTTTTTTTAAAAAAAACTATCTCCACAAAAAGGGCTTTTTTTTTAACAAAAAAAAGGGAATAAACATAAGGGAATAAAAACCTCACTTAGAATCAGTCCTTTGGGCAATTATGAAAATGGCACTTACGGATGAATGCTTGAGCTGTGCGTTTGACTTTCCCACCTGAACTCCTTCGTACTCCTTCTTTTTCCCTGATTTCCACCCTGAACATTTCTGAGGCATTGCTGGGGCACTGGGTAAATTAACTTAATTGATGAACTGTCATTATAGCACGGAGAGATTAACCGTGGATGCCAAAGAATGTGTAAGCCTCAGGCCTGGTCACTCGCACAGAGTCCTTGTAAGGCCCTGTACTTAATCTCATATTTTTTAAAAATATTTTATTTATTTATTTGACAGAAAGAGAGAGAGAGAGAGACAGCGAGAGAGGGAACACAAGCAGGGGGAGTGGCAGAGGGAGAAGCAGGCTCCCCGCCGAGCAGGGAGCCCGAGGCGGGGCTCGATCCCGGGACGCCGGGATCATGACCCGAGCCGAAGGCAGACGCTTGACTGAGCCACCCAGGCGCCCCTTAATCTCATATTTTAAAAATGTTTATCCTGGGCACCTGGGTGGCTCAGCTGGTTAAGCGACTGCCTTCAGCTCGGGTCATGATCCCGGAGTCCCGGGATCGAGTCCCACATCGGGCTCCCTGCTCGGCGGGGAGTCTGCTTCTCCCTCTGACCCTCCCCCCTCTTGTGCTCTCTCTCTTACTCTCTTTCTCTCAAGTAAATAAATAAAATCTTTAAAAATAAAGAAATAAAAATGGACATCCCCCTCCTTTTTTTAAAGAGTGCCCTCCCTCAAACACACACACACACAGAACTATATAAGCCCCAGGCCCCACAAGACCTGGGTCTGCCCAAGACCAGAGCTATTGGACGGCAAACCGCGGCCCGACATCAGAGGATACAAGGTAGAATCTTCTATTTCCATTCTCACCAGTGCCTGGCACACGGTCTACTTACGGAACGACGACCCTTCATCGTACACGTGGACTTGGTGGCAGTGTCACAGAACACATCACTGAAAAATCTGCCATTTCTAGCATGAGACCTTACACAGTTTTCTTAGCCCCCTGAGACGCAAACGATTTTCATTTCTCAAATATTATTTCGTGGGCATCATCGAGGTTATATGAAGTATAGAGCATAAAACTGTTCATTACCTGTCCTTCCTCGTTCCTTCACACTTCTGACTCATTTCTATTTTTTTCCTGTCTGACACCACCTCTTTCTTGCATTTTCTTAGCCTGTCCCATTGACTCTTGCACCTCACAAAGGTTTGTTGGGTCCCGACTGGGTTATTCCTTTGCTGTGCTTCACAGACCAGACCTCTTTTCCTCTGTATATCTGAAGAAGAATTATTTTATTTTTTTTTTAAGATTTTATTTACTTGTCAGAGAAAGAGAGCATAAGCAGGGGGAACGGCAGGCAGAGGGAGAAGCAGGCTCCCCACTGAGGAAGGAGCCCGATGCGGGACTCGATCCCAGGACCCTGAGATCATGACCTGAGCCGAAGGCACCCGCTTAACCCACTGAGCCACCAAGGCGTCCCTGAAGAAGAATGGTTTTAGACCAAATACAACATGGGGCTGGCAATATCAGGTTTGGATGTGAAACAACCAGGCAAAATTCAAGGCAATATGTACATTCTTTTGAAGCTGCTGCTAGACACATCCCTTGAAATTTCGGGATTTTATATCAAACTTAATCCAATTACCATGATATCATGCCACCATATTCCACTTGAGGAAGATCTATTCCTCATTGTCCCCACAAACATTTGCAAAACATCTCCTGTGGGGCAGGATTCAGCAGTGAACAAGGACAGATGTGGTCCCTGCCTTCAGGGGGCTTACACTTCACAGTAGCAAAGGAAGCCATGCAGAAACGAATCATACTCTGGTATTTTCGTGTTCAAAGGCTATGAAAAAAATGCAACTGATTAGGACTAGTTGGGAGTCTCATCATCCAGGCAAAAGATGATGGTGGTCTAGTCTCGGATGCAGAGGGACTGGGTAGTTGATGGATTTGGGACTGATTTTTGGTGAAAACTTCCTGAGCTCTTTCTCTTCTAATCTCCATCCATTTTTCAGCGAGGTGAATTTACTCTGACCCCGTTTACATAAAAGTGACCCACTCTGTTTTTACCTCAGTCATTCTTTCCTGGCCCCCGGCAATAATACTCTTCGTCTTTCCACCTCTTGATGAACCACACATTCATGTATCACACAATTAATTCTCTTTTTGCCAGAGATCTCAGAAGAATGACCCAGTCCCTGAAATCCAAGAGGGTCTCTTGATCTCTAGAGACTTGCTTAATGTACCCCACAGGTTTATGGAATCAGACATGGAAGCTGTTTTAGTTTGTGTTCTCATTGCAAAAATTCTTTATGCAATATCTCAGCCGTTGAATACTATTCAATCTCTTCTAGAATGCTTACATTGATTGAGAACTCACTTTCCCTGTCCTGGAGAGGTTTTTTTGTGGTTGTTTTTTTTTTTTAATTTATTTATTTGAGAGAGAGAGAGCATGGGGGAAGGCACAGAGGGAGAGGGAGAATTTCAAGCAGACTCCCCACTGAGCACGGAGCCTGATGCCAGCCTCAATCCCATGACCCTGAGATCATGACCTGAGCCAAAATCAAGAGTCAGTGGCCCAGTCAACTGAGCCACCCAGATGCCCCTGTCCAGGAGAGCTTTAACTGTGCAAAAGTCTTATCTCTGCAGTCTCTACCAACAGTCCAAGGTGACCTGGCTCTACACCAACATGGTGGGAGACTTGTCTTTCTTTCACATGATAGCCCTTCAATTAGTTATACAGTTTTCAAGTTTTCTTTCAGTTTTTTTCCCCTGCATGCTAAACATTTCCAGTACCTTTTACACATGACCTGTTCCCCAAACCCTTCCCTAACTTGTCATTTTCTTTTTTTTTTTTAATCACAGATCTGTACCTCTGAAACAATACATTATATGTCATTTTTCTTTGAATGTATTTCACTTACTAGCATTCCCCAAATTAATTCCAGGACTCCAAATATAGTTTGACTAATATGGAAGATAAGTTGATTCATCCGTTTTGTAATCAGAAATTGTGCTTTTATTAATTTAAATTAAAACTGTATTCATTGTCGTGGTAGCCAAAGCACCCAGTTATGTTACGGTGAGATATTTCTCACCTATCCTGTAATTGTACAACTGAGTTTTTGAATTTAATTACCAAGCTCTACATTTGTCTCTGTCTTGACTGGACTGTGATATATACAGGCTCCGTGGAAGGAAAACGAGGAAAAGGGATTTACATCATTGAGCCCTTACTTTGCCAGGCACTGTGACAGATGTTTTATATACATGATCTCATTTAATCCATTTAATAACCCTTAGAGACAGGTGTTATTATTACAGTTTTATTAAGGAGGAAACTGAGGCTCAGAGAGGTTAAACAATTAACCTAGCTAAGGTCCTGTAACTAATAAATGGCACAGACAACTACCATTGACTCCTCCCAACCCACTACCCACCCCCACCTACTGAATCTTCCGTTTTCAAAAGAAAATTTGAAATAGAGTTATAATAGGGAAAAAGGGAATAAATTCTTATGTTGTAAATTATTTCTTTAAAGATTTATTTATTCATTCATTTGAAAGAGAGAGAATGAGAGAGAGAGAGAGAGAGAGAGAGAGAGGCCACATGAGAGGGGGGAGGGTCAGAGGGAGAAGCCGACTCCCTGCTCAGCAGGGAGCCCGATGAGGGACTCTATCCAGGGACTCCAGGATCATGACCTGAGCTGAAGGCAGTCGCTTAACCAACTGAGCCACCCAGGCACCCTTTATGTTGTAAATTATTTTATAGGGAATCTCTTTAGAAGAAAATCTGACCATATGACCTCCCCCCCACTTCCTGCTCAATACCTTGCAATGTCTTCCTATTCACTTGGAATACAATCCAAAATCCCTCCCAGAGGATCCTCCAGGGGGTTGCAAACTATAGCCCACAGACTAACTCCAGCCCCTCACCTATTGTTGCCAATAAAGCTTTATTGGAACACAGTCACACCCATTAGCTTCTAGATCATGTATTCTGCTTTCCTGCTATGGCAGCACTATTGAGCCGTTGGAATAGAGATCATGATCTGCAAAGCCTAAAATATTTACCAGCTGACCCTTTACTCACCCTTTCCCTACACTCTCTAGCCCTTGCCTGTTTCTGTGACCTCGTCCTTTGCCATTACTCTCCTTATTCCCCGTGACCCCACCCCTCTGCCCTCTTTCTCATTCTCAAATCTGTCAAGCTCTTTGCCATTTAAGGGCCTTTGCACCTGCTAATTCCTTGGCCTGAAGCACCCTTTCATCATTCCCATGTTTCTTTTTCCATCTTTCAGATCTCAGCTCAAATGTCATCTTCTCCATGGGACCTGGCCACCCTAGATCGAGCGGTCCACAGTGCTGTCACCCCAGTCACTCTCCCATTATCCTGTCTACTGCTGTAACACCATCACTTTCTGAAAGCATCTTTGTCATTTGTGTCCAGCGCCTTTGACTAAGGCTTTGAACTTTGTGTGTGTGCTTTTTTTTTTTTTTTAAGATTTTATTTCTAAGTGCTCTCCACACCCAACATGGGGCTTGAACTCACAACCCTGAGATCAGGAGTTGCATACTCTACTGACTGAACCAGCCAGGTGCCCCCAAACTTTGTCTTATTCTCAACTTACCTCTGTACCTGGAAAAGCATTTAACGCATAACAGGAGCTCCATCACTATTTATTGACAAGTTCACTGGGACAATAAGCTGTTTGTATTCCCCCGGCTACTCAGGTGGGAATTGAGTATTAGGGATTAAGAAGCAAAAAAAGTCGTCAATTCCTCTGTAATTAAATAATCAATGAAGTGACCATGTGATGAGCGTCCGGCTAGAAGCTGAGGACTCCGAAACAAGTAAGATAAGGAGCTCACAAGAAAAAGGATGGAAGCAAAGTCATTAAACCAACAATAGTGTCGAGGGTTGAGCTTGAGGTGCGTACAGAATGCTATAAAAATACAGAAGATGCCCGGCAGAGAGAGCCTTCTGGAGGGAGGGGAAGTGGGCCGGCTGAGGGAAAATATTTCACGCGCAGAGAAGGGACGAGGTGAGAATGTGGGGATGTGAAAGAGGTTCACGCTTCGGGGCCACTGCAGGTTGGTTGGGTGCAACTAAGGTCGGATGTGGGTGGGTAGAATGGAGGGGAATTAGTTGAGAGACAAGCAGGGGTAGAATTTTCGAAAGATTTTAACCGGGATAATGACAAGAGCCGTTGTGTTCTAAAAAGAGGGTGTTCTTTCCTCCACACCAAGCCAGACTTGTGATTTTGCTGTCAAAATCCAGAAACAGGGAGACCACTTGGGAGTCTCTCGCTTAGTCCACTGCGGATGACGTTAAAAACCTGAGCTAAGGTTAAGGCAGGGGCGGTAAAAGGGGAGACATTGGAGTGGAGATGACCATGAGGAGACTCAAGAGGTAGAAGAGGGGTTTGAGAACTGGTGGGATGTAGACCAAGAAGGTGGATGGAGTCAAGCATAACCTCTGCGCTCTGTCTTTGGTGACCTGGTGAGAGGTGGTGCCATTGAACACATGGTCGAATATAGGGGCATACTCAGTGGGCATTGAATACATGTGTAACCTCTAATACAAAACAAGCATAGCGTGCGGGATGTGATCAAAATGCAGCTTTAGGGCGCCTGGGTGGCTCAGTTGGTTAAGCGACTGCCTTCGGCTCAGGTCATGATCCCGGAGTCCCGGGATCGAGTCCCGCATCGGGCTCCCTGCTCAGCAGCGAGTCTGCTTCTCCCTCTGACCTTCTCCCCTCTCATGCTGTTTCTCTCTCTCTCTCTCTCTCTCTCTCTCAAATAAATAAATAAAATCTTAAAAAAAAAATGCAACTTTAGTCTTTCCTTTACTGTCTCTGTAGGCTTTATTCAGGAGCTGGGGTCTTCTTCGCTTGGCCCTGAGTGATCGTGGGGGTGGGACTGGGGCCGAGGGGAATGAGGGCATGACCCGTCCCAACAATCTCAGAAAATAGAAAGTCTTCTGGTGATATAGTTACAAAGTAATAATCACTTTTCAAGGTCCCATTTCAGTCACTGAAATGTCCCATTTCAGGAGATACCTGAATTGGCTTAATTGTCCTCACCTCATGATGGCTTCCGGATGGAAACCCGTACCTGGGGAGAGAGTAGCCCTCCTCTTCGCTGCCCCTCTCCCACTGGCTAGCTGCTGTTCCCTGTCTGCCCAACGGAGTCCCAAGGGATGGGACAAACAGGGGAGGAAAGTCGAGGAAAGGGAAAGAAACATTTATCTGGATGGCGCCCCACGTCGGGTCCTGGCAGATCGTCAAAGCTGGTACCCTGGTGGGCCAGGCACTTGATCAGAGCTGACTTTTTCCCCTGGGCCACCTTCAGGATGTTTCATTTGCGCAGCTGCCTTGACTCAGGCATATATCTTATTCAGACTGGTGGTTTTCAACTCCCACGCCACAGCTCAGCATCCTTAGAACACCTTCAGCCTCTTTCTGTGAGGTCTCGCCAGTGCAGATGACTCTGCTAGACAGGAGTCAAGAAGCGCCCCTGCTTGATCTCTGTCCCAGGGAACCCCAGTGGGTGAGTGGAGACGTATCGCTGACCCAGGAGAAGTCACTGCTTCTCACATCCCACCTGAGTTACCTAGACTCGTGAGTCAGGCACCAGGTGTCTGCGTTTCTTGACTATAAGAATGCATTTCAAAGCTTTGAGTGTAGCATCTTTTAAAGCCCTGTTTGCTAAACTTGAAGATAGTGGATAACGCTACCGTATGTTCCCCAGGGAAGAAAGGATGAGCATGGAGAGCATGGCAGCAATTCCCCCAAAAGCATCCTTCACATATTCTCTTTTCTTTTTCTGTCTCTGCCCCTCCCTTATTTTATTGAGGTAAAAAAATGGAAGCAAAAACAAAACCTTACATATGGTGAAATGCATAGATCTTAAGTGTGTGTACCTCTGCACTCTTTGATAAATGTATACATCTGAGCCACCACCACCCCAATCAAATTAGGGAACATAACCAGAGAACAATTCGTCAACCTCAGTCAATCCCCACCTTCCCACGGAAAACCGCCGGTCCGATCTCTATCACCACGCATTATATCTGCTTGTTCTTGAACTTCACATAAATGAAATTATACAATGTGTACCTATTTATATCTGGCTTCTTTTGCTCCTCACAATTCTATTCTACTTCTATGAAGCCCATCAATGTTGCATGTGTCAATAGTTGATTCTTTTCTCTTGCTGAATCACATTCCCTTGTATAAACGTACAACAATGAGTTCATCCATCTTCCTCCTGAGGGACATTTGGATTTTGTCTAGTTTGAGACTACTGCGAATAGACCTGATAGAAATCTCTCTTGGGCAAATACCTCGAAATGTTACTGCTGGGTCGTAGAACAGGTAAATGCTCGACTTTGTAAGTACCTTCGAAACCATTTTTCTAAGTGTATAAATCATTATATACCCCCATATGAAATAGAATTCCAGTTCCTCTATGTCAATGGCAACATTTGTTGTCAGATTTTAAAATTTTGATGCCTATTTTTGTGAAATGGTATCTTGTGATTTTAATTTGCATTTACAGTGACCCTTCTTCCTTGATGCCCTGTGTAATTCTCTTGCACATTCTTCTGCATTACAGAATTAATGTGATGTCAGATCTGATGATCCCCTACATTCTTTTGGAACTCAGATGTTTATTTCCTTTCTTTGGATGGGAAGAGTTTGGATATCCATTTTTCTTATGAACTTTTTAAAAGATTGATTGATTGATTGATTGATTGATTTTAGAAAGGCAGGGAGGGCAGAGGGGGAGAGAGAGAGAGCAGAAACCCCCCCCTCCCTGCCGAGCGTGGAGACTAACATGCGGCTCCACGTGGGGCTCAATCCCAGGACCCTGAGATCAGGACTTGAGTCAAAACTAGGAGTCCAACGATCAACTGACTGAGCCACCCAGGCACCCCATGATTTTTCATTTTTGCAGCTGCCTCAGGACTGTATCAAGCCAGCTAGAACCATACGGGGCGTGCCAAGCACTGTGGGGGACGGGGGTGGGGTGGCTGGTTGTACTGGCCCCTCTGGGTCCAGCTGCAGACAAATAAGGCCGGGAATCTAGGAACATCTAATAGGAGATCCCCAGCTCCCTTATGGGCAGCTTGGGAGACAGGCGAAGTCAGGATAACGGGAGGGAGTGTGAAAGCCCAAATAAACATCTGAACTTCTAGGTGGTGCTTATTCAAGGTACCCTAAATTCTCTCACCTGTGGGGACCCACATCTATGCAGGACGTTATAGAAAGGCAACATTTGTGGGGCTTTTGCACTTTGTGGCTCTAAGTCCCTTGAAAGGGTAAGATTTGCTCTTCTGGGTATCCTTCATCTTTGTAAGTTCAGGGCAGGGGGAAGTGGGAAAAGGGCACTCTTCTTCTAGGGTCCCCAAAGCAGAGATAGAGGAAGGAGCCCTGGAGCTTCATTTCCCCTTATGCCTGAGGCCTCCGAATCCCAGAATGGTCATGCATTTGTCTCATCTCCCAGCCAACAGAACTACCTCTCTCCGGAGCCAATTTTGAAAGTCCCTGAAATTTCTGAAGCCTTCACTGAACATGAGAGCACATCTGACCTCTGCGTTGATTTCATCACCCAGCTGGCCCCTGTCTGAACTCCTGCCTCCATGGAGAATTCTTGAAATCCATCCTATTCTCCACCTGCAGCTGTTTTCTGGGATTTGAAAAAAAAAAAAAAAATGATATGGCATTTTTAAGTCTCCCCAATGCCCCTGCTCCTAGATTTCCCTATTCCCACCAATGCTCTTTCAACGTCCAATTTTCATCTGTGTTACCTGATCATTTCAATTCAGGCATAATGCAAGTGGTTAACTATTGAAACCAAGCCTGCCCTCATGCCAGACAGCAAAATTAAGATGGTAGGAAAGTAACTTGAGCCAACAGAGTATCAGAAATCAGCCATGAGCAGTCACTGATCAATGGACATGAGGGCAAACGAAATTCAGCTGTCCAGCTAGAGGCCAGCACCCACAACTATTAATCAAAACGATCCTCATGGGCATAGAGTGTAGAAAGAACTGTCTTGCTCTGGTCTATTGAGCCACATTGATCAAGAGGTCATAATCATTGAGACAACAAATGTTTCATGCTCGTCTACGGCCTGACAGGCTCCACGCTAGAAGCTAGTGATACAGAAAAGACCTCACACCTAGTAAGGAGAGACCTGTATTAACAAGTAATTTTAATAAATTATGGAGTTGTGTTCCGGGATTAAATATAGCCAAGGGAGTGAAATGAATAAAGAGCTTATAGTCAGGTGTTCCTTAGCCTCTAAAATTCATCTTCGGAACATGTATTGCTTTTAAACACCGAAAGAAAAAGAAAAGATTACTTAATAAATAAATTGATTATCTTGAAAAACAACACCGATAGCCTGATTTGTAGAGCCACCTTTCATTTGATTAGCATCTCGATTACCCCACTTGGCAAAGTTATACTTTATTACAACCCTAGTGGTTTAATTGAAGCTGTAGTTACCGCTCATATTGATGGCGGGTGGAGGGGATGGGCTGGCCAATTCCTCGCTTTCCCAGAAACTCTGTCTATTCTGATGTGATATCTACACTCTTTCTCCAAGTGGCCACATTTTTCACACTTGATTTCTCAGAGCTACCCAGCCCAAAAGTCCCCCCGGAGAAAGAGTCCAATCGCTTTTGAAAGGGAGCCAATGATTCTGTCTGTCTTTTCTGCTTATTCACTACAACATCCTGGGCCATGGTGGACAGAAACGATACAGGGGGTTAACCTACTGGTTGACTTGATGTGCCAAGTGCCTGACAAAAACCAGGTTTAAGCAAAGCTGACATAACCAGATTTATCTCGAATTTATATGAGATTGAAAGAAAGAACAGCCTCGCCACATGGACAGTTCACCCCCAGAAGCAGCGAGGAGGTCTGCTTGCAAATCTTCTGGAACAGATAATTCCGTCTCCATTTTGCAGTCTGGCTCGGAGAGTGAAGAGGCAGGAAGGGTGCAGGGACCCCATCTCTGCCGAGGACACACTTCTTGGGGATGCCCACCCTGCCTGGGAGAAGGATCTTGACAGACTGTAACCCCCCTCAGGCGGGGACCCACCCCGCAAGCTGCTGATGTCTTGCCACAGCTGTTTCCGTGTTTTATTACGATTTTCTCCGCCTTTCATTTTTCAGGCCAAGGAGAAGCTCAGGGGGCCCATCTGTTTCTCTCTTGCCCTTTTCCCTGTTCCCAGAAGCAAAGCGTACGCATGCATGCGCGCACACACACTCCACACCAGGCCACCCCGGACTCCTCTTAGGACAGTGCAGAGCAGGAACCAGGAGGGAGCCCTACCCACCCAACCACACCGCAGGGACCTGCAGTGAGAGGCCCTGTGGGGAGGGGAGGGGGCGCTCTCAGAAAGCTGGAAAGGAATAGTGCATGGTGACAAGAGCAGCAGATACGGGAGCAAAACCTCATAAAAGCAACAGGTTTTCTCCCTAGGAGAACATTCTATTTTGCTTTTTTGTTTTTACTTAAACTCTCCTATTAAAAAACAAAACAAATCAGGCCTCGTAGTGTAGATTCATTGCAGGGTGGATTCGCTCCCGTCCAGAAAGCCTAGGAGAAATGATCCCACAGGGCTTAGGAGAGAGCTAGAAACAAAGTAAAAGAGCAATCTTCCCATCAAGATGGAACAAAACAGTGTCATTTCTAAGAAGAATAACACTACGAAAGCCGGCTAATGGCCCCCAAGGTCCCAAGGATGAAGCTAGGCCCTTGAGGACATTGTCGCATTAAAGTTCCAGACTTTATGACCATCTCTCCTCCCTTCTGTGGCAGGAGTAGGTCTGCACGTCCCGTTGGTTCTTTCTCTCCAGTGGGTCCCTCCACAGCCACCACCCAAGAAGAGCTGGTGCAGCCCAAGCTGAAGTTGGTACAACTGTCCTCTTCCTTCTGCTGTCGTCAGTTTCCTGGAGCACTGGTCTTGTGTCTCTGGATTATCTAAGAAGCTGCAACACTGGGCCCTAAAGACCACTTGGAGCCAAGCAAGCCAGACTTTAGGTTCTTTTTCAATCTCAGGTCCCTCCCACCCCCATGGATCCATCTCCAGTTGTCTCGCTGGATAAACTGTCCCACACCCCATCGCCCTGCTGGATCACCCATGCTTTGAGGGCAGCGTTTCTCAACCTCTGTACTTTGGGCACTGTGTTGTTGGGTTGTCCTGTGCACAATAAGGTGTTGGCAGCATTCCTGGCCTCTAGCCACTCGATGCCGGTAGCATCCCTCTCCAGTTGTGACAACGCAAAGTCATCTCTAGATATTGCCCAATGTCCCCGGGGAGAGGGGGCCAACTTGCTCTGGTTGAGAACCGTAGCTGTGGGCCTCTGTTTCCACAGTTCTTGGGTTGGAGCGTACTTCTACTTCCTCTCCTTACTTAGAACTTTGAAGACTTAAATCATCTCCTCCAAAGACCTTGAGCGAGCCATGGCTGAGCTGGTGTTGGCTATGCATTTTCCCTCGCCACCTACATAAGTTCCAGCTATTTACTTGTGCTTTACCTTGCCATTGTTTCCCAACTGTTTTATATGGGTTTGTCTCATTTAGAGCAATTGCTTTCAAGCTTCTAGATGACCAGAGTTGTGCCTTACTCTTCTTTTCAGGCATCACCTGTAGCTGTTAGCAATTAATACAGCGTTCCACTCATCCCAGGGTACCTGGCACCTAGTAAGCCCCGAATAAATCTCTGCGAAAGGAAGGACAAACAGAAGGACAGAAGGAGAGTGGAGGGAGAGGGACAGGGGAAGGAAGGAGAGAGGAAAGATATTTAATAGCTCCTTATAGATGGAAGAATGAGCAGTGTTCCTTAATTATCTCTTAATTATCTCTGTCTCTGCCCAAATATTTCTCTGTCGCTTTACTGGCACCTGCTTCCCAAATCACTGAAATCATCACCAGTAATCCTAAGTCTGGGTAGCCTTGGCTTTGGGGGGATGCCAGTAGGACCCTGATTCCTGCTAAATGACAACTTCCAATTCTAAAACCTCCTGAAATGCACAGTCTTCAATCCAGAGCTTCAGGGTCTGTAGTTTTGTTCTGGTTTTCCAGTGGAGCGTGCTCTCAGGAGCCGCTGCAACTAGAGTTCAGGCCTTGCGTCTCACCAGTGCCAACTCTGAAGGACCTCCAGATGGTGTGTGAAGGCAGAGTGGAGGTGAAGCTATGGAAGGCCTGAAAACACCTAAAAAGCCAAGCAACCAAAATGGGCATCGACAGCCCACATCTCACACAAGGCACGTTCGTGTGGACTGGGCTTGGGGCACGGTCTGTCCGAGCCGGAGGTGGGACTAGAGGGGGGAAGTGAGCCTGGAGAGGGAAGACAGTGTTGATTCACTGGATTTTCCCAATAACGTCCAGGGTCATTTCCAAGAGCACGTGAGATCATACGTGGCGCATTGTGCGGGGCCAAGATTTGGGCTTTTGTCTCTCTCCATTACGTCTCCGCCATGCTGTCCTCGTAGGTTCCGAGGTCACCTCACACGCTGGCTCCCATCCGTGTGTCTATAAATCTGTAACCCCTGAGCACAGCCCTAGTTACTCACCACGATGCTCCCGCCGCCACTCGTACCAACAGTTTCACTGGCCCTCTCTTATTTGCATGATAAACTCCAGAAACTCCTGAGCTTGTCCCCATCCCACCTTGCCTTTCTCACCTCCTTCCCCTCCATGATCTCTTTCCATTGCCCTAGTGTTTTCACCAGCCTCAAGCTCTTGCTGCTTCCCTTGCTTGTTTCTATTTGGCTCATGGTCTCCTTTCACCCCATCACCTTCCACCCTGTTCTGTCCATCTCCACAGAACAGTCTTCCCCCTTCCACACTCCCCACCCAAGGTAAAGGAACTCTCCTTCCCCTAAACTAGCAAAGCATATCCAAGGGGCTGTTGCATTTGATCAAACCTAAGATGCCACTGATTGAAAGCAAAACGTGCATCTTCAAACGAATGAAAACAAACATGTATTCTGAAAACTCGTCTTTCCTGTACGTTTAACCTGCGTCACCGTTACTGTGTATGTGTTCTCTCGCTTTTCTGAGCTGCACTATTTTTTTTTTTTTTTTTTTTAGTTTATTTATTTGAGAGAGGGAACACAAGCAGGGCGAGTGGGAGAAGGAGAAGCAGGCTCCCCGCTGAGCAGGGACTCTGATGCGGGGCTCGATCCCAGGACCCTGGGATCATGACCTGAGCGGAAGGCAGACGCTTAACGACTGAGCCCCCCAGGTGCCCCAAACTGCGATCTTCTTAAAGGCGTGGCCTCCTACTGGTCCACTGCTGTGCTACTCCTCCAACCGAGCACAGAGGTGATGCTGGATTTGCACATAGGGGGGAACATATGCAGATGTGCATACAAAATGGGCAGTAAGAACGAATCAATATTCCAGACTGCAAGAATCCTGCTACAAATATGCAACTCATTAGGTTTTGTAGTTAAAAATGTATACTTGCTTACTTTAATGGCCTAGCTCATTATCCAACTCAAACTATTAGCTTATATTGAAAAAATATAGACATTTATACAAATTAATGAGGAAGAGCAAAAAAAGTTACAAACTATCAAAACATATCCCCCCAGAGCACCTACTAAGTGCAGAAAACTCTACAAACCACCCGACGGATGCATTTTGCCCTGATTCGTGCACAGCCCCGGGAGGTGAGGGAGTTCTATGAACTCCACTTCACAGATGAGCACCCCATGTTCATCTCTGTGGGGTCCGGTCCCAGCTGGAGAGTGGTCGAGGCAGAATTTGAACTCGCTCTATCTTGATGCCAGAATCTGAGCTCAAGAATTTCTAAACAGTGCCTAGTCTACCTCGCTCATCAAAGAAGCAAAATGCAGTCACTCTCCTAGAGACGAGCGTACCTCACTGCCAAGCCAGCCAGCCATTGCCCTCCTGCCCCTCAAAGAAGGAATTGGGGCACCTCGGCAAGGCCATGAGGGGAATCCTGGAACTCTCCTCCCTCCTCCGAGTGAGACACCGGCAAGGATCTTCCCATTTGTCTTTCTGGAGGTTGCAGATAGGAAAACAAGACAAACAGGCAAAAAGCCCCAAATGTGTTAGCCTGGGTCTTCCGAGGAGCCCGAGCTGAGAGGAGATGAAATGTGTACGGACTTTATGAGGGGAAATGTCTGTGTGAGGGGGAAGAGGGAGGAAGCTGGAGAAACAGGGAGAGGCCTCTGGCCCCCATGTAAGTCTTTCCCTGAGTGAAGGAGAAGTCAAAGCATCCTAGACTGCTGGGCGAGACCACAGGGGGACTATTCTGCCACAGGAGGCCTTCACGGGAATGCCAAGAACAAGTCTCCCTTGCCTGCGCTCAGCCCTTGGCCAGAAGCCACCTGGGGGAGGCATGGCTTCTGCATCGGGGAGGCACTGGGTTCCATAGAGCAGAGGCCTTTGGTCAACTGTACTTGCTGCAGGTGGAGGTGCATTCTCAGTGGGAGGGAGGGAAGGGGGATGCTCCGTGGAATTACGTGGATTGTATGCATGGTTGGCAAAGAAAAGGGTGAAACTGGCTCAGCCCAGTGGCTCCGAGCCACTGCCTTTTCTCATCTGCTCTAGGGGTGCAAACAACCACTATTCACACTGGGTGAGGTGGTTTCCCCTTAGCTGCTTCGCTGTGTTGGGGGCCATAGTAAGAGCCCCTCAATTTTCACTACTATGGCATGTAAGCTTTTCTTTTTACCTAGGAAAACGTCATGCATGTGGTGAACATTTGCAGATATATAGAAATACGTACAACCGCATTGCAGATAGGCAGAAATAAGGAGTAGAAGAATCCACACATTCCAGCTCCCGGTGGAAACCTCCATTAACCATGCGCATGTGCCCTGGCATTCAGTGTGTGTGTGCCCTGGAAATGAAAGAATGAGAAATAAGGCAACATGATTTACTGGACTTCTATCTACTTAGCACCTTGTACTGAGCACCCGTCTCATGTCTCCTCTTCGTGACCCCCTGAGGGAAGGCCCATTTGCCCCATTTTCCAGGTGTCCTGTGAGGAAGTAGCAGTGAGAAGAACCACTGAGACACTGAGGGTCAGGGGGGCGAAGGACCTGACAGCAACAGACCACTGACCAGATCCTCACTGTGACTCTAAGCTTCTGGGCAGTGAGACTGCAGCTAACACCACTGTCAAGCCTGTCCTCTCTCCCCAGGATTATACCAGAATGCATCCCTCAACAGGATATCCTATATGAACTCTGGAAAGGGTTTCCATGGTCTCCCCAGGATAGACGGGGTGTCTTCCTTCCATGACTGTCGATATCGCACTTCGACTCAGAACTCACGGGAGAAAAAGATCTACCCATTCATCCACGTACAATACATTGCTGCTTACCTTTCAGTCATTAGAATAAAACACCATCTCGGGGGAGAGTTGATTCCTGAGAGTGGTGCAGAGTTCCCCTTGCTACAGCATAAAAGCACACCATCCCCTAACCCCAGATTCTTCATCTCTCAACTGACCGCGTGTGCTTTGAACAAACAGATGCTATCCCAGGAGGAAAGAACACAATGCCTCCAGAGATGCTAAACCTGGACCATGTTTACTTTTGATCATCTCCGTTTATAGGGCTGTGCGATCTGTCCACTGGGCTTTATTTTCTACCGAAGAGATTGTTACCCTGAGTTGCTGGGGCTCTGAGTTCCTTATCCACCCCCCCAGGGGTCTCAAGTCATAAATTTCAAGCCGCTATTAACTTGGGCAGACAGATTTTTAAGACTCCTATAGAGAGCATACAATTAACCATCTCCTGTCAGCTGGAAAATCAGCTCAATGGCCATTCAAGTTCATGTCCAAACTCCTTTACATTAAGGAATGCTTAGAAAGGTTCCTTGAGTCTCAGAACTAGGATCTCTTTGAAACTATAGAGACAGAAGAAGTCCAGAATGGGAAATAGAGTTGGCCATGAGGAGGAGGAACTCCACAAGTGTTATATACGTGCACAGGCTAGAATTTTAAAAAAATTCCATTCTTTCAAAAGAGAGAAAGAAGGAAAATAATGCTCCAAGAGGGGTCAGGGTTCTTGCCCAGTTGGTACCTATCCTTGTCATCCTGGCATGGCTGGGAAACTATCTTAGTCCCTACGGCTGCTGTAATCAAACACCGCAGTAACAGAAATTCATGTCTCATAGTTCTCGGGGCTAGGAAGTTCAAGATCAAAGCTCCTGCAGAGCCCACTTTCTGGTTCATAGATCCCGTTTTCTCCCTGTGTCCTCATAGGGCAGAAGGAGTCTAGGAAGCTTCTGGGTCTCTTTTACAAAGGCACTAATCCCCTTCATGAGGACTCCACCCTCATGACCTCATCACCTCCCAAAGGCCCCAGCTCCTAAAACCATCTCCTTCATATGTTAGGACTTCAACATATGAACTGGGGAAGCTGGGGGAGGGGCGGCGTCAGGGTTTGGGGGAGGGACACAAGCATTCAGCCTGTAAATGAAACACATCAACAGCCCTGTACCCAGGACGCAAGCTCTAATGCGATGACTTCATTAGTGTACATCATTATTTTAACCATATTCAAAACTTCAGTGTGTCAAGAATTAAAAAGTAAAAAGATCATAAAACAATACAACAGAATAAACCATCCTGGGATTTCCTCTGATTAAGAAGACATTTTCAACCCTCTAAAAACCCGAAACCAACATGAGATTGCTCTGATGTCTCTCCCTTTGCCTGGAAATGACAATATTCACCGCGAGACCTAGCAACTTAAAGATCTCCAAAGGAAAAATAAAAAATTGCTAAGTCTTGAAATTCCAGGAGAACACAGTCTGGGTCTTGAACTTGGACCTTTTATGGGAAATCTATTCAAACGCAGATTATAACTTTCTACCTGGGGTTGCTAATCTGTGTTGCCGCCAAATCAAATAAGAACACCTTTCCCCAAAGTGGAGCCTGGGCTGTGTTTGAGTTTGGTTCTCCATTTCGTCTGCTTCCCTCCCTGGGTGTCTCCCCACGATGGGCCACCTTTCCTCCTGCCTGCAGCCCAGCTGTTCAGGAACAAGTGCATGTGAGGAGACGATGAGCAGGGGCTGGGGAAAACGAAGAAGAGCAAAACGCTTGTAAAGTCTGGAAGCAGTTAGACCAGGGTTGTCTTTCTGTCCACAAATGGGAATCAAAAGTTATTATTTATACTGTTGTTCAGTTAGATTTTGACTGAAGGTATATCAAAGCCTGGTTAATTTATAACAGAGCTGCTAGGTGAGAAGATATATTCCGAATTCCAAACAAAGTTACAAATGAAGGCGGCTTGGGAAATAGTCTGTTCTTGAGGTGGAAATTCCATGTGTCTTTATGAAGGGACCATTAAGATTGGATTCAATAATTTTGGCTCCTTTCTCAAGACTTTCGGTTCTTATTGACTGAGCTTGCCTTTAACCCAGATAGCTCATTTTAGTCCCATAAAAACCATTACCAATGGGTTTTTGAAATTAAAATCTTCAGGGGCGCCTGGGTGGTTCAATCGTTAAGAGTCTGCCTTCGGCTCAGGTCATGATCCCAGGGTCCCGGGATCGAGCCCCGCATCCGCATCGGGCTCCCTGCTCAGCGGGAAGCCTGCTTCTCCCTCTCCCACTCCCCCTGCTTGTGTTCCCTCTCTCGCTGTGTCTCTCTCTGTCAAATAAATAAATAAAATCTTAAAAAAAAGAAATTAAAATCTTCAGGAATTTACTGTTGACCCTGTTGAATTTCATTTGGCATATCTGGATCTGCTGCTACCAACTCTCACAACATTCTGAATTTTAAATGGTGAAGCTATCCATATGAGTTATCCCTTCTAATTATTGATCATAAACACATTTCATAAGCATTTCATCGAACTTTTATTGATGAAAATGTCAAGTGGGACCGTGGCAAAGTAGAACCCAAATGATCTTCCTCTGGAGATTTTCTGTCATGTCAACTCCGATTTGGTATGGAACAGCTGAAACGTGCTTATAAGATATGGCCATCTTGGGCACAAGGACAACTCAGCTACCTATCTGTCTCAAGTCCCTCTGGTTTTTGATGCCATCCTACCATGGGTACCCCCCAGTTTCGGTGCTAGAGCTTCATGAGCTGAGACCAGACAGCTAGTTTTTCCTTCTATCACACCCTCTAGTAAAGGACTCACAAAAAGGGTATTTAAATTAGCACCTACTTGATTTACATTTAGTGAAAATATCTTTTGAAATACTAGATGACAGTATAGGACTTCGAATAATTCTATTTCTCAAAACCAAACCTGAGCTTTACAAAAACATTGTAGGAAGCTCAGCCGAAACCCCCAGTCTCGTTCTCCAAGCCAGTTGGGTGGGTCACGAGATGCCCTTCTTTCTCCTTCTCAGGGACACTGTGGGGCAAAGCTAAGAAACTCAAAGTTACTTTTAGATGCAGTAATTTCAACTCCAGCGATCAAATCTTGTTCTGGGGAAGAGAGAACACTTCATACCATGAGACCCATTGTAGATAAGCCTTCTAGAACTGGCAGCAACCACAGTAAAAAGAGCTGGGCTTCTCGACGGACCTATTACATGCCACGTGACAAAACAGGGCACTATCTGATCACGAGCTGTCCAGTCCCAGCAAGCCTGCCACACCCACGGTGGCAGTGGCGGGGGATAGCCATGGAGGGGTGGGGGGTGGGCTGTCAATACAGTCATCCTACAGTCTACGAGGCCACCTGGGTTCCTCGTGAAGGGACACGAGGACAACGGAAACCACTGAGTGGAAGAATGAACAAGAGAAGAAAGGAAGGATGGTGACACCTGGCACGTATCCCACCTGGCTTACGACGTGCCAGGTATGTTCTAAGCACTTGGCATCAGGCGAAAAGGCACTGCCATCTCCATTTTACCTGTGAGGACACTGGGGCAGCAAAGAGTTAAGTCACAGGACCCAAGTCAGGTGGCTGGTAAACAGCAAAGATGGGATTTGTACCCAGATAATCTGGCTCCAAACCCTCCCCTTGAATTCTACAGCCTCCTGAGTAGAGGGAGGAAAGCAGGACGGAACAGAGCGGCTGCGTCATCCAAGTTCAAGTCCTTCAAGGGAGTGCTGGCGAGAAAGCTAGGAGAGAACAGCTTGCTCTGGTCCGAACTCGACTTCAAGGTCCTTGAACAGTCCACCCCACTTGCGTCTCTTTCCTTTGCCCCGTACCCCACTCCCACCCTTGACCGCGGTACCTTCTGCCCCACCCACTCCCACAGCAGCTTCTCCGCCAATATCACCAATTACAAGGAGGCTGGCAGCCTTGAGGATCCATCTGTTTTTAATTAAACTACACACACTCACACCTCTTTCTTGGTCATTTCCTAAGAGGTGGGAGGGAGAAACAGGGGTCTGGGGAGGTTTTGAAAAGCATTCTTTCCACATCATAGCACCCTTTCCTCCCCACTAAGAGCCCCCGCCCCAGGGGATATTCCACTGGGTGAGGGGCTAGGGCCTTCTCTCCCTGAGAAGGGAGAGGGGCAGGAGAGAAAGGAGGGGGAGGGGAAGGAGGGGCAGGAGGCGGGAGGGCACTGGAGGAGGAGAGCAAGGAGGAGGGGGAAGGGAGGAGAGGGTAGAGGAAGGGGAGGAGGAAGGGGGGAGGGGAGGAGGAGAAGGGGGAGGAGGAAGAGGTTTGCCTCTCAAGGATCCTTTTCCCATGGAAATGCGCTGTGGCTGGTGCCCATTAGCATCCCTAATGCATAATAAGGGGTCAGCCTATTGTCATGCAAATTAATTCAGATGACAACAGTCTCTCCTCGACAACATGCCCGGGCACGGGGAAGTTTCTCACACTGCCTCAGCCAATGCTAACTGGTGGTCTCCACCCATCTTTCATTAATTATTTTACCCCCTTCACTCCTGCAAGGTTTGTTTTTGGCTATGACCCCCTTCACTCCCCAGCTGCTGCTGGCTACTTTTCATTCTAGAGTGCTTGAGAACACCCCCGATGAGCAAAATAAAATATAAGGAAAGTAAATAACAACTAGAGGACAATACTACCTAAGCAGTATCCCTTTTTCCCCCCTTGGTCATTTGGAGCCTGATAAGATGGATTCTTTTTGAGCTTGACTACAAAGGGGCTGAGTCATTCTTGCCATTGTCTGCCTGCCAACCTCTTACTCCAGGCCACTGACCAAGTGTTTCCCACTTGTCCACATCTGCAGGCTTCCGCTAGCCCTGCCCAGGGCTGAGACCCGGTCTTGCCTGGGTGAGAGTTCTCTGTCAAAAGAAAGAGTAAACATGGATGGCTTTGGACCAAGCCAGGGAGTAAGAGCAGAGTTAACAGCCCATTTGTGCTGCAAGTGTGGGCTCAGCAACCCCCTTCCATCTCCTGCCCCCGCCGGGCATCCAGACATGTCGTCCCCCGACCCATCTCCTTGGCCTGACGATTTCTCCCCAAAGTGAAGAGCTGGCCTCACCCTCACTTCTAGAACTATGCCTTCTTGTTCTACGCACAGCATAATAGACCAGCTATACCACAGTTTGGGAATCTGAGGACCAAGCCAAGTTCTGATGGTCTCTCTTTGCTGTGTGATCTCAGGCAAGTTACTTACTCTTTGTGTGTCTCAGGTGACTCACCTATAAAATGGGAGTAACAAACACACTCGCCTAGTAGGGCTGTTGTGATGATAAGCACGGAATACATGTAAAACACTGGAAACAATCCTGGTACATTGTGAGCATTTTGCATTAATTGTTAGCTAGCATCATTAATTTTCCCAGACCTTTTCCTTCTTTTGGTTTATCTGGCTAACTCTCCTCTGTCCAATTCAGCAGAATTCACTCTCCTACTTCTTGCTTCCAACACTCTGGGCAGCCCTGTCCCAGTTTTTGTTGCCTTCCAAGACTTTTTATGACAATAAAACTCCTAATAACGCAAAGCATTGCCGACACAGAAAGCATGTGACCCAGGGACCACCTTTGTCCCAGGAAAATCCTGACATTTCTACCATGCATCTGAGTAGATGGGGTAAAGAAAGATGGGGAGAGAAAGACATTCTAGAAATTAACTTTAGCTCAAACATTATCTGAACAACAGACAGGCTTTGTAGCCAGACACAAATTATATGCAAATCACATGCAAATCTGAATGTAAATACTTTGGGCCTAGGGAGAAAATCCTTGAGGAGACATTCCCATTCCCTTGTCCCCTGCTTCTCAAGCTGCACTTTGTTTTCTGATTGGTTAGTTTGGAATTCATTATAGAGATTCAAAGGTGCATATAATTTTCCAAAAGAGTTAATTTCACCTGTTTGGCAAGGGTCAGAAGCTAAAGAGACCTTGGGAAGCAGATACTCCTGCAGGAGCTTCTTCCATGCAAGGGAGTGTTCTGTCTACTCTACCCTCCCCACGCTTCCCCACCCCCAAGCCAAGAGAAAGTATAAAAACATCAAGGACAAGGTCAAGAACCAGCACAACTACAAACCTCTCAGGGGCTCTTGGTTGGGCTGGGAAGGGCCCCGGAGGGTTTCGGACCCTCGGAATAGCCAGAAATCTTGTGTGTGTTTCCTTAGTGAGCTCACGTTCCCATTCCAGGGAATGGCTGTATCCTGGTTCTGCTTTGCTCCATCCCCCTATTTCCTTCAGCTTCCTCACTCCAGGGCAATGGTCATGCCTCGGACAGAAAAACAGAAAACAGAAGCCGTCCCGCTAAAGGCGCAGACTCACCCGCACAGATATGTCCTCTCCTCCCCTAGTGCTCAGAGGAGGATATGTTGTTCCCTCTCCTACCAACCAATTGCTCTGAGTCCTCCTTGGGACCTTGCTTTCTCATTAGACCCCTCTCTGAGACCCCTTCAAATTCCCCTTCCCTTCTTGTGCTTGCTCTTCAGCATTCAAACATCAAGTTGATAAAGACATTCAATGGATGGCCGCTGTCACACACTTAGAATATTGCCTCTTATGTAGCAAGTGTGCCTAAGAGTTTGCTATAATTATTCAATGAAAAGCTGATCCAACCCATTAGCGTCAGGGACATGCATCCCAAAACAATGAGATTCCTTTCTTTGTCCAAGAGCCACACTGTCTAGTAGAGCGTTCTGTGATGATGGAAATGCTCTGTATCTGTCTATACAACCTGATAGCCCCTGGAGCCACGTGTGGCCGTTGAACTCTAGAAAGGTGGCTGGAGCAGCCAAGGAGCTAGATTTTTTATTTGATTTTAATGAACTTTACGCAGACACACCTGGCCAGTGGCTACTGTTTTAGATAGCATAGATCTAAACATGTGGCAAAAAATTGAAAGCCTTGATAGTATCCAGTGTGGCCGAGAGTGTGGGAAGACAGGTGCCCCCATACACGCTATGAGTGTGAGTATCAGCAACTATGGCCCTTTTGTAGGACCCCATGGCAGTATCTGTCAGCTCAAATGTGCATTCCTCAAGTTCACAGAATCCAGGTTAAAATGACCTCACGTAAGGGCACAAAAGGGTAAGAATAAGGAATTTATAATTTGCAAATGTATGTGCTTGTTTCCAATTTTTTTACTCTTGCACAGTATGCCATAATGGACATCCTGTCTTGTCTGTAAATGGACGATAATCATCGTACACAGAGTTATCGAGAGGATAGAAGCCAGTTTATCTTAAGAGCCTAACATGGGTTCCAAAGCAGATGCTCAATAAATGGTGAGTTTTTATTAATTCATAATAATCATCACAGGAGTAACATTGGTAGGGTCAGAATTGAAGTCAAAACCTTGGGAGCCGGTTCCTAAAGCTTCCTGGGTTTATGGGTACACAAAATTCAGGGGGTAGCTACTGGCTGAGTGGAAGAAGCCACCAAACGAAAATATGTGAGAGAGAGGCATCAGTCAAAGAAGGGCATATACCTGGGTTCAGATCCCACCCCTTACACTCCTCCATTGATGAATTACCCTTTCTCTACATGATGGAAAGAGCGAACACCAGAGTCCCAATGACCTGTGTTGAAATTCCAGCTTTTCCCTCTAAAAAGTCTGTATCCTTGGGCAAGTTTCCAAACTCCTCTGAACCTTGGTTTACTTACCTGTGGTTTACTTACCTGTCAGCCAGCTGTCAGATCCCTACTAAACTGTGAATGGCTCAGAAAGAACTCCTGTGTTACAGGATGAATTGTGTCCCCCTCAAAATTCGTAAGTTGAAGTCCTAAGCCCCCAGAATTCAGAATGACTGCATTTGGAGAGGGGGCCTTCAAAGAGGGAATTAAGTTAAAATGAGGTATGTGGCTGGGGTCCTTGTAAGAAAAAGAGGTTAGAACACAGACACTTACAAGGGAAAGGCCATGTGAAGACACATAGAGATGATCATCTGCAAGCCAAGGGGAGAGGTCTCAGAAGAAATCACCCTGCCGACACCTTGATCTTGGACTTCTAGCCTCCGTTGGGTAAGCCCTCCAGTCTGTGGGATTTTGTTATGGCAGCCCAAGAAAATGAATACATCCTCTCAGAGTATTTTGTCTTACTTTATTTTATTTTTGGAGATCATGTTTGACTTGAGTTTTATTTTATTTGTCTGTTTCTAGTTTTTATTTGAATTGTAATTAGTTAACATAAAGGGTAATACTGGTTTCAGGGGTAGAATTCAGTGACTCCTCACTTACATACAACATCCAGTGCTCAGCACAAGTACCCTCCTTAATACTCATCACCCATTTAGCCCATCCCCCCTGCCCACCTCCCTCCATCAACCCTGTTTGTTCTCTATAGTTAAGAGTCTCTTACAGTTTGCTTCCCTCTCTTTTTTTTCCCCTTCCCCTATGTTCGTCTGTTTTGTTTCTTAAATTCCACATATGAGTGAAATCATATGGTATTTGTCTTTTTCTGACTGACTTATTTCGCTTAGCATAATACACTCTAGCTCCATCCACGTCATCGCAAATGACAAGATTTCATTCTTTTTGATGGTTGAGCAATATTCCTTATACATATGTACCACACCTTCTTCATTCCTTCATCAGCTGATGGACATTTGGGCTCTTTCCGTAATTTGGCTATTGTTGATAATGCTGCTATAAACATCAGGGTGCAAGTACCCCTTCGAATCAGTATTTTTGTATCTTTTGGGTGAATATCTAACAGTACAATTGCTGGTTTGTAGGGTAGCTCTATTTTCAACTGTTTGAGGAACCTCCATACTGCTTTCCAGAGTGGTTGCACCAGCTTGCATTCCCACCAACAGTGCAAGAGGGTTCCCCATTCTCCGCATCCTCGCCAACACCTGTTGTTTCCTGTGTTGGTAATTTTAACCATTTTGACAGGTGTGAGGTGGTTTCTCATCATAGGTTTGCTCCCAGAGTGTTTTAAAGTTTCACAATAACTTCTAGAAACCAACATGAGATTGGTTTGAGACCTTTAAGGTCTATTAGGAGTCAGTCTCTAATGGGAAAACTCTTGCAACAGTGACAGGCAGTAGAAGAAACACTTGGCCTGTTCCTGTCTCATACAAAGCTGCCTCTATCCTAACACTTCTTCCTTGTACTGTCTCTTGTGCTCTGGACATAGTCTGTGGAGTCTGAGGACTTCTCATGGGAACGCTCAGTCAGATGTGAAGGCCGTAGGAAAGATAAGGGGAGATACTTGAGCCACAGTGTGTATGCCCTTGGAATTCTTCTTGTCTGAGGCCTATTTGGTTCAGTGCCTCAACATGGCTTGCACCCAGTCCAAAACAGAACACTGTAGGTCCGGGAGCCGAGTGTGGCAGGATCAACACAACCACTAGGTCTCCTTTACTTTAACATTCTCTAATAGTATGTGTCATCCTTTCTCTTTCTGTGCCCCCTTCTTCCTCATTCTCTGTCCCACGCACTCACTCTCTGTCCTTCTCCATCCCTCTCCACATTTCTTGTTTTGTCCCCATGCTGTCCTTTTTCTACCGCCATTACTCCTCCCTCCCTCTATCCCTTCTAGAATCTCTGGCGGAAATATGTTGGAATTATGGGAGGTGACCAAGACTTGGTCTAAAGGCTTGCTTCCCTTAGTGGGGATAAACAGTCCCGATCTCTCTTTGTAGGGGTCCCTCAGCTTAGAGACGTCCCGGGGCTTCACAGGATCCTGTAATGGACTTCAACTGGGTTGTCCTACCCCCTCCTCCAGGGATGCAATAGCCAGGGCAAGAAATCTCAATCCTGGACTCATTTCCACAAGCCATTCCATTTCCAGAATGTGCTTTTCTCCAGGCCGGTCTCCTATGGGCTCCCTCTTTCTGCTACTTCCCCTGCACGCCCACCATTTCACGGGTAGAGGAATGCAAACTGGAGCGCTCCCATCTCTTGCCTGTCTCTAGCTCCAGGAGTAGAGTCCCGTGAAGACCTAACAAACACAGAGGGAAAGAAAGAAACCGTGGAATCTAGCCCACTTCTTCCCACTTGTTGCCTGGATCCCGGTTAGCCCAGAATGAGTTTCCCATGGTCGCATGCCTGCTTTCTCCGACGACTTGAGCCCGTTGAATCCTGTGCGTTTCACTGAGGCTCCCTGGTGCCTGTGCCATCCACAGAGACGCATGGTTGGATCCTCTGGCCATCGTCCCTATGACTTCATTTGCAAAGTCCAGGGAAAAGGACAAGCCCGGGCATGGCATTCGGTCCTCTTATCGATGTGGGGGATGGTGGGGGGGGAGGCTGACTGGGCAGAACAAGGCAAGACAACCCCAAAGGCAGCCCTTCCATCAGAGGACTCCTGCTTTTGATTTTGCAGCTTGCACAAAAGATCGCACCACGCCTGCCTGCCAATCGCCCCAGCAGGGGGGGGGGGGGGAGGTGGCAGGGTTGGGGGCGGGGGGGGCGGTTGGAGGGGGGAGAGGAAAGCCAAGGCATCATTCATGCTGCCTGCCTTGGCCCGTCAGTCCCTGTCTGTGCATGGACTGTATTTCTGTGTTCTCATAACTCACTTCCCTGAGGTGTCACGGTGTGAAGGGACAAGGCATGTGTCCTCATGGATTCTCTAATCCTCCTGCGTCGAGTGACATATGCATCGCTCCCCTATACCCTCAACGCAGTTTTGGCAGGTCGTCCACCAACATCTGTTGCCCGAGTTCTGCCCCATAGAAGCTTCCCCTCCACCAGTAGGTAAAGCCCTTCTCTTCCTTCCCCTTCTGCCGGCCCGCAGCTTGGGTTCCCGGGGCCCGGCACTGGAGCATCAAACAAGGCCTGGAGGCGGAGGTGGCCCCAGGGGCGCCCCCCCAGAGCCATCTCCCGCCTCATCCCCCACCCGAACGCCGCCCGGGTGACCTCCCCGACAACACCAGTAATTTGTCTTGGAGACCCGCCATACCTACAGCAAACACAGGAAGGATTAGAACACAACATATGCCGCACAGCAACAGAAACATGTGAAGGTCCTTCCTGAGCCTGAAGGATTACTGCGGGGGGAGGCGAGGGAGCGACAGAGAGCAAGACAGATGAATGTCCAACCAGAGAAACCCCGTGTGTTCCTCCAGAATGGAAAGGAAATGGATGCCTCAGAACTGGGTGTGTTGAGGTCAAATCCGATATGGGCTTTGAGTTGCAGCCGCTTTAAAGCTCATTGGTGACAGATGTGGACTTTCGCCAAGTCAACCACAAAATAGGATCAAAGGGAGTTGAAAAACAACAACAACTGGAGCTCCCTAGCTGAAGTGGTTGCTGCCCTCAGAATGTTCGCCCAGTGGACTCGCCCAGTGGACCCGACCAGGAAGTGGAGGAGAGACCAGGGCGACATCAAAATTAAATGGGAAAAAAAAACAAAACAAAAAAATCCCAAAGATCCAGAAACCGATCTGAGGCCTCCAAGGTTGGGGGCATTCTCCACTGCAGTGAAGAAGCAGAAAACACGCACCGGGCCGCCCCAAGGGACACCTAGAACCAGTGCATTTACTGTGAGAGCAGATATCTTCACCTGCATTCAAGGAAAGAGATGCTGAGTAATAAATCGTGCATTTTAGATGTGAAAAGGACAGGCAAGCGAACTGGGTTTCAGATTACTGGCTTTGAGGTCAGAGTAATTAAGTTCTAATCTGGGTGCTGCTGTTTCATGGCTGTGTGACCCTGAGAAAGTCACTTAACTTCTCTGGGTTTCGTCTTCTCATCTGTAAATAGGGTGGATAACAGTATTTATCTTAAAGGGTTGTAAGGATTCAAGATACACACTGCCTGAAACAGTGCATGGCAAGAGTAAAAACTCAATCGATATGAACACGTATTTTGACATACATTTGTAAGAATAAATTTACATTCTCTGGAATGTCCACCTGAGGGAAGACAAGATCAAAAGCACTGTGTGTGTGTGTGTGTGTTCACAGTTCTGAAACTCAAAGAGTCCTTATCATGTGACAGTAATTTGCAAATGAAAATTGTGTTGTACAAACACATGTAAATTTCAGATTCCTCATTCTTCACATTTAAAGCCAGGCTCAGCAACCCATCCAATGAAGGTCAAAGACAACTAAAATAACAAAAATAATTGCCCTGACAAGAAAAGCATACCTCAAAACACACTTGCTAGCACTTTCTAGTTGTGGTCATGTTCTAACCTGTTCTTTAGTCAGTGAGGATAGTTAGAAACATTAACCACTGTTTAGTTATCCAGCTGCCTTACCACCGAGGGAGTATCACGCCTTCTGTCCACCCCCCTCTTCCAAATCAGCTTCTCCCTACTATTCCCACATAGTCCAAAGACCTGGAATTCTCAGGTCCCTTCAGCCCAGCTCCATGTGGATCAATTGCCCAGGTGTCAGGCTTAGTGATGCTGGAGCCCTGTGGGAAAGGGGGTATGCTATCATCACTAATTCTGGGGCAAAATCTCTTCACACAAGACATCCCATCTACTGACAAATGTTCCCAGCTGTGGGAAGGGGTGTTGGGGGGTCCTTCCGTGTCACCTGTCACCCCCTAGCTATTCCTCTCTGAGGAGCTTCCTGCAGTGAGAAGTTGATACCTCTCCATGGGCACATCTCCAAGGCCGGCTGTGTGCTCCTAACACACTAATCGCAGAATTTGGGGCATACCCCACACCCTGACTCGATGACTTAACAGAGATCTTTATGATGGGGGGATGGGGATAGAATATCCTGACAAAGGAAACCTCTCAGAAAACAGTTGAACAGAATTTAACTGAATGAATGAACTAGTGTTCTGGTTTTTAGATCTACCCAAAGACGGCTATGGAAGTTGTCCGTGACAGACAGGCGTTGCAAATAGGTTTCATCACATCTCAGCAACCAACCCTGACGGTTTGGTAGTGGATTCCTGAACCATTCTGCACAGGTGGATTGTGAAACCATAACCAACATTAAGTTCGCTGTGATTGGTCAGCAATGTCTGCAGGGAGTCATGGCCTTGGATAGGTGCCTTGGATAATATAAAATAAAATTCCTCGTGTTTTATTTTATTTTTAAATTTTATTTATTTATTTGACCGAGAAAGAAAGCGTGCACAAGCAGGGGGAGCAACAGAGGGAGAGGGAGAAGCAGACTCCCCGCTGAGCAAGGAGCCCGATGCGGGACTCGATCCCAGGACCCCAGGATCGTGACCTGAGCCGAAGGCAGACGCTTAACCGACTGAGCCACCCAGGAGTCCAATTCCTCCTGTTTTAATATGACTTTTCCAAGGAGTCCTGGAACAGTTTCTTAAAATGCCTAGGACTTCATTTCCATTTTCTCAGAATATGAAAGGGAGAGGAGAAGAAAGAGTTAATTTTTTTAAAAATGTTTGAATGAACTGGTGTCTGAAGTCAGTTTTCATTTATATATGTGAGAGCAGGCATGGAAACCCTCCTCTCCAAGTACCAGATCTAATCTCATCCTAGGGAGTTCAGTAAAAGTTGATTTCTACAACTGTGGCAGACTTTATTTTCTGCTGCCCTAAAATAAACTTATCAGTAAGCTTGATGATCCAGCCATGTACCTATCCACGGGCATTGTGGTATCACCACTTGAATCTGAAATCTTTCCATCAAAGACTAAGGGGCAGGAGCTCACAGGGAAAGCAGGTAAATTCACAGCAGATGATGTTAAAGGTAAGGCTGGGGTAGGGGAGGTGAAATATGAGCTTATATTGACTGAACTAGGTCAAAACACCTCTCTCTGGATAATTTCTATCTTTCTCCCCGCCGTACTCCTACTTTGGAGGTCTCCTTCTCCACCTTTAAGAGACATACCAGAAGAAACAGGAGAAAATGACCATGAATTATAGTCTACGGTCCCTTCTGCAAGGAACAAGGAAGAGGGGCGCCTGGGTGGCTCAGCTGGTTAAGCGGCTGCCTTCGGCTCAGGTCATGATCCCACGGTCCTGGGATCGAGCCCCGCATCGGGCTCCCTGCTCCGTGGGGAGCCTGCTTCTCCCTCTCCCTCTGCCTGCCTCTCTGCCTACTTGTTCTCTCTCTCTCTCTCTCTGTCAAATAAATAAATAAAATCTTAAAAAAAAAAAAAAAGGAACAAGGAAGAAAGGAGAGATTCTAAAACCATGAATGAATTCAGATTTTGGAAGTGAAGTCAGATTGCATTGATTTTACTTGAAAATAATTTTTTTTCATCCTGATCTGTATTTTAAGATTAGCTTTTGCTGTCCTAATAAAAGGGACAGATGCAACTGGCACTATTAATTTCTTCCATCTTTTTGCCTTGATTACAAATACGATGCCTGGAGCTGCAGAAGCTATTTTGTGACCATGAGGCAACATCCATGAGGTGAAGCTAAGGAAGGACGTGTAGAAAGGCAGATGGAAGCGTGAATTTGCAGTTATCATTAAGTGCCAAACTAGCTCTGCACTCCCATCCCGCAGGTTTTCTTGTGAGGCAATTAAATGATTTTTATCTTTAAACCACTGTTATTAAAGTTTTTTATTATTTACAACTCAATGCATTTCCATACAACTATTTACGTTACTGCTACAAATTGGTACTTTATAGGCATTGGACCCATACTGATTTCCAGAATTGCCTTACACTGGGGCCTTAAAAAAAAAAAAAAAAAGTGCTAAAGATATCAATCTAAATTGTCAAGTGGTCACAAAGAAAAAGTGAGGTCTGGGGGTTTAGGGATGCAGGAAGAGGTCTATAAGGATAGCAAGGCTGGAATTTCAATCTGATTGACTTTTCTAACGTATTCTAGAGGATGAGAAAATAGGTTAGGCCACTGGCCAACTCTTTCTAAATACAGCACTTCCCAAAGCTGTGCCCTAGGTGTCAACACCTTTGGGGCTTGAGTCAGAGAGAGCCCATCTGTACACACAATCTCCACCCACCTGCAGTGTATCCAGTAAGCAGAGTGTAGCTGAGTCAGCTCCCCACACCTGTGCTAATAATTTGGGGGACATGCAGCCTGCCTTTTTCTGTGTACAACTTAGAAAGACAACCCAGAAAACTGCTACCACTTTAGATGTCAGTGCCCTGGTGCTCATGGGTAGTATCCCATTTTGTAACATTATTGTTTCCAACTGAACCTGGAAATAGCCACCAAAGCAGGAAGGGCTCAACCTGGGCTAAGAAAACCTCTTCTTCCCAAACAGCTAGATGCTACTCATTTGCCTTGAGAAGACCAGCAAAGAATGCAAATGGCATCTCCTCACATCCTGATTTATCCAACGAAAACCATATGTAGACCATCCTGCCTGCCTCCTCTTTTGCTGCGTGTTAAAAGAAACAACGAATAGGGAAGAGGGTTGGGATTGCAAAGAGGGGAGCACTTCTTTAGCCTCTGCTCTGTGCCTGGCACTGTGCTGGTAGGTACCTTCCTGTGTATTATCTCATTTAATTCTCATAAGAATTCCAGAAGCTAGAGGACTTTGTCCCCTTTTCATGGATAAACAAGGAAGGCCTGGAGAGAACAGGTGATTTGTTTGGAGGCCCACAGCTAAGTGGGTATGGCAGAGATCATCAGTGTTCACCCATATTTCTGTGCATCTCTCCATTTCCCAATCTTCCTTGCAATTGTGTTAAACGGAAGCAGTGCCCACCACTGCTCAGCTGGACCCCTAAGCCATCTTGCATATTCTTGCCCCTACAATTGGAAGTAAAAGACTCCAAGATGGCAGAACCACCAAATAAAAGGAACCGGGATCTTTGAGCCACCACGTGGAGGGCAACTGGCCATCTTGTTGGACTGTGCAAATTGATATTTTTATTTGTTGCTGAAGCATGATCTGTACTACTCTATCTTATACAAAGGTCCCATTTTAAAGAGGGTCCATGATCGCTTCTCGGCCTTTTGGCTAAGATCAAGTGTAGTATCTGTTCTTAGTTTAAAGAGGGTCCACGATACACTACTCCATGGAGTAATGGAGGAATCACTGAAGCAACTGGATCCACATATTACGTAGGTCCATGTCCTATATAGCCACGCAAGTGAAACTGCCCCAAAACAAGTTCAGAAGGATTGTATAAGGACAGGGAAGGCATATTATGAACTCTCTAGGGCACAATTTTTGTGCGTCTAACCTCCTTCTCTTAGCACTCAGACATAATAGAATCCGGAAAATGCGGGGTAGCCTCATGTTGAGCTTGAACTTGGTGTAGTAGCCTTTGGTAAATTCCTCCTAAGGTTCATGTCTCAGTTTCTTCCTTTCTTCAGTGTTAGTGGAATAAAGGCTCCACTTCCGAAGTGTTCTTAAGGTAGATGCAGAACTGACACTCGGTCAGTCTAAAAGGAAGGAGTCCAAGAAGCCCGTGATGTCATTGGTAGAAATTATGTAAAGAGCCACATGCAGGTACAATTTCAGTATGCTCTGACTCTTCAGGAATATATATTCCAGGCGGGGCTAGGCTCTAAGAAGCCAAACTAGTGATTATCCCAAGCAAACCAACTTTTATTAAGAAGCCGTCAAAGAAAAGTAGGTGGCGAGATGGATTAGTGGACGGGGAAAAGGGGTAGAGGCCGTTGGTGAAAAGCAACAAAGATTTAGAGGATTTTGTATCCTTGGTCCTCCTTCTCATTATGTAACATCTCCCTGGTATGTGACTGTTGATAAATATTCATTGAAGGGGGGACTGGACCTAATGTCATGCAAATCGCATGCAAAGCAACATGTAAATTGGAACCATTATATGAAGTCAATAGGTGAGGTACTATGCATATTAAAAGTACAGGACAACAGCACAGAAAGGCCTAGAAGAGGCCCATAATACTAGCAGGGGACCTTCCATTCCAAAAGGAATCTGATAGTCAAGGAGAGAACATTGCTGCCAAAGAATGTCACCACGCATGAAGCAGGGACCAGGAGGCCTAACAGAGAGAGGAAGGAGAATGCGGGCTGCTGTGTGCTCTCTCCATCCCTGTCAAGGCCGTATTCAAGGCACGTTCTCCTGCATCGCCTTCCCATACTGATCAGACCTGATACTGATTGATTTGGTCAAATCCACTGAGTGACAGGGTCGGCAGTCTGATCCGCTTGTCCATTAGCCGTGCCATTCAGGATGCTTCCTTCAAGCCTTCTCACAAAAGAGCAAGGGACACCCAGCAGCCCGTGAGGCTGGTCACTTTGAACTCGCTGACACCACACAGAAGACGTTTAGAGGCTTTTGTGTCCCCTGAAAGTTCTCGCCCTGTGAGTGTCTCACGCTTGCACACAATGCATGCGCGTTTGGCACCAATCTGCAGAAGGCCGTGAAGTACAAAGACGTGCCCAGAGACACTCCGATATGCACTTTTATGCGCCTCCACCCAAGTCCTCAGAGAGCTGTAGGAAAGTTGACCATCATGCCTGCTCTGGGCTACAGGAGGTCACAGGCTGTTTCTGATTGGAGCCCTCTGCTGTGTTTGCTTTCTGTGCCCCCACAGACCTCCTGACAGGACTGCAGGACATGGAAATAAGTCAGGGGTGACCCTTCTGGTGACCCATAGCCTTGCCAGCCAACTCCTGATTGCAACCTTCTGGCTCCAGTAACAGCCTTTAATGCAGGCCTTCTGGCTCCTCCGAGGCCGGAGTAGCGGCAGAGCTGGGAGGGGTGAACGCGCTCTGAGGTCCTGTGGTCTCTCTCCCCATGTGGGCCAGCCTAAGGTTGGTGGGATGGGGGTGGAGCATGCAGGGGGAGGAACAGAGGTGGGGGCGAGCTTCCGACTGCCCGGCAGGCAGGGGTTCTTCCTTGGGCTATTACCACCGTTCTGTCCCCCGTCTTCTACCGCTACCAAGCTAGGACATGCTGGCTTCAGTCACTTGATGCAAACCCAGAAGTGCACTTGGACAACCATCAGAGACGTCCTGCCTTCACATCCCTGCTCCTCTGACACGTGGTTGTAGAAGCTAGTCCAGGGGATATAATAAAACATACATGTTTTTGCATACACAGTGCACACACTGTTTGTGAGGGGAACGCATGCATGCACACACACACACACACACACACACAGACACATCTCTGTGTATGGCACAGTCAGCGCAGTCCTGGTCACCCAGGCCATGTGGCTTTTCCGAGAAGGATCCCACGTTAGACAATGGACACCAAGAGTCAAAGCGAGTCCCTGTTCTCTGCCGCTGTGTACGTGGGACTATCTGCCCGGCACAGACAGGGACAGCTCGTGGACTCTGAAATTGCTAAGTCCTCCCATCTAATTGTCTCTCTCTTTTTTTTTTTAAGATTTTATTTATTCATCTGAGAGAGAGACACAGAGAGAGCACAAGCAGGGGGAGAGGCAGAGGCAGAGGGAGAAGCAGACTCCCCGCTGAGCCGGGAGCCTGACGTGGGGCTCGATCCCAGGATCTGGAGATCATGACCTGAGCCGAAGGCAGATGCTTAACTATCTGAGCCACCCAAGTGCCCCTAATTGTCTCTTTTGACACATCAGAGACCTGAGACCCAGCAAGAAGAAGTGACCTGGTCAGAGTGAGCCGTGCCGCTGGGTCTTAGGGACAGTGGGACTTGGAATTCCAGGGGCTGGACTCTCAGCCCCATGCCCTTCCCACCACACACGTTCTCAGATGGCTGGCCGATGTCCAGCACCTCTGGTGGTCGCGTCCACAAGGCCTCCCCCTCAGAGCCCCTCTCTGCCGTACAAGAGTCTCACAGGTGGATTTATAGCAAGCAGATCCTAGATAAGCGCAGTGACATCCTAAAGAGCATTTAGAGTAAAAAGCGGAGGTGAAGTGCGAGAGCCTGGAGCCAAACACATTGTGTCTGGTCTAATAATTTCTGAAGGCTCTACAGAACGGACTTAGAATCCTCGCTAGACCTCTACTGGCCAAGAGGCCAGGTCTGATCCAGGATCTTCTGATAACCAAGCACCAGCCCTCCCCCAGCTTCTCCAATCCAAATTCAAACATATCCTAAGGTCTCTTGGAAAATTTGCTTTTCGAACTCCAAGGTCCTTTTAGATTTAAAGAGTTGCAAGACAAATAATATAAAAAGATGAAAGTTGCTAGAAGGAAGTCAGCCTTGATAAGCCATCCTTTACAGGGGTGTAAACCTGGCTCCTCCCTCCCTCTGAAGAAATCAGCAGGACTGCCTCCTTCCAGCCTCCCAACAGAAGAAAATTGGCTGCCTAAAACCCCGCTGCTTATATACATATTAAACACACTCTGTCAGGGTGATCCAGGCTTAACATTTGACCTGCTTTTATTTTTCTTTTCCTTTTGCAGAATTGGCGGTGCATTTCCTTTTTTATTTAAAAAAAAATTTTTGCGTTCTTTTATTTTTAAAGCTTCAAAGCAAAGTCCATGTCACATTTTCAGAAATCAAATGCCAAATTATTCTCAGCATCCCTTTCCATGAGCAGCATGGTGTTTAGCTTGAAAGCTCTTCCGAATGTGTGCCTTGCTTTTAAAAACTGGACCCTCTTGCTGTACATGTGTATGTAGGAACACTGTTTACTCAGACCCACATCATCGAGGGGCTGCAGGGTAACACCTTCCCCAGAGTGCAGGACCCCCCAGTTACCAAGTCTCCACAGGATTAAGTCATTCAGATTTCTGAGGTGTCTTCTCCTTGCAGAAAAGAACTAGTAACCTTTTCAGTCCTGGTAGTTTATTGGAAAAGGACCTTTCCTTGAGCCCCAGCTTGGAAGGCTGAGCTGTTGCACATGGCGCCAACTTCAAGCTTCCCAAGTCATTCATTCACTCATTCATTCATTCATTCATTCATTCAACCAACAAATAAACTGAGCGGATAAACATGACCCCTGACTTCACAGAGAACACAACTTAGTCAGGGAGACAGACAATAATCAAACACCCGAACTAATAGAGCATACTGGCCGAGGAAAGGAAGGGCACAAGGTGAATGTGAGAGGTAGGCAAGGGCTGGTTCCTTATGACTAGGAAACCCTGGAGGCCATTGTAAGGGTTCTGGTTTCAGCCTAAGAACAGGGGGGAATGTCATGGATTCAGCCCCCTCCCTTCTCCTTGCCCCCATGCTCTTCCAGAAGGGGCACACCCTTTTGGTTTGAGTTAAAATTTTACTCCCATCCACACTAAAAGTCTCTCCCCCAAACCGGAGAGCATTTTTCATGTCATGCCACCCACAACAGTCCCTGACACCACATGCCCCACATGAAGAAGACAGAGTGGGTGTTCAAAGTCTGAAGATCAGCAACGGGAAGGCTCCAAAGAGTTGGGGGCCGCCAGCCTGGACCAGAATTCCAGCCCAGCTGGGAAACAAGTGCAGAGGTGATCCAACTGTTCTCTTGCTCTGTTTGGAAATTTGTCAAGATGGCACAATACTAGCAGTTAAGAGCCGAGACCGACTGTTCCATCGTGGGGCTAGCACATATTCACTAAGGCAAGCCCATGGGTTAGCCAACCACTCCCTGCACATCCAGACACGGGCTACCTACCCCTACCCCATGGAAGAGCAGCTTTGCTAACAGTCACCCTTTCCAGCTGAACAGCTGCACAGGAGGAAAAATGAGCCGCGGTGTAATTAGCAAAACGATGGGAAAATAGATAAGCAATTCAAGGAGCACCACAGGCCCCCTGAGTGAACACATGAACAGCATTCAGTGCACAAGTGCAAAAACACAAGTATCCGGCACCATTGGGGGATTTTGCAAATGACTTTCAGAACTCTAGACTGTGGCAATCCTTTGGTTCGAAAACTTCTTCAAGAATTCAGCTCAGAAAACTCATTTTCCGCTATTCCCGAGCAGACTAAAATTGTCATCAATTTTCCCTTTTCCCGCTGGTCTTCAGAACACAGGACCTGCTTAGAATGGTTTTAGAGTCAGGCTGGTGGCCAGACTGTGGGCCTCCAAACCTCTGCTCTCTGAGCAACAGAGTCCCTGTGCTTCGGGGTAGATGGTGCTATTTTCACATGTTGTCTGGATTTTATTCTTTTAAGGTATAAGAGGTTTTGATTTTGTCTAGTAAGTGGTCTCCTTGACTGGAATCAAAAAGAAAAAGAGGGAGGAAAAAAGTAGAAAACAAACCAAATCACCTTTAGATCAGTCCCTAAACTCCCGACATTTGGGATTGAGGTCTTCCATCGTTTTCTTAAAGGAGAATGGATGTTATCTGACTTTCCCAAGATCTGGGGTGATTTATCAGGAAGAACAATGGCAAAAAAAAAAAAAAAGGAAGAGAATCCTGGGATGTACCAGCAGCCCCCGAAAGAAAGACAAGGTGAAGCGTTATTTTTCTCTAAAGAAACAGTTTCTCCTCCCCACTCTCTGTCCTACTTAATGATACAGCCAGTCAGCCAGATGACCAAGCCAGAACACCAGGCCCCGTCTTGGGCCATTTCCCCTTCTCTCATTTTCTGTAGCTAGAAGTCCTTTCAATTTGACCTCCTAAAATTTTCTCTCACCTTTCCCTATCATCACCATTTAATTGGGGCCACATTTATTCTCTCCAAAATATTGTTAGTTTCCCCCAAATATTGGTATCACCGGATCCCTCATTTTATCCAGCCCAGGCTCCAGTTGCAGGGGCCGACTCTCGATTTCAGCTCAGGTCATGATCTCAGGGTCCTGGGATAGAGCCCGGTATCAAGCTCTGCGTTCAGTGGGGAGTTTCCTTGAGATTCTCTCTCTCTCTCTCTCTCTCTCTCTCTCTCCCTCTGCCCCCCTCCCCTGCTCACGTGTGCTCTTTCTAAAAAAAAAATAAAATAATAAAATAAAATGTGATGCCCTATCCTATCACTCTTTAATCTTACCCACTTCCTTTTTCTTCAAAGACCCTATTCACACCTCTCAACGCATCACACATGCATATGTATATATCATGTAACTATATGTGATACATTTATATATTGTGTATTTAGTTGTATGTGTATCATATATTTGTTGTTGGCTTTTCCTTCCAGAAAATAATGTTTTGTTCATTGCTGTGTCCCAGGACCTGGAATACAAAAGGAGCTCTGTAAATATTTGCTTAATAAACCGACAAATAGGTTTTCTTCCCTCCGCCCTCGCGTACCCTTCCATCCATCCTCTGTATCCGCGAGACTCACTTTCTGAAACAGAGATTTGACCGCCTTCTTTGACACAAATGCTTCCGTGCCTTCTGGTCACCCACAGAATAAGCCCCGTGTGCTGCCGTGGCGACCCCAGTGCGCCGGGGCCCAGCCCACCACTTCTGCAGCCTCCTTTCCATGCTCACCTCCAACTCCCCAGGCCTCACCGACCCAACACACCGCCATGCGCAATGACTGTGGGTTTCCCCAATAGGCCATGCTCTTTCGATACTCAATACCCTCATGGGGGACATTTTCTAGGCGTGCAATGGCCCTCCTCGTTTTGATTGCTGGGCAGACTCTGAAAATCCATCCCTCATCCACCCGGCGCCTTCCATCATCCCTTTCGGTATACCTGTTACAGGTTATAGAAACTTCGCAGAGTGTGGCGTGTGCACTTATGTCTTTGTCTGCCTCCTTCCTTGGCCTAGGAGCAGGGACCATATCGTAACCATATTTCAGTAGACACTCAATGTTTGTAGTACTGGGAAATTCTTCTTTTATGTTAACATTTCTTATCACAAAATAAAGCATAGGTCGTGAATGAGATAAAGACAAACTTTAAATCTCTCAACTCCACTTCTCATACCCCCTCCCCCGGGACCTGTTATTTATTCAGGAAAAAAAAAAAAAATAAGGAGAGAAATCATTAAAGGGGAAAAGCGAGGAAGATAAAGAGATCACTAAAAGATGCATTTTTCAGCCAAGCGAGGAAATAAAAAAATAACTGCCTTTTGCTTTTTTCGTTACATCGATTACATAACTGAAGCCTGAACTCAGATGACAGAGAACTTGGCAGAATGACTGCCCCCACCATGAATCCGGCGAGTGAGGCTGGCAGGAAGCCAAGACTGGACAGGAAATCACTTTGGGCTTTGACTTGTGTTTCTCTGCAGTGGCAGGGAGACGGAGACCTAGCAGGGTGCTCAGGACACCTCAGACCCAGCGACCCCCGCGCCCACACCAGCGCAGGCAAACCTGCTCCAGTCTTGCCTCTCTCTTCCCCAGTCCCCAGCTCTCCTATTAAATGACTCCATCTGTCCCAAGACCCGTTTCCTTTCCTTTGCTCTGTTTTCTTTGATGAGCTCACGCTGAGTGCAGAGAGCGAGCTGGGAGTGCGGGCTGTTGGTCAGTGGCCAGGGCCACGGGCCAGGGTTGTTACCTCCGCCGAGGGGCAAAAACAATATCCATGACATAAAATAGAAAAGTTTATTTCACTTCTGTGCAAGGGAAAGTGGATTAAAGCTTTAAAGAAGAGAAGAGCCTGGACTGGAACATCCAGAGGCTGTGGGCTCTTCCCTGGAGGAGGGTGAAGCTTGAGAACCAGGCTCTGGTAGGGGCAGGACCAGCCGGATGGGGGAGGGTATGCTTGGGCTGAGGCCCCCAAAACAGGACCCTGGGCGGGGGCGGGGGGGAATCCTGCCAGTCTGACTCCAGCATACTTGCTGACTTGCTGTTGCTTTGCACTTGAACAAGGAGGGCTTCTCTATCTTGGAAACTTGGAGGTGAAGACCCTGTGTTGACCTCTCTTCTAGTTCTAGGAAAGTCTGGAAATGGGGCATGTGATGTCGCTAACTCAGGCTCCAGAAAATATTTCTGCAGGATTCAGCTTCCTGTCAGCCTGGCCCAAGAGGGACACATATAAATTCTTTCATTCGAAAAATGTAGTCACTGTTAGGGGCTCTGAGATACAGTAACGTAGGAGAAAAAAAAGTTCCACAAAAATTCTTGCCCTCTAGGAATTTTGTTTCTGTTGGGGGTGGGGAAAGGGGCTAAGAAAATTAAAAAAACAAAGGAGTAGTTAAAATACATGGGTGTCCGGGCGGGGTCAGGAGCGGGGAGCTCTAAGGAGGAAGAGACAATTGCAGGGCCCTATATGAAGGGGACTCGCTTGATTGATTTTGGTCCCAGAAGGCTGCACTGAGAAGGTGACATCTTAGCAAAGCTGGGAAGGACCACATGAGGGCGGGTGCAAATCTATAAAGCAAAGATTTAGGATTATAACAAAGATTCCAAGGAGGTTCACATTCTGTCCTACCCTGGGGCACGAGGAGCAAATAAAAATGAGGAGGAGAAGAAACGGAAACCGCATCACCCACTGTACTTGTTGCCATCTGGTGGGCCCTGGAAATCATCAGTGTGTTTGGTTACTGTGTTTACACAGCCGGCAGGACACACACTGTTCACTCAGGGCTCCCCAGAGCTGTCGGAACGGTCCCTGCTTCCCCGGATTCCTGAGGCCCCCGCATCCGGGTGCTCAGCTCCACCCCTCACAGGGGTTCAAGAATCCCCTTGGGTTGTCCAAAGACCTGGGCCTCCAGGACCTCCCGAGACCAGGTCCAGATCTTTATCTACCGAGTCAGGGGCCTGGGTGTCACGTCGGGGAAGGAGGGCGCGGCAAGCTCACTGCTTCAGCCAGGAACGAGGGCGAGGGGGCTGAGGGGGCCGCTGAGCTGAGGCTAGCAAAGGAATGAATCATGTAACATCCTAATGCAGGGCCTGAGCCATGGGAGGAGCTGACTGAATGTCAGTCATTGGTAATAATAACCACCCCTATGACTGTGTTCCAGGTTCCTGAAGCGTACACCTGCGTGCAGAGCATGTTACGTGCAGGTGGTGGTGGTGGTGGTGGTGGTGGTTTTTCCATAGGATCCTATCTTTGGCCTCTTTTAGATCAAAGACACCGAGGTTTAGAAAATTCAGCACCGCTGCCAAGATGGCACAGTTAGTAAGTGGTGGCCGGAGCACGAACCCAACCCTGTCTAAGCCTCACATGTGGGTTCTCAATCTAGAGGCTTTAGCCTCCACCTACATTTAAGGGTAAGATAGAGGAAACACCTTCTGGTCTTGTAGGCAAGACTGAGGAATCTCTCTCCACTTCAGAACACGAGGAAGACGATTGTCTGTAGCCTGAAGAACCAAGGAAGGGCAATATTTGTGTAGCTAAGCCTCAGGAACTTCTGGTAGTTCTTTTCAGAGAGGCTGTCTTTCTTTTGACTGCTGTACGTAGTACCTGGGCTACCGTGACGAGCGCGAGGATGGTTTGGACGGTTTAGACAAGTCCGGGCGCCATCACAGGAAGTACCCACTGGTCCTTAGTCACCCGCACATGGCTGTGGCTGTGACCCTTGACCCTCGAGACATGATCTGCAGAGTGTCTCCCATGAGCATTTGCAGCAAGGCTGGGCCTTGTTTCTCCTTTCAGTGGTACTGAAAGCCACCATAGGAAAGGCTCAGATGACTTCTGGCCTCTGTCAGAAAGTGAGGGGAAAAAGAAGCTCGGGGCTTGAGAGGGGCTATCAGAAGGGGCTCACCGCATTAGCGCAAGAGCCCGAAGCCTGAGAGGACCCAGATGACTCCCGGCGTCGTGGGCTCTCCAGCCGAGGCCCTGGGGACCAGACAGCCCTCTAACCTGCAGGCTGAAGTCATCAGGCAAGCAAATAAGGATCCATATTTAGAAGGAGAACGTCCCAGCTGACTCGAACTCTTTCCCACCACCTGCCACGCCCCCAAACCCCCAGACCCAGAGCTGCATCCGAGACAGCTCCAGCAAGTACCTAAATAGAGCTCTGAGGCCAGGCTGGGCCCACGCACCCACACGAGGAGGTGAAAGCAAAGGCTTCCCTCCCCCCAGGACTGGCCAAGGCCAAGTCAAACAGGGACAGGGCATCCGAAGGCATTGTTGACAAACTGGGTGTGTTCATGGACCCGCGAGTGGGACAGAAGGAAGCCCCAGGGCTGCACAGAGGGGACAGGAGAAAAGAACTTCCAAAATCTCTCTGCAGCCTCGCCCTCGGCTCCCCTGGAAGAATCCCCGGTGTCTCACTCGGCTCCCTCCCTCGCCTCCCTGCCATTGCAGGGAGAGTTGGGCCTTCCTGCAGGCTGGCTGTTTAACGAGGCAGGTTGAGAATTTTCAGCTCTAACTCATGTGTTCTAATCCTATTAAATATGCACCGGCTTCCAAACTCAGCTTTTTAAAAACTGGCTTCCCCACCCCCATGCGCTCCCCCGCCCCAACCCCCTTGTCTTACTTAGTTCGACTTGCTCCCTTCCAGCTTGAAAAGCCATTGCTCAGTTGTTGGCAGGGGTCCCACCAGCGTTTTTGCAAGGATTTGGGCTGTGATTCAGCTACCTGCAGCTGTTCCCCAGTTACCACCCACGTAAAGGAATTTCTGATATTAAAACGGGTGACAAACTTCCTCCCCCTTCCCCCAACACAGCACTTTTGATTGGCATCCACAGTCCAAGCGGCCAAGTTCACCCTTACTGGGTTCTCCAGGTTCACTGGATGATGCATGTCATTCTACCCACCCTCCCGTGACTTACAAACACCTCCTTCTCACTCTGAAGGACACCCGCTGCCAAAGACCATTGAAATACCACTGGGGGAATATTTTTTTTTTTTTTAAGAACCTATTAAATCTCTCAAGAACTAAATTTTGGTCTCTCTGTATTTATCATCGAATGAAACCCTCTCCCCAGCATTGCAGTAAATCTTCCTAATTTCTCCCCAATGGGGGATGTCTTCAGGTGTGAGTGGGAGAGGCAAAGACCCAGAGCTGAGGTTGGAGGTCCCAGTTCAGAAGGTTCCAGGGAGCCTTTCAGAGCTAATGTAGGGGTGAGGGGGCCTCCTGCTTCTCTCTGACGGTTCAGAGATGCCAGGGTGTTCCTTTGGACCAGATGGCATGGCCTCCAGCAGGGCACACTGAACGAATATCCACACAACTGGGCACAGGCCTGAACGTCCGGGCTCCAGCGACTTTCCTTTGTGTGCGTTGGGGTGGGGGGGTGGGGGACGTGCACAGTGCAGATGGCCACGCCGTCCACTGCCCATCCTCCTTCTGGCAGAAGTCCCATGTCAGCGTGGGCTCATCAAAGGAGGATGAGACAGAGGCCAGCACGGCTCCCAAAAGAGCGTCAACAATCAGCATTCTGGGGACCTACCTTGAGAGTGGACACTCCAAAGGAGGCTTTTGAGCACTGACCACGCTGGAGCCCCTGGATGCCAAGTCCTGGGCTTTCTCTGTGTTTCTCCATTCTGCTTGGCAGGCACTCTGCCTGGGAACAATGGAGTGGCCCCACCGGTCCCATCAACCCCTAGGCTGTGTCCCCTTGCTTCTGGGCAGTAGCCAGTAATGTGATCCTTCAAGGCACTGCCAAACCCCCCTGTTGGGAATTCAGCCAATCTTGGGGCTCTTCAGGGAAGAAAAATTCCTTTCCCTGACCTCTGCAGGTGATCGGATTGAGGTCCCTGCAGCTTGAAATTTGATTTGATCTTTGATCTCTGCTTGCACAGCTGCAGTGGTTATTATAAGCCATAAAGGGTCCCAGCACCCTTTCTGGCTCACCTGCCCTCCAGAGTGAGTGCTTGGGGCCAGGTATTCCTGAACTGGGTTGGAATATTACTTTCCTGATGTTCTCACACTGCGCTGTCCCCCAGTTCGGCCCTGCATTCTCATTCCCCTCATTCACGGGACTGAACCCCAGATTCCAAGGCTGTGGACATTTTCAGGTCCTTCTAAATGAGAGCATGCAGTTTCAGGAAAGAAAAAGTGTTAGGAGTTAAAACCAAATATTTAAACAAGGTCCTAGTCCCAGAAGAACACTGCATGGGTCTAAAGACATTGGTACAGAATTGTCATCCTCAAAATGCATTTTCCTAGATTTAGTCAACTTCTCTGTCATGTGAGATCACTCTGTGCAAAGAGATATGTCTAGGGCTGAAAGTTTAATCCAGTTCATCAGGCCTATGTCCTTCTTATTAGTAGTAAGTGACATAATAACAGGGGATATTTATCGAAAGCTACTGTATTTTGGGCATGATGCTAATTCACCTGCCCAGACACTTCTAAGCCTCACAAACTAAGAAGGATATACTTTTTTTTAAAGATTTTATTTATTTATCTGAGAACGAGAGAGAGAACACGAGAGGAGAGAGGGTCAGAAGCAGAAGCAGACTCCCCGCTGAGCAGGGAGCCCGATGTGGGACTCGATCCCGGGACTCCAGGATCATGACCGGAGCCGAAGGCAGTCGCTTAACCAACTGAGCCACCCAGGCGCCCCTATGAAGGATATACTCTTATTGTCTCATTTTATAGATAAAGAAACAGACATTTGGAGGGTTAAGTGGCTGGTTTGAGATTACATAGGCAGGGAACAAACAGAGTTAAGGCTCCCTGGCAGATCTGTCTGATCCTGAACCCAAGTACTGAACCAAATTCATCTCCTGTCTCTCTCTGGAGTTCTTTGCCCGTGCTGCAAAATTACACTACCAGGAGAACCTTGATATCTTGCATACATTGTCCACAGACCAAGGAAACCAAGATTAATTTTGTGGCTCCCTTGATTTTTATCCGAAAACAAGATCAGAATATTTTCTCCTCTCATCTTTTATTTTTTTTTTTTAAAGATTTTATTTTAGAGAGAGGGGGAGGGCGTGCAATCAGGGGAGGAGCAGAGGGAGAGGGAGACAATCTTCAACAGACTCCAAGCCGAGCACAGAGCCAGACCCGGGGTTCGATTCCAGGACCCTGAGATCATGACCTGAGCCAAAACCAAGAGTCGGATGCTTAACCAGCTGAGCCGCCCAGGCGCCCCTCTCCTCTCATCTTTTAAAATTAAAATTGAAATTATATTCAACAGCTTAAAAGACTGATAAAAAGAGTTAGTACCACTTTTTAAGGAAACATCCAAATGGGTATAATTTGGAAACTTCTCTACTAATATTTAATTCCTGGGTCCCCATGCGGATCTTACCTTTTGCATGAGAATTAATAAGAATATTTCTCTGTTTTTCTGTGATGAGCAAAGCCAAACACTTCTCTCGTGACTCTCAGATTCATTCAGCTTGATTAAATATTTTAGCTAGTGTTTTCTGTTTTTTTTTTTTAGTTCCCACTGAGTGCCCGGCATTAAAAAGCATTGCAGTTGCTGGGTTTTTTTGTTTGTTTTAGAGAGAGAGAGAGAGAGCAGGGCTGAAGGGGCAGAGGGAGAGAGACAATCTCAAGCAGACCCCACGCTGAGTGTGGAGCTGGACATGGGGCTCCATCTCATGACCCTGAGATGATGATCTGAGCTGAAATCAAGAATCAGATGCTTAACCAACTGACACCCAGGCGCCCCTAGCCTTCAGTTGCCTTAAAGCTCTGACTATCTTTAGTTACTTCAAGGAGGGAAATCATTCTCTTGCCGGCACACCCCCTTCCATCCCATTCCTCCTGGGATGGTTTTATTTCCCAACATTTACCTCCTTTCCTTTCTAGATCTCCTCCTTCATCTTCCATGTGGAAGAAACAAGAAGAGAATTTTGTTGTGTTGTGTCTCATTACCCAGAGATCTGATCTCAGTGGGTATCCATTGGAAGTGTCTTCTGGCATCTAAATCTTTCCACCTTCCTTCCTTTTATTTTCTTTCTTGGGTGGAGGTTTGTCTTAAGGTCCCCCTACTTTTGACTGATGACTCTCAGTAAGACTTTGCTAACTAAAATATGACCATGTGCATTCTCTTGGCAGCTAACAATCTTTACAACCAAATTGTGACTAAGAGCTGAGTTACAACTTGGACAATTTTATATAAGAAATTACATTTTTTAAAAGGAAATTATAGTAGCCTTTCCACTCAAAAGCTTTTTCTCAACTTTTTGGTAGAAACTGACAGGAAACTTGAAAAAATAATACAGGGAGAATCCATGTAGTTCCTAGACTCAGCAATTGCTAATTTTTTTTTTTTTTTACCACATTTGCTTTGTCTCAATGACGCGTGTGTGATTTTTTATTTTTGTTTTGTCCCTGGACCATTTGAAGACAAGTTGCAGACCTCAGAACCTGTCACCTCTCAAAAGCCTAGAATGTTGGCATTCTTCTCCTACATAACCACATAACACTGGCGGACCTAAGGAAAACTCACACTGTTGCCTATCCATTACCTGCTACCCAACCCGTACTGAAGTTCCCTAGTTGTCTTACAAATGCCTTTTAGAGCTGTTAGTTTTGGGGATGGTTTTAGTTTTTGTTTCTCCTTTTCACCTGGAATTAGAGTCCGGGTTTGCCCGGATGTGTCCCAGTTTTAGGACTGAAAGTCTGGGGAACATCCCCCCTAATTCTATCCTAGGCAAACTGGGAAGGTCAGTCACCCCACTGGGGAGCCAATCAAGTTACACGCATTGCACTTGATTATTCTATTTAGTATTCGCTCTTTTTAAATTGCATGTGTAACCAGATTTTACCCAGAAAACTCAAGATGTAAAACTAGACCATCTTAAGAAATTTCTCAACACACAAGGCAAACCTTGGAGAGGTCAGCTACAGACTTCCACAGCCTCACCAATACCTCTACCTTTACAAATGAAAATAGTCACCTCCAGAGACAGTGTTTTTCTTCTGTTTTGCTTTGTTTTCTAATGGTCTGATTTGTTGTTATGCTTCAGGAGCATTTGTAGGAGAGTTGAATGGAGTCATCCGCTTAGACGACAACAGTGTGTGAATGATCCAGCCAGACTCTGGACCGCGGCGTTAGCTACTAACAGTGAGCTATCCGAGGGCTGTGTGGCGGTGTGATCAAAGGGTGGATATTGAGAGCCCGCTCATCTCCTACGTCACAGCCTTCGACAGCACCTTCCTGCTGGGCCCCACATAGAGGAATATTGTGGGCCACCAAAGCGAGACCCAGTTCTGAGGCCCAGCCCTGCCACAACCGAACGGTATACCTCTGGTCCAAGCACAGCTCCTCTCCAGGCCCCTTCTCATCTGCGAAGCCGTGAGTGGCTCTGGCCCAGAAGGCAGGGCCACCTTCTTCCTGGCTGGCTTCACTTCAGGCCCTCCCAGGAATGAACACCTGGGGCACCAAGTACTCCCCCAGATTATAATTAGAATTTCCTCACTTTGTCTCCAGGAAGTCACCTCTGTGACGCAAGCCTGATAAATCCATGGAAGGTCAGGATACTGGCAGCGAGCAGGCTTTGAGAGTTTGCTCTTCTCTTCCTGCCTCGGAAAGTTCAAGCGGTACACAAGGCCCTTAGCCCTCAGGAGCAGCCCCACCTTGTCCACCTCTTTCAGCTTCTCCTGTCCCTCTAGGGACTGGGAAGCTCTCGCTTCACTCCATCCAGTATCTTTATGAAATGGTGGGAAATACGTGTTTCAGAGTAAGAGAAAAAAAAAGATACTGGCTCTACATCAGCTGTGTTCTGTGAGCTCGGACCGATGTGTGAGCTGCCTTCTCAGCATCTCCCATCGGACGCCCGAGAGGCATCTCAACCCTCCTTCTGTCTGAAGCACCACCCCTAATGCCCTTCCAACCATTCCTCCCCTAACCCTCCCCAGAGCCTACAGCGCATCACTACTCACCCACCTGCTCAAGGCAAGATCCCCTAGGGATCATTCTTAAATCTTCTATTTCCGCCACGCCCCAAATCCAGTCCCTTTACTGGGCAGGGGAGCTTGACCTTCAACGTATGGTTGAGTTTGCTCCCTATATATCAGCCCCTGGATGGTCCCCTTTATTAAAACTGCCACCGCCCGCTGCCTAAATGACTGCAACATCTGTATCTCCAGCTTCCCCTTCTGCTCTCCTGCTGCCTAATCACTGCTCGGCAACCACCGATCGAAACTATAAATAAGACCCAAGTGCTCCCTTATTTGTCATCTGCCAAGAGTCTCCTGCTGCGTTGATGATCAGCTCTCGCCTCAGCCCAGGCTCTTCCTCTGCCTTCCTTGACCATTTTGCCTCATTCCACTTTCTCTCTTGCTGACTCCACAGCAGCCACAAGGGGCTGTCCCTCAAACACATCAAGTCCATTAGACCCTCTACTCCTGCTTCCTGATGTTCTTGGCGCCTGGGCTGCGCTTCATGTCAATGCCCCCTCTGCCGCCTACCGCCCCCTTCTGCCCACCACCACTTGCCCACATCGACCCTCCCCTGCCTCAGGCATGTTGTGTGTCTTGTGCCCCTGCTGAGCGTCTGCATGATGTGACCAATGAGAGCAGGTGCCGAGCTGGTTGTAGCCCGTAATGGATCTCCAGCGCCCAAAACGCTTCCTGAGCCAAGAAGGCACCCGATAAATCTTTACTGAATTCCTTAATTAATAGAACATAATTATTCCAATTAAGGCACAAGAGGATGCAGGTAATAAGCAAAAACGCCTGCTTCACGTTGCCATTTCTGTCACGGCTTTTAACTCCCTTAGATAGAAGATTTAACTGTTATGAAGTCTTACCAAACCGATCCATTGCACATTTCTGTCCTAATTAAACATCACCTTCGTTCATTTTCTTCCTAGCCCTTATTACCATCAGTGATTATCTTGCTATTTCATCTGTTACCACCTCGTTTTGTCTGTGTCGTCCGTTTCGGGACATGAGCTCACGAGAGCAGGAAACGTCCTACGCTTGCTCTATGCTGTATATCCCCGGTGCCGAGCTGACAGACCGGCACATAGTAGGTGCTCAGTACACATGGGCTGAACGAATAACTAAGTGGGAAAAATAACTGAGACTGGAAATCTCATTAAAGGAGCTAGTTGAGCAGTTCACGGTCAATCACTAGATATTTTTCTTCTTCTTTGTACTCCACTAGAAGCCTAACAGTGCTTTGCACTTAGTAGGAGTTCAGTAAACATATTTATACAGTTGAATTTCACTGAACAAGCGAAGTTTCAGAGGCTCCATGTCCTAATTAGAAAAACTCTTCTGGAGCGGATAAAGGCAGGGAGGTGGAGTTTGTCAGGAGACCCAGGTTCCCAGCTTGGCAGGACATAGACAAAGGGTTCAATGGGCTCATTTGCATTTCGTTCTGCATAAATATGCAAGCTGAGTGGTTGAGCTGGTGTCTCTAAGGATGTCAAATGGCAACGGACTGTGTTTTCAAATAGGATCCCCAGGATCTTACAAACAGTCAGATTCCCACCCTAAAGAAGATTCTTCATCTGCCTGGGTCATGGGGAGATACCCTGACCCTGAGTAAATGTGTTTTGACCAGGTCCTCCTTATGCCCTGGGCCCCGCCAGCCACTGGCCCCACGTTCACCCCCTCCTGAGACCTTGGCAAGCCTGGCTAAGGTGTGGTCACTTCCAACAAGGCCCCGTTGACAGAACTTAAAACAAACCTCCCTGTTCACACATGGGCCAGGGAGACAAAAAGAGCCGAGTTGGGAGACCAACTCCGGCCGGCTGAGGCTACCAGTGCAGGGGAGAAGTTTCTAACAGAAAACAGCCTTAAAAAAAAAAAAAATCATCCTTTCTGAAGCCAACATGGAGTGCTGGGAAGGCTCAGAAAGACCATGGGATTTTTTTTCTCCCCAGTTAATCCAGTTGCCCTGATTTGCATGGGATTTGCATAAACAGCACGTTGTATTCAAGCAGCCCTCACTTCAAGGGCCAAGATTATGGTGGAGGATTTGTCCCACCCACAGTAGTTTTGTTCAACTTCCACTGTTTTGAAGCTCGGGGACACCTAAAATAGCTCTTTATATACTGGCTGAGGTGAAAAGGATACAAAATGATGATGGAGAAGCGGCCGGGACTGGAGCGGGGGATGCCGCGCTCCATCCTGGCTCCCAGGAGTGGAGGTAGAACAATAAGAACTTTCAAGTGGCTTCCAGTTCTGGAATTCTATAAATCTCTGCAGGGTGCCAGGCACTGAAGGGCAGGCCCGGCCAAACCCTGGGATGAAACTGGGAGCAAGACGTACCGCTGCAGCCAGATCCAGGTTGAGCTAATATTTGTTGAAGGTTTTTCTGTGACAACTAGTGACACGTGGAGAAAAGGAGGAGATGTGACCCCATTGGGCAAAGAAAGGGATGGGCAAGAAGGAATGTGGAATTCTTCCGTTAACCCCACCACCGTGGCCCAGGCTAGCCACGAAGCAGCGATAGGCCCTTTAGAGGAGGGTAATGTTTACAAACCTCTTTCAACTTCCTTTCGTCAAGCTGGACCTTGTGCCTGAATGAGAAACGAGAGCTCTCCTTGGCACTGGTCAAGAGTCGCTTTCCAATTCCCAACGTCGGGCTCTACTCAGGGCACTTCCAAACGGGCCTGTTCACCCACAGCTGGCTCTCCCGGGGCTGGTCTTTGAAATTTCCCATATTTTTTTGGCCTGAAGGAAGTTGCCTTGGCCCCAAGCTCTGTTGAGCCCACACCCAGATATTCCAACTTTAGCTTTAGCGTTGTGCCAAGAAAGATCACAGAGCAAGATCATGGAGCCTGCTGGGCTACCTCAGATAAAATAAACAACAGGTAATAACCTTCCAGGAGCAGATGGGTGAACCTGCAGGACACTCATGAAGAGAAACCGGAGAGCAACGTCCAAGGTCTCTGTTTCTCTCTTCCCCAACTTCCTCAATGTGGACACGGAGTACTAGTTGCTGATTACCGCGTGTGCAGCTGGGCACCTGATGCACCCAGCTTCCGGGAGAGCCGTGTGTCCCGAGAAGATGTGAGAAGAGGCAGTGAGAGGGAAGGACGGGGGCCCTAGACCTTCCTGGCTTGGCCTCCTCCAAGCACCGCCCACCTTATCGTTACGGAATCATATGGGTGGTCCCACAACTCCTGACCATCGTGGTCAAGGGGAAGAAAACTGGAAGAAAGTAAAACAGATGAGCAAAAGGAAAACACTGGTGTCTGATCCTAACCCCAAGGCTTGGAAGCTATGGAATTTGCTCAGGTCATTCTAATTCTCCAGGGTTTTTACTTCTCTTCCTTACATAATGGGGATTTTAAAGTCTGCCCTACTTGAGACAGTCGAGAATCACAAGGGATATTATACAGGTGCTGATGGGGACAGCCACCTGTCACAAAGTGTGACTTCCCCAGGAAAACACACTCAGCTAACATTTTTCCCAACAGGTCCACCAAAATGGAGTTATTCTGATCAACCTAAATCTGATTTCCCCTAAACAGTTTCTGATCAGTAGCATTTTCTTCTTCTTCTTCTTTTTTTTTTTTTTTCCTTTGTTTCTTTCTTTCTTTCTCTCTTTCCTAGGGCTAGATGTGGGAGGAAAGACACTAAGGATTCCGGAGTCTTTCTGTGCACACAGAGCTTCTTCAGCAGCGGGAAGAATACACACAGTATCAATAACTCCTTCTATCTCATTGTTACCTGACCGCTTAAGAACACACTTTGTGATTTGGTGACTGTGAAGCAGATTTTCTCAAAGGGAGGAGGATTTTGGCTTTTTAGGGTCTTCAGATGTCCAGGAACCAAATTTGGCTTGTCAAGGTGGGGAAAGGTAGGTCCTGTTCCCATTTTTGATGCTGACCTCCTATCAGACTCAGATGCTCACGGACCACTTAGTCCAAATTTAAAGCTTCTAATAACTTCGGTTATCCTGCTTCCCTTCTGAATTTTCTTTCCTTTTTTTTCCCCAAATTAATCCAGCGCCTCAAAAGACTGAGGAAAATTTCCCAATGGCTTTAAGCTGGTTTCTAGTTTAAAATCCAGTTTTCTTCTGAAATCCTTGGATTTCCACTGCAGGATGAGCAACATAGCTCAAGTCCCCTTCCGTTTACCCCCAGAGACCAATGTGCCCCAGTGATTTATTTACAGATCTTCGGGATGCTCTTCTCTCCACCCCGAATTGTTGCCAAAGCCCAGGAACTAGGGATACGGGGAGGAGAAAAAAAAACCCATATTGTTGCAATCCCCTCCTTTCTCCTTGATCATTAATTGTATCCTGCTGGGAGCCCTCCCGTGCACTCGGGGTGAGCATGTGTCAAACACATTTCCCTCTTCCCTGCACTTGCCAAGGGTGTGTTAGCCTCTTGGTTTTGGAACCCCCTCCTTGGGACCTGGAGAAAGTCAGACCAGAGGAAGGAGGGGGAGGAGAAGATCACAGGCATGCAGCAGGCCGGGGTCAGGCTCTGGGCTGGAGCCTGCAAGTCCGAACTTCCTCCCTGGACAGAGGGTGGGGGTGGTCAACTCTTCTGTGGTGACCAGCTGGTGACTGGGCAGGCAGAAAGGACCCACTCTGGGGACCGGAAGTTAAGAGGCTGCAGACTCGGTTGGGGTTCTCCTTAAATGGTGGGGCGGCAAACCTTTCTCTAACTCCACCCCTACTCATTCTGAGGCCCCCCCCCAAGACGATCCCCGTGGCCAAATGCGGCTGCTTCCCCTCCCAGCTGTTTTGAATTCTTCCGAGAGAGCAGAATAAGCAGACAAATCCTTCCTGGATATTTATTTGCCCCCAAGGGCAACAAGGTACATGACCAAGGGGCCAGGAACAGTCTACTGGGTTCTATCAAGGGAAGGAGCTTTCACAATCTGGGGGGCCTGGAAGCTCCGTTGGGGTTTTTGCCGTTGCTTGGGCTCACGTGGAAGATTCTGGCCTCTCACAGTTGCTCACCATGCTGAAGCAGGAGACTCACATCAGCCTCAGCAGTTCCCCTGAAGGAACCGTAGGCGTGAGGTTGTCCTCTGTCACCAGGCTTAGCCGTCTCTTTCCTTCGGCCCCAGCCGTGTGGAAGGACCTCAGATTATTCTTGCAGATCATGGTTGGCTTGCATGGTTGGCTCCAAGATACAGGAGCACCATCTCCCTTTCCCCAGGGTCAGGAGAGGATGCTGCTATCCCGCTTTTGTTCGGCTTCACCATGACTTTGGCTCTTTGTCGTATCATGCACAATATCTTCAACCCCACCTCGGTCTCAGCCCTGTGTGGTCCTTGGATAAGCTCTGAGACTTGCCACGAAGGGGTTATCACTGCCTGGGGCAGCCTCCCAGCCAGGCTCCCAGGACTTGCCCCAGACCTCATCTCAGCTGCAAGGACCATCCTGTCTGAACATCTTGAGCTTTAGGGTAGCCGGCCCTTGTTTATCTTTAAAGGACTGAATGAGAATATGTATGTAAAACACGTCATACTTCGAGGACACATGGTGTTCAAGAAATCTGATTTTATTATTGCAGACAAAGGGGAAAAAATGGCAGGCACGAGATCTGGAAGCTCCCATTAGGCCGGCCACAATTACCGGTGCCATCTCCTGGCCAGGCTGCCTCCGTCCTCGGGCTCAAGTTCATCTTGTCTTTGGGTTGAGAGCACACATAGGCCCACGAGCCACAAACACTTCACGATCCCATGAAAACTCAACCTAAATGGAGACAGGCAGAAAAAAAAGAAGAAGAAGAAGAAGAAGAAGAAGAAGAAGAAGAAGAAGAAGAAGAAGAAGAAAAAAAAAAAAGCCCAAGTCTGGCTCTCCTTGGACCCTTGCTTCACTTGCATTCGGCACACTGCCCACTTCTGCACTAACAGGCACAGCTGTTCTTCCCGCCACGCTCAGCCGCAGCATCTCGTATGTCCCCACAGGCCAGCATCTTGAACCCAAGTCACAGCTGGCTCCTTGAGGCAGCCTGAGGCCTGACACCACCTGTAAAGAAAACTTTTCTCCCTGTTGAAAATGCACAGGGCCCCCTCTGCCCCAGTCCCCGCCACTCCCCCAACATTGTCCTACTACTGTTTCCGTGTAGCCTGTCTGGCCAAAGCAAACAGTTCTCTGGAGCGGCTCTCCAGCGAGCAGCTGCAATACAAAGTTGGCAGGCTGTTTCGGGAGGCCTCGGCCTCCCCCCTGCTCACCCTGTGAGCTCTCCTAGAAGATACAAGAAATGAGGCCTAACCTTTTAATTAGCCTTTGCATAGAGCCTGACCCCATTCTCTGGAGGAACTGGACCCCCTCCCCGCCGCCCCGACCCATCTTCCACATGTTGGCCGCCCAAGGACTAGGAGTGCTTTCTGTCCTCTTGAGGAAAAGGAGAATGTCCTGGGCACACAGGATAGTGGGAGCTAAAGGAGCGTATATGAGGCTCATGTGTAGGATGCTTGCTACTATTCCGTACTCATGGTGCCCTGCCTGAGTTTGAGGTTTGGGGATGGATGAGTGTCTCAAATCTGGGAGTAATAAGAAGAGGAAAAGTTGGAAGAACAAAGGGAGGAGGAATGGAGGGATGGAAAAAAAGGAAGGATTTTTAGCATCTTTATAGGTTAAGTACTGTGAAAAATGTTTTAGATGAGTTTTCTCCTTTAAAATCCATAAGGCCATGGGTATTGGTTATCCCTGTTTTATGTATAAGACTTTGGGGACCCAAAGAGAAGTGAATTGCTCAAGGTCACAGTTGGTAAATGGTAGAGCCAAGACAAGAATCTGAGTCTTTGGGCCCCAAGGACAGAAACTTTCCATCAAGTTCTGCTGTAGCCCAGCAGTTTGGGGATTCCTCTAGAATATACTTTTTTGGTCCTCTCACCCGGAATGATGCATCCATAGGCTCAAGGGCCCCCGTCTGGTCCAACAATCGGAAATGCATCATTTTGGCTAAGGCTGGCAGTCCCTAACTTTGGTGTTTTTAAGTGTGACTTGGTGGTGGCTATGGTGGTAATTGGGGCGGCGGGGGAGTGGCAGTGGCCACAGTGGTGGTGGTAGTTATGGTGGAGGTGGTGATGGTGGACTGGTAGTATTGGTAAACACAGTGTGGTAGATGGTGGGGATAGTGGTATTGATGTGGTTGGTATTGATAGTGGTATTGATGATGGCGGTGATGATGATGGTGGTGGTGGTAGTGATGATGACGGTGGTGGTGGTGGTGATGTGGTGGTGGTGATAATGTTGTTGTTAATGGTGATGGTAGTGATGATGATGGTGTTAGTGATGGTGATGTTGGTGGTGATGATGGTGATGTTGACGGCAATGGTGATGTGGTGGTGGTAATAATGTTGTTGTTAATGGTGACGGTAGTGATGATGATGGTGGTGTTGGTGTTGGTGATGGTGATGGCGATGGTGATGTGGTGGTGATGGTGGTGGTGACAGTGATGATGGTGATGGTGGTGGTGATAATGTTGCTGTTAATGGTGATGGTAGTGATGATGATGGTGGTGGTGGTGATGGTGATGATGGTGATGATGGTGATGGCGATGGTGGTGGTGACAGTGATGATGGTGATGGTGGTGGTGATAATATTGTTGTTAATGGTGATGGTAGTGAGGATGATGATGGTGTTGGTGATGGTGGTGGTGGTGATGACGGTGATGGCGATGGCGATGGTGATGTGGTGGTGATGGTGGTGGTGACAGTGATGACGGTGATGGTGGTGATGATAATGTTGCTGTTAATGGTGATGATAGTGAGGATGATGATGGTGGTGGTGATGGTGGTGGTCCTGATGGTGCCTCTGGTGGTGGTAATGATGGTGATGGTGGTGGTGTCGGTGGCATGCTCCTGTTGTTACGGGTGGTGGCAGTGAGAGTAACACAAGACACAAATAAACCAGGTAATTGGCTTTCTCAGGTTCTAACATCCTTCCTTGCCTCCCACTCCCACCTTCTGATCTTTTGATTTTGTAAAAAATGGTCAGAGTTCTGAACCTTTGTTTTTGGTAGCAGCCTCTGTAAGGTGATATGACAGCCTCTTTATTTATTTATTTTTGAAAGGATGTAAGGGAAACAGCTTCCCTTGTTTAAACAAAACACAGAGTCTCCAAAGCTTTAAAACTGGAAGCCAACTCTCCAGGTGGGGCGGAGGTGCTGACCATGCAGGGCCCACGCCTCTCCCGAGTCTCCTCCTTCCCTCGCCCTCCTCTCCCTCTCCCTCTCACAGCCAGGACCATGTCAACCCAGCGCCCAGTCACTGTTCATCCTCCAGAGCTCCAGCCCAAGTGTGGCCAACCATCTGCTCCCTTGGTTTCCCTTCGTCCAGCTGAGAGACTGAAATTTCAGTGAGGGAGGGAAAGAGAGACAGACACACAGAGATAGAGACACAGAGAGAGAGAGAGACTGAGAAAAGAAAACCAAAGGAAAACAAACAAAGAAAACACAGGAAGTTTAGCGAGCATCCAGATTCCAAAGCTTATTTTTCTGAACCTTCACGGCTAACTTATTCCCAGGCCCCCTGGCCGTGTCTCTCAGTCCACGTCTTGTCAGATATGCTCAAGGTGCCTGGACGATTTAAGAGACACCTTCCAGAGTCCATGCTCCCCGCGGTTCCTGAACTTGTCTCCAAGTGGGGAGGGTCACAGCAGGTCCTCTTACAGATTCCTCTAGTCTCCCGGTGCTGGTGGAACCCACGCAGAGATCACGAACCGCAGCCCCCCACCCACCGAGGGTGCTCCTACGCAGCCCCCCTTGCCCAGCTATCCGGCAACACTGAAATGAATGGACGCACCCCTTTAGATGACTGGCTTGGCTCTTACAGTTGGCCTAACAGTGGAACAACCACATAAGCACAGAATCACTTTGTAATGAGATTAATTTCAGCCAGAAGGCTACCGCTCGGCCATCACCCAGGAAAATGACTGCAAAGATCAGTGCAGGGGACTGTCTTCAGCCATCTTTCTTGTTCCTTGGTGAAGACATTATTGACAGAAGTTAAAAGAACGACAGACTTCAAGCTCAAAGGAGGGCAATTCAAAACTCCCCGGGGCTACCAACGGAGTCACTTTAATGACAACTGAAATTCCTGGGGCAGCGCTGTGCAGCCCACTTTTCCCTTCCTTTCTGTTAGTGCTGCCTTCCTGGGCGGTCTTCAGGAGATGTTGGCCCTGGATGCCCGCAGCCAGTCCTAGTTCTGGGGTTAGCAGCGGGGGGGGGTCCCCTTGGGGCAGTGCCAGGCTGAGGGGACCGCAGGACCCCAAACTCCCTTGCCCCGCTCCCCCCTGAGCCTCCCACATCGACCACTCCCTTTCAGCCTCACCCAGTGGCTCCCTCTGGGGCTCTTCTAGAAACACTTTGATAAGGGACACGAGGAGGGGAGGATGGAAAACAAGCCTGGGAAGAATATCTGGCATATGTTTTTCTTTGCCGTTCAAGTAACAATTTCTGCCTGGTCACTTTGGACCGCAGATTCTATTTATTTTGCTAGCCTCCTACCCTATTCCCATCCCAGGAGTGGGGTGGGCTGATAGTTTCTTTCAAGGCTGTACTAAAAATTCCAGCCTCCCTCATGATTCTAACCCCCTGGATCACCAGGGCAGGCAGCCTGTCCCTCTTTGTCACTCGCAGGACGGGACGGGATGGCTCCCCCGGCCAGCCACCGCCCCCCCCCCACCCCGGGGGGGGGGGGGGCGAGGCCGTTCGGGGCGGCCTTGAAGCATTTGGAGATGCGTGAGACACAGGACATACCTCCTCTCTCCTATCTCTCAAATGTGTTGCCGGAGGATTGCAATTGTTTCTTCTTAGCAGCAACTCCGACAAAACGCCTAAGTCTCCCCCAGGCTTATCACGCCCTGCCTCCCCATGAGTCCTAATCTTTCTGCAGAAGTAAAACTGTTTTCATGCCCCGTCCCTCAGCTGGTGGTTTTTCTCCACCTCTCCCCACTGAGGCTGGACGGAAGATGGAGCCGGGGACTCGAAGGGTTAAGTTAGCCTGGCTTTGGAAGAAGAACGACGGCATTCCCCTGATCCCAGATGGAGAATACTGAATAACTCCCTTGGGCAAGTCAGCTTGTTTGGTTATCTTGGAGTGTGTGCTGGGGCTAACTCATCCTGGCCAGTCCTTCCGGATGTAGCCTTGCTCAAAATCAAGCCTTATACAGGAGTGTTATTCCCCGGGGCTGCCTCCTCCCTGGCTGATAAAGAGTTTCATCATGGATGATTCAAGAGGTTGAGATGCAAGCTCTGGTGATAGCTAATGAGGCCTCCAGCCCCCAGCTGACCTCACTTTCGAGCTGTTGACAGGTTAAGTCAGGCTGGCCAAACAGCATCCTAACCAAGCCAAGACAAATGCTTGCCCCCCTCCATGCCTCCAAGTCCTCCTCCTGCATTGTGATCCACCGCCAAGACTCCCCGTGGATCCTCTCCAGCTGCCCCTTCTTCCATAGACAAAGGAGCAGGCCAAGATGGATAAGGCTGATCCATTCTCCATGCCCACATCCCTGGCTACGCAGACCTTGACACGGATCCTCATGGACCCTTCTTATTTCTTCCCAGATTCTCCCTCCCACTCCATCGCTTAGGGACCTGAGTAGGGGGTTTTGAGTCTTGGGTTACTTTAAAAAGCATGCGGTAGGCCCAATCTTCTTGGGGACAGAGACTTTAAACCAGGTGAGGGACACACCCACGCACACACACGCACACACACAGCAGCCCAGCCTGCCCTCCAGCCCGGGCTAGGATGGGAAATGGAGGTCTCCTTATCATCCACAGGGCCAGTGGCACTAAGGGCCCCCAGCTCCCAGGGATGGTCGCCTCCTCAGATCCCGAGGACGGACCTAACCGAAGACAGACAGCAAGGCAATGCTGGTCTCAGTGTGGGTGCCAGACAGACTGGCCCAGGACACAGCATTTTCTCCATAACCTCTAGAGTTAAGCATTGCTTTGGAAACCTTGGAAGGGAGGGGAAGTCCTGGGGCATGTGAGGAGGAACCCTCCCCTCCCCTCCACCCCACACAGCCAACTCTTGGGGGCCAGAGCTCAGACTAATGTGCAGCTTGAGCTGTGTCAATACTGGGCTCAAGGCTGCGACTGAAATGGCTCCAGTCCTCGTGTGGCAGTTCAGTCCATGGAGTTAGACCACCCTCCCTGACTGCCGCACGATACTCTGTACTTCTTGAAATTCTTTTCGTATGCATTGTCTCATCCTCATGCCAAGTCTATGATATTATTATCCCTCGCTCCTTTACAGAGGAAGAAATTTGGGATAGTAGTGAGCAGAATGAGGGCACTAACCTTGGACCTTTGACCCCAGATCCTTTGCTCCTCCCTTGAAGAGCGAATTTAATTGTACGTGGAAATGGATAATACTTTACTACGGCAACATGAGGAGGTGAAGACTGATAGGGCACAGTGATGAGAGTAACAAAGACAAGGTGACAAAAGAGTGGAGGACATTTTTCTTTTAGGAATTTTTTTTAAATGCTTTATTTCAGAGTAGTGGAAATTTAACTTTCATTACTTTACGCAGTTAGTCTATGGTTATTGTAAAAACAAAATTAAGCACTGAGAGGAAAAAGGAAAAAATTAACCATTAGCTACAATTCTAGCCACAGGATGTAGGTACATAAATACACACATACATCCATATCCTTGCAGAGCTCTTCTTTATGCATATAAATATTACATATAAAGATCATATGTTAATAAGTATTAATTATATATTCACATCTCTGCATACCTTCTATTTTACTTGGAAACCTAGAAAAATCCTGGAACTATCTTTCCATGTCAGCAAATAGGTCTATATGATTTTTTAATGATTTCCTAGTGTTCCATTGTATTGATATTACTGGACACTGAACATTGCTTTCATCTTTTTATAATTGCAAATCGTGCCGTAAGGAAGCTTCTTAGGCACAGATCTTTGTGCAGCTGTCTGATTATTTCCTTAAGATAAATTCCTGGAAATGGAATGACTTGGTCAAAACACACCTTCAAGGTTTTCAATGCATTTTGCCAAAAAGTGTGCCTTTTTGTAATCCCAGCAACAGTATCTAGGGGTCGGAAGGCTTAGTCAGAGAACATGTGAGGAGGAGAGAATAGCTGGAGGGTCAGAGTGCACGCCTTGTTGGGGGGGACCTTGGCTGACATTAAGTAAAGACTGGACTTTGATTTCTAGGGATTAGAGCGTTAGGTTCTGAGCAGCGACTGAATTGGCCAGAAGTGGCAAAAACAGAAGGGGGAGAATCGGGAAGACGACAGAGCCCTGGTTGGGTGGCTGGAAAGGGAGCACTGAGATGGGCTCCAATAGTGGGACAGACAGAGAGAGACAGAGCCAGACAGACAGAGTGGGGAGGGAGCGGGGGACAGAGGGGAAGAAGAAGGAGAAGAGAAAGATGGAGGGAAAGGAGAAAGAGGGGGAGTAGGCAGATGAAGCACGTCCTATGTGGGAGTAATTAAAGACGCTACAAGACTTCTGAGTCTGAGCAACGGGAGAGGAAAGACGCTAACAACGCCCAAAGAAAATGGGGGAAAGTCAGATTTGTTTTGAATGGCTTGACTGTTCCTGTCCATGCAAAGCTGTCTCTTGGAGCTGGCTGCTTGGGACGGTGACGTGGCTTAAAGGCGGGCTCAGAACCTCAGAGCTCAGGGTAAAAGCCGCCGAGCAGACAGCCCTGCTAGGAGCGGAGGGCAGTATGAAGAGAGAACCAAGGACAGATCCGTGGAATATGGCAACTTCAGTTAGTGGGAGGAAATGAAAGCCAAAAAGGATGGCCAAGAAGAGCCCACAGAGAGGCAGGAAGGGGACACGGGACCTCGGGCAATGGGGCCTGCAGAGGAGCGGTTTAGAGGAGGGGTATGCTGTGTGCGATGCAGAAAGGCCACATAGAAAAACATGGAGAAGGAGCCCTTCGTTTGACCACACCGGTGAGCTCCTTACGGAATGAGAGAGAAGGCATCACCCCGCTTGCCACGAGGCTGGGAGGAGCTTGGTCTGAACCTTTGCTAAGGGCAAAGATGGGAGTGAAACAAAACAGAGTTCACCGGGCCATGGACGGCGGCAAGAGAAGCATCCGTAGGCTGGGTCCAACCAGGAATGTTTCCACCCATCGGGCTTGGCTTGAATTTTCAAAGCCCGACTGAGGGGATAGGGCTGAGGAGCAGTCTTTGTGAATTATCTAAATGAATGCCTAGCACACAGAGGATGCCCAACTCATGCTCTCTTTAAGGTAGTGGTACCATGGTCGCCCAATCACTTTTTTAAACATAAAATCCAACCCAGAAAAAGAAAGGGAGCATCTTTATTCCCTCTGATGAGCAAAATTTCCTCCCTCTTCCTTCAACAAAAGAGTGAAGGTCTTTGGGCTGACACGAATGCCGCCCCCCCTCCGAAAACAAAACTCTCACTTACAGAAAAATTATTCTCCTGGAGAAGCTGGGCATTCTGTTACAATTCCTGTGCCTTGGTTCTCTCTGGAGACAGTTCCCTCCGTTACGTCCCTCCACCCGCAGTTTCAGAAGGCGGCGGTGGGGTGGGGGGGGCGCGGGCAGCCCGTCAGCTGAATCCCTCTGCTCTGCTTTGCCTCCCCCAGGACTCAATTGAGAGCACACACCAGGCAGAACAAAACAGTGGCAATTGATGACAAATGGGCTGAGCTGCCCCCACGTCCCCCTCCCCATTCCCTGTTACCATGGAGACACCAGCCAGCCTAAGCCAAGAGATCAGGAAATATCCATAAGGGACAGTCTGGTGGACACAGGTGTTTGGGGAATCAATATGAGCCAACAAGATCCTTTCGTCGGCGGAGGGTTGGAGGGGGAAAGGCAGTGAGATGGGGAACTAAGTAACACAGGTGGGCTTTGTCCTTGGGACTAGGAGGCTCTTGTCTCCCCGCTGGAGTTGTGCCATTCTCATATATGTCAATGCCACACTCCAAAGCTCTGTTTTTGTTCCGTGTCCATTTCTGCAGTCTTCTACTTCACCGGCAAGTCTGAAAAACCTCCAAGATGGGCAGCTGGATATATGCTCAAGAAGCCTTGAAATCGGGCAGAATGTTGAGAAGACTTGGTCACTGGAACCTCCTTCAGTCACTCTGGAAAGCAGACAGGACCTGAATACCAACAAAGGATTCTCCCCCACTCTCTCCAGTTGGGAGAAACAGTAAACACATCTTCTAAGTGTACAGGCCGAAAGGCATCTTTTTTAAAAGTGTACAGACATCCAAGTTCAAGAGAGAGAAGGAGGAGGCTTAATTTGTATTGTGGTTTACTCTTTGCTATTAGTCTTCTGTCTAACAGGAAGCTAACAGTCAAACATTAACTGGAGGTGTATCACAGCTCAATAGGTCTAGTGGATATTATTTCCCCCAAACAACTGTCATCAAACATAAACATGGGAGGAAAGAAACTTCTCAGGTACTTCTACTTTTTTTTTTTAATGCAAATAACATGTTCCTACTTAGGTGCTTTGAAATTCAGTCATTTGAATCATTCCAATTCCAGGTAGCTGCCATGATTCTTACAACAAGACACTCTCTGCATTCACCCCAGCAGCTGGAGGACGGGTTCAGCCCATTGCTTCTAGGCTTTGAGGTCATTGCTTTGTCACTGCAGTAGCTGTGAAGCTCAAGATTTTTTGCAGTTGGTTTTGCAGAGCATGAGTTGCCAAAAATCTAGCAAGGTTCATTGCTTGTAGAAGGCACTCAAAACATGCTGTTGATGGAACGCTGGAAAATTCTAAGCCTTGCTATAGTAAAATTATAGCTGAATCCCCAGAAGCTCTCCTTTGCCCCATTGTATAACAGTTATGGGAATGAATGGAGATTGATCCCACTCAGCTGCAGTTTGGACCAATGAGAGATTAGATTTTGATCCTCCTGCCACAATGATTGGTTCAGGTAAATAAAATCTATGCCGTTCAGCAGGTGGCATTTTCCTGAGTCCTGAGGGAAAGCTTGCTAAGACTTTTGAGAGAATAAGTTCTTAACTTTGTCAGGGAGAGCCACCAAAGCCAATGCCCTCACTCCTGGAGAGCATGGTTTGAAGATGACAATCCTAGAGCTTTGGACATTTGACCACCCTGAAGGAAATTGGCCTGAAGATACAGATGGCACCAATGAAGACAGAGCAGAGTCAAAATGAAACCAGGCCCTTGATGACTTAATCTCTTGGATCAAACCAATCCTGAATTCCACTTTATCCATTCTTCTTCCAGTGGAGTAGGCCGATAAATCCCCTCTGTTGATTAAGCCAGTTTGAGATAGGCTGTCTTTTTGTTTACTTATTTGTTTTGTTTTCAAAACAAAGAATCCTCATAAATTGTTTAAAATTTTCCAAAAGTAATGAACAGTCCTAACCAACATACTTACCCAAACTGTTATCTGTTTGACAATTTTGCTCTTAATGGCCAACAAAAGTAAGTTTTGGAGATCTGGAGACTGAGATAACAAAATATATCTCCTGTTTGGAGAGGTACAAGCTGGTGAATCCACCAAACTGTTTCAGCAGTTTATATCGTCCAAGATATCGAAGCACAACCAACCCTTGATAGTTCTTGTTAAAAGGTGGGGGGAAAGTCAGGGAAGACAGTGAACATTTTGCGGTGCCCCTTATGTACTGTGAAAAGCAGATCCATTTTTATATGTAGCTAAAGCTAATATTTAAATGAATTTGCATTCTCTGAGCATAAAATGTGGACCGTTGTGAAGAACAGATGTTGCAAGTACTCAAGCATTCCAGAAACCGATAAGGAATTTAAATTAGAAATAGATAATATAAAATATAGACAGTTTCAATGCCAGTTGCTGAGAAAAACTTTTTGGCATTCTACTGGAATTAAACTATCTGGCATAGTTGAAAAGAACATGTTAACTGATCATTGGTCTGCAAGAAGACCCTCTAGTTACTATGACCAGCTACACAAGTGAAAGTACTGAGAAATTAATGCCAAATATTCTTTTTGGAGATTTAGTGATTTACTGGCTGCATTCTGCTAATCTGGGGATGAAGCTGTACTTTGTTCTTTGACTCTCCATAACTGCAGAGTTAAGAAAATAAGAGATGCTCAAGAAATAACAGACAGATGGATGGATGGATGGATGGATGGATGGATGGATGGATGGATGGATGAATGGATGGATATACAGATGACAGGTGGAGCCCTCACTGGACAGAAAACTAATCCATACCATACCATCTAACCTGAAACATTCTTTTCAAAGGCAGGAACTCGTTATTGATTCTGTGACTGCTAGTACAAAGCACATCCTTTAATAGCATTCATCACTCACCCAGGTCCTGAAATCTTCACCATTTCAGATATCTCAGCAAATCTCAGGGTGAAGTCCCTCTTCTGTCTTGGCCTTATGTGGCCTTAGCATCTGACTAACACTTATACCTCTTCCTATTTTTTTTCTTCTCAAATGAGGACTTGTATGTACCTCGGATTCACTGAATTCCAACCAAACTGTCGACTCCTCAAACTCTGTTAATACAAACACCATTTTCTTTGCCAAGGCCCAAACTTAGGAAATCACAATCGTTCCCCACTTCCCATTTGGCCCCCGCGTGCAATTTGCAAGTCCTAAAGAGTCCATCTCCTCCTTGGTTCTCATCTTGCTTCCTCCTTTCCTTTTCTGCCACCACCTCCGACTGTAGGTTCTCTTTAACTTATCACTTGAAGAATATAATTGCATCTTATTTGATCTCCTTATATCAAGTCTGACCCATCACAAGAAAATATGATGTTGTTCCAAAGAACCTCCTTTTTGCCCCAAATTGAAGTCTTACACAGGATGGAAAAAAGCAAGGCTTCTTTGGAGAGAGCTGGGATAGGGGTGGAGGAGCAGGTGATGCATTGCTCCCTCCCATGACAGACCCCGTGGCAACTCTGCAGCTCCTTACAGCTGGAGCCCTCCTCTGCTGCTGCCCCTGGTACTTTCCAGGGGAAGGCTGCTCTGAGCAGATGCGGAGAGCACAGGACTCGGAGATGCCAGAGAGTGTGGTCTCCCTCCATCCTCAGTGACCTATGATCCCTTCTAGAGCCCTGAAGCCATGGGAAGTATTCCCTTTTCCCCATCTCTGGATCTCAGAGTGTCAACTAGATATACCCCACTTCTGACTTTCAGCTTTTGCTTGCAGCTGCTTTTTTCTATAGGAATCAGGCTTGTGTGTGGGACCAGGCTAGGGAATGGTCATCATTCTGGTGGCAACTTAGGCTTGTCTCCTCATCTGTCTCCCAGGGACCAAAGCAATCCAATTCTACCCTTCCAGATAGACAGATAGACAGAAAGGGATACACACACACACACACACACACACACACACACACACACACACCTGGGAGTTTCACTGACCCACTAATTGATCAGATATGACCAGTACCAGACTACTGCTTTAGTCCACGTCTATAAGCAAGCCAGTGGAGACTTAGGGGTCATCCTCAACATTTCCCTTCTCCCTTCCAGTATCTAGTTAACTAGTTCTGCTGATTCTACCTCCTAAATATGTCTCATTTCTGTCACCTTCTGGCCATCCCCAGTTTTCATCACCCTACTTTAGGCTCTCTCAGCTAATGCTTGGACTATTGCAATAGCCTTCTGTGTAGGTCTCTCCACCTCTAAAATCGTCCCCTCCTTTCCATTTGCTCTTCACGTTATTGTTGGAAAATCTATACATGGCCATTTTTTATTCCCCAGCTTAAATTTTTCAATGGTTCCCTTTGGTCTGGAGATAGAGAGCTAACTCCATTCCTAACTCAGCCCTGCTTCTGTAGTGGTTTCCTGTACAACTGTCTCCCCAGTAACTCTTGTGAGAATTGGTTAAACCCTCCTATCCACATTTGAGGCGGTTCGGAGGAAATGGCCATGTCAGAACATGAGCCTGTCCCATGGCCAGAATTGCTCAGGCCTGAATGGATATTTGATCATTGTTGGGTCAGTGAGTTCCCTCGCGAGGAATTCTATGCAATGTTAAACTGGGGATTGCTTCCCACCTATGTTGTCCGCTATGTTTCATACTAACCTGCGGTGAGACAGAATGGTGGAGCCAGCAAACACAGGAAGTGAGAAGTCACACTAAGAGAGGGGGCACTGATCACACTCCCCCAAATCTCTGGCAGGTGCATCGCTGTATGACTCTTCCTTGGATCCCATGAGCGACTGTAGTATTCTTCAATTCTCTTTTGACGTATGCTAATTGGAGTTGGGTTTCTAGATTTGCAACCCGGGGTCCTCGCTCTGCAACACCCTCCTTACATCTCAGCCCCTTGAGACCGGGTCTGTGTCTCCGTCATCGCTGCTGCCCTCAGTTCCCATTCAGCACTGGCACTCAAGGTCTTGGAATGAAAGAACTGATCTGGTGCCAAATATAAGTTTCCAGCCATCTCCTTTCGGCTGCCTTGCTGGCTCATCACCAAAGAGAAACTTAAAAATGATTTAATTTAAGAGACGTCCACAGCATTCACCCCTTCCATGCTTGCTGGGGGAACAGCACCTTCTCTCCGGAGAAAGTTTCCGGTATCACGGCAACAGCAGAGGACATCTAGTAAATGCCTCCCATCGACGTGCACGTGCATGATCTCATGCGATGCTCCCTACAATCCAGCGGGGCTGTGCTGTCCTTACGACCACCTCCACGTTCACGGATGGACATAGGGAGGCCCGGAGGAGGAGAAGACTGACGCGATGTCCCTAGCCCTGCCACGCCGCGGGGTCCACCTGGCTCCACACCCACTGCTCTTCCAACTTTGCTTCCTGGCCTTCTTGTCAGATTTCCTGAGCTGATGGGCTTTGTTTTTAGATCAGAAGACTCCCCAGAGCTTGAGCATGCATGTCAGATCCCTGTTCTTTGCTTGCAGTCCCTTTTGCCAGGGTGCAGAGAAACCCACCCACGCACCTGGGGAGAGGTGAATGGTCACACTCTGTGCCAGAGTCAAAGCAGGCAGCCGGTCCAGCTAGCAGAGTGAGCCTGCACCGGGGAGGGGGCGGGTACTGGGTTTGCCAAGAGCATCCCCGGGGTGGGACACCACGCACCGCTCCCCACCATCAGCATCTCCCAGAGCCCTCCCTCCACAGCAAGGTGACTCTAAGAGCTGACCCGCTGCAGAAGGAGTAGGCAAGAGAGGGGACCCCGAGGTGGCTAACAAAGAGTTAAGGCTGCAGCTGCCTGTGCATGCAGTGTGGAGTTATGTTCGCACTGTTCCCACTGGAGACCAAGTCAGCTGTCATCAGAGAACAAAGAATCCCCCAGAGCCGCTCAAGTTATGTCACACCCGGGAAGCCCTGAGCGTTCCCTGATTAGGATTTCTAAATCAGCCCCATCGAGGCCTGCAGCACAAAGCTGAGGAACAATGCGCCGGCCACATTCACACAGTCCCAGGCTGGCCTGGCTGCCCGCCTCCCGCCACCGCCCCTGCCACGGGGCCTCAGAGGCCACTTCACCTCCATTGGGAAAATCCAGTCTCGACGAAAGCCCCAAAGCCCCCAGCCGGCTGTGTCCAGAGAGCTTTGGCCGCAGGGTAGGAGCATTTGCTGCTTGGGGTCCCCGCTTGCCATCAGAGTAAGGGCCCGGAAGCTGTTGCTCAGGTGTGTGTTTGGGGGCAATAAAGAGGGATCCAGCGCAAGGATTGGGGGCGGGGGGGGGGTCCTGTAGGCACAACAGAGGCTCAGTTTGGGAGCGCAGATTTGGCTGTTCCTATTTCATTCCATGCAAGTCTAGTTGATCAGAGCTTAGTGCTGGAATCCTGGGGAACTCCCCGCTGAAGGCGCAGCCCTAAGCCTTAGAACCCTGCTCAGATACCACCTGAAGTTGCTAAAAGGCTATGAGTCCTATGGCATGCGCAAGACCCCTGGCCAGGAAGATTTCTTATTATCGGCAGAGACCGTGGCAAGAAGAGGCACTATGTTTCCAAAATGCCTTCACTTCAGAGTTTTGACTTAACCCCCATGTCAGGATATTCATAAAATCATGCCAGTCCTGAGGGCTACTGAAACTTCCTTTGTTCAAGGTAAATGCTTGAAAAACACCAAACTGTTACAACCTTGCATTTGCAAATATTTTAAAATTCTGGGATCCTCCAAAAAAGGGCAGACTGGATCTCTCAAATTCTGAGGGTTCTTGCTTTTCATTCAGGCATTTTTCCTTTTTTTTCTACCAAGAGTCAAAGTCTTTACCTGGGACTGTCTTTTCGGTTCCCTGTGTCACAGGGTCCTTAATAAGGGCGTTTGGGGGGAGCTTGAGCTCAGGGGGGAAACTGTAGCTGCCTCTGGGGAGTTCTGGCTGTCCTCTCCTCCGCCCGTGTCTGCGTCAGCCTCGTCATCTGGGGTTAGTTCAGTGAGAGTCGTGGGCATTTTTGAAGCCCACTTGGAGGCAGGCCTGGGGCAGCTGGGGTCTGCCCCGTGTTCTCCAACACGCCTTCCACCGGCCGGGGTCACAAGGAGATACACTAGCATCTTCAGGACCCTGCTCCACTTTCCTGAAGGAGATGGTGGAGGAAGGCATGGCCGGACTCCCGGACCACCTCTTACAGCTCCAGCCCTGAGATCTGAAAGCCAGGGTGAAAAAGATCACAGTGCTTTGCAGCAAAGTGATTCAAATGCTTACTGGTTATCAACCGCAGGGGCTCCTCAAGGAAGCGGAGTGCATTCGGCAGGTGAGCGCACCAAATGCATCGTAGCGCCAAGATTTTCACAAAGGCATATGCCTAAGATGGGACAATCCACCACAGAGGCCCATCTCAGCAAACACCCTGCTATGAGTAACACCTGCCAACATGGGACCCTTCTTATGTGTTAAATTGCTTGCAATTTATGCCATAGCATTTAGTCCACAGAGCCCTGTTATAGAGAGGAAAAATAAATAGCACATGGAGCAAAATAGCGACAGAGCCAAGATTTGAGCCCCAGTCTGTCTGTCTGTTCCCCAAGGCCAAATCACCAAGTTTCCTGGACTCCTGCCCTTTGATGGCATTCCCAATCTAAATTTAAAAGGCTCCGGTGTGCCACACTTCCCCTTTCTCCTTCTGTCCTCGTGGTGCTTGTGAAGGATGGAACAAGATGGAACTGTCACCAGCAGAGGACAGACTTCCCCGGGTTGGGCTACAGGGCAAGGGTGCCTCAGCCAGCCCCCAGTTGCAGAGGTAGCTTTGTTGACTGCAGGCTGAGCGCCTTAGGCCTATCACCTCCCTCCCCGAGCCTCAGTTTCTGAAAGTATGGAGGTGGCACCAATCTCACTGATATTGGGGGATCCGAGGGAGAAACCTGCACAGAGATGCCTGATCTGTCGTCTGTGTCCCGTGGGGTGCCCTCTTCCCTCCACAAGCATCCAGGTAGCTACTGACCCTGGCCTCTCATCACTCTGCTCCAAGAGAACAACCTCCCAGAAATGGTTCCACTTTCTTTGCTCTTTTTGGGACTTTCTTTTATTCCCCCTTAACACCTTCTCGAACCCTGGCAGGACTGACTGACAAGAAACGTTGCCTAAAGACGAGCCCCTCCCCTGCCCCCCCAAAAAGAGAAAAGGGAAAAGAAAGTGAGAAAAGAAATGAATTATGATGTTGTTATGGAATGATGTAATGGATTCACGGTCACTGTTGGAAATCAATAAGTAAATTGGGCAGGGGGGGTGAACCTTCTGTCCCCAGAACATTAGGGTCACACCGTTTTGTTTCTTTCCTAATCTGGAGTATAAGTCGGATGTTAGCAGAAATACCTGCAAGCTCGGCACCACTGTTTATGGATTTGAGAAAGGGCAGAGGCAGATAAATGAGAGAGGGGGCATGTTAGATGCAGGTTAACCTAACTCTAATGATCAAGACAGTGACTGCAAGATGCAGTTGGCAACCTTCACACTTTTCTCCAAAGTTCTTTCTTTAAATATATATATATATATATTGTTTATTTGAGAGAGAGAGCACAAGCAGAGGGGAGGGGCAGAGGGAGAAGCAGACTCCCCGCTGAGCAGGGAGCCCGATGCAGGACTCGATCCCAGGACCCAGAGATCATGACCTGAGCCGAAGTCACACTTAACCAACTGAGCTGCCCAGGTGCCCTCCAAAGCCCTTTCAAGATGTTCAGTGTGTGGCATCCTACACAGGTTTGTCAGGCGGGGGTCCAGGGACCATGACCCAGGAGGGAAGCACTGCATTCTGAAGATGCTGGTATCTTCAGCTCGGTTTAGGTGTCCTGGTTCTGGTGATGCTTAATATGTCTGGTGGGTTGAATGAGTGAATGATCAATGAATGAATGACAAGCACACCCCCACTCAAGATTTTCTCTACCCCCAACTCACTGTTGCCCAATGACATCAAAATATTATCAAATCCCTTTTCCTAGATTTCATTTTAAAATGTCAGCTCAGCTCTTGAAACTAGAGAAACTTTCAAACTGGTGTTGGTGGATGCCAAGGAGAGACATTGACAATTCCTTACACACCTCAGCGACTGGCAGGAGAGCAGAGGTGTGGCCCGCCTGGCCAGGCGCTGGGGATGGAGGATGGAGGATGAGCCTTTAAAGAAGAACAAGTAGCAGATCTGAGTAAGACTGGATTGTTGAAGACCCACCAGCGGCCACTTCATGGTGTTAACGGAGGTCGTAGAGTTTAAGAATTCACAAGACAAGACAGTATGCGGTGTCGTTCAAAGAGCCGGGCCTTTACCCTCGGACAACAGAGAATCTGAATTCAAACTCGGCCACTTACTGGATTGGAAAGCTCAATTTCTTCAACTATAAAGTGTGGAAACAAGTACCTACTCTTGGGCACCTGGGTGGCTCAGTTGGTTAAGCGTCTGCCTTTGGCTCAGGTCATGATACTGGGGTCCTGGGATTGAGCCCCACATCGGGCTCCCTGCTCAGCGAGGAGTCTGCTTCTCCCTCTGCCCCCTCCTTCCCACCCTGCTCATGCGTGCTCTCTCTCTCAAAAATAAAATCTTAAAAAAAAGACAAAAACAAAAAAAAACAAGTACCTACTCTTTTCACAAAGCTGTCGTGTGAAGGAGATGAAATCGAACACACGTATGGAGCCTGGCACGAGGAAAGGCTCAATAAACGGTCATATTTTTGGTGGGGGGGGGGGGGCGGCTAAGGAACAGGTTGAAGGAAGCAGCAGGCCAGCAGACCCATGCCAGGGTGCAGGGGGATAAGACCCATGGCAGTAACCACTGTGTCACAGATAAGAACACGTGGCTGAAAAGTGTGTCTTAATTATGACATTAGAGCCAATAAGGGAAAGAAAGGGAACATCTATTAATTCAGAGGAAATAGGAAATGGACAAATACCCAGGAAGGATTACCAGTGGGGCATGGGCTTAGCCCCTGGGAAAGGCGTCTCTCAAGGCCACCACGGCCCTGGGGGCTGTGGCAGTCCAGGTACAAATTGTGAAATACACCATGTTTGTCCTTGTTGTTACTGTCTTCCTGGTCACACTAGTTCTCGCTCCGCGTTTCCTAGAAGCCAGTGATTTCACACTATCTCCCTCTTCCTGATAGAAAGCTTGCCCTCCAAACATTTCATTCATGCATCGAGGCCAACGCAGGGATGACGGGTGACAATTTAAAATATAAACCCACCCCACTGTTATTTATATTTGAAAGCTAATTAAATAAGAAAGTTGACTTAGCAAATGTTTTTGGAACTCCGGTTTGCTCCGAGCACTCGGACAGGCACTGAGGATACAAAGTAGAGAGAAATGCCTAGTTCCTGCCTCAATGCCATGGTGGCTAACTGGTCCACCTCACAGAGTCCTGACATTTGAACCCCACAGAGGCACCCACTCCTCCCAAGAGTAAAAAACACCCTGTCTGCAGTCCCCTTTGGTGGGCTTCTCCAGCACACACCATCCTGAGGGAGCATGGCACCGGTTCTTTCTGCCTGCCCACGAGTTCAGCCCACTTCGTCCCACTGCAGAGGGGAAGCTATGGTGGGGAAGAAGCCCAAGGGGCAGAAGGCTGATGGATTAGGAAGCCAGAGACTGGAGGTCCAGTTCTTCTTGCCCTTACTTGCTTGTTCTGTGACCTTGGGCAAGTCATCTTTCCTCTCTCTGCCTCAATTTCTCTTTATAAAAGCAAAGAGATCCCTTCTAGTGAGAACATTCCAGCAATTAAATGACATGGCAAATCGAACTGGCTCAGAGAACTACTTTGCTTTTGTACAAAATTATATATTAATTTAATTAATATTAAATATTACTATAATAAATTATAGTGATATATTTTATGTTAATAAATATATATTAACATAACGAAATAATTTATATGATTTAACCCAGGAGATGAAAGCTCTATACACTGAAAATTACAACACACTGATAAGAAAAGTTGAAGACAACACAAATAAGGGGCACCTGGGTGGCTCAGTAGGTGACGCATCTGCCTTCGGCTCAGGTCATGAGCCCACAGTCCTGAGATCAAGCCCCGCATTGGGCTCCCTGCTCAGCAAGCAGTCTGCTTCTCCCTCTCCCTCTGCCCTTCTACCCGCTCATGCTCCCTCTTTCTTTCTCTCTCTGAAATAAATCAATAAAATCTTTAAAAAATAAAATAAAATTATATGTACACATATATACACAACACGCATGTGCATGTATGCATATATGATCTGTGTATTTGCCACCCTATTTAATTATGTACATATATTATGTGTATATGTATATCATATATGTTCACAAACATGTGGATGCATACATACACTTAAAAATAGTGTTAAGAATCAATGTTCTAAATCAGAGTATCTTTTCCATAAAAAAAAGGACCCACACATTTCAGTTAGAGCCAGGAACACATTTACGGCTCTTTGGACAGTGTCATTATTTTAGAGCTGGGCCCCCAGAGAGCATGGGGACCTGAAATAATTTCCCTGGCTCCAACCTAAACAGGGCTCAGTGAAGACTCTTCCAGACTTACTACCCCCCATGTGCACTTCTTACCCCTTGTGTGTACTTGAGCAGTGCTTTTTGTTTCTGGCCTGAAAGGAAATGGAACATTTACATAAAAATGTAAAATTAGTGAGTGAATCCTGAAGCTTCAGGGCAAACCAGGTCAAGGGCAAATAAAATCCTCTAAAGCCAGTACAAAGTATGTTACTAGTTCTAAATAAAAAATTACACATGCAAATTGTGAGCATTTCAATAAGTTACCTTTATGTCATCAGCCCAATGCTCGCTCAGTACTTCCGTATCATCCTAAGTCTTTTTTCATGCTACCATTTTGCCTATTTTAGATTTATAGCCTCTGGAGATGAGGGACCATTTCTGTGTGTTTCCCAGGGTGCAACATGTAGCACAATGACACATTTGCCACTTGGGAGTGCTTTTTTTTTCTTTAAAGCATCATATTTCAAATGAGATAGGATTTTATCAATTAAAAAAACGGACTCATCTTGCAAGCTTTGCCAACCTGCTTTTGACTCTTTAAACACTAAGCATGTTTCAGTTATAATCGCCCAAACTGGAACCTATCCAAATGTCCATCCACAGCAGAATGGAAAAATAAATTGTGGTATTGTCACACAATGGAATATTTTACCACAACGAGAATAAACAGTCTCTGACTTTATGCAACAATCGGACTGGATGACAAGAAGCCTGACACAAAACCACATGTATTGTGTGATTTCATTTACATAGTTTGGAAAATAAGCAATACAAATTGATAGTGTTAAAAGTCAAGATAGGGGCTTCCCTCCACGGGAAGGCAGGGAGCAGTCACTGGAAGGAAGCATGAAGGGGTTTCTACAGTTCTGTTTCCTAATCCAAGTGCTGGCTACAAAGGTGTGTTCAGTTCATGAAATTCATCAAGCTGCTCACCTTTGTAATTTGAACACTTTTCAATAGGTATATTTTGATACTTCAATAAAAAAGCAAAGAACTGTGTGTTTAACCGCGGCAAACACAAAATAATACCTAGGAAAATATATAGATTTTACAAAGCGACTTTGAGGTTTATGGTATTTGTACTCCGTACAATCGTTCTGAGCCATTGAGACAAAGAATGTTATAGGAAACTGCTCCATTAGAATGCTTGCTTTTGAAAACTGTGGTTTTTGACTCTGGGTTATAAATTCTGTCCCTAGGAGGTTGTCCCTGACCCACGCACCTTACTGAGAAGTAACTCATTATGACATCACTAACTCCACTCTACCGACCTTTACAAAAGGTATGCAGATTTTCTTAAAACTAGGAACAGAACTAAAGTTGTTTCTTCTTATTTTATTTTATTTATTTATTTTTCAAAAACATGGGGCTTGAACTCAAGACCCCACGATAAGACCTGAGCTGAAATCAAGAGTCGGTTGGATGCTTAACTGACTGAGCCACCCAGGCGCCCTGTTTCTTCTTATTTAAAAAAAAATTTTTTTAAGTATAAAATGGCTATCTAATTAAATTGAGAGAAATAATACCAATTTCAATGCCTCCTTTTGATAAACCAAAACCCATCTGAGATTTCTTTCCCAACATACCCCCTGAACTATCTCCTCCCCAACCATTCTAAGCCCAATTCAACTCAGTTTGAAACAGAGGCATAAACATCCAGAGTAATGCCCGATTTTTGCAAAATTCTCTCTCAGATAAAACTGTGTCCTAATGCTTGAGTTCTTAGAAAGCTATGAATAAATGCCTTACTTGTAGATTGATGCAGGTGAGCAGATAACAGAAGCATGGAAGTTTGCATAAGCCTACTTAGAGAGAGGCACTCTTTGATGGCAACCAGGGACTTTCATTCCGGAGATGAACATTTTATCTTTAAAAAGAATGTTTCTCAAAATTTCCATTACCCCATCACTTTTACAAAGCTACCTTTCAACCTTCTTTGCCTTGGAAGATGAGTCTCCATGTTCGAACATTAACATTTTTCTATTAAAAACCAGTCCTCTTTAAAAAAAATAAGTAGGCTATTAGAGTTATTTCACTGAATTGAAAATGGGATTTTTTTTTTTTCCATTTTAAGTGTTCATCCCCCTATGGCTGCTTAACTCCAAGCTCACGTGTCGGCTTCCCTACAGCTCAGCATCTTCTCAGGAGGACGGTGGGTACAGCAGTGAGCTCTGAGGAGCAGTGGGGGGTTTGGACTGAGCCCTTCTACTCAACCCAATTGTTCTCAACTCCGGTGTGCCTAAGGATCATCTGGGTACTTGTTAAAATACAGATTCCCAGGGCCCTTCCCCTTCCAATTTCCGAAGAGGCAGGTCTTGGCTGGGGACTTGCATTTTATTTGACACCCCCGGGTCACTGCTGCAAGTCCCCCTTGGCAGACACAGTGGGATGTGTGGGACGTGTAAGCCCTGGGATTCGGCACCAGTCAGAGGAGGAGGGCCAGATACACTGAGAGGCGGAGGTGCTTCCTCCATGGCCCCCTGACTGACTTCAGCTCCCGGGCCCAGTCTAATGCACTGATCCCAATTTGCGAATGTATTATATTCCAAATAGTATTTTGTCCAGCTTCATTGGAACTAAGAACTCACACAGCTTTTTTGTTTTGTTCTTTCCTTTTGAACTGGTGCTTTGGGTTCTTAGGATCCCTTATTTAACCTTTAAGGGAGCAATTTGCAGCAGTAACCATTGTAGGCAGGGTTCTGGAGACAGAGAGGAGGAAAAGTCCTATTACCCGGATAGGAATGCTCTCAGGCAAATTTTCTTTTCCGAGAGGGTGGAGTTTGCTCCAAAGCTGTACCCCTCCCTTTCTGCATTATTCTCCCTCCTGGGATCCTTTCTTAGAGGATCTGAGGGCTTTCTTAAGCCTTTTTTTCCACCCTTCTCACATCTATTCCTGGTAACCCAGTTCCCATTACCTAGGACAGGTGATGTCAGCTAAGATTCAGAAGAAAGGCAATTTGATCAAATCAGTTCATGCTAATGTGTAAATGCGGTGCTTAGCAGCAGAAGCATCCCTGGGCCAGTCGCAGTCCGCTTCTCTGGTTTCTTCTAGTCCCTTAACTGTGTGCCTGAAAGATGTCCTACTTGTCATCCTAAAGTCAGCCACCCCACTTAGAAGCCACACCCAAGCCCTTGCCAGGATCTCACCGACTACTCCTCACTCACATCTAGAACTAGCCACTGTCTCATCTGAATCCTTGATAGCACTGCTAAAATTGTGTAACTCCAACACAACCTGGTCTGCTATTACTTCTTCACTTAAAACCTGTAATGATTTGACCGGGCTTGTCCCTAAAAAGGCTACAATTTCTCTCATTTTTTTCCATTTTCCCTCTTTGCCCATATTCCTGAGTATGTTGGAGGGCACCCCATTCCCCAAAACCAATACTGATTATCATAGGAAATAGCAAAGACATTCCCAGCGGGCAACACAGAAGTACTTATTAACCTGGTCCTACAGACAGACCCAGCAGGGAGTGAGTGGCTCGACGGAGTGTCCTGTCTCCTCAAATCTGGGCCTGGGTCTCTCCATCCTCTTTGTGTTGAGGTCTTCCTATTTCCTCCATCTTCCCTTTTCCTCTCATCTTTGGAAATGTCGAGCACCAATGCCCACTACTGCTAAAACCACGTACAGGACAGACAATTGGAAAGCTATGTTGAAGCAAACTTGTGTCACGTTACAAATGGAGAAAAAAGGCAATTGCGTGCTTTCTAGACCAGTTCCAGTGCCCATGGCAGGTCTGAAAGAGAGGTCCAAGACCTGGGGTCCAGCTGCATTTGCTCATTTCATTCTCCCTGCAGGTGCGGAGTGACGCCTCCCAAGTACACACATTATGAATCAGCACTAGGTGGAGGCAGGTGAGGTGACAAAGGTAAACCGGAGACAAAATCTGTCCTTTGGGACCCTACGGGTTCTGAGAGGAATCATGATTACTTATGGTGGAGAAGGGTACACACAATAAAAGAGGTAAAAAAAAAAATAGATGATAGATGATAGATGATAGATAGATAGATAGATCGATGATAGATCGATGATAGATTAGGAGAGTCAGAGAGACAAAATCTGAGCTGGTTTTAAAGGCCTGGGATTGATTTATACAAGAGACCACAGGGAGAAATGTGATTCAGGTAGAAGCAACAGAGGGGCAAAAGGGCAGAGAGAGCAGGTGGTCTCCTTCCAGTCTGGCCCGGGGAATAGGAGGCAGCTAAGAGAACCCAGCATCTCCAGGTGAGAAGTTCAGGCAGGTAAAGGCTGGGAGCTGGGCGGTACGGAGGGCTAAGATTACAGGTGGGTTCAAAAGCCAGAGGAGGAGATGAGCCAAGCGAAGAGGCAGGTCCTAAGGAATGTGCCCCACTTTCCTGGTTCCTTGGGGACTCCAGGCATTCTAACAAGAGACATGTCGCCCGCCAGCCAGCAGATGTGGCCCATGAATAAACATCCCCGCAGGGCTGGGGCGGGGGGGAGAATAATAAATATGAAGAAGGTGGTGGCCTGCCCCTCGGGGTCCCCCTCCCCTGCTCCCAGGGCAGCAGACACGCTGGCCCGAAGGGGCGGACTCAGACATCCTCACTCTGGGCCGGGTTGCCCGCACATTAATCCGGGTGGATTTGGCCATCTTGTGACATAGCCAATCAGTTCGAGGGAGGGGACGGCAGGAACGCCTCTCCTTTCACGCCACAAAAGGATTTTCGTCCCTTGAGAGCACAATGGGAAAAAAAGCCAATCAAGGCGGGATCAGCTGTGGGCTGGTCGCTGCAGATCTGTCTCTCCCAGAGGGGGGTGGGGGGGACATATTGGTCCGTGTGGGAAACCCACAGCCTCAGCTTCTCACACATTGTTCTCCTCCTCTTCAACTGCACCCCTCCCCACCAGCCCGTACCCTCCCCTCTCCCCTCCCCAAAGCCGTTAATGCCACAAAAGATACTTTCCCCATTGTGCCCGGACAGCTGAGAGGTCCGAGCTAGCCCTACACAGCTCTGGGTCCTCTCCAGGGAGAAGGGGCTGGACCGTCCAAATGGAGAGCAGGATGCTTATCATACAAAGGAATTAAACCCACTTGGGCTCTCTCTTGCTAATCTGGGACTGTGGGGGGTTAAATACGGTTACATTTTCATTAGGTGCTAATAGGAAAAGGGCAGCTCTGGGCGGTAGGGACCAGACATTGTCATGCAGAAAGTTCCCCTGCAAGGGAAGGTCAAGGCAGGTGGGGTGGGGTGGGGGGGTAGGAGGGAAGAGCCAGCCATAAAGCTTGGTCTGGGGAAAAGGGTGGGGTGTGCTTGCAACGGGTGTATTGTTAGCCCCGGAGTTCCAGCAATGGGAAAAGTCATGTTTTCTCCAAAGGAAACAAGGTGAAATTGTTGGGGAGGGGAAGCGCTGGTGGGTGGCTGGGGACAGAGCAAGGCCACTTGAGACTAAGTCCACCTTCTATGGAGCCCTCCCCACCAGCGCTTGTACTCTGAGGCTCTGCCAGTGTTCATGGAAGATTCCAGGCATGTCTGGGGCGTGGTGTGGAGGGGAAAGTTTGGGAGTCAGGGAGAACTGATGGGAGCCCTGGTTCTGCCACTTTCTCGGTGGTCTTGCAGCCTGGAGCATCTGGGTGACTCTCTGAACTTGTGTCTTTGGAATGCAAAATGGAGATAAAACTTAGCACCAGGGATTCCTCAGCAGCCTCAGTGAATGCAAAGTGCCTGGTACAAAGGAGGTGCCAAGAAAGGGGGCAGCCTTTCTCCTCCCACCAACACCCCACTCCCAACCACCCCTAAAAAGACATATAAAAATGTGGGTGTTGATACAGTGGACTAACGTCACTTCACTCCCTTGTGGTGTTCCAGCCTCCTTGCCCCGGGAGCACACTCCTCTTGTCTTCTTTTCGGTTTCTTCCAGAGCTCCGTCCAGAACTCAGCTCTGCTGCAGCCTCTTTTTGCTTTAACTTCAGCCCATTCAGACGTTACCATCCCCCAGCCCTGAAAATGTGCCCACAAATAAATCAACGGGTAAGCTTGCGATCTATTTTCTGTTGTGGTTTTCTTCTCTGTGCACTCATTCACACACCGGCAAGGAAGGGCTTCATGGGGATGCAGAGAAGTGTGGGTGGGAAGGTAAGAAAAGGAGCGCCCTGTGGGCGGGCCCTAGCTTTACGGTGGTGGGTATATTGCCCTTTCTTTCAACCAGGCACGAGATCGTGGCTCTCCAGCATTTCTCATTGCACTTGGGATTTCCAGAACCTCAGAATCCAATTGCAAGCTAAATGACAAAGTGGTGAATGAAGAACTGGCAATAAAAGACCCTAGTGATCTTTTCTATATAGTACACAGCAAGAAGACGTACATGTGGCCGCACACATTCAGCGGAGGTAGAATTTTTATATCGACCTTTTGCCCGGAGTGGGGCAGAGTGGGTGCTGCTTCCTTCCCCACATAGGATGCCGCTGCGCTGCTCCCATCTTCTCTTCAGTACCCACCTCTGCATACAGTGGTCCTGGATCTGCATGGAGTGATGGCCTCTGCCAGGTGTCGGGCTCCATAAGACTGCTTTTCAACCAGAAAGAACTGCCAGGTCAGGCTAATGGTCTCCAAGAGCTGCTTAGTAACACACTTCCGGGACGCAAAATAGCTTGACCAACAATGGCGCCTCAACAAGAGTGAGTTGCTTTCTGGAGCCCACGCCTGGTTTCAGAGTCTCTCCAAAAAAATTCAGTTGGGATGGATGTGTGGAGGGGGGAGGGACAGGCAATTATTCCTTAAACTGGCCAAAGTCTTGCTCGCGCTAACACTTGTCTTACCGTGACAGGGGCTCTCCCGTCCTCTCTGCATCATGGGAAGTAGTGTGAGCATCAGAGAGCACCAGAGAAATAACGTTCTCATCTAGAGTACCTCTGAATGAGAGAACAGTTTATGCTCCAATCTAGGTAGCCTTCAGAAAAATTCCTTGTTGCAAATTCATTACCAGGGATCTGATACCTGAAATCTTTAATAACCTCCCTCTTATTTTCTTCAAATATCAGATGTGATTTCCGGTCCCTTATCCAGAACGTCAAACCCGAAACTAAGGAATTCGGGGGAAGCTGAGCACTAACCCAAACTAAGGCAAAACGAGAAGGTTTCCAACTTCAACCTGGACTTTTTTTTTTTTTTCCTTTTAGTAAAAAGAGAAAATGCCTCAACCAAATGGTTAATGAAATTAGAATTCCAAAATCTTTCCAGGTATAATGATAGGTCCCTTTAGAGGAGACTACTTCCCCGAAGCCAGCAGTGCTCAGAAATTACAACCGGTTTCAGCAATTAAGAGAAGTAAAACATTAAAGAGCAAGAGGCAAAGTACATTTGCATGCTAATAGCCCCTTCTGTAGGGCTGGGAAGCTGTGTTGTACAACAAAGCAGATCACTTCCCCACTCTAGCAATATTAACCCTTGGGTTCTCACTCCAGCTCCTTGTCTGGATTCTACTGTCTGGAATTCTTCTGGCTCTGGTTGGGGAAGACAGGGCTTAGCCACCCATCAATCCATCTGCCGTGTCCTAATGCTCTCTGGCTTGAGGAGGAGGAGACAATAGAGACTCAAACCATCTGAGTATCTTTAGGGGTAGTGAGAGGAAGGCGGAAAGATGCACCAGGGTTGAAAAGAACATTTCCCTAGAGAACATGCTGGGCTGGGCTGGGCTGGGCTGGGCTGGGCTGGGCTGGGCATAGGCATGGGTGTCAAGCGAGACATGAATTTGAACTTGGCCATACACCACTTCCTATCAATGTGATGTCGGACAAGTTATTTAAGGTCTTGGAGCCCAGTTTGCTTATTGAATGGGGGTGGAATGAGGATTAAATGAGGGAATGAGGGTAACACTTCTATGCACCTGGCAACTATTAAGGTAACTGTAACAGTGTTGTAGCAGGTGGCATTTGCAGTGTTTTAGGAGGAACTTTACAAAGAACATTCGGGTACAATGCCATGAAAAATCACTATGATTTTGTTGGAGATGGAAGGCAGTACTTGTTGCCTCATGTAGAAAGTTCATCTGGGACTAACAGCAGATAATGTAAAAGACTCCTTTTATTTCTTCCCAAGGTGGGAGGCCAACAATGTTTTGGGTTCCATCAAAGATGGCAACTGTCGAGAATATACTGTACGCTTAAGGTAGCTCACAGAAATGAGAAGAAAATTCTCAGCTCCTATCGGGAGAAGATGGTATAGCATACAGCTTGAGTTTGGGAGCTATGTACCCCTGGTTTAGAGATCCACTTGCTTTGAAACTGCCGGGCTGTGATACTTTGAACAAATTTCTTAACCTCCCCGGGCCTCAGCTTCCTGCTATAAAAAAATGAGGAGGATAAAATGGCATGCATTTGGGGTAAGGGTTCTATGAGTAAGCACTCAACCAGAATCAATTATCAAGGGATATTTCTTTGTTTCTCTTTCAAAAATACGTCCTTCCCCATGACACAATGAGGAAGCAATGCTCCAAAGCATGTCATGTCTTGGACTTCAAGCCAACTCGTTGAAATCGAGTCAAGATGAGGAGAGAGAAGTTTCCATGCATGCACCAATGTCCTCATCCCTCACCACATAGTACTGCTGATGGGAAAAAGAGGCTGCCGGAAGGAAACAGAAGTTCATCAAGGGCTGGCAAAATATTAATCTGGAAACTCACGGATGGGCAGTGATGCGGGCTCTCCGGCAGCAGGTGTCCCCTTCATGTTCCTGCTACCTGTGGGCTGGACAGGCCCACCAGCCCACCCTTGCACCAGGGGCACTCACCATGACGCGCCATGCATCCTCTATTCTAGATCTACCTCCAAATTACTTTCCGAGACGAGGCCAGGGAGGGGAACGGAGAGACAGAAGGTGAGCGGAGGAGCTCAGCGAAGAAGCATGGGTAGAGGTCTGTGAAAACAACTCCTTTCTCTTAACCAGGTGCATTTCCCCCAGCTTGGTGGGGTTTGGCTCTGACTGGGCATTAGAATCACAGAGGAAGGTTTACAAAGTTGTGCTGGGGCTCTACCCCCATTCGTTATGATTCACTTTTTTTTTTTTTTCCTGGGGTGAGCCTTGTACGTAGGTATTTTGACATGGCTCTTCAGTGACTCTGATGTGTAGCCAGGCTTGAGAACCATTGTCCCGCTTGGAAAATCCACTGAAGGTATCCTTACTGCCCTCTTACTTTTCAGGATGTGTTTGATCAGCCACAAGCCTGCTCATTCTCAGGTACACATTAGGATTACCCGAGGCCTTTGTAAAAATGAGGATGGCCAGGACCTGTCCCCAGAATTTCTGATTTAATTGGTTTGAAGTGGGGTGTAGACATCCAAGATATCGCTCTACAAGCTTATACCTCCATCCATGCAAGATTATTCATACATGCATAATTTGTAACAGCTAAGATTGGAGACAAGCCAAAGGTTTATCTAGAAGAGGTGCATTAAATAAAGTCTGGTACAATCTTAACCTAGAATACTATGCATTCAGTTAAAAAAGGATGAGAAAGATCTCTCTGCACTGATACTGAAAGATCCTGGGGAGATGTATATATATATATAAAGAAAAAAAAGCAACAGGCAGAGTAGCCTTCCTATGGGAAGGGAAAAAAAAAAACAAGAATATGCTTTCATATTGTTTGTATCTGCATAAAGAAAGACAGGAAGAATACACAAGAAAATAATGAGAATGGTGCCTACAAGGAGCAGAGGGTGACAAATATTTAGGAACAAGGGTCAGAGAGAGACTTTGTATACTATCTTAATTTCTGAAATATCTAAATTACACGTTTTTTTAAAAAATAAAGTTCTTAAAAATTCCTCTAGGGATTTTAATGAGTCGCCGGCTTTGAAGACATTTTTCTAGGGCAGGAGTCAGCAAATTACAACTTGTGGGGACAGCACCGAGCCCGCTCCCTATATTTCTTTTTTTTTAAGGAAACTTTTATTTTGGGAATAATTTTTGACTTTCAAAACTATTGAGAACATAGCTCAGAAATTCCTTGTATATCTTACACCCAGTTATTCCCCTATTATTAACATCTTGCAGTAGTGTGTACATTTGTCATAATTAATGAACAAGTATTGATAAATTATTATCAACTTAAGGCCATACTTCAAATCAGTTCCCCTAATGTCCTTTTTTCTGGTCCAGGATCCTGTCTGGGATCTCACATTTTATGTAGTCATCATGTCTCCTTAAACTCCTCTAGGCTGTGATAATTTCTCGGATTAACTTTCCCTGTTTTTGGTGACTATGACAATTTTGTTTGTTTGTTTGTTTGTCTGTTTTAAAGTAGGCTACATGCCCAGGGTGGAGCCCAATGCGGGGCTCCAACTCATGACCTGAGATCATGACCTGAGCTGAGATCAAGAGCTGGACACTTAACCAACTGAGCCACCCAGGCGCCCCAGTGACCTTGACAGTTTTAAGGAACACTGATCCAGCGTTTTGTTGGCTGTCCCTCAGTTGGGATCTGTCTGATTTTTTTTTTTTTTTTTTTCATGATTAGACTGGGATAATGTGTTTTGGAGAGGAAGTGCACAGATGTGAGGTGCCGTTCTCATCAGCTCGTTTCCGGGGCACATGCAATCCATAAGATTTATCACTGTTGATGTTCATCTGGAACACCTGATGGAGGGAAGGTTTGTCAGGTTTGTCCACTGAGAAGTTACTCTTTCTCTCCATCCCTATCTGTACTGTACTCTTTGGAAGAAAGTCACCTTGCACAGCCCACACCCAAGCTGCAATAGCTACATAAGTTGTTTGGAATTCTGCCCAGGAGATTTGCCTGTTCTCCATGTATTCATTCAATGGCTTAGCAATGTCATTATGAACTCATGAGTATTTATTTGATACTTTGGGATATGTATCATATTACTTAATTTTCTTGCTCAACCAGCTTTTGGGGGTTCCTGTATCCTTTTAACATACTCCGATCATCGTGCGGTGTTTGCTCTGTTTTTGTTGTTGCCTTATTTTTTGAACATTGTCTTACATTCTGGTACTATATGATGTTCTAGGGTAATTTTGTATGTTTCTCGTCCCTGTAGAATTAGCCATTTCTGCAAAGATCCCTGGCTTTTTTTACTGGAGAAGATCAAGGGTATTGGGTGTGCTCATTGCTCCTGAGGTGTCATGACTTTTAGGTTCTCTCAGCTGGCGGAACAAGGAGATATACGGATGGACACTAACCTGTGCATACGCACGTATCTACGAATATTTCTATATGTAATCATCTGTATCTATGTTATGCTAAATATGAGTTCACAGGGATGTCTCTAATGCATTACCACATGGATACTTCTCGCCTCCTCTCCTTATTTATTTATAATCTCCCACTCCAACAAGAAGAAACCAGATCCCACCATCCTCCATCCATCAACTTAATTGTCCAATTCTGGCATTCTTGAATAATGGCCTCAGAGTTCTTTTTTTTCTGAATAAAGATTTTATGTATTTATTTGAGAAAAAGAGCACATGAGCAGGGGAGAGGAGCAGAGGGAGAGGGAGAAGCAGACTCCCCTCTGAGCAGGGAGCATGATGCGGGACTCGATCCCAGGACCCTGGGATCATGACCTGAGCCGAAGGCAGATGCTTAATCAACTGAGCCACCCAGGCGCCCAGCTTCAGAGTTCTTAACTCATCTGCCTGTAATCTTACAAACTCCACTCATTTCCAAAGTTAATTAGGTCAGTGCTTTGTTCCCCAACTTCATTCATTTGTGTGCTTACATTTGTAGTATACTGAAGATTCTTTTGTTGCATTCTACATTCCACCTCAGGACTCCCCCAAATGCTTAAGTGATTTTTAAAAATTTGTATAAATTCTACTTTCAGCACTGTAAAGTTCTATGGGTTTTGATACATGTTTAATGTCTTGTACTCATCATTACAGTATCATCCAGAACAACTTCTCTGCCCTAAAAAATTCCCTGTGTTCCACTTCTTCAACTATCCATCCCCTCTGAACTGCTGGGAAGCACTCATCTGTTTCACATCTCTATGGTTTTGCCTTTCCCAAAAGTCATACAATTGTAATCTTACACTTTTTCAGACTGTCTTCTTTCACTCAACAATATGCATTTGATCTATCTATGTCTTTTGATGGCTTGATAGTTCAATTCCTTTTATTGCTGAATAATATTCCATTGTATGAATATGCCATGATTTATTTATCCCTTTACCTATGAAGGACATCTTGGTTGTTTCTAGTTTGGGACAATTATGTATAAAACTGCTATGCACAGGCCAATTTCTGTGTGGACATACGTTTTCAAACCAGTTGGGTAATACCTGGACGTGTGATAGCTGAATTGTAGGGTAAGACTGTATTCAGTTTTATCAGAAACTGCCAAATTATCCTCCAAAGAGGCTGTATCGGTTTACAATCCCACCGGGAACATATGAGAGTCCCTGCTGATCTGCATCCTTGCCAAAAGTTGGGATTGTCAGTTTTTGGATTTCAGTTATTTTAATAGATATGAAGAAAAAGTTTATTGTTTTAATTTTTAATTCTTTAATGACATACTGAGTATCTTTTCATGTGCTGAGTTGCCATCTATATGCCTTCTTTGGTGAAGTTCTGTTCATATCTTTTACTCATTAATTGGGTTGTTTTCTTATTGTTGAGGTTGTTTTTTTTTTTTAAGATTTATTTATTTTAGAGAGAGAGAGCAAGCAGTAGCAGGGGAGGGACAGAGGAAGAGGGAGAAGCAGACTCCTCCCTGAGCAGGGAGCCTGATGAGGGGCTCAATCCTGGGACTCCGGGATCATGACCTGAGCCAAAGGCAGGTGCTACTAACCAACTGAGCCACCCAGGCACCCCTGACTAGCCCTTTAGTAACCCTTGAAATCTGATCGTGTGAATCCTCCAACTATGCCCTTCTTCTTCAGTATAGTGTTGCCTAACTGAGGTCCTTTGCCTTTTCATATAAACTTTAGAATCAGTTTATTAATATCTACACAGTAACTTGCTGAGATTTTGATTGGAACGGGGTGAATCTATAGATCAAGTTAGAAGAACTGACATTTAACAATATTGGGTCTTCTAATCCATGAACATGGTATAGCTCTCTGTTTATTTAAATCTTTGATTCCGCCCCCCATTGGTGTTTTTTGTTTTCCTGCCTGTTTTTATAAATAACATTTCATTGGTCTGTAGCCATGTTTTTTCATTTATGTGTTATCTATGCTTGCTTTCATGCTATAATGTCAGACCTGAGTAGCTGCAACAGAAACTACAACTCGCAAAGCCTAAACTTTCTATCCAGCCCATTACAGAAAAAGTTTTCTGATCCCTGATGTAGAGCTTAAATTGCTGAGCATCTTTCTTTCAATCCTGCTTTCAATGATCTTTCTCTTTGTTGGCTTTGGGAAAGAAGACATGATCTAAAAAGGAATAAGGGCATCTTGAACCTCAGCAATGAGTTAAAATTCTCCCTTTCAGGCAGTGAACAGAGGATCAATAGGAAGCTTCCTTATTATCCAAGTTTTGTGGGTTGAGTTTAGAAGTAGATTATTTATAGGTTTGTTTATGTTCTGAACTCAGTGCTGTTTGCCTAGCAGTATCTTAATGCGTATGATAGCATGTGAAACACAGAAGGTTCTTAATAAATGTTTGATGGATGAATGAAATGAGGAATGAACAATGTATGACAAAAGAATCCTCTGGGGTCTGTTGAAGTGCAGAAGTAACATCCTCAGGAGCTATGAAATGGGATAGATGGAACAGATGCATGAGCCATGTAGCTAGCAGCGGACCAATAAAAAGGATGGTCCTTTGTCTCTCAGGGAAGCAAACAGATAACCTGAACACTGGTTTCTACACTCAGCAAATGCAGTCTTGAATTGAGTCTGGATCAGTACCAGAGCAACAGGGAGCAGAATGTCTATTGAGCATTACCATGCTCCAGGCATCATGCTAGGGTCTTTACACATACTATTTCCAAACCATGCGATAGTTGCAAAGTAGCTCTTAGTGATCCAGTTTTAAAGATGAGCAAACTAAGAATCAGAGAGCAAAGTGACTCCTTCAAGATCTCTTCATTTTGAAGTAGCAGAGACAAAACTAACTGTGTGTATGTGGGGGAGGTGTAAAGGAATCTCGATCCACATGTTACCTTTCAGCCATATTCAGTGCAAGTGCCAGCAAATAGCACAATATGCTGTAGCTCTCCCTGCCATTCTCCAGTCAGTATTTATAGATGACAACTCCAGGGATCTCACAGGCATGTCATAGACATTAAGAGGCTAGAAGACATATTTTTATGTCCATGAAAGTCCATCCCTACTCCTAGTTTGTTAATCAATTGATTGGTCAGCCAAGGAAGTCACTTCCAGCTGAGAGCACAGCCCTCCATGCAGGAACTGGAGGAACATCAGCAAAGGGAGAGACCTACTTCCTTCCCCAAAGAACCTCATGTTCTCCTTGGGAGTTTAGCATGCATGTGCATGTATGTCCACGAAGAGAGTCAATGAAGTCATTTAACAAGTGATCATAACCACATAGCTATATATATAGATATAGACATAGATATATAAGCATTGACTCAGTATGACTAAACAGCGGGGACCTCAAACTCTCCAATTGTTTGTGCGTTCATTTATACAACAAATCCTCAACAGTATCTGATTGCCACTGTCCAAGTAGTCATCTAAACAAGAACAACAAAAAAACTAACACTTTTATAGTACTTTATAGTTTACATAGACCTTACAAATACTTTTCCTGCCTTGCAAGGTACCTAGCACAGGAATTATTAAAATACCCGTATCAAATCTTTGTATACTGAGCTTCAGGTAAGTGAGATGATTTGTCCAAGGTCACAGCTGGTAAGCCAAGGCCTGTCCACTAGCCTACAGTTCCCGCCACTACCCTCAGGTCCCCAGAGCTTTGATATGCTAATCTTTTCTCTCTGTCCACAGGAAATCCACAGTTCCTTCCTCACTGAGCATGCAACGATGAGAGTCTCCTTCTCCTCTCCTGGAACTTCAAAACTGAATGGCCTCTCCTAGAAGTGCTTGGTAATCTCTACTCCTGTGACCAGCAAAATGAGGTAGCTCCCAATCCAAGAACCAGAGCTGATCTAGTCTCTCTCTCGCTTGTGGAGCATGGAGGCTCAGCAGACATCTTCCCAATGCAATGGCCAGGGCTTCTCCCATGGATCTCTTAGTATGAGGCAAGTGAATCTGGCCCAATTCCAAAGCTCTGTGGCCCCACCCACTGCCTCACCCATCCCCACAAGGTACACACAAACCAGCTCCCCATTCTCATCCTCCCACAACCCTATGGCCCTCTGGTGTCTTCCACACCATATCCCCTAACACTTCCAGGGGATAAACAAGGAAGGGGGAGATGGAAATTGGAGTAGACTCCCTAAAAGAACCATTGGAAAAATCTTTCGCTACCTTCCTTCAACACTAAGCAGCAACTAAGCACCCAAGCCATATGGAACCAGAGCTTGTATTGGCAGAACCGTTTTGGGCATCTCACGACAGGTTGACCAGGATCCTTCCCCAGAGGGGAATATTCTGCTATGAGCAAATCTCAAGGAACGGCCTCATCCAACTTTCCACCTCAGAGGAAGCAGAACTGACAGGCAAATTCCCAGCACCTGAGAAAAGCAACAGTGCCGAAGGGTGACTAGGGGGTTCCTGGGCTTCTCTTGAAGGCCGCAAGTGTTCAGTAACTCTTCCTGCTCTTTAGTCAGGATGTCTTGGATGCTTTCTGAAAGGCAGGTTGAAGTGCAGGAAGACAAAATGGATTAACTGCTCTGAGGATGGGTAGCGATTATGACCCAAGCCCCCAGGATCCTGAGGCTGCCCTCCAAACACATAGGTGATGCCGCTTGTCTTGGAACCCACAGGACAGACATGCTATACAAATAACAGGTCGGAAACCAGAACAGGGCCAGCAAACGCTCTGAAATGTGTTCTCAGCGGTGAGAGTGGGCTCCCCTACGTCACTGGGCTCAGTGCAGGGAGAGGCTCATTGTATCTTGTGCACTGTGGTATCCCTGACACCAAGCACAGTGCCTGGCACATAGCAGGTGACCCATCCAACCTTAATGAGTGGCAGAGACTCTCTACACCTTCTCTATCCTGGAGCTGAGTCCAGGCACCAAGCAAGACCGATCCATTTCGGTGGGCACCAAAGCGATGACCCCGGGCACTTTCTTCTGCTGCACTAAAAAGGTTGTAACACATAACTTGGGCCAATGTGGTTGGAACACAGAATCGGAATGCAGGAGGGGTCTGGTGAGGACCCAAGGAGGGAAGGTGAGCAGTCACTGCGCTCAGAGCTTCGCACCTTCTGGATGGAGTCACCAGCCTGCTGATGCATGAAAGGCAGTCAAACTCAGAAGATTCTCTGCAGGAAGGAAGGAAGGGTCTCGAGCCATTTCAAAGCAGGCGATTCATCCCGCGATTCACGATCCAGGATGAGTCGCTCTAAACATTAACTTGTGGAACACTCAGACATAATAGAGTAGATTTTTCGTCCAGGAGCTCTGAGGGAGGAATCATTATTTTATGAGAAGTATTAGTACCACAGTTGTTGCTACTGTTCTTACTGCTACAATGTTCTTGTCTGACTCACAACGGTTCCCTTTGGCTTAAACTTCTCCTTGGATCTGCCCAGGAGATCATAAAGAAGAGCTACCAGCACGCTCTCCCCCATCCCCCAAATTTGTGTGAGGAGGTATGTATGAATCTATAGAGAGAGACGGATCTCGGCCCCGAGATTGGGCAGAACTACTGCAGCTGCAAGGTTATAAGCCCATAAATAAAGTTTATGGTTAAACTGGCCTGACCTGGCTTTGCCCCTAGGTACAGAAGCAGTATCTTGTCATTAGTATGCAGAACACATCAGCCTAATGTCTGCTCATTTGTTCTCAAGCCACTCTGCTCTATAAATCTTTCGGCGAGGGTGGAGTGGGGGGTGCGGGGGGGCAAAGTGAAGGGTAGACGGAGAAAGGGTCAGGACGGGGTGGGGGGGCTGCTCTGAGTTTCACTGCTAAAATCCAACAGGCCACCACTAGTGCATGTGCTTGTAGAGGGGGGGAAAGTCACAAGTCACATAAAATGCAGTATTTTTTTTCTCCAGTGATCAGCGAAGCAGTAGGAGGCTGTGGGAAATCTAATTCGTAAGATGAGACCATTTTTTAATTCCACGAGTTCCAAAAACAAGTTCAAGGTTATATATCACAGGATTTTACGTAAAAAGCAAAGCTCCCTGCTTTGGGGGTTCCTTATTTTTGTCTCCGCCTTTGTTCTGTTCTTATTTTAGGGTCTGTTTGTTTTTTGGTTTGGGGGTTTTTTTGCATTCTAAGGGAAGGACTAGATTTCGCTTGCCCACCCCACATGGGGGGCTCTTAGAGAAGCAGATGGGGGAGTTTTCATATTTCCATCCTCGGCACGCTAGCAGCTGCTGGGTGTGAGGGCTCAGCTCTGGGTCATCTCTGCTGAGGGCCACATGAGAATAAAACGAGGGTGAACAGGCATGCAGGAGAGCTGACCTTGGAAACCTCCCTGAACTAGAAGCTATCGAGAATTGATTTCATTAGCTGAAGGTGAGAGTTTCTTCTTTGCTGGGGTAACTTCCAGACCAGGATAAATCCTGACTCTGGGAGTGTCCTGCCTGGGGACCCTGGTGCTGGGGAGTGGGGGTGTGGGGAGGGTTTAGCAGGGCAGGCCTGATATTTGTTGCCTCAAGACTTTCCAATTTCCCATGGGGAGCAAGCAAGGGGACATCTCACCTTCAGCCTCCATGCAGGAAGAAAGAACCTTCAATGGCTCATTGGAAAGGGGTTGCAGGAATCAGAGCAGAGCCTTAAATGGCTCATGTCCAAGAGGCCTAGTGGCCAGGTAGGGCAGGAAGCTGGAGAAAAGGGTTCAGCCCACCTTATGTAGTCTGCGCAGCCCCTAACATTGTTCTCGGGATGGAAGATAGTTAAGACTAACCCAGGGTAGCCTTGAAGGGGAAATCAGAAGCAGGGTCTTGTAGCCTTGGGGGTCTGAGTGGAGGAGGGAGTGGGGTTGCTGGTCCCAGCTTACCTTTCCAATCCTTGATGATGGTGCCCAGGGGCCTGAGGGTATTTTGAGGCTGGAGGTTTGTATTCAAGCCTCAAGCTCTTTATTTTATTATTATTATTATTTTTTAAAGTAGAACATGCAACTCCTGATCTCAGAGTTGTGAGTTCAAGCCCCACACTGGGCATAGAGCTTACTCAAGACTTTATTGTATTGTATTGTATTTTTTAAAAAGATTCTATTTATTTATTTCAGAGAGAGAGAGAGAGAGAGAGATTGAGAAAGAGCAGGGGGAGAGGCAGAGAATCTCAAGCAGACTCCCGCTGAGTGCAAAGCCTGATTCCTGGCTCGAGCTCACAACCCTGAGATCGTGACCTGAGCCAAAACCAAGAGTCCGACGCTCAACTGACTGAGCCACCCAGGAGCCCCAAGCCCTTTAGTTTAAAACTAGTTCCTCAGGACACCTGGGTGGCTCAGTCGGTTAAACATCTGCCTTCAGCTCAGGTCACGATCCCAGGGTCCTGGGATCAAGTCCTGCATCCAACTCCCTGCTCAGCGGGGAGCCTGCTTCTCCCTCTGCCTCTGTCCCCCTGCTTGTGCTCTCTCTCTCTCTCTCTCTCTCTCTGACAAATAAATAAATAAAATCTTAAAAAAATAAAATAAAAATAAAACTCGTTTCTCCCTCACTCAGGGGTTTCTCAACTGCAGCACTATTTACCTTTGGGGCCAGATCACTGGTATGTGTGCATCTGTGTGTGTGTGATCCTGTGTGTGTGTCTGTGCATTGCACGGTATTCGGCAGCATCCCTGGCTTTTACCCACAAGATGTCAGCAGCAGCCCCCACCCAGCTGTGACAACCAGAAAGTATCCCCAGGCATTGCCAAATGTCCCCCCAGGGGCAAGATCCTCCCCAGCTGAGAACACTGTTCTCCCTTTTGCCTCCTCCAAGTGAATGCCGCCAACCTGACCATGCTAGCTGTCCGAGGGCCTTCTCTGGACAGGCAGGAGGAGCCGGGCCCTGGGGGACATAGCAAGGGAGGAAATACAAAGAAGGATGCCCCAGGGCCTGAACTCAGGGAATTTTTGTTGCCCCAAAGTGCTTTTAAACTCATCCTTAGAACATAGACCAAAGAGAGACAAGCCATATGTCTCTTCAGGTAGTGTTGTCAGATTTAGCAACAAGGACAACAAGGAATGCATTTTTAGTATAAGTATATCCCATGTCATATTTGGGATATACTTATACTAAAAAAAATTTACTGGTTGTTTGTCTGGAATTCAAATTTACCTGGGGATCCTGTGTCTTTTTTGACAATACTATCTTCAGGTGGTGGTGATCACATAAGGAAAAAACCCAGAGAGGTGTTCTCAAGGTACAGAATTATTCCATTTTCTTGGAAGAGGATTTGACCTATAATTGAAAACAGAAAGGGCAGATCTCCCCTTAATCCTACTGAAGTGCTCCCAGAGGTCAGGCTGGACTGGAAGACCAGAGAATGCATGGTTGTCTAGACGTCTCTTCGTCTAAAAAAGTAGCCCCTGTTCCCCACTGGTGGTCCTATTTGCACACGCAACTTGGAGAATCTTTCCCCGGACCTGGCTGCAGGCGAGTCTCTGCCAGGCTTTATCTGGAAGGGGAAGATGTGGCCACTTCCTAAACCAACACACAACAGGAACATTTCCTCTTGGAGTTGAAGAAGCAGGGGGATCTTCACTGGCCTTTTCCTCTGCCATAATCTTTTTCCTCTTTCAAGGAGAGGCACCATTACTCATAACCCGACAAAGTGAACAGAGCGGAGGAGAAGAGGAGACCTGAGGGGCAGGTGAAGGCTCTGGGAATCCAGGAGAGTCGGGGGGAGGGGCGCAGCTGGGCAGGAAGGGAAGTTCAACAAGGCCAGGCTCCAGAGCAAGTGCAAAGCTGACCGTGAGCCGAGCAGAGAGTTTCAGGGGTGCATATGCGTGGGGAGGAGGGAATAGGAAGACACAGGTACTGATGCAGATCCTTCGGGGCCATTGAAGCCTCTCCGTCTGTGTCGGAAGCATGGTGCTGTGGCCATGGCTGGGACTCAGGACCACAGTTCAGTCTTGACCTGCCTGACTCACCTTCCCATACACATCTCTGTCTCCTCAACTGTCAAATGAGGGGCCTGATCCAAATGACTCTTACAGTCCTTCTGATTGTCAAATTTTGCCTTGACCCGCTCTGCTTTTCTTTCTGTTTCCCCCCACACAAACAAGTTTGGGAGTATTCTGCTACTTACTTCCTTTCGTGAAAATCTGGAGCCCTGAGAAGCCGTAGGGAACCCCTGAACCCTAAGATTTTCTTTGAAGATGATACAAAGGGATACTGTGTCCAAAAAGAGAACACAGTCCTGGGAGGACTGGTGATCAGGCATCCTGAGTGGTGAGGGGGGGCCCTCCTCAAGGACAGTGTAACCCGAGGGAAGCAGGTAACTTCTGAGACTCGGTTGTACCCATCTGTAAAATGGGGGCGTATTCCCTGCAATTTATCTATTGGGACAACAAATGAGGTAGGTGTTAGGAAAGGCATTTTTTAAAATAGAAAGGCTTGGGGTGCCTGGGTTGATCAGTCAGTTAAGCGTCTGCATTCAGCTCAGGTCATGATTCCGGGGTCCTGGGACTGAGCCCCTGCTGGGCTCCTGGCTTAGCGGGGAGACTGCTTCTCCCTCTCCCCCCTTTTCGTGCTCTCTCTCACTGTCTTTCAAATAAATAAAGTCTTTAAAAAAATGAAAATAGAAAAGCTCTACACATATTACACCTAATAATACACACATGTGTGGCGTACACACAGGGCAACATGACTCCCGTGGTCTCTAGACTTGAAGAGTGGAAACAGAACAGGAACGTGTCTGGGAAGGGAGGGGGCCAGGTCTTCGGGAAGAAGCTGCCAGTCTGTCTTTCCTTCAGGACAACAGCTAAATTCCAGAGCCTCATCAGACGGGCGCTCCATGTCTTAGTAAAACTAAACTGACAAGCATGACCTCCCCTTGGCGGTTCACCTTATTGAAGCTGTCTGGTAGGTGAGACATTTATTAACATGGATGGACTGCCTACCGCGAGGGCCCCACCGCTGAGCGCTCAGCGGAATGAATTCCTTCCCCAGATGCAGTAAGTCTCCACTTCAATACCGAATTTGACCATGTCCTCCTTGCGGAAGGGCCCTGACTGAAGGAAAGCCGTGCTTTTGACATGGGAAGAGTCGATTCATGAGGCTGAGGAGCTCTAAGTGTGAACTCCAGTCCTGGGAAGAACAGCTTCTGTTCTGTAACTCTGGACAGGCCACTCCAAACTCAGTTTCCCCCTCTGGGAACTGGGTTAAAATTGTCCACCGTAAGGATGGGGATGGGGAGGGAGAGCACCACCAATAATCGCTGAGTCAATCTACTCTAATGTATTCCATTCTCTGTACTGGAGACCCAGTACACACACCCATATTTAAGAGGAAACATTCGGGGAAAATCTCAGAACCTGCTTAAGCAGCACAGCAAATGTATTAGCTATCTATTGCTATATAACAAATGACCCTAAAACTCAGCAGCTTCAAACAACAAACGCTTATTATCTTACAGTTTCTGTGGGTCAGAAATTTGGGCTCAGCTCAGCTGGGTGCCCAGACACTCACAGAGTGGATTCGTCTCCGGCCTTGACTCCGGGAGTGGGGGTTAGGACCTGCTTCTAACCCCCTCTGCTGGGATCACACAACTCCTGGATGGAGGGCCTTGGGTCCACATCGGCCATGAGCCTGAAGCCTCCTTCAGTTCCTTGTCATGTGGGCCTCTCCAGAGCATGGCTCACAGCCTAGCCACTGGCTTCTCTTACAACAAGGGAGGGCAAATGTGATGGCTAATTTGATGCGTCACCCTGGCCCCACCATGGCACCCAGATATGTGGTCCAGCATTAATCTGGATGTTTTTGTGAAGATGCTTATTGGGTGAGATTAACATTTTAATGGGTGGATTCTGAGTCAAGCAGATTATACTCTGTGGTGCGGGTGCACCTCATCCAGTTATGTGAAGGCCTTAACAGAGCAAAGACCAAAATGCCCAGAGGAAGAAGAAGTTCCGCTAGCAGACGGGCTTTAGATTTGAACTGCATCTCTTCCCTGAGGCTCCAGCCTGTTGGCCTCCTCTATCAGATTTTGAACTCACAGAGCCTCTGCCATTGCACAGACTAATTCCTTAAAATCTGCTCGTCTCTCATCTACCCAGCTGCCCTGTTTGTTGTTTCTCTAGCACAGCCTGATTAACACAGAGACAATGAGAGAGAGCAAACAAGATGGAAATCCCAGTTTTTTGGCAGCCTAATCTTGGAAAGTGAAACCCCATCCCTTTATTCCCCTAATTTAAAAAGAGAGAGAGAGCATGCGCACGAGCAGGGGGAGGGGCAGAGGGAGAGGGAGAAAGAATCTCAAGCGGACTCCCCACGGATGGAGGAGGCCCGCAGACCGGAGCCTCGGGGAAGAGATGCAGAAACTGGGCTGAAGTTCTGACTGCTGACCTCTTGTCTCTCTCTCCCTCCCTGTCTCTCTCTGTCAGTCTTTTGCCCCCATGGAGCTACAGATTGCAATAGGCTTCTCTCCCCAAATTGAGATGTCATAAGAATCATCTCAGTTCCTCATGAAGCTGTGCCCTGATGCCATCCCTGAACACGGGTCCCTGCATCCCAGCTTCTACGTATTCAAAGGTGGCCTCGCTGGTTGCAGTCAGGCCCTGGGGCGCTATGGGGTCAGTGTGCCGGAGTTGGTTATGTTCTTGGGCAGGATCTGGAAGGCCCACGCCTTTGTTCCTACCACACCTCCTCTGTAGTGTTTTGCTCATGGGAATAGGACTTAATGTCCAGTGCAAAGGGTGTTACTCTGGTGCAGAGGCTCCCAGCCATGACGGTGCATCATTAGAACCCCTTAAAAGAACTAAACAATAATCTGATGCTTGGACCACACTCCTGAGGATTCTCGTATAGTAGGTCTGGGGTGGCCACCAGGCAGCTGATTATTGTAACACGGTCGCCTGGCCTGGGGATCGTTGTTCTAGACTCTAGAATCTAGAGCAGTGATTTCCAAACATTACCATGCATCAGAATCCCCTGGAGGGCTTGTTAAAACACAGATTGCTGGGCCCCACCCTAGAGTTTCTGGGAGTTCTGGGGTGGGACCCGTGAATTTGCCTTTCTAGCAAGTTCCCAGGTGTTGCTGAGGCTGCTGCAGACAAGCCTGGGAGAAGCTCTCTTTTAGTAGCTCAGGAGGTCGGACCGGGAAAGAGACTTGAACAGAGAGAGGAGCATGGGCTTGAGTCAGGGTATTTGAGTCCCGCAGTGAGACCATCGGCAAGTGAGTCTCTCCAGATCTCTGTGTTGCTGGGTGCGGAGACCAAGTCCATCCAAGCCCAACGAGGTAACCTAGTATCTGCGGATCTCCAGATAATTCCTGCTGGAGGGCACCAGGGAAAGATCAAGGATGATGAGCAAGGGATGGGTAAAATGAAGCCCAGGAAAACAAAGCATTTCAAAATTGAAATTACTCAAAGCTTCTTTAAAACCCACCACCGGTGGGAACCTGAAAGTGTAATTATTACATAACCCACGAATATAATTAGGCGCTTCCCCCACTGTCCCCACTCACTTCTCCCAGGCTTTGGGTAAGGGAGAAGGAGGACCCGGGTCCTGAGAGTCTCCAGACTCACAACACAACACCCTACATTCCCCTGCTCTTATAAACTTCCGCAGAAAAACAGTACTTGGATCTGGCTGGAGCCAAACCCTAGAGCTTCTTGTCCATCAATTAATATTTATTGGGCCTTCACAATGAGCTAAGCAGGCATATAAAAGACAACAGTTCCTGTAGACTGTTATTAAGCCAGAGAAGAGCAAGCACCTCGCCTTCCTTTTCACGAGGTGTTGGCAGCTGGGTGGTTGTGTCTGGGTCAAAACGAACATTCAACCGCTCGGCCCACAAAAATGTACTGAGCACTCACTATGGTGCAGACACCGTTCTAGGCGCCGGGGGTGTGGCAGCGAGGGAGGGAGACAGAATCCCCTGCCCCAGGTCGAGGGCACAGGAGAGGAGCTCCAAGAAGCGTGAGGACAGAGGCTGGTGGCAGATATATCCACACATGTGGCACCCCAGTCCCGCACCCGGGTCCGTCAGTCAGCCATAACCCTGTTCATTAAAAAACAAACAAACCAGGGCACCTGGGCGGCTCGGTCAGTAAAGTGTCTGCCTTCGGCTCAGGTCATGATCCCAGGGTCCTGAGATCGAGTCTCAAATCAGGTTCCGCTGCTCACGTGGGGAGTCTGCTTGTCCCTCTGCCTCTGCCCCACCCCGCTCACGCCGCCTGTGTTCTCTCTCTCAAATAAATAAATAATTTTTAAACAAACAAGCAAAAAACTGCTCATTTTATACACCCCTTTCCCAAAACTGCTACTGGGACTTAGATGCGTGCGGTTTCAAGACCACAGGGGGCAAGAGTCTGAGTTTAGACCACGTGAAATGCGTCTTCTCCACGAATGAATCCGATGCTCGTGGGATCTCCAAATCTCTGGCCCAAATGAAATAGTCACGCTAAGGCCTTTTGGAGCCCAAAACTCTCCGGAGCATCTTCTCCTCATGGTCCTGCTCCTCGGAACCTACGGGCCACTTCAGAGGCTGCCTTGCCCCTCGCTGGAAGCTGTGGCTTCCCCAGATCCATGGTGGCTTGCTGAGCCCTCCCAAAAGGCACCTACAGTTTTCCAGTGTGGGCAGTACCCTTCTTGGCAGGTGGCTGGGTACCAGAGAGCCCGTACCTGAGCCTGACTGGCGGCCACAGCCAGGAGAGCTCCCAGTCAGGCCCCCGTGAGTGGAAGCTTCACAGAGGCAGGTACCATTTGCTTTGTCCAGTGTGGCAACTCGGGCACCTAGCAGTTTGCCTGGAGCGCCACGGGTGAGTGAAAGAATGAATGAGGGAATAAACAAATCAGAAGCACTTCGTGGACCTTTGTAGTCCCATGAGGCTGGGGCCTCGAACCTTCTCTGCCCTCATGTTTGTCATAATGACCTCATGGAGGACGTCCGCTGTGTCCATGGAGCATGGAGATGACACATGAGGCCAAGGTTGTGGTTGCAGATCCACAGAATGGGAGAAACAGCCACTGGAAGACCTAGACATTTGTCCCATGAGGGATGAATGGAGGGAAATGGCTTGTGAGCTGGAAAAAAAGCAATGAGTCTCCATACACTTCTTTCCTGCAACCCCACTCCTACACATCAAGTTAAAAGGGGGCATCAAGGTGATTTTGAAAGAGAAGCATTTGAACTTATTACCTTCAGAGGCAGTCAGTCTGGGAAGAATGGGGACTGAGCCCCATATTTCGAGGCAAGGAAGAAGAAGAAACAAAGCCTAAAAGCAGCTCAGTGTTGTTGCTGGGTGATATAAGAAATGTGTTACAGACGCATCTCATGTTAGAATGAACCCGTTTGCACGAGCCGAACAGCTACACAGAATGTCTGGTATAGGTTCTATAGGGAAGCAGGAATCAGAGAACCAGACAAGTCTTCAAGAAAAGCCCCACCAGGGACAAGCAGTCACCATCTGCTTGTTCTCACTGTAGGAAACATGTTTTGCTTTCTCGTACCTTGAGATCTTTGCATTTAGAGTTTTCTCTCCCTGCAATGACAAGACTTATCTGTCTAGAAAACGCCTATTCAGCCTTCAAACTTTAGTTTTCGTTTCATCTCTCACCCCCAAAATGACCGCTTTTCCCAGGAATTGCCATCGCACCTTGAACTTCTACCATCGTCATATATGTGATTTAACACTGTGGTTGAACGCGTTACCCATCGGGATAGATAGATGGACACCTTGCTCGACCATGAGCTCCTGGAGGCCAGGACCCTATTCCTACTCATCTTTTGCCTCTGCAGTATCTGGCATGAAGTCGTCCTCAATGCATGTTTCTCAGATTGAAGGAAATAATAAAAGAGAAGGAAAAACAACAATTACAGGCCTTGTCCAACTGGAACATCCAATGGGGACGTGTCTATACGGGGAAACCCGAGTTGTTTTAGGGAGTTGAAAACTATTCCCTGAGTCAGACCTTCCAGGTCATGGGCAGTGGGGACAACCACAAGTCAACGCTGGGGGAGAGCTACCCCATCATTCCAGAGGCCCTCTCGGGGAGCAGGGAGGCTCACAGGCGATTGGAGACTTGTTTATATCAAATAAGCACTTGCTGGGGTATTCAAAAATCAGCAGGTTCCAACTTGAACTTTCCAGAGAAGTTATGGCCATATATTCTACATTTGGTGTAAGAATGTGGGCCGCTAGACTAGGATTCAGTCTGCCCCTTGATGAGAGACCCATCGGAACCACTGGGGCGCCCATGTCAGCAGGACCGTCGGAACTTTGGGAAGACAAGCTGTCCCTCATCCCATAGCCGGGTGTCTCTGGGCTGCTACCTGAGCGGACTGGTGAGCAAAATGAAATAACAGTGGTATTTACAGCTGTTAATTAACAGCAAGGTGTTCATGAGTAATGTTGTGGTATTAAGGGCGTGGTGCAGCTTTTTCATTACTGACTCCCTCCTTTGTAGGGTTATAAACTCCAGAAGAGATGTTCCCTCCTGGCTGAAACTTGGCAGCTGGCCTGAGGTTCTTCCCTGTGGCTGGTGCTGGACCTGCCCGCTCATCAGCCTGTTGAGATCTGCTTCCACTTTCCCGGCAGTTACTGGAAAACTCGCCATTGGAAGCCACCCGCGCTACGACGCTGGTGTATGAAGCTCCCAAAGCAAAGGATTCAATACGGAGGTGGGCGAGCTGTAGAAAGGTCCAAGTCCGTCTGATGTCACCCCTGAAGCCACTAGGAAGCAGTCCATGCGTGCACACGACTCCCTTTGTACAGCAGGGAGGTGCAGAAATGTTAAATCAAGAACAAATCTGCTGTTCTCATGACCCGAGACAACATTTCTAGCAAAAGTCGTCCGAGGGTTGCCGCAGATGAGAGGAGATCTTAAGGAATGAGCTGGGGGTGGTGCGTCTTTTATCTGGATTATGTTTATAAGTTATAACATGCTCTGGCTTCTCATTCCCTGGGCAATTTTCACATCTCACTATGTCTTGCACTTTATGCTTTCCACCGCCTTTTCACAAACAATATTTCATCTTAATGTTCTTCCCTCCGACAACCTTCTGAAGTGGGCAACAGGAGGGATTCTTACTCTGGTTTCACAGATAAAGAAATCGAGTTTCGGTAAATCCAAACGACTTTCCCAGATGCATATGACAGTGTCCAGATTCAAACTCAAACCTTCTGATGCCCATCCCAGTGCTCAGACTTTCCACCCTAGCCTGGACTCTGTTCCTGCAAAGCTGACCGGCAAATGGGCTGATAGGAATGGATTATGAATTTCCTTCTGGGGAAGGAGTGTTGCTCAATGAGCTATGATTCTCTTTTGCTTAAATGTAAGAGAAACTCGGTTCAGCGTGTCTTGGATTTCCAGTGGTCAAGGACCCCGAAGCAAAGGACCTTCTGAATTCCCTCAGCCAGAACACGAGACCAGAGAAAGAGAACCAAGGGCAGATGCTCTGGAGACCATTGCCAGACCCCTACACCCCAATCAGATGGGAGCTACACGAATGTAATCCTCTTAGCCCCCAAGTCCTTAAAAAGCAACAGCACGATAAAAGAAACCAACAAATTAGTAACCCATTACCTACAGATTTTAATTAGTAATGAAAACTAGACCCAACATGAACTCCTCTCTAGAAATTCTTTCTGTTCCAACCACCTGGCAGGGACACTCACTCCAATCTGGGAATGTTTTCAAGAGGCTGGCAACAACCAGCTCAACCTGTCCCATCCTCTAAGACGAAGACAAAAAAAAACCCTTGGATGAGCCACCGAGGCCCAGCCAATGACTCCAGCAGAGCTCAGAGATCCGTGGAAAAGCGACAGGGCGTTGGTCACAGTTGTCTCTGATTTCTTAGCAAATCTTGGCTGAACCATATAGAAACAAACAAACAGACAAAACCAAGAACAACACCTCATGTACATCCTTGGAGATTTAAAGGCTACTCTTGATTATCTGCCTGAACAAAGTTTAACTAACACAGAGTCTATGAAGAGGTAGTTTTGTTGAATTTTGAGATCAACGACACATGCTTTATTTTGCAATGGCTTCTCCACCTGCCTAGAGTTGCTTTGGCTCCCATTTATACTATTGTGCGTCATTCGATCATGTGTTAGCTGTGCAATGGAAACAAGGAGATGATGAGTGGGGGGAATATGGACTGAATATGAAGGATGGGGCATGGAGATTGCACACAGGAAGAATCTGCGTGGTATATAGCTCTTGGCTCTTTCTCCCCGGGGGTTTTCCTTTCTGAGCCAGGAGGGGAAGGAGCATCCTAGAATTAACTTTAATGCCTCCCCGGATTCAGGGAACTGTCTCAGCTGCTGCTTATCTTCTGTCCCTCCACAACGGCTGCTACGCTGAGGTGATGTGGCTGGTGATCCACAGAAGTGAGGGGTGAGGGTTGGTGCTCTCCCCACCCCCCTATCAGTTGGAGCGACCCACAAGGTGAGGGGAAGCAGACATCCCTCCCTGCCCTGGGACCCTCTGACTTTCCGGTCTTCCCCGATCCATCCTGATCATTGGCATTTTTTGAACATCCACATTTTTTTTTCACTGAAGCGTCAGGAAGATTTCAAAGGGCCATACTGGGGACTTAGCCTTCCTTATTTCCTTGTACCATACCAAGATGAAGAGGTATTACAGAACTCAGGAAAGTAGAGGTCCCACGTGGAGATTCCTCTTCTCCTGACCCATCCGTTTCCTCACGTTCCTTATTCTCCCATAGAACCCTCCAGAATGCACCCCATACCCTTTCCTCAAGAAATCTACCCTTCCCTCCTTTCCTACTTAGATCTAGCTCATGTAGCATTCTACTAGATGCTAATGAGGATCTCATCCATGTGCGTTTGGAAACTCAAGGAAATGAGTCCCAAGAGCTGAGTAGAAGGTGGGAGCTCAAGTTTACAGCACACTGTCTTCCATAGGAAGCAGCCACTGATACACTCACAAGTTACCTTCGAAGCCGGTGACATTGTATTTTTCTCAGAGATGCCCCATCTGGTCTTACATGAGGAACACACATCGCTCCTAATAGCATGGCTTAGATTTTTTCCTTCTGAAAATAATAATCCTGGAATTATTGTATTAAAATATGCTGGATCCCAGAGACTTACTTATACAACGAAAGTATATTAGGAGTGGATAACACACATCAGGGCTGGGGGGTAACAGCTGCAGTTAGGTAGTGCTCGCGACAAAATCTTTCCTCTGTTTATCTCACTGCAAACTGATCATTGAGAGGTGGTTTCATAGGGTCTTCTTTCTAGGAACAAAGCTTGCCTTGAGCTCCTCCTCATGATGACATGAGATAGAAGTAGAGGAACCACTAAAAGAGTTCTGGAAACTTCCCCTCTTGTGTGATATGTGTCATATAACTGCAAAATAACAGCAAACAAGAGGTGAGCGTTTTAACAGGGGAGGGCAGCTACTCACATATTTTGATGGAAAAAATGGCTTTTTCTGTGGAAAAATGGATGTGGGAGCGATGTGCATTAAAAAAAAAAAAAAAATGGTCGCTCATTTAGCCAGCCAGATCATTCAGATATAACCCTGTGATCAGTGGGTGACAGATCATTCTCACATCTGTAAACAGATACGAATAGATTGCACAACACAGCACAAATAAATCAAAATCAGTTGGTCTTTTTCAATCAACCACAAGAGTATAGAGCCAATGGGGAAAGCCCATGAGAATCTGATCCTCCCCTGTGAAGACTCCACCCACAAAAGCAATGCTTGCGAGAAGAGTAACTATCCGATGCAGTCGTGTGATGTACGTCTTATCTCAAAGCCCTTCACATCTTGAAAATTTTAACCCCCCAGTCTTTGCGAGGACATTGTAATCTCTAGGTTTCGAGTGATTAAATGGATGGTAAGGGTAAGTGACTTCTCATGGTCTCCTATCTAACGGAGGGTATGTCCAGGATTATAATCCTGTCACTAAGACTTGAGTTCTTCCTCTCCTCCCAGAACATAAGGTTCTGTTTAGTTCATGCCATCTCGATCATTCCTTTTCCAAGGAGAATAAGGTCCTTCCCAAACCATACAAAGGGAAATGCCAATCTGGAACTGCCTTGACCTCTTGACCTGTGGGTGTTGACAGGCATTTGTCAGAATGAAGGCGAAAGAGGGGGTGCCCGTCACCCCATCTTTGCTCTGTGGTGCGTGCATGTCAGCCTCTGCTATACCAAGGGACAGGGTTGGACAGGTTGCTTGGGCTTCAGATTTCAGACTCTTCACTTTTTCGCTTCTCTTCCTAGCATGTAGGCTTGAGAACTGACAGCGAGACAGGAAGGGGTAAAGTGGTAGAGGCAACATGGAAAGTTAGAAGTTGAAGAATACCTAAGAGAGCCTGAAGGAGAGTCAGGAAGTGTGAAGGTAGATAGCTCAAGGGGTCGGATGCCCCTAAGAGAACAGTATAGTGTCATGGCCGCGTCCGTGGTTGACCAGGGCACACCCGAAGCCTTAAAAAGGAGGGAGCACATGAGGGATTCAGACAGAAACCACACGTGAGAAAAGTAAGAGAAAAAAGTAAGTCTTATCAAAAGGGGGAGAGTCAATACTGGCTATTGAAGAGTATGTGTTCTGTCTTGGATGAAAAATAGCGTTTACTGAACTAATGACCTGTGTAATTAAGCTCCAATGGCTAAAAATAAGTGAAAATTTAAAACCGTCTTGAGCTCTGGAGCAGGAGAAAGTAAAGGAGAGGTGCCAGGAAAGATGCCTCATCAGTAGTGAGGCTGATTGAAAGCAAGACCAAATGATTCAGGACTACATTAGAAGAGGGAACTCTGACTCCATTTATTATTGGATAAAAGGCTGAGATGACCTCCGATGGTCCTCTTGAATTCTGGCCACTGGTCGCTGTGTGTAGGAGACAGCTTCTTCTAGGGAGGCATTGAACTCTACCGTAAGATGATGTTAAAAGCTGAATTGTCAAGTTCAATTTTCTCAGTATAAGGATGAAGAAGGGTGCAAACTTTGGAGTCAGAGACTTTAGTTCCTGAATCTTTCACTCCCTGTATGATCTTGGGCAAGTTACTTGAACTCTCTGAGCCTCCCTTCCCCACTGTTTATGACATAAATGATAATGCTCAACACACAGTATTGTTGTAAACATCATGCTTATAGACTATGAGTAAAAGTATTCAGTACTAGAAAATAGTTTGTAAATGATACTTTGTAAATTTCGATATTCTTTAACTCAGAACATGAGACTCAAGAGGTGAAATAATGTTCAAGTGACTAGGGAATAAAATAGTCAAGAACATAACTTGGGTCTCTTAGCTAATGCTTCTTGCTTGTTGAGAGCTAGTGATTCAAGGGTGTTTATAAATGTTATAATATGGTGAATTCATTGAGATTTTCCTTTTTTCCATCTGGATTGAGCCATGAACAAACCCCAACTCAATTTCCAAGGCATTTGTTGCCTTCCCATCAATCCTGAGAGTGGAGAAAAAGAGCGCTTTCCCCAGAGACCAATATGGCAGCTTCCCAGTGGCTGTGGGAGCTCTCCATTCATCTCGACAGTGGTGAGGTGGCAATAGGCAGCATGGGGAAGGCATGCCAGCATGCTCACAGAAAGCTTATCAAGGTCAGAGCAGAAATCTTCAGGGGGCACAGACAGCCACTGTGGGGCCAGGAGGCTGGTACCATCTTAGGAAAGAAAAGGGGACCTGTCACATGCACAGACTCTCTCCTCCGTCAGCTCCTCATGAGACTGCCTTGTGTCACCCAGAATGCCAGCTAAGCCATAAATCCACCCATTGGGTGAGCCCCAGCAACCTGTCCAACCCTGCTGGGAAACAACACATCCGGCCCTTGATGGCACTCTCATGACTGTTTGGCTGAGAAGTGGTATTTTAAATAAAGAGAGGGAAAAAAACGCCCTATTATTTTACTCTGGTAATTGACAACAAGTTTCTCCTGAGTAATTTTATAGCACTCAGGGTGTGCCAGGGGTTTGATTTCACTTCTCTTTACAGGAGCCTCAAACTTGCAGTACAAACACTATTTTGAATGGAATGAGACAGGCTTCAAAAATCTATATGGACACTGTTGAGACCTTAGTTGAAATATCTTGATCCTGCGGCCCACTAAAAACTTATGTCATTGCTGCTTCTTTCAAATTCCACTCTGGGAAAGAGAAAACATCTGAAACTTGGGATCCTGAAAGATCTTAACTAAGAAAAAAAGAATCTAGATATTTTAGTACAACTCTAGTATACATATTTTTTTCTTACAATTCTATATCCTAGCAACTAGTGAGTGATTCCCAAAGTGGAATATGCAGAAAATTAGTTCCCTGAAATATTCTTTAAAAATGGGCTGGGGGGAGTGATTCCTGCAATCATATGTAATTGGGAAACACTGCCTATATGATACTGGTTCTAGCAATTCGCAATACATGTTCGTGTGATAAAGGCTCTGAGAAGTCCTGCAGGAAGAGAGCCTTGCTCTTTGCTGTTTTGAACACAGAATTCCCAAAGGAAGTAGAACACAGTCTTTCCCTACAAGAAATTACATATACAAACACATTCTACCCCTTGATAATGTCACAGTGATATTTGATCCCACAGAGTGAGAATTTTGAGGAACAGATTTTGAGAAACCCTGAGCTAAAAGAGAAGGAAGGACGTATGGTAGGGGGCTTAGGAGTAAACCATATCTTACTTGACTTTGGCCTTTGTACCCCAATACCTCGATTATTCATTCAACAAACATTTATTGAGAATTCAGTATGGATAACTGGCATGGGAGATGCAAAGATAAATCAGATATGAAGAAACAAGTAATACAGCACTGTTGAAAGAGAATGTGATGGATAGATTCCAAAGATCTAGTTCCACCTCTTTTCTAGCTAGATGAGGACAATGAGACTCAGAGAAATTGCATGATTCATCTCTGGACATAGAACACTGAGGCATCTCTTCTACCCTGAAGCCCCTTCTCTTAGAACATCAACATGACTAGAATAAACATTTAACCCAGAGGAGGAAAAATGGTTCTAGATACCAGTGCCACGAGTTAAAGGCATCTGCAAATGTCCTCAAAGTGAGGGGTCTCTAGCTGCGTAAGTTTTAGAGAAGGGGCAGAAATTAAGATGGCGTATTTCCAGGAAAGACATCAAGAGGAAATTTGATAAGCCAGATGTCCGGTGTTGAGGAGGAAATTGGACACTCAAATCTGGTCTCTGCATTGAGAGGAAACAGGCCTGTGGTGGCTACATTCAAGGCCACTCCCTGGGTTCCTTCTGGGATTCACTGGCCGTTAAGAGTGCCCCAGCGTTTATGAGAGACACCGTTCTCGTTCTGTCATGCTGGGTACCCGGTGGGCTCACTGTGCGCTCACAATAAGAGCTCTCTGTGGGTTTGGTTTGGTTTTCTCCCCTGCTTTTAGGGATGAGTGCTCAGTGTAGAGTGTTAGTTCAGTAATGTGATCTTTCTTCTTTCCAGCCGCGGAGAGCTCATTCATTCTTAGAGCTTTGATTATAACCTGTGTGCATGGTTCCCATGTTTGTAGGTCAAGTTCTACACTTCCAACCAAGCTTCCTGTTGGGCATTTTCATTAGTCTCTACACTTTCCCCTGTGACGCTTTACCTATCTGGATGATCTTCCCTCAAACCCTGCTCTCCTCCCAGGGTCCCTATTTCCTTCCATCCATTTTCCATGGTTCCCCATCCCCTCCCAGGCACTCAGCTTTGAAGGCACAGAACTTCTCTCTCCTCTCTACTTCCCACAGGCAATAAGTAACTAAAATGTGCCCTTTCTTCCTTGAAATGTCTCATGTGTCTATTTTTTCCTTCCCTTCCTATTTGCTACCCACACAGGAGAGGTCTTGCCCGCTGTGGTTGGACCACCAGTCTCGTAACTCCCCGCCTCTGCTCACTCCCTGCTCCGGTCCTCCCATCGTCCTGAGCGTTTCTCATACCAGCCGGGAGCACTAGTTTGTTGAAATTAAAACAAAACCACACTGAAACAAGCAGGCTTATGATGTTATATATTCTTTAAATGTATATATTTATTTTAGAGTTGGGGAGGGAGAGAGTCAGCATGGGGAGGGGCAGAAAGAAAGAAAGAAAGAAAGAGAGAGAGAGAGAGAGAGAGAGAGAGAAAGAAAGAAAAGAAAGAAAGAAAGAAAGAAAGAAAGAAAAGAAAGAAAGAAAGAAAGAAAGAAAGAAAGAAAGAAAGAAAGAAAGAAAGAAAGAAAGAAAGAAAGAAAGAAAGAAAGAAAAAGAAAGAAAAAAAGAAATCCCCATGCAGACTCCCAGATGAGCAGGGATTCCAGGACCCTGGGATCATGACCTGAGCCAAAATCAAGAGTCGGACGTTTAACTGACTGAACCTCCCAGGAGCCCCAGGGATGCCATATATTTAATAAGTTCCCCAGGTAATCCTGATGTTCTGCCATGATGAAAAACCCTTTGCACCCAGTGGGCGTTCAAAGGGTGGTGGTCTCTGTGGTCACGGTATCTCCTGGGACACATTCTCAGTCTCATCAGCCACAGGTAGCCCCCACTTGTTCCGTTTACCACATGCTAGACATCTGCTCAGCACTCAATGCCAATGCTATTGCGCAGCTACCACAATACCCCTTTAGTAGACGAGAAATCTGCCGTCCACATCTAAAATCTTTATCAGCAAGTGATTCCCCATCTCTCCCATCAGCAGGAAGGACAAATCACATTTGAGCTCTTGAAAATCTTAATTTGCATATACCTTGTCCCCTTTACCTACCTGAACATCCATGGATATAATCAAGTAAACTGGGGAAAGAGGGAGACGTGAAAGAAAGGCACGCCTCTGTCAGACACAGTTGGAGGTCGCAAGTGGAAAAAGCATGGAAAGGGCTGGAACAGAAGTGAAACTGCTTATTTCGGACCTGGGCGCTGCCCGTCAGCACATTGGGACGTGCTGTTAACATCAACCTCAAAGCCAACCAAATGGTTTAGCCTCCTTTTCATTTGGAAGAAAAGTTTTAGAGACCAGCCCTTCCCCCCAACCCAGGCTATTGCAACAGGGCCTCATTCAGACTCCACCCCAGCTCACTCGCCTAATGGCTATCCACTCTGCGGGCCCTGCTGAGCACCTGCCTCCACCCCAGCCAGCCCCCAAAATGGCAACATCAGCCGAGGGGCGGTGGGATTACCGCAAATGAGGTAAAGATAATCCCAGGCAAGGACCTCTTATCCAGGAAAAGTCTCCATCTAGCCGTCATCATGGCTCTGCACAAGCTCCTCTTAACAACTCCAAGGTCGGAATGTTGCAGAAATTAAACCTGGTGAGGAATTTGATGCTTTGTAGCCCTGACATGGAGTGCTCTGAGCCAGAGAGGGAGGGGCAGGTGGAGGGCGGGGGAGAGTGAAAGAGAAGAGGAGAGGAAAGCAAGACAAAAGACAACATACTCTGCAATCTTTCTGCTAAAAGCCTTTGTTCCGCCAGGACGTTATTTGGTGATCTAGACAAGGCATAATAATGTACTGTATCTGCTTGGTTTATTACGTGTGTGTGTCATGGGTGTACATGCATATTACGGACTCTAAAATATATAGACTACGTGCCAGAGAGAGAGGCTAGAATGCAAATACTTCTGACTCAGTGAGAGTTTGCTTTCTCTTGGGCAAGCCAGCCTTTGGGCACCCTGTGATGATCATCTCCAGCCAAGCAGTGATTTTGAGAAGAGGCCATTTCATAAAGTAGAAATAATTAAAACATGAGAAAATAAAGAATGACTATGTTAATTCTTGCTTTCAAGAACCCGGACAAAGAACAAGCCAAAAGATTGTCCTTGCCATCTAGTGTCAAGTTTATTTTCTGGGAGGGCAGTGAGGGAGGGGTGGGAGTGGGGTGAGAAACTGACCAGCATATTACTGAAGAGAAACATTACTGCATATTCCCTTCCTGTTTGTGGACCTGCTAGAGCAAACTGGCTTCCTGGCTGTTTTCTGAAACATGTTCTCTGTTAATGAAATATTCATGGGGGATCTTCCACGGTAGAATTAAAAAAAAAAAAAGCTGGGGCTTAAACAAACCAAGCTTCAAATCTTGCCTCCGCCCCCTGGGAGCTGTGTGATCTTGTGTGATCCTCAGTTAAAACTCTAATGATTCTTACCTTGGAAGTTTTGTCGTGTATGCACTCGACACTGCCTATGGCTTTATCATATGTCATTGACAAGTGCATAACTGGGGAGTGGTTTTACTCCAGCCTCTAAGCCCTTCCCACCTACTGCAGAATAGATGGGACCACAGCTACTCCAAAGGGAGTAAATTACTGAAGGAGACTGTCACCCTCTGTCTTTGGGAGGTCATCTTAACCCCCTGCAGTGTCCATGAAAGAAAGACAATCAATTATAACCAATCAAGCTCCGGCAGACCTTTGGAGAATATGTTATATCTTAACAATATAATTCTTTTAAAAGAGGGAACTGGCATAGAAATTAGTTTGTATTTCCCTAAGGAAAATGGGGAGCTTTGTCCAAAGCATCTTCAGGACCATTTGTTGCCTCTGGGTGAGCTCACTGTTGCAGGACATAGCTTAGAGCCCTTGACTCATGCACGGCCAGTCTGTGTTCTTTCACTGACCACCTTGAGGTACCGCCAGTCACCATACGCGGGATCTCTAGCCATTCACTCACTCACTCACTTAGCAGCTGTTTGTTTTAAGAATACTGCGGGGTGTTATGATATGTACAAGGAAGCAACAGAAGGACACATCTGCCTGCGGAAGGTGCCTTGAAAGCAATAATGGACAATTTCGATAAGTCTCAAAATCTCATCCTGTACATTCCTTGTTGCCTTCAGCTGTTCAGACATCCCTGGAAATCATCAGAGACAGGAAAAGTGAAATGCACATTTTTGTTAAGCAGCATTGGAGGTACTAAAAGGATAAAAAAAAAAAAGCAAAGGATCAAAAACAAAGGAAACTTCCTGTTTTAAAACAGGCATTGACTTCAAGAGACAGTTCATCTCAAGTTGAGAAAACTGGCCGGGTGTGCATGAAGACGTAATACCTTAAGGTAACAATTCCAGAAAAGTCAAAGCCCTATTCTTTCACTTTTCTGAGGGTAATAAATAAATAAGTTACAAGCAGGCTATGTTCACTTTCACCTGGGTGTCTTAAATGGTATTTGTATTATTAGAAAGAGCTGAAAGCGAGGATGGCTGTCCTGATCTGAAATGGGTAAGAAATTCGCTGCCAAAGAAAAAGGATTTGAGTTGAGCCTGTTGAGAAAATATGGTAAATCTCATGATTGTTGATGAGACAAGGTTGCCTTTCTTTCTTAACTGCGTAGGCTGTGCCAGACCCGGTGTTATGTGCTTAATCAAAACTGCCCCATGGGATTCTCATGTAATAACCAACATGAATTTCGTCGTCCTATTTGCCAGAGGTGAAGACTGAGGCTCAGAGACATGGAGTGAGTTGAAGAAAGTGGTAAAACCAGGATTTGAACCTCATTCTGTGTGACTCCAGGGTCAGTGCTCATCCTCCTCAGTCGGAGCATTTCGCTGACAAGCAGGACTTAGATAAACAGGAGAGTGTGTCAGGCAAGGGAGACCATTATACAACACAACACGATTACCAAAATACCATGTTCTGTGAGGAAATGAAAGGGTTAGCTCTAACAAGGATTATTGGTTGTTCCCAACAGCCTTTCCCACCTTCTTGTTTTGGTAATAAAGCCCTGAATCTTAGCCAGGCATGCACAATGCCCAGCCATAGTAAAGCATACATTTCCTAGCTTCCATTGTGCTCAGATGTGGTCATGTGACCAAATTCTGACCAATAAGATTTAAATGGAACCTGTCTCTACAATTTCCAGAAAGTGTCCTTCTTCACCCTTTCTTACTTCTTTCTGGGTGGACTGTGGATTTGACAGTGGGACCTGAAATGGCTAATCTGTATCCAGGGTGACCTTGGGAACAGAGGTCACACAAAAGAGAGCAACAAGATGGAAGGAGCCTGGATCTCTGGGTGCTTGGTGAAGCACAGCTATCGTTCCTGTCCTGGGCTTTTCTTTCTTTCTTTTTTTTTTTTTAAGGTTTTTTGTTTTGTTTTTCTGTTTTGTTTTGTTTTGTTTTGTTTTTTTGTTTTTTGACAGAGAGCTAGAGAGAGAGCAGAAGCAGGGGGAGCTGCAGGCAGAGGGAGAAGCAGGCTCCCTGCAGAGTAGGGAGCCTGATGCAGGGCTCGATCCCAGGACACTGGGATCATGGCCTGAGCTAAAGGCAGTCACTTAACCGACTGAGCCACCCACGTGCCCCTGTCCTGGGCTTTGAAATGAGAGACAAGCTTCTGTATAGTTTAAGCCATGCTTATTTTAGGCCTCGGTGTTACTGGCAATTGAACTTAATCCTAATTAGAACATAGTCTAAGTTGACTTGAGCCAGGTTTCTGTAGGTGATCGGGGGAGAGCAGTTCGGGGGGAAAAACGGAGATCATGGAGAACTTCTCGAATCAAGTTAAGGCAACTGTTGGTGATTTTGTAGGGTTTCTGGGCAGACAAGTATGGTAAAAGTGGCATTTCCCAAGGAATAAACACTCTGGCTGTGTTTTGTAGAGTGTCCCAGTCTGGAGAACTATGGGAAGATCACGCCCATCAACCAGGAGTGAGGTGTTCAGGGCCTCACTAAGGGGCCAGGGACTCACCGAGGGGTCAGGACCTGAAGCTGTAGGATTCAAACACTAAGTTGTTATTGAGGGTTGGGATACAGAGTAGTCCAAAGTGACTGAGATTTCTCTGTGAATGGCCATGGTACGTTGGCCAAAACAGAGAAGTCAGCAAGTGAATGAGAAATCAAAGAGAGAGAGGGATCTCTGTTTTGGAATTATGAAGCTGGAGATCACGGCAACACATCTAGCAAAAGACAGCTGGGGTGTAGCTCAATAGAGGACAAGTCGAAAAACAGAAGTTCGGACAATGGTAAGCATAAAGGATAGAGTTGAAATTGTGACATTAGATGAGCTCGTCAAGGAATGTGCTAGAAGAATCAGACCCAAATCATAAGTATGAGCAGGGAAAAAGAGGCAGCAGAGGGAAAAGAAGTGGTGAGGAGAGAGAAGGAGGAAGTAAATCGGTGTAATATATTGTCTTCAAGCCCAAGGACAGAGCTTCCTTCAACAGTGGAATGTGCCAGAAATGAAAACTAAAAGAGAAAAGGTAATTGAATTTGACAATGAAGAGATAGGTCATTGTTGGCCTTTGAGAGACAGTGTCACCAGAGGGCTGAGAATGAAAGCCTGCTTTAAGGGGATTGAAGAATAATTAATAGGTGAGGGGAGGTACATTTGAGAAACCTGTATATGAATTGAAAAAAGAAGAAAGGAGCTAGAAAGTCAGCCCAAGATGACAGTGATGTCAAAGTCTTGCTTGGGATGGGGGGTCCTACATGGATAAGTTAGCAGTGTGATAGTCTCGGTATCTTCGTGTGTCAAATGAAAGTATTAATATCTACCATGTGGGATCATGGTGAAGATAAATGAGTATGTGTGAAAATACCCAGCACGGAGCCGGTCAGGTACTAGTTACCCACCAAACATCTACTTACTCCTCAGTGCCTTCACATGTGCTCTCCCGTTTCGTCATGCAATTTTAGGCCTAGCTAATTGCCCCTCAGATGAATGTCCCTACGCTCGTGGAGATCAAATGCAGGCTCACTGTCAACCCAGACCAACCCTTTAAGGCAACAATCCGATTGCACCTGTGCCCTGAATCCCATGTGGCCGCAGATTTCCCAGTGGCTCTGGGGGCCCCGTGGCAGGGGAGAGAACCCTCACGAGTGTTGACTGGAACTGTTCCTACAGAGCTCCAGCGCCCAAGGAGTCGACGAGGGCCCTCCCATACGGTAGCCAGGCCGTGTGCTAAGCCCAAACAGACTTTATTTCCCTTAATTCATCTTAGGACGTTGGCATAACAATCTCCTCCATTTCACATACAAGAAATAGGAGGCTCAGAAGAGTTTCCCAAACCGTGCAGGGCTCATGGGAGGCCGAAGAGGGTCTGGAGCTCCTTTCGGGTCTAAAACCCATGAGCTGCGCCGTCACTCTATGGGCCTCTTTCTGCTGAGGTGTGTGGAGACCCGGAACTTCCCTTGTGCTCTCCCTGCTCCGTGAACGCCCGCCCCGGAGAAGAGAAGGCTGAAGTCAGCCCCGACCCTGCCGTGAGAGGTGGGACGGTCACAGGATGACAGCGGCGAGACTCACGTAGCTATGTTCAAGGGCAGCCAGGATGAAGAATGAACCTGTTCCCAAACAGGGAGGGGCTAAGGGGAGGTCAGTGGCCCGAGTAACAGAGACCGAGCCCAACCCTGTCACCTCCTTTCTCCGGAGGCAGAATTGGACCAGACCCATGGGCAACAGCTTGAACTTCCACACGGCCTGGCAAATCCTGATGCATTCTATGCCACTAGAAGCCACTCCATCATGGGCACGGAGACAGCTCTGGCCTTCACAGCCCACAGTCACGGTGTTGGCGGCCAGGCCCCCGAGGGGCCCCACCCACCTCAGACACCTCGAACCAGCTATTCTCTGAAGCAGGCCCGAGACTGTTACCTCCTGGTGAAGTAAGCGAAAAGATGAAAGACCAAGGTGATCATTTCACTCCGGCTTATGCATAATTATGCATTCATCAGTCAGAGCTTTAATTACCCAGAGATAAAGGCACCATTAGCGTTTGGGGGAAAACTGGCTCTGGCAAAATGCATTTCCTTTGTCTCCCAGCCAGTGACAACTAACTGTTATCCTCCTAAGGGCTTAGGAGGGAGACTCCAACCTAAACCATAAAAGGCCCTCAGCCGTTAAAAAAAAGGTGATGCCACTGAGTGAGGAGCAGCATTTGTGGGAGACCTGGCCCAGCTGGGGAGCTCCCAAGGGTTTCCGCGGCAAGCACGTGCGCTTCCCCGCGCGGTGGGAAACGGAGAAGCATCAGGCCCCGGGCCGCAGAGGCGCGCTGAACAGGGTGGACGGAAACTCTGGAGCCTTCCTTAAAGTTTTACCTTGCTCTCCCTGCCCCGGCCTGAAATGCAGAATCTCATGTTCCACCCGAGATCTACCGGATCAGAATCTGAATTCTCACATTACGCCGTCGGGGCTTTATACGCACATTCAAGCGTGAGACACGTTGCTTTAGATCCTCACACTCGGGACAACGTCCCTGTTGCTCATTCTTAAAAACAAGGAGGTGGGGCTTGTGCACCTCTCCTATTTATCTGTGTGTGTTAAAGAGGAAAACTGGAAGCAAAAACGTGTGTGTGAGTGCGTGCGTGTGTGTGTGTGTGTGTGTGTATGGGGAGTATTTTTCTTTTCTATTTTTTTTTAACATCTGGCAGGAGAAATAGATTTTTCCCTTCCAGGGCTGCTTTAAAAGGTAAACATAATTGAATGGGGGCAAAGTGGGGGCGGAAGTGAAGACCATAAAACACACACAATGTCAAATTGAAATGATTAATAAGGCGGAGAGGCAAGGCATCCCCCGGTGTGCTGTGAGATGCGACAGACAGGTCAGGGCAAACGCTAGTGAATCCATTTCAGTGCCTCTTGCCTGAGGGCTGGGACAGGCAGCAACAGAGAGAATACCGTTTCACAATTTGAGAAGAGGAAACTGGCAAGAAAGAAACCTCAGGAAAAGGGGACAGGGTGAGAAGGAATCATGTGGGGAGAGAAGTTGCTTGGGTGGTGAGGTTATAGGTGTGGGGGACGTTAGGGCAGCATCTAAACTGTACCCCCAAGATTGGATTAACAGACCCTAAATGCCAGGCATCCAGCCCAGAGTTTTGAATAATTAGCCAAAGTTCTGAGGTCTGAAAACAGATTTGGCCTTTCATGCTAAGGCAGCCACTTAGAAATGTACGTCTGGATGCAGTGCAGATTTTCTCACTGAGCCTCAACTTCATCTGTAAAATGGGATAGTTCTCTCAATCTCACCGAGTTGTAAAGATTAAACGAGATGTTGCCTGTTAAACCTTAGCACAATGCCTGGGACGTATTACACTCTCAAAAACGGTACTGTTATCATTTCCTGTTTCTCCAGAAAGTATTCCCAGCCTGATTAATTTCCCAGCAAATGTTTTCTCTTGGCCCTGCCCTTAATCTGCGTTCTAAAGGAGGGATGGGAAGTGATTATCCAGAACCTCATAGCGCTCTCAGAGTATGATCTCTTAGCCCATTCATTCATTCTTTCAACAACATTGAGAGCTTACTGCATATCAAGTGTATTAACCAATGAAACGATGCCCACTGGTGTCAAAGCATCAATGGAAAAGAGCATAATGACGATGCACCAAAGGAGAAGAGTGCCTAGCATCCTCTCAACCGTGTGCACCTGCACTTTCTACGACCCAGCCCTGAAGAAGTGTGGGACCGGGTTTGAGCCAACTCCTTGGGCCCCCTAAAAGTGAATATATGCTCCGTGGAATGACTCCAGTACAAGGTGAACAGCTTTGCAATTCCTGCACTTCATGGAGCATTCCCTCCATGCCATGCCCCTCAGATGAGGGGACACAGAGCCAGTGAATCCAGACTCGGTCACTCTTCAAGTGGCTTCTTAGCACTGCAATGTCATCTGCATCCCAGACCAGATCGTCTGCCACGCAGACTCACTCACGTCTTTTGTCCCGAATGTGATGGAATGAGAAAGCAGGTGGATCTGCACGATTCCCCTTTCCGGGGACAGGGGGTATGGAGTAGGCCTTGAGAGCAACGCTCCACGGCTGGTGAGTTATTGGTGTTTTCATCAGGGGCTGCCAACACAGTAAGGGACCCCACAGAAGTGCTGAGCTTCAATCACTAGACTCTGAGCTCAGACAAACCAGGATCTGAGCACCTCTTATTAGGAGGGAGCCCTTGGCCTTAGTGGCTTGCTCTCTTTAAGCCTCAGTTTCCTTGCCTGTAAAATGGGGATCATATTAGTAACGACTTCTGTAGAGTCAGGGTTTTGACAGGAACAGATGACACACACAAATTAGGCAGTTTAAGGACAGTTTAACAAAGGAACTACTTACAAAGGAGTGAGCAACGTGTAGGGAAATGGGGGGATAGTGCACTACCCTAGGGCTAGAAAGGGCAGGGCCATCACCCAGGACTGAAGGACAAGAATGTAGAAGAAAAGAGACATGCCCTAACAGTAGTTGTGAACTCAGATGGAGGGATGCAACCAGCCAGGGTAACTCTGAAAGGTAGGGATTGGCTCACCTTCGTCTCCTGCCCTCCTTGGCTGAAACCAACTGGAAGCCAAAAGCAAGGCAACCTATTGATACTGTCCCTACAGCTCAGCCTCCTGGGGTATAGAACAGGGAGGCTCTGAAGAGCAAACTGAAAATACCCAGCACAATCTCATGGGGTCATCATAGGGATTAAACGAGGTCGCACAGATGAGCATGGGATAAATGTTATCTCCAACAGTGACCCTTTTATTTCACCAGTGAGGAAAGGGAGATTTAAGAAGTTTTCAAACTTTCCCCTAGGTATGTGGAATTGGGATAATGACTGGTTGTTGGTCTTAGAATGCCACCTCCCAGGTATAGGGTCAATGACAAGGGGGTGTAGCAGGTGAACGGAACATCTAGAAGAAAGATCTCAGGCCATCAGTAAAACTGGGCACATGCCCACTCTCTGTAGCCTCTCATATTAGGTCCAGTGGGAGGAATTAACAGGAAATCTCCAGCTGAAATACTTATGGGATAAAGAGGGGATATGGGCTAGACATAAGAGGCTACAAGAATACCAAGACAAATATGTGCAAACTGCAGGTCTGTCTTGACATAATCTAAGCAGATTTAGAGCTAAGTATATAGTCCATCAGGACCAACACTTCCACCTACCCATGAGCTCAACACTGGTAGACTTGGGCAACATAACTAGCACTGTCCGCAGAGCAGTCTGGAAATTGACCGGTCAGCGGCTGTTGGCATGAACTGTGCCATCCACCCCATTCAGGGGCATCATACTGAGTATGGCTATGGGGCCCTGCCTGCTCAGGGAGGAAGAGCTTGTTTGACCAGCCTGCTAGAATCTCAGAGCCTCTGGGGTCTGCCTTGCTTCACCCCCGGAGTTCAATCTAATGATGCCTGCACCTTGCACTCAAGTCTTGCTTTGGGATGATCACCTAGAAAGGACCCATGGGCACCAGGACTCCTGCCGGATCACACAGGTACCTACTACCCCTTCTGAAAACAAGAAATCACCCCACTCCTGTCCAACTAGCTCCCCGACCAAGACCCTACTGAATACCAGTGCTGTCTCAGGAACTGACAAGTTGGTTAATTCATCTCCTGTCATAAGAAACCTTCCTTCCAGACCCCGAGTGATGTGTATGGAAACTTGCTTTATATGTTTTATTTTGATTTTCTCGGGGACAACCACGGGCCATTTGTCAAAGACCCCAGAGGACCCCGTTTTTGCCACAGCTCCCTCTGCTCTTGGCTTCCACTACAGCTGGCGGTCTATGATGGCTTTGTACCTGGCAATGAACCACAATCCACAGTAGCCCCAGAAGAGTAAACATCAACATATTGCTAACATCTTGGCCTCATATGCAAACCCCTATAGCACTTACTCATACCCAGATTGTTTCATCCAGAGCTCATCTAATGGGCAAACACAGGAGTTGAAACAACTCCTCATTAGGGTCAACCTCAGGTAGCACCAGCACCAGCAATCCCCAGGGATGATCGCCAACATACGCTCCATTTGGACTCGCAGGGCGAAGTTGCTCAACCTTCAGACAGCCACCAGCTTGTTCGACAAGGGCTCCAGCAGCTCTCCCCCTGGGTGCATCCAAGCCGAGCTTATCCCATGGCAACTTGGGTTTTCAATGCACTGCTACAAGTGCAGTTTGAAAATAAGGCAACTACAGTTCAGTCTCAGCAGCACATTCGAGCATGAGCTTGCATTCTGAAACGGATGCCTTGTCTCAAGAGACCCTACGAGTCACACCTCCAACCATAAACATTTCTACAGACCTGAGTTTTAAATGCACTTGCCCAATTCTTTTCCTAAAGGAACACTGGGGATGCCACTTGCTGTTTTTCCGTCAACTTTTGACTTTTGAGGACACTGGGCTCTGACCAGTGTCCAAAACCATGGGAGACAGTACGCAGAGTGGGTCATCCCGGGTTGTTGGTGGGAAGACAAACATCAACCGCCAGGCCTTGAAATCTCCAATAGCTTTCCTAGCCTCCGATTGCACAGTTGTGATATGGGGCCAAGATCATGGCCTGTTTCCTAAGGAGGCTTGTGAGGAGGGGCAGGAGAATTCACAAAGCTTGAGACCAACAGACAGCAGCCCTCAGTCGATATTAAAAACAAAAACAAAAACAAAAACAAAAAACAGGAAAAAGTGCTCATAATCCCGACCCATTTTCTTCTCCTTCTATCCCTAAATCTAGTTAAAATACTGCATTAAACACCGGAATGGTTTGTTCCAGACAATGATAGGAAACCCTTGATAGAGGAGGCATTTTCAATGAAATTGGCCATTTCACCTCATGGATAATCGATGCAGAAGGTTGCGGGGGGGGGGGGGCAGGCACAGGCCAGTCTGACAGGGGGCTGGATGGCAAAGAAGGCAAGAGTCATTTTAGTCGCTGCATGGTGATCAGATGAGATTCGGCTCAACATCTCTTAACTGGTGAGATGCTGACTCAGTTGATGAAATATGGAAAAAGTTAATAGGAAAAAATGAATCCCATTAGGGCTGCCTCCTCTTGCATTTTGGCTACGAGGCTAAATGTATCACAGGCTTCCAATAAATAAGAACTAATAATCAAATTTAAAAGCGAGGAAATCATTGTTCTCCCAGCCTGGCTGTCCGCCCAGCTGCTGCTCAGATGGTGATGAGCTGCTTTTTATCGGGGAGTGCATCTCCCCTTTGCCCGGAGAAATTGTTAGGAACCCAGTCCAACTGGAAGACTTTTCTCAGCAGTGTTTGCTTGGACCATGGCCTCCCTTTTCCAGCACAATCCTCACACCACACCCCAAGGGACCTCACCCTTGGCTTTTTTTTTTTAATAAGCAACTTGATTTGTTCCAATTTCCTTGAGGATCAAAGTATAAAGAGTCCACTTTTGGCTGCCAAGTCTACAATGCCAAGAGCTGAGTTATATTAAAATCAATCAGAGCCCAGGAAAGACCAAAGGAGAGATGCTACTAGCTCTTTAAACTGGAAGGGTCCTGGGGGTTTCCTATAGACTCAAACCTGGAGCCGGAAGGTGCTCTACCGTCTAAGATGGATTTATACCGTCCCTCTCCGGTATCCCTGCAAGCTTCTTCTGGTTAGTTCCTATCACTTCTTCCTATTGAAGTTGTTGATTAAAGAATTTGAATATTAAAATGGGGTTTATTATCAGAGATGGCAAAAAAAAGTCAGGTTATTCAGAAGAATGGATTCTACGTTAAAGCTGAAAATACATTAAAGATGATTCTAGAAACTCTAAGTCTCTCAGGAGTCTCCATGCCATAGAACCTTCTAAAATACAAACAAACAAACCAAAAAAAAAAAAAAAAAAAAAATTAAAATTGAAGAATTTTTCACCAGGGCATTTGATTTATAGAGAGGAAATGTGGGGCACCTGGGTGGCTCAGTCGGTGAAGCATCTTGCCTTCTGCTCAGGTCATGATCCCGGGGTCCTGGGATAGAGCCCCACATCGGGCTCCGTGCTCAGCGGGGAGCCTGCTTCTCCCTCTGCTTGTGCTCTCTCTCTCCCTCTGACAAATAAATAAATAAAATCTTTTTTAAAAAAAGAAGAAGAAATGTGACCTAAGCAACTGTAGAGACTGGTAGAAAAAATGTCCACACATCCCAAATATGCTAACTAGGTATCAAAAAGAGAGATATGTAGGTACCAAAGACCTTTTTTGCTTACTCTGAATTTTACCCAGGCCAAGCCCATTCTTTTGTTTGTCCAAAGCTTTGGGACACTCTAGTCCCATCTAATCTAAGGCAGAAAGATCTGGGTAATGAATATCGAAAGAAACAATGCACTTTAGGAAGGAATCACCAAAGATTTCCTCTGGTGGTTTCCTTAAATATATGTAAAATGCACCCACTTCAAATTTTCCATATCCACATGGATGTCTAAACACCTGTCCGTTGCAAATGGAAGGCACACATCTGTAGAAGTTGTAACTTTTCAGATGTTTTGTCTTTGGGAAAAAAAAATCCTTACCCCATTTGATAAGACAGTTAAAATTACCCTTCACAAACTTAAAATTAGTTACAGGGGAGATTGGGAGGAAGTAGAGTGAAGAACTGGCTTCACCAAATTCTGCCCGTTGCAGCTGTGGATCTCCTCCCCAAAGCCCATGTCTGTAGGGTTCAGGGAACGCTGGCAACGGAGATTTCTGTTCTTCCTTAAAGGCTGCCCACCCATCTCTAGAAGATGAGCTCCAGAAACCCTTTATCAGTATTTACTGGGCCAATCTTTTTACATGCAGGTAAGCTTAATGTTTTTAAAGCCTGCAACCTGAAGGTCAAGGTCAGAAAAGCAATAAATTAAATAAAATAGCCAGGGAAGTCCAAGATACCCATTGCTTTCAATATAAGCTTTTGGAGGTCTCTAGTGTCCACCCCCAGAGGGGATAAGGGGTATCAGCTTATCTCCTGCATCTTCTCTGGGCCCGTCTGGAGGAAGCTCAATTTGGTGTTCCGGGATCCTGCTATTATATGATCATGGGGTACTAGAGAGACAGTGGCTCGAATTCTGGCTAAGCAGACAAAAGACAACGTGGGTGGCACTGGACATGACCATTACAGGGGGGATCTGGGACCAGAAGATGGCATCTGAATGGAGAATGGCGACATCTGAATTAAAGTCACGCCACCATCCCCACTCCAGTACACACACACGTGTGTGTCCATATCCACACATGCACACACAGTTACACACACACAGATCCAAACACACACACACACACAAACAGAACCACATGCACACACACGCAGTTACACACACAAGCATGCAGATCCACACACGTACACAGATCCACACACATGCGTACATGTGGCCCCCTCTCCCTCTAGTTTTATCAACAGTCATGTTCAACATGACTCATCAATCACACCCTCTACTTATCAATAAAACTCAAGGACGCCCAAATGCCTTGGGCTGACACCTTAGCTGAATCTCCACTAACAATTCCAGAGCTAAATACATCCAGAGGTAAGAAACCTCTAAAAAGAAGTCAATTAATCCAACTCAGCTGTTCTTTACCTTAGGCTACTGTTAAGAGAGGAAAGGAAAAAAAAAAAAAAAGGAAAGGAAGCTATCCCATAATATCCATCCTTAGCCGGTTTGCCTAAACGTTGTCACGGTGATGTATATAGAAGTCGGTCTTCACTGTGAACCACAATCGCTGACTTGACAGAGAACACCCATTTGACTCCAAAGTCAGGTAATAGCCAGGGAGCAGGAAGGCATGTTTCTGCTCAGGCTGAAACTTGAGAGTTCTACCTCGCTACAGGAAGTCACGAGTTATTTTGTGTTTTGTTTTTTCTCTCTGCGTCCCTCTTCCTCTTTTCATCTGTTCCTCGCCTCTGCAGGGAGGGAGGACCAGGGGGAGGCAAAAGCCCCCAGGACAAGCCTGAAGGGAGAGTGGGGCTGGCCCCACCAGGCCTGGCCTTCTGTCTTTGCCCAGAGCAGAAGGCGGAGGGGGGCGGGCCCTGGCGGCCCGGTCCCCCCTACTTGACTGAGCAGAAACCCAGAGCCGCGGGGCGAGGCACCGCAGGGAGAAATGTGAACCCGTGGGATGGAAAGTGACTTGCTCACGGTCTCCCAGCGAAGATAGATTTCATCTCCAGACTCCCACCCAGGGCCTTTTGACCTATATGGCAAGAATGTTCCCCCAGGATGGTCTAGGAAACCGACCTACTTCAAATGGGAAGTGCTGTGTCTGGGCCACACATGGAGGAGGGCCGCAGACATTTGAGGAATGAATGAATCAACGAATGACTGCAAAATCAGAGAATGGGCAGCTCTCTCTTTGCAGGGTTTCTGGATTCCAAAGTGAACTCACAGCGACAAAATCACCAGTTGGAAAGACCTTGGACCCCTAACTACCCAGTTCATAACCCACCCAGCGCCAGTCCTCGCCCAGGATCCCAGATGGGGCCACCTCTGCTGAGAATTAGAATCCCCAGGGTTCTCCTTAATGAGCCCTCCCCCGCCCTCCCCACCCCCCACCGCCTATCACAGGAATATCAATGATCGACGAACCAAACTGTAGTTCTGGGGTGCATTTTGGGGGCGGGGAGGAGGAAAGCTGCTCGCAAAGGGCATGAGTAGATGGAGAATGTAATCCTTACACATCCTTTTGTGTGAGGTCCCATTTTGGACCGAGGTTATTCATCGATGAATGCATCAAGTGCCACCTTGGATCGGCAGTGCCTTTCGTGCCTGCAGATTACAGCAAGGCTAATTAGAACTTAAAGAGGACTGAACCAACGATGGTGTCCTTACCTTAAATGAAGCCAATTAAATCAGGCAGTTGCATGCCGTGTTAACCCCCTCCCCATGGCACCTCAGTGACACTGCTCATCTATAAACAGAAAAGCAGTTGGAGAAATCCATAGCTTCTACAGAGAGAGAAGCGACATGTAGAAACAAACACACGAAATCACCTTCTTGGGATAAGCTCGCTGCTTCTTGGGCTTTTGTAGCCAAGCCCTGCTGGCTGGCAGCTTGGTTTGTCTCCTTAGTGGGAACCATGATGCATTTGGCTGGCTCTTGGCTTCCAGTCCTACTTGTAATTTGAAGCGAGGGTAGATGGCTGGGGTCAGACAGCAAGGAGCCTGCAGGCTTAGGGGGGAGCCTCCTTGCTTGATGAGACACCGCAGGGCGCCGAGGTAGGAAGTCCTAAAACTCTGCAGTACTCGGCATCCTAAGCTGGATCCTTCGAAAAGTCTAGGAGGCGGCAGAATTTAACTCAGGCTTCAGGAGCTCCCTGGGGATGAGTGTGGAGCACACCTAAATACCCCAGGGCTTGACATTCCCGGGGCACGAGGAGATGTCTTACTTAAGTACCAAGGATAAGACAGATGTTGCTGCCACTTGCTGAGAATCCCCAGGGGAAAAGCAAGCACAGGGCTTGGCACATCGTAGCGGCTCTATAAATGTGTGTTGATTTAAACCAGGAGAACCTCTGTCTGCCCCCTCTCTGGGGGCTACTGCCGTACCAAAGAGGAAATAAATTGTGGTGATGGTGAGGCGAAAAATAACTTTGGATTGGCTTGGAGATCTATCATAGAGTGCTTTTTAGGGCTGCTTCATCAGATTGACTTTGCTCATTGTTTTAACCGGGGTGATAAAGAAAAGGGTCTGTGCGTGAGGCCACAGGCGGATAACAGCAAGAGGTATCCAGAAGCGGACAGGTTGGTATCTCCGGCTAAGCAAACCATAGAAAGCAGGCTCATTCCCGTTCTACAGAGGAGACATGGTGCCGGTCAGAAGGCAGAGGATGTGTTGGGTGGGGCAATGTGTGTTCCAGAATGACTCAGTCAGCCACAGAGCTCAGAGTGGGATCCAAGTATCCAGAGTCCCCAGGGGCCAGACTTGGAAGTGGCCAAGCCCACGCCAAGGTGAGACCCAATTAACTCTCACCTCCCCTGGGAGGAGTTTGATGTCTCAGGCCCACGTCTTCCTGTCACTGTCTAGCTAGGCGGACTTCAGGAGTGCAAACTCATCCTCACACCAGCCCGAAGAAAAGTGTACAGTTGTGTGTGTGAGTTCACCTGCAAAGTTAAGTACGTGTGTTCCAAAGCTAATCATTGGTGCTGTTTTTCTGGATTCTCTGCTGGCCAGAAGGATCAGAGACAGTTCAATCTGCCAATATCGCCAAGGCAAGCCTCAGCTGTGCCCATTACAAGCTGTGTAAACTTGGGCATGTGGCTTAGCCTCAGATCGAACCCTCATGATACCGTGATGCCATCCCAACCCTCGTGATGGTCCAGAAGCAGTGCCAGGTATTGAGGACACAATGGTTAAGCACCTCTCCCGGGAGAGTCTTTGGGGAAGATGAACACCCCGGCCGAGAATTTCAATGCCACGCGGTCAGTGCTAAGATGCGCTAGGTTGCCCATGTGAACGTGCGTGCACACGCAGGTGTGCCCATTGCACACTGGGACCAGAGAGTAAGATACTAAATCGTTACCATCACTGAAGGCATTCTACGTGTTTTATGTCCACAGCCTTATAGGTAGCTAATATCATTCCCATTTTACAGATGAGGAAATTTCACGGCTCACGGAAGCAAAATAAGATCCTATTATGATGTAGCTAGGACGTGGTGAGCCAGAATTCAAATTCCATCCTGTCTGAGCTCATAATCCCTGCATCATGCTTGACCTTGAGGATTTATGGTCTGCTGAGGGACAACGGGCAAAACAGGGTAAGGAAGAATGACATCAACGGGGAAAACATACATAGATAGATATGTAGATTGATATTCTCATCCCAGCTTCATTTTCCAAGTTCCAGATTCAGATTCCCAGTGGCTTACTAAAAATTGCCACATGGGAACACAGGAATCCCACAGCCACCTCAAAATTGGCAAATCCAAAATCTTCATTCTCCCTACCCTACACCCACACACCTGGTCTACCCTTCCATATTCCTTACCTCAGCCTGTCTTGTAATTGTTCAAACAAGTGTCTTCATGACCCTTCCTCTCACCCCGCACACCCCAAATCCTGCTGAGTCTACTTTCCTACCTCTCACAGGATTCTTTCTACCTCCCTTTGCTGCTGGCACTGCCTCGTCAAGGCTGCCTTCAGTCCTCCTTACTTGAATCTCGCCTTCATGCTAGAGTCAGTGACTCCCCAACAAATCCATCTAATTGTGTCACTCTCCTGGACTCAATTGCCTTGCTGACGTCACCACACTTTCAGAAGAAATTAAACCTCTCCGATGTCAGTCCTTGCATACCAATAGCCCCGTTCTAATCTACGTTCTTGCCTGGTCTTCTACTCACTCATGTCTGGTCTGGGGTTCCCCCATTCCCTAAATACATCGATTTTTTTTTTTCCAGTTCAACAAACATTACTAAGTTCCCTTTTATTTACCAAGCCCCGTGTTGGGCATAGGGATGCAGGGCAAGGTTTCTCACTTGTGGCACTATTGACATATTGCGCAGATGATTCTTTGTCGTGGGGGCCTGTCCTATGCGTTATAGGATATTTAGCAGCATCCCTGGTTTCTACCCACTAGATGCCAGTAGCAGCTCCCCCCAAAGTTGTGACAGCCCAGAATGTCCCCAGACATTGCCAAATGTCCCTTAGCGGGACAAAATCGTCCACAGTTGGGAACCACTGCTCTAGGGTAACGTATGCTCCCCGGCCTCCAAGAGCCTGCCTGTGGCTTGTGAGAAGTGATGGACACCGACTGTGCAACGCAGCAGGGCGGATGCTGAGGACATTAGCTTTTGCGTGGGGTCGCCCTGAGTTAGTGTCCTGACCCCTCTGCTTCCTTCTGCGGGACTTTGGACAGTTTCATGAACCTTTCTGAGCCTTCACTTCCTCATCTGTAAAGTACGAGTTCTAATTTCAACTCCAAGCCCTACCGTGCGCATGAACGTAGGTGCATGTAGATGAACATCCACACATATCTGACAGGCGGAGACCCTCAAGATTTATTTTCCTAAGCCTCATCATACATCATACACCTTCCACATCCCTGGATCAGGGCCCAGAAGCAGCTCCTGTGCCTTTGCCGCATGCTGCTGCTTCTACTTAGAATCCTAGCTCCCCTCCCTACTCACCCCTTGACAAATCCTTTAAAACTCAGTTCCGATGTCGCTCTGACAAACTGGTACGGCACCCCAGAGACAGAACTAGGTGCTGTCTTCTTTGTGTTCTCCATGTGCTTTCTTGTATCTCTCTTAGCCTATTGTTCCTACTGCTGACTGGTTCTTCCTCAAGGCCAGGGGCCAGCAAACTTTTTTTCTCTTAGGGGCCAAAAGTAAATATTTTACGTTTTGGGGCCACAGGGTCTGTGTTACAACTATTCGACTCGGCCACTGTAGGTGAAAGCATCCAGAAACAGTAGTAAACAAATGGGTGTGGCTGTGTGCCAATAAAGTTTTATTTATAAAACAAGATGGCGGCTGGATTTGGCCAGGCCTAGGACCTCTGCTCTGAGCAGTGAGCTCTTTGAGGTCAACGCCTGTGTCTTATTGGATTTTGTATCTGTAGCATCTCACACAGCACCTGGTGCATTGCCGCCACTGTTTAAATGATTAATAGATCAATGGATCCATAATCACCATCCCACCAGTATTAGTAAAACAGGTAGCTATGAAATCTTTTGGAGATTGCGTGCAATAAGGAGCTGACCAAAACAATACAAACAACCTCCAATGCCAATTCAGTAATTACAGAGCCAACATACACTGAAAGAAGAGTGGAACACCTCTCTTCTCTGGAACCATGAGCCAAGGTTTAGGTAGGTGTAGGATTGCCCAAGAAAGTATAGGACATCACGCTAAGTTTGAAATTCAGAGAAATAACAATGATGGTTTTGGCATAAATATGTCCCGTGCAATTTCGGGGATATACTTACACTAAAAAATTATTGGTTGTATATCTGGAATTCAAATTTAACAGAGTGCTCTTTCTTTGTATTTATTTAATCTGGCCACCTGATTTAGGCACAGACTCTTGACAATCTCTTCTGTTTCCCTCCCTCAACCTTCCAGCAGAAAAGATGAGAGCCTGTCTGACCTGCTGAGCCACCTTCCCACCCTCCAGGAAGAGGGCCCCCTGTAAACCTCATGGCAGCAGCAAGAAGTTCTGTTGGAACTGGAAATTTAATTAACAAAATGCTAACATGTAATTTCGAGGAGGGGGGGGAAGCGTTATCACGAAGTTAATAAGAGAACTATTTTAATTACGGTATTTAACAAGTTATGACCATGCCACTATGTTCTCTGGGGAAGGATTTACATAGTTCAAGAATCTTGGGGCAGGGAAGGGATGTGATGAGGAATGGAGGTGGAAACATTGCTATCCTGTGCTTGTCTGCAGCAAATCTTTGAGTCCTCAGGCCCAGCATTGAAAAGCCCCAAAAAGACAGCTTGAAGGAGCACCCACTTGCCAAATCTGGGATAATTTGAACAACAAAATCAATGAAGCAATGGCTTATGACTAATGAAAATAAGAATGCATGAGTCCATACTGATAGAAATAAATTGAAATTTTGATGAGGGACAAAATTATTTGCATTGTCTCAAAATGCCTCCCCATGCAGGAAAAATAGTTACTAACTACATAGGGAAAAGTGGTAATTTGCTGATGATGGGATCTGGTAGGCCCACCTTCTTCAAGTGCTCAGTGTTGTGTATCATGTGTCAGGATGTAAGGAGAAGAACACAGCCCGGCTTCTATGAAATGTCTGCCAAATACGTGCACCACCTAAAGGTAATCACGAAGAATCATTACACAAACTAGAACTAAGGGACATTCTAAGAATTACTAGCCTGTAGTTTTTAAAATTACAATGACACAGGGGTACCTGGGTGGCTCAGTCGGTTAAGAATCTGACTCCTAATTTCGGCTCAGGTCATGATCTCATGGGTCATGATCTCATGGGTCATGAGATAGAGAACCCGTGTTGCACTCTGTGCCCAGTATGGAGTCTGTTGGAGCTTCTCTCCCTCTCTTCCTCCCCCTGCTCATTCTCTCTCTCAAAATAAATAAATAAATCTTTTTAAAAAACTGCTGATGTCACAAAAGTCAAGGAAAGACTTAAGAAACTGTAATGGTTCAATAGGGCCCAATGAGACACATCAATCATGACAGTTGGATCCATTATTGGAACAAGTGGTGAAATATGAATGGGCCTCGGGTGGTAATGTCAGGTTGGGTTGCCTGGATCCTAGCTTATGTAGGATGCTGTTATGTATATGCAGCTGTGTAGGAAGCTAGGCTACTTGTGGAAATTACACACTAACATTCACGATGACGGGGCATCATGTTGGCAACTAACTCTCAAGTGCTTCCTAAAACAAAAGCTGTTTGTACTATATTTGTAATTTTTCTGTAAGCTTGAGATTGTCTCAAAATAAAAACCTAAAAATTAAAAAAGGCCTCGTAGGGTGACAAGAAACAGATATCAAAAGGTAGTAGTGAGGGAACTGGATTTGGGATTCTATCAAGACAAAGAGGTTGAGTACAATGGAGGGGGCCCGAATTCGAACTGGGAGCTACAGGCTCGCCTGTGCAACTTCATGTCAATGAAGCACAGAGGAGATGAGCAAAATTCTCAAGTGGGTCCTGCTCAGCAACTCCTCTCCAAAGAGCTTGTAATGATTCTATAATCAGTGAAGGTAACCCAGACGTCCCGGTGCTGGTTCGATGTGGATGTTCTGCTCCAGGACACTGAGCCTACGCCCTTGACTTTACCAGTGGGGAAGGCTTTGCTCCTTTGCTCCCCTACAGCTCACTTCCCAGAAAATTGGCTGCAGCTGTGGGGGTGTGGCTGTGTGTCTGTCCCACCCAGACCCTCTCCCTGCTCCTCTCTGTGGAGCCCAGGGGCCCACAGCTCATGGGGACAATGACGGAGGCGCTGGAAACACAGCCCCCACTTGTCCAATATTAACAAATCTTCTAGCAGCAGTTCTGAGATACATTCCAGGCCTCGTGTCATCTCTTTATCCTTACAACTTTGAGTCATCACAGGGGAGATCAAAGGGAATGCAGTGGCCACTAGGAAGGGGTAGCTCATCCCAGGCAGCCGGCTGCATGTCAGGGTAGCGTGCTTGAGGAAAAGAAGTTGCTTCATCGGCACGAAATACAGATGCTCACCCACCACAGTCACAGACACTCCTAAATATGCGCCCCAAACACTTACTCAAATCACCGTCTTCTCTGATGACTGGTTAATAAGGCTTCATGGCGCACCAATGCTCCCTCCCACCCCAGTTTATGTTTGAGACACTGCAGATCCCACCGGAAAAGGGTGCGAAAAGTGCCCTCCTAGACAAGTTCAGGTGTCTTTCCTCCTAGAATTCTCCAGGAGAGGGAAGAATGCAAACTATGCTTTTCTCTCAACGGCTGGCCTGCCATGAGGCCTGGCAGTGGGCGGGTCAGAGGGATGGCCCCGATCACATAACATGGCCCTGGCACCCGGCTCCGCGTGGCATCCTGACAAACCAAACATGAACCTGCCAGGCTCCCTCTCTGCCACCCGCACTGCCGGGAATGCAACTCTGTATGAAATGAGAGTTTGTTTAAAGGTAGGGGAGATCAGCCCAAGGGTCTCAGCAAACTTTATAGTTTAGCCTTAAGAAATAGGTGCCTGCCATCATTCCCATCATGTGTGGCTCCATTAAAGAGCATGATGGTGCTCATCCAACTGAAGCACAGAAACGTGAAAATGGCCAGCCCAAGCTCATATTTAGAGATTGGGTCAATTAAGATGTTTCTGGCCATGACTTAACAACAACAACAACAAAGCCCGAGAAAAGTGACTTTGAAAAATGAATACATTTAATTTGTCAAAGAGTAATAGATGTGAAGGTAGGTGGTCCCAGGGTGAGTTCATTTGGCAGCTTGAATATGTCAGGGCTCTGGGTCACAGTCCCTGAAATTTTCCTCTCTTTTCCTCGTGGTCACAGAATGGCCACTGCAGCTCCAAACATCAAATCCTGTATTGAGCCCCTGTCGTCTGCTAGGCACTGTACAAGGTGGAGCCAAACAGAGGAGATCCCTGACTTCTTGTGTCTTACAGCCTATTGTTAGTCCAGAGCATGTCCTGGAACATGCCTGACTACAGTGATTCTGATGACTTTCAGGCCAGATTGCATAAAACAGCTTTGCACAATTCAATCTCTACTCATATATTTTAAAACTCAGAGGTCGTCTGAAAACGTGACACCCAGAATTCTTTCCCTCCAGGATTCCAGCTTTCCCAACGCCTTTAAGGACAGTTGTTAAATAATTAAAAGATGTTATAAATTGAAAACATGTAGCACAGCGCCTGACACATGGTGAACACCCACAAGAAATAAGTTCCCATGTTCTTCTCCTGAAAGCTGAGGCTCCTGGTCACCACGGGCATGTCTCCGCATCCCTCTTAGGAAAGAGGTTCCTCTTGCTGTGTTCGTAACCAAACTACCACCTGGTTACAGGAGGGCCAGTGATTTATAGGGAACCTTCTACCCTCGGCCTCAATTCTCCCACATGGGCATCTGAGCGAATTCGTGTTCTCAGAGCACGGCGTGTCCTGGGTCCTGATCCTGGAATCAGTTCCAGATTAACTCCACACAGAGCACAGAGTTCTTCCAAAGCTTCAGGAACCACCTCTTAATTAGTTTGGCATCTCAGAGAGACTTGCCCCGAGACCAAAAGATAGGTAGATGGACGTCTATACGGATTGGAGTCAAGAATCTTTTCTCAATTGATCAGTTCCTAGATTTCGGTTACCAGGCTACACACACATCATCACATTTAATCCTCCTAATACTCAACCGAAGGAGGTATTATTTCTTTTCATTTTCACCCGAACGATCTTGGATTCAGAGGCTCGAAGATCTACCTGAGGCTACACAGCCAGTGGTAAAGCCAAGATTAAACCCAGCTGTCCTGAGACCAGATCCTTTTTCTTTTTACTAGAGATGTTGCCTTTACCACAGAGAACAATGGGTTAGAGACAGGAGCTGGGCAGAATGAATCCGTTGCAGCTCTTCAAGCCTCAAAACACCTGGTTAGAGCGGTGGGCAAAACCACTGTTCTTTCAGTGAACATACCTTATTCACTCAACAAACACTGGTCGTGTGCTCCGGACTGGAAGAGATTAGGAGGTTCTAAGATCAATGAGACAGTAGATCCCAACCTTCAAAGACCTCAGATCGAGACAGGGGTCAGATTGGTGGGAGGTAAATGCATATATAGATCATTATTTTTTTTTTTTTTAAAAAGTGAAAGTGGAAAGAGAACCGAACATGTCTACTTCTGGAATGAAAAAAATATAGGGTTTTTGTTGTTTTTTTTTTTTTGACGTTTAGTAAGAGAAGCCCCTTTCCCAGCAAAAAGGTATCGTTAGGGAACGGACACATGTACATAAATAGTAACAGAGTTGGAGGGAGAAACAAGAAGTAACGGTCTGATACCTCTTGTTGCTGAGCAGGAAAAACATTCCCTCCTGATTTTCACACCGCTCTGCCAAGTGGGAAAATTCCCCTCCACATCCCTGTATCAACTCTCAATGCCAAATCTCTGGAGGGCGTGCGTCGAGGAGGCCCATTGGGACCAGCTCTGCTGCAGTTGGTCAAACGTGAGAGAGGAAGCCAGGCAGGGAGAAAGAGGGAGATGAAGTGACAGACTGAGGTCAGCCCTTCAGTGGTGTCATTTTGGGCAAAGTCACCCACAGTCTTGTCGAAATTTCCACTTCTCCGGATGCTGGAAATAACTAGCTTTGCCCCTTGACTGTTAAAACAAGCAGAGGTCCCCAGGCTCAGGGCGATGGAACGAAGCAGAAGGGGCCCGCCCTGCCCCTCATCTGTTCTGCTCAGGAGACCATGTTGTTCAAGAATTCTGACCCTAGCAGAGTGTTTCTCACTAGCACGAGACTCGTCTCTGAGTTCTCTGAGCCCTTCCGTGTCACACCTGCTGCCCTGTGACCTCTTCCCAGGACAGTTCCCGCGAGTGTCGCAGAGGTGGTTGAAGTCCGGGGGGCACTACAGCTTTCTGGTTCCTTGACCCGTTTCGACGCGTGTCACTGTCTTTGCTCTCCACTGACCCACTTTCATGGCCGAGTCTTGGACTTGCCATCATTCCAAAACAGTCCTGCCTTCTGACATTTAAAACCTGAGATCCCTGACACAATGTTCCATCTTTCCAGTTCTTTCTCTTGCTCAGTCTCACCTCATCATGCTCTCCAGACCCTGGACTCCTCCCTTTTCTCTCACTTCGTCACCTTTCCCCTCCTGTTCTTTTCTTCCCAGGTAAGCCCATTCAGCCAAGGCCACGGTCCTGCCAACCATTAAATCCGTGATGGTGTCCTTCTGCTTCCAGCCCCATCATGCGCCTGGCCAACCACAGATCTGCTCTGCCCCCACATCCCGGGGGGCCCAGTACCACCGAGAATTGCTCACAGACCCCCACACGGGCAGGACCACAGGCGTGCCAAGAGCCAGCCCTGGATGATTTCCTTAGTGCTGAGCCAACCTCCTGCAAGTTTCTGATCAACCTCATGCCCCGTTCTCCTCACAGCAATGCCAGGATCGAAGCCCTTTCTGCCATCTTTCCTAGTAGAGGGGACCTTATCTATTTTTACCAAAAACAGAAAGGAAAGAAAAAAGAGGCAAGTGGATGTGAACTTCCTCACTCGGTGCCCAACCCTCCCTGCATCCGTGCCGCCTTCCCGCATCTCTAATACGAGTGGTACCTGCCTTCCATCCAAAGAGCGCCCGTGTATCATGCCCATTTCTCCCATAACTTCCCTGCATTTTTTCCTCCTCTCTCTCCATTGACTTCTTCCTGTTGTCTATTGACATATTCAAGAGTTTTCTATCTTGAATGGTCTGTTAACTTTGCATCCCCTCTAAATGTGGTTCATTGTCTACTTATCATCTACCTATCCATTGATCAATCGCCGTTCTGTCTCCCTGCATGCACACTACCAGGTTTTCTGCAGTGAAGCCTACCTTTAGGGTAGCTACTTTCTCACTGTCAATGTCCCTCAGCTCATTGGGTGTGTCCCCTCCTTCTCTGCACCGAAACAACTCACTCCAAGGTTCCACGTGGGCTCCTGACTCCCAGACACAAGAGTGATTTTTGGTGGTCTTGTTTGCCCTTTCTGCTATGCCTTCCATGTTATCCACGCATCCTCCTTTGGATGTGCTCCCGCTTCCTTTTAGGACACTAGCCACTACCTCCTAACCAGCTCCCTTCTACGCGCATCCCCCCCCCCCCCCCGCTTAGCTCTACGGGGACTTCGCTTTTTCTCCCCATCTTGCTAACGTGGCTGTTTCCCAAGACTCGGTTCTCTTGTCACTGCCTCTTGTCCCAGGGGTAACTCACCCACGCTGAGACGGTAACCACCACCCACATGCTAATGACTTCTAAATGGCTGTCCCCACCCACGCTCCTCCCCTGGGCTCCGTACCCCCAGAGCCAGCAGTGCGCTGGACATCTACACCGAGACCTCCCTGGAGCGCCTCAGAGACCCCCCCCCCTTAACTGCTGGCTCCCCTCGTCACTTCTCTATCTCCCTCCGTGAATAGAAACCCCCACCGCTGTGTGTCTAAGAAAACCAAGAGCCATGCTGAATGCTCCCCTGATTATTCACATGTAATTGGCAATTAAATCTAGTTGATCCTGAACTCTCTCAAACACCCCCCCTTGCACCCCCACCTGCATACCATTACTGTCAGCTTCCTTTGCCCGGAATTTGGAAAATGTCCTTATCTGGTCTTCCTGCCTCCGGCCTAACCCCCTATATTCCATCCCGTCATCCTTCCAGCCTGCAAACGATCCTCTCATCCCCATGCATGTAAAGCTCTTTACTGACTCCTTACTGACAGTGGGATGAAAGGTACTCTTCTTTCCATGGCATTGAACTTCCTGTGAGCTTGGCCCCTTCACTCCTACCTGGTTTCATCTCACCACGGCCCCCTCTTGTGTGTGATTCTCCAGGCAACCGTAATTGCTCACCACCCCCTGCTCTGACTACCTCGGTGCCTTGACAAGAAGCCGAGGCTGGGCTGGGGGAACAAGAGCATGCAGGGGGAGCCGGCCAGGAAGGGGCGCACCCCGATTCCAGTCTGATTTTCCAGCATCTGAGATATGTTGCTTTTTTTCAGAACTGTCGACAAGCAAGGCTCCTGGGATCAGAGCCACATGGAAGAGAGGTAGCATGAGAGAAATGGCTTCAAGAAAAAAAAAAAAAAAAAGGAATTGTATCATGTCACCACTTATTCTAGAGCAAGGAATCCCAGTGTGTTTTAGCCCATTTCATCTAATTTGGGGTGCACCCGCAGTTAGGGAATACTGCTTTGGATGACTTCATAGGGAGGAGCCCCCCACTATCTACCTCCCAGCTCTTCACCCCCTCCCCTCCCCCCCACCCACACCAAAAGGATCTTGGAGTTCAATATATATAAACCAAGCCTCTTACATTCCTTCTCCAAGTCCTTGTCAAGCTACTTCTGTAGAATAGCCAAAGACAAGTGCCACCTTCTTGGTGACTCCTCTTTCAAATCACCAAACCTGAAACCAGATTTTTCTACAGCTCCACAAACTCAACAGTACATGCTTCTGGGCCGTGCAGCCTAGCACAGGCCCACCGACTGGGGACTCCAAAACTATCATTTCAGGCGAAGAAAATGTATCCGGCTATTTCCTGCTACCTCAAGCAAATGGCACCATGTTTTTGTTGGTAAGTGGGCCAACTTCCACTAGTGAATTTTATTATGACCTCTAAAGACTTTGGTTAACAAAATAGAATCCTAGAAGCCAACCTAATATTTATATCCAGCACTCTGTTGGGCACTTGTCATGAATTAGGTCATTTGAGCACGACCAGAGACTTTTTGCCTCGCTCTATAAGGAAACTAAGGGAGAAAGGACACCTGCCCACCTGCCTCTGACACCTCCAGCCAGCCCCAAGCATGCACCGCTGAAGGGAAACCTCCTAGACTTTTCGCCGGGGCTGCCTAGGGCACTCTCTGCTTCATCCCCAACCGGGCGCCCTCTCAATCACTAGGGCACTCAGAACTCTTCCAGAGTATCCTAGCTCGGGCCCTCTGAGCGTGACCTCTTGGAATTTGACCTCTGACTCTTAATAGGCTCCTGATTTGCTTTTGCCTTGTGATCCTTCCACTCTGCTCCAGGCCCCTCAAAACCAGCAGAAGGGGCCACAGGGAAGGGAAGGATCACCTGGGAAGAATTTCCCCTCCCTGCTGTCAGTCCCACACACACACTGATCGTGCCAGGTGGGGAAGGAAGGCCGGGAAGGGAACTTGGAGAGGGACAGACACGCAGCCCAGGGTCAAAGCCATGCCACCGTGTGCCCTGTTTCTGCTGCGTCAAGCCTGAGTTTGGTCCTTCTTCAAAACCAACCCTTCAAAGAGTGGGATAATGCCCTGGCAAGAAGGGCAACCCCCTCCTACTCAATTCCTGGAAGCATTAGCTCATCAGAACTTCCTTGCTTGCACAGAAGGAGCTAAGGGGGAGGCGTGGCCGAAGCTCTCAGCCACCTTGCTGGTTTGAACAGACCTCCCTCCTGCTGCTGAGATGGTAGGTCTTTGGAAAACGAGTCTCCACTGATTAGGCTGCCGAGTTCCTCCGAGCTTGCCTGCCGGTTGGGGTCCGTTTCTTCCCCACCCCCTACCATCTCCCCTCCCACATTCTCTAGGCTCTCCTCCCTCCCCTTTCCTGTTCACTAGCGCTTATCCTGCTCAGCCCCAGACCAAGGGTTAAACATTCCCAGAAGCAGAGAGGCCAGACGGCAGGGGTACAGGTGCTAACAGGGAAAGTGTGGGCTGGAATCTAGAATGATCTGTCACTGTTCCAAGAGCTTCTTTGGGTGAAGAGTGATCACAGATTTCACTAACAGTCTCCAGGTGAAAATTCCATAAATCTAGAAACTGTGAAACTCAATGGAAATTTAATTAAATGAGTTAATATATGTAGAGGGTTAGGGACAAAGCCTGGCACATAGTGAGCTATATAAACACTTTGAAATGAGTAAGAGTTTGGGGAAATATACATTTCCACATCACAGCTGTCTGTATAGTCCAGAACCCTTGCAAATGGCTATTTGGCTTTGTGTCTGTGTGCTCAAAGTCACTGCTCTGCCTCCAGCCCTAAGGTGTTTCTCTCGGTTTCTTTCCTTCGTTCTCTCCTGTCCCCCTACGAACCTGTGAGTTTGCATACATGACTAACGATCCCAGTCTTCTGTTCTCACCGGTATGCCTTCCTCTCAAATCCAGTAAAAAGTCTTGATTTCCCTGAACCTTGTCGGTGTGGCTCATGTGGTGTCTTTCCTATCGCCTTGGCAGCAAACACATGGGCTTTATAATAATAAGCATTTCATGCTTTAGAATCAAGCTGTAATTATAGAAAAGCCCCGGGAAGCCCATCTAAAGTAAGCTTTCCTCTCCCAAACACACTGGCAAGGGTTCTGGTTGGGTTTTCAGCAAAGAGAGGGCCTGGAAATCTCTTGGAAAAGAGGTTGGAGGTGTGGAGGGAGGTGAGACTGCAGCGGTTCTAACTTCCAGACTTGGCCCCAAGCGGGCTCAGCGCTGCAGAGCGCGGCCCGTGAAACCTGCAGAAGCCTCCACAGCAGAGCGAATCATCTGTAGTGTCCTTCAGAGTCACAGCTCAAGGAGGAGAGGGGAAAGAAGCAAGAATGCTTCCTTCTTCCTGATTCATGCTTCACGGGGAAGGGAAGAAGGTGGCTAAGAAAGCAGGAAACTTCCTTCACCCAGATGTGCACGGGGCCCACGCTAATTGCTAATTGCTCCGGGCTTGTGCCTGGTCCCGGCTGCGCTGAGTTCCAGCTGAGTCTGCCCAAGGCCCTCCTGTCTCCCGGGAGAAGGGAGCGACAGATGCCGTGCTCCTGAGACATGATGAAAGATATGAATCAGAAGAAGTGGGCGGGAAATCGGCTCCAGGTTCGGGGGGGCCCAGGGTGCCCCCAGCTGGATGCGGCTGATGGAAAAGGAGGGGGATCCGTAAGGAAAAAAAATATCACTGTCTCTAGCTTCCTCCTTTCTAACCTGCTCTGGTATTTCAGAAATATGCCAGATAAAAAGAGTGGCCAGGTCCGAGAGCCACAGAGCCATCTCTAGATATGTACTGAGTGCTTACTCTGTGTCTCACGCTGTTCTCGATCCAGGCTGATAAATGGACCAGGGCAGCTTGGATGGGAACAAGGAGGTCAGGGTGCTGACCTGGTTTTGGTGTGGTTACACCACATAACGTCCGACTTAGAGCCGCACTCAGGTACCACTGCTTTGCAGATAAGCAAACCAAAGCTCAGAGAGAGCAAGGAGGTTACCTAAGACAGACAACAACCCAGTTGGCTGGCAAGACTTCGCCTCTTTTGGCCCCTAAGATGATACAATGTGCAAGGACAATGCAGAAGACCTGGGGCATGACCCCCACATCTCTGCCTCTGGGGGGGGGGGGGACACTGGCCTCCTCACAGCTCTCCATCCGTTGTCACCTGCATGCTTCAGGATGGCATTATCCACCTACCTTGGTGTGGTTGACATTATTCACCTACCTTGGTGTCTCAGTCCAGGTTAGAGTCCAGGATCTGTGATGAAAAATCTCCCAATCCTACAAAAATCAAAGGAATCCAAGTGACTAAACATGTATCCGTGATGGAAATTTTTTCAATCAAACACTGTAAAGCTTGAGACCCTTATGGCTCTTTATTATTAAAAAGAAAAGGGACCCACGGCTAATGTAAACACCATACCATCTACCTCGGTGTCTTTAAAAAAAAAAAACCAAACAACAGGAAAATATTCCGTGGTCCATCCAGACAACAGAATATTATTCAGTACTAAAAAGAAATGAGCTAGCAAGCCGTGAAAAGACACAGAGAATCCTTAAATGCATATCACACAGTGAAAGAAGCCAATCTGAAAAGGACGTATATGGTATGATCCCAATTCCATGACATTCAGAGAAAGAGAAAAACTATGGAGAAAGTAAAAGGACGAGGGGTTACGGGGGGTGTTAAGGGAAGGGAAGGATGAGGAGGTAGAGCACAGCGGGTTTGGACGCAGTGAAACCCTTCTGCACGAGACTGTCATGGTGGATACATGTCCTCATACCTTCGTGCCAACCCCTGGAATGTACGAGACTACAAATGAACTCTCATGTAGGCTGGGCATGCTGGGGGATAATGGTGCGTCCACGGAGGCTCATCCATTGTAACAAACGTCCTGTTCTGGTGGGGGTGTCAACAGTCAGGGAGGCTGTGCATTGGAGGGGCAGGGATATATGGGGAATCTTTGTACCTTCTTCTCAGTTCTGCTGTGAACCTAAAACTGCTCTAAAAAAAAAAAAAAGTCTCAAAAAAAAATTCCTAGGGTGGCAGGGATCCAATTCAACCCAACCAATATTTAATTGACTTGTTAGTTTCAGCAAAATAATTTTGTTTTCTCCCTGACAATGGCCAGTTGCACTTTTCACAGTTTTCTGTCTTCTGTTTTATTTTGTGGAAATACAAAGAAAAATAGCAAGTGGCCCCTGATCCTAGGAGAACATACTCGAATGGCGGCGCACACCTTTCAACCTTCACAGTCACTGGGGTGGGGGTCTTCTTGTGAAAAACGCACATCCTTGGGCCCTCCCCCTAATCCAGGAACCATCTCCTTGGTACCCGGAGCACAGAAAGCCTCTGGAAAGAAGTATCCCCGCAGCGTGGCTGTGCCCTCAACATTTATAATCTAAGGCTGATGGAAACAGACACACCAAGGACCACAGACACCAGGTGAAGAGCAGGGGACCTGGACCCAACACTTCCCCTTTCCAAACCATCATCAGATCTGAAAATCCGCCATCACGGTGGCTGTTCCTTCCTAGACGGATGGTGAGCAGGTCAGACTCATTCACGGTGGTCTCCCCAGCACGGGGCTGAACAGATGACTTCTTGTCGTCTGGCTTGTCCCAGAGAAACACAGAGAAAGACAGCAGCAAAGATTTCGCAAACCTTGCCTCAATGATTTATTCACCAATACGTGTGCACGTCCAGCTTTCCCTGGCGGCCCCACGCCGAACACCCCAGGCTACGGAACCTCGAACGGAGCTTGGACGCGACTCCTTGGCCACTGAGGAGACAGTGACACCAGGGAGCTTTTTAACCTTCTGGAACATTCTGTTTCCAGAAGTCACAGCTCTCGGGAGCCCTGCTTGCTCAAGGTGGTAGCGCTAGCCTGGCTCAGTTTCTTGGATACCAAAACAGAGCAGCTAACCAGACACCAAATTCTCAGAAGGGAATCAGGAAGTGAGTGAAAGGGAGCCCAAGGCCTGCCGAGATCTGCAACCCCCGCTCCCACCCCAGCATTTGCTTCACCACCGTTCAGAGGGCCCTGAGTGCCATCCCTGCCGATGCATTTTCTTTGACCTTTTTCTCTTTTTTGAAATTTAAAATGCTCATGAAATTGTTGGAACCCTGATGCCCTGCTGGGGCATGAATTACTTACTGCTTGAGTTTGCTAGGGCTGCAGTAACAAAGTTATCACCGACTGGGTGGTTTCACCCAAGCGTATCATCTTATAGTTCTGGAAGCTGGGAGTTCGAAATCAAGGAGTCAGCAGGGACGGCTCCTTCTGGCGGCCCCGAGGGCCCCTCTCCTCAGCTTGCAGATGGCTCTCTTCTCCCTGTGGCTCTTCATGTTGTCTTTCCACTACGTGTGTCCCTGTGTCCAAATGTCCCCTTTTTATAAGGACACCAGTCATATTGGGTTAGGGCCCATCCTATCGTGATCTCAACTTGACTTGATTTGGAGACCCCAGCTCCAAACACGGTCACCTTCTGGGGGATGGGGCGTAAGGGCTCCAACATGAGAATTTTGAGGGAGGGGGGACACAGTGCAATTAACCCCCCATATTAACCAATCTCCCTCCTTTGGGACAGAAGCAAAACAAAAGAGGCTTGAGGAGAAAGCAAGGCTGCCGGTCAGCAAGGGCCCTGAAAGAAGGGATCAGTAGCCCCAGGGGTGGCGGGGAGAGGGACACACACTCGGTCTCAGCGCCTGGTGGTCCTTACCTGTCTTCACTTTGCTGTTTTGTTTGCCGCTACTTCCCTCTGCACCTGCCCCTCGGGTGACACGGTCACACCGGTGCTCTGCAACTATAGGAAGGGGGCAGAATGTGGAGGTATTCACTAACTCCCCTTCTCCAAGTCCTCAGTCACCCTAATAACCTGTTCCCACATTGAACACCCTCCAGAGCCCAATGTGCGACCTTGCCTTTGTTCCTGGGCTGCCCTAGAAATGCCATCCAGTTGTGACCAGGGCGTGGATCCTGTCGCCTTTAATACGTTTTTCAGTTCTTTTGGCAATAGGCTAACCTGAAGTCCAATACCAGTTCCATCACTTACCACCTGTTTGGCCTGGAGCAAATTACTTAACCTCTCTGTGCCTTGGTTTCTTCATCTTCCGGTGGAAATGATGGTGAGCCTCCGTGTTATTGTAATGATTCAGTAAGAGAGCATGGGGTGCTGTGTGTGTGTGTGTGTGTGTGTGTGTGTGTGTGTGTATATGCGGTGTGTGTGTGGTGTGAGGCTGGGATTCCCTGCTGCTTTCCGTGTGTAGGACAGATGACCAGTGCCCCCAGCACCTGTTTGTTGCTCAGCACAGATGGAGGTACTAGGAAATGTTCCCCCTCCGAGTGCTGACCCCAAATCAGCCCCAGACTTCTTGTCCTTGATCCTAGAAGCCCACCTCTGCACCCTGTACTCTTCCTTTAAGCCCCAAATATTCCTTTTCTTTTTTAAGTTTTTATTTATTTGAGAGAGAACGTGCACAAAGGGAGAAGCAGACCCCCCGCTGAGCAGGGAGCCCGATGTGGGGCTCAATCCCAGGACCCTGAGCTGAAAGCTGACCCTTAACCGACTGAGCCAGCCAGGTACCCCAAGCCGCAAATATTCTGTTCTGAATATACCAATTCCTTGGGTCACTTTAAGGGGAAAACCCCTCTCATAAACGTTGGGCAGACACAGTTGGTGGGGTGAGTCGTGTCTCAGAACTTGAGGACCCCCCTCCCGCCCCCAGTCATTACACTGGGTGTTCTGGGGGATCCTGACTCCTGCGGCCCCAGATAACCCCTCCGTATATTTGTGAGGCCAAGCTGGATCCTCGGCCCTTGATCTGGGGCTGCTTTTGAAAGCCAGCACCCAGGTGAAAGAGTTAACATAACTTCATTGCAGGAGGATTTCTCCATAATCTGTACACATGTCCCAGGGATCAGAACCGTGGGAGGTGGTGCTATTCTGTGGCAGTGGCTCAGGCCCTTGGCCTGTAGCCCACCAAGCTCCCAAAGCCCTCTTGTTCAAGTCAATTTCAGATTTAATTAAGAACAACCGAGCAGAAGCTGAGGCCTCCACAGAGCCATCACCCTGGAGCTTGGAGAAGGCTGGGGAGATGAGTATCTTATCATGAAACAGAAAGTTGGAAGAGACTCCTGTCACCTCACCTGTGAAAACAAGCCAGCAATAACCAGCAGGGTGCAGAGGCGTGGAGTTTGCGCTCAGAAGGAGCCAAAGTCATGCCTGTGGCGGGGGGGGGGGGGGGGGGGGGGCAAGGGGAGCTATGAAAAGTGCCCTCCAGAGCAGCCTCGAAGGGACCACCCTCCTGCTGTCCCCACAAACAGCAGGAGGGCCCCGCCTACCTCTCCTCCCCCGGCCAGCCCTCTTGGGCCGAAAGACCGGGGGCACCACCTCTCCCCTCACACTAGTGTGACTTAGGAACTGATGTCTGGGAGAGGCTTCAAGGACAGAAGCACAAAGAATACAAAACGAAGAGAGAAGGAAGGCGACACTGACCAGGTGGTCCCTCACCTCTAGAGCGAGAGGCCTTGGCAGGGGGGGAGGCTTGGAGAAAAATCAGCGCCTCCGCGGATCAGCCAGATGATTGTCGGGTAATTTCTAAGCGTGGGTCATCGGCTCCCACCTCCGAACAGGCCCCAGATGCTTCGGATCAATACTGATTTCTGGGCCTCCCTCCAGACTTCGGAGAAGGCCATCAAAGGGGGCCAGGAAATCAGCAGGTTAAAACATCCTTCTGATGATTCTGACCACACATTTTTGGAGGCTAGGATAGCCTAGAACAGGGATTGGCGAACTGTAGCCTGGGGGCTGAAGGCGGCCCCTGCCTGCTTTGATAAATAAAGTTCTATTGAAACCCAGCCACCCCCACTTGTTTATATACTGTTTATGGCTATTTTTGCAATACAATGGCAGAATTGAGTTATTGTGACAGAGACGCAGGAATGACCCCCCAAAACCTGGCCCTTCTCAGGAAATGTTTGCTGGCCTCAGGTCTAGAACAGTGACAACCTTAGCACTATATTAGAATCACCAGGGAAGTTGCAAAAATTACAGACGTGGACCCACCCCTAATCAGTTAAGTCAGAATGGGGGTAGCGGCAGGTAGCCTCGGGCACGGGATCGATTTTTATGCTGCTAACGACGAGACAAAGTTGGGAGGAACCCTGTGTACTTACAGAGTGGGCAATGATTCAGAATTGGCTACTGTTCCCTCCTCTGATGGCAAATGGCATCAACAAATATTTAAGGAGGATCTTGTAGTGCTAAAAGGTGACTTCAGCCATACTTGTCCTCTAGGGGTACACGGCTCATTTTGCAGTCAGTGAAACTCAGCATGTTTTCTCTCTTGGACGCCAGCGGCCTGCTCTATCCTTAAGGAGACTTCCTTCGGTTTGCTCCAGGCTGGTAGCCTCAGTGTCACTTGGGGGAGAAATCCAGACTCTGGATCCCGCCCAAAACTGAGGCTGGGGCCTGGGAAGAGTTTTGGTTAATGAGCATCCGGGTAGTTGTCAAAGCTTCCAGATTCGGGAACCCCTAGTCGAGGCCTCTTTGAGGCTTAGCTGGAGAAAATTTCATTTCGACTAGGTTGAAGGTGTTCTTCTAAAGCCAGTAGGCCCAAAGGAGCCATTTTTCCTGTTTACGATATGAATTGGGAAGGTAGCTGATCCAGGTTCATTTCTTGGCTCCCGGTAAGGAGAAGTCAGACCAGAAGGCCACGATCACTCTTAAAGGTGGTGTGCGTGTGTGTACGTGTGTGCATGCGTGTGCATGCGCGAATATGAGACTGTGTTTGTGGGCGAGTGTGTATGGGTGTGTGCATGTGTGAAGACAAACACGGTAGTGTGCATGTGGGCACACGTATGAGTGCGCACGGGTCAGTGTGCGAGGGGTTGTGTGAGTGTGAATGTGTCGGTGTTTAAGTTGGTGAGCATGTGTGAGCATGGGGGTGAGCACATGTAAGTGTATGTGAATAATCCCTACATGGGGAGACGGTTCTATCCCACGGGGAAGAGCTCAGGTTCCGCAGGTGGGCAGCCGGGCGGGGCTGGACCAGGCGCTCACGCTCAGGGTCCCCTGCCTCCCCCGAGTTGCGGTCCCACCACCAGCCTTCGGGTCCCCTCCACTACGCACCTGCCCTGTGCTGTCACTTCTCTAAGGCTGTTTCCTCATCCCAAAACCTGGGACCATAACCACACCTCACTGGTAAGAGTTTGGAGAGGAAAAACAAAGAAAACGTGAGATAATGCTTTTAGGCGCACAGTTGAGAGCTTGGCAACTGCTCATCTGTCTGTCCTTTCATGAAATGTTTAGTGAGAACCTGCTCCGGACAGGTTTGGTTCCAGGTACTGGAAATAAAGCATCGAACAAAAGAAAATAAACTCCTTGTCCTCACGGAATGTATGTTCCAATGGGGATGGGAGGGGGCCAGGAGCACACACAAACCACCAAGTAACTATATGGTACCTTCAGATGGTTCTAAAAGCTGTAAGGAATACAAGGAATAGTGCGCGGGGCGGGACATCCCACGAACAGGAGCACGAACGTTGGTCATCATTCAAAAAAGGATGCAGCGGACACATCGCTGCTTCCCCGATGTGGATGGTTCATCTTCTTCGCTCCAACATTCCCCAACTTCCTGGGACTCAAATATAGTTACTTGTGGTTGAAAATCGAGCATTCTATCGAGAAAGCTATGCAAAGCAAAACAAAAACACACACAAAAAAATAAAGTAGAAATGTAAAAACAAACAAAAAACCCCACACTTTTGCTGGAGGTTTGTTTGCGCTGGCTTCTCTGCCAAGAGGGAACATTTACCCACATGCACAACAAGAGGGCGGGGCCTTCCAGAACGCAGCAGAAGCCGGGCACCCGTTTCCAAGGCGGCCAAGCTGACAGCTTCAGAGACGGCAGGGACCCCGAGCCTACCCCGCCAGAACCCAAACCCTCATTTTCAGCATGTAACTCTAGATGCATCGAAGACAGAGAGACCAAGATTGCGGTAGTTTTAGCTAACTCAGCTCCCAGGGGGAGTTTTGTAATGGAGGAAGAAGATTTTGAAATAACTCTCTTCGGGCCAGTGAGAAATAAATCTGAGTTTCCGGTCAGAGGCTGAGACTAACTGGCTCTTGGAGTCACTCAGGAGAGAAATCCACCATCTCTCCCCTGCCGAGTCCCATCTGTACCCCGTGCCACCAGGCAAAGGACAGTTTCCACACCCAAATCCAGCCGGCTTTGAAAGGGCCTTCAAGGAACTGAGAAGGCAAATACTTGACGCTGGTTGTGATTTCTCAGCCACCATTCGTGTTGGTTCATGCAAGCTACAGCCCGCGTGCAAGTTTCATTCCCAGATCTCAACCCCACACATCCCCTACCGCACCTCCCACCTCCACCACACACCCACTCCCATCAGCAGCCGATTAGACAATGTCAGTAAAAGTCCTTTAAAAACCGCTGGAAACGGGGGCGCCTGGGTGGCTCAGTCGGTGAAGCATCTGCCCTCGGCTCAGGTCCTGGGATCGAGCCCTGCATCAGGGTCCTTGCTCAGCAGGGGGTCTGCTTCTCCCTCTCCTTCTGCCCCTCCCCACCCCTGCCCGTGCTCTCTCTCCCTCTTTCTCTCTCTCTCTCTCTGTCTCAAATAAATAAGTAAAGTTATTTAAAAAAAAAAACCGCTGGAAACCGATACAAAGTGGACTGTCGTTCTTATTCTCCATCCTGAGCAGTGGGACTCTCAGCCCCCCGGGGTCCACACAGACACACACCCCACCGGGTGCCTAGTGTGTTGAGAACACTCAGAGGGCTGTCTGCGTTTATTGCCAGTTTCAGGGAAAGAATGGTGAAGAACGGGCAGCGGTGATAGGAGATTCTGCCATATAGGCTGCATCCCAAAGACATTCTGGATTCTTCTGTTGGTGGCCGCCACACCCTTCCTCCGAGCTCATGGGCCAAAAGGAGACAAACCACGGAGAGAAGTTATTCCCACTTGGATTTTAACACTGAAGCAAAAGAGACCCCTTAACATATATTTACTGAACACTCACTCTGTCCCCAGATGCCAAAAATGCAAAACAAAGAAGCCATGTTCCCTTCTTTCCTCTCCAGGAGTGCAGAGTCCGTACAGAAAACAGATGAACAAGTGTATTTTAAAATGACAATAACATCCATCCTCCTTTCTCTGACCATTAAGACCTTATGTGATCTGGTCCCTACCTATTTTTCTGGACACACACCACGTGACTTTTGCCTCATTCACTCCACTCTAGCTGGTCTTCTGGCCGATTCTTAAACATGCTAAGAATGTTCCTGCCTCAGGGACTTGGCACTTTCTATTCCCTCTGTCTGGAGTGTTCTTCTTCCTGCAGACATGCCAATGGCTTGCTCCCATACTTCATTAAGTCTCTGCCCTCTTGTGTCCCTCTGGGGAGGCTCCCCGGCCATTCTACTTGGGACAGCCCTGTGGTTTCTTACCCTGCTTTATTTTTATTCTCAGGGTATCATTGTCTGACATGAATGGTACAAATGTATTTATTGTCTGTCTCCCTCACTGCAAGTAAACTTCATAAGGGCACCAACTTTGCTTTTTTGTTCCCTGCTATATGCCTAATGCCTAGCATATAATAAATACACAACAGATATTTATTAAGTGAATAAATAAATGCTATAATAAAATCAGAATGCAACACAATCTGTCCAAATCACTCCCGGGCCATGATAAGAATATCTCACTTACAGCATCTCCCTTTCCTGGAAAGGCTCCCCTAAGCACAGTCTTAAGGGTCAAATGGTATTTCCCTGATGACATTTATTGTAGGAGCTGGAGATGCACTCCTCTGGAAAAGGAACTTTACACCAATGTACAGTGAAATCTCAGAAAACTGTTCCAAATCATATAAAAATACAACATGGTGATTTTTCTAAAATATTAGCTGCAGAGTTGCAGAAAACTCAGATGTGAATGCCCAGCAACGAGGCAAAACAAAGTCAAGATGGTGCCTTGGAAGTGGGAGCAGGAACCAGAGTATCTTCTATCAGTCCCCCCCCCTTTATTCCCCAAAGCTGTTGCTAAGACAGATTATAGGGGCTCCAGCCATCTAGAGACACAGTTTAAAATGTAAATTCTAAAACTTACCAAGAAAAGCTGGGAAATACAAGATGAAGTCAATGAGAGCATATTTCTCTGCTGACACCAAAGCTTCAAAGCTCAGAGAAAGCATCACCACCAGCCTGAGACATCCAGCACTCGGACTGAGCCCTCCCCAGCAGTCTATTGCAAAAGCACGAGCACCCCTTTTGGATTGCCTCACGCTGGGTTCAAGACACTTTGGCACAGTCGCTGGCTTTTAAAAATGTGTTATAAAGATGATGTGACCAACTCAGTCTGATCAGAGAAGAAAGAGTGATGATTCAAAATGCAGCAGGAAATGAGGAAATAAGGGAGACTTATGATGGACAAGTCTAGAAAGAAGAGAACAAGACAGAAGCATATTCACTGAATCTGAAGGGAAAGGGACATCGTGAAGCCGAGTGGGACACGTGCAGGTGAGACCCATGAGTCCCCTGCTTGCTCTGACCCAGTCCACACCTGCCACTGCCGCGGGGACCCCTCTGTGGGAGGCAGAACTGGCGTCAGAGGAAAAGTCACGGGATCTAACGTCTCGCCGCCGCTCCTTCTCAACGGCTACAGGACACTAGTCAAGAGAGCACAAATCACCACCACCGCAGTGATAATAAGAATAACTCGCCATGCGGAGGGCTTCCTCAGTCAGCAAGACGCTAAGTACCTCACATTCAAGATCTCAGTAAAAAAAAAAAAAAAAAAGATCTCAGTTAATCTGCCAACAATTTATGAGACCAAAAGTGGACTCATTCCTGCCTTCCATGGAAGGTCATATAGTTTCTCTATGGCTGCACCGCCCTGGGATTCAAACTCTGGGCCGACCAACTTTTCAGACCAAGAGACCCTCTACCCACACGCTCCTCGTCTACACAAAGGCCTTCACCCCTCCTACTGTGCACACCTCGCAGGGCCAATGTGAGGGACAAACGACATGTCCTATTGAAAGTGCCTCATAGGGGCGCCTGGGTGGCTCAGTCGGTTAAGCATCTGCCTTCAGCTCAGGTCATGATCCCGGGGTCCTGGGATCGAGTCCCACATCGGGCTCCCTGCTCAGCGGGGAGCCTGCTTCTCCCTCTCCCGCTCCTCCTGCTCTCTCTCCCTCTTTCTCTCAAATAAATAAATAAAATCTTTAAAAAAAAAAGAAAGAAAAGAAAGAAAGAGCCTCATAAATGGGAGAGCGCGGTCTAGTTGTCCGTTCTTCAAATCGGCACAGCGGGCCTCCTCCGGGCCAGTCCCGGTGGTGACCAGAGAGATTGGAGGTCAAGGCCTCTGCGGCACGCTGCCAGCAGACAATGAGGAGGGAAGTAAGGTGAGTGGTACAAAGGGCTAGGAGGAAAAGCAGAACAGGCCAGGGCAAGTGATGGTGAGCTGGTGAGATGCCACGGTGCACAAAGTCGACGGGGAGGACCTCCCTGGGGAGAGAACATTCAAACAGACTGCGCCCAGCCCTGGGCCCTTCTAGGGGAAGAGCACTCGGGGCAGCAGAATGGTACGGGCCAACGGCTAAAGCCCAGGGAGGGGAAGGGTGGGCATGAGGTCAGGAGGCAGCCAGGGCCAAGAGGGACTTGGGACAGTCCTCCTGCGGGGCAGGAAGTGGCAGGGGTGCAGCATCCCCGGGTCACCTCGGAAGAGATGGCTCTGGATGGTCACGGAAGCAGGTTCTCAGGGGCCAGCAGCTCGTGACTTCCACGAGCTGACCGCAGTCAGGTTGTCAGACTGCTGACAGCAGTCCCAGGCTGACCGCACCAGGGCTCTGCCCTGGCCTCCGACTCCTCTCTTTATCCCCTTTGCAACCTGCATGGTAGCTGCTGAGCGCAGAGCCCAGGGAACAGGGAAGTTTGCCCAGGTGCCTCCTACCAGCTATCCCCCAACCTGTCCCTGCTTATTTGCATGAGATAACGGCAGTGAGTAATTCATTGCCACGGAACAACAGACACCTGGGGATAGAGAGCAAGGGCATCCCAAAGCAGGAAATGATAAGGGTGAGAGGTACCATGTGAAAGCAAAAAGGGAGCTGGGATTAATCAGGATGCAGACTGGACTTAACCAAATGTGATTCTCCACTTTCCGCGAGCAACACCCAATGCAAAACTATTTGCATGCCACCACTATGTATGGCATCGGCTAATGCTGCAAGGGGAAACCCAATTCAAAGGCACAAAAGAATGGCTGGATTCGGTTTCTTGCCACATGCATGAGCTCCCTGGCGTGAGGTTCAGGGGTGGTAGTAAAGGGGTCCACGCAGTTCTGGTTTCTCTCCTCGAGGTCAGTCTTCTGGAAGGGCTCTCTTTCCAGCACTGTTGCTTTGCTCTGGGGCTGCACTTGGCCACGGAGGGGCCAGATTCTAGGCTTCCTTCAACGCTGGACCCTCCGCGCACGCGTGTCTCAGCATGGTACAGAGAGGAATTGCATGGGCTAAAGAGGGCAGTGATTTCTGATAGAAGGTTCCCATTCATCCTCAGAAGGAACCAATCCCGCGGACAGCTGGAGAGCAGATTCCCAGCCTCCAGAACTGTGAGGCATCGCATTCCTGCTATCTCAGCCCCCTGACCTGGGGTTTGTTATGGCAGCCCAGGAACCAAAGCCGCTCACCAACAACAGCTTACACTCCACGGCAGGTCTCTGGCGATTATTTTGTTTCCCCGGGCCTTCCCTGACGTCCTGCAGAGGACACCTGTGGACCTGAAGTTGTGGACGACTGCCATATGGTTTTGAAAGGTGCTGGGCTCTCCGCTCCTGGTTCTCTGATGACGATTTCCTTTCATCCTCGTGCTATTGTTTCCTCCACTTTACGGGTGAGGAAATAAGGACGTTAGGTGGTCTGTGATATTAGTGATAGATGGCTGGGGAATCTGAAGCATCTTGGCCAAAGGAGAGTCCTCTTTGGAAGAGTTCTGCTCATGGTTGGTGGTGGGTGGTGCTAATGGGGTTGTGAGTTCTCCTGATCCAAGGAAACATATCCCGGAGGAGGAAGAGGTAGGCGGTCAGGCCAAAGTCCCAAGCCTGGCTCTGCCGTCCCCCACCCCCCAACAGCCATTTGACCTTGGGCACGTGGATTCCGGAGCTTTCTCCATGAGGAGGGTATTGGCAGGAACGTCCATGCATCATAAGACACTCAGCATCCCTAGAACCCACCCAACTACTCGTTGCAAGCAACACCCTCCCAAAGGGCCCCCCAAATCGTCCCACACATTCCAAATTCCCTTAGGGGACAGTGCCCTACCTAGTGGAGAGCCACTAGCTCACTCTCAGTCTCAACTTCACCTCTAGAATGAGAAAGAGACCATCCTTTTGTCCAGGTCATGCGAGCCTAGGGATTTTCCATCTACAGAGAGCAAGCTTTCTCAAGCTCAGCACCATCGACGCTGTGGACTAGATGAGTGTTTATCCTGGGGGTCTGTCCTGTGTGCCGTGTGTTTAGCTGTATCCCTGGCTTCTACCCGCTACATGCCAGGAGCACCCCTCCCCCAAGCTGTGACCATTAAAAATGTCTCTGGACATTGTCACATGTCCCCTGGGGGGCAAAATCGCCCCCAGTTGAGAACCACTGATGTAGAACACTCAGAACAGTACGAGGTTTATAGAGGGCTAGAAGGATCATAACTATTATGGTGAAGACACCCAGCTTTCTTCCGATTCTCTTCACTGACAACAACCAATCAATTCAATCAGTTGATGAGATTGGCGCACTGACCTCCAATAGCACCTGCATTAGGTGAGCAGCCCACAGGCTTTCTTATCGATTCCAAAGTTGGAGCATATTTCTTGCCATTGTCCTCCTCTTGCCAATTTTTTAAAATTTACCTTTTATTTTTTAAGTAGGATCCACGCCCAACATGGGGTTTGAACTCATGACCCTGAGATCAAGAGTCACAGGCTCTACCAACTGAGCCAGCCAGGCGCTGCCTCCTCTTGCCAATTCTAAGAGCCCTTTGCAGAAGCCCCAGCCTCCCCTCCGACCCCTCCCTCTCCATCAGCTCTCTCATGCTCCCTGGCCCTTCAATACTTAATCCCCCACTTGCCATTCCCTCCCCATGCTCACCGCCACTGCCCGAAAATTGCCCAGCATCCTTCATCCACACACCCTAGAAAGACCCCGGTCTTCTCATCTTCCTCCTTCAATCCTTCCATCTCCTCCTGTCAAGACAACATTCCCTGGACACCACGTTGATGCTACATATACCAGAATCGAGAACTTTCCCTGACTCTCAACTCCCCTTTCTCATCTTTCCCCTTCCCACACTGGCAGCCTGACTTCCCGTGTCCCCCAAGGTGTGTCCTGCCCCGTTGCATTCTGCATCACGCAGTCTGGCTACATCCTCCTGGGCAGTACACATTTTCTCCCCACTCCCTTCCCATTCCTCCCATCGCAGCGCAAACTCAGCTTTCCCCAAAGCCTTGTTGAATTTCTCCAACTCCCAATGACATTTCCCTTCATCAAATTCTATTACTGGTATAGTCATTTCCATACAGCAGAACACTTATTCATTGTTTAAATCCATTATTGCCTTTTTTTTTTTAATCCCCGGAGATGATTAGATGAACAAAAATATTATCAAGCTCAGTCCCCCTCTTGCCACCCCACCAAAGACACCTGGCTTCAGATTTTTAGTTAAATGTCACCTTCTTAGCACCATCTTCTCTGACCACCATATTTAAAGTCGCAACTCCCCCGGGACTCCCAAGCAACCCATCCCCTCGCCTGCTGGGGACGTGGCAGCTAAAGAGACTGATGATCTGGTACTTTCACGGAGCTCATGTGAGCTGACATAGTTCCTTGGATATCAACTACATTCACTTCATTCCCTTATTCTGTTCACAGTTTAATATCAAATCTGTTCTCAGTATTTTATGATGACTCCACATCAGTGTCCATGACCTTGACTTTAATCTCAAAGGCAAGAATCTCCTCAGGTCTTTTTCAGGGAACTTTTTATTCTAACGTCGTTTTCAGTTCACAGAAAAGCTGTGGGGTAGGTATGGCAAGTTCCCATACACCCCACCCCGATCATGAACACCTTCCATTACTATGGTTTATTGAACCAATATTGATGCATTATTATTAATTGAAACCCATACATTTTTCAGACGTCCTTAGTCCTTCCTGATGTCCTTTCTTCTGTGCCAATTTCTCAGCCAGGATATATCACGTGTAGTCACCATGTCTCCTCACATGCTTCTTGGCTGCAACATTTTCAAGCTTCCCTTGTTTTTCCCGACGTTGGCAGTTTTGAGGAGTACCCATCAGATATTTTGTAGAATCTCCCTCCAGTTTTATTTGTCTGACATTGTTTTCCTGGTAAGCCCGGAGTTACGAATTTGGGGAAAGAAGACCACAGAGGTGAAACGCCAACCTCATCATCTCATCTCAAGGCTACATGCTCTCAACATGTTTTATTGCTATCGATACTGACCTCGACCTCCCGGCTGAGGTAGTCCATCAGGCTTCTCCACTGTGAAGCCCCCTCTCTCCTCTCCTTTCCTGACTGTGCTCTTTGGAGGGAAGTCACTGGGTCCTATCTCCTTGATGGTAGAATATCTACGTAAATTATTTGAAGTTCTTCTGCACAGGGAATGGTCTTGCCCAACTATTTATTTATTCAATCACTTATTTACATCAGTATGGACTCATGGATATTTATTTTATAGTTTGGTTTATAATCCAATACCACGTTATTTATTTTCTTGCTCAAATTGTTTCAGCTTTGGCCATTGAGAGCTCTTTCATTTTGGTTCCCGTGTTCCTTTAACATACCCTCATCACTTTGTGTATGTGTGTTTTGGTTTTTGTTTTGTTTTATTTGTTAGTAGGTTAGGCATTCCCTTACTTTCTGGCACTACAGATGCTCCAGGCTCATCTTGGATTTTTCCTGCCTCAGCCCTGGGATAAGCCATTTCTCTTAGGACCTGGTTCTTCTTACTGGACAATAGGACCAGAAACAAAGCGCGTTCAGTGTGCTCGCTGGTAGTGTGGCAATGTTAATTCTAAATCCTCTCAACAGATAGAGCAAGGAAACATATGTATATACTAAACCATGTTTGCGCGCGCACACACACGCAATTTATAAATGTTTCTATATATCTGAATCTATATTAAGCTACACATGAGTTCATACTGATATTTCCAACTCTAACCCATTACCACATGGGTCATTCTACCCTACTTTTGTTTATCTGAAAAGCCCACTCCAACAGTGAGAAGCTGGGCTCCTACCATCCATGGTCCATTTACTTACTTGCTCAGTTCCAGTAAACATGTATAGCACTCTGAGAACTATTAACCCATGCCCCCACGGGGACCAAATTTATGAACCACAGTACCATTATGTGTAGTTCCTTTTGCCTTTTTTAGTCTTACAGAGGCATTTCCAAAGTCAGGTAGGTCCACACCTTTCACTCACTTCCACGAGATTGTTGCGTATATTTCCAACAGGGTTAGTTTCTTCTATCACATTTTGCAATCCATCCTAGGATCCTCCAACCTCCCAAATACGTTTTTCTTTTTTTTAAATTTAAGATTTGTTTATTTATTTGAGAGAGAGAGAGAGAGAGGATGAACGACAGAGGGATAGAACCTCCAGCAGACTCCCCACTGAGCCCTGAGCTGACACTGGGCTCGATCCCCTGACCCATGAGATCATGACCTGAGCCGAAATCATGAGCTCAACTGACTGAGCCACCCGGCACCCCCCAAATAATTTTTTTCAATTGCATACATTAAGATTTGTTTTCTGGACTGTAAAGTTCTATGCGTTCTGACAAATGCACAATGTCATGTATACACCATTACTGAATCTAACACAAATGTTCCATTGGCCTAAACATTCCCCCATGCTTTGCTATTCAGTTGTCCTTCCCTCCTGAACCTCTGGCAATTACTGATTTTTTTCCTCTGCTTCTGCCATCTGTATTTTTGCCTTTTCCAGAATACCATAAAAATGGAATCACGTGGCATGTAGCCTTTTCAGACTGGTTCCTTCCACTTAGCATTATACATGTAAGATCCACCCATGCTTTTGTGTGGCTTGATAGTTCATTCCTTTTTGCCACAGAATAGCATTCCATTGATCATTGTAGGTACCCACCAAGGTTTCTTGATCCATTTCACCTATTGGAGGACATCATAGCTGCTTCCAGTTTTTGGCGATCGTGAATAAAGCTGTTATAAACATTTGTGTGCAGGGCGTAAGTTTTCAGATCAGCTAGGTAAATATCCAGGAGCACGCTTGCTGGATTGCATGGTAAAACTATGTTTAGCTCTGTAAGACCTTCTTTGTTTATTTGGGAGTTTCGTTCATTTGTCTGGTTGGTTGTTTTTAGCAATGCTCAGTACTGAGACATCCACGGCCAAACATTTAATAAATAACATTTTATGTATCAAGGATCTAACAGTCAACTGCTTATAGACTCAGTTCCTGTGAGAGCAGTTGAAGGAAAGGCTGTCCCTGGCATAACCACCTTCATTGCCACAAACAAGGAGTCAGGATGCCTCAACATCAAACCTGCCCACGGGGCCGTGTCTTCTTCTGCACCTCAATTCCTTTCAACTCAGCCATGCCTTGTGGTTTCTGAAATGATACACGTTAAAGGAATATTAATCACGATTTAATGTTAAATTGTGCGGCCCAACTGAAAACCTTATTGTCTCCATTTGATTATTTACTGTATCCTCACTCCCTGGGCAGCTGTTTTCCCAAATCCAAACACTCTTGCTGCCACACCCGAGTCAGAAGAAGCCCATTTTTTCCAGGGGGAAAAAAAAAAGTAGTGTTAAAGAGCCTGAGCTCATTTAGAAAATATCAGATCTCTCCAGCAGGATCTGGCTCCCCTCCCATTCACGGAAGGACAAAAGATGCTGTCCCTTTTCTTCGGCAGTATGTCATGAGACAGAGAGGACCTGGGATGTGTCTGGATTCTCCTGCCCAGATTTAGCCCAGAGCAGTGGGTGTGGGACTTGAGCATGCATTCAAATCCCCTAGATGTTAAAACTCAGACTGCTAGCACCCATCATCCCCACAGCGCCTTTTTCAGTAGGTTTGGGTTCAGTCGGACTTTCTACGAAGTTCCCAGGCGATGAGATGCCGTTGGTCCTGGGCATGTCTTGAAGAACCACTCCCCCCAGAGGAGTATCCTTCACGCAACCAGTGCACCCAAGCCATCACTAGGAATTTGCCTTCACTGCTCAGATGGAAGACAGAGCTCGATGGAAGAGCTGGGGAAGGTTGAGCTGAGCTTAGGGCAGGAAGGCCAAGGAGTCTGGCACTTTGACACTGGGCACACAAGTCGCCTGCTCCTCTGGAAATGGCTCCCTACTGTGGAAATACGGGCTTTGGGAGATGAAATGGACTATGGTGGCCAAAATGCCTTCATTTTAAAAGGGAAGGAAGTGAACCCAGTGGGTGAAAGCCACTCACACAGCAAACCAGGGCAGAGCCACAATGACCTCCATCTTCTGGTTCTTTCTATAGTAGCAGAGCTACTCTTCCCTGCTGGAGGCAGCACAAGTGCTCAGAGGTGAGGAGAGCAGAGGCAAGCCCGTTCCTGAAATGATGATGCTTGAATTGTCATCTCAACAGGAAGTGAATAAAATATGACCCCTCCCTTCATCCACCCCTGACACACACACACACACACACACACACACACACACACACAGGGGTTCACGAGGGTAAGCACGCCAAAGAGACAGAGGGTAGGAAATGGGCAAGTAGGGAAGATGAAGGATCATTGCTTCTCAGAGCAATAACTCATGCTTGACCACACAGGGTGAAGAATTCTAAGCTACAAGATGAGACGACTAAAATTCTCTGTCGAAAAGCCAAAGGAGGCAGAGTTAATGGTCTCAGCTCCACCCCCCCCCAAATAAAAGAACTCTGGCCATCCTGTTCTTGTGACCCCAGACACTGCTCACCGGAGCAATTCACTGTATTTGTGGAAGATGAGTAACTTCCCATCACCGTGTCCGGAACCCGGATCTCAGAGCACCTCTAAAAGGAGAGGTGAGGGACGGGCAAAGGAAGGGGGATGGGGGAGGAGAGGGTTTGGCTGCTTTTCTTTAGATTTAAAATATTATTAGATGATTTCCTTGAATTTCTAACAAGCAGGTTGAAGTTTAAATTACAAGATCTCTAACAGAGTCAGAATCCAAATGGCCCAGGAGTACGCAGACAACAATTACCATGGCCGGATGGGTTTCAGGTTTGTTCTTTGTGAAGACAAAGCTCCCATTGAGTGGTGGGAAGGAGGAGAGCCCGGAGAGGGTTTTCGTTACCCTGATTCCCATCCCCATGGCCAGGGGAGGACACAGAAGGAAGAAAGCATAGCCCGACTGGTCAATGCACGGCCGAGGATGACAGCTCGTAGTGGGGCACACACTTCTGGAGCAGGGTGGGGACAGAAGACAAAGATGAGAAAAGAAAGAGCCAAGCCCAGCAATGCAATCTCATGTATTCGATAAAAATAATAAAGCACAGGGCGCCTGGGTGGCTCAGTTGGTTAAGCGACTGCCTTCGGCTCAGGTCATGATCCTGGAGTCCCAGGATCGAGTCCCGCATCGGGCTTCCCGCTCAGTGGGGAGTCTGCCTCTCCCTCTGACCCTCTTCCCTCTCGTGCTTTCTATCTCTCATTCTCTCTCTCTCTCTCAAATAAATAAATACAATCTTAAAAAAAATAAATAAAATAAATAAAAATAAATAAATAAAAAAGCACAAGCCTCAGAGCAGTGACTAGGTTCTTGGTAGCAAACAACCATGTCGTGATCTGTGTGAGAGAGAAGAGGTCTTGCTGAGGTCTTATGGGAGGTTTGGTTCACACTTCTTTCATTTTGTTGATGAAGAATGTGCAAAACCCCTCAGCCAGAACCTTTCATTTAATCCATTCTGTCAGAGGCAGTGCAGTAAAGTGGTTATGGAACCAAGGTTTGGGGTGAGGATTTCAGTCCTGCTTGGGATAATTAATAACAAATTATGCCCAAGTCCCCTGCTTCTCCTAGGGCTTCTGTGAGCGTTTAAATGCAAACATACGTAAATGTTAGCAGCCTTCCTAGCACTTGTAAGCACTGGACAATTTGTAGCTAGTTGTCATCTGTTACCTCCTACCTTGAGAGAAGAGGCTCTGAGCAGCACGGCCGCTTCCATTAGCCTTTGACCACTGTTAGGATCATCCTCCACTGAAGGACCTTCAGCCGATTGCTTTCTTGCTCAAGTTTCAAAATTTCCAGTTTCTTCTCCAGAACAGCTGGTCCCAATCTACTAAATAACCCCTTTGCACACTTGAAGACCATTATTAAGATTCCCTTTGGCCATAAACATATGAAGAAGTGTTTAACAGATGAAAAAAAAAATGTTTAACCTTACTGGTAATCAAAGAAATCCAAATCAAAACAACAAAATGCAATCTTTGCCTATCAATTTGGTAACTTTTTTTAATGATAGTACTCCATGCTGGTGAGAGTAGGGTAAGGCGGCAATTTCGTACATTGCTGGTGGGAACATAAATTGGTACAGTCTTTCTGGAAAGCAATTTGGCAATATGTTATCAAGACCCTGAAAATTGTCCTTACCCTTTTACCCAGTAATTTCACTTCTGGGAATCTATCTCAAGGAAATAATCAAAGAATCGGACACAGATTTCTGCTCTGTGGGATTTGGTCTAGTACACAGTATTTTGATTTGTGAATAGGTAAAACCACCCAGAAGTTCAGGGATGCCGTGACACATATTAACAAGTTATTAAAAGTCATGTTAACAAGGAATATTCAAGGACACGCAGAGTGGTCACCATAAAACGGGAAACACAAGCACACACAACAGGATACAAAACTAAACACAGTAGGATTTTAATTATATAATGATATATATTTATACTTTTATATGTGCATAGGAAAAGGCTAGATGCAAACACAGCAAAATATTAACGGTTCTTATTAGAGGGTGAGAGAATTATGAGTGCCTTTTTATTTTCTTCTTCATAATTTTATAACTAAAAAAAATTAAGAGCTCACGTGGCCTTATATATGTTTCTAGGTAGCTCAGCACGGTCCCTGTCCTGCCATAGCACCTTGTCCAGAACCTAAACAATGGGCGATCAAGGGTTGCAGAGATTTTCTGGAAAGGGCTAGATAGCAAATGTATCAAGCTCTGCGGATCACACAGTCTCTGTTGCACTTACTCGACTCTGTTGTCATACGGCAAAAGCATCCATGGGCAATCCGTCAACAAGTGGGCATGGCTGTGTTCTAATAAAACTTTACTTACAAAATTAGGCAGCAAGTTCCTTTTAGCCTATAGCCTTGGTTTGCTGACCCCTGGCCTAGATGCTTTGAATTTCTCCCAGCCTAAAATCAATCAATCAATCAATCAATCAATCAATCTATAGTTTCTTTTTTTTTTTTAAGATTTTATGTATTTATTCATGAGAGACAGAGAGAGAGAGAGACAGAGAGAGAGAGAGAGAGAGAGAGGCAGAGGGAGAAGCAGGCTCCCAAGGAGCAGGGAGCCCGATGCGGGACTTGATCCCAGGACTCTGGGATCATGACCTGAGCCGAAGGCAGATGCTTAACTATCTGAGCCACCCAGGCGCCCTCAATCTATAGTTGCAAGCAAATATACTTGGAGAGACTTCTAGAAGAATCAGATGAGGCAAAGCTCTTCCCCATTCTCCAGATAGTCAATCAATGTGAAACCTTTATTCAGAAGCAGTCAGTGAAGGGTGCTGTTCGCAGGCCCTGCTGATTCACCACAACAGGTGTTCCTTCGTCCCCATCCCCAGCACCACCTTCCAAGCAGGATGCTCTGCACCACCCACGTTAGCGCTTCATGCAGACGGTGGGGTGGGGAGTGAAGAAAGCCAGAAGTTGAAGTGATGACAGCAGGAGGGCTACAGACTTGGCACAGCTGATAGCTAGTTCAAGATTTCCACTCTCTGTCATCCAAGTGGCTGGAGGCACCCAGAGTCCTAGGTCTGTTGTAGGGTTTTCCTCTGGTCACTGTGCTGGAAGGTTGACTGCACATTAGCTGCATCCTAAGCCATGTTCAAAGGGGTGCAAAGAGATGTTTTTTGGGCTTGGTTTTCTAGACAGACAAACTGAGCCCTCGGTGAGAACACACGATGCATTTGTATGTACACTTGAGTACGATATGAAGTTTTGCAATTTCCCTTCTTGGGACTGGAATCCTTCCCACTCACCTTGTCCTTTTCACTCATGTTGGCATAGACACAGGTCATCGCGGTACGGGTGGTCTTTCTCCCCACTCCCTCCTCTCTTTCCCCGCCCCAACTCCGGCTGTGTGTTTCCAATGGGATCACCTGACCTAAACCATCGTAGACGTTGGACACTCGTCCGGGGGCAGGAACGGCATCCCGGAGCAGCCTGCACATCAGACCCAGTGACATGACAGGAGGCTATAAAATCAAAGTGACATTCCAGGGCTCCTTATTACCTTGTCCCTTTTCCCTAATCAAATGTCACCAAATCAAATGCCAAGTTGAGAACAACCAAGCGAGAACAGCCCCAGGAAAGAAAAAGCAGTCATTGGGGGCTTCTCCCGAAGTCCTCTGCCAGCTTCTGGGGTTGAGTCCTCTGCCTCGGCTCGGCCTGACTGTCGAATTTTCTCCTAATTCTGAATCCAGGCTGTGAGTCCAGGAGAACAGGCATGGCATGGGCCAGCTTTCCATCAAGACCCCACCATCCTGGCAAATTACGTAGTGATAAGGGAAGAGAGGAGAACAAGGAGATGTTGCATTAAAAAAAAAAAAATTAGAAGCCCCAGCAGCTTATTTTACCCATAAAATGTCTCTCACACCCTCGCTAAGACAGAAAATATTTACACCAAACCCTCACGCTCTGCATTAGGCTGCCTGCCTAGGACTTGTTTTCCTGTTCAAGACTGTAATGCAGGTCTTACTCTGATTTGCCCCGGATAGAAGCATTTGATTCCTGTTTCGTCCAGAACAAGGGCGTGCTGAAGGCCCATTATGAGTTGCACTGTTGCACACCAGGCCCTCTTTTTTTTTTTATTAAATCTTATTCAATAAACAAATATTGGGAGTAGCAGGGTGTATTGAAAGCCCACAGGATTAGAAGTAATTCATGCAGCCTACTTTTTTAGGCATTTTTTTTTTTTTTGCCACAGAAAAGAGGCCCCAGTTTGAAATACAGTTCCGTTACTTCCCAGCTGTGTGAATTACTTAATCTCCCCAGCCTTATCTTTCCTTTATTTGAAGGAAAAAAAAAAAGAACAGTGTGGGGGTGGGAGGCCCAATGATATTCGTCGCGCCAAGTTGCAGAGTCGGAATGAGAGCCCGCATGTGAGTGCCCAGGGTAGGACAGAACATTTCCCTCTTCCCTTCTTTGAGCAAGGAATGGTGCTAATAACCCTGAGAGATGTGGGGAGGAATGGAACATGGCCCTGCCACCTTCCCCCAAAAAAGTGTTGGATCTTTAGGGAGCAAGATTTATGGGCACAGGTTATTTGAAAGGTGGGGTATGCCAGGAAGGGTCATGGAATGTGCTGTCACAACAGAAAAGAGGGAGAGAGTCATTCTAGCCAGTAGGATCCGTAGCCTCTGGGGTCAGGGGGTGACATTTCAGTTGAGCCTTAAGGGACAGGGACGGAGATGCCAGAGACGCTTCTGGGCCAGGGACCTGCCAGAGCACAGGCTAGAGACAGAAATGGACAAAGCATTTCAGGCAATGATGATGCATTCAGGAGTTGCTCAGTCAGGAACACGAGAGCCCAGAAAGAAGGGTAGGCTGAAATCACCGAGGAGGCCAGATCACTAGGGACCCGTGAGCGCTGTGCTGAGACTGCGTGTTATTTATGGGGGCCATGAGATTTCAAACCCAGGAAACTGCATCATCAGAATGTCACGCTGACAGGGTGAGCCTGCATCTCTATCTGCCCAGGACAGTCCGGCCATGTAATTATTAATGCATCCTAATTATTAATGCATCCAGACGATGAATGGTGTAGCCACCTAAATTTTTCACCTTGCTGTCAATGGGAGAAAGATACTGGGGCAGAAAGGGCCTAGCCCAGAAGAGATCCCTTCAAAAGCCACTTCAAGTATCCGGGTAGGAAATGAGGGTCTCCAAAGGCAGAGAACCAAGGGGAACAGAAAGAAAGAAACAGACCAACGACCCCCTCTGAAGGTAGGGTCAACAAGACCTATGCACTGGGAAAGGAGAGAAGGAGAGAGCACGGGCGGTGGCTGGTGTTAGGTGAGTTGAATCAGTGGGGTGAGCCGCACACTCTGTGGAGAGGGATCAGCAAGGAGCTGGAAATGCGAATCTGGAGGGCAGCAGAGGTCAGAGCTGGAGACCTGGGTCTGGCAGACTCGTGGGTAAAGTGGTGGCTGAAGAAGGAGTGGGGGAGACCGCCCAGGGAGAAGACAAACAGGATGACACTCGGGGCTCCCTGACAGATGATAATGAGTCATGAGCAAAAGAGATGAGGAACCAGGCAGAAACAGAATCATGGGTGCCCAGGGAGAAGAGAGTCTGGGGGATGGCTGTTGGCGTCCACAGAGCCAGACGTTCCCGAAGGGCTGAGTAGGCTGGCGAAGGGCCCTCAGAAAGACCTCTGAAAGCTCCATTTCGCTGGAGCGTCGGGGGCATGAGGCAAACTGCAGTGGGCTGAGGAGGGAGTGGAAGGCCAGGAAGTGGTGTCAACAAGCACAGATGATTCTTTGGACGGCTCTGTTAGTGAAAGGAAGGGACGGGACTGTGGTTTGAGGGAGTAATCAAGAGAAGGCAAGCACCGGAGGGAGTTAAATGGAGCCTGAGCACCAAGACGAGAGGGAGTGGCTCATGAGGAATCCGACAGAAGCAGATGGTTCCTGCTGCAGTGGAGAGGGGACCATAGACGAGAGGCAGGACTCCCCGTCGTCGAGAAGGCCAGGGGGAGGTGCAGCTGTGATACAATGGGGGCTGTTAAGTTGAGGGAGTGAATGGTGGTCATGGGGGTGGTCCCAGTAGAGGTGGCCCTTGTTTGTCACAATTCACGACCCTTAATAGTGACTATGACTTGTTGACATGCAAGTTCCGTTCGTTAATTGAAACTTCGCCAGCACCCATTTTACAGGTGGGGAAACTGAGGCTAAGGGAGCCATGGCCAACTGCCCGTGAGCAACTGTGGCAGTGGCAGAGCCCTGACTGGAACCCAGGGCCTCCCTGACGGCACAGCCGGACTCACAGGCCGCCTGGAGTCCGTCCGTATAGACCGGTGGCTTCATCCTCCCGGTGGAGCCGGAGGTGAGGTCATCTGCTGTGAATGATGGGGGTGGATTCGGAGGCCCGAGGAGGGAGCAGAAGAGTTGAAACAGCTGCTATGAAGAATGCAATGGGGATGGGCCCAGGGAGAGAGAGGGCACGGACGGCTTCCCAGAGGTGCTGATAGCTTCCAGGAGATTCCATCTTGTTCTTATCGCCCTCACTTCCTGCCCAGAACTTGCCCCACAAGCTCCTCATTTCTTTCGTTGTCCGCTCTCAGCTCATCCTTCCCTCCAGGGAGATAAGAGTCACGTGGGCCGAGTAGAACGGGGTCAAAGATCCTTCCCGCCACTGGGAGGCTTGTTGGTGATGAGCAGCAGGGAATGGAGCTGGGAGGCAATCCTGAGCTCTGAAAGGTTTAAGGAAGCAGTGCATTCAGCGGGCAATAATGATTGCAGACGGAATGGCTAGGAGCCACGGTCCAGCTGCTTGGGCCCCGGCCGTAGAGGAAGAGAGCTGAGTCAAAGAACTTCAGCCAGGTAAGCTGGCCATCACCTCCTTCTATTCCAGCAACAGGCCCGTCCATCCCAGGAGGCCTCTTTCTACTGAAGGTGTACTCATTTGAGTTAGCGATCAAGGAAGAAGCCTCCTGCGTGTGAGCCCAGAGCTTAAACTGTTCCCTCCGAGGCACTGGTTTGACCACTTTGGGAACAGTAACAGACCGAAGCTGGCCCTCCGTCTTTGGGAGAACTCCATCGAACTATTAACTAAAGGTGTTGGCCCCGGGGACAGGCCTGAAGACACAGGGTTATTGCTTGTTGGACGTGGCCCACCAGCTCGACACAATCATTAAGCCATTGGTGGAATTAATAAAATCCATACGGGCCCGGAGTCTAGAAGAAACTGGGCTCAATTCAAATTTCCATAAAAGCGGCTAACAGGGCCGGGGAATTGGCATTGAATTCTAGAAGTGTGCTGGCTTCCTGCCTCCCAAACGTCATTTTCAACACACTGGGAATCAGGATAGAAAAATCTGTGGGCTTGGAAGATTCCAGAAGCTTTTATTAGAATCTCCTCAGGGCTGTCGTTTCCACTGGGCTAGAAATTCCCTTGCAGGCGGGTCATCATAGAGGATCCTTTAAAAACAGAGAAAAAGCACGGGGAAAATGACCTCAAGCTTCTGTGCGGGCTAAAGGGGAGTCATTTGAGGGGATACAAGCAAGGGGTGCTCCAATTTATGTTTGACGGCAGCTACTTGTGGAATGGGGCAAGGGAGGGGCGCAGTGGGGTCCTTCCTGGAGAACTGGGTTGAATGTTTGTGTATTCAGAGTGCATGGGCAAATGATGGAGAAGCAGTGATCCGTGTGTGGGTGTGTGTGTGTGTGTGTGTGTGTGCGCGCGCGCGCGCGCGCGTGCATCTACACATGCAGGCTACCACAGACACCCCAGGCTTGGGAAGAGGCGCTTACCATCACGCAGCCCAAGGTAAAATAAAGCTGGTACCTCCTCATAGTCCCGGTTTAAACTGGATTCACCTCCCACAGGCCGGAGAGTCTCCTGAAAGCCCCCGGCCACATCTCTGACCCTCCCCCCAGATTACCATCTTTCCCTAAAGTCGCCCTGAAAAGAAACCCAGGGGCAACAAACCCCTCCCTCTCGCACCCGTTCCAACATTTCTCTAATTAATGCAGGAGAAAATTAATTACAGAGGGATTTTCAAGACCTCGGCATCTAATGGCCAGCCCAGTCCCCCCCCCCCCACCTCCCCGGGGCCAACTGCGGGCCCGCATTGGCTGTGCTGCCCTCCCTCCCCCCCAGCCCAGCGCACAATACCGCAGGCTAATTAGGCCGGGAAGGAGTTTTCTTGGCAAAGGGGGCTGAGCGCTAGGTCAGTACCTTGAACAACCCAGAAGAAAAACAAAACAGCATTAAAAGAAAAAAAAAAGAAAGAAAGGGGGGGGGGAAACACCCTGCTAATCCCAAGCGCATTTCCGCCAAATATTCTCCTTTTCAAGTGTTTTCTTCCTGGTAAACAAAATGCTGTCGCTGGCTCTGCAGATTTTAGGACATGGTTGCTTAGTAATATTGGGGAAAACACCAAGTCCTCACCTCAGCCCCATTTGTTTCTCTTCTGTCTTGCTCACTTCGCTGAGAGGCCCTGACATTCCCACATCATGAGGGACTGCCTGTTTTGTAAAGAAGAGCTGGCTTTTCTTTTCTCCTTTCTCTTTTTCCCTCCCTCCCTCCTTCCCCTCCTTCCTTCCTTCCTTCCTTCCTTCCTTCCTCCCTTCCTTCCTCCCTCCCTCCCTCCCTCCCTCCCTCCCTCCCTCCCTCCCTTCCTTCCTTCCTTCCTTCCTTCCTTCCTTGTCTAACTGCTCCCCAAGGCCAAGCTAGGAACACAGTTCAGGTCCTGTAGACCAGTGCCATCCAGGAGAACAGTCCAATATGGCAGCCACTAGCCGCTCATGGCTCATGGCTTGGAGCGCCGGAGCTCCTGACAAAACCCCTGTGGGTTGAACTGGCAGAGCCACTGAGGGGACGGCCACAGAGTCTGGTGGCTCTGTGATGGTAGTGAGGGACTGAGGACGGTTTAGCATGAAGGATCACACAGGCTTCCACTAGAATGAGGTCCCATCTTCTCTCTGTGCGGCTTTGTGCATCACTTAACTTTTCCGTACTGTTCTAGACACTCACGCAAGCACACCTCAGGGTCGTGTCTGAGGCCCTGATAATGGATGCCAAGTCCCCAGCACGTATGTGGGGCCCCCAGTGACCCCTTCCACCAGAGCATAGCATGGCCCACTCCACAGTCCCTTTCTTCTTGGCTTGCTTTTCTGCTCCCAGAATTCGGTGCTGTTTCCCATCTCTGTGCTTTCCCCTCTGCCCAAAACGACCTGCCTCCCTGCTTCTCTGCCTCGGTCCCAATGGTTCTAATTTAATCCAAGAGATCCTAAAGGCTCAGCTTGAGAATCCCCTGAACTGGGAAGCTGTTTCTTTTCCTCTCTAGTGCTCTGACTCTCTCTCTGTCTCATACACACACACACACACACACACACACACACACACGCACACCCACCCCAGAGCTGGGCTGGAGACCCTTCTGCAACCTTGTCTCTGTGAACATCTGCTTCTCTGCATTTGTCTCTGAACAATCTTTTTATCAACCTATCATCTCCGTTACAGAGTGAACCCTGAAGACACAGCCAGTGTTTGACCTTGTTTGGCTTTTCACGGGTGTCCCCAACATCCAGAATGGCATCCAGCACCCAGTAACTTCACAGCTAACATTTGTCATCTGTGAAACAGCAACTCTTCATCATGGTTTACCCCCGGCATCAGGGGTCAGCAAACTACAGCCCACAGGCCAAGTCCAGTCCACCACCTGCTTTCACATGGCCCTTAAGCTAAGAAGGGTTTTGCTTTGGGTTTTGTTTTTTTTTTTTTAATGTTTTAAAGGATTAGATTTTAAGTGGTTATATAAGTACCTACATAATAGAACTGACTTTGCCTCTCGACCTGCAAGGCCTAAAATAGTCACTTTCTGGCCCTTTAAGAAAAAGTCTGCCAACCTCTGGTCTAGATCCCAAGAAGAGCGGCTGATGGGGCTCAGGGTAGCCAGCAGTCAGAGAAAGGGAGAAAGGGTGCTTGGGGAGGGACCCGAAGCTCACATCTGGCCCATTTCCAGCAGAGTTGACCCCAGGGAGCGGGGCAGATGGTACGAGCTAGTCCCCAGGGATGCCAGTGGCAGGGCAGCACGGACAGGGCACGCTTTGTCTTTCTCAAACCACCTGCCTCGCCCCACTGCGAACACCTCAGGGGATGGGGGTTGGAGGGACACATGATGTGGACTTCTGAGAAAGTTCTGACATGCCCACACGCAACCATGGCAAATGGAAGAGGGGCTTTTCTGGCATCCGTGTTGTGGTTTGGCTCTGTTAAGGAGCAGTTTCTATTTAAAGTCAAGCCCCCAAACATGTTTTTAATAGCAATGGAAAGGTCTTCCAGTGCAGCACGCACAGAGGCTTGGAAGCAATCATCCAGCAGGCAGGAAGCAATCTGTTCTTCCCTGTCCTGCTAAGACATGAACTGAGGTTTCTAAGAACCAAAGCAAAGATCGCTCCAGGCCCGGATGACACCATGTCAAGGTGAGCAATAGGAGCCTCAAGGTCACCCCACCTCTGTTCCATGTCCCTTCCTACCTTCCATACACCCTCAATGTCTTCCATACCCTGCTCAGAAACAATTTGCCAAATGTCACAGGCATCTGGGAGTACCTGGAGGCTCACTCATTTCCCTGCTTGGTTCCCTCATCCACCAGGGAGGGGCCGAGTGCACCCAACGTGCTAAATATTTCCCTGCTGGAGAGTCTATTTTGCTTCTGCTGCTGCTTGGCAGCAGAGAGACAGGAAGCTATTTAGATATATTATCTTCCTTTTCAGGAAGTTTAGAGGAACTTTTCTATTGCAGTTCACACAAACATCCAGCTAATGGTCATTTAGTCATGCCGGCTCATTAAGTCACCAGTGAAGAATGCTCAGCCTGGTTCAACGACACTCGAGCTTCTCCACTCGCTGCCCTAGATCCAAGGGAGAGGAAGAACTGGATGGGTTGTAACCAAGACCGGGAGCTCAGCCTAAAGGCCATGAGGGTCCAACATAAAGTGATTCTCACTTCCCAGGGTTGCCTATGGTTTTACAGAGTCATTGAAATGGGAGTGAGTAAGGAGGTGGTCTCCATGAAGAGTTTCTGGCCAGATGATGCTGTATTTTAAGGGAGATCAAAGGGAACTCTTGGCAGGAGGTAGTGAGAAGGTGGTTATGAAAAATGTGATACGGATCCACGGACTAGAGTTCAGGTGATGGAGATGAGTCAACAGCTGGGAAAGGAAACTGGTGCAGACCATCATGGCTAACTGTGATTGATCTGTTATTAGGCTCTGGATGTGTATTAACTCATATGAGGCTCAAACAACTCAAGGAGCTAGGCACTATGAGAAAATTGACCCAGAAAGCCAAATACTTTGCTTAAGCTCATACAAATGGTGAGTGGCAGGGCTGGGATATGGATCTGGCCTGAGCTATCCAATGAGATATTCTGCAAGGGTAGATATGTCCCATATCAGTGCTTTCCAATATGGAAGCCGCTAGCTACTGGGCCCTCGAGGATAGTGTGACTAAGAACCCGAACCCTTAATTTTACTTAATTTTAATGTATTTAAATTCAAGTAGTCACAGGCGGCTAGTGGCTACCATATTGGACTCCCAGATCTAAGCAGTCTGGCTCCAGAATCCACACTCTTAAACATTAGACTATGCTGCCTTTTAAATCGATTGAGCTAATTTGGAGCTATTTATTAGGAGAATAATTAGGGGCACCTGGGTGGCTCAGGTGTTTGGCATCTGCTTTCAGCTCAGGTCATGGTCCCAGGGTCCTGGGATCGAGCCCCGCATCGGGCTCCCTGCTCCACGGGAAGCCTGCTTCTCCCTCTCCCACTCTGCCTGCTTGTGTTCCTTCTCTCACTTTGTCTCTCTCTGTCAAATAAATAAATAAAATCTTTTAAAAAAAAAGGAGAATAATTAAAATCTACAGATAGATTTTAATTGATATTTTCCAGGATAAGAAGACATAAGAAATCAGACTAAATGGAAATGTAAGAGAGAAAAGTTTGCTTAAGTTAAAATGTAGTCATCTATTCGGATCAGGTGTTTGGCAAAATACCTATAAAGGGAGCAAGGTGAAACACCAGCATGGTTTGTCAAGAGGGGAGGTGGTTTCCTCTTGTTTAATCAGTAAATCGTTATCAAGCTCCCATAATGTGACCTTTTTAAGTCCCTGCTCCCTCTAGAGCTATACGGTCTGGGTGGGAAACCAAGTCAAATCCATCAAACAAAGCAAGGCTGCAGGATCCAGGGTGGATGGTACAACTAAAGTCTGTTCATCCTGTTGGAATTCGGGTCAGATGTTTATCCGTAAAAGCGGGAATGATCATGGAAGCCTTCATGGAGGAGACAGTATTTTGTAGCTGGAGGTTTGAAGGACGGATTGGATTACCACAGCGGGAAGTTGGAAAGGATGAAGGCAATGACAGACTTGGAAGGAAAAACGAACTGTTCCTGACAGATCTCTTGGAGACTGACATTTAGGGATTAGTCAAAAGTGACTCCAAATTTTCTAGCTTGGACAAAAACAGTGGTTCTGGGGGCAGACATGGGAACTTTAAGGGATGGTAGGAGACGGTTTTGGGAAATTATGACTTTGGTTTTGGCCATGTGGCCACAGCTTGTGTAAATCTCGGATTAATACTCACTTTTCAAGAGCCATTAAATGTCCAATTTAGACGGGAGGAGGGTGGTTCGGAAGGCTGCCCAAGATCACCTCCATCCTGGTACTCAGTGACTTTGCTTTCCCTCTGAGGCTGAGAAATTAGGCCATGGCAGAATGGAAGAGAAGCCACAGGACTCCAGAGATGCACACGTCACCACCCCACTGGGGACAAACGCATACCTTGTTTTCTCTGCAACGCTGAGTTGACAGACATCCGGTTACTTCATCTTGGGAGTTATATTCATCTGCCCTTTGGAACATCCTGCCCAATGACTGATTTCTTTAAATAGCTTTTTTTTTTTTTTTCTGATTATATTTGTAATACCTACTCACTGCAAAACATTTGGAAACTTCAAAAACAGAAATAAGGAAATGTAATCCCATATGTGCACACACACACACACACACACACACATGCACACAGACCTACAGACTATGTGCACGTGTATGCATGTGTATGTGTATATATATTTATGTACCTATCGTTTTTACCCATTTCTAGCTGGTATTTTAAAATACATTTTTAGCCGAAAGAATCTGTATGAATAAATAAGAAGATAACAGTACACAACTTTTATCGAGTTGTTAGTATGTTCTGGGCATATAGGAAAAAAGTCATCAATCGCCACACGCCAGCCCATCTACAAGAGTCTATTCCTAAAACGAACCTATAGACTTTCCCCTTATTGCCCAGCAAGTACATCTTTAACGCCTCTCTTCATCATTTGCTTTTTTCCTTTGACCCAGACCACTGTAGATTCAGAATTCCCTGTAAGGAACCAAGAAAACCAAGAAGGAACAGCAGTTGGGGGTTAGGAGTAAAGAGTAGGGACCAAAGGAGGCAGGTGCCCCGCCAATATTCTAAACCACACATCTGGAATTCCTGACTCTGTTCCCGACAAGAAAACAAACACTGAACACACATAGGGGAAACCACAAATAGACACAGATCAGCAGCACCTGGAGAAAAGAAGTAGCCTTTCGGAGGAAAGAGAGTGAAGAAGACACAAGATGAGATTGGGTAGGACCAAGGGGAATTTGTATGTTGCCTTTAAACTGCCCCGGGGAAATCAGGGATTGACTTACCCCCTAGTGAATATGATCCATGTAGACAGGGAATCCATGGATAATTGAAACACACACACACACACACACACACACACACACACACGCATGCAACCTCAACAGGGGAATTCTTCACTCCTGCCTTGGTTTCCTGGGGATTCAAACCAAGGCATTGGTGCTCCATTCTTGGAGATACCCACAAACACCAAGAGTGTGGGTGGATCCTTATCTGGTCTTTTTTTTTTTTTTTTGCAAGAAACGGCTTGCTCCCGGAGCAAAGCCTGTGGGAAGGGAGAGCTGAGCTGTCTCAGTGTATACACCTAGGGACTGGGGGACCAGGGGATGGCCTTTCCTCCAAAGATAACACAACAGCCCCCGACCGCCGTGGTTCTCTCTCCAAAACCTTCCTAATGAGCTGTCGGGGCGGGGAGGGGGGGGGAGTGGCGGGGGCATTTTCAACCATATTTTGGCCACTGCTTGTTTTTTTAGAATTCTGTCTCCATTTTCTTCAATCTCACAAACGCTGTTTGCAATGACCTTTCCCCTCTCCACCATCTTTGACAGTTTCTCATGCGTGAAACATATTTTTGTTCATTATTTTTTTGTCCACAACCTCCCCTCACAACCGTCCAGCCCGGGTCCCCCTCCCTGTACCCTGCACCCCCATGTCAGACATATAATGAATTACCATTCCTTCAGACAACGAGGTTGAAAACTCGTGGTCTCCAAGGCAACGGGGTGTCCTGGGGTGGGGTGCTGGGGAGGGGGGCTTGCCCGGCCAGGAAAGGACTGGAAGTAAAGGGGGGTGGGGAGACAGAAGCAGAGATGATATCATTCCTGAAGGCTGAAAGCAGCCAATCGGCCCGCGAGGATATGATGTCATCTCCCCCACCCCCACCCTCTCTTGGCCTAGGTAACCCCACTGAGAATTCTAGACAAGTATTGAGCTCAAGTTGTATTGCTGTGAGAGAAAGAGGGCGGGCGATGGCAAAGGGGGGGGGAGAGAGAGAGATCTACCGGTTCTCTGGATGGCCCTAGCAGACACTACAGTCTTCACTAGAAGCAGCCCCATAAAAATGTCATCAGCTTGGGCTCTCCCTGCATTACAACACAATGATTTCTTTGGGGAGAAGAAAAAAACCCTGAGATTTATTTTGCAGCCACACCCCCACCTCCCTTGGAAGAGAAAAACCAACCAACAACAAGTTGTGAATGAAGTGTCTGCAGATCAGCCCCCACCAACCCAGCCTGAGAACTTTCTGAACAGAAAGACGCACACGCTCACAGGGAACCAGCTGAGCACATTTATGCTGCTCTCGGCATCCCCGGGGATGGAGGAAATGCTCTAGGTGCTCCAGGGTGGGAGCCTGCTTTGGGACGAAGCCGCCCAACCTGGCAGTGCGGGCCACTTAAGGTGCTGGGGGAGGGGTGTCTGTCCCCAAGACAATGACAGTATCTAGGGCTCAGTGCCAGGCTCCTAGGAGAAGCAAACAAGCCATGGCTTTAGGGAGGGGTGCTGGCTCGGTAGAGTGCCTACTGATGTGTTACCCCCACGCAGAGGGGAGGGTGAGTGTGCACGGCTCTCTTCTGCCAGATTTTTCTCTTGGGACCGGGAAGCAGTGTTATTTCGCAAAAATGTTCCCAGGAGTCCAGGCCACGGAACGGTGTGTCCAAGGGCTCAGACCAGGCCAGGGTGGCCCCCTCCCCGCCCTTGAACAGTGCAAAACGTGTAGGCTCCGCCCACCCAGTGGTCTTTCGGACGTCTTTCCAGAGTTGTCCCATGTGGACCCACCTATGTCGCCTTTGAGGAAACAAAGAAGCCGAGATCCATGTCCACTCCCCATTTTGCAGATGTGGGTATCAAGGCCGGGGGAGGAAGGGACCAGCCAAAGGACCAAGAGAGTCACCAGTAGATCTGCAGCTGGACCCAGAACTTTGTCTCCTGCCCGCTGTTCATTCTTCGAGACCAGCCCATGACACAGTGATAGCCAGTGTCTTCTTTCTGGAAGACAGAAAGCCTTCCCTTTCAGCATCGCCTGTTTATCATTTTCTGCATAAGTCATTATGGGATTGGACCCAGATGATGATCTCCAGCCCCGTCCCTATGAGGTGTGAGCGAGAGTCGCCCTGCGGACATCTACCGTGCATCCAGCTCCCCCTTGACCAACAGGCCTGACGCACACGGAACCAGAAGGCACAGCCAGGCTCCCGAGGGGCCCACCTCCAGGAAGGGAGACCAAACAAGGGTCATGAAAATATGTGCAAATTGTACACATGAGCGTTATGAATCAGGGCTGGAGACACACGAGGGAAGGAGTGAACATCCATTATTTTAGCAAATACTTACTGATTTCCTACTCTGTGGTAGGTGTTGAAACAGAAATATGGCTAAGTCCGAGTTCTACCCTCGCGGCATGTCCATCAAGGAAAGTGCACTGAGGCTGTGCAGACAATGTCCCCCTTTGAAAGCCCCAGGAAGACAGGCACTCGGTTGTATTGATGGACACCCTGTGTGTTGCCTGGTATACAGCAGACACTGTCTTTGGAGGACATCAGCAAGGACATGCTACCTCGACAGGGCATTGGAAGACAAATAAAACTTTGCCAGGTGGAAGGAGGGGGGATATTCTAAGTAGAGGGAAGCCCACTTGCAAAGACGTAGTGTATAAGGATAGGACAGGTTATGCTAAGATAAGGAATAACATCCAAGTCTCTGTGGCTAAAAATAACAAATGGTTTCAAAACGGTGGTTTTCAGGCTTTACTGCCTCCCCCACGTCTAGCCTCTGGCCCTCAGAATTGTGTTAGCAATTTATCCATTATCTATCAGCTGTCTAGCGATATCATTAGCATGGACTTGTGAATTTCCATTTTTTAATGGTTTGTAATTTTTATGGACTGAATGCTTGTGTCCCGCTGTGTCCCGAATTCCTATGTTGAAATCCTAACCCACGGTGTGATGTTGTTAGGAGGTGGGGCCTTTGGGGGGAGGGATTAGGTCATGAGGGTGGAGCCCCCCTGAGTGGGATTTGTAGCTTTATAAAAGAGACCCCGGAGAGCCCTCCATTTCTTTCCACATGTGAGGATGCAGTAAGGGGATGGCCATCTCCGGACCCGGAGGTGGGTCCTCACCAGACACCGAATCTGCCGGTGCCTGGACCTTGGCCTTCCCAGCCTCCAGGACTGTGAGAAATCAATGCTTGTTGTATAAGCCCCTCAGGCTCTAGTATTCCTGTTATCTTAGCAGCCAGAGCTAAGATAATAATTCATTCCTGTACTCAGTCGTGGTGGTGGTGTTCAAATTTGTGCCAGACTTGGCCAAGGGGAGCGCTCCTTCCAGCTGATTTCTGTGACAAGTCACCGTCCCTTTTAAAATGTATATCATGTTTTAAATTGGTACCAAAATGACCTTCTTCACTCGGGTGTTCCAATGGGATCATGAGGCAGCTGAAGACTTCGGGAAGGCAGGAGAGTTTGGGGGAAGCAAGGCTCAGCTTTCCAACATTCTGGGGAGAGGAATCTGCTTTGTGGAGGAACTGACGAGCCCCTCTTAACACAAACCATTAACAAGAACATAAGAAACACAGTCGCACAGAGGACTACAGAAAAATCTCATTTGCCGGGAGTAAAAAGGTTTAGAGGCACAGGGCAGAGGTGGGAAGGTACTATTTCCTTGCACCGTTATAGCTCAAAATGCCACACTCTTGTAATTTTTGTGGAGTTCTGTGAGTTTTCAGCAGCCTGGACACAAGAGTCCCTATTCCTGCCCTCGTTTAGCACTGGAGCTAAGTCTTTGTACTCTTGTTCTCTCCCCGCACATGAGCTCCTAATAAAAAACATTTGGGGGGCGCCTGGGTGGCTCAGGCGGTTAAGCATCTACCTTCGGCTCAGATCATGATCCCAGGGTCCTGGGATCGAGCCCCGCATCGGGCCCCCTGCTCGGTGGGAAGCCTTCTTCTCCCTCTCCCTCTCTCTGCCACTCCCCCTGCTTGTGCTCTCTCTCTCTCTCTCTGTCAAATAAATAAAATCTTAAAAAAAAAAAAAAACCACCCACAACATTTGGGTAAGGTTTTCCTCCTCCCATTTTATAGATGATGGCACTGAGGTCCCAAAACATCAGGAGACTTGTCTAAGGTCACCCAAACAGGTGTTTGGACGCCAGCATCCTGGCCACTCTCTGACGTGGTCAGTTCATGTAGGCGGAAAGCAAACCAAAGCAAGCAGGTATTTCTGGGCTCTTCTTCACCCCCACTCACCTTACACGCTCAAAAGTGTACACTGCTGAGGGTCTCACGCTGAAACAGGCCCCAGCATGAGGCAGAGGAATAATGGCAACGTCCAAAAGCAAAGAGTAGCACGAGCCCCAGGGCCCTGTTGGGGCAACTTTAAGACGCTGACGAGACCAGGGCAGGTGTCCAGGAACCACGCCCAAAGCAGGGCGAGAAGGCCTCCAGATGTCCCAGTAGAAGGGAACCTATTCAGGTGACACCCTGCATCCCTCTCTCTGGGGTCAGAATGAGGACAAGGCCTACAGATTAGGAGACTATCTGCTCTTGCAACATGGGTCGGCAGTGCTGGCTGGAGGACGGTCCCCCATCACAGGACCACAGGGAACGGCGAGTAACCCTGACTTTCAGACCCCCCCCCCCAACACACACAAGTAAAACGGGGATGCCAAAGGCCCACAGAGAGGCTACAGGGGTGTTGCTGACACCAGCCCCCTGGAAACCTTGTGTTTTTTTATTCTTTCCCTCCCACAACCTTTTATTTTTCTTTTGCTTAAGAGGTGGAGCTTTGGAAATCAGGCAACCAGAACAATTTATTTCAACCTGAGGTCCCACGAGCCTATTTCCTCTGTACATGGGAACAAGGACACCTCCACCTCAGGGCTGTGTCATGGTTAAATTAGATACCGTATTTCCCACCGGTGCTTTGCTCCGTCTGGCCCAGAGAAATCCCCTGGGACGTGGAAACCAGAGCTGTATTTGGAGGTAGGGCCGCTAAAGAGGTAAGGAAGGCAAAATGAGATGATCTGGGTGGGCCCGAATCTAATCTTGACCAGTGGCCTTGTAAGAAAAGGAGATTAGGACACGGACATGCGTGGGCTGAACGGACACAGCAAGAACACGGCCGTTAGCAACCCAAGGAGAGAGACCAAAGAAGAAACCAACCCTGCCGACACCTTGACCTTGGAGCTCCAGCCTCAGAACTGCAAGCAGATAAATGTCTGTGGTTTAAGTTGCTCGGGCTGTGGTGCTCTGTCAGGGAACCCCAAGCCGACTTGCCCTTCCTCTCGGCTCCTACCCTGTCTTTTCTTTCTCCCTTCTCCTTTCTCTCTTTGTCTCTGTTCCTCCCGCCCTGCTCACGGCTCCCGTGGATCTTTCCAGAGCATCTTGTGGCCGAGGTGTTGCTGGTACCGCTCCTCCAGGAACAAGATTCAGAGGGCTCATCTGGTCCAAGCTTCCCATTTCTAAGCCTTCGGCTCAAAAGTGGATGGTGAAAAACACAAAAAATACAACTTTGCATTTTGCCCGGATTCTGTTTTTCACTTAAAAAATCCAGGTCTACTGCCTGCCACCTTAGAATGTGGCCCCTCCACCACCAAAACCCATGGCCTAGTACTTGGCATCCAGAGCTGGGAGGTCAGAGCAACACTGAAATAAAATCACTATTTATTGGTCTCTGCCTTCTGACAAAACTGGTTCTCTGCGGCCCACCCACCCACCAGGCCTACAGGCAAGACTGCGTGGTGAAGACACAGGTGTGGTGAGTCACCATCAGCTCAACCAAGGACGCAGGCTGCTTAGGGAGGGCCAGGCCTGAAGCCCCACTGGGCCGGCGTCCACAGGCAGGTTAGGCTCCCCAGAACCCTCTGGCCTGACTGAGCAGACAAGGCCAGGAAGAATGCCCTTCCTTCAGTGTTCCAACAAGGCGGGCCCTCTTATGCTCGCATCCCGTGGCCCTGGCCACAGCTCCCTACCGGCCAGGAAGCTCTGGAAGACAGAAGAGTCTCCGGAGGGGAGGCCTGAGGGAAGGGGAGGGCCCCAGGGCTGCAGGAGAGGGAAAGTGTCCTCACTAACAGTTCAGTTCAGCTCTGTTCCCTGGGGCAGGTGACCTGTACCGAGGCTCCATCTGTGGCCCCTTCCCGTGCAAACTTGTGCATCCCCCCACCCAACGGCAAAGAGGTGGACATTTCCAGAAATGATTACAATCAGCCACACTACCCTAAGAGCTGCCCCAGAGCCCTGCCAGGGCAAAAACACACTGTTCTATTTTATGAATGAACAAGCCTATATGCTTTCTATAAATGTCCGGATAAATCACTGGTGAGCATTCCCATCTTGGCACAGGAAACCCATCGCAGGCTGCAAAAGTGGCTTCCTCCCCAAGAGAGAGGCCCAGGGGCTGCTCCCTTCATTTCGTCTGGACCCTAGGGAGCTGCCTCCTGGGCTGTTCTCTGGCTCTGTAGAGAAAGCTCTTGCTCAGACAATGAGTCAGCCCCAAAGGGGCGGCAGCTCACCTTTTCCAGGGGCCTCCTGGGCAGAGCTCCAGGTGAGGCCCAGCCAGGCCTGCTGGGGCTTAGGGGATCCTTCGTAAGTCATCCTCCTGGGAGCTCCAGCTCTCCCAGACCCATGGCCGCACCCTGTCTACCAGGGTGCTTGCCGAGGGTAGCGCCTGCCGGAAACAGCGCCTGGGAAGGTCTCTGTGCCGTTGGCATTTTATGTAAGAGTTCCCTGTCCACTTAACTACCAAGTAATCATTAATATTACCCCTGGCCCATGTATCCAACTGTTAAACGGACACTAATGAAATGAGTGTCAGGCACCATGACCAATATTAAAACCAAGTCTGCACTGTTAACTTAAGTGACCCAGGCTGATTTATACACCGTGCCTTGCATTTAACCAGAATGGGGGGTATTTTATATCAAAATGCACAGACATTTCTCCCATCCTGGCTTTATTCTTTCTGATTCAGTCCTAGCACCAACTGGATCAGACCAGACCACACCAGATGGTCCCAGCCTTCATTGCTGGAATCCTAGTTCTGCTTCCTTGGTAAAAAGCGATTCCCAAGAAAGGGGAAATTTCATGGAAAATCTAGGGTAGGAAATAACGTACTATGTGTGACTTTGGAATCAGTTATGATGAGCATGCGTTAGAATGGACTCATTCAAATGGTTGGAGTCTTCACTTTGGTTAAAAATAAAGGTGGGGGTACCCTGTTTTAGGAGGGCTCTCCCGAAGGGAGGCTCCAATTCAGCAGGTGTTGCTTACCGTTCTCACCTCCTCCAGGCTGGCCTCTGGGAAGCAAGATAAAGTCAGGATCCAGGAGGACTGAGTTGCAGAAACTCTGCCAAGGATGAGAAGCCTGCCCCATTGCTGTCCTTACCCCTTCCCAAGCATGCTGGGCTCGGTGGTCTCCCTTAATTTAGAAGTCAGGGATGCATTCATCCCACAGAACACCACCCTCATGCCAGGCAGCCTGCCTTCCTCCTGGTCCCGCCCCTGGCCTCGGGGACATAGCCCAAGACAGCTGCTCAGCCTGCATCCTCTGCCCGAGACTCACAGACTCCGTGCAGCCGGGCGGCATCTGGGAGAAATACAGCTACAGACAGCCCAGGTCCTCTGGCTGCCCTGGGGCAGGCGCATGTGGGCCAGGCCAGGAGGCCGGCTGGCCATGGGATCCTGAGGCTTCTCTGTGACAGGAGGGCTTGGGTCTTTGGGGTGAGGCAGCTATCGGGGCTTTTCACTCCAAAGACCTTCGAAGCTGTGCTTCAACAAGCCAGGATTGAGGGTTTGGGGGTGTTGCCGGAAGGCAGATAGCATCTACTCCCTGGGGAAGACTAGAGGGACCAGTGGAGAAAGACAATTAAGGAGCCCAGCTACGGAACGGGTCGAGGCACGCTAGGACAGAAGATGGAGCTCACCCTCCAATCCTGGGAGAGTCACCTGCCCTCACCCTGCCGTGTGGCACAGTGGATGGGCGGTGGGCATGCTAATTTAGAACAAAGGCCCCAGAGTCTCCCCTTTTTTTTTTTTTATTCACTCCTTGGTTTTGATTCCTAGATCTAGCTGTGTGGCCTTAAGCAAGCTACCTACCCTCTCTGAGGTTCATTTTTCCACATCAGTACAAGGGGCATGATAACAACCACAGCACTCATATCAGAGGATTAAGTGAGGTACTTCATATAAAGCCCGCTACACGGTGCCTGGTGCATGGCAAATGCTCAAAATTGATGGCTCTTCTCATCTTCCTGCCTCTTGCCCTCCGGGGGTGGTCTCAACCCCTTCACCTCTGGAAGGGAGGTGCTCTTTCCTCGCCTCTCACCCATTCCTTACTCATCGGCTCCACGTTCTCCTGTGTATTCAGCTCACACGGGCTCTGCTGGGAACCTGGGACACAGGTGGCAGATGTGGAAGCCCGGGGTCACGCCAGACCATCTGCCTGCGGGGCCAGCGCTCAGGACGCCTGCTTCCACCTTGCGGGCAGAGGTGTGCGGCCCGAGGCCACGCCCCCACGGTGTCACCTTCAGTTCAACCACCTTGGCTCTCCCCCTTCCTCCAGGCCTGGTCCCTTCGGAAGCTTTCAGGCACCCCTGCTGCCTTGTCAGGCCCTAACTCGTCAGGCCGGCTTGCCTTGGTACTGTGGCTTATCCAAACATCTTCATCGCTTTTCATAAATTCAATCCCTCCTTATCAGCTGCACCATCGGGAGGAAGGGCAGGGGGGCTTGTGACTGAAGTGCGGGGAAGAGAAGCTTTAATTAGCCTCCCTGCTCCACGGGGTCACCCGCAGTTCACTCGCCCGCCCCTCACATGTTCCCAATCACGTAGTAGGAGCGCCAGTGTGGCCCTCGCGGGCCACATCTGTCCTCTGCTCCCCCCCATGCAGGGAGATCAGTGGGCGTGACCCCCTGCCCCCCAACCCCGATCTGTCTGGTCACTGCCTGAACTGCTAGAACAGAACCCCAAACTTGGTCCCACGAGCAAACTCGCCCCGCACAGAGCATCTAAACACCCCTCAGAAGGCAGAGTGCTTTTGCCGGCCCTCCAGAGCCGCTTCTATGATAACGAATGGAAAGAGCACCGGGCTTGGCGGAGCGCTACTCAAGACTCTGGATTCTACCACCCTTGAGCTGTGCAACTGCACAACAGTCCTTGTCTTAACAACAACAACAAAAAAAACCCAACCAACCAAAAAAAAAAAAAAGTGGGGATGAGCGTACTGATCTTCCCTACCTCCCAGTGCCATCAGCTCAGAGCAAGAATATATGCAGAGCAAGAATATAAGAATATATGCAAGAATATAAGAATAAGAAACCAATGACACATATTCCTAGCTCCCCAGACCACTGGATGTGTGGCAATAGATTGCTACAAACAGGCTCAGAGACCGTTTCCGCTGACGCTTGTATTTCAACTCAACTCCGCCATTTTCCTAAAGCCCAGTTTCTTCCCCAAAAAGACCTTGACGTGATTCAGGCACCCGGCTGATGGGGTTTCAAAGCTGGGGCTCATTTTTCACAGTGTGAGGATACCACACAAATGTCGCCCCCACCCCCACTCCTCTGGCCGCCTACTCCTTCTGCACATTTAACTACACGAGGGCATTACAGGAAACCCACACGATGGTGCCCAGACCCTCGGTCTTGTACTTTTCACAGGTCTCAACATCATCCAAAAGCCAAATGGGTTTGATAATCGGCATTTCTGAGGGTCCTTCTTGGTGCCAGGCCCTGTGCTAGCTCCCAGAAAAGGTCCTTGACTTGGTCCTGGCTGCCCAGAAGGGTTACAAATAGTGAGCCCACAGACCCGTCCACCCAAACTGGAACGCTCTTGAAGAGCAGAAATGTGCTGTTAATAACCACACTGGGAAAACCCGTGTAAACTGGGACTGTCTTGAGCAAATGGGGAGGTGTGGTTTTGCGTTTTCTGGATCTTGGGGGAGAAAGGAGAAGGGAGAAGGCAGGTGCACATTCTCAAAACAGCATTTGAAAACCGGATGCCCAAAGGGGCAGAATGAATGGATCCCTCAGTCACCGTGCTGCCTGGGAGAAATGGAAACGCTTGTCCTCTAACTGGGCTCATCAAGAGTCCTACTGGGGAGTGAGTCCTCCCACCTCCCCGTGTGCAGCTTAGCGCTTGGCCCATGAATATGTAGGCAGCGTTGGCGGCCCGAGCTCGAGGGAGGAGACGGATCGCAGGGAGAGACACAGTCCTAGATTCCCCAAGAGGTCCCAGCCCAAGCATTTATGATTATGATTATAACTGGCATGTGTGTGGTAACCAGGCCTTCTGAGCACATTCTCATGCATTTTCTCTTTTGATCTGAAGCAGATAACGCAGACGGGAGCATGCGTCTGATAGGCCACCCTGCTGAACAGCACACTGGCTGAGCAAGAACAAAGACCATAAATGAAGGAGGATGTTTGCACTAGGCTTCCCGCTTGCCTGAAAACAGGAAGCTGTGGAGGCCTACTCTGGCGAGATCCCCACCTCTTCCTTACCCCAGAGCGACATGGCCTGAGAGGCTTTCCTTTTATTACTTATTTTTTTTTAAATGGGGCAAATCTCTTCTGAGATATGTTTTTTTTGTTTGTTTGTTTGTTTGTTTGTTTTCTTTGGTGTCATTTTGCTACAGTGAGAGGGAGCCATGTCTGCTCTGATGGTTCAGGGGGCATAGGAGCATGGTGCCAGATGTCTGCCCCCTTTTCCCCTTACCCGACACGTGACCTCTGCAGATGTCACGTGGCACAAGCCCCCGGGGGGAGAAGTTGCCACGGGGGCAGGGTGCGGGGGGAGGAATGCCAGCAGTTGATCCAATGGAGACAGCTGGGCACACTCTTGGGGCTAGTGACTTGGAAGAAGTCAGAGGGGGCAGCCTGTTGAGGCATGCTTCCCTGCAGATGACAAGGACTGCACGATGGCCAAACGGACCTGTCATGGGGATAGTCTTCGCTGACACCAGGAAGGACTAGAGAAGAGCTCTTGCTGACAGAGGAGGACCAGGGACCAGGCAGTGAGGAAACCCAGGGGCCGAATATGGCTGAGCATGGATAGGAACAGGACTGGGGACGTGCTTCTGGAAGTCGCAGGTGGACGTGGTCCAGACTGGCCTCATGAGTTTTTATTCTGCAGTCTCAGCAGCCTCTGGGTCTTCCAGTTTCCTCCTCTTAAAATGCAAAGGTGGGCAAGGGAGTAACGCTCTGATCAGCAGAGTTCTCCAGAGAAACAGAATCAATAGTGGGATGTGTATGTACGCTCGTGTGTTGTATCCCAAGAACAGGGCAGAGAACATCCGAGCAAATTTAAAAAGTTGGTAGGTAGGTAGGTAGGTAGATAGATGTTAGATAGGTAGACAGATAAAATCTGTAATTAAATATCTCTAATAGAATATAAAATTATATAAGCCAACATGAGGGGATATGTGAGCCATGTGTTTTGAGATTTGGATTTTCCTCTTTCATTTCTTAATCGTAGTTCACTTTGGACACTTGCTGAAAAGTCTGGCAAAACCATATGCTTTGAATTTGGATATAGCTCCAGAGGACAGTCTGAAGACTACGTATACTTGTCTCCATATTGGAAGATAATGAATTCAAAGAGCCACCCCAGAGAAAGACAAGCCTGCAGAAAAGGGAACAAGGGATGTATGGAAGGAATCCAAACGGCAAAACGCAGGAAAAGATGCCCAGTCTCCCGGGAATCACAGAAGTCCACACTTTAGAAAGCACTGTGAGGCTCGCACTGTTGATGCGGGCTTCTTGGAGGCCCGTTGGGCAGATCTACCAAGTTTAAATTATATTCTTCAACCTAATTCTATGCATAGATATCTATCCCTAGGAAATACCCACCTTTGGGTGCATACGTGTGAGAATGCTTACTGCAATCTTGTGGCTACCAGGGAAAAACTACAAAAAGCTTATACATCCACAAAATGGTTAAATAACTGATTATATATCCAGGTGATGGAATTTTATGCAGCAGTTAAAGAACGAGGGGTCCACATACATTGACAGGGAGAATGACAGAACAGAACGATGCATACAGCATGAGTCAAAGTTCTGTTTCACAAGCTGTGTGCGTGTGTGTGTGTGTGTGTGTGTGTGTGTGTGTGTACAAAAATACCTAGAAAGAAAGACTAGAACAAAGTCACTAGGATGAAAGACAGAGGTAACGGCACAAGGAGACACTGAATTATTTGCCCTACAAGCACTTGTATTGTTTACATCGCCTGCCTAATTTCAATCACAGTAAGAATAGCAACAAGGGTATTAAATAAAAGACAAAAACAGAAGAGAGTCGCTAGCCTTTTGCTAGTTCCTGTGATATCTCTGTGTTGTCCACCCTCCCCCTCCCCGCTCCCCAGATTCTCCTGGGTGAGGCTCTCAGAAGCTCAGCTTACTCTTAAGGAATGTGAGAGCAAAAGGGACCCATACATGCCACTGCGATTTCTAAATTCTTCCATAAAACTTCCAGTTATGGGGTGGGTCAGGGCCTCGGCAGGAAACGGATGACACGCTCAAATTAGATAACTGGACATGAGTTAGTAAAAGGATTGTTTTACAAGGTGCAGGCAGGTGTAGGGAAATCGGGAGGGGTGGTACCATCCATAGGGGCTCAACTGCTGCCCAGTGAACACAGGGGGGATAGAATGAGGTGCTGAACACCCCGGCTTCACTGTCCTCCCTCTCCCATCTTCCTCCAAAACTCGGCATGGTCAAGAGTCTGTGTCCAGAAGCCTGCGGGGAAGGGAGCCCTTTGATGCAGTTCGTGCAGGTCAGTCTCCCGGGGCACAGAGCAGGTGGGGCAGGGTGGAGAGGGGCAAACGGGGGAAATGCACATGCACGGTTGTCCGTTCAAATACAGAAGACACGCCTGATCACAACTGGACTTTTAGCTCCAGGATCACACGGCCACTTACTTGGATATGCATGCATCTCTGCCACTAACTGGCTCTGTGCCCTTGGACAACTCCTACCCCAGTCCCGAGCCCCTCATGTCTTAAGCTGTAAGATGAGGGTGTTGAGTGGATCTAATTATTTTCTAGGTGCCTTCCAGCTCTAACTTCCCTGAGTGCGAGTCTAGAGCTCGGCCTGAGCCTCGAGCCCTTTCCGTGGCCACTAAGTACGGGGGACAGTTGTCAGCTCCTTGGCAGCAGGGAAGCAGCCAAGTTTGAAGGACTGCGGGAGGTCATGAGTCTCTAGGGATATTTGTGCACCTACTGCCCCTTCTGCTTGGTACAAAGAAGGTATAACAGCTTTGCAGAAATGGGACAATCCTTAACGCCCCCTCTGCCAGGGCTCCAGGACAGTAAGTGGGATCCACGCTACTGAGCCCACAAACGGTCTTACCGATTCACCGCTTTCAGACAAGGGGCAGGTGATTGGGTAAAGTAAAAATAGGTACCAGACTTTCACCTAGTCCAGAGCCATTTTTCTCCTCTATGCCCTGCTCAGCCCCCACCCTCTGAGTCAGAATAAAGACAGTTCAACTCCCCAAGAATGTTGCCAAGAACCCTCATTCCTCAACCAAACACTCACACCTGAGGAATGTAATGCGTGGTACACCTCTTCTCTGGGCCCCTTACAACCCAAACAGGAGGATGGTCTAGTACGCCAAGTGACCACACTGTGGTTTGACCCTGCCCCTCCGAGGCCTTAGGCCCTGAGCTCTCCTCCCTCACGAAAGGAGCCATTCCTTTGAAATCCCAGGACTCCTTTACCTCTCCAGAGCGGAAGAGCTCTCAGCAGTGACCTTGATCGTCCGGGTTGATGCGGCTGATCTGGCTGGCTAGGCGGGTGTCCCCCTCCTCCCTCACCGCTCCACGTGCGTCCCTCCCGAAGCTGCGCGCTCGGTCGAAGAGGACGACCTTCCCCGATGGAGGAAGACCGTTCTTCGGTGCAGGGTATACACGTAACCGCGCTCCCCTGCTGGAACCTCCAAACAAGCTCAGCAGTGACCTTGAACCAAGAGTGCCCAAAACCCGAGAAATCATCTGACTTAGAAGGGTACAGAACCCAGCTTCATGCCTAGAAGAAGCTGCAGTGGTGATTGCAAATGCTTCCTCCATGACTTAAAGAAAAATCCCTACCCACCACCCCTCCTGCAGACTTTGGGCTTCAGTCGATGGGGAGTTCACTTAAAGGCAAGAGTTTTATTGTGCATTTCCTTCTACAGTGTTATAGCTGGCTTCTATTAGCTGAGCGCCCATAACAAGGAGAGATGGGATGGTGCCAATCAGCTACAGAAATTGATACTGAATAAGGAAACATGTCTTACGAGCGAGAGACTCTTAGCTATGAAATAAGTCCCCAGCAATGCAGGGCATTGCAAGAGCCTGAGTCATACCATGCTGGGGCCTGTGCCAAGGTGATATACTCATCTACCCTTCTTCCCAGGTATTAGAGCTACGAAAGAAAAGATAGAAAGGTCTGAGTAATTCTTCCTCGCATTTGGTTGATTTTCATTCTCGGGGGTCATCTGAGTGCCCCGTGAATTCTCAGCATTAAATGCTCAAGATCACGGAGAACAGAGCTGTCCTCTCATCTGCGGACATCCTAGGAGAAAAAGAAGGGAACGCACAGTATCGGTCATGAATAGACTGGCCAAAGGGCTTCATAAACATCATTGTGTGTTATCATCACAATTACTATGCCCATTTAAAGATGTGGACATGGAGACATTCCCTGGGAAAGGGAATTGATTTTCCCAGGGTCACTGCCAACCTGCAAAGCCACTATTTAAGCGTGAGTCACTCTCACTCTGGAGCCCTGGCCCCATCCACCTCAGCACACTACCTACGTGTGGATTCAGGGGCACTAAATCTGCATCTGACGGCTTTGGAGGTCCCAACATGGTGTCACGTGGTAGGTTTCTGTTCCATGGGCTGTACCACATTGTCCACCCTCCCCAGTGCAAGGGAGTCTGGCCAGGGCACAGGAAGGACTTGCTAAGGGAAGCAGTGGAGATGATGGAAGAGGACCAGCTGCTTAGTTCTCCAGGCCAGGCCCGCCTGACCTGCACGGACCGGGGAGAGAAGTTTAGGCGAGGCTGGAAAGGAGCAGGGCTCTAAGCAGGTCAAGCTCCCCAAAGCAGGTGTGGTGGGGTAATGCTCTGGACATCTTAACCAATGCTCGTAGTCCTGCCCCCCTGTACAATGTCACCTTGCCCCCCCTTGGCTTCTCCACGGCTAGTGGGCGAGGCCCGATGGATTCCACTGCCGCAGAGAATGGACAGCACAGCAGAAAACCAAAGAAATAATCAATTCCAGTTTGAGTTTCAAAGAAGGCTTTGGAAATGTATGGCAAATACAACACATTTGGGAGAACACACAGGATGAGGAAGAGCCAAGAAGCTCTTGGATAAGGACTAAGAGAGATTCCCTGTGCTGGGGGTGGGGGTGGGGGCGAGGGACTGCGTCAACATTCTGGGAACCAGGTCAGGGGTGCTTCCAAGGCTCCTTGAAGTAGGAGCTGGAAGCCTGTGGCCCCCGAGGGTCTCAGGTTGGGAACAAAAGATGACTCAGCAGTGACTGGTGGGGACTGATGGCCAGTTGACTGGTTGAAGGAGGTGTTGGGAGAGGCCAGCGTGGACGATGACGCAGACGCAGCGTGCCACCAGCTCCTAATGCCACTCTGCTCTGTTAACCTTCCCCGTCCCCTGAAATTCGATGCAGCCCCAATGAAAAGGGGCGGGGGGCTGAAATGTCCTGGTAGAATGCAGTTGTAAGAAAATCAAGCCAGGCTTGTTCCATTTCTGACTCTGTAAACAGAAGCTCACCTCTGTTCTCCGCGCCAGGCATCTCTCCGGGATAGACCCCTGCCCCCCTCTCCCCTCTTCGGGTGCACCGAGTTTACGCCCTCCGCTCCTTTCCTTAAGCCCCCAGAGAACCTGTCCCACAGGCATCTCTGCCACCAGGAAGGTTCCTGTGCCTCCCTGCGTGCCGCATATGTAGAGGGTGCTGCACACTGGGGCCTGAGCCTCCGGCTTCAAGGTGCCTCCCCACAAGGGCACCAGCTCTGGGGACAAGTCCATCCCAGCCTGGTCCATTGGCAGAGGAATATGTCCGGGAGGGAGAGAGGGAGGCTGAACTAGAAAAGGACAATCTCCCCCGCCCGCCTTCTCTGGGAACACCGTATCTCAGGTTTGTTGGCCACCCAAGGTGCTGGGCTCTGCCAGACCAGATAACCATTCCGGTTTGACAGGCACCCACGGCCCCCCCTGGTATGTGCCTTTGGCCCACCTGATAGTTCTGTTTTCCTTCTCCTCTGGGATCCCTGGGCCACTGCTCCCCTCCCCTCCCCAGCTGTCCTCGCCCCTAACTTTCCACGCAGGTGCAACAGATGTCACCCCCGCCCTCCCAGAGGCCACCCTACAAGAGGCAAGCAGCCCGACACCCCAACGTCATGATAGTTGTTTAAGCCTTTAACACCTGAGAGGCATTGCAGGGTGAAAAAGAGCTTGATACACCCTCCGAGCACCCATTCTCGGCCCACTCCCCAAATATGCATTGTCTTTCTGCACAGCTGTCTGAGCCCCTGTTCTGCAGCAGGCTCTGCTCTGGGGCGTGGGGATCAGCTACAAGAAAGATCCACAAGATCCGTGCTCTTGGAGAACGTACATTCTCGCCCAGAAGGACAGAACAGAGCCGTGCTGCTCAGATCCCCCTTCCGAGGACTCCTGGCCTGGCTGAGGGAGCGTGACTGGCTCGCAGCCCCCAGCCAGGGTATCTCCAAGGTCCTCTTCAGCTTTCCAGCTGAGGTCATGCTCTTCTTGGGGAAGCCCCTGGCCAATGCCCGCGCAAGGCGGTGGGCCAAGAGCCAAGCCATTTCCACCCACAGGGGATTTCTCCGATGGGCAATCTCTGCTCTAGAACTCCTCATGGGCTACCAGAGAATTTTCAGGTTCACAATCACGGCCCCACCTGTCCAAGCCTGCTCTCCCCACCTCTTTTTTTTCCTTTATAGGTGTTACTCCCCAGTAAACCCTAACTCCATCTCAGCATCTGTTTCCCGGGGAACCCACCCTATACACAAACCACGGTGACTGATAGGTGTTCCAGAAAGAGATTAGGGTGATATGATAGCAGTGAACTTGGCAAAAGAGGACAACGTTAGCCAGAGGTCAAGTGTACCCACCTTCCCTGAGAAGATGACATTGGAGCGGAGACAGGAAGGAGGAGGGGGCATCAGCCATGCCCTGAGGACCAGGGAATGGGTTTCAGGTGGTGTGGGGAGGGAGAAGCATGTTAGAGGCAGAGCCCCCGAGTGACAGGAGAGGTACAGGACAGGAGCCAGCAGGGCCCAGGGCCCCTTGAGCACCACCCAGGGGCCCGGGGTTCTCTTCCCCGTGGTGTGGGAGGGTGGCTGTCCCGTCTGCAGCATGGTTCCCCTGGACAAACCCAGATGTGACGAAACAGTGACACAGGGCAGTCACTTGTAATTGCAACATGACTCCACTGATGGCCAGTTGACTAGTTGATGTCAAACACTCACGCCTATTAGCAAAAGTTGCCCCCGCAATCCAGGCTGTGACCTCCATGAGATGGGCCTGGAGTGGTGGCCAGTTCTGGCCGCTTGGAAAACCATAGTGGAATTCGAAAGGCTGCAAGCAGCGTTGCTGTTAGTACCTGCTCTAATTTGTTTTCAAAAGCGAATCACTCACAAACCTCAGCATGTTATTCATAGCAAGTCATCTGTCCCCCTCCTCACGAGGGATGGTGACACACTCCCATGTCACCGCTCCCTGGAGTAGAGCTGCTTCCCTGGAGGTGGGGCCGCGGGGCAGGGTTTTCTGGAACCACGAACAGCCCCTCTCTCCACCTGGACACCTGGCTCTCGGCAGCCACTCCAGAGAGCCTTTCCCGAAATCAGTGGTTCTCGACGAGAGGCGATTTTGCGCCCCAGGGAACATTTGGCAATTTCTGGGGACATTTTTGGTTTTTCACAATTTAGGGGGAGGCTACTGGCATCTAACGGGTGGAGGCCGGGGATGCGGCCAAACATCCTGCAGAGCTCAGGACGGCTTCCCAGCCGAGGTGATCGGGGCCCCACATGTCAGCAGTGCCGAGGAGGGGGGCCTCGGAGCTGGGGTTGTCCACGTGGGCCGCCCGGACCAACGGTTTCAGCTTGACCTGGGAACACGTTCGACATGCAAATCCCCAGCCCGGGCCCCACCCTAGATGTCCTGAATACTCTTCCCCAGCTGGTTCCTGATTTCAGGGATCCCAGCGGGCACCTCTGAACCACGGGATGATTTCAGGCAGGTGCCTTCTGCTGAGAGCCTGAAGCGGAGCCTGATACCCACAACCAACCGGCTTCCTCGGTGTAATCCTGCCATTGCAAGCACCACGTCTGCACGTTTGCACTGTCTTCCTTAACTGTCGTTAACATACCAAGAAAGAGTTCCTTGAAAGAGAGAATCTAACCTTTAAGATGGCAGACTCTCCCCCACTGGCAACCTTCCAGGCTGGCTGGTAGGGCCAACTGGGGTACAGACCCAGCCAGAGGGAGGGGGATGGGCATGATGACCACCCCCCCCAAGGGAGGTCCTTTCCAGGCAAGCATTCCTATGATAATAATGTAGAATGTGGCAGAGTGCTGCATTTTAATTAATTTTAGTCCCTTTCAAGACCACAGTTATTATTATAAAAACACTGATAATACCAAACACATGTTGAAAGTTACACAGCAGGCCGCAGCCCAGGAGACCTGGGGACGTGCTAAGTCATATGTCATCTGGGGTGGTGAGAAATCAGCAGGCCCCTCCCCTGTGCTCTCTGACACCCCACACCCTTCTGGGTAGGCCTGCTCTCTCTTTGTCACCAGCAGGCCCCTTCCCAGCCCAGCCTCTCCCCTCCCCTCACCCTCCCCGCAGAAACTGCCAGAAACTGGGAGGGCGGTGAGGTGTCAGGCCTCCAGAAATCCCTGTTTAATTATTTTATTGGGAAAGGTGGGGGGGGGGCAGCAAAGAAAAGGCGCATTCTCTTATTTTGGAAGAATGCTTCATTATCTGCCTCTGCAGAGTGTGGAGCAGCCCCCTGGGCTGTAGGCAGTCCTGAATTATGACGTGAGATGCTCAGGCGCCGGGGCTCTCCCCTTCCCCACAGCATCCCCCCTCACCACCCGCCCACCCCGCCGGTTGAGGGGTGCATGGGCACACAGACCCCTTTCAGGTGAGGACTGAGAAGGGCCAAGAAGTGCAGTGCAGCACGGTGTGCTCGAAACGGGGCTGGGACCCCGTCCCAAGGCGGCAGCCCCTTCAAGGGCTCCTGCACTGAAAACACTCCCCAGGAAGAGGACCAGCCCGGGGTACGGCTGGTTCCATTACCACTCCTGCCCGAACCCTTTGCCCTGCATCCTTGGCGTCTGGTCATTTCTGGTTCCCGGGTGCTCCTTGCCTGGGAAATCATCTCGAGTCCCCTGAGGAGGTTAGGAAGTTCCTTCTTAGCTAAAACAGGAGAGACACCTGCACTGGGGGGGAGTGTTCTGTGATTGACAAGTGAGTTTGCAAGTCTCCTATCCATGGTCTTCCTCAACATCACCTCCTCTGGCAGATGACAGAGCAGTACTGTCAGCCCCATTTTATAGAGGTCAAGTGGCTTTTCCAAGGACACACAGCAACTATAAGGCAAGGTCATGGGGGCGGGGGGCCAGGGTGGCATGAGGCTCTCGCCCTCAGCAATCCACTGTGGCCCCCTATCTGCATGCTGATCTACCCCAGGGGTGGATAATCCCTACTTTTGACTAGCAGCACCCTTCCTGGACATTGTCTCCAAACCTTGGGGCTCACGCAGCTTCCTGAACACATGAGAGGATCTGGTCCGTGTGTCCGAGACAGCGGCCTCCATCATTTAGGTTCACAGCACGGGGTTCAAGGCAGCTGCTTCTACCCGGTCCTCCCCCGACCCGAACAAGGGCTCCCCCACTGAGTCTGAGCATCTGGCCCCTTGCTTCCCCACCACCACTCCTCTCCTGAAGGAATCCCTGCCGTCCCCACTCTCCCTTACCCGGGGCGCTGAAGGGTCAGCCAGGCCTTGACTCCATCACCCGTGGAAAATCTAGAACACGTCTCCTTCTCATTGGTGAAGAACCTGATCTGCCCAACTTTCTAAAGACCTGAGTGAGGAGTTTCTTGAGGATAGCCCCTTAAACAAGGTTTTTTGTTTTGTTTTGTTTTTTAATCAATAAAAATTAACACAGGTAGGCACTAATGCATGTTATATGATTAACACATTCAACCCTTGCAACAGCTCCAGTAAGTAGGCACTGTTTTGTGCCCATTTTTATGGATTAAGAAACTGAGGCACGAAGTATTCAAGTAGCTTGCTTGGAGGCCACAAAATTGGCAAGGGGCGGGGAATAGGATTAGAAAGACTCTGTCATGGGGAGGGCATTCAGGGAGAGGGGGGTCAGACGGGAGTTTTCCAGGAATATTTCCAGGAGGATAAAATCACCTTTTCATTCTTTTCAGTTCCCTGAGGTTGGGAGAACAAGGCAGTATCTGAAGAGACTTCTCTGCCACGCACATTGTTGGTAGAAAGCCATCACGTCTCCCTTGGGTTTTCTTTCTCAGCTGTATTAGAGTAATCAGGGCAACTCATGCAAGCTGCTGTAACAAACACTCCCCGGATCTCAGTGGCTTAACACTGGAAACGTGTGTTTTTCATCCTCGCCACAGACCAACTGGATGTGTTTGAGAGGGAGCCTTCCAAGTGGGATTTCAGATGAGTCGGCGTGCCCAACTCCTTTGATCTTGTTTTGTCACACTCTCAGGACCAGGGAAGGGAAGGAGAAATCACAGAAGTAGCATCATGAGGACATTTCAGGGGGCATTGGAAAGGGAGTGCATCAGAGCTACCCATAGTCCATCATCCAGAAGCTAGCCAGCTTCTAACTAACTAAGGGGGGCCTGGAGGGGAGGTTGGTAAATGTTGACTTCCAGCATACCTAGGAAGAGAATGTGGGATGAAGAGCATCTAGGGGTCTTTCCCATACTGGTTAATCCATTTCGATGTCTTCAGCTTTACCGCCATCGCAGGCCTCCGAAGTTTGCTCTTAGTTTCTCTTTAAATGTGACGCTCAGGATTAAACATACCTCCTCTAGACATGGCCTGGCCCAGTCCAGGAGACCCTGTAGCATCACCTCTCTGGATCTGGATACCATATGTCCATTAAAGCAGCCAACAAGGATTTTAGCATTTTTAGCAACAGACACACTGTTGGATCATATTAGGCTTGTGGTCAACTAAAACCTCCAGATCTCTTTCATGTGAACTGCTGCCAACGGAGGGCTCTCTAATCTACTTCTTGTGCTTCTGAATTTTAAACCACACGAAATTGAACAGCAATAGTTGAAAGTCTTCCATCTTGCTGGGTTTGGCTGAGCATTTGGGTCTACGGAGATTATCAGGGATGCTAAGGCTTGCATCCATCATCTGGGCTTCAATTCTAGCCTACGGTCATCTTCAGACTTTCTTGATCTTTCGTCAGGTCACTGATAAAAATTCAGAGGCCGACGGAGGCCTAAATCACAACTATGTTTGCAACGAGGCTTTGATTGATACTTTGGGTATGGTTGTTTAACTATCTGGGGATCTGCCCCACAGAACTGTTTGTTATCCAGCTCACATTTACTCTTTTGACCAGATGATAAAGTCAAATGCAACCTCATTCATTTCAAGCTTGCTCTTTGAAAGTATCTAATGTACCCCAATGAATCATTCCTATTGAATTCAATATGCCATAAACCCTAGCTAATCCACAGTTATAGTTTCTTATCTGAAGCCCACACAGCTTATTATTAACAGGATCCCAGTGGAATTTAGGTGTCCTGAATCCCACACCATCAAGAATACATTTAGACGACTGAGGCACATAGCCTTGAAACAGAAACTGACCAACCAAAATGGTGCCACATGGCTGTTAGTACCTCCCCTGAAATGAAATGCCCACGTGTTTTCCAGCTTACAGCCTCCCAGCCATCAACCCTCCTTTCTGCCCTTCCAATTAGAAAGATAAGAAATAGGAATGCCAAGTATCATGTTGGGTAAACTACCTGAAGTCGTTTAGGTGTGACTCACGTCTCGTGCGTGTTCATCACGTGCCTAGGGGAGGCCTTCTTCGGGACTCCCATGACACTGCCCATCAAGGTCCACCTCCACACAGCTCCCAAGGTCACACTCAGGGAGAAAGGCTGGTCTGAATTAGGGAAAACCCCCAGGTACAAAAAGCTGCCAAAGACGGACGCTTGTCTCATTTCCACCGGCTGAGTACCTCATCTAAGAGGACGTGGCCAAGAAGAGGTTCTGTGAGATCTGATAAGAATCCTCCCTAATTAACACACTAATTGTTTCCAAGTACATGTTTCTAAGGGCTTGAGAAGCTTGTTCCCTCAAGTAGACCAAAACCCTCCCTCTCTCCACCAGATACTGTTTCTATCATTAACTCCCTGGGCTATGCTTTTTTATAATAGGAAATCTAGAGGTAGACTTAAAACATGGTGAAATTATTCTGAATTCTTAATGAATGAAATCCCTGATAATTACTGTGTGTGTGTGTGTATATATATATAAAATATATATATATTACATTTATATATCATAATATACATAAATTTATATGTATAAGATATATAAATGTATAATATATATTTTTAAATATATAATATATATATTTTAATCTGAGCTTTCAGGGCCTTACTAGAGGGAGAAAATTGTCCCAATTAATTTTATTCCAGATGCTAGAATCATATGTCTTTCTTTTATAGGGTTGTTTTTTTTTTTTTAATTTACTTAAGTCATCTCTACACCCAACGTGGGGCTTGAACTCAGAAGCCCGAGATCAAGAGTTGCCTGCTTCTCTGACTGAGCCAGCCAGCCAGGAGCCCCATTTTTTAAAATATAGAGTTTTTAACACAAACATATTTAACAGGACAGCTTTCTATGTAGGAGTCAGGCACTGGGCTCTGTGCTTTCATTTATTCTCTCCGTTAATCCTCACAGCAAGAGCAAATCAGCCCCATTTACAGATGGAGACAGGGAGGCTGAGACAGAGCACCCAGTGAGTAACACTTAGTTTCTACAAAGCCAGGAATCAAACTCAGGCCTCCTGACTTCAGCAAGACTTTCTTTCTCCAGGAGATACAGGCGCAGGGACTTAAGCCGACAGACTTTTCATGGCCCCATGACGAAACATTTGAACCCTCCAAGTAAAGAAAAAATAATATTGGCTCTAGAACATAAAGGACTATGAAACCTATTTTTACCAAATGTTTAGCGAAGTATCTTCAAAACAACCTTGTGAACTGGCCAGTGGTAATTTAACTCACTTCTCAAATAGTTATTAGTGAATATAATCAAGTTTAAGTCACGAGAGTAGACCTTTATTCTGAAATCTCAAAAAACATAATAAAAGTCTTCTTGTTCTCCCCCTCCCCCTAAAATTGTATTTAATGTGGGGTGTGGGGACATTTTAAGACTTCTGATAAGATGAGGGGTGGGTCCTCCAAAAATAAGAAGCTTAGGGGTTGCTGAGACCTGAAAACATCCACGGATTTGAGTCTTGCCTCGTCATCCCTCTGCTACACTACACTGCATGTCCGAGTTCGTATTTGTCAGTCCCTGAGATGAAACATAAGCCTGTTGTTCTTTGTACTTTTTGCACTAATTTACTCATCAACTTCTTCTATATGTTGGCTTATACGGTCCACTCAAGTTGAATGCATAAAATGATATTTCTTTATAAATAGTTGCCAATACTCTAAACGAAGGGTTTGGGCTAAGTCAGAGGCCCCAGGGAGATAGTACTGTTGGCTTACGTGGTATTTCATGACAACTGGGCAGGGGCAAGATAACCCAGGAACAGGTTCAACAATAACTTGGCCCAGCTCAAAGGGACCATCGCTCCCCTAGGGGCACGGGCCAGACCTGTTCCAGGAGAAGCTGGAAGGGTCGATGGCACAATAAGCTTGCCAAACTGCACGTCCACCTACTTTCTGCAGAGAAATCCCATGCGGTGTCACCGGTCACAAGAGCCCCAATTTCCCAGAGGTGGTGTCCAGGCCAGGCTTCCTGGGCATTGGCCTGGCTGCCAGGAGGCTCTCTGCCTCTCATAAGGCTTTCGTCTCTGTCAGAAGCCAAAACAAACAGGCAAAACCAACTTCTTGATTTAGAGAAAGTTCCAGAGAACCCAGCTAAAGGTGCTGGTCAGGGGGTGCAGGTGGGGGTCAGGGCTGAGCTCCCCTGAGCCCTGCTAACCACCCCTTGAAACCAATACCAACAGCACCTGACATTTTTAGAGTATTTTTTTTGGAAGGTATGTTTGAACACGTACCATCTGACGTACCTCTCATGCCAAGCGTGGAACCTACGTGAGGGAGAGTCCTCCAACTGCAATCCATAGGTGAGGCTCCCGACAGTTAAGGGACTGTCCCAAAGCCACCCAGCGATGCTGGGGCAAAGCCTGCCCTCACCCAGGGCCTCTGGCTCTCCCACACTGCGGTCTGAGCCTCCCAAGAGAGTCACCAGCTCCAATCCTCCCCTCCAGGATACCAAAAACCCCAGAGACCCAGGCCTGTTGGCAGAGGGCCTCACATTACCCCAGCTCTTGACTCCAAAATAGTGTTTGTGTGTCTAAGACCTGGTAACTTGAGCTATGCTTCCCATTTTTCCCCTTTAAAGTAGCCCAGGAGCCTGACTCATGCTGGCTCTGCTGGAAGGTGCGGCCACACCACGGGCCGTCACTCCGCCCCACCGCCGCGGCCCTGGGCTCCTGGGCTGGCGGGCAGAGCGGCTTTCCGGCCAGACCAAGCCCCGTTCTCTCCCTGCTTTAGAAACTGGGCGACCGTCCTGCCACGTGGTGTCTAACCCGACGTCAGTCCCTCACGTGGGGGCCACCGGCAGTGTCTCTCGGCTGCTGTGTCCTCTGCCCACCTTATGTTCCCAGCACAGGTAAGTCTCCCAGACACCTGAGACCCGCGCAGCCAAACCCAAGACTCTGCCTGCGAGGAGCGCCTTCGGGGTACCTGGCTCCTCTTTAAAACCCTTGTGGTGTCCACCGTGATGACCTCCCCCTGCCCCTCCCATGTGTCCCTTCCACAGGCGTTTTATTTAGCTCTCCCTGCGAGCCAAGGACGGGTAGGCACATAGGATACAGTCTGCGTCTTCAAGGAGCTCACGGCCTAGGGGGTGAAAGGAACAAGGAAACCATTCCTCTTCGAATGGATTCATACGAGGGGGGAAGCATAGGGAAAACTGTAATCCAGGGGCAAAAAAATTTTAAACACCTATAACTCAGGGAAGGCTCCCTGGAGGAGGTGGTGCTGGAGCGGAATCATAACACCCGGATCAAATTCTGTTTCCAATCAGGGAGCCGCTGGCTGCGTTTGGGCCAGCCCAGGTGGGTAGACGCTTCAAGCTCACGCCAGTAGGTGCGGTCTCCCGGGAATATTACCAGGGTCTCTAGGGCCCCCCCTCCCGGGTTCGTAGCTGGTCTGCCCTTTCCCCAGGGTTAGCATCAGGGCTTCCCTAGAATCAGGAAGCTGAGGCCAGCGGGGAGGGTTCCGATGACAGTTGTCCTCATGAAGGCGGTGTGCTGGCTAGCAGGAAGAACCCCGGAGATGGGCTACTTGCGACAGGGGCCTCCAGGGAGCGAGGGCATGGGGACCAGCAGAGAAACCACCAGTTTGGCTCTCCGGGCCCCTGGAGAGCGAGATGCCGATTTGGCTTGGCTACCTTCCCAGATAAGGAGACGCAGTGCAAACCTCAAGGCCAGCCGTGTTATTCCAGATGCCGAGCTTCTCCCCATAGTCACGGTGAGGCTCGGTCGTGCCCAGAGACTGTGTCTCGCACAGGAAAGATGGCCACCTCCCAGCTAGCCACCAGGAGCATAGGACAAGCAGCTCTGGGTTTGACTTCAACCCCATCCTGACTGACTACAGGCCGAGGAGCGTGTTGGCCCAGCCTGGCTCTTCCCAAAGGGGAGGCAGACACAGCTTGGCCACCAGGCTCTGACAGCGTCCTGCGGAATGGGGTCCGTGGTGACCACACCGGGGTGGGTGGAGGAACGGAGGCTCGTAGAGGCTAAGCAACTTGCCGAAGGTCCTCCAGCCCAAGTGACAGCACTGAGGTCACAACCTGGTTCATGTGACACCAGCGCCCCTGCTCAAAAGGTAGCTTTTCAATTTGTCCTAACGTCAGGGAAGGGAAGAAGGACAGGAAGTGGGCGACCGAGAGCTGGGGCAAGGCTCAACGATGCAGTCATTCGGGCTCAGCCTGGGCGGGCGAGGAGGATGGGGAGCCCGTGGCCGGTAAGGGAGCAGCACCTGAGGAGTGGGCTCTCCCAGCTCGTCCATCCCGTGTTCGCCTGGCACCCTCTCCCAGTGTCAGGTCCCACTCTCCTGCCCCTGACCCAGACAGGACCTCCCAGGGGACCAGGCACCTCTGCGCCTCCAAGTGAAGCCTCTGGCCCCCGGTCCTTTCTCCCACATCCTGCCAGCTACATGGAGCCAGGCAGCAAGCTCTCCACCACCCTCGGAGGTGGCTGGGAACACTGGTGCCTGGCTCAGGGAGGCTCCTGGAAGGCCTAGGCACGGATCACTGCACTCAGCCATCGGATTAAAGGGGCTCAGAATGAGGGCAGCCTGCATGGCTGGGCCTGCCGAGTGGCTCTGGAGCACGGCCAGGCGGCCCTTCCCTCGTCTGCCCAGCTAGTGGGATGCCAGGCAGCCTGAAGAAGCTGGGGACAGAGAACAGGGCGTGACATGGCTTCACCTTTTCCTTCCAGCTGCCACAAAGGGCAGAACCTTTGGGGTGTGGAGGTGGCCTTTCCCGGGGAAAGGAAAGCTCCGCGTGGTCAGAGTTCCTGTGGAGGGGTGTGGGCCTGCGCTGTGGACGGTGTCCCACCCGGGTCTTGTTTAGAGTGAATCACTTGGAAAGAGACCTGAAACTGTATCCTACAGGAAATCATGGGCCAAGAGCCAGAAAGAAACCAGGTCAAGCTTCATGGAATCAGGCCACCAGGAAGGAAGGCAAAGAGCCCACTGTTTATGGAGTGTCTTCTCCATGTCGGCCATACTCAACACACGTGGAACATCACCCTTCCAGGGAGGTCAGGCCCATTTCACAGGCCGGGCCAAGACAATCAGTGATTTGGTGGCGGTTACAGGAGCCGCAGGTGGCCCAGCTAGGATGCAAATCTAGGTGCTCCTAACTCCAAGGTCAGAACTCCATCCATCCTACCCAAGACCACCTCTGGGCACTGCTGCCTCTCCTGCCCCGGGGCACGGCAGCAGATGGCGTGGAAATTCTCAGAGGCCACCCTGACTCTAAGAGGCAGTGGAGTGTCGGGGTCAGGAGCACGCGGCAGAGTTCAAAGCCTGGCGCTGCACTTACAAGCTGTGGGACTTTGGGCAAATGTCTTAACTTCTCTGGGGCATAGTGTCCTCTTACGAAGAACAGAGCTATGGATGGTCTATCCTCGGAGCTTGACTGGGAGAAGGAAATGAGGGATTGGGGGCAGAATGTTTAGGCCGGTGCTTGGGGGGCAGAATGTTTAGGCCGGTGCTTGAACATTGTAAGTGTTCGATGAATGTTAGCTCTCGGTACTACTGGTAAAGTCAACACCAACCCGAATCTCAAAGACTTAGCTCTTTGTCACCAGACCTTCCCTTACCAAATCCCCCCTCTAAACCCCAAACAAGTTGCAGGTTTCCCGGCAGGTTGCTGATTGCTCAGGGCAGTCCCGCAGTGGGAGCTGAGACCAGCCGGAGAGGAGGCTGGGTGACTAAAAATAAACACTCATCAGCAGACCACACACTTCATCTCCTGCCCCTCCCTCTGCAGATGGGAGGAGAGAACGCAAATTTCTCCATCCATGTTGAGTCAAGGCAAACGTGTTTCTTCTTCAAGGGAGGGGACGTCACAAGAAATCAAAGGCAAGTGCCACCAAGGACCACCCCGAACATCACCTCGTCTCAGGTACAGCCTTACCTGACGGATCCCGGAGCTGGGAAGGAGCCAGGAGCCAGGAGGGTTTGGGACCATCCCAGGCTGGGAAGCCAGAGGTGGGCACAGGAGCACCCAGAGGGGTCCCACGTGCAAAGACACACACACACACACACACACACACACACACACACACACACACGACCATCGAGCTGCTTCGAAACTCAATGGCCTCTGGAGGAGTCACAACCCAACTCGACCTCCCCCTCCCCAGGACACTGGACACAGCCACATGGCCTGAGGACCCTAAAAGGAACAGAGTCAGACCCAGATACCCCCCATGAAGTCCTTAGAGATGGGGCCTTCTGAGACCAAGCTCAGATCATCTACTGGTATTGGAAGCCCACTTTATTTTGAAAGACTGTAACACTTCCCCTCCCCCCCGCCCTCCTTGTTCACCAGCATGTGCCAGAATGTGTCTCCCGGTCCTCGACTTCAGCCCACTGTCTCTGCAAGGAACCTCTGTCTGTGAGCCCCAAGGGCCGCTGGTTGCAGCCATTGCTCCCTATCCTCCTTAGATGCCCCTAACCCAGTGGCCCGGGAGCCCCCTATGCCACGTCCAGGCAGCACGCTCAGCTCGGCTGCTTCCCCTGGAGCTCACGAGAATTAATTTACTCCCAGTTCTCAAGGCTCACCTCCTTCACGGTGTTTCTACCCTTCACTGCTCCCCACAGCACAGCAAATAATACCCCATTTTATATGGAAAACACTAAAATAGGATCACACCTTTTTTTAAAAGATATTTCCACCTCACAGACTGAAATCAGACTTCACCTTTCTCCTGCCCTCCATTACCACGGCCCTGGCCCCCTCCACACACACACGCACACGCGCACACACACGCACACGCACGCACACATGCACACACACCCGTTTCGCTACCAGACTTCCCTAAGCCCGTTTAATTGAAAAGGCATGATTTAGGCTAATTGACAGCAGATGGGTTAGGCTGCAAAATGCAGAGAAGCATTTGTTGAACATGATTTACAGCAACGAGGCAAAACTTTCTCCTTTTTATATCGTTCTTCGAGCTCTACGGCCAAAACAGCTCAGCAGAAATGAGAGGAGAAAAAAAAGTAATTAGTGTTTAATTTTTAAACAATTTTTAACTCCCTTTTTAATTGCTTTACATAAACCTGTCCTAGAATTTTACAGCCTTCAAATCTCTGTCTAAGTCTGGTCCTTGTTTCTGGTTTTAATTACAGGGAGGCTTGTCTGGCACATTAAATTAGAAGAAAAACACACACACACAATTTCAGAAATATTTTGCTGTTGGACTCCCGACTGAACATCTAATATTTCAGCGTGCGAATGGGAAGGCTTTGGTGGAAGCCAAAGTGGACCAAGTGTTCCTGCAGCATTACAGCGTCAACCCCCAAACCGTCCCTCAGGTTATTAGAGAAAGAGCGGTCGCCAGACAGTGTCCGATAGCCCATAGCAGCCCGGGCACCTCAGCGCCGCTGTGAAAATAACTGGCTTCCCAGAAGAGCTGGATGTGTTGCAGACCTTTGCAGGCTTTGGTCAGACTTCAGGTTCTGGCGTCCAAGGCAGGCCATCAGACCTTATGCAGTCCCTTTTCAGTGGCACGGAAACCAGAGAGGAGCACCGCGTGGAGCAAAGGAGCAGGGGGAGTGGGGTTGTCTCTGCGGCGCAGGGTTAAGGGGACAGAAGATGGGGGGGGAGATGCAGGCTGCACGCTGACCAGGTGGCTGCATCCAAAGGCATCCTTTGCAGAGACCATTCATGCTAAGTCCTACCTGCACTGAGCATTGGACCCTCTGTGCTCTCCAATATGGTAGCCAGCGGCCTCCGTACAGCTACTTAAATTGAAATGGATGAACATGAGATCGAATGGACAGTTCCCTTCCTCAGCTGCGCTAGCCAGATCTCAACTGCTCAGTAGGCTCAGGTGGGTAATGCCTAGTGAATACATTGCACAGTCTAAATATGGGGCATCTCCATCTCTGCAGCAAGATCTGTTGGACAGGGTCGCTCCAGATTCTTCCTATGGGAAACGCGGTCTGGGGCGGAGGCAGCCTGGGCATCCCCCGGGGAGGTGGTGAGAAATGCAGGATTTGGGGCCCCACCAAGACTTGGAAATGGCATCATAACAAGCCCCCAGGTGATCTGAGCCCACATTCAGGGTCACATCCCTGAAGCAGCGTGGCTGGCTGGGGCCTGGAGCAGAGTAATGGCCCGTGGATTCCCTTCAAGGTGTGTGCAGCGGTGGGGGAGAGCGTGCAGATGGGGGGCAAGGGGGTGGTGTGCCATAAAATGTCCTTGGGACACAGACCCCGCAGGGCTGAGGCTCCCCCCGGCTTGTGTTCATTAGCGCCGAGGCCGCAGACCCCCTTGGCAGACCCTGCCCGAGCCTGCCCTGGGCTCCTCCAGGACTCCTGCTGGGAGGCGGAGGGCTGCCTGGCGCCGCTGGGCGGGCAACTCTGGGGATGGAGCCAGGCCAACGCCGGCTCCCCACACACGGTCATTACCTCCCGAAAACCCAGGAGTTATTACAATTAAAACACATTGCAGGAGGGGGGAGTGGGGGCTGGAGGAGGTCCCTTTGGGAAGGAACACTGGGATTAAAAGAAATTAGAGCAGTTGTCATGACGACGCTGCCAGGCCCGGCCTACCCTGTGATTAGTTCAATGGGAACGGGACGGGGGCAGATGGGGCTGGGACAGGGGGTGGCGAACCATACCCAGCTGCAAGGGCAAGAGCTAGGCTTTTTCCCTCAAAATGGGGTGCAGCAGCCCGGGAAATTATCCCGAGGTGGATTCCTGCTGGCTCTCGGATTTTCTGGAACTATTGCTTATCCCAGGGAGCTCTGTCCTCCAGGACGTTCACACCCCACCCAGGCCTCTGACATCCCTTTCTTTTGAAACTAGGAAACTCCCAAGAGGGCCCCTGCTCTTTCGGCCCAGTAGGTGGAATGGCTTGGCCTGGTTTCCTATCAGCTCCACACTGGCGATTAGGAGACCCAGAAAGCCAACCGTTCCTTCCTCTAGGCGGCTAGGGCGGGGGCCGGGGCGGGGGCAGCCTGCCACAGGAAGTGCAGGTGTCCAAGGTAGGCAGAGTCACAGAAACCAGGGGTGGACGTGTTCTGGAAGCGGGCCCATGATAATGAGCAAGATGGAAATCTGCCTGGGACACCTCCAGGCAGAGGATTAGGGTCCCTACAGAATGGGGATCCTCATTTGGCGGAGCTAAAGGGACTGAAAAGAGAAAACAGTAATTAGCTCTCTATCTCTCTGCTCCCCCCCTCCCTAGCAGGTCTGGCCAACAGGCAAAGAAGACCTGTTCTGGAAGCCCCTAGGGGAGCAGACGGGGAAGGGCTGGGATGGGCCTCGGCGCTGAGGGGGAGAGGGACGCAGGCTGCTCGGCTGCTTGCCTGAGTGGAGCTCTTGGGAAATTCTCGCTTCTGCCATCCTGGGTCCTTTGGTACCACCTTCCTGGGCTCACGGGCTTTGGACCCGCAAGGACCAGAGGAAGGAGTTTCAGGCGTCCAGAGGGCGGCCTTCCATCTGGAAGGTTAATTGGGGCCCCAGGCTAGTCCTTGATCCTCCTTAGAACGCCAGGCTAGAGAGCCTTGAGTGTCTGCATCCTCCTCTCCCGGCTTTGCCCTCCCTTGTGACAGCTCATCATTTCCAGATTTCCAACCCCTAGAGCCACTGCCCATCATTCTAGATCTTCAACAGGGTTTCCCCATTTATATTTGCAAGATCTGAAGTGTCCCTATAAAACAAGCACGTGTCGTAGAATTAGGCCTAAGTGCAAACTCTGCCTCAACCACTGACTTTGCGTGTGACCTTGGGCAACTCACTCGACAAGTCTGTCTCAAGTTCCTTCTCCATACAACCCATCTAACATACAGTGTCATCTTGGGATGTAGGACTTCCAGTTTTCAAATAGGGACATTCCCCAGCAAACCGGGACACGTTGGTCACCGTTCCAGGCACAGGATATGCATCCTGGGGAGACCAGCTATTACTTACTGTATATAGGGGGCTTCCCTCCTTTGTAAAATTCTTTCTACATTATATATGTACACAAAAGGTGTGTGTGTGTCTATATATATATATAGACACACACACACATACACACACGTGTGTACATATACGTATATGAATTTTCCAAAGAGATACATCGTGAGGTAATTATTGACATTTCCACAAGAATCCTCACTTCGCAAAATGACCAAATGTGACGTTCTTCTCTACAAGGCTAGGGTGAGGGAATGCGTGTGGAAGGAAAATCCAGAGAGACTGCGTTGACAGATGGGAAAGCAACAGGAAATCCGTGTGCTTCTGAGATCCTTTCATTTCCGGGAAAACCCCAGAACTTCTAGAAGACTCTTGCACCCAGCTTTGCTGCACTCTTTCTAGCGGGAAGCAGAGCACACCGGCGCTGGCCCCACCGTGCATCCGCGGGAGGCTGAGGGTTGCAAAGGCTCCAGGGTGCACCCCAGCCCAAGGGGACAGAATGGGCATTCTGAGGTGCCCTTTGTGATACACCGAGGCAGCAGCGTTCGATTTATTTTCCTGCCCTCCCTCAGTTCAGAGTTCACAGACTGGCTCAGGCTTCTCCAGCTCCGAAACTTCAGGTGGCAAGTTCCCACACAAATCGAAAACACTCACATCATAGCATCCTGCCCAGGATTCTTTTTCTTACCATTTAGCATTTAGCACAACAGGTGAGAGGAGAGCAATTAGGAGGGAAAGAGGGGAGATGACAATGGGGGTCACGATCCCCTCCCCCACCAGCTTGGAAACCCCGAGGCTGGGCTGAGTGACACACGCAGCTTGGCCCAGGGAGGGGTTTTCAGAAGCAATGACTCCTGCTGGACCCACTGAGTTGCAGTCCCGGGTACTGAGCTCCCCCAGCTCCACCACTCCCAGCAGCAACCCCACCACCCCTGCAAACCTGAGCTGAGAACCCTGGGTCTCTGCCCCCTCCCCTCTACCTGCTGCTTTTAGGGACGACCTGAGCCCCACAGCTTCGGCCATAATCTAATAAACTTCACTCACTGGCCGTCTAAATCGTGAAGAGAAAGGGCCCAGCTGGAAACACATCCTGTCTCCTTCAAGGTGAGGCGGCAGTGAGGCCAGGCGCAGCAAGGGGGAAGGATTTTGGAAGGTGTTGAAAAGGAGTGCTCTCTTTCTCTCCCCACTGGAGAGATCAAAGTCCTTTCATGTAATGAAAAGGATGCAGATCACCTCTGTGCCCCCAAGGAAGTGCAGGCTCCTGGAGCCCCAGGCTCCCTGAGACTATGAGGCTAGATAGCCCCAGGGCCCCAGCGGCTCACACACACACACACACACACCCCCACACCCCCCCCCCCCCAGGCCCTGCAGTGGCAGAGGCTGCATCCCAGGGAGCAAGTGGTGACTACTGAGCCTGTCAGCCCTACTTCTAGACATCGGGACACCCAACACTGCCTAGCAGGTTGTTTGGTGAGAGGTGCCCTCGCCATCTTCAAGAGTAGGGCTCAGTCCTGCTAGGAAAAGAAAGCTGAACTAAAGGATCCCGACATGCCCCCCCAAACCTCCATCTCGATCCCTGCCTGTTTCTCCTATTTACTGCATTTATTATACTACTTTGAAGTCTTTCTCTCTCCCCCCCCCCCCACCTTTGACCTCTTAGGAGACAAGACTAGGCTTTCTCTGTGTGCCTTTGTATCCCATGCACACAGGAAGCACTAAATAAATGTTTACTGAAACAGACTTATTTTTTTAAGATTTTATTTGTTTATTCGTCAGAGAGAGCGAGCACACAAGCAGGGGGAGCAGCAGAGGGAGAAGCAGGCTCCCCGCTGAGCAGGGAGCCCGGATGCGGGACTCGATCCCAGGGCCCCAGGATCATGAACTGAGCCGAAGGCAGCCGCTAGACTGACTGAGCCACCCAGGCGTCCCCCAAAACAGTTTCCTTACAACCTTACAACCATGTATGTCCAGGGGGCGCAGGATCTATCTGGCACCCAAGCCAAATCCCCAGGAATCCAGGCAGAGTATCCTAAGCCTCTCCTTACCTCTCACCTCCCCGTTTCCACAAATTTCCCTCAAAGGAGGCTGGGAATTGGCCCATTGCTCTGCCTCACACCATTTAACAATAATAAAAAGAAAAAAAATGTATACAAGCTCTAGAGGAGAAAGAGTAGCAAAGAGAAAAAAAAACAAACAAACAAACCCGGGAGAAGAAGAACATCATCGTGTGTATGCACATACTACAAGTTAGCATATCCCAAAGCCCCCTGGACAGAACCCAAACAGGAAATCTAGAATCATTACCAAATGCACTTCCCCTGTTTGCCCTGCCCTCGGCCCCTGGGGTTGGGCCAAGGGTCCTCAGGCCCCGATCAGGGGCTTGAAGCCGCATGAGGGTGGGGCTTTGATGGACTGATTGGCATTTCCTCTCCTCCCTCTACCCTCCTGACCTTTCCGCAGGGTTTCTCCATGGATGGTTGATGGGATGGGAGGGAAGCCTCTAGCTGCTGCCACCTCCCAGGAGCAGCGGGGCTCAGAGCGGTTCCACGAAGGCCCCCCACGGTGTGGGAGTGGAAGGTGGCCAGCAGCTGACCACTCCACAGAGAGCTATGTGAGGGCCTTGGCTTTGGGATCAAGACCTCCTGCTCTTAAGAAAACAGATCAGAAATTCTGGCATCAAAATAAAATATGCTGAAAGGAAGCAAGTAACCCTCGGAGTGAAAGGCAGGCCACGAGACTGAAGTAAAAAGTCTGAGCAGAAACCCGAGCTGCAGTGATCATGAGTTCAAGTCCATCCTCCAACCTCTTGCTCGAAAGTACTGCCAAAGATTGCACGCTGGCTCTGGTTGGCTGCCTTGCCAATCCATCAAAAGTCAGCCAACCTCTCATGTAAAAGACCAGACAGTAAATATTTTCAGCTCTGGGGCCATGGGGGTCTCTGCCGCAAATGCTTAACTTTGACACTTTAGCACGAAAGCAGATACAATATGGAAAAGAGCGGGCATGGCTGTGTTCTAGTAAAGCTTTATTTATAGGGGCGCCTGGCTGGCTCAGTAGGTAGAGCGTGCGACTGTCTATCTCAGGGCTGTGAGTTCAAGCCCCGTGTTGGGGGTGGAGATGGCCTAAAAATAAAATCGTAAAAGGACAAACCAAACCAAACCAAAAAAACACTTTATTTATAAAAATGGGTGGCTGGCCAGATCTGGCCCACAGGCTATAGTTTTCCAACACGCTGGAACACGTGGAATGAAGACGATGGAATGAAACGATGGGCTTTGAAGTCAGGCAGACTTAGTTCCAGTCTTTGTCCAAGACTTATTAGCTGGGTCACCTTGGTCCAGCCACTTAACCAAGCTCAGTGTCCCCACCTTCAGTGAATAATCATGCCTCCCTCACCGGGTCACAGTGATGATGGAACCTAACATCTAAAGCGTCGGCTACTCCATAAATGCTAATAGTTCTCATCATGGGGGGAACTAAGTGGAATCCCGCAGCGGGGGCAGCTTTGAGTCTTCCGTTGCTGTTGGAAGAGCCCCTGCACCTTTGGTGATGAGGGTCCTGTGTCTTTCGTGCAAAAAATTCATTTCCTAAAATTTAATATTCCCTGGATTCATTTCATGACGTAAAGTCAGTGGTTGCACGTGAGAATCATGTGAGGAACTTTTAAATCTCTTAAACCAGAATCGCTGGGGGTGAGACCCTCATGCATCGATTTTGCAGCTTTCCAGAGGATTCCACTGGACTACATAGATGGAAAGAACAAGAGAGAGTCCTCTCATTTCTTTCTTCTACTCAAGGTGGGGGTCCGTGCCCCAGCAGCATCAGCATCACCCGGGAGCTTGTGAGAAAGGCAGACTCTCAGGTCCCACCCCGGACCTGTTGGATCAGACTCCTCATTTTGATAGAATCTCCAGGGGATTCCTGTGTCCATCCAATTGGAGGAATACCAGTCTATTCCACAGATGTCTGACCAAACTTGGCTCTCTATCAGAATCCCCTGCAATGCTTAAAAAAATTCCTAGATCTCAATGGAAAAACGTTCCATGCTCATGGATTGGAAGAACAAACATTGTGAAGATGTCAATGCTACCTAGAGCAAGCTACACATTCAATGCAATCCCCATCAAAATACCATCCACTTTTTTCAAAGAAATGGAACAAATAATCCTAAAATTTGCATGGAACCAGAAGAGACTCCGAATAGCCAGAGGAATGTTGAAAAAGAAAAGCAAAGCTGGCGGCATCACAATTCCGGACTTCCAGCTCTATTACAAAGCTGTCATCATCAAGACAGTATGGTACTGGCACAAAAACAGACACATAGATCAATGGAACAGAATCGAGAGCCCAGAAATGGACCCTCAACTCTATGGTCAACTCATCTTTGACAAAGCAGGAAAGAATGTCCAATGGCAAAAAGACAGTCTCTTCAACAAATGGTGTTGGGAAAATTGGACAGCCACGTGCAGAAGAATGAAACTGGACCATTTCCTTACACCACACACAAAAATAGACTCCAAAGGGTTGAAAGACCTAAACGTGAGACAGGAGTCCATCAAAATCCTAAAGGAGAACACAGGCAGCAACCTCTTCGACCTCAGCCGCAGCCACTTCTTCCTAGAAACATCGCCAAAGGCAAGGGAAGCCAGGGCAAAAATGAACTATTGGGATTTCATCAAGATAAAAAGCTTTTGCATAGCAAAAGAAACAGTCCACAAAACCAAAAGACAACTGACAGAAGGGGAGAAAATACTTGCAAATGACATATCAGATAAAGGGCTAGTATCCAAAATCTGTAAAGAACTTATCAAACTCAACACCCAAAGAACAAATAATCCAATCAAGAAATGGGCAGAAGACATGAACAGACATTTTTCCAAAGAAGACATCCAAATGGCCAACAGACACAGGAAAAAGTGCTCAACATCGCTCGGCATCAGGGAAATCCAAATCAAAACCTCCATGAGATACCACCTCACACCCGTCAGAATGGCTAAAATTAACAAGTCAGGAAACGACAGATGTTGGCGGGGATGTGGAGAAAGGGGAACCCTCCTACACTGTTGGTGGGAATGCAAGCTGGTGCAGCCCCTCTGGAAAACAGTATGGAGGTTCCTCAAACAGTCGAAAATAGAGCTACCATACGATCCAGCAATTGCACTACTGGGTATTTACCACAAAGATACAAATGTAGGGATCCGAAGGGGTACGTGCACCCCAATGTTTATAGCAGCAATGTCCACAACAGCCAAACTGTGGAAAGAGCCAAGATGTCCATCGACAGATGAATGGATAAAGAAGATGTGGTACACCTACACAATGGAATATTATGCAGCCATCAAAAGGAATGAGATCTTGCCATTTGCAACGACGTGGATGGAACTGGAGGGTGTTATGCTGAGTGAAATAAGTCAATCAGGGAAAGACATGTATCATATGACCTCACTGATATGAGGAATTCTTAATCTCAGGAAACAAACTGAGGGTTGCTGGAGTGGTGGGGGGTGGGAGGGATGGGGTGGCTGGGTGATAGACGGTAGGGAGGGTATGCGCTATGGTGAGCGCTGTGAATTGTGCAAGACTGTTGAATCACAGATCTGTACCTCTGAAACAAATAATGCAATATATGTTAGGAAAAAAGAGAAAGAAGAAGAGAGCAGGAGGGGAAGAATGAAGGGGAGTAAATCGGAGGGGGAGATGAACCATGAGAGACGATGGACTCTGAAAAACAAACTGAGGGTTCTAGAGGGGAGGGGGGTGGGGTGATGGGTTAGCCTGGTGATGGGTATTAAAGAGGGCACGCTCTGCGTGGAGCACTGGGTTTTATGCACAAACAATGAATCATGGAACACTATATCACAAACGAATAATGTAATGTATGGTGATTAACGTAACAATAAAAAAATTTAAAAAAAAATAAAAATAAAGAGGGTACATTCTGTGTGGAGCACTGGGTGTTATGCACAAGCAATGAATCATGAAACACTACATCAAAAACCAACGATGTAATGTATGGTGATTAACATAACAATAAAAATTTAAAGGAAAAAAAATTCCTAGATCTCGTCCCCATCTCCCTGAATCGAAATCACCATGGGTGGCCCAGGGATTGGTACTTTGTTCCAATGTTTTATTTGCAAATGTTCAAACATAGAGAAATGTTGTCCCCACACACCTAGATTCTATGACTGTCAAGATTTTGCTACATTTGCTTCATCACATACCTGTGCACCGATCTATCCATCAACCTATTTCCCTTTTTCAAGGCATGTCAAAGTCAACTGCAGACATCCGGCCTCTTCATCCCTAAACACTTCGTTTACACACATCATTAATTTCTAACAAGGTCTCCAGTTGGTGCAGGTATTCATCCAGTGAGAGTCTTCTTTTCTGTCCAGAGGGAACAGTACTTAGGACTTGGTAAAAAGCGGTCCTCTCCCTCCAACTCTTAAAAAAAAATTGATGCCCTGGGCTCTCTGATGCTGTCACTTTCAGGATTAGGGGAGGATTTCTGGTGTTTGACCTCATTCCACATTGCTCCGTGAACCCCACCTCCTCTTTCCCTTGGTAAGACATGGGGACAATCGCCACTCACTCTATCTCCCTGGGTCTTGTAGTTAACAATGTCATTAACTGGATACCGCCATATTCCCCAAACCTTCCCTGGTGTGTTCCCTCCTGGCAAACCCTCCAGTTCTTCAGCATCCCATCTGTGGAGACTAATGTGAGCCCGCTATTACAAACGTCCAATTCTGTAGTCGAGAACTTTGGAATGGCCTTACGGACCACAAGTTAGGTTGCCATTGCTCTTTGCCGCTGGGTTTCAGAATACTGTGGACCGGAGAGACGCAACGTTACCTTCGCTCCTGGTTTTCCTTCATCTTCTCTTTTTGTTTTTTGTTTTTGACAGTGACCTGCTGAATATAAAGCTCCGAGCTCTGCCAGTCAGGGCTGCTGTGAACCCAAAAACAAATCAGAGATATTCTTCTGACTACTTTAGCCCGGAAACGAGGCGGGCCCTCGGACACAAGGCAGGAACATTCATTCTGGCCAACAACCGGCACGTCATCCCACTACTGCACCCAGCAGCTTTTTAGGAATCTTCCAGAAGCCCTGAGTGGGGTCTGCCGTTAGAAACAGTCCAGCCTGGTTCTAACCACACTTCCGCCCCTCCCCAAGGCACTCGGATAGTCACCAGACCCCTCGAGATAAGTTAATCAGAGAGTTATTGCCCCTAAATAATTGCCCGATGATTTCCAAATACTCTTCAACAATCTACGAAAAGTCTGAACACACACACACCCCCCCCAAGTTGCTCTGTCTCCGAGATAACTGGGTCATACTTAAGGTCACGCTTCATTCAGCATTTCCACCTACAAACATAAAAGGGTGAATGGGTTCTCTCGCCCCCTGCCCCTTGCCCACTTCTTTTTCCAGACCACCCACTCTCTGTTTGCATTGGTCCTCCAACCTTGAAACCCGACACCCTCCTCTGCAGGAACCACCCATGCTTAAACAAATAAATACCCCAAAGTGACCCACTCCCCGGTGGTATTCAAATAAATGTCCCAGGAAGGAGTGTGGGGGAAGGACGAAGGGCACTCTGGGCCTTCTTTGCTGGGTGCCTGCCTCGAAGCATCCTTGGGCCAGTGCTTCTTTGCAAATATTGGACCAGTTTCTGTGCAAGACCAGCAATGAGACCCATCAGAATGGAGAGGAAGTCCATGGGCTAAGAGGTTCTGTTAGTCACCTCCGGGGAGGTTCCGGCTGCTGGAGCTCAGGGGAAGGGAGGCAGGGACACTGGGTGGGGCTCGGTCAAAGGGGAAGACCTCCAAAGCCTGTGTGGAGTCCTCTCTGAGCTCCTTGTTACTCAGCCCTAAGCCTTGAAATCCCTCCAGCTGGGGATGGAGTGCTAGGTGCCATTCGGAGAACGGATGGGTGGGTGAGCGGGGAGGAACAGGGACCAGCTCTCTATGACTCAGAAACACTTAAATATAGCCCCGAGACCAGCTTGCAGTGAGGAAGGGAGGGGTGCAGGGAAACAGGAGGGACCCAGCAAAGCAAAAACCTCCTTGCCTCTGACTCAATGCAGAAAACCACCAAGAGTCTGGTTTCACGGAATGTGGACAGCTAGGAATAAAGTCTCAGCTTTGTCACGGGTCGGTTGGTCAAGGGAGTCACTAATGAAAAGGATTTTCAAGCGTATCTGGGAAATAAGTAGGGGGAAGACAACTGCTGCTTTAAGTTGCAGACCTCCCCCAACTCCCCCCACCGCACTGCCCCCCACCCCCGTCACCCCCCCTCCCCCTCCCCCCAGGAAGGGAGGAGGAGAGACGTTCTGTCCTCAAAGAAGTTGGCCAAGGAGGTTTATGGATGGCCCAGAAAAGTGTGGACAAGACCTCGCTAGGAAGGCTGGCTGAGCACCGCTGGTGCGTAAGGGAGAGGGCAGGGAGGAGACTACGTTTCAAAAATAAACACAAACCCCAAAATAAACACTGTTAATGGAAGTGACTAGCAAGGGTGTGCTGAACTTGGTGGTTCTTGATAAGATACAGGTGGAAATGCACTCGGAAAAAATAACAGATTTTTTTCCTCCCTTTGGTAAATAAAGCGAGGGTGAGGGTGCAGGGGACTGGGGTTGGCGCATGGTTCAACCCTGCAGCAGAGATTTAAAACACATTTCTCCAGCCCAATGCTATTGACATTTGGGGCTGGATAATACTTTGTAGTGGGGGGAGGGGCCGTCCTGTTCATCCTAAGATTTTTAGTAGCTTCCCCGGCTTCTACCTGCTAAATGCCAATAGTACCCTCCCCTCTGGCGATGACAACTGAAAGTATCTCTGGACTTTGCAAATGGCCCTGGGGCTGGGGCTAGATGGCAACATCACCCCTGGTGGAGAACCACTGGTTAAAATCAGGAGCATGGCTGAGTTTGAAAGTCACATCTGAGCTCACTGTAGGGGCTCAGAGGGCCAGGACGTAACATCTCATGCATTTGAACGTTTGCTGGTCATTAATGACGCTACCAGGACCTCAGCAGGAAGCCACCCGCTGGTACCAGGCCAACATGACCAGGATCTTGTTGATTAGGAGGCCCTAAGAATGAAGTCAGTTAACAAGCAGGCACAGAGCTACACTGCTTCCAAAGCTCTGGAAAAACAGTTGCCTTTGGTCTCAAAGTTGCTTTGGCTGGGACGGTGAGTGACTATGATCCATTTCAAGGAACAGACAGACAAGGCACAACCAGATGCCACCTGGAGTCCCCGTGGGTAGAGCCACCTGTCTTGCTGGGCTCCGAAACGAGCCACAGGTAGGGCCACTGAGAATCACTTCTCAGACACCAAGTTTCTCTTGCAAGGCAAAGACTAAGGAGAAGGCAGGGTGATTGGGGAATGGTTTTTAAAGGCACTGCTTTCAGAGACCCCCTTGGCCACCCACCCCTTTCGGTCTACAGAATCTGCCGTGACCTAAACTGTAGTCAATGCAGCTGTCCCTTTGTGGGGGGCAGGGGGAGGATTCACCAAGGCCCGTAAGCAAAACGCCAACCACCTCACCTGCCATCTTTGCTGGCGAGCACCTCCACGATGCTCTGGGATCACCTTGAACCCAGGTGTCCCACATTTCCAGAAGAGAATCACGTCATACGCCATTCCGCACCCAGGCAGCCTGGCCTGTTGTGTCATGAGTCCCGTTGCGCAATACACGCTACAGAAGGGGACGTTTACCGCAGGGAGGCTTTCGTTGCACGGATGCACGGAATTAAAGCCAGTGCTGCCTGTCTTACTGGACAAATAGAAATGGTTTCAGATGCTTCTCCCTTGCCTCTATAAGCCCTGTCTGCAGTCGGGCTGCTGGGCTGGAGGAGAAGGGTGATGGACTGAGAGACAGAGGAAGGGGAGAAGTCCACAGGCGCTAGGTCCCGGCCTCTCTCTCTGTCTCGCCCCGCCCCCCCTATTCTGGAAGCACCGCAGAACCATCTTCCCCACTGGCCTGCTGCTTCTCTCCTCAGTAATCTGCTTTCCAGAAAAAAAAAAAAAAAAAAAGTGTTCTAAATAGAGCGGAACTGAGAATGGGGCCGCAGCCCGGATGAAGTCTTCCCCTCCCTGGAGAGCCCGGCGTCCCCCATGGAGGGCTGGTCCACCCCCAGCGCCTCTTATTCAAAGCATTCTTGACCCGGGAGCGCCCAACCCTGACGGCAGGCGCGAAGCCACCACAAATGGATTTTGCCTCCGCAGCACTTTGCCTGGGCTGGACCCCGCCTCCCTCCCAGGCATCTCGGACGCCTTCTCAGGCCTCCTCTCCCTACATTCACCGTCGGGGGCACCTAGGGGACCCTATTCCAGGCCGGGGTTCAGAAGCCCACTCCCATCAACACTCACCATTAGCTTGCTGACCCACTGACCCACCCGAACCTCAGTGTTGCCAAAACCAAGGTCCAAGAACAAGGACTGCAGTCTCTCTCCTACCACATTAGATTGTTGAATGCTAGTTTGTATTAAGTTAGAGTCTCCTGCTGTTCTCAAGAGGGCCCGGGCACCAGACCGGGGGGGGGGGGGGTGGATCCTGAGACATTCCTCCTCCATTCTAGAAAAGTCTACCCAAAGCTCCGACAGACCCGGAATGGAAGCAGTGGCATATTTTTGGATCCAGGCACAGCACACGGTCCTGTGCATTTCACACGCACACTGAGAATCATTCCGATGTCAACCAGGTTTTACTAATGAGATTCTCACACCCTCTGGAATAAGGATCATAATCCTTCAGCCCCTCAGAAGACAGGGCTGTGAAGAAGGCCCGCATACTCCAAAGGGGAGTGTCCAGCTCGCCCCCTTCATCATGCCACCAACTCATAACCCAGCGACCAAGCCTCGGTCAGGGGACCCTGGCACAGCTCTAGGACGTCTTTGGTAGAAGGGTATATGGGTGGCAGTCAGGAGGAACAGAGGAGGCTGGGGGCTCAGGGAGGAGCTGTGAGGGGGTAGCAGACCCCACCCTCCACCCCAGGCCCCTTCCTGGTGCCTCCACTGAGTTAAATCTGAAGGAATCTGAAGTCAAATGGATTCCATGACTTGTCCGTGAGTCACGCCACCCTGTCCTTCATGGCCTCCCTGAATCCAGCACCTCCAAGAATGCCAATTCACCCAACTGGGCAAAGGCAAGGAATTTAGAAAGTGAACTTACATAGGAAGTGGGGATTCCCAACACGGATGGCTGACGGCGTGGGGTGAACCTCCTCCGCTCCAACGAGGAAGGACAACAGAGGGCAGAGGAGAATGCGGAGACCAGAGGGACAGTGGGAAATATGCGTATAGGGGTCCTTACTCACGCGGCACGTTTATTAAACAAAAATAATCATTGTTCAAAACTGTTTGGGGGGGGATTGTTTTGTTTTGTTTTCTCTCCAATCTCATGTAGTTCAGAGCCGGGGGCAGGGGGGGGGGGGAAGGCAGAAAACAAAACAAAAAACAAAAAAACAAGTTACTCCTCTCTATCTCCTTTCTCACAAATCTGATTCAGACCTAAAAGAAAAAAAATTAAAATGCTGAAACAAGGTCTTTTCCCCCGCCTCTGGATGAACTGTTTTATACTAAGCTACCTGCTGGGGTCAGGAAACCTGAGCTCAAGGGCTTTCTGCTCACACAAAAACGCACTACGAGGGGGATTCCTACAGAAGAGCTGTGCGTAGACACGGTCACCCCCACCCACACAGAACTCCTTTGTATCTGTTGCAGCTTTTCTGTGAAATCATGTCTCTCTGCTTCATCTTCTCCCCTCCTTCCTCCTTACCTCTCCAGTGCTACCAGCTCTGCGGGAGGAGCATGGCATCGAGCTGGAGCCAAACGTCCACCATGTCTACACCCTGAGGGGAAGTCAGAAGGTGACCGTGTGTTGGGCACAGAGGGGACCGCTCCAGCAAACAAAGGAAGGGTAGGGAAGAGCTGCTCCCTGGGTCCCGAGAGGGAGCTTATTTTCTTTCCCATTAGGTGTGTGATGCTCAAAAGGCAGGCGAATGGTCAAAAATCAAAAATAAATAGCCAACGGAAATAGGCGCCCCTCCCTGGGAATGGTAATTGCACAGGATGAAAGTTTATCCAAACACACGAGAAAAATGGTGTGTGTTGGAGGACGGCGGGGGGGAAAGGAGTGATCCTTACTGGAAAGGAGATTTGTTTACAACATTTTATTTGCTCCTTAGTTTTTAATGCTGTTCTGGCCCTGTGTCCTGTAAACAGAGCAGCTTTTCCATTCCCCAGCCATGCCAGGCGAGCCAAGGACAGAACAGACTGAGCTGCCGCCAGACTCCTGGGCCACCGAGGTCTCCCAGCCTCAAGAACCCACGCCCAGCCGGGGGTCCGAGAGAGAGGGGCACTTGCTGGGCCGCAGCAGAGAAGGGTGGGATGTGAACTCCAGGTATGGAAACGGGAGAAGCCTGTAGGGCTTGTGAAATCGGCTCCTGTCTCTGCCACCCGGGGCAGGAGGCAACAGAAAGGCCTCAACTACCCAAGGTGCATGTCTAATGGGGTATTCGGTAGGGGCCCCTTGGACGGTAGAGGCCCTGCACAGTGTCTGGACAGAACGTGGCCTTTGGGAGAAAAAGCAGGACTGGTAGTAGAGTCGGCCGAAGGGAATGTGGTGTTGAGTGAGCTCAGGAAGGAGATCACTGCTCCCAGAGTCAGGGTCCAGACATCACCCCCACCAATCCTCCTGGCCAGCAGCTCAGCCCTCTCCCCAGCACTGAACCAAACAGGCCAAAGAGCTTGCTCGCAGCCAGAGAGAATCAGCGACGCCCTGGCACATCAGGGAAACACAGACTCAGTGGCGGAGTGCACATTGGAAGTTTCTCTTCCCGTCCAGACACGGAGAACATCCGAGCCAGGAGTCATGGCGGGCGGGCCACTGGGCTCCGTGTCGAGAGTACAGAGGGCACGCTGCCTGAGCTCAGAGTTGCTGGCGCTGGGCAAAGGGCTGTGCCTGCAATAACTCATGGACGCCTGGCTACCAGCCCCACGGAGCAGTTTAAAGAGGAGGAAACTGAGGCCCGGGGAGGCAACGTTACTCCCTCGAGGCCTCAGGGCTAGAGTGGGCGGGATGGTTCTGGCCGGGGTGGCCTGGAGCCAGAGGGCGTTCCAGCTAGCCTCTCTTTAAGGTTGCAGGGTCCTAAAACAGTCACCAGAGTTCCTCAATTTCTGCACAAAAAAGAGCCCTCTGTCCCCACCACTGCCTCCTCACGTACCGCTGAGGTGTAAATGGGAAAAACTCAGAGACAGGTGTTTTGTTTTGTTTTGTTACAGCAGCCAACTGGGACTGACACAGCTTGCATTTTCAGTCCCTCCGGAGATGTCCGTAGAGAAAGCAGAACAGGGCGTGGAGGATGGGGTGTGTTCCACGGTGAGTCACTGACCCCCTCAGCTTCATATCCTCACCTGTAACAACGAGGTCTCAATACCTTTCATGAAGTGGCTGTGAGATTCGAACGAGAAGCTGTGAAATTGTAAAGCACTCTAGAACACGGGACATACTGTTTCCTGAATTGCCTGATTTTTCTTGGCTGAACGTCCTATCATCTCTCAAATGTCTGAAACTGTGCTGGTGACCGAAGCCCACAGAGGGCATCCCCTTTGTCCAAAACTCTAATTCTACTAGTTTGTACCAAGTGAGAGGAAGAGGGGGTGGACTTTGGGTTCTTCCCCTCTTCCCGAAGAAGGTGGACCTCCCACCTATACCTCTGCTGCTCCCTTTTCCTTTCTGCGCTCCTCCCCGTGGGAGGGGTGGTTAATCAGAGAGCAAATGGGAACAGACCCTCTCTCCCGGAGCCTGCCTGCTTTTGAGTGACACCTCTTCCGTCTTTGCCTTCTGTCCCCAGGTAGTATTCCCTGGAACCCGGGCCCATCCCCTGTAGTAGGGGATCTGCCCATCGTGACCCAACTTCTCTGCCTGTGACTTTACCGGAAAAGTTTGCATTAGGGTGAAGGGTAGACAGCATCATCCATCCAGAGTCTCCAGGAACCTTAACAAAGAGTTCATCTGGCAAATGCGATTAACACTGTACATAAGATCCCAAAGGCAGGGAGCATCTCATATATGTCCCCCCCCCCCCCACTTCTGTGTTTCTCCTCTTAGACTCTGTGAAATTCTTCAGGAATTTTGACCTAAACTTCTGAGTTTAAATTTCTCATTCCGACCTTAAAAATGAACCCAGCTCTCAAATAATTAGCCTAAAAACAGACACATACTATTTCAAGAAAGGTTTCTGCAGGGAAAGCAACCTATCAAGCAACAAGCACATTTTCTCCACTGTTCAGGAAACACTTTATTGATGAATAATGGGCAAACGCGAAACCAGCAAATTTGGCGGGACACGAAGCCACAGGTCATTAGTAGGAAAAGTCAAGCCAATGTCTTTCATGTACATCTACCTCTTCCAAACTGCCATGCCGAAACTGAAGAGCTCTGAACTTGAGGCCCCTTAGCGATCTTGGTTCTGATCCCAACCTTCACATGTAAGACTTGGTCTAAGTGATTGATCCATGTGATTCTGTTTTCTGAGGATCGAAGGTCGATCACAGTGCCTGCCACGTGATCGTGAACATGAGTGGGCATCTCAGGGATAAACTTCAAGGTGTCAGGAGTGACCCGGCTCCTGCTCTTATAAGGGGAAGGGGGAAAGGGAGGGAGGGTTGGGGAGAAGGCGGTACTTCAAACAAGTTCAGCGTAAGCACAGTAAATGCCGTATGAAAACCCCACGGTTCAGGAAATAGGGATCAGCATTTTTTGAGTACCTATCCAATGCCAGATAAATGTGTTAAAAGAACGTGCGCCTGGTCAAGAGGGCAGAAGGAATTCAGGAAGGCATCCCCGAGAAGGGAGGCTGGGAGCTGAGCCTCGAAGGACCAGGAGGACTTCAGTAGCCTGGGTCCCCCCAACATTGAACTTTTTAAAAAATAGACTCATCTAGGGGCGCCTGGGTGGCTCAGTCGTTAAGCGTCTGCCTTCGGCTCAGGTCATGATGGGATCGAGTCCCACATCGGGCTCCCTGCTCCGCTGGAAGCCTGCTTCTCCCTCTCCACTCCCCCTGCTTGTGTTCCCTCTCTCGCTGTGTCTCTCTCTGTCAAATAAAAATAAATAAATAAATAAACAAACAAACAAATAAATAAATAAATAAAATCTTTAAAAAAAAAATACTCATCCAGGAAGAATTGCCAGAGGGTTAAAAATCATGCTGAGTTCAATCAAAAATCACCACTGGAATGTGAAAGGAACTCTCTTAATTAAGCAATTCCAGAACATTCCCAACTCTTGGTTACAGGAGGAGTGGTGGCGAGCCGTGATATCCCGAACTGGCCTGTAAGGTGCACCCTCTGTGGACCGTTGACAGGCTGGTCGGGGCGCTTAGGGTGCCCTGGTGGGCCAGACCCCACAGTGGTGGGTATCAGCAAGCCCCACCCATGAGGCCCAAGGACCCCGAGAACCGCAATGCTTCAGAACAGACTGGCTTTACACGGAGGATGTTTGAGGCAAAGGGTAAGGAATGTTCCATGTAGTTGAGCTTCACTGCAGCTCATACGTGGAGCCTGGATAGACCGGGTGCCTGTCCAGCCCTTCTGGTCTGGATATTTCACTCCCTGGACGGTGACAAACCCTGGTCAGACCCCAATTATAATGCCCACACGACGCTACCTTCAGCGGCTCACCCTACAGGGCATCTGGCTGAGATCACCAGTCACTGTCCAGCACCAACAGTCACATAGGAAGGAAAGGTTACAACACAGAGGAACAGGCGATGTGTTTCTTTTTCCGACGCCCAGACTTATGCTCAGGGCCGAGGATGGAGGGGACCCACGAGGACCCTGAGGTCCGGAGCCTCTGCACCAGCAGCTGGGCAGTTCTGAAGCTAGCGGGAGCCCCGAACACAGCCAGCTTCGTGAGCAGGACAATGTGACAAGGTGTCTTCCACACCCTGCTTTCCCTACCTCTCTAAAACCCAGCCCCGAGTTGCGGTAACAGCGGGGCGAAGGCAGGCAACGGAGGGAAGAAAGGAGAAGGAGATGGAAAACCATTAAACAACAACAACAACAACAAAAACCCTTTGACAGAACTTGATAACCTGAAGTACACAGTGATCGGTGCTGGACGGCATACAAAAGCCAAAAGGCAGGTCCCAGGACGGGGTCAACTTAAGACTTAATATTTGCCTTTCACTAAGCAAACTAATAAATCCCCTCCAGCTGTAACCACGCAGAGCTCCCAGTTTTTACTTATTGGTCAAAAGTATAGGCAGTCCCCCCCCGCCCGTCACCCCGGGCAAAGAGCAGTCCCCCTTCCCCGTGCCTGCCGTCAGTCTATATGTCTATTTGCCTTCTCCCTCAACAAACTCAAGTTCAGTGCAACTGACAATGAGTGCAAACAGCTTTGAAGTATTCTTCGGTAATGGACTTCCCGGGACAGCCCTGTTTTTGGCTTGTGCAGCCGAAGGCAAAGGGAGAAGAGCTACTTGTCAGAGAACAGGCAGGCCTCAGCTGGGTCAGGCGAGGCTTAGAACTTGACACATGGGAGGGACCTTAGAGGACCATCCACACCACCCACTTATCCCTCTCTCTCCCACTTTGTGGATGAGAAGACTGAGACCCACAGCAAAGGACCTTGGGGCTGAAGTTAAGGTAGGACTAAAGTACAGACTTCCAGACACCCCCCTCCCCTCTCCAGTTCAGAGCTCTTGTCAGCCTGGGCATAGAAGGTCTCACTCAGAAGCAGCGGTAGGGGGACCCAGCCCTGCTTCCCACCAGCCTGGCATGACGGTCTTGTCCAAGGTCAGTGGCCATTCCCAAGGTCATCCTTATGCCCTTTAAACCACATTCCCCTGAGCAGAGGGCCATGCTTCACCAAATAGAACCTTCTATTTCTCCATCAACACTGGGGCTTGGCGGACCCTTTGAAGAGGATAAAAGGTCCCCGTGGGTCAAGTTTTGATGCCACGGGAAAATCTCACAGGAAAGCCTGAACAAAATGTCCAGGACAGGGCCCTAACTTGAGGTTATGTTCATAATGGATCACGGCAAGATGAGTATGTTCAGCATGTGGATGAAATGCCTTTCTACCGTACCTTGGGCAACAGCTGGTTTACTCTTCTCAAATGGAGCAAAAAACCAGCAAACCTTCAAGTCACGGACTCGATTAAATACGACGGCACTGTGCATGTCAGAGACAGAAGAGGCTTCGGGGATCACGTGGCCCGACTCCTTCATTTTACAGGGAAGGAACGAAGATGAGGAGCTTTCGGAGACAAAAATCTCAGATTTCCTTGTCTCCCCACTCTGTGCTTTTTTATCAGCGGAAGGCACCCTGGATCCAGAAGAGACCGAAATATGCTGGGGAGGGGGCACAGTGCACTTGCCTCAAAATCTCATTAAGAAGTTGACATTCGTGGTCTCTAGGCAGCCCACGAGCCGCTCTTCACAACCCTACAGCTTCGCCTGCCAGGCTGAGGATCATTCGGCCCTCTCTCACAGTCCTCTCCTGCTCTGCCAAAAAGGCTGCCTCCCCCAGGCCTGGGTGATCCCTCGTCTGATGCTGGAAAGGGGATTCGTGCCTCAGTCAGAGGTAAATCTAGATAAAGGTGATGCCTTTAGACCACTTTGAACTCTGGGATTCTATGTGGACGAGAAGATAAGGAGAGGGGGAGAGAGAGAGAGAGAGAGAGAGAGAGAGAGAGAGACATTGTTGCCTTTGGCACAACAAGGAGACTTCTTCTGGAACCAAAGACCGTACGTGGTACATGAACGAAGGGAACATCTGAAATGAGTTCATCTTTTTAAAAAGAAAAGGGGTGCCCAAGGCGCTGGGGTAGCCTTCCTTCTATGGCAGTGAAGGCACAGAGAGCCAGAATAGGGGCAAAGACTTGGGGGCATGGGGGATCTCGATCTTTGCATGGGGGTAATGAGAGTTGGGTTTCTCGATGTTTGCATGCTCATCTCTACCTTGGCAGGCAATGACCCCCCATGTGGCCACAGCATGCAAGAGGGGCAGGACGGGCTGAAGGCTCCCGTTAGAGCACTGCAGACGCTCGTGCCCGTCTTTCAACAGAAACGATGGAGGCCTGACCCCCTGACAAGAAGCAACAGCTACAGGATGGCATGCAAGCCCGAAAGCCTGGCTTTGACCAACCTGAAAAGAACCTGTAATTTGCCTTCAGATTGTTCTTACTTGTCAAGAACACCAAAAGTTCGGCAGGTACAACCTTCCCGTCCGCCTCCACCGCCCACAACCACCACCAAGTTCTGCTCCCTTATCCCAGATACAGGCAGTGTCTGGAGAGGGAAGAGAGAGCCGGGAGGTCCCATTCGACATGATCAGAGTGGAACTCAAAGGTGATCCAGAGACTCTGGAGTGAAAGTACACACTTGGGCCCCATTTACATGTCCTTGATATTTTAAAGAATCCTAGAGTTCAAAGGAATCTCAGGAAGTCCTCTAGCCAACTCCTTTGCTCCCTAGACAACCCTACCCCGATGATTGTAGCTCTTACTCTCTCTAGCGAAGACGCAGAGTTTTCTTCTTGGCTCATTCTGCATGGTACGTGCATGTCTCTCGGACACGTGCAGTCTGTCCCCCCCACCACCACCCCTGTTCCCAGTGGCCGTGGTAGTTTTGTTTCCTAAGGAACTGTTCTGCTCTTAACAAGAAAGGTTATTAGCATCGCCTTTTTTAAGTAGAACAGGATTGGAGAAGAATCCCTGATACCTTGAATGGCTCCCATGTCCACTATCCACAGGACTTTTTCTGAAGGAAGTGGTCTCAGCTGGTTTGTTACATCCAGGTTTTTATTCAATATCATGCAACCCTACCACCCGGAAAACACCTGATGTGGTCAGGACTGGGTGCTTGATCCAACGGCCTCCACCTATAGCCTGCCAAGTGGTGAACCATGTGGTCAGACACAAGGGTTCTGAATGGCAGCTGGTCGGGCTAATCAAGAGCATCAGCGAACTATGGCAGGTAACTTAGCAGCAGAAGCAATGTCATCAAGCCACCCAGGAGCATGGCCAATTGTTCTGGTTTGCCCGGTTTGCCCAGCACTGTCCCAGGTTTATCACAGAAAGTCGTGTGGTCTGGGACAGCTAGCACCCTCAGCTCATCATCACAGGAGAATTCTAGAATCAGGAGCAGGGAGTCGTGCTGCTGAGCAGATGATCAAAATGACCTTGGCGTCGGAATTCTTGCTGTTTCTGGAAACTGTCTAGCAAATGGATGTCTTGAATGACTTTGGGCTTCTAGAAAGGCCTCGCCGGGCAGCTGCTGGGCAGACTGTTCCTGTCTACCTTACTTCCAGAGCAACTTGGAATAAACCCATGTTAATGCTGGTGATCTAAGGGGTCTCTGTTCCTTGAAACCTGAAGGACTCTAACCAGTACGACGAGTCTGTGTGCATGTCAAGGAAGGGAGACCAAAGCCCACGAACGAGCCTTACATGTCAACAGCGGGAAACGACCTCAAGGGGTTCCCGCCACTCATTTTGTGGGGAATCCGAGAGGCCAAGGACCCCATTGCTCCCCTGAGCAGACACCGAGATCGCTCTATGGTCACAGAAACACATCACCTACAAACAAAGAGAAGATATATGTGTATAGCTTTAATTCTTCCTACAAAGGCAAGCCATCATTTGCTTTAGAAGTAGAATGAACGGACATCTTCGGCTCTGCGACTGAAACAAGGTCGACTCTAGAAGTGTTTTCAGCCATGTGCACGGTGGCACTGGAGGGATGAAACAAACAGGAGTCATGTTTCGAGGGGCCCGGTCTGCCGTCAGGAGTGACGCCGGCATCTGAGGGGCAGAGGGTCTCCAATAAACACACCAGCTCTGGTAGCGAGATGGTTTGTGACAAAGCACCACACTCTGGCAGGGGCCCCAAATGCCATCTGAGGGAAGGGGTCTTCACAGCTGGTGGTGCCTCTGTGTCAACAGAAGACAGGTGGGAAACGGATAGAATACTATGTCAATTATACATCAAATGACATTTAAAAAAAAAAAAAGAGCAGATAGGGGGGATGAACACACAGCATTCACTTTTTGCTCTTCCAGACAAACATCTGGGTGGGATCCAAGCAAAGGAAGCTGGACATGGAGGACACCAGCGCCCCTACAGGAGCCCCCTCCAATGTCCCTGACATCTGAGGTCCCGAAGAACTTCTGCACTGACCCGCATCACTCTGGAACCTGAGTGGCCGGATCCCAAAGAAGCGAGAGGACATTCTATTCCAATGCTGCTCACATAGCAACACAAACACTGGCCTCTTTAGAAGGAAGAGGAACAAAAATTAAAATCCCATTTGACCTAAGTGTGGTTAACAATTCACTCTGTATCCGGCTGGAAGATAATGGAGCAAACAAAAATTGCCGAGTCCAAAGGCACAGCAGACGGGGGAGCTGGGGGGCAAGAAAGGGTGTGGTAGAAAGCCCTTTGGTTCCCGGGCATCGGGCTGGGGGGTGGGGGGGAGTCTTAAGGGCAGGCAGCAGCAGAGGAAATGTTTTCCACAAGAGGGAACGACAAGGTCTGTGGTGATGGTGACTTGTCAACTGTAGGTTGCGTCCAGCTCGTGCGGGTCCAGACATAGACTCCTCCTCAGTGCAAGGGTCTTTACTTTCTCCTCCAATGTCTTCTCAAATCCAGAAGTTTCTTTTTTCTCCAAAATAAGAATTCTTGAGAAGATCCAGAGCTCTTGCCTCTTAAGAGATGGTCCCATATTAGCCGGGTACTTCGCGAGGTCCCAGTGGCGTACGTTGGCTCCCCCCAGCTTCCGGTGGCAAGTGGGAGCAAGGAAGAGCGGCCCTCAGCCGCTGCTCTTTCCCAGGCCTGTAGACCGAAACACAGCATCAGAGTTAGATTCTGCCTTCTGCTCCTTCAGCAGTGAGCTTGACTCTCCTGTCTTTAGTCCATAACGTTCTAGCCGGTGAACAGAACCCACAGTGCGAAAAGCACTATTTGAGCTAAGACAGGAAAAAAAAAGGGAGGCCTATTTATACCACTCAAGGAGCTCCCCCTCCACTGAATTACTGCCAGGAACCCTCCACTCAGATCTCACCACTATAACCACATAGCTGATTTAAACAAACAAACACAAAAACAAAACAAAACAAAAAAACAAAACCCAGAAAACACCGAATATAGCCAGCCCAGAGGAAGTGGAAGCTTCTGTTTTTCAGCATGTCATGACATTGTCTGTGAGATTCGGCGCAGGAAAACATGGAGGTGTTAGGTCACCCACTTTATAGACAGGAACACTGAGGCACAGAGGCTGCTGGTGTTCTTAGTACAGGATGGCAAGGGCCTGGTCCCTAACCTAATGTTCACTTTAGCTGGGACGTCTGTCTGTTCTCACAAATCCCTTAACCACGAATTAGGAAATTATCCAGAACAAAGGGGTCCCTGGGAGGAAACGGGAAGACTCAGCTTAACACATTTGTTTTCCTAATGCTGATTGCAAATAAGCAAAGATGGATGTGGGCTCCACATACTTTCCTGACTTCCCACCACCCCCTGTGACCACCATTTCTGAGGGGCAAATATAGCTAGTGCCACCAGATGCCCCCAGGGGACTTCCCCTTTTTAAAACTGGCGAGGCCCAGCGAGGCAAACAAGGGGCCTACTCCCAGACATGGATAATCCAGGCCTCACGACTGTGGCAATCACCATCCACCCACACGGAACCACCACCTGCAAATGCATGCGTGCCCAAGGACCAGCCCGGGTGAGATGCCGTGAAAACGGACACAGAGCAGGCAGGCAAGCCCCGGCCTTGCAGGCCTTAGAAGAGAGGGGATGCTGGGCGCCTGGGTGGCTCAGGTGGTTGAGCGACTGCCTTCGGCTCAGGTCATGATCCTGGAGTCCCGGGATCGAGTCCCACATCGGGCTCCCTGCTCAGCGGGGAGTCTGCTTCTCCCTCTGACCCTCTTCCCTCTCGAGCTCTCTATCTCTCATTCTCTCTCTCTCAAATAAATAAATAAAAAATCTTAAAAAAAAAGATTTAAAAAAAAAAAAAAGAAGAAGAGAGGGGATACTGATCAAGCACGAGGCCGGAAGGACATCGATGGCTGAGGGACAGACACTTGGAGATTCTGGGGGCGGTCTGGGCCAACAGGCTCCCATTGGCCCCTCTGCAGACCTACGGAGGTCGCACGCAGCCTAGCCTGTGCAGGGGTGCTCTCCTTCCCGTGGGTTTTGGCTACTGCCCAGGCAGGGACACCCAGAGACAAGGCACTAACTGTCAGGGATGGGAGGAGGTCCCAGTGAGGGCCTGCCTGGGTCGGGCGGGGGAGGGGGGGGAAGAGACCGAACAGAGAGAACACAGAAGACATTCCTCTGCCAGAGAGCTGTGGGGCGGTGTGTGTGTGTGGGGGGGGGGGGGGGTCTGCATGTTAGAGCCACCTACCCACAAAAAGTCAGCCAGCGTGCCCATGCCAAGGCACTCTTAGGCTCCGAGAGGCTCTCTGATTGGCCGCCAAGAGGAACCCCTAAGTCTCACCCAGACACTCTTTCATTTGGACCCGAAAACACCCTGAAGAGCCCCAAAGTTCTGCTAACTCTCCTCAGGTTCCCTTTCCCCTCCCGGGCAGCAGCCCTCACAGAGGGCCAGGAGGAATCTTTTCCCCAGGGAGATGCACGCAGCTAGCAAATTAATTGGCAGCAGTGGGTGAATCACACAGGGACTTCCTTCTTGTTGCCCAGCAACCACATGCACTTGGCAGGGGGACATGAAACACAGAGGGGAATGTCGGGAGGCATTTGCAAAATAAAATAAAAAGCAAAACATACAACATCCCAGACTCATCCCGGCAGGCAGACCCAGCCAAGGCGGGGCTAGGGGGTCGGGGGGTGGTTGTGATGGGGTGGGGCGGGGAGAGATGAGGGAATCACCGCAGGGAAGCAAAATAAGGTTAGGACAGAACCAGCCCAACAGAGCCTAACACTCCTGCCGCCCTCCCTCCTCCCATAAACTCTGCTAGGTGTAGCCTTTGTATTTGGCCGAAGACACGCCTCCAGGAGCCTAGAGAAAGGCGAGAGGGGGGCTCACAGATTAGCAGGCACCTAGAGGTTTGCAAGGTGACCTAGAAACACGCGGCCCAGAGGGTTTGCAAAGCCTGCCGCCGGGTGACTGTACCTGCTGTTTATGCTTGTCCAGCATGCATCATGCCCAGGTGAAGTCACTCCGCCACCTCCAGGGCAGGGTCCCCTTCCCCCACTCCTTTTCCACTTGAGTGTTTTCATGCCCGTTGCCATGGTCACTGGGGCTGATTAGACAAACCTCGGACACACCGCCCTGCCCTTCAGAACCTGTCTCTGGCCACTCTAACAACTCCCCGAGTGAAATGTAGGCAGCGTCCGTGTTGGGAACAGCCCACGGAAGCAAAGCTGGGGACCAGGAAAGGGAGCACTGGACCAAGAGAGCCCCTGTGGCTGGCTGGCTATTAGCCCGCAAAGACACCCACGTCCTAATCCAGGCAACCTGTGAATGTGACCCTCGGTGGCAGAAGGGGTCTGACGTGCAGAGATGATCCTGGAGGACCCAGGTGGGCCCCAAGAGTCACTACGAGGGTCCCTACAAGAGGGAGGTGGGGGTGGGGGTGGGGAGGAGATGTGACACAGGAGAGGGAGTGAAATGTGAAAATGAAAGCAGGAGTCTGGAGTGATTCAGGGAGGAAGTGGAAACACAGGGGCCTCCAGAAGCTGGAAAAGGCAAGGAAATGGATTCTTCCCTAGCACTTCCAGAAGGAACCAGCCCTGCGGGTACTTTGACTTTAGCCTAGTGGAATGAGCCTCCAGAATGTATGAGAATAAATCTGTGCTGTTTTAAGCCATGAAATTTTACGACGGCCATAGGGAACTAATCTTGTCCATCGGGCATACCACGCCTCTGTCTCTCAGGAGATCTACGGAAGAGGGGATCATGGTGCGGATGTAGGTGACAATGAAATGCCGCGGGTCAGAAGGGACGGGGTCCCGCATTTGGCTTATAAATGTCTAACAGACACCCTGCAGGCTCAGAAGGAAAAGGTCAGGTCCCTGAGAGCAACCGAGGCAAGAAGCAGCCCAGGCTTAGAGGCAGACTCTCAAGTTACACCATTTGTGACTGTCAACTTGGGCTGGTGGCTTAATCTCTGCAAGTCTCGGTTCCGTCCGTCATCTGAAAAACAGAGATGATATTATTATCTGCCTTGCAGAGCTGTTAGGATTAAATGATACACTGCGTGGAAAGCACAGGGCAGATGCCAAATATACAGATACAAATGGTAACTCTTCGAAAGGATTAGGCATGCACATATGGGCAGAAGCGGTTGGGTTGACTATCCTCCCTGTCCTACTTAGTAACATAACTCTTGAGTTTTGGCTGGCACATTGTGGCCCAAAGTAAAAAGATTACGTTTCGCAGTCTTTCTTGTAGCTATAGCCATGTGATCAATATCTGGCCAAAGAGATGTAAGCAAAAGTGCCGTGGGAAGTGTGTCCAAAAGGTGTTGGAGGGGGATACCCCCCCTCCAACTCAGTGGTAGAGCATTTGACTGCAAAAGGTGTTGGAGGGACGCCACTGTTTTCCCCTGTCTGCCTTTCCTACCTTCTGCTTTCAAGGAGGACATGATGGCTGGTGCTCCAGCAGCCATTTTGGACCATGAGGGACATTGATGATGGGAGTCATGCACTAAGATGATCTAACAAGAAGATGGGAACCTGGGTCCCCGATAACTCCAGAACTACCACACTAGCCTTGGATGGCCTTTCTTTGGATTTCTGTTATGTGGGAGAGAATGCTGTTCTTAGTTATTAAGTCATTGCCATTTTAGAGTTTTCTAATAACCATAATGGATATAATATATCACAGATCTAGAAAGACAGAATTCAGAGTCAGTCTAGATTAGTGGTTCTCAAAGTGTAGCCCTGGACCGACAGCTTAAGCAAGCACCTGGGAACTTGTTAGAAATGCAAATTCTCAGGCCCCACCCCAGACTTACTGAATCCAAAACCCTGGGAGTGGAGCCCAACAGTCTGTGTTTTAACAAGTTCTCCAGGTGGTTCTGGTACACTCAAGTGTGAGAACCACCATTCCAGAGCAAAGTTTCTCAACTCTGGAAGTAATGACATTTGGGACTGGATAACTCCTCGTCATCGTGGGGGGGGGGGGGGGGGGCGGCGGGAGGCTGTCCTGTGCATTGTAAGATGCTTAGCAGCATCCTTGACCTCTACCCACTAGATCCAGTAGCACTCTCCTCTCCGTGGGACCTTCAAAAGTGTCTCAGACATTGTAAGTGAGTAAGGGCAGGAAGGGGAGAGTCAGCAAAATCACTCCCAGTTGAGAAATGCTTTCTCTTGGGGGTGGTCCATTCTTGACCTTGGCTGCACCTTAGCATCACCTGGGACGCTTCTCAAAATTCCAATTATCCCTCCAGCGCGGTGAAACTAGAATCTACTAGGGCAGGACAGGGTGGCAGTTAAGAGCTCTCCAGGTGATTCCAGTGTGCGGCCAATGCTTAGAGACACTGCACGCTGCAGAGGGCCAACAGGCCCGGAGGAGAGACGGCTCTGAGCCGGGGAAGGTGACACACCACTATCCTGACTATGGGAAGGCACACAAGATGCTCCCAAGCAGACGCTATAAAAGCATGACTGCTGTCAACCTGGGAACGGGCATCCTAGTCGCCAGATGGGGTGACTAGATGGGGAGGAATTCCTGGTGGCTGTGTCACCTCATTTCCCATCAGAACTGGGCGGACACCTTTCGGTGTCTCCCATGAATAACCACAAAGGCCTCAGTTCCCTCCCCTAATAAACAGCACACATTGAACCAGCTCCCATGAGCTAGAAACGTGAGCTCATTCAACAACAAGAACTGTCTTAATAAAGACAGGGGTACGGCAGTGGGGCCTATTTAGAAACGGGGAGCATTAATTCTCCTTCCAGTGGGTAAACTCCCCAGGCACTGACACCACAATCCTCCCACAAGGATGCACTCGGAGCGAGGGGAGATTTCCCATATATCGAACATAGGCCTGCAAATCAGCTTGGCCGGGGCTCTGCACGGGGTTGGGAGCAGAAAGGAAGGAAAGAATTCAATGAGGAACCAGCAATGAAGAAAGGGAGAGGCAAACAGGTTGATGCTCCTCGAAAAGAAGGATGAAGTCATGTGTAAATTGTCTGTCCTGCTGGGAACTGTCTTTTCCCCCATTATTTTCCTCCCTGCTTGCCCTGCATGAAATGCTGAGCGAAGCTCTTCCTCGTTTCCCTGGGCCCAAACCATTAAGTCCAGCATGTCACTGGGGGAGTGGGGTTGGAGAAAAGGAGGAGGCAGAAGAGGCGGCGGGGCGGGAGAGAAGCTCACAGGGCTCTGACATTCTTCCGTATCCCCCCTTCATGGCAGCACCCAGATGAGCTGGCCTCTCTGTCTCCTGCCCACGGCAGCCCCGCCTAGCTAGCCCAGATGCAAAGATGAGGGACAGGTATGAGTCTGTAACCCTCAGCGGAAAAGCCCCCACCCCCACCCCGCAGTGAGTCTCTAAGAGGCCAAGGCTCAGCGCAATGGAGCCCACCAGCACGTTCCCATCCTTTCTCAGGGGTCCTGCCTTCTGCTCTTTCAGCCCACTTCATGCGGCCGATTGGAACACGGTAGAAGAACTCCAGTTGCTCTGTACCAGTGGCATGGGAGAGGCAAGGAAGGAACTCGGGTCCTTTTTCTGTGCCAGGGGCCTTTTAACAGGTTCCCGGGCTACCAGTCCAAAGCGTGCAGGACTGGCTGCTGACACTGGCCGTTTCCAGGGCTCCCCCATCCTTCTCCCTGTACCACCGCCCTTCTCCAGCCTCAAATCCCCCCGCTTGACAAAACCCCTGGTTCCCTCCAGCCTGTAAACCTCGTGTGCAAACGTCCTGACTCTTGCAAATGTGTTAAAAAATAAACTTTAAAAAGCTTCCAGATGTTCTGTTTGCATGGTGCTGTTTCTCTGCTCCTGTCTCCAGAGGCCAGTGCATGATGTCCGGCATCCTGACTGCCCAGATGAAATATGAGGCGGCCAAGAGGCACGGCCCGGGGGTAGGGGAGGATGCTCCTTCCCGTGGGACCACATTCAACCAATTGGCCCATCAACCCTCCCCCTGCAAAGATGGGACCCTATGCTTCCTTTTTGTTCTTCCACCATCCCCCATGGCCCGCTCCTTCCATTCTCCTAGGTGAGACATACATCCCTGGGGTCTGTTCCATGGAGTGCAGAGGCCTCCAAAAGACCAAGCCTGAGATCACCGAACAATAGGCCTTCAGGCTTTGTGTCCTCAGAGCACCCACCCCATGGCTCCCTTGACATCCTTATACCAACTGCCTTTGACACGGAGTCGAGCATGAAATGACACAGCGCACCCCTTACGTGTATGGGGTGAAATCACCATCTGCAGGGACATCGGAGGAGCTGGCCCAGCCGGAAGAGGGGAATGGTGTTCACGGCTGGTCAAGGCCCCTTGGGGCTGGTGGCCTCTGATCTGTAGAAAGGAAATTGCCAACGGGCAGCCTTGTGCACACACGGCCCCACACGCACCCTTCCCAGCACACACACACCTGAGGGCAGAGGATTCTTTGCTCAAGGTGATGCCTGTTCCCTTTGATGCTCGCCGGAGGTGTTCCCATTGGGTGAAAACCAGACCTCAATAAAACCGGGCATTATCAAGAGGCTGGTGGTTTGTGATTGCACCAGCCTGTTATCTCTGTGGCCCAGGGTGGGGCTGCTTTGTGGTTCTCCATTGAAAAGCATTAACTTCTAGGTGGATCAAAGACACTTCCGAACCAGCCAACCTGGGTCCCTTGTTTATCCGCAGGAGATTGTTCCTAAAGATGGACTTTAAAGATTAATAGGGACCCCAGTCCCACACTCCTCTCTGTCCTCTCCTTATCATGCAGCCTGACCCTCAGGGGCCACCTAATGGCCAATCACAAGGCCCTTCTCCTCTCCTTCTCCAGATGGCCCATATAACAACAGCTAATGGGGGACTGGGCCAGAGCGGGTCCAGCTCTGCTCTAACAATGAGGACCACGGGGACAGAGACACACCTGCTCGGAGGCCTTGCCGGAGCTCCTCTGTCCTCTGTGAGTCATGCCAGGGATGGGGTTCCACAGAATGACGGGTGCTACCCTCTTTCCTCGGGAGGGATCAACGGCCAGGTGCTCTCACCGGGTCCTGAAGTCCCTTGCGGGACTCTACTGTCTACCCAGGCGTGTGAGGGCCCGTGGCCAGCCTGCAGTGAGGACACGGCGGGACCGCTGACTTGTCTGGATCTGGAACATCAAGGACTGTCAACCACGTGGGAGAGAAAGAGCACGTGCATTCAAGGGCTGCGGTGCTGGCGGGCTTTGGGGGCCCCGAATGTTCCTCCTCAGCACCCCGCAGGTCTGTCACGGGGCAGCTGGAGGCTTGCTGCAGCAGCCAGGCTTCCCTTCCGCGTCTGGAGTCCCTGGCTCAGTGTCTGGTCCCAAAGAGGCCAGCCTGAGTGCCTGAACAAGTGAATCCCTAGCGACATAGGCTAGTTATCTCAACAGGTGTGGGAGGGCCGCGGGCCACGGACACTCATCCTACAGACAGGAGAACAGTCAGGAAGCACATCGCACTAGAGACATCTCTGCTTACAGAAACAAGTCAAATCGAGCACCAAGTCCCGGATCTCGGGCAAGTTCCCTCAATTCTCTCTCACCCACGTGTTAAACGGGATACGAGCAGTGCCTAGTCCGTCGTAGGGCTGTCGTGAGGACTGAGTGAAATACAAGAGGCTCCTTACGTCTGTCTGTCACTATCATCACCTCTCTCCCTATCTGTACTAAAAAATACAGGAGCGCACTTCCCAGGAAGGGAGGACGATGAGTCACTGCTTGGTTATTTTCCTGGTCCAGACCAGACCTCACAGGTGTACGGGAACTCCAGGCCCATCGGACGGTACTTTTTTTTTTTCCTTTTGAAATCGATAACGTTGTCTGTAGCTTTTAGATCTGTCCCGTGCTCCCTCCCTAGAACGTGTGGGGGTGCGTGCCCGACACCGGGCCCCTCCTCAAGAGCCCCCACGGTGAACGAGGCAGCCTCAGCTGAGGACGGGGCTGAGGCGAGGACACGAGCTCCGCGGCTGCTCAACCTGGAAGCGCGTGGACGTCCTTCGCCTCCAGCGCCTGGGTCCCGACCAAGCGTCTCTCCTCCTTCCAAACTGTGTCCACTCCTCCTGGGGCCTCTGGGCTGGGCCGCCCGCTCTTTCCCCCTCACTGGAGACACTAGCACCCGGAGAGCCAGCTCAGGCTGCCCCGACGGGAAAGGGGGCCCCCAGGGCCCGGGCCCAGCACCGCCCGGACGGCATGTGGCGCGGGCGCCAAGGGCACAGGCGGGACGCAGGGCCTCGGCACCCGCCCGTCACGACGCGGCCAGGCTGCTACCCAAGGCTGCAGCTGGGCTCTCGGAGGCCGGGGGAGGTCAGGCAGCAAGTTCACGGGACGGGCCACCCACACGGCACATCAGCGCTGCTGGACTGTCCCCGGGGCCCGCACGGCTCTGGCCCTTGGCCCTGACTCGGAACACTCCACCATATGGCCTCCCTCAGGGAGGATGAGAGGAGGAAAAGAATAAACTGGGGGCAAGAGAGAGCCACACCTCCCTCTGGGCGCCAGGGACCCTTCCCAGGCTTGGGGGAGGGAAGGCTGGAACCGTCGAGGCAGCAGGTCTGAGAAAAGCAGGCAGGTGTCACTACAGAAAATGGGCAACTGAGACCGCAGGGTGCCCACGATGAGACGGGGGTCCTCCCCTCTCCGTGCTCTGCACGCAGCCCCCAGAGAGGCTCCCAGGGTTGGATCTGAACTCCCGATGGCCTGAACCTTGGGTTACTTCACACTTTTCTAGTTAAAACCCAAACTGGATTTTCATGTTTGCAGAGACAGCTTTGACCAGAAGTGTAGGCAGCAGAACAAAACAGGAAGGGAAGGATCTCTCTTGTTCTCTCTCCCTCCCTCTAAAAGTACAGGGCGCGGGGGGGGGGGGGGGGGGGGGGCGGGGGGGCAGACAAAATCTTGGCAGCCTGGGCCTCTAGGTCCCCCGGAGCCTGGAGCCTGCCTGTGTTCTGTTGAAAGCTTTTCTCTTTCCTTTGGTCCCGCAGATACCAGTTGGTTGGTCACTGGTCGGGGCAGGGGTGGGGGTGGAGGGGAGCTGGGTGAAGCCCCGGGAAAAGAGAAGAAAGAGGTAAAGAACGGAGTCTGTGGCGCAGCTGCGGAGAAAAGAGCCTGAGTGCCTCATCTGGACGGAAGGCAGCCTTCCCAGGTTCCTCGGCATGCTGGGACTTGCTGGAAACCAGAGCCCCGGCTGGCAGGACGAGGGTGGACAGTGGAACCAGAATTCAAAGGGGCAGCCGGAGGAGGGGTGGCCCCACGGGGTGGGGAGGGGAGGGGGAGGCTTCAGTGAATCATATAAATTAGAGACAGAAAGGATGTCAGGCCACCTTCACTTCCTTCCTCTCCTAATGTGAATTATCTCATTAGCCCTGAGCTTCCCAGAGGCTGACTCTAAATGATTCCTGTAATGGGGAGTTCAGTCCCCAGCCTCCCTATGGGGTCGGACTCCTAGGAGGGCTACAGAAGGGCTCTTAAAGGGACAGTAGCAAAGCACGCCAGTCACTCTACACGACGCGGGGTGCCTTCTGCGGAGGCTTCACGCTGCGACGTCATTCGGACCCTTGTGCCCCGTGTTTCCACATACAGGAAGCCACTGTGAGAAAACAGTCATGGACATCGGGACAGGCTTGTTAACGACACCCCCTTCCCCCCAAAAAATGAGAGTCCCCGTTCTAACCCCTGGCACCTGTAAATGTCATCTCATGTGGCAAAAGGGACTTGGCAAGTGGGATTAAGTTAAGGGTCTTGAAATGGGGAGAGGATCCTGGATTATCCAGATGGGCCCTAAATGCCACCACAAAGGTCCTTCTCAGAGGGAGGCAGACGTAGGGCTGAGTACAGAGAGAAGAACGGACGTGAACACCGAGGCAGAGGCTGACGTGATGTGGCCACAAGCCAAGGAGTGTGGCAGCCTCCAGAGGCTGCAGGAGGCCAGGAACGACTCTTCCCTGGAGCCTCCAGAAGGAACCGGCCCTGCCCACAACTTGATTTCAGTCCCGTAAGACTCATTTCAGACTTCTGGCTGCCAGACCTGTAAGACAGCACATTTGTGGTTTTTGTTTTTGTTTTTAAGAGAGAGAGCACGCATATGCCAGCAGGGTAGTGGCAGGGAGGGGCAGAAGGAGAGGGAGAGAGAGAGAATCTCAAGTAGGCTCCATACCCAGCGCGTGAGCCCAGGGAGGGCCTTGAATGACCCTGAGATCATGACCTGAGCCAAAAATCAGGAGTTGGACGCTTAACCAACCGAGCCACCCAGGCGCCTTACATTTGTGTTGTTTTAAACCACCAGGCTGGTGGTGACGTGTTATGGCAGCCCTCTGAAACTAGGACGGATATGGATCAAGTTCTTGCTACCAGGATGGACTTCAGAGCCTTTCACAGCCACAGAAGAAATGTGGGAAGCATCAAAGAACTGTTCAACCATAACTATGCTGTGGGTCCTACAATGAAATACTATACAACCATAAAGACACTGAAATATTATTTTTTTTTAAAAATAAGGGATGAATATATAACTGAGTATGGATCCTGAATATTTTCCTTGCCTTTTAGAAAATTTTCTAATGCTAAGCACCTTATAACTACCCCTGTCATCCTATAAGTCACAATTTGGCAGAGAGAGTCCAAGAATCCAAGGTCGGCACCTTTCTGGATTGTGAAGACTGCCCCCTGGCAGAAGGGCTCTGCTCCACACACACCTCAGCCTGGCATCACGGCCCTCCACCCACGGGCCAACGGGCCTGCAGACTCTCGCCCCTAACATATGAACCAGTCCTGTCTCCTTACACGCAATCTGGTCCCCTGGACCCCTCACCTCAAGCCTGTTCCCCTAACCCGCCACAGAGCACGTTCTCGTCTGCCTCATACTCTTCTGCCGAGGCCGTCCTAACAAATGGCCACAATCTGGTGGCAAAAAGCAACAGACACTTCTGTTCTCCTAGTTCAGGAGGACAGAAGTCCAAAATCAGGGTGTGGGCAGGGCTGGTTCCTTCCAGAGGCCAGGAGGGGGAACCCATTCCAGGGGTGTGTCCCAGCAGTTACTGCTGGCTGCTAGCCGTCTTTGGCCTGTGGACCCCTCCCTCCAATGTCTGTTCCCATCTGGAGATCCCCATCCTCTCTGTGTCTCTCTGATCCCCCCTGCTCCTCTCAGGACTTGTCAGGTGTGTCCTTCACGAATCGTATCTGCAGAGACCCTATTTGCAAACACATGGTCACGTCTGAGGTTCTGGGTGGCCGTGACTTCTGGGGGATGCTCGTCGATGCACTGCAGATGGCCTGCAGCGACACTCTCTCCTCCAGCTTCCTTTACTTCAGGTCTCAGCAACTCCATAAGGTCTTCTTGGATCTTCCCGGTCCCTTCTGGAAGGACCTGGAGGCAGCCGGAGTCTCCTGAAATGACGAGGGCGGGCGGCCTCAGCAGAGATGGAATTCTCCACTGTGCCAGGATTCCCACGGAGAACACCTCTCTGGAAAGACTCAGAGGAGATCCTGGGCTGGACGGGAGACGGAAGGAGATGGTCAGGCAGAGTCTGGCTTTACGAGAGCAAGGACAGAACCCAAGCCACTTGGCATGGTGCTGGGCAAGGAGAAGGCACTCGCCAGATGTTTACTGCCCCACCAGAGAGGCCCCCGCAAACCTCACCGTTCCTCCTTTCAATGAATGTGTGGAACATTTTGGAACAAAACAAAGAATTTGACAATTTGTATATTCAACGACTATTTGTGGAGCGTCTCCACAGTGAACCGCACTACGAGATACAATGTGATGCAACTATACGCCTCTTTCTTCTTTCATGATAAGACGGTGACAGACCACATGGCCAGAGACACCTAAATCAGCACCTCCATGATGATGTGGACTCAGACTCAGCACCCCCAGAGTTTCTAATATGGGCAGGTGGCGGGTTCCTCAGGAAAGCCTAAGAGATAAGGCCCTTCCTTGCTCCTTCTCGGCCCACTGGGGAAGGGAGAGAAGGCAGAGGAACATTCTCTGCTGCAGCCAAGGGCAGGCTCTCCGTTCCTGCTGCGGCCCAGACAAAGCACACCTGCCGGGCGGTGACTTATCAGCTGTGGGAGGCCCACGAAGCTCTTAAGCCCCAGGTGGGTGCCTGGAAAGCCACCCTCCCAGGGGAGCGCAGACCTCGGGCCCTGCTTGGCTGCTAATCACCATAAGCACCACGGTGCCTCACCCCCGAGCTGGGTGGCCCTTAGCCACTCCCAAAGCCTCGCCACATTGCTCAGTGATCTCAGCTGGCCTCACACAGACCCTGGCAAGTAAGCAGGACAAGTGATGTTATTCTTCCCACTTTACAGATGGGGAAACCGCCTGAGCGTTCGAGGACTTGCTCGGGGCCACCCAGGGAGTATGTGGCCCAGGCGGTAGCCCAGGACGCTCCTTCTGCAGCCCGGGCAGGCAAATGGCGTCCCCACCGCCCCTGTACGGCCCACGAGGACTTCAGGGCTTTACACGGGAGACAACAAATATCAGGGGGTGGCTCTTCCCTCCGTGTGCTGGGCTGCTTTTTTGGGACCCTGGGGAGCATGACTTCCTAAAACTCCCACCTCTTCCTATTCAATCCACCTTCCTCCTCCTGCTTGACGGCTGGACGTAGGAGGGCAGGGACCGGCAGGGGCGGGCAGGACTTGGGTCTGGGCTGGGCCTCTCCCAAGAGCGTCGAAGCATGCCTTTTGGGATCCGGAAGGAGAAGCTCTTGCGTACGTGTGTGCTTTTCCAGGCATGGAGAAAAGAGACCTGAAGGCCTAGCTCGGCTCTCGAGCTTTGCCGACCTGCCCCACAGAGATTCTCAAAGCCGGCCCTCTGTTTCACCAAGCTGTCTCAAGCAGCCCCAGGAAGTGGCTGGGTGACTTCAGGGCAGGAAAGAGCGAGAAGAACACTACCCTCTTCTGGGGCCACGGGTCAGCAGGGCTGCTGAGTTAATGACCCTCGGGTTGGGCCTCCAGGGGAGGAGGCAGGGTTCCTTGGCTGGGGCCCCTGGCATGAGGAGCCCACACCACCCAAAGGCATTCACGGCAGAGCTGGTGGGGGCCCAGGAACCAGGACTCTGCAGGCGGCACCTGCAGGGCAGGGGAGGGCAGGCAGGGCCAGCCCCATCCACAGCCCGCTCCGCCTAGAATGCCCGGGTTCAGGCTGGCTCCTGGGACCTAATCTTCCAGCCAAGGCTTCCCCTTACCAAACCATTTCTCGGTGCCCTTCCTCATCCCATGTGGAGTTCTGTGTCATCCTCAAAGCACCTGGGGAGACAGGGTACAAGCCAGAGCTGCATGGGCTCCTCCGCCTTCAGGTTCAGGCCAGAGAGGCACCCTACGAAGGTGAGGGGATGGCGTGCAGGCTGTGGAAAGCCCAGCTGCCTCCAGCAATCTAGGCCAGCGTCCGGTTCCCATGACACCCTTACTGGCAGCGTTAATAACTAACCACGTCCCAGACAGGTGCTGACGGCCTGCCCTTAGGAGTTCTCGTTCAGGGTTGACAGTGAGTCACTTCCCTTTTACAGTTTGCTAGCAGACTGAGTCACCCTGAGGCCGAGCCTTCCACACAAGTTCTCACACCTGGGCCAAGTCACATTTGCACCCATGCCTTCGACCCCCTACTCTCCGGTCGGCTGGGCCCTGCGAAGCTGACCCTCATGGCCGAGGCCACACAGCGTCCCCCGTGACCCAGCCTCTGCCCTGCCCCCGCCCCACCCACCCCCTCCACAGGGACAGTGACAGGGGCCCGAGGAGTCCAGAGAGATGTCTGAAAGAGGGGTGCCTGACAGGTGGTCCCCTGGGCCCAATGCTGGGTTAGGTCTCTGTCGCCCTGGACCTTTACCCCAAAGAGCGCCCTCATATCTTCCCACCCCTCCGCTGGCAAATAAGGGAAGACTGGACGTAGAAAGTTCTAGATGAGGAGCCAAAGGACAAAACTGTGAAGCCATGTTAGCTCCATCATTCTGGGGAGGGACAGAGGCTGTGGGGGTGGTAAACTGAGTCCCATGACTGTCCACATGCTCTCTGTGCGCTGTGTCAGGCGGGAGGCAGGCCTGGCCCAGCAGGACCAGGCTCCACGTGCTCTGGAGACACATATTAAATAAATAAACCTCGCCTCAGAGAACAAACCATCAGGGAACCCTTCCTTTTCCCACTCTTGAATGGTATTTTCCTACAAGAAGGTTTTTTATTCAAAAGAGAAGGAGAGAGAGAGAGAAAAAAATACGAAAAATTAAAAAGAGGCAAAAAGAAGAAAACACAAAACAAAACAAAAAACAAACCAACCCCAAAACCCCACTGAAATAGTTTGGGGATTTTACTCTTTTTTTAATCCTCAGAAAGCCCTTCCCACTACCTGGTTTCTAAAACAGACCATAAACACAGATGACATCAGGCTGGACAGTGCTGGGCATCTCGCCGCCAGGGGCGCCCGGCAGGTGTGAGACTGACAGGCTGAGAAGAGATGACACTATTTCTATCATCAGAAGATGAAAACCAAGGCAGGGGGAAGGACAGGAGAGGCCGCGCGCCCAGGTGTGGCAGGTAACCTGACACCCCGCCAGCCGCTGGCCTTTCGGGTGAACCCCTCTTGTCTCGATGGGGCGACAGGGCGCTCCCTGGGGGCGGGTGGCCGCACGTCCCCCACCTCCCGCGTATCCGAGTGCAACCCATCCGCGGGGCTCCGAAAGCATGGCTGCAGTGCTGGGCGCCCCACGGAGCCCCCCCGCCGGGACTTTCCGAACTGCATTCGGAAATCGGCTTTGGCAGCAGCGGCCATGATGCACCCTCGCAGGCCGCGAGGGGCTTTCTCTGCTACACGCGTCCTGCACATCGTGTCCGGGGACGCGGCCGGCCATGCTGCATCCCCAGCGCCGAGGGGACAGATGCCAGAGTGGAGAGAGGCTCCACCCCCGGTGGCTGGCTCGGAGAGACCAAGTGAGTCATCGGGCCTGAGCAGTGACCATGATGTCCCAGGGTGAAGTGGGGGAGGCCTGGGGATGGAGCCCGCTGCACAGACGCAAGCCACGGTGACTCACATTTGGACCCCGAGGGGAAGTTCCATCTGCGAGTCCTCTGGATGGCTCTCGTCCCCTGGGGTGAGGTCATCCCCGCTGCCGCTCAGAACTGGGACTTGCTTCTTTCTCCCAGAGCCCCGGCGTCCCACTTTCAATTATGGTTATGGCAGAAATCCTCATTTCAGCCACAGCACCTCTCCCTGTGCAGCCCCCCACCCTGCACACACAGGACAGATGGACATGAGCAGAGAGCATCCTCCCTGCGTGTCAGGCTTTCTCATCTGTAAGAAAAAAAAAAAAGTTCTTCCCCCTGATGATGTCACACAGGAGCCCCGGGGGCCAAGAGGCAGTGACTGCGACAGGGCTTTAAAAGGAAGTGCACTAAATCAGCGCCAGTGGGTACCACCATGTGGTTACTGCTTCAGACTCCAGCCATGTGGGCCTCCATCTTGCTCCACGTCCCCGGGAGCCATGGGTCTGGAAGTAGAGGAGAGCAGGGCCATGGGTAGAAAGTGTCCCCAGCAGAGTCAGTGCCCAGGAGCTCGGCTGAGTCGTTCAGAAATACCCATACACGCTGCTAAGGGTTTACCGGGGTTTACTGGGGAGGAGGAGGTCCTGGCCTCCATCCTCAGCTGGTTCCTCTGCCATATGCACAGGTGACAGAGAAGTCCCCCAAGACAGGAGCGAGGCGTGTGCCCTGACGGGCTTAAGTTTTCAGTGCACTTAAGATCACAGGACATTAGCTAACAACCACCAAGACCAGGTCCTCATGGAAGCGTTCTGAGAAAGACACTTTGTGTCAGGCGTGAGCTCAGGAGCACGCTGAGCCGGCCCCACCTGCATGGTCACTGCGACCACAGGACAGGAAGGACAAACGGCGAACGAGGACATTCCTGCAACTGTCAGCGGAGGAGGAAGATGAGGCGAAGGCAAGGGGAACACGGAGAGGGCCCCAAGAGGGCTGTGCAGAGACCACGAGGGACAGCCTCGAGCTGCATCTTTGAGGGCAGCCCGCTCCCCCCACTGCCCTCCCCACAACTAGAACGGGACAATGAGGGCCTCTGGTCTCCCCCCTCCCATAATTTCCCCCCATTCCCTTCTGTTTCCCCTTTCCCTTCTCTTCCTTGCTGCTGACCCCGCAGCGGGCCTGTCCGACACCTGGTGGCTCTGCAGGCAGGGAGGAGCGGAGACGGACCCTCGTGGGAAGCCACCACCCCGGTGCAAGAGGCCATCCTAAGTTAGGCAATCACAGCTGTTGAGAACCAGCCCCTGAGGAACGGCCTGGAAGCTTCTCTGCTCATCCCCACTGTAAATGCCATTCCGTTGTCACATACATGGGATTGGGCAGGACAGGAACAAGCACCTCAATGCCCCTTCCGTCCGTGCCATCGCCCCTCCACTGCTCTGCCCCTCTCAGTCTCCGTACCAGCCCTTAGGAAGTGCGACCACAGCACGCTTGTCTCAGAATCCTGCTGTGGCTCCCAGGTCCCTCAGTGAGAAAGCCTGAAGCCCCCCCCCCCACCTTGCCCCCCAGGCTCTCCCCCTGACCTGGGCCTCATTCCAACCCCACCGGTGCTCCTGTCCTCGGCCTGAATGTCACTGTTCCCTCTGCAGAACACTCTTCCCCAACGTGTTCACCGGCTGGCTCCTTCAAGCCTGTGCTCAGGGGTCACCTCCTCAGTGGGGTGCCTGCCCTGCTCAACACTGCAACCTGCCCTCCCGTCCCTGCCCTGCACACTTGGCCTGCCTTTCCTGCCCCCATGTCTGCTCTTCTGCACAACACTATCACCTTATGTGTGAAATAATTAACATATTTACTATTTTGCTGTTCATCATCTACCCTCCCCCACACTACAAGGCCAGTCCCATGACAGCAGGATGGTGTTCTCTGCCTAGAATAGTCCTGGCACACAGTGGGCCTCCCAAAACGCTCTGTTAGGCCGTTCCCAAGGGTGCAAGGGGCCCTGGATCTTAGGGAATGACCTGCTATTCAGGCTGAGGTCACCTGGGGAGGGCAGGCAGAGGGGGGGCTAAGGAGGAGGGTGCTGTGTTCACAAAGGCAGTGCCCACAATCGGCCTGGAAATTCCCCTGGAGTCACTCAGTCACACCCCTGCCCCAACTCACACACGGCCTGCCAGTCACCCAAGCACACACAGCCACGAAGGAACCCCTTCACCAACCGACTCCTCCCCAGGCCCACCCTCCCCCCTGAGATCCACACCATCATCGGAGCGCCTCGTCTCTGCAGAAAACGTGCAGGAAGGCAGGGATGGGGTAGAAGAAACACCCAAGTAACAGAAAACAGGCCCCACTCCGCCCCCAGCGCTGTCAAGGCACCAGTGGGGGAGGAGAACGGAAGCTCATGTTGCAGCTGAAAGAGCATCCAGTGCCCTGGGGGGGCCCCTGTGCCTGTGGGGTTTTGAGGAGGTGAGCACAGAGATGGCGACATGGCAGCGAGCTGGGGGTGAGCACGGGGGCAGGGTGTGGAAATACTCCAGGTTTGGGGGGAGGATACAAAGCAGGTCAGTTTGGCTGTGAGGACCCAAATTTGGGTGGGAAGTGGTAGCAATTAAGATTAAGTGTCCGGTGAGAATCCGTTGCCGGGATAACCAGTAAGGAACTATGACAAGGTTGCTTTTTGGTTTTGTTTTGCTTTTTTTTTTTTTTTTTTTTTTTTAAATCAGAAAGTGGCATGATAAATACTGGGTTTAAGAAAGAAGTTTAGAGAAGACACAGGTAGGATTATTTTGGGAAAGAAAGGCTGGAAATCCAAAGGTCGGAGCCCCTCGTGAGGATCCCAGCTTGTGCTACCAAAGTCAAGATCAACAGGGTGGCTGGGAGAAGGGAGGGGAAGGATCAAATCCGAAAAAATTGCCGGGGAGCAACTGCCAGGATTTAGTGTCCTAGAGGATGGAGGAGTTAACACCATTGGACATCTTCCTTCTGCCTGATCCATGCGGAGTCAGATACATAAGGAAGGGAAGAGATAGGGCATCTGTCATGGTCTAGACTTTTATTGGTATTCACTGTATTATCTCATGTAACTCACGACCTCCCTGAGGACAAGGTATCAGCATCTTCTAGGTGAGGAAACAGAGGCTTAATAATTCACCCAAGATCCTATCCAGAGCTAACGAAAAAAAAAAAAAAAAAAAAACCCTGCTGACATTAACTGTGTGCTTAACCCATCCCAGGCACTATGCCGGGCACTTCACCCCCGAATCCTCTCATCTCATGCCACGACATGGCAGGGATGGCTCTTTCATTGTCCCCATTTTACAGATGGGAAAACTGAGGGCTAGGGAAGTGAAGGTCAGCAGCCTAGAGAAGGAGGCAGTGATAGAAGGCAACCCCGGGTGAGGAAGCGTTCCTCTGCTTCCTCATCTGTAGGTTGGGTATGACATGCTCACCTGCTGGTGAGGTGAGAACGAGTTTACCCAGGTAGACGCCGTGAGAACCCAGCCCACCTGGAATTCACTGCAGTGACTGTTAGTATTTATTAACCTGTGTCTCTGGACCTTCTCCGGCAGCTAACTGCAAGGCTCCTGCCTGCCAATCAGCCCTCTGGGCTAGCATGCAGGTGCAGGTGCACTAGGGATGTCTGGAAAAAGGAGGTTTGCTGCAGAAGGAATAAACCCCCCCCCCGAGCGAGACGAGCAGCAGGAGTGTGGCTCCTCTCTGACTACCGCCCGCCCACTCACCTTCTTTCTTGTCCTTCTTTCTTGGCTTGGAGCACCTCCCCAGGTCAGCCTCAAACCTCTGATTTCACCTAGAAAAAGAAGGGAGAGTTATACCTGGAAAGAACATAGTAAAACTCATCTTCAAACTTAAAATATAGAGGGAGCGGTCTCTGAATGCCAGCCAACCTCCCAAGGACAAAGGAGTTTAATAATTGTTTAGTCTTTACTATAGAATAAAACTACATTCGTTCTGAATCAAGGTAAAAATCCATTTCCTTTGTCACAGACACGGCAAACGGGAAGGATACTTTCAAAGAAATACAGGTGATCATCCTAATACCTAGACCTACAAGAAAATGAAATGAGTATTACAATGGATAGCAATCTTTTTCCAAGTTAAAACAAATTTACAGTGGACCTTTACCAAAAACAGTAATAATAATAATCTATTGCCACAGTCCTGAGTTGTACTGTTTTGGGGGGCCCTTTTACATGACACTTTTCTGAATTATTTTATGTTCTGGCCTCATGGCACGTCTGAATTCATGACATGGGACAGCACATGAGGAACATCTAGCTCTGTGCCCGGTCCCTATCTTTATTAGCTATACTTTCATTTACTCCTTTATAAGTTTCTGGAGTGCAAGGCTATTGCGTGTCATCCCTATAATCCCTAAGCAAATGTGCAAGGTTACAGGCAGAGTTGGCGCTGCTGCTAAAATGGATATTTAATCTCTAAATCCGACCTCTGTCCAACCTGATTCAGACACCAAGAAGAGTAGTATTTCAAAAGGTGTTTAAGTTAATAGCCCCATTCTAAGCTTCCCCATCATTAGGCTCAAAGAAATCACTCTAGACCCCTAGGTTGGCAAATGAAAACAGAGAGAAGAAAGAAAAAAGGGGAAAAATAATACCATCAGATTTGAAACAGAAAACTTGTAACCTTCACTCACAAGGGAGAGGACTGTTTGGGTGGTGTTTTGTTCTTTCGCTGGATGCACACATACATACATCATCTTGCGGCTTGGATCACTCCTGTGGTTCCTAGAGTTACAGAGGACAGGGTCCAGGCTAGTACTCTGTGGCCAACCCCATCAACCAATGCCTACCACCAGGACAGCATCCCCTGTGCCCCAGAAACCCCCCCAACCTGGGGACACACGTCTGCTGGGCCAGCTTCTTCCACCATGCCCACCAACTTATCCCAAGACCAACCTTAAAAGCCACGTGGGGCTCTCGACTACAGGGCAAGGAACTCAAGCATTTTAGCTCCGATGTACCATGCAACACCCGAGACCTAACTAGATGCCTTGCCCATGCTAGAAAATTCATCAAAAAGAAGCAAGCGAAACCACAACATACCCTCCAACTCCAAGTCAGGCAGCAGAATGGATTCTTGCTCCTGTTACTGCTTTATATAACACCACCCCGACGCCCAACCCACGTTCAGTTTGTTAGGTGGGGAGCATCCCATAACCTTATTCAAGCTAAAGCTTAGAGGAATGGAAATGATTCCAGCCTTACCCTTCCAGGGGAGATAGGAAATTTAAGACAAGTCAATCTAAGCTCACCTGGCCCCAAGACATCTCAATCCAACCCGTGTAAGAGCAGACCTTGGGAAACTTAAACCCTGTGGTAAGGGGGACAAGATTTGGAGGGCAGAAAGGGTTCTCATAGTCCAGGTTCCCAGACTTGGCTACCTGCTGAAACCACTGTCCCCCTCCCCCCCCCCCTCTCCGGGCAGCTGGAAAATCATCCTGAAGCCCGGGTCCTACTCCCAGAGGTTTCTGATTGGCATAAACTCAAGTCTGAGCATTGGGTTAAAAAAAAAAAAAAAAATTAAGCTCCCCAGGTAAGTCTAATATGCATCAAAATGGAAGGATCATCTGGAGATTCTGTTAAAATTCAAATTCAATGGGTTTGAGGTGGCAGCATGAGATCCTGCGTTTCTAATAAGCTCCTGGGTAAACCCAACACTGGTGGTCCACAGAACACACTCTGGGTAGCCAGGGCTTAGCAGGGACACCCCCAAACACCTGCCTTATGTCCCCTTCCCCAGAAACCTCGGGCAAATGGACGCCACCCCACCCTTACTACCCTTCCCACGGCCTGTCCAGCAGGCCCCAAGACCCGCCCAGCTGACTTCCAGAGTGCCAGATGGGGAGAGACATCACTCATATCCCAAGAGACAGCTGCCCGCCTCCCCCTTAATCCAGTTCTCGGCAATCCAACCCCCAGCCTGAAACAGACTCTAAGATAAACATGGGAATCAACAGAACGGCTTGTTTCTGCGCTGTTCCTTAAAATGAGCGGGGCTCTTCCCCTTTGCTTTTCGTGTCCACAGGCCTATCCAGGGCAGGTAGGCTGCAGGGCCTCTGGGAAGCCTGGAGGGACCATGGATGCAGCCTCCCCTGTCCACGGTACCCTGGCTCCGCATCCACCATGCAGAGCCCTGCACACCCACCCCGCTGCCTTTCTGTCCTCGGTGTGGACCACGGCAGGACCCGGAGTGGATGGCACTCCCTCGGAACAGGCCAATGGCAGCAGGCCACGCCTGGCACCAGACCTCTGAGGGAGGCCAGAGCTTGCCACGGGCTGCCCACAACCGGCCCCCAAAGGTCCCTCCTTTCCATCTGTACCCCTCACCCCAACTAGTTCCTTCCGGGTGTCTCCAGGGATGCCTTGAGCCGAACACCACCTAGTGGTTCTTGGCCCAACCACCTCCAGCCAAGATGGAAGGGGGCTGGTCCTCCGGGATCCCTCCGACTGAGGAACAAAAGCCCAGCAGGTGAGGCCACAAGAAGACACTGGCCTGGAATGCGTCCAGTCCCACCCCAGCCCACCGCCTCTCCAGAAAGCGCACCACCTAGGCTGTCATCATGCAGACAACGGAAGGCCACGCTCTGCAACAGAGGGAGGGTAGGCCGGGGGAGGGCAGGCAATACAGGTGAGCTCAAACAGGGGCTTTTAACACTCTATAAGTGAGCGGCCCCTCTTTGGCCAAAAGAAGGGTTGCAGGTTGGGAGAACTCTTGGACCTTCTGAACAGGTCCGACGTCAGAGGGGAGTGACTTCCACAGAGCAGGTCAGGTAGCTGGCAGGAAGCCAAACCACTGGGTCCCCTTTCGAGGCACATACCTAAGGCTGACGCCCGCTGAGCGCAGAAGGCAGCACCCAGGACCCCCATCCGCGAAAATGTTCTAATTTCTTATAAAATTAGAAGGAATAAAAGGAGTATAATATGAATGCCTATATAACAACAAATCTATCCTTACACCACTGCAATCATAAAATGTCATTTTTAATTTTTTTTTTTTTTTTTAATGTTGGAAGGGGCTCATGAAGACAAAAGTGCCTAAGGTCACAAGCATCTAATCCAGCTCGGAGTTTGACTTCCTTCCAACCTCCAAACTCGCCACCCTTTATGCGGACCCTTTGTTGAAGGCCCTGGGCAATCCTCAACACCACTGCTCTTTCCCGGAGCCCCCCCGCCCCAGCCCTAAGTGCCTCCCAGCGACGCTCCCCTGACTCTGTCCCCAGCTCATCTGTTCCATGCAGGTGCACCGGGCCTGCTTCGGACCAGGCAGACACTCCAGCTCCCACCCCCGCTGTGTGGAAGCGGCTCAGCCTGGCAGGTAGAGCCAGCACCTCCGAAGTCCAAACACACGCTCAGCCCCCTGCAGCCTAAACACTGAGCATACATCACACCCAGGCCTATAAAAGATAATTGCACAATCTGATCTGGCAAATGAGGCCCATGGAACCGTCTACTTCATACAATGAATTCAAGGGTTGTATTGGCAGGAAAAATTAACCTGGATCTTTAACGGGATATGCCCCCAGGTCAGGATTAGGGTTTATTTATCTTTTTTAATTTTCTTGCTGAGGAAGGGTGGTAAGGCGTTCTCTGCTGCCCACCCTGTTCTCCTGCCCACCCCATCCTGGTCTGGCTTTCAGATGGGTCAGCTGCCCAGTGGTCTTGCCCACAAACTAACTCACTCCAGCTAAAATCAAACAGAGCCCCAACCAGAATAGATAGATAGATAGATAGATAGATAGATAGATAAATAGACAGATAGTTGTTTTTTCACAAAAGAAAATTTGGGACATCCCAAACTCAAATCAAGAGCTTTATTAATTGGCACTAATTCAGTACAAGTAAACAAAAGGACTGACATGCCCAGATGGCAATTTACCTCCTAATTATTCTGGCCCAACTGTGAAATGTGTACTTGGAGAACACTCATATGTGCACATTTCCCTAAATACACTGTCTCTCTCTCTCCCACTCCCTCCATCTCCCTCCCACCTGCCCTCCAAGGAGTCTCGAGACGAGATGCCTATTAACAGGAGCCGGTGCCCATCTCCTTAGCTCATAAACAGCTAGAACACCAAAGAAGAACTGTTACTGGAATGTTAGGACAAGTAGACACTGAGTGAGGATTATCCTTCATCTCAATGAATGAGTACTGTGGCAAGGCAGCTGGCTTTTTCCTCTCTTTCCTAGTGTAGCTTCCTAAGGCTTTCCCCTGGGGACAAAAAATTTCCCTACCTGGACTCCTAAGTCAGCACCGCCACCGGCGGAGGAAGCTCCTGTGAATCCAGGGGGATTTAGCACTCACACTTTCATGGCTACTGCAAAGCGAGGTCTGTCTGAGGAATAAGGCAGTGATGAGTAAGTACACAGGCTGAGGAGTACTCCGTGCAGCGTGATCTACCCCTGAAATTATTTCTATGTGCCCCTCTAGGAGACTGACCTGGCTTTCCTGAGCCTACATGTGGAGCCTATGGTACTTTTGCTCTTTAATCAAAGTGGCATGGGAATGTATCGTATATGGACAACCTCACCTCAAAAACGTATGTATGGGTGAGTGTGTGAGTGTGTGTGTGTGTGTGTGCACGTGGCTATGCATATATGTGTGTAGTCCAGGACAGTGACTTTATGGGAAAGCCAACCAGTTCTAAACAACAGTCTTTGACTTAAAACAATGGAAATCTTATTTCCTTGCTCCTAATCCATAAGGATCCCCAGTGACCCAGTTAAGAGAGGAGGAAAGGGGCGCTGGAATGTGCCAACTCACTGTCAGCTGGATTATAATCTTTGTAAAGAGTTCTAGCCAAATCTCAGCTTCTGATTCCAAAAAGGTTGAGGCAAGTGTACACTTTCCGGAAGGAGATAAACATCCATCCCGTGCCGACTATATTAAGGAGTCTTGGAGGAGTGACGGAAGCAGCAAAGAAAAGTGTCCCTCCTCCTGAACAGGGACTACACTAACACGGGCTTCATTCTGCAGAACTGCCCATTCCAGGCGTAGGCAATGAGCACAGAAGACAGACGAGGGGATGCCGAGGGGCCGGCAGAAATGCTGCAGACGGATGACACAGAGTCTTGGTAAATAAGCAAAACGATGTCACACACTCATGGGTCCTAGAGTCAGAGAGTCTAAGACTAAAATCCTAGCTTGGCCACCAACTAGGTGTGTCACCCTGGATCCCCTCGTGGGTACCCACTTTCCCACCTGAACAATGGGAGCCGCAGTAGTGACCATTCTTTGTCACTAGTAAGCCTTCCACGACGGTTAGCCATGACCATTCCTGTTACTTCTAATTGAGGATGGAAAATGGGATTATGCTTATCTGTATTTCACACGTCGGGTATTGGTACGAAATTAAGCCTCGCAACCGCGTAGCATGTTTCCTAGTCAGTGATAAGTAACTGGTAAGTGTTAACTGCTAGCAGCGTAAAAAGAAACAGATTACAGAATTGCATAGTTTACAAAAACGAACTTGGAAGGAGAAGGCAAAAGGTTAACCACTGTCATTTCTGGGTAGCGAGGGTATGGGCAATTTGTTTTATTTCGCCGTGTCTAAAGTGAATAGGCATTGTTTGGTGAAGGGGAAAAAAAAAAAAAGCCTTGGTATTTAAAAAGGTAATGCAAATCAAATGGACATCCATCGTCTTAAATTGGAAATAAAACTATACAAGCAATTTTTAAAAAGAACAGTCAGAATAGAAGTTGCAGGACTGCTTGTGAAATCAGAAATAGATAGGGCAAGCTTGCCCCCAAGGTGCGGTTCGAGGTGAGATCCAGCAGGGGTGCACCTGGGACCTCCTGTGTGATCCACAGGCCAGGAGTGAGTCGTACCCCAGGTGGCAAGTGTGGGTGATTTCAGAGGCAGCCATAGATTTCACCGACCGGAGAGCAGCACTTTCCACTGAAGGATGCAGTCCATACTAGCTTGAACTGTAAACTTGACCAAGAATCCTAACCCAGATGACACGCTGCAGGCCATGGGGGTTAACAGACCTGCTCCGTGGCATTTTCCAAATACCTGTGCCATTATAGACAGAGGGCTCTGATGACACCAGCCGCTTTGGTTCGGGACCTGCGGCTCTGTGCGCTTCCCGGAGCCTGTTACATAACCCCTGGCTGGAAACAGAGGCCAAGCTCCATGGAGACAGCCGAGGCCACGCCAGAAATAAGGGGCCTGCTGCTCTGTGACAGCATGGGATGGGGAAGAGTGGACTTGAGCCTGAGAACCAGGATCCTCATGGGCCTTAGTTTGGGTGTCCAGGCTCAGGAGCTCCCCCCTCTTCCTCCTGGGTCCAGTATTAGGGGGACCCCAAGGCTCCAGCCTCAGCCCAGCTGAACGCCCATCCTCTCCCCTGGTCCTTGAAGATTCCCCAAATCCCTGCCCCTGTCCTTTCTCCTAAGCCCCAGGGTGCAACCTGCCTGCAGGGCAGGCTGACTACTGATTCCCAAAGAACCTCAAATTCTCCACATCCAGTGGTAACTCCTTCTTTCCCCCTCAACCAGGCTCCCCTCAGCACCTTCCCATTTCAGTGAATTTAACTTACTCTCTCGGTTACCCACATGGACAATATCCCCCCAAATCACATGAATCACTACCTCCGGTCAGTTCTGCTAATGTGGTTCATGATCCATCTTCTCTTATATCCCCACAACCATGACCACAGCCGAGGATCTTGTTAACCCCCCGTCCAAAATGCCCGCATAATAAAAATGTCATTTGCTGAGTACTTACTGTGTCCCAGCCCTTTACATGCTCTCCCTTACTTAATTCCCTCATCTTGTGCCACGTCTCACCCTGTTATCTATCCCTCCACACACTAGCTCTATTTCTGGGCTGAAAAGCTTCACACTCTTTCATGCCTCGGGGCCTTTGCACTTACTGTTTCCTAAGCCCGAAACACTTTAACTTCCAGAGTCTTGGCTCAGACTGCGCTTTCTTAGAGAGGCCATCCATGATGACCCTATGACATGGGCCACCCAAGCAGTACAAGCCACCCTACTCTTCACAGCACTTGACCTCATCTGAAATGATCGCATGTGTTTATTTTAGTTTGTGTCTCTGTGTGCAGAGAACGTATCTAGTTCTCCACTGTATGATCAGCATCCATTGTAGGATGCAGCCCTCTTTCGGTTAAACAAACAAGTGAATATTAGTATCCCTAATGTGGAAGATGAGGTCATTGGTATACAGAACAATTTAAAACTAGCTCAAGGTCACAAGGCTAGTAAATAGTTGAGTCCACATTTGTACCAAGCTCCTCTGGCTCCGGGGGTAAAACTGGCAGCGCTCTTGCTATTCTGCCTTCTGCTGCGGCTGTAAGCCCCCACCCCCAGGCTTCCTGCCTGTCAGCTTGCCTGATCCAGCCCCTTCTGTATTGCTCCCCCAGGTTATCCTTCTGAAATATCGGTGACGTCTAACTCTGCTTGACAGTCGTCAGCAGCTCCCCACTGCCTTCTATGCACAGACCAAGCCCACCTGCCTGAAATCAGAGGCCTTCGATGCTCTGTCCCTCTTCTCCCCAGACTTGTTTGTAGGACTTTTCCATTGTTATCTAAGCTTTGCTCCCCACACCTGCAAGGCCTCCCTCACTCTGCCCCTCCCTAACACCTTCCCTCTAGGCCCAGCCCAGGTACCACCTCCTACGAGAAGCCACTTAACTTTCCAGCCCTCGGTGGTGGCCGGCCCTTGAGCCACAGTATTACTGCTTGTGCCCCCCACCCCCCATGGGGCCCAAACATGAGGACAGACGAGAGAGGTTACCCATCTTCTCTCCACCGCAAGGAGATCTTAAATTCCTTTAGGGTGGGCATATGCCTCCTGTGTGTGGCCCCCTAGAGCCCCATAGACCATACAAAACCTTCATGAGAGGAACCGTGGTGCCATGGGTTACCCTCCGGCCTGCAGTGTTCCACAGAGGTGGGTGGCTGGCCACGACAATGGCAGAGCTCTCTCCCGACTGCCGAGCGAGAGTGGCTGTCCTTGCTGCTCTAGGAGGCCCTCAGACTCCTCAAGCCTTTCCCAACAACCCATCTGCCCCTGGAGCAGTAGTGCCACTCTGACCTCTCTCCTGGGTCTTCCCTGAGCAGAGTCTCTACCAGGAGCCTAAAGACAGAGCCCAACCTACTGTGGGGAAGGAAGGAAGGAAGGAAGGAAGGAAGGAAGGAAGGAAGGAAGGAAGGAAGGAAGGAAGGAGAGGGAGGGAGGGAGGGAGGGAGGGAGGGAGGGAGGGAGGGAGGGAGGGAAAAAAGAAACAGAGAGACAGAGAGAGAGAGAAAGAAAGGAAGGAAAGGAAGGAAAGGAAGGAAGGAAAGGAAGGAAGGAAAGAGAGAGAGAGAGAGAGAGAGGAGAGAAAGAAAGAAAGAAAGAAAGAAAGAAGAGAGAGAGAGAGAGAGAGAGAGAAGAAAGAAAGAAAGAAAGAAAGAAAGAAAGAAAGAAAGAAAGAAAGAAAGAAAGAAAGAAAGAAAGAAAGAAAGAAAGAAAGAAAGAAAGAAAGAGAAAGAAAGAAAAAGTTAGTTTACAAGCCCATCAGGTTTTCTCTTTTGAAAAACCACATCTTTGCGCCTGGGGACACTGCCTACCATGTCAGTAACCCCCTCCCGAGCCGGAGCGTCACCGTGGAGTGTCCCTGGGCAGGGATCGGGATGTGTCTGTGGCGGAGCGCCTGCTGACAGCCAACCCGCAGAGGTGTGCGGCCCCGAGCCCTTGCCCTCCCGCCGAGCCTTGGCCTCCGTTTGCGTCGGTTTCACCGTGTTTAATGGAAAATAAAATGCTCAACTCAAAAACACTTTTCCAGTGATATTTTAAGGGAAAATGAGATCACAGAAAATCAGGGAGGTAAGTTTAAATGGTGTAACCCCAAGCCACATTTTTTCCCCCAAAGAATCCCCCGAGAGGCTTGTTCACCAGGTTTGGGGGTGCGGGTACCTATCTGGGGAGACCTGAGGCCCCCTGGGCAGCAGCAACACTCACGGTGCCATGAAAAGTCATGATGCTACCCTGAACCCACGCCCTCACTGCAAACAGCCTCCTCCCTGCCGAGGCCCAAATGGACCCTGAGGTCCCTTAGGTTTACAGAAGCTGCCGACGGCCCCCTTACCAGCCAGGTCAACACTCCGCCCCTGCCAGAGATACCAAATGTTTCCTAAACCCACCCACGCCCAGCTCACTGCACTATGAATAGTTATTAACATTAACTCGGGGCATTAATTAAAAACCGTTCAGCCAGGCAAATTCTCATACTTTTAAAAAGTCATTTGGGTAATCGCCTTTCCATGCCACAAACTTTCCAAACGACTGACAGGTTGACATTTCATAATGCTGTTTATTTTAATCAAGAAGAGGGAAGGAGCCAGTGTGGTTCCCCGGTTCATTTTTCAGGTGCCTTGATTTATTGATTGGCAAATCCCCACTTAATAGCTGTACGGCGAGGCTGGGGGAGAAAGAGGCTCCCGCCTCCCTGGGTTGGTGTCTGGGCTGGTGAACAGGGAATTGCCCCCAGGGCATTGCCACAGCTTCTTCCATCCACCTCCCCTCTCCCAACACCCAGCGACCAGCTTCCCCTGGGCCACACTGCGGGACCTCCCAAACTCTGCTCCAGGCTGCGCACCACCCCATCCGTGCCCCTCTCTACCAGAGAAGGGCTACTTCCTGCACAAATATCCAATGGGGGGGGCTCCTATTTCAGCAAACTTAGGAGTAGGGGGCAGTGGGGACTAGGTAAACTCTCAAACTTCTTTCTTAAGGCAGCAGAACCCAGACCCAGGCTGGCCTGCATGAGTTTGAACCCCACCCCCACCATTTACTCTAAGTCTTGACGGGTTTCTCTGTACCTTAGTTTCCTCATCTGTCAGCAATTTATGTAATAAGTATAATATACCTGCCTATACGGTTGTTCGGAAGGTTAAATTAATATTAGTAAAGCGGGGCGCCTGGATGGCTCAGTGAGTCAAGTGTCCAACTCTGGATTTTGGCTCAGGTCATGATCTCAGGGTCGTGGGATCGAGCCCCGCAACAGGCTCCACGCCCCGGGGGGCGTCTGCTTGAGAGTCTCCCTCTCCCTCTGTCCGCCCCCCGCTTGAGTTCTCTCTCTTTGTCTCCCTCTAAAATAAATAAATCTTTCAAAAAATATATTGGTAAAGCACTTACAACAGCATCTGGGGCATAATAAATGCTCTATGTTTAAAAGCCCTCCCGCCTTCCCCCCCTCCCCCAACACACACACAGGAATAAGGACCCCAGCATTTAAGTGAAAACAGAGTTGAATTTGCCCTGGTTGACAGGGGCACCGAGGACCAGGCCTTGCTCATTCCCCCAGTTTCCTGTTTCTGGTGGGCGGGATACCAAGGGCCCTCCAAGGCCCAGCCAGCCAGCCGGGTCCCAGGCACAACTTGGGACAGCCGCTGCTCATTCTGGGGACCGAAGGCCCTGAACTTTCCATCTGACACCATAAGCCTGCCCACGCCACAAAGTCTTTTATGGAAAGACAAATAAGCTTTCCCGGGAGGCTGCACGGAGTGCAGCGGGCCCCCTCTCCAGGTGCCCCCGTGTCCAGGGGCAGGCAGACGACACACGGCCAGCCAGGGGGAGAGGCATGAGGCTGGTGCGGGGGTGCACGCTCACCACCCAGCCCGTCCTCAGCACCACACGGTGACCTGCCTGCATGATGGAGGCCAGCAGCAGCCACCACCCTGAATGGAGGGAGTTTTCTTAAGAAAAAAACCACCACAAGGCTTTGCGGCAACCTTAGAGCAACAAAATACAACACAGGCAGGCACAGACCTGATTTAAAATCACTGCATGCCACTGGCGCATTTCAGTATTAATGGAGCACCTACTGCATGCCAGGTCTTCCTACAGGCACCAGAGATACAAAGCAGAGAAGGCAGGTGCCAGGGACCCCAGAAAACCTGGTAGAAAAGATGATGCTCATATTTTGTGATATGTATTATGTATGTGTATAGTATCTATTATAATAGGCACGTCATTCGCATGGAAGTCTATATGTATACACACAGGAGCGAGGAGTGGGGGCAGATCCCAGGGTTGTCAGGATAGGGGGGCATCTGGGCCGGGGAGAAGGGAAATGGCTACGGGATCATTTGCCAGAGGGTTAGCTTGGTTTAGTGGAGAGGAGGATGGAGGGCATTTCTGCATAGGAATTACAAGTCTGGCACTTTCCTAGCTGTAGAACCGTGGGCACCAAGGTTTTTAATACTTTGTTGATTAGTAAAAGCGCATAATGCACAGACAACCCCACAGGTGTCAGGCAGGCAATAGGTGATCAATTAAATGCCAAGGGAGAGGAAGCGAGAAAACTTGCAGAGCTGGTGTTCAAATGAGGCCATCAGAAGGTACTTGGCTGCGCTCAAAGTCAGACGAGCAAGCGAGAGGCCCTCCTGGGAGCCCAGTGGCAGCATGGCCCCGACCCTGCATTTATGCTGTTTTATCATCCCCATCGGCAAAATGTGGGCCATCCGTCCTCCTCCTTCCTGTCTCCTGGGGATGTCTAGGGACACATGAGAACCAAGTTGGGGCAGACAGCGGGGTTAAGAGATGTGTGATTTCAGAAGAAAGGCAAGCCATGAGCTGAAAGGATGATTATTTTACTCGTGGAAGCCATGTGTGGGCAATGGCTGCGGTTTCTTTGGGTTTATCAGGAAATCCTAACAGAAGAGAGGCTATTTAACCAAGACCAGGAAAGAATGTGCAGATATTTTACAATATTAAACAGAATTCCTAAAGCCCCATAACATGACACCTCCTTTCCCAAGCTCAGCCGATTTTGAAGCCTTGAGCTGTAACCAGGGGCCGGATCGATCACAAGCCTGTTGAACTTGGCTCCCCGATCCCACGGCAACCAGCCTCCCTCTGGAACCCGGCAGCCCCGGGACCCAGCCTGGCTCCTCATGCAGCATGACACCGCTGGCTTCTGTTTGGAGTATAATCTTCAGAGGGACTTACTTAAAACTGAGAGTCAGAGGTCATTCCAGGCTTCCAATGAGACCCAGGACCTGTCGGGACTCGGCCGAACCTGTGAGCTCATCGACAGACACGTTTAACTCTGGAGGAAGGCTGGGGAGTGGGGCAGTGGGCTCTGGAGAGGTGGCGGGTAAACTGGGAGAGGTCCGACCTCCTGCCAAAAGGCTCAGAAACCCCCAAACATGTGGCCAAAGAGCCTACCAGGGAGCAGTGATCCCACATGATGGCATGTATACAAAAGATCACAGACTAAATACGCCTTGCAGCCAACGGCCCAGAGCCTGATGCAGAAACTCAACAAAATCCAACTCTACAGGGCACACAACGCATACAGATACAGGCTGTGGAGACATGCATTACACCAAGATATGAGCAAGCAAAGTTTTATTAACTTACGGAGGTGAAGGGTCAAGTTCATAACTGGGGTGCGATGGGGTGTGCCCATTGTCTTAGATGTTTCAGAAAGAACTGGATAGAATGACGTTTGCAAAGGTATCGATTCAAGCTTTAGCACCAGTGGTTTCCAGTGATACTCGGTGGACATTCATCTCCTCCTCCCTAGCTGCTCCGCCCAGCTCTCCAAGGCTCCTGAAAATTTCTAGCTGGGTCTGTATTATAAGAACTGAGGGGAGCTGTCTTACTGTCCTTACTAGGATGGATGCCCCTTGAAGGCACAGTCCATAGGCCAGCTCAGCTTTTTGTGCCAGTGGATTAACGTTAAAACCCTTCAGAATCCCACCTTCAAAAATTCCACTTTTCGAAACTTCCTCCATTTAGGATGAGAATGGAGATCATTCTGTTTTGTGTGTAGGAAGATGTAGGGGAGTCCAATTCTGCCACAGTCTGATTCCAGGCTATTTCCAATGAATAACAGGCAAAATTTAACACTACGTGGTCAAGAGATGGTTGGAGAATCAGAGGTTGTAACTTGTACCACCAAGTGGCTTAGAAGCCTCATAAGTTCAAGAAGATAATGTCTTCCAACCCTTCTTTGGTCAAGCAATAGCTACTGGTTAGTTTTGAAAACAGACAGCATTTGTAGTCAAGTAGAAGAGGCAGCAGGGAGCAAGGGGGGGAAACAGAAGACAAGAGGCAAGAAGGCTTCCCCTACAGCAAGGTTTTCAACCTCAGCACTAGAGACATCTGGAGCTGGATCATTCTTTGTGGCAGAGGGGTTGTCCTGTGCACTACAGGATATGGGATATTTAGCAGCCTCCCTGACCTTACCCCTAGAGGCCAGGAACATCCCCCAGTTGTGACAATCAAAACTGTCTCCAGACCACCAACCAGTGTCCCCCGGGGGCAGGAGGATGCAAATTCACCCCCTGGTTGAGAACCACAGGAGAGAGTCAGGTTGGCCACGAATTAGCAATGGGACCTGAAGGCTGTCAGAGGTCTCTGTTCCTCAAAGTTCTCATCCACGAGAAGAGGACACTGGACTCTACCAGTGTTTCCCATCACTAGGGGTGAGGCATCCCCTAGCGGTACCTGAGATAACTGTTGGCCACACTCAGACATGGCGTTAAGTAAGACTGAGTCACACAGAGATGCTTTTCCCTTTCCTGGTCTCTTTCCATACTGATCAAAGCAGGAAAAACATCCCCATTTGGTGCCTTAAGTAACACCTCTGCAACCCCGACTATAAGAAGAGAGAGCAAGTCTCAGGCCTAGAGACTCGCGAAAGCCACAAAATTTCAATCTTTTAAGATTTCACTGTATTTTTGCTTTATGCCCAGTGACCTCCTAATTCCATTACGATCGTGATGCCGATTTTCCTCTCGACGTATGTTTATTTAAGTAAACCATGAACCCACGTTGAAAAATATTAAGAAAATAATAGTATGTGTGCCCGGATGGCAAAAATCACATAAGTCTTAGGAAGCGCTGGAAGGGTTCACGCCGCCCTTCCCCCACCGATTTCTAACTACCCACTGGACATTTTCTTGGGTGCCTCACACGAACCGCAAGACAGGAGGTGAGATTAGTAATTTGGGAATTCTTGAGACCAAGTTCCCTCGCTAGCTCTGTTGTAAAGGTTGGTCATTTGTCATCCGTCACCGGTTGAATTGTGCCCCCCATGGAACAGATTTGTAGATTCAAGTCCTAATCCTCAGTACCTTAGAATGCAATCTTCTTTGGAAAGAAGGTCGTGGCAGAGAGGTAATCAGCTAAGATGAGGTCATACTGAAGTAAGGTGGGCCCCTAATGCGATAGAACTGGTATCTTTATAAAAAGGGGAAATCTGAATACAGACACGTACATGGGGAGAACAGCACGTGATGGTGAGGCAGAGACCGGGTGGCTCTTCAACGCACCACGGGAGGCCCAAGATTGCCAGCAAGCCCACAGAAGGCCAGAGAGAGGCATGGGACAGATCTCCTTCAAACCCCTCAGAAGGAACCAACCTTCCAGCTTCCAAAGCTCTGAGACAATAACTTTCTGTTGTGTAAGCCACTTCATTGGCTGTCCTCTTTGTTATATTAGCCCTGGCAAACTCATACATCATCGCAAAGTCATTTGCCACTTTGGTGACTGTCTTGAAGCTCCTTGCAGGGTAGGAAAGGCAGACATACTTGCTGAAGAGTATGTGTTCCTTCGGAAATGGCCATGGATGGCAAAGGCAGGCCATAAAAACAAAACAAGCCCCCCCCATCCGCATTTATGTACATCTTTATACGCCTGCTATACGTACATCTTCACAAATTGTCTAAATTCGTTATTTGCTCGTTGTGTATTCTCTGGTTGTCTACAGGGTCGGTCTCCAGCTGTGAAACATGGGTGCCCAGCTTCTGCCCAGAGGGAGGCCCCAGGGTGGAGGCGAAGCAGGGCCTGGAACACGGGTAGCTGAGCACAGGTGTTATTTAGACCTCAGAGCCTGTAGGATTCGCACTGTTCCCCCTTAAAAAATGTCCTGGCCCCCTGTGCAGACATTCATACCATTGGGCCTTTCAACCAGAAGGCTCTGGCTACCTCCAGGGGCTTAGAGCAGGCCCCAAAGTTCCAAAATGCAGGCATTTGAGAATTCATGACCAGAAGCAAACTCTCAACTCAGAAGGATGCTCCGGTGAGTGACAAAACACACAAAGCCTTTTGGGTCCTTCTGCCAGAAGCGGCCACCCAACATGTTCACGTAACGCATGGCCTCTCACTAGCCAACAGCGGAAGGAACTAGAGAGTCACCTTACACTAACACCAAATCAGAACCCAGGACTTTTAGATACTGCCAAGGGGCTGGGAGACTGCAGCTCCATCTTTCTGGTTCAGAAAAATGCCCCTATAATCATTCACCTCTGCAATATACAACAACAACAACAAGAACAAATACACCAAACTCATGATCCTGCTTCCATTTTTTTTCCATCTAAAATAAATATACCATCGTCCCACACCTCTGATCACAACCATAGTTTGAGAGAGCGATAAAGACGCTTGAATGTAAAATAGCAATCCTCTTTTTCTCCCTTTTCTGGGAGTAACCAAGTACAAACCAGAGCCAACAGAAGTGTCGGGAGCCAGGAAGCACAACGGCCCAGCCGTGGCCACGCACCTCACTCTGCCAGCTCCCATCCGGGAGGTGTGAGCCCCAAGAGTGATTGGGCATCGACGGCGAGTCAGATGCTGTGCTGGGAGCTGGGGCTTTGTCCCTCAGACAGCGGACACTGCCTCTGCCCATGTCGCTTGCTTATATCCCAGGCAGGGACACTGGTCATGAGCAAGTAAACACAAGCATTCAATGATAAATCGCGAAGCTTCTGGGAAGAAGAACAGAAGAACAATAGAAGAGTGGGAAGCGAGTTATAGCGATGGCAAAGGCCCCTCTCAGGGACTGACATGATACCTAACGAGACTAAGTTAGCCACGTGAGCGAACACAGGGAGCTGCCACCTTTGGCTGTCCCCCAGGCAAAACTGGGGGGGGAACCCCACTTCCAGGCCACACGGCACAGGGCAGAAATTCTGAAACAGTTAAAGCAAAAACTAACTAGACTTGAGAGAACACAAGACCCATGAGGGTACAAGCCAGGGGAACACTCGTTTGCACAAAGTATAGGCATGACCTCAAAGTAAGGTAAGAAACTCAGAGAGTCCTTGAGAGCAGTACCTCATTCCAGCACCTACCGCTGAACTGAGTTTGAAAGGAACCGAGCAGAACTGTGAGATTTTACTCCTCCAGTCCCCTGGGCTCTGGGAGGGCACTGATGAGGGCCTCGAGCATGACCACTCAACATTTTATCACTACGCGGGAAGCTTGGTTGAAATGAAATAAAATAAATAAATAAAATAAAGTCTTCCTGATTCCTTGTCCTTCGTTGGGATAACCCCCAAGGCAAGCCTGGAAAACCCCTCGGCCGCTAGGTCACTGGGGCTCAAAGTTCTCCTCTTCCCAGCCCCACCTGCCAATGGAAAAGTACTAGCATCTCAATGGCTGGGTTTCTTCCAGGGGTCCCTACTACTGGAGACATGTCTATGCACCCTCCCCTCCCGCCCATACCCTACAGGGAAATCCCACCCCACTGGGTTGAGCCCCAACCTCCTTCTCTGGCCTGACTGGTTTCACAGCCTGGAACAACCCTGCCCAAATAACCAAGCAGTCAAGTGTGGCCAGGGGCCAGGAAAAATGCCTTGAAATGCAGTGAGCCCTTCAGATCCGACAGCTCGCAGCTTGGCTGGGACACTGCCCGGTTGTGGAAAAGGAACGAACATGAAGATCTGGCAGAGTGTGGGGGGAGGAGGGGGGAAGGAGCCCTCCACACCCTGCAAGCCGGCGGCCTCCGAGTAGAGGGTCCAGCACCAGGGGACACAGGGTGATCTCGAAGGGGGCGCTTCCCAAGCGAGCCAAAAGCTCTGGCATGGGAAGGCGGGGGTGGGGGGTGGCCGAGGGTGGACACTAGGACCTCCGTGCCTCTTTGCATGAGATGACACACCTGACTGGCCAGGGCACACCTGGACGCCGGGGCAGGCCAAGCTCTCCAACAGTTGCTCACTGTTCCCTGCGCGGAGAGGCCTGGCAGCCGCCCTCCTCACAGACAGGGGGGCTTTTCTCCTCCTCGGTGGGCCACGCCTTCCCAAGGCACATATTCCCTCCGTCCAAGTGTTTCGTCCAAGCCCCAGGCTCTCTGATCACAAAAAGTGCCCTTTTCTTTGGCGGGCTCACCTCAGACGTGAGGAGCTGGAGAGCCAAACCGCCCACTAAAAGGACATCCCCAGCACATTTCTTTCTAGTCAGAGGGTCCATGGCTGGTGGCCACAAACAGCACGTCCTCCCCCCACCCCGTCCTGGGGCCCCCCCAGAGTTGCTCCCTTGGTTCCTGCTTTATTTAAGGCCGGAGGACAGTTGCCTGGAGGAGCTCTTGGCTTCCTGGGGGTGCTCCAGGTTGACCCAGAGCAGGCTGGGCAAATCTCTGGTGGGAGCCAAAGCCGTTAAACACGAGGTCTTCAGGTTCTCGGCTCAGTCAGTCAGTGCTGCGGCACCCAGCCCAACATTTCTGGAAAAAGTGCAAAACATAACGGTGACACCCTCCCCCGTCCCATGAGCCTCCGACCAGAATCCTCCAATGTGCTCCTGGTGACGGTGGTGGAAGCGGGGGGTTCTGCCCTAACGGTGGGATAGAGGGACGCTCTTCACAGGAGTTTCGTGCATTTCTTCTTCTTCAAAAAATTTCTTTTTGGTCACACAAAACCCGGTTGTGAAAGGAAAAGAAAATGCCAGCCCTGTTTGACACACATCAAATTTATGACCATTTTTTAAAGCCTCAAGTACGTCACAAGAATTGGCCCACCCACTGCACTGCCCCAATGGTAAACACGGCCGGGTGTCCGTCGCCGCTCTCCCCCTATCGGATCTGTGGTCCTCCACCTCTGAACGGCCCTTGTTTCCCTCCCTCGGTCTCTGGTGGGTTAAAGAGACGCCTGGCTGTATGTATACGGGGAGGACACCATGGAATGCTCCGGGCTAAACCCCCAAGACAAACACGGCCGGCTCATGCCTGCGCCGTCTGCAGACAGGCCGCAGATGCTAATAAACACAGTTGGGGTTTATGGTCCGCCCATCGATTTCTCCATCCACCTCCTACCCAACGAGTCAGGAGATCATTTTCTTCCCCCCCTTCTCTTAACGTACGAACTCAGTAAACTGTTGTGGGCTTGGCGATACATTTATGAATTTTGGCCTCCAGATGTGGCTGGGAAGAAAAGTCAACACAGGGCAGGAGTAACCGCGTTTCAGGTTTGTGCCCTGTTGAGGCTGAGTCTGCAAAACCAGGGCCGAGAGAGACTTGTTTGTCCTTTTCAAGGAGACACCAGGAGATAGATAGCTTTCCTAAACGTAGGGATGCTATTCTGAGCAGGACAGACAGGCCCAGGTCCTCTGGACATTTTAGGGTAAGGACCGGAATGCAGGGATTTGGCCCCTTATCCAGAATCACTCACAGCCCGGCCCCCCTCCGGCCCGGGGGGAGGGGGGGAGTCCTAGCAGTGTTCTCCTGTAACTCCGACTAGGTAGGACACCAGCCTGGAGGGAGAAAGTCTTCGGGTCAGAAAGAATTCTAAAAATCCCTATCATGAGATCTACTTTGCTGGTATCATTTATCCAGAAAGAAGAGATGGGGAGGAGTTCAGGAAAGAGGCAAAGGGGTCAAGTGGAAGCAGACAGGTCTGTCTACTCCAAACAGGAACCCATAGGTTTTATTTGATTTTGTGGGTCAAAAAACTAGTGGGGCTTGGGAGCCTTTGAAATCAGAAGTCCAGCTGACCTATCCCATAGTGAGAAGCAGAGAGAAAATAACATGCACCTCTGAAAAACACGATGTGTTAGAAGTTGGCATTTCCCCTGCTATTTCTCTAGAGGGAAAAAAGAGAGAGAGAGAGCGCGCGAGCCCTAGCCGTAGCATCTGACTGAAGTAGAATACCGCATGTCTTTTTTGAGTGTATTTGCTTTAGCAAAGTAATAAAACAAAAATTCCTAAGGCAAAGGTTTTCTTGGTAACAATTCAGTGGAAATATTTGTGGAGTCGTGACCAACTGCACATACTGAAGACGTTCCCCCTGTAAATGGCCTGGTGAGGTGACAGGCTGGGCGTGTGGACCAACAAGGGGCAGTGGTCACCACAATCCACCTTTGTTCAGTTCCAGAGAAGAGGCGAATAATTCATCTCCAAACATCGAGTCACATAGCTACATCTGCACGAAAACTGGATCCAGTAAGCCAGCGAGAACTGGTGCTCTGGGGCAGGTCATGAGTGACACTCTTGGGACTTGCATGGTTTGGGTTGTCCATATACACATCTTGTATCTTATTCTGTTCTTCACATGGAACTTTGAGACGAACCTGGAAAATTTCTTCCTTGGATGAGAAATCACAGAATCGCTGAATGACGTCCTCAGGAAGATTCATGAAAGGTCAACTATCAATTCTCTGCCTCCGTACTCTGGTATCAGGGGGGGCCACGAGGCATGCAGCTAGTTGGCTCAGTGTATAGACCTGAGGTGCGCTTTGACGTTCTTTTGGAACTACGTGATGAGATATAAAGATGGGTGATTTTTAGATTGTACCTAAAAATCCAGATTTCTGGATGACCTTGTAAAAATGAGAAGATCCGCAACCCCAGACACGTGTTCCTACCCGACAGGACAGGAACAGTAGCTACCTGAGAAGCAGCTGCCCCTTGAAGGCGGGGCGTGTGCTCTCCTGCATCCTGTAATCTATACTATGCCAAAGCACCTGCCTCATTCATTTGCTTGGGCTACCTTTGTGGTCCCTGTAGGCATTTGAATTTATAAGTCCTGGTCAAAAAGCATCTCCACTAGATACTTCTTATTTGATCTCTTTCACGGCAATGTCAAAGATGGATTTTGATCCACTCAGCCCTCCTACCTACATAGAAATAACATAGCATGGTTAAAAGGGGATCAAAGATAAGAGAAGATATAACATCAGTGACCGGCCCTCTTAGATTTCCTGGTGCACGGCAGTAGAACTTTTAGTGTTATGATACTTCAAAGTCTCAGACTATGAAATGATTTGAGCAGGTGTGTCTTAGATCTGTGCATTATAGACATTACTTAACAGCAGAATGAAGGGACCCAAGAAAGCATCCAACAGACACAAGTCATCTCTCTCTCCCCTGCACTGAGTCACTGTCATAGGTGGATCACAATATTAATGTGCTCTCGAGGGGCTTATGATCTTTTCAAGGGGCTACAGTACAATAAATGTGTGTTTGTACAAGGACCCAGGAACCAGTCTGAAGGAGCTCCCACTGACCAAATCTAGGACATTTTGAGCACCAAAATAATTAAGTAAAGTAGTGAATTATAAACCACTGAATAGCTAGGTATTCATGAGTCCATGCCAAGGATGAGCAGACTCATTTGTTTATTATACAAATAAATAGGGAAGCAGGTGGATTCTTTCTAACAGTAGAATGCCAAGAACCAAATGATAAATGTTGAGGGAGCACTGGAGGTGGAAAATCATTTGCAACCAATCGCAGTAAAGATTGAATCAGGCAAGAATCATCGCTGGATGCTGATTCTAGGAGGAAATTTCAATAAGGATCTTTGCAGTACTTTAACATATCTCCCCAACAAGACTGTCTATTAGTTGCAAGGAAGAAAAAACACAGTAATTACACACTGGAGAAATCAGACCACACCTTACATGGGGGGTCAAAATGAACATCACCAATCCTGGACAGATAGACACTGGGTACCTTTAGAGGTGTCATGCTGAGAAAGACACCATACCATCTATCCAGTAGTTCCAGACACATAACCTCAATCTAACCACAAGAAAACCTCAGGCACAAAATGAGGAATTTTCCATCAATGAAATGGAGATGGGGGGGCAGGGGGTACTGTACTCTTCAAAAACGCCCATGTCATAAAAAACAACGGCTGTGGGAATGTTCCAGATGAAAGGAGGCTAAGGACACAGGACACCTCCGTGCAGTAACTGACTCTAAACTGCATTCTGTACCAGGGGGAACTGGTATCATAAAGGATATTATTAGAACAACCGACAAAACCAGAACATGGCTGGAGAGTAGACAAAAGTATCCCACGAGTATAAATTTATGAAGGGGGCCGCTAAAATGTGGTTACTTACGAGGGTATCCCTCTTCTTCGGAAATGCACATCGATGTATTTAGAGGCAAAGGCCCATGGTGTATGTAACTTACCTTCGAGTGGTTTAGGACAAAAACAATACAGAGAGTAAACGATAAAGCAAATAGGGTAAAATGTTAAAAACAGGTGAATCTGGGTAAAAGCTGCAGGAGTGCCTCATACCATTTTTAGAATGTTTGAATTATTTCCACATTAAAAGTTTAAAAATGAGCGAGCACACGCGCACCTGTGTGTATAAAAGCAAGACAGCACACAAGCGTACGTTAAGCACAAATCTGTGGGACAAGCCACTCAGAGCAGAGGGAACACCAACTGGCGAAGTTGGGAAGGTCTAACGTGGGTCTCACAGCCAGTTAGCTCTCAGAGTTAAAAAGGTGGAGCTTTCCAGACAAAGGAAAGAGCAGGTGCCAAGATCAAGCAACTGGAACCTAAGTGTCTACTAGGCGTGGGGGGAGTATTTCCCAAAACGGACTCTAAGGCTGGAAAGACTGAAAGCCAGTGGTGGACCAAGATGGCAGGTTAAAGAGCTTACTTTCGGGATCAATGTCGGGTAGGAACAAGAGGTGGCTTATGCGAAAAGATGCATAACCTACTAGTGAGTAGGACAGACTGGAGAGATGGGACACCCGGCTAGGAAAACCAGTTGGGGGCCACTGTCAAAGTCTAGGTTGGTGGTTGCCTAATGGCCACAAAACGAAGATCAGTGTCCCACAAGAGGAAGGCGCACTAAGCATTGTTCAAAGATTGACAACATAATGCCTCCGCAAACATGTTGTGTTTTTCAAATACTTAGTAGATAAAATATTAAGTCATGACTCAGTCAACAGGAGTCTGAAAACACGTAATAGTAATGTGGGTCTTCACTTTCGAAAGGGTGAGGAGCTCTGGAGATAAGGTGTCAAGTTCCTGAGGAGGGCAGGGCCGTGGAGAAAGGGGCGGGGGGGGGGCGGGGAGAGGAAGGGTGGATCAAAGGGCTGTACAAGTTTGGGGAACAATACTTTTAGTTTAATTATAACACGTTTGTTAAAGACGGCAGAGTGGAACGCACTCCCGGGAAGTGCAGAGAGGCGTAAGACATAATAACCCTTGTTTCTCAAGAGCCAACGTTGCAGGTATATGTTAAATTAGAGTGACCGGCGGAATGCCAGCCAAAAGGTAAATGGATAAGAAAACTTAATGCTGATGTCCAGACAAATTATTTTACCCCAACGAGAAAGAAACCTAGGACAGAGCCCAGCCTGGGGGCAAGAGTACCTTGGACTTCAAAGGTAATGAACTTGAGGAGGTGGGTAGAAAAAGAGACACACAGAGCTGACCTTTGCAGAAATCCCAAGGCTACAGATGCAAGTTTCAGAGCTGTGTGTGTGCGTGCGTGCGTTTTTCGAGAGGTGTGGCCAAAAGCCTGGCAGTGGATTGGACTCTAGAAACCTAGGGCTGAAGCTCATCCCGCGCGAGCAGAGGCGGGATGGGGGGAATCTGTGGGTGGTCAGTGTTGCACAGGCCAGAGTGAACACAGGAAGAACTAAGAAAAGGCAACTAGATCTGAAGTGGTTTGGAGCGAACCGAGCAGAAGAGTAGGAAAAGCTGGAGTGGGATTTCCAAGAGGAAGGGATGGGTGAGCTGTTGAAATCACATACAGGATTCACAGAAGTCTTTACCTCTCTGTACAAGGAGGCGGGGAAAAAGCCATGGGTGATGTCCGAGAGCATTTTTTTTTTCAGCTCAGAAAGGCTCTTGGGACAGGCTGGCGGAACCGGTGAGAGGCAGAATGGACGGGCTGGAAAGGGTCCGGGTGAGGAGGAGGCCCGGCCACACCTGGGAGGCAGTGCGGCTGAGCCCTCTCGGCCCATAACTCTCTGCGTAGACTGGAGAGGGCATGAGGAGACCAGGCAATGTGCCCTGATGGGGGTATTTTTTTTTTTTTTAACCCCAGTGAGAATCTCTCCCTTGTCTCCCTCCCATTCTACCTGCGTGTCATTTACGGGGTTCAGTGAGAAACCACGGCAACAGGACGCATGAAGAAATGCCTGAAATGCTAGGAGGCCGCCGTGCCTCGTGGGGCCCCACTCCTGTGCTCTGGGCAACGGGATCCTTTTCGCAACGAAGGGTGAGATGCCCAGCAGACTGCTGCGGACCGTCCCGCGGCCGGATTTGACCTTGACAGGACAGACAGGCTGGCCGCAGCTGTGGACCAGGCACAACTAAAGAGCAGGTTCCCAATAGCAGCCCAGCTCTGGGGACTCTGTGCGAGGAGGCTCAGGTCCCTCCTGCCGGCTCACTCCCAGGTGCCCAGGATCACCCCAGCCCTGCTCCCCTGCCGGGTCCTTCTTTGCATCCTATAAGCAACAAGCAACCTACTTCGTCGGAGGACGCAGGAGGAACCTGATCTAGACTCTGCCGCTGCTCTGGGGTCTTAGCGAGTCGCTGCTGGCTCTGCACCCTTATCTCCATCCATACTCAGTGCTTCGAAACCCCAAAATCAAATAGCAAGGTGCTGCAGATTGCGTACTGTATCCTCCCCACCCCCCAACATTCGTATGTTGAAACCCTACGCCCCGGTGCCATGGGGTTTGAGGATGGGGCCCCTTTGGTCATAAGGGTGGAGACCCCATGATGGTACTGGAGCCCTTGTGAGAAGAGGTGTGAGAGAGCTTTGCTTTCCTCCCCCCACCCCCACCCCCCATGATGGGAGAATACAGTGGCAAGGTGGCCATCTGCAAACCATGAGGAGAGCCCTCACCAACAACCTGACCACGCCAGCAATCTGATCTTGGACTCCCCAGCCTCTAGAACCTGAGAAATAAATGTTGTTTCAGCCACCAGTCTATGGATACTTTGTTCATAGCAGCCCAAGCTAAGACAAAAGGTAACGTCTTGGGGGGGGGGGGGGGTGTCCACTCTTCCACCCACAAGATTTAAAGCAACCCCTCACGTCGGAAGCCTTATGCCGGCCACGCGAGGGGCTCTGTGCCACACAAAGTTCACTGAGCCCAAAGCTGGTGGCATGACAACATAAACAAAGTCGCTCTGAACTCAGTGTACATTTTCCGGATTGATTCAGTCCCGTGCAGGGGGCCCCAGGCCACCTCCGACTGGATCATCATCTCCCCAGGAGGCAGGAGACCCAGAGAGACCCTTGGCGATCCATGGGCAAATTTCAATATCTCTTGAATGCTCCAAAGTTTACTTTTTTCCTTTCTTTTTTAAACCCTTGGGAAATAGTATGAAATGGCCGCCCTTACCCGTCACTTCTGCCTTTCAAGCCGGCCCAACTGCTTCTCCCTGACACCTCACCTTGGCTCCCCTCCCGGCCAGGTCCAGGAGTGTCTGGGATGAGCGCAAAGGAAATACCCCAGCGCCCACAGGCACCCAGAGGCTGCGCGCGCCATGGTGGTCCTTGTCGGAGCGGTCACGGCCCGCGGCCAGACACCCTCAGTCCTTACGGCTCAGGCCCTGCCAGCCACAGACGTCTTCAAACAGAGCCTTTGAAAAGAAGCATTGCTTCGGTTCCACGCCTCCCACCATCCTGGGAAACAGGGTCTACAAGGGAAATATTTTCTTAAAGTAACTCCCTGGTTTGGGGGGTTTACCTGCCACTGGGGAGTCATTATTTTTTTTTTTAATTTTATTTATTTATTTATTTTTTAAAGAAAAGCATTTAGCTGCCCCTATAAGAGCAGCCTAGGGAGAGTAAGGGAAAAGAAATGTCACCACCACCCCCTCCAGACCCGCCTGAATTTGAGGTTTGGCTCAAACACCAGCACGGGGCTGGCCAAGAGAAAGGTGTGGCCCACTGAAGGACATGTCCAGGAGGCCAGGAACCGAAAACTTGAATCCCGGCTCTAACCTCACCTAACTCCCAGCCGGGACAGCTGGTGACTCACTTCATCTCTCCTGCCCTGGTGGTAGCATCCAGTAAAACATGGGACTCCTGACCTCACTGGGGAGCAGGGAGATTAGCTCATGTTTATAAAGCACTTTGAAGATGAAAAAGCCCGTGCCTAAAGGGGGCTATTATTATTATAACTACGTGTGAAAAAAAGGGAAAAAAGAATGGGAATCTATGTCTAATGATTAGCTCCTAGCACCCACGGAGCCAGAGGTGCAAGGAGCAGATCCTTGTGGGCAACTACTCCGGGCAGCTTATACTTACGTCCCTGGCTCTGAGGCAGCAGTTCCCAAAGTCTGGGATGGGGAACACCATGGGGGGTGCCGGGCAGATAGCACTACCCAGCACCAAATCACGGAGGAAGGAAGCCACTCTCTTTCCTTTCTCTTTGAATCCTACCTCTGGCATTTTAAGGGGACAGGGTCAGATCCACGCAAGCCAGGTCTGTGACATCTCTCCGCGTGCTCACTTCCCTTCATGGCAAAGGGAAAGATAATCTCAAGGCCAGAGGCTTGGCAGACAAGGCCATCTCCTTGGAATTTACACACAGGGTTTTGATTTCGCTGTGCTCATTATTTTTAGATTTACTTTGTACGGGAAGTCATAATGGGTTCACTACATTTCGTTTTAAAATAACGTTTCTTTAAACCAGAGTTTGTCACCCTCAGCGGTCAGCAATGGGACGGGGAGGGGGGTGCTGGATACTACCTTGTCGTGGGGGCTGTCCTGCACATTGTAGGATGTTTACCCAGCATTCCCTGGCCTTGTCTACCCACTAGGTGCCAGCAAAGCAGCATCGCTCCACCCCAGCGGGACCACCAAAAATCGGTCTAGACATTATCCAATGTCTCTCCCCTCCCCCCGACTAAAACCACAGTTTTTAGTTCAATTCGCTTAAAAAACAAAAACAGATGTAAGTAGTAAAGAGTGAACGGAAGTAGCTCCAGTGTGGGAAACCCTGTAACAGGGAAGCAGCTGACTGATGGACAAGAGTTTCACCCAATTCTGGAAGTCACAAACAACAGTGTTTAGAAACCATTTTCATTCCAGGCCTTTCCGCGGGGTCATGCCCCGCTTATCGGATCTCCAGACCTCAGTGGCCACCTGCTTGTCATGACTGGCCTAACTGCCTAGAAGCCAGAATAAGGGCAGGATCAGGGCCGTCATTGGGAAACATGGGCGGAGCCCGTTCAGAAAGGTTCGGAGGCCCCAGAAGGGCCTGACAAGATGCCTTACTTCTTTCTCCCAACGGAGAAGCTGTGGCCCGGGACAAAAGGCTCCATGATGTGTCGCAGGCCAGATTCGGTCTGTAATAAAACAGGCCTGGGGCTCAAGGCGCCCTGGGCTATGCGTTCTCGCCAGCACCGCGCGGTGCACGGCAATGGGCAGGCTAAAGAAAACATCGCTGCCCTCAGACTGGCGCTATGAGGCGAAGGGCTTATAAATGGGCTGCCTCCAATGTTGAAACATCAGCAGCAGCAAAGCTATAGCAAAGAACTAATTAAAGTGTGTCCTGGCAGCCACCCAGGCGGCACGAGGAACGCCAATGCCGTCAGCACCGATGGCCCGGCACCCACTAGGCACAGGTGGCAGGCAGCTGCAGTCACGGCTTCCTTGGCGTGGCGATCTCTGCTTTTTTCACGGGGTGTTTTCCTTCCCCGTCTCTCTCTCCTATGTGGCACTGGCATTCCTCACCTCCCTTCGCCTGAGATCACAAGGAAGTTAAATGGCCAAACTTCCTGGTTCACGCAAAGTTGAGGCTGTCAATTACACAGACAGCAGAAAAAAATAGTCTAATTGCGAAAATTTGGTGTCAGCTCTGCCCAAAATCCTTGTCTGTCTCAGAGGCCAGCACCAGGCATCTAACACAAAGTCACAATTCCCAGGGGCAGCTTCTGTGAACCATCAGCAGAAAGGACCCGAGGGAGACGTGGATAGCATGTCCTCACAGCACGTGAGCCCTGTGGCAGGAGGCCCTTGCGCCCTATGCTCTGTGCATTCCTTGAGGCCAGCCTGGGGAAACAGCTTTTCCTGTTCCCATCGTTCAGACAAGGAACCTGAAGGCCACGCATCCAAGTTGTCTACTTTGTGATTTGGAGAATCAGACCAATGCAGGCTAGTGACTGACTGCCATTGACATGGCAACTTACAATGGTTATACCATCCGTAGGCAATCTTATCAATCCATAAATCAGTATTCACATAGCCTGCCACATGAGAGCCCAGAGCCAGCCCTCCAAGGACCAGCCAGATGCATAGCCAGGGTCTGATCCCCGAGAACCTTGCATCCTAGCATCCACTTAGAGAGATGCCACGGGGCGATGTGTGACTTGTGGCCAAATGAATGGTACAGCTACTAAATGTTGTGAAGAGGAAATCTCTGGGGACTGAGGGAGGGCTTTCTTATGAAAGAGCTGGGTCTGGAATGGTCAGGGAAGGACAGACCTGCACAGAGGACCCAGGCTGGGCTATTCCTCGCAGGGGGATGGACGTGGGCCAAGACTACAAGGTAAGAACACATAATTCCGTGCCCTTGTCTGCGTTCTCTGCAACCAGGCAATGAAGCTGCTCAGCTTTATGCCGTCAACTGCATCCAGAAAGCTCTCAACTGTCTCTTAAGCACGAGACATCCCCTCCAAACACAAAAAGAAAAGAAGAAAAAATAGTACCTAAACTCATTTCTCTTCAGTTGTAGAAAGTAAATGATTTAAATGATTTTTTTTTTTTTAAGTACTACATTTCTACTTTGCTTAGAAGAGCTTCAGAGAAAATGGCAGGTCCTCACTCACAAAGCATCTCTTCTGCCCCTATTCAGCGCCGGTGATTTGCTAGGCCCTGGGAATAGAAAGAATAGATCCCACTCTCAGGAAGCTTTCAGTCCAGAATGGGACCGAAATGTTGAGGGAAGGTGAGAAATGAATAGATTTTTAAAACCTGTACTATGGATAAGTCACAAGTCTGAGGTTAAGAAGATCACTTTCTCCCACCCCCAACACTTATTAGCCCCTCCTGGTCCCTTTTGAGCATGTGCACAAATCCCTGAGAATGAGCCAGTGCTTTCTCGTCGTCCCCTGACAAAGCCCAAAGAAGCCCCATTTGCCCCCGAGAGAATCAACAGTCCTGGTGGCAGGATGTACAGCAGGATGAGGCAGGTTTTATAACGTGATTAAAATCTCCGGTCCGCAGTTTTATGTTCCCTGGCTCATCCTCTAATAAAGAAAACATCTCCACTCCTGGGATCTCACACAGGTAAACCCAGTGACATGGGAAGGATGCTTATTGTAGACTTGCGTCTTGTGCCCCAGAGTTGGGGACAACTCAGGTGTCCATCACAAGGAGAGGAGACACGGAGTTGCGCATGCACCTTGCACTTTGCTCCTGCCTAGATCAGGAGTTGGCGAACTCTGTCAAAGGCCAGACGTCGGCCTGGCCATCTCTGCCACAACTACTTAACCCTGCTGCAGTGGGGGGGGGGGGGGGGGCAGCCACAGATAATACATAAACACGGGGGAGTGGCCGAGTCCCAATAAAACCCTATTTACAAAAACAAGTGGCTGTCAGTTTTGGCCCGAGGGCCATCATCTGCTGACCACTGGCCTAGAACATTCTTCCCCCAGATACCCTCCTGGTCTCTGTTCAAAGGTTATCTCCTACGGAAACCTTTCCTGGCCACACTCAACAATACCCACCATCACTCTATCCCTTCATCCCTCTCTTATTTTTTTCATAGCATTTATCACTTCTGGATCTATTTGTTGATCCACAGGTAGTCTGCTTCCCTTCCAGTGATGCCAAGATATCTTCTGTTTTGTTTGTGCCTGGCGCCTGGCACTCAGTAGGCGCTCAGTGACTATCTGTTGGGTGAATGAAGAAGCAGCTGCCCCATCCATGGGCCCACGTCACCCAACTGCGCATGTGTCTCGTACTTTAGAAAGAGGGAAGACTCAGAGGTCAGCCAGGTTACCAGACCACCTCCCTGCCCCGAGGGAGGCTGCCCTGCACAGATCTCTGGGTGGTTGTTTTTTTTTTTTTTTTTTTTCTTCTCTGTCTTTTAAGAATCTCCAGAGAAACCAGACAGTGAAATGCTCATTGGTAGTGATCCCAGGTCATTGTTCTGTACCACCGCTGAGAAGATCCCGTAAGCCAACAGCATTTTCTCTTAGAACCTGCCAAGCCCTTTAGAACATTCCACAGAGGGCTTTAGAGAGAGAAGAGAAAAGAAGCAACTCCCAGTGGCTCACCCTCCATCCACCAGAAGCCACAGCCTCGCGGCTCTTCCGGAGACTGAGCAAATACATTTTTTCAGCAGAGAATAAAATCCACCTCTCTTCATCCGCCCATTGTGGGTCCTTGCTTCCTAAACTCCAAACCGGTTGCTCAGTGCTGACACTCAGTGCTGACACCTGCCTTCCTCAACCTCGGGGCTTCTCCAGACGACAGAACCTCCACCATCACACAGCCTGGGAGACTCTGCAGAGCAGATTATAATCCCTGGGCCTCCCTCCCCACCTTGTGACTCACAGCCCAGTTCATCTCCACTGACAGATTATGGATCTACTGTTCTGTTCTTCCCAAGGGCAGAAGGGACACCAGACAGGACTGCCGGCTGCAGAAGGAAAACCCTCCCACCTAATCCACGAAGGAACCCAACCGAAGCTTTCCCTATAATATAGTCTGATGGAACTTTAATCCTTGGCTGTTCTCTCGACCTCCTCTGCACACGGTCTGGAGGAGCCCCGGGCCACCTCCCACTCCCTCACCAGCTGCTCTCAAGGGAAGAGTCTGCGGTCACACGTTCTATCCAACCGGTTCTGTCCCTTATTTTTGTTTTAGGGAGGATTATCGCCATGGTAATGTCCAGGTGACAAGGATGACAGGAGGGGAAGGAACCCACCTGTGCAACCCTCATTGCTTACAGGGTATCAGGAAAGCAGCAGCTTTGGGAGATGAGAAAACTGACCAGTGCTTTGTACCTGTCGCAAGACAGAATAAACCAGAAAACAGCTGAGCTGGGGCCGACAGGCAGCCCTCCACGAAGGAAGCGCCGTCAGGCCGGCGGCCCCAGAGGTTCTGCAGATCAACCCCGGACCAGGTTGGCTGGACACAAGTTTTCATGTTCAGGAAGAGCGGGCAGGAAGGAAAGAGAAAGCAAAGGCTGCGATTAGACAAAAAGTAAAGTGGTTTTCAAATAGGATTCAGATAACGCTCCAGGATCCAAAGAGAGCCACGGCCCGCGGGCCTCCTGTCCCCACAGTGCTGGTCATTTCTATGTTTGCTGTGCCCACGGTGTGGTCATTCTATCTGCACCTCCATCGGCAGTGGGTGGGGTGAACAAACCAAAACCCGGTTCCTGGGTATTAGCTTAGCATCCGCAAACGTCCTCTCTGCTTTGGAGGAACTGGGAAGCCACGAAAGCAACACCCACTCACAAAGAACACGAGGAAGCGAGGGATTCACTGGAAAATTCTCCCCGTCCATGTTAGGATGAACCTCCAAAGGGACCCGTTGGGGCCATCGCACACAGACTCATGAAATGATGAGTTCGTAAAGATGAATTTGTAACTGCCGCTTATTATTTTTAGGGACCTTTGTTCTGCGTTCAGTAAGCATCCTGTGCTAGCGAGCGCTGCAAACCAGCTAATGGCAAGTGTTACGGATCGGTGGGCTCCCCCCAACCCAATCATGTCCCCAGCTCACACGCCATGCCACTGACCCTCACTGGAACCCCATCTCAGCCCCCCCACCCCACCCCAGCCCGGGCTTTCATTTAATTGTTAAGAAGGCAGACACTAGATTCGCCCACTTCGTGGCTCTGTTATCTATGAGACACTATTATTTTGAAGGTTTTCATATTCTTTCTACCCAAGAAGGCAGGAAGAAGCCTTTTTAATAGGATAGCACCACAGGTGAGGAGAGTGAAGATTTTATAAAAGGATGAAAGAATAATTTAATTAAGCCATGACCGGTAACAGTGCAAAGGGAAAAGCTATATGGCATCTGCTGGTTTGGTTTGCTCGGGGCGCGTATTAAGTGCATAAGACAAAGTGCAGAGGTGTGAGGCTGCCATGAGCTCTATTCCTTCTCTATCAACCATCAGTGCAGGAAGGAGGCCTGATGGGCCCATTTATATGGAAAAAATTGTGGAGCTCTCAGGCTCGGAGAAAGTAAGCCGCCCGCACAGGGCTGGCTGTGCCTTTCTGCAATCAATTAAAGGTGGCCAGCCCCTCTAACCACACGCCTGGAGCGTGCATGCCAAATGAGGAGACACCGCGGTTAAACAGGGAATGTTTCGTGCAAATCATGGGTTTGGAGCAGGGTTTTGTGGACGGAGAGTCTAGGAGAAAAATGCTGGGAAGGCTAAGGGCGGGCGGGTGGGCTATCCATCAGAGCCACCTCCTCCCCCACAACCGTGGAGACGAGGGTTCTCACCACTCTTGATGGCCAGCGTCAGAAGCTAATAATGAGGTCCCAGAATGGACAGGATGCGTCCTTTCAAACACGCACACACATGCACACACACATACACAAGAGGGTTCAGAGCCCCATCTCTTTTGCCTGGGATTTTTCGTGCCGAGGATCTGGGAGTTACCCATGGGAACAAGTTCCTCTGAGGCCACACATGGCTGAAACTGCCCTCCCAGTGATGATGTCACGTCTCCCAGACACTGGCTCCCTTGGGAATATGCGAGCAGAGAGCCACTGCTGGGGTGATTCATAAACTGAGAGACTCTATTTGGGTACTACAACTTCTTCCTGGTTGTTTTGCTTCTTTGTTTTTCAAAAGACACCACACTTAGCTATCAAACTGGACAAAGGGGTAGGATTGAACAGACAGCTGCTGCACCTGCATTCTTTTTTTTTTTTAAGATTTTATTTATTTATTTGATACAGAAAGAGATAACGAGAGAGGGAACACAAGCAGGGGGAGTGGGAAAGGGAGAAGCAGGCTTCCCGCGGAGCAGGGAGCCCGATGCGGGGCTCGATCCCAGGACCCTGGGATCGTGACCTGAGCCGAAGGCAGACGCTTAACGACTGAGCCACCCAGGTGCCCCTGCACCTGCCTTCTTGATGAGAATTGGATACTCTGCAACATATATTCTTCTAGTAACTGTCATAATGCACTCTGAACACCGATGAACTGTAAAATGTAATTGTATCTTCCGATCGTAATTTTTGGAAAGCAACTTGTGTGAGCTTCCCGATACTTCTCCCATTTTGTGAGTAACAACCCCTGGCCCCTGTATCCTCCTCGAGGGGACACAATTTGGGTTGCTCCCTCACTCTGTGCTCCCCAAACTGCAATTCTAAGACCCCCAAAGAAATGCTTCTGTTCTATTTCAGTTCTGCCTCTTTTCTCGGTCGACGAGACCCAAGCACACGCAACTGGTCCTATGAGGAGTGGGGATGGGGGTCAGAGCGGGCACAAAGAGAAAGGCGTGAAAACGACATTCCCTCCGCTGAGAAATCTGAAGCTCAGCTCCAAGGTCACCTTCTTAAAACTACCAGTGACACTCTGCTCAGCTTACTCTTCTCAACCACAGCCTCTTAAGCTTTGCCTCTTCTGGGATTTGTGATTTTGTACATTCGAGGGTCCCGGCTGCCATAAATCCTTTCCGGAACAAGGTGGAAGGAGGCAGAGGATCAACACACAAATATGCGCCACAGGGAAAATAAAACGAGCTCCCCCAAGCTCTGTTTTTGCAACCGGACCCCACTTGTAGGAAGGGGAGATGGAGATATGTTGGACCTCTCCCCTGCCCTCTGTCCCATCTCACCCCCCACCGCCACCCCCACCCCCACTGGAACTGACCCACTCAACAACCTGGGGTTTTCGCTCTTTAAGGGGACTGTAGAACGCATGGCACTGCAAACGGCCCACGCACGATCCTAAAACTCAGAGCTCACTTCTGAGAAAATGTCCATAAACATCACTGTCGAATTTCCGAAAGCAAAGCTTTGTCGACTTTTCTGTTAGTGGGCTTTCTTCCAAAGCTCTGAGTGCCTACACCTACCTGCCCTGTTTAAATAATCCCCAGTCTAGAACAAGGATTGGCCAGCTCTCTACAAAGGGCCAGACAGCAAACATTTCCAACTTTGTGGGCTGTATGCTCTCCCTTATACCTACTCACCTCTGCCTTGGTAGCAACAGAGCAGTCACGGGCAAACAGGCAAACGGGCAAATGTGCAAACGAACGGGCACGGCGGAGTTCCAATAAAACTTTATTTATGGACGCCGAGATTTAAATGTATCGTTTTCACGTGTTGGATTCTTAGCTCATGAGGTGCACGCAAACAGGTGGCAGGTTGGTTTGGGCCCATGGAAAAGGAAACCCTCCGTGAATTCTTTCTTTCAAATAGCAATATAATAATAATGATAGGAATAGCGAACATTTATTGAGCTCTGATTAAGCAGAAGGACCCAACAAAGAAAACTGCCTTTTGTTCTCGCTGGTATTGAACCCAAGGTAGGTAGGGTTGGGCAGATGGGGAAACTAAATCGTAGAAGAAGACAATGTGCCAAGTTCACGTAGCAAGGATGTTCACCAATCAGAAGTCTGACTCCAGAAAGAGAGAAGGAGGCACTCCTTCGGCATCCTTAAGCAACAGAATATATTAAGGAAGATGTGATGAAATGCCAGCTACCTGGGGCTTTGTAGGACTAGGTTCAGAAAAGCCTCCCAACAGAGCCACGGCTGAGGGGGGACACCCATCCCCTTCCTGCACCAGTTCCTTCTCCAACATTCGCCCGAGGGCAACGGAGCTTGAAGGGACTCTGGGAATCATCCAGAACTGAGGTGAGGGATGAGGGTGGTGCATTTTCCAAACGAAGTGTCCCCTCATACACTGGGCCGTAGAAAGAAGCGTGGTGAAGGGGCAAACTGCAGGGACATGAGCCGGTCTCAGCTCATTATGTTCCGCTCCGGTGGATGTACCACTGGCCCCTGAGGTTCTACCCTGGGGTCCCCGGATTTTGCCCACACGCAACTCCCCACAAGAGGCCTCCGCCTTCCAGACACTCTGGTCTCCCAAATATTCCTGATTTCTGCCCGCCTGTCCGCTGCCAGGCATCTAAGCTGGATGCAAAACACCCTCGGTGCTGAGCCCCCCTCTGCTGCCACCCAGACAGAATTCCATTCAAGAGGGGGTGGGAGCAGGGAAGAGAGCTGAGCGGCTGCTTTCTGTTCCTTTCAGGGCCGCTGCCCGATTTCTTCTCTGTCCGGGGCAGCAAAGGCACATCTGGGGGAAGAGCACTCCCTGGCTGCCTGCGAGTCCACCACACCCGCTGGAATGCTGTGGATCCTGGATAGACGCAGACCAAAAGCCAGAGAAAGCGGGCTGCTGGAGCAGGGCTCTGCCCTGCAGACACGCATGCGGGTTTCCTAATCCCCGGGCCTTCAGGAAACGGAGGCCCGGCCCCGCTGCAGCGCTGCAGCAGGCCATTGGGGCGGGAGGCGAGCTTCTCATTATGTAAAATGCTTGGCTCCTTCCTCTTTCTCTGCATCCTGCTAGCAATTTTGTATCCGGTTTGGGAATTCCAGGAACATCTGCGATTGTCTTTTGCCCAACCACATATGTGCAAGCCGAAGGGCTCAGTCATGTTCCTACCTGCTGCTGCCCTGTCATTAGCCGTGAACTGCGCAGTCAAACACAGCAAACCCCAGCCAGCAACCCCACCTGCGGGGTTCGCCCTCCCTGCCACACTCCGCTCAGGCCCGACATGCAAAGACCAAGTCCCCTCTCCTGCAGTGAGAATCGCCAGGGCTCAGGGGGCTTCTTTGAACAGCCAAAGTCCTCTCTGACCAAACAGACGGGACATTTCAAACACAGCACTGCGCCCCCGCCCCACCCCGGGGCCTCTGCTGGCATGCTAGTTTTGTGCGGCGAGGTCAGGGCAGGCCAGGTGGAAATGGGTGAGGTGCAGCTGAGTTCGAGAGGTGGCATTAGCTGGGGTTAGAAGCACCAAGGGCCTCGGTTCCGATCAGAGAGTGACTCTTCGGGCTATGAGTACCCAAAATGCAAGAGAACCGTCACCTTGGGAGTCAGCTACCTCTTCTTGCTCTTTGGGCCTCGATCTGTAAAATGGGGTAGAAACAGTGCCTCTCACAGTGGTTTAATGAACGAAAAGAAGGGGCGTGTGGGATGCATTTGGAAGAGCAGGTGGCCCACAGTTCACACGCAACTAGGGGTGATGAATATTTATTATGAAGACAAGTCCTCATCCCGACTATGAGACCCTGTTCCTCCTCCACCACCCTGCACGCTCTTGGCTGCCTCCTGCACACCGTGTTCCCCAGGATTCCATTCTCCCTGTCCTCTCCTGCAGCTACCAGCCTCCCGCCATGGGCCCGCCCCAGACGACATCTTTCCTGGGTTTAGATGCATGTCCCCGGGCCTCCCTGCATCCTTTGCTCTACTCCCTTCATAGTTTCTCTGTTCATATGTTTCTCTGCCGCCATTGGGCTTTGCTAGGCTCCCGAAGCGACGGAACTCCACGCATGCGTTTCTCCCTAGCATTATCTGAGGCAGAGAAGAAACCCAGTAAATGCTTAAACAAATTAAGCATTACCTTGGGCCTCTCTCCCTAACTCCCAATTCCCATCTCCAGTGGCCAAGTAGACATTTTCCCATGGTGCAAGTACACCATGCAGGCGGTTCCAGAAACTCACCATACCCCCTCCTGTGTTCTCTATCCCGGTTTTGTCGTTACACCCAGATCTTAGCACATGGGAGACACCCAATAAAGGGAAATCGTGAGGACTCGCCCATTAGTGTAGGGCAGGGCTTACCTTTTTGACATCATCTTGGATGCATCCCTCTCACTCCCCCCCCCAAGCCTTCCATCCCCACGTTGTCAATTTCACCCACCGCCAAAGTCACCTGCTCCACCACCTCCTTTCTCCACCATCGCTGACTCCCTGTTCCTGGCTCCACGGTCCAGGGACCAGCTCCTTGCTCACGGGCCATCCCACCCCTCATCCTGCTGCTGGGGGGGAGTGGGGGGGGCGGGGCAGGTAAAGTCCATCCCCAGCTCAAAAGCCCTCCTGGTTTCTTGCAAACTCCCAGGCCCAGCTGTTGAGATCCTCCTACTTTTTGACCCCATCTCCTCCGCTCGGATCCTCCAGCCGCTATCCAGCTACTGGGAAGCCCTGCCCAGACCCACCTCTGTCCCCATGCTCACAAGCAGGCTTCCACCAGAAATGACCATCTTTGCATCCCCACTCCAGCTCTGCTGTCAAAGCTGGCGATCCTCCACGGCCTCCTCAGAGCTTTTCTTCCTCTCTGACAACTTTCTAGACCTCTTCTAGACACTCCTGCCTACCTCGGGCTTCCACTGACATTGCCTGGATCACTAACCTACTGCACATACGTTCCTCTGTGTGTGATACTGGTCTGCTAGCCCCATGAAGATGAGAACCAGATCTTACACTTCTGGGCCTAGAAGAAACACTCAGCCCACAGCAGCCACTCGTACACTGTGAGCATACATGTTTATGAGGATATATAAATATACTTTTCTTTTTCTCATGCAGCAACTGCTGGTACAGGCTCTGAGCCCCTTACCGGTGACCAGCTGGGAGGCAGCGAGGTTCACCTTTGCTCACAGCGAGTAGGTTTTGCGCCTCTGAAGGATCCGCGGTGGGAGCCTGGGGAAGGGCGGAAAACCCAAGTATGCCTTTCCGGACCCGCTGGTCCCCTTCAACTGCCACAGTCAACCATTCCATCTATTTGACTTTTATGCAAGATTTTGTTTCCACAAAGGGATAAGTGGCTACATATTTTTAAAAAACTACTAATACACTCCAGCCAGTTCACCTTCCACAAGGGAAGAGTGAGGCCTAGAGAGGGGAGGTGACTTGTCCAAGGACGCACAGCTCTGGTGAGGGGAGGGCAGATCTGCCTCCAAGGTGGCCCACACACCTGCACCTGCCAAACAAGTCCACATTTGAGACAGTCCCCGCAGCACACCACGGCCACCCCCATTGCATCCATGGCTTCCCTCCATCCACCTCATTTCCTTCGGTGGGTAACTCTAAGCTTCTGCTAAGACAGAGGGGTCTCAAACCCAGGAGAAGGGGCAACATAGACATGAGTGAAGCCGGCTGAGCAGTAAGAATGAATTAGGAGGGTGGGGGCGCTGTGACAGCCCCAAGGAGGTGGCACGCTGCTGCTCCCAGAGTCTGCAGCCAAAGGAGAATACTGGCTCCATCCTCAAGTGCCTCACTTTTCCTAGTAAAGCCGGAGATCCAAAATTTCATATGGAATACCCACAACTTAAGTATCGGCAACTAACTGAAACCTTCGTGGCAACAGGTTTAAGTGAAAAACAAAGACACCACACCCAGGTCTCTGGGGCCATAGATGTGTGCATTCTGACTCTTGACGAAGAGAGCCCAGCAAGACGAAGGGAACCCAGGTCTGAGACCCTGAGGTCTTAACAAACTTTGGGTCTGAAAGTATAAAATGTGTCTTCCAAAAGTGAGGCAATTTCAAAATCCCATTCTTGTGTCCACAATGCCCGCACAGCGGCTCGGGATAGAGGGCATCTGGGGAAACCAGACAGTGGAAACCAATCATGTTTTTCTAATAAAGCTCTTAAAACGTGCCCCTTAAGTAACGGCAGTTCTGAGTGCGGAGTAATAACGCCACAATAAACTCGGGAGAGGAGCCGCAGCGGCTCACAGCCCAAGACGGCTCTCGGCCGAAGGTCCTAAACTGCAGACGGGCATAAGCAGGACAGACGACCCTCGCTATCAGAGCCACGGCACCCCCCCCCGCTCCCCTCTGCATCCCGTCCACGAAGCAAGGTGATTTACGGAGACACGGGGAGGGACCTTCGCTTCCCCTCGGCAGAACTTATTTCTCTTTAATGGCTTTTGCCGTGCCTCCCCTTCCTTCTAATCTCGTCGTCTCTGAGTTCGCTCACCCTCTCCCGCTTCTGCTCTCTCCTCCTCCAAGGGACAGCCGGTAGGCAGGGCAGCAGGATGCTACTGGTCCCAACAAAACGGTCCAAGAAGAAAAGGGACAGGCTGAGTGGGCAGGAGAGGAGGTGGCCTCAGCCTGGAAGGGGCTGGCCTGGCAGATGTGGGCCCAGGTTCCCACCTGGCTTTTATTGGGGAAAGAACTTATTAAAGTGAATAATCCCACCTTTAGTGAAAAACTGGAACGGAGCAGACAGTGGTGGGGGGGGGCACGGGGGAAGGGCGAACAGGTCCCCCTTAAGGGGGCCACAAATGATTTCTGCTCCTTGCACACAGCTCTAGGACCAACAGGGACCAGGATCTGTAATCGGACCGCCACTACAATGACTCCAAATTCGTCCCCTTGCTGGCTCCCACGCGATTCTGGTCTTTTCCAATAAGGGACTGCTCTGAAGCCAGGAGGCCAGAGGTGAGAAAGTGAGGGGAGGTCTCAGAAGGGGCACACCTGCCGGTGAAGGCCCCTGCCTGAGACCCCGAGAAGGTCTCCACAGGGGGAGAGTAAAAAATCCCCCAGTCCAGGTAATGAGACACTTGTCTGTCATACTTCACAAAGCTCCTTCGCTGGCATGAGTTCATTTGATCCTTGCAACAGCTCTGCTAGGGCAGCAGGACTCCGCCTGATGAAGGAGGAACCAAGGCCCAGAGAGGTCAGACGACTTGCCCCAGATCACACAGCTAGCTAGTGACAGATCCTCTCAGCCCAAGTCAGGAATTACTCCTCCGTTAAGTACACCCACCAAAGTTGTTTGGGGGCGGGCCAAAAAAAAAAAAAATTCCTAATCGAGAACAAATGCAAATATTCACGATTAAAATAAAAAATCTGCAAGTCAAATTGATTTTTGCAAAGCCCATCTCAGATGACACTGGGACAGAAGCCGCCGAGCAGGGATCCGGCTAAGTCCGATTTTTTTTTTTTTCTTTTCAACAACAGGAGAGGTTTTTCCCTGCTCAGCATCACTTGTTCTCTCCCTTCCCTTCAGGCCCCAAATGCCTTTCCATCTTCCCAACAGCTACACAAGGAGGGGAGATGTGGTAAGGAGCTTGTCAGACGTGAGGGATTCCAGATTTTCCGCGGCTTGGTCAGAAACCCTCTGCATAAACTCCCCAGCGGCCAAGTCAGCCAAGTGGCTCCTCTGGGAGGAGTTTCCTCTGGGTGGGGCCAACACCTGGGGTCTTCAGGCTCCAGACCCCCTCAGACACTCAGAAAGATGTGTCTCCACACCTGGACCCAGGATATACCCACCCTGGTGACAGACACCGGAGGCCAGTTGACTGAGTGGCCTGGAAGTGGAATGCATGTTTCTGAAGAGTCCACGCCTGCGTCAGCTGTGAGAATCTCATGGAACCAGGGATGTTCTGCAGGAGGACAAATTCCAGACCAGGTGGCCCGGCACAAAGGCTCCAAAGGCTCCACCCACCCTGAATACACTTCACGGGTCAACCCACACTTCAGGCCTGGTAGACCAGGAGGCTGATTTTTTTTAATTTTAATTTTAATTTTCCTCTTTCTCTACACAGACCTCTAAGGAGATGTTGCTGGCTGGCCCCGACCTTACTGCGAGCAGTGGGAGGTACTGAGTGCTGTCCTCGCCTGATCCACGCAGGCACCTTCCCTGCAACATCAGGAAAGGCTGGTTCATTACCTAACAAGGCCACCCACCCTTCCCTCAGGCACCCACCCTGGCCCCGGGTCTTGTTGTCAGCTGGCTGCCCACGAAGCCCTAGAAGGTGTTCGCTGATAAGCAAGGTAGTGATTTAGCCATTTATATGCCTCAGTGTAGCCAGCCCCTCCCAGGGACTTTTACAGGTTAAAGGGTTATTTCAGGGAGAGCAGTCTTAACAATTCAAAGGAAAGCTGTTCTGCCATAGGGTCTCTCAACCTTGGCACTTCGGACCCCCATTTTAGGTTGGATCATTCTTTATCGAGGGGACAGCCTTGTGCACTGTAGGATGTTGCGCAGCATCCCTGGCCTCCACTGACTAGATGCCAGGGAGTACCCCCTTCTCCCAAGTTGTGGCAATCAAAAGATGTCTCCAAACATTGCTAGAGATCCCCGCGGGGGCGGGGGGGGGGGAGGTAAGATGACCCCTGGTTGAGACCAGTGACATAACGGTGGTGGCGAGAGAGACTTGGGAGCAGGGGCCCCATCAAATCATACCACCTGGGGCAGCTGCCTGATCAGGCTTACCTGTGAAAGTCTGACCACAGGGCATTTTGGAAACCTCAAGGTGATACCAGCAGAGCGGATGAGACGGCCTTCTCCACCAGGGGAAAAAGCCAGGGCAAAATCGGCTTGCCAGAGCGTTCCATCTTCGTCGGGGGCAGAGGGATGAGATGCTGTGGAGTGAGAGCTGAACGGAGACCTTTCCAAGAAGCCAAGGGCCCCTTCTAAAATCCTCACCTCATAAGGGAGATGACTTGTCCACCCTCATTCCCTCCCCCTCTCCCAACGTGTCCCTCCGTCCCTTCTAAGGGATAGTCTGCTGAAGGTTTCTCATTAGTATGGGAGGAAAGATACGTCTCGAAAGGCCTACGCTGGTTTTCATTTACCTGGGCAGGTGCCAGTTTGGCTCCTGAAATGATCCTGGACGCTGGAGCCAAGCTAGGACCCTGATAAAGAGGCTGAGAAAACAGGAGGAGAAAGGAATGGGGGGGGCGGCCTCCCGATTAATTGAGAAGATGCAACCATGCCACGCTTGAATTAGACTGCCCAGCGGAATGCGGGGCCCTTTGTGCTCATGCCTTTGAAACAAAAGCGAACAGAGTGAGCCACAAAGGGGTCAGGGGGAGGGGAGAGGGACAAGCAATGGATTCCTGTGAACGGACCCCATTTGGGGGAAAAGGAGGCGCTACAGCGACAGAGGCTTACCAAGGCAGTAATGAGCATTTGTGGATAAAATCTGTCCACAAATGTCTTTAAAGTCATTTTCTATTCTTGTTTGTGGAGAATGGTTTATTCCCCAAATTTAACTGCTTAAACTTCCTCTCCAGACCTGCGTTGTCCAGTACAGACACCACCAGTCGACGGGCACTAGAAATGTGACAAGTCCAAACTGAAATGTGCTTGCTGTAGGGTAAAATACACACCAGATTTCTTAGACTTTGTATGAAAAAAAAAAAAATAAAGTAGTAAAAATAAAAGCAAAGCAGAGTATCTCACTAGTAGGTTTCTTTTATATCAACTGCATGTTGAAATGATAAAATTGGGGATAAACTGGGTTATAGAAAATGTATTATTAAAATCAACTTCATCTGTTTTCTTGTCCTCTTTTAAACGTGGTTACTGGGAAGTTTAAGATTACATACGTAGCTTGAGTTGTTTTTTTTTTTTTTAAGATTTTATTTATTTATCCGACAGAGAGAGAGACAAAGCGAGAGGAGGAACACAAGCAGGGGGAGTGGGAGAGGGAGAAGCAGACTCCCCGCCGAGCAGGGAGCCCGATGTGGGGCTCGATCCCAGGACCCTGGGATCATGACCTCAGCCGAAGGCAGATGCTTAACGCCTGAGCCACGCAGGCGCCCCTGTAGCTTGAGTTTTACTTCTACAGGACACTGCCGCTCTAGGCTAATGGTTCTCAGTTTCTGCTCTCTCTCTCCTACCTTACCTCCTCCCTTCCTCTCAGAGCTGCCTCAGATTATCTGGATCCTTTGAAAGAGTATATCAATCTTAAATCATTTGCCAAAGACATTCAAGATGTCTTCTGCATGTACAGCACTAAGTTGGGATCTGTGGGCGACCCCAAAATGAATCAGATTCCTCGATAGGAGGCCAAGGCTCCCAAGGACCTGGCTTACCCCTTTAAGAAGTGAAGTCGAGAGAGCCAGCTGCAGGGAACCCACCAACACAGAAACTGCAAACGCCCTTCCCTTCCAGGCTTGGCCGCCATGTTGGATCAGTTCCATGTGGGCAGCTGGGGAAGCTTAGTTTTTACTTTCAACACACAAGTGGCTTTTCTGGTTCTTTTCTCTCCCTGGTGACACTAACCGCCACCAGTTGTCTCTCTATATACCACAGCTTTCTTTTTTCCTTCCTCATCTGACACAGGGATCGTACATCTTGGAGAAAAGAACCTGTGTTTGAGGACATTGTGTTGTAGCTCCTTGTCCCTTCAGCCAACCCCTTCCCTGGCTGACGGCTTCAGTTTGTCAAGCCAGGGACGGCCTACAAAGAGCCATGGGAGAGGGTTGAGAAATGGCCTTCATCATCCCATCCTATTGCATGGACTTTGAAGACTAATTTTCATCCAGAAAGTCCAAGTGAAATACATCAGGGATCAGTACCGTAACTCAAACAGGGGTTCTCACTGAGAGCAATTCTGACCCCTCCCGAGGGCATGTGGCAACGTCTGGAGTCATTCTCGATTGTCGTAAGTGGAGAAGGGGACACTGCCGGCACCTCGTGGGCACAGGCCTATGACATCCAAGAGAATTATCTGGCCCAACAGGTCAATGGTGTTGAGGCTGAGAGTCTCTGATCTAGAACATGGGGGAGGCGAGCATCCCCTCCCCCTCCTCACCACGACTGCCAAGCCAGAGCTTGTTCTGATCTCTGGCATCAGCGAGCATCCCTCCCTCAACACCACCTTCCAACAAACACACCTGGGAGTAGATCCAGGAAAACCTGAAGGATCAGGGCAAGAAGAACAACTGGGAGCAGAAAAACAGTACAAACATGATTAAATAAATTAGCTCTGCTAATTACCAAGGTTCTAACTTAGCACCTGGAGCAACAGCTGGGGTTGCACAGAATTGAGCAAACACCATCCCCAACTCAGGCAGACTCCAGGCATATTGACTTGCTCCTCCCTGCCTTCCTCTGGCAAAAGATTTGCCCGAGAAAAGACTAAGCAATAAAGTCTTCGAGCAGAGGGGCCGCCCTCTGGGGGTGGGTTCAACACCACGGCCGCCTCTGGCACACCTGCACACCCCAGCAAGGACATTCCCGGAAGAGTGGGTTGCTCAATGTAGTAAAATCTCCTCCTAGGCTCAGGTCCCAGCTTCCCAAGCTGCTGACTTTTGCAACATACCCAGTCTCCTGCCTCCAGGAGTATTGTTCACCTTTGTGCTTGGGAAATGTCTGGACAGAATGCAATTGCCCCCTCTCCCAGACCTGCTTTAACTACTTCTCTGCTCTGTTCCTCTGGGCCTGACAGCATTTTCTCTGGAAGAACTGTTATTTGTTCTACAAGGTACTCCCACAGCCCTGTGTCTTACTGCTGTGATTTTCCCCCCTGGGTCATAAAGTCTAACTAGATGCCCACTGAGCGTGGTAGACTCACTAGGCTGCCCAGTGGCTCCACATCCCAGCAATGCAGTAGCCAGACACTGGCATTGCGCATGTCTCCAGGGCCCCGAGCTGCTTCCTCCCCGTCACCACGGAAACCCAGCGGCATCCCAACCAGGCGGCTTACAGGTAAGAAGCACCAGGACTCCGGTCGGGGGCTACGTTTCATTTTGATTTAAAAGCTGCTGTTGGAGGGATTTTCCCAGATTGCACACTTTACTGGGTTGAATAGTGGCCCCCAAAAGATATGCCTACATCCTAACCCTCAGAATCTATGCATATGTCCTTATTTGGTAAAAGGGTCTTTGGAGATGAAGGCAGAAATTGGAGCGATGCTGTCCCAAGCCAAGAAAAGCCCGTGGCCACCTAAAGCTGCAAGAGGCAATGAAGGATGCTTCCCGAGAGCCTTCAGACAGAGCACGGCCTTGCTGACACCTTGCTTTTGGACTTCTGGCCTCAGAACCATGAAAGAATAGATTCCTGCTATTTTGTCCAATTGGTAGCAATTTGTTCCAGCGCGCCTAGGAAACGAATACACAACCAACCCCATTTCTCATCAACCATGTTGTCTGTGCATATGGCTTATTTAGCACAAAACATGGCACTCTGGGTTTGAGTTGTGAGTTCATTCATTAATACTTTTATTAGACATCTGTTCTGCCCAAATATCACCTCCTTGGGGTTTCCAGAACAACTCCATCAAAATGGTCCTTCCTGAACCCTCCACATATCCCTTTCTCACCTCTTCCCCTGCTTTCTTTTTCTCCACATCCCTTATTGCTCAGCAGCATTATACATTTATTTGTCTACTTGGATATCATCTGTCTCCCCCATTTGAATGTATGCTTCCTAAGGGCAGAGGATCGTTCTGCTTATCTACCGTTAAGATCCCAGCAAGGAGAATGCCTGGCACACATAGTAGGTTCTTAAAAAATCTGAGTGTGATGAATAAAATCATAGTCCTTGGGGCACCTGGGTCGCTCAGTCGGTTAAGTGTTTGCCTTCGGCTCAGGTTATGATCCCAGGGTCCTGGGATGGAGACAAGCGTCTCCCTCTCCTGCTCCCCCTGCTGTGCTTTCTCTCTCTCTCTCTCTCTCTCTTTAAAATCTTAAAAAAAAAAAAAAATCAATAGTCCTCATCTTCAAAAGCAGAGAAAGTCTAGAATGTTCTACTATATTTTAATTCCAGAGCATTGTTTGCAAATAAAAAGTCTTCCTGCACCCTCCCTCCGGGCTACCATGGACTTTTATACATATCACATTGGCTCCATGAGTTAGAAGTCCATCATGATTTGTCTCTGGAAAAAATGGGATTTTTCTCTGAAGGGAAATTCCTGTGCTCCTGTTGGCTACAGCATATTGCCTAAAATGCCCCTAAATTTTTAATGAGTGACCAGTTTTTTGTTTTTTTACACTTTTTTTTTCATTCCCCATTGCTAGCACTTTCTTCAAGACATACAAGTTGAGATGCACAGGGAGTGACGATTTGGGATGCCTCAACACACGGAGGTCACACTGATTGGCAGGCCAATGCTCCCCTGGGTAGCCAAGGGCTCCCAGTACGTGGTTGCCACCAAGGCTTGCCATGTTCCTGACACAACTGAGGACATTCATGACACTGAAGTCACAAAGGAAGATCCAGCTGGACCTCTTCTTTTGGAACTCTCTGTGTACATGCATTCAGCATTTGGTCAACCAGTAGTTGTTGTTCAGCTCAGCCCTGATGAGGGCAAGAGGACCTTTTATAACTGGCAAGCTCTGATCTCTCTGTAAGGGATAAATGAGGCCCTCCCTATTCCCACTTTTCCCAGACATTAGTTCTGTGAGTAATATCATGGAGCTTTTTCAGGGCAGGGTAATAAGTAAATAGAATAGTCTTTAGGGTTTTGATGCAGGGGGGCATTAATAGGAAGGGAAAAAAAAAACTCGGAGTCACAGGGGAATTTGAAAATTAAAAAAAAAGCAAAAACAAAACAAACAAAAAAAAACTTTCTCCTTCCAAACAAAGCCAAAAAATATTATTAGTACGTCCACCTGCATTCGTTTGAGATGCTTGCAAAGACCAGTTAGGATGGCGGCTCTTTTTCCTAAGCTTTCTGTCAAAAATAGCCCATCACCATTTTGTTACTCTGGCCCAAGGACCATGTTGGGAAAGGAAGTCTACCCTCAAGAGACATAGAAGAGAACAAAATGACCTCAATGTGCCAGAATAAGAACGTTCATTAAAATGGTTTCAAATTTATATTGCAACTAACTTTAAAACAAAACGAAACACAAAAACCAACCAATTGTCGAGTTTTGGTGAAGTATCAAAGAAGAAGATCCACAATGATCTAAAAAAGCTATGAATATACTTTCTTGTAATACATATCTGGCCGCAGCCGGATTTTCTACACGAATGCCATAACAACATGTATGTCTAGGGACTGAATGCAGAAGCAAATCCCACAATCCAGCCAGACAAGAGGGCGCTTAGCAAAGGCAGGAAAAAAAGGCCACTTCTCCCAATTTTTTGTTTTAGAAAATACAGTTATCTTTCATAAAAATCTTATAAGGTCCGAATGCAATGTATTATTGCATTTTTTATTATTTTAGTACTGCCTGTATTATTGTCATTTTTCAATGAATAAACAACTTTTAAAGACTTCTCAGTTTCCATTACGAATACATTAAATATCAATAAGTATAAACCAACATACAAAAGCTCTTTAGGCTCTCGGAAATCTGAGTGAGTCCTGAGACGAAAACGGGAGAACCACGGCTGTAGACAAATATTTCACGATTTCACTGAGGAAGAGGGGAAAAAAAAACAGATTATCAAAGATGATGGCAAATACCAGCGATTTTATTTTCTTCTCTGGGTTCCTTCTCTATTTCTAATTTTCTGTGACTACATAGTGCAGATTACGTGGATACATAAAGATATACAGGCGTAGTATTTCTCCAGCTCAGCTCGTGTATGCAACACTGTCTCCACAACGCAAAGAACAATATTCTGGGCATACCTTGGGCTTAGGTCCAGAGTAACGATTCCTAAAATGAAATTTATTTTCTTCTGGGAAGTGGGGGAGGGATTAAATTTGCAAAAACCAGTAACAGCAGTATCTGATCATTTTGATGAAAACCTTTTTTTTTTTTTAAAGCCACAGGGGAAAAAAAAGTAGCAAAGTCCTAATGCTAAACCCAGGCTGGGTATGGGGGTTTCTACTTCAAAGAAGAAGGTGGAGAGTTGAAGCCTGAATGTGTTTACCCTCTGCAAACAGGGAAAATAATCCTAAATAGCAACGCTCCCATATCATTAGAAGATGCTCGGAGAAGAATAACTTAAAAAGAAACCTGCCTGGTCTTTGGTCACCTGGCTCTTTCTGGGTGGCCTTTTGAGCAACCACCCTGGGAGATTTCTGTTTCTGCGGCCGTGGAAAAGAAGCTAATGAGCATTCCCAGGGGAGCAGTGAGAACCAGCATGCTAAAGACCAAGGTGGTTGGTTCTGAAGAATTTCTGGAATGGGCATCCTGGAATTCAGAAGCTCCAGGGACCTCTCCTGCATGGAGAACCTCCAGGAACCTAGGTTTGAAAACCGTTCCTGTTGACATGCAAGCAGCCAGAGCACCCAGTCCTGTCCACCCCCCCCACTCCCTCTGACCCCCACAGGCTCAGGGGCCCCGCCCCTGAGGCTATTCCCTGGGCAGACCCAAGGCACACAGACCCCTTCTGAGGTTTTCCAAGTCGCCTCTCCTCCGGGCGGCTCTGGCAGGTCCACATTGCTCCCTCGGGCTGCATAATTAGCGGGCTTGGGGCGCCGCCGAGCCCGGTCTGCTGTGGTTCCCCACTCCCAAACACAGCCCTGGAGCCCCCTCCCCACCGGCGCCACTTCTGCCGACACATCCCCACCCTTCCTCCCCCCGCCGCCCCCCGCCCCACCTCGCCAACCGTGGGTCCCCACACAGCAGACCTGGGGCCCGCCACCGCCACCCTCACCCCGACACGTTCCCTAATCCGCTGGCAAACGAAGAGCGAGTCTACAAAGCCCTGCTGTCACCACCTCGGAGCCAAACTTAGTCTCAACCCATTTAGAGCCTTTTCAAAGCTATGGTGGGAAGAAGGGAAAATGCAGGGACTACAAGGAAGGTCTCTCTCTCATCTGGATTCTGTCCTGCCTCCTTCCCTCTTTCTCCTTCTCCCTCCCCCCCCCCACTCCAATGAAAATCACAATCCCACGACTGGAAGGGAAGGTCTTAAGAGGTCATTTCTTCTATCCTCCTGCTTTTGGGCAGGGCTGTGCTGAAAATAAATGTGCAAAATTGCTGTCTGTCTCTAGACGGCTGATGCCACGGCCAACCCCCTTTCTATACCTACCTGGGCTATGAACACGGGGTCAAGCTCATACCCGTGCGCTTGACAAACAACACGAAACACACAACAAAACACTGTGTCTCCATGCCAACTGGGGACACTCCCCGGGGCCACATGGACACCCCACTCCCCACCCAAGCCATCATGAAACCCTCTTCTAATGAGCCTGGAAAAGGCAAGAGGGAACACACTTGATGAGTTTTCCATCGTAAAGAATAGGGACCAGAGAAGCACACCCGCTCTTTGTGTTCTAAAGTTTACTTTCAGCTTCGGCGAGCAAAAAGATTTTTTTTTAATATAATAAAAAAAGTTATATGACTTTAATTAAATGCACTTATTAAAAGGGTGAAGTATTTGGAGAGGCTGTTTGGGGGTTGGAGGCACATTTTCCAGCGTGCTGTAGAGCATCTGCATCCGTCCGCTCTAGGCAATTTTTAATGCACAAATAAATCCGCACCTGACGTGCTGACAGATTATTATGCCGTGTGGCAGCCAACAAAAGTAAACACAGGGGCAAGTTTTAACCTCTTGCAGTCAGGAGCTTTCCCTGCTGGGCCCGGCTCAGGTGTACGGGGCTGTTGGCAAAGGCTTGGCTTCCAGCGAGGCATCTTCCTGTCCCTGGAAACAGGCTGTCCTCCCATCAGGTTGTCTGGAGTGTGGCCTGAGCAAAGGCACAGGAGCCGGCCGAGGGAGGGGACAAAGAGGTGGCCACACGTGGTGCCCCCCCCTCCACCCCAGCACCCTGCCCTCCCTCCATCCTGTTTATCCTGCACCCAAAGATCCACAGGCTTCTGCACAGCAGGCTGGTCCTCGATCGGCCAGAGCGCTCCATGGATCCTTCCAGCCGGCCAAGCTGGCTCTGCAGATGGAGAGCCCGGCCACGTGTTTCTCCCAGCTTTGCCCAAAGTCAGTGCAGTTACTAGAGAGCTAAAGAGGGACTGGGCAGTTTCCTCGTCTGTATAACAGGATGTCAGCTGAGGGAGCGGGCCGGGGGAGGGAGAGTCCGGGAATGGAGGAGCCTTCTCCCACAGTCTGTCTGGCTTACCATCCCACCAATAACCTGGTGGCAGAGCTCAGAGCATGCAGGCTGCATCTGTAAATAATCACTATTGTTATTACAATTTACTGGGTGTTTACTACAAACCATACCCACTGCTAAGTGCTCTAATACATTATCTCATTTTATCTCCAAACTCTCCAGGGTATGGATCACTAAAACCCATTCATTCTTACCACTAATTTGAACAGCCTCCTCATCGTCCATTCTCTCAACAGTCTTACTAGCCTCATGCTTATTAGGAAGACTAGGTCACTTCCCCCAGTGAATCTATAACAAAGAGCACAAGTACAAAATAGCAACCATATCGACCTTTAACAACCCTGAGCACACATATTTTTTTTAAAGATTTATTTATTTCGAGAGAGAGAGAGAGCACAAGCAGGAGGAGCAGAGGGAGAAGGAGAGAGAATCTCAAGCAGATGCCCCACTCAGCGTGGAGCCCGACGCGGGGCTTGCTCTCATGACCCTGAGGTCACGACCTGAGCCGAATGCAAGAGCTGGGACGCTTATGTGCCACCCAGGCACACACCCCACCCCCCACCAAGCACAGGTAATTTTAATATAGAGAGGAGTTCAATTATGACCGCTGAAAAAATACTTTCTTTTTCCTCTATGGCTAAGTTTGGGGACACATAAGTTTATTTTTAAAACAACAGAGAGGCTTGGGCACCATGAAATGTGATCAAATAAACAGAAAATTCCTGCAGTGGGCAGAAGGCTGAAGCAGGTGCCCTTCCCCTGGCAGCCAAGAGGGGAGCTGGACATTATCAGGCAAATTGCCACACTGGTGGACATGTGTCAACCTCCTGAGTTTGGGGGATGCCCCACTTCACGAGGTAGAGTTCGATGCTGCTACTAAGCCGAGGACGTGGGTCCTTCTTTTCCCAGCCTCTCTTGCATCCAGGGCAAGAGCAACAGGCTTAGGTTGCCCGCACCAGTCACACCTGCGGCCTGACCTTGAGCATGAAGCTGTAACCCAGAGCAGTGGTCTCCTGAGAGACCCCGTCCGGTGAGCTGGGCTAACAGCTGCCCCAGGATGATGGCCACTTGGGGAGGCAGCCGCTCTACTTCGGCCTCCTGTGCCGGGCGTCAGTGGCACAGTCTGTGACGGATGTGCCCAGTGGTAGAGGTGACACTGTCATCAGAGCAGCTCTGCAGCATTTGAGACACGTTCCCAGATGCAGAGCCTCCAAACCTGGTTTCCCTTCCTTCGTGGAGATGCTGAGCGAATGCAATCTGCTTTCCATAAATCCGTTTTTGGCTTAACTTAGCCAGAGGTCATTTCTGTTGCTTGCACACAAGGACTGTGATGGAGATAGGGTTCTGTGCAAGCATCCTAGCACGGCGACTGGAAGTTACAACACTATGTCTCTTGGGTTGGGCTTTTTCCTCTGTTTCTTGCCTTTATTAATTTTCACTTTCTATTGCAATAAAATATGCAATAGAAAAAAATGTACATTTCATGAGAGTACAGCTCATGGAATTTTCACAAAGTAAACACACCCATGTAACCAGTACTCCCAGGGGCCCACCTTACCATCATCACAACCAAACGAGGACACTGCTATCCTGACTTCTACCACCACAGACTGTGTCTGAACTTCATGTCAATGTAGTAATACAGTACGTAGTCTTTTCCTCGCACTCAACATTACGCTTGGGAGATGCATCTCTCCTGTCATGTATAACTGTGGCTCATTCATTTTCACTGCGGTATACTATTCCATTGAATGAGTATATCACGGTCTATTTATCCACTCTACTATTGGCAGACATCTGGGTGCTTTGTAACTTGGGGCTATTTCAAACAACGCTGCTACAAACATTCTAGTACATATCTTTTGGCAAAATGTGAACATATTTTTGCTGGGTTATAAATCAATGTACACAAAATGTGTGTGTGTGTGTGTGTGCGTGTGCACACGCGCACTCAACTTTGGTGAGTGCTGCCAAACAGTTTTCTAAAATGATCATATCCAGGGTGCCTCAGTGGCTCAGTCGGTGAAGCGTCTGCCTTCGGCTCAGGTCATGATTCTGGGGTCCTGGGATCGAGCCCCGCATCGGGCTCTCGGCTCAGCAGGGAGTCTGTTTCTCCCTCTCTCTCCGCCTCTTCCCTCTGCTCATGCTCTCTCTCTCTCTCAAAATAAATATTTTTTTAAAAAAATTAAAAAAATAAAGTGATCATATCCATTTAGAATGATTTTTCCATTGGACTGTCAGAACAATTTTTGCCCCCAAGATGTAAGACATTGAGGAAAAACGAGATGAGTAAAGGGAAGGACGTCAGTAAAAATTCGTACAGTGACATTTCCCCCTTCTTAAATGATTCCTCTGCAGATGTATGAGTCAGTCTTGGTATCCAGCCCACTGCCACCCGGCTCGACCTGGGTTAAATGACTGCTGACAGGTCTTCGTGAAAGTCAAGGGCACAGCTGGAACGGGACTTCTGAACTCATGGTCTTTTGACCCAGCAGCACAAACTCACATTCCTGCCAGCCCCACCGGCCCCACCGGCCCCAGGAAACCGGCAGCCATGTGGGGATCACCACCTTCCCCTGCATCCGAGAGGAGATGGCTTGCATTTGGACGGGGAGCCCAGGCCCAAACGCCTGCAGGGCCAGCAGGAACTTCAATCAGACCAGAGGGCCAGGCAGGGTGGGGATCAGGTCAGGAGTGGTGGGGATTTGAATAAATTGAGAGCGAATGTCCAGTCTTAGAGGAACATTTATTACTCAGCTTGCTGATTTCTGCCATATGGGAAAGAAGGCCCCACTGCTGCCAGATTTTCTGACTTTTTAAGGGAAGCTGGAAAACTGGATTTTTTTTTTTTTATGAGATACTGCAATTTGTAATGTTGGTAACTAACTTTAAACAAAACAAAACAAAAAATAAACCCTGAACACTGTCGGCCCAACAAGACACATCTAGAGATCGGATCTGGCCCCAGAACCGGCTCTGGACAGGACCACCTCTGACTTAGGCAGACTTGGCATATTATGTTCACAAGAGGCGGCCTTCTGGGACAGCACAGAGCAGACCCGAATGGAAATCAGCACGACAGCTCTCCACAAAGGCAAAGCTGAGAACCACAGTCCTCTCTGACGTGGATGGGCTCCCTCCTTATCGACAACCCTCTTTGTTACCCTGATTAAGGCAACATGACACCGAAAACCCTAACCGTCATGAACACCTCGGACAAGGTGCCTCCCACCTGATGGGGGTGAGCTCCTTTTGTTCTCCCCTCTACATCTGGCGGGGAGGTGTCGCCTAATTACTGCAGGTCCGCCGGCTCTGCCCCCGGGCCTCATTGCACTTGGCAGGATCCACTGGAATTGACTACATCTGGTGAAGTTAAGCACAACCTGAAAAACAATTTATCCACGCAAGAAGTCATCAATGAGGAGACACTCCCACTTTGGCAAATCAGACCTGCTCTCCCATTGGCGCCGCCTCCACACGTGAGTTTCCTGAGCTACCTAGGACCCCGGTCAGGAGGTGGGCCACTCACCTCTTCTTTTCTACCCCTGCCCTTACCGTGGGGCACCGACACCATCTCCCCACCTCTGCCCTCACTCCCTCTGACGGCCCTCATTAAACACTCGTCTCGCGGGGCGCCTGGGTGGCTCAGTCATTGAGCCTCTGCCTTCGGCTCAGGTCATGATCCCAGGGTCCTGGGATCGAGCCCCGCATCGGGCTCCCTGCTCAGTGGGGAGCCTGCTTCTCCCTCTCCCACTCCCCTGCTTGTGTTCCCTCTTCCGCTGTGTCTCTGCTTGTAAAATAAATAAATAAAATCTTTTAAAAAATAATAATAATGTAAACACTCGACTCGCACACACAGCCGTTCACCAATTCCAAGAGCCAACAGGTGGAAACAATGTAGCAACAAACACGGCTGGGAATAAATTTGCCCCTTTACTTTCTCCTGGCCTCAGCACCTACTGTCTAGATCGCTGTCAGGCAGGTACACAGTCGGTGCTCAATAAATACCTGTTGAATGTCCTGTATAAGCGGCAGAGTCTCCCGTGTGCAAAGAGCTGCTGTGGAAGGACCCGAGCGCCGACCCGGGATGTGTAATCTCACCCCACCCCACAGGGCAGGCGGAGACACGTGTCCCCAGACAAGGAAAGAGAGGCCCAAAGAGGTCCTAAGGCCACCTGGGCAGAGGGCAGATGGAGAGGCGAGAGGCAGGACCTGTTCCAGATTGCAAGCCTCTAAAACCCTACTTCCCGAGTGCCTCTGATGATTATTCAATAAGTTAATAACCTAAGTGCTCAATAAACATTAATGATGTACCAGACACTTGACATCATGAGCTCTGGCAATTCTTCCAGCAGCCCTACAAGGTTCGGTTGAAGAGTCCTGGGAGGGTAAAGAGCTTGCCCGAGGAAATTAATCGAGCCCATCTCAGAGGTTCTTAAGTGGGGGATCTGGGGAAACACAGGGTGGGGACATCTTGGGTTGTCCCAATTCATGGTAGACAGGGGGCAGGACTTCCCCACGTGAATGCCAACAGCATTTCCCAGGTGAGAAACACTGGTTTGGGGTTCGGGGTTTGTGTTTGTTTTTGTTTTTTTCTTTTAGCAAAGGCAGAGCCAGTATCTGAACTGGGGCAAGCCAGCCTCGAGAGCGCCTGCTGTTCTCACTACTCCATTCTGTGGCGTCAGAGACGTTCTTTATGCCCCGTGGACTCCTTCCCAGTGCAATGACTGGTTGCCCTATGGGCAGCATCTTCTAGTAACTTCAGCATCTAGGGAACAGATCTCGATCTAGAATGATGACAAGTGCAACTCTCCAACAGAGAAAAGCTGTTTAAGAAGTATTCCCTACAGGGGCTATAGCTCCGGAGGTAGTGGTATGAAGAAGCATTTAATTTTACTACTATTTTTTTAAGATAGAGGCATTGTTTCAAAGGCTGCAGTGTTGTAGAAGAGAGGGGATGAACAGAATAAGGCAGACTATGAGGAACACCAAACAATGAGCAGCGATCACACGTGTTCCAAGATCAGAGCGCCACGGGAGACTCTTTGTGACTCAAGTGTTCGGAACAGGCATCATGAAGAAAGCAGGACCCCGGGCTTCAGGGATGGAACTGATTCCAATCAGCACGCAAGGAGTAAAGAGGAAGAGGGCAACAAAGTCAAGTGTGCAGAAGGGAGAATCAGCCAGCCAAGCTGAGGGGCACAGGGGAGAGCACCCTGGATGCATCACAGGATTCATCTGTTCGGAGCAGAAGGTGGGGGGGCACCTAAAAAGGCAGTTTGCACGGGATTGAGGAAGGAGTTCATCTATCACCCAAGGAATTCCAATCTATCTTGCAGGGCATCGGAACCCACCATAGGTTGAGTGCAGGAGAGACGAAAGCGATCATTTCAGAAGTGAACGGAGGTGGGGTAAGGGGTCCGTTAGAAGTCCCCTCCATAAACCACAATGAGTAAGAGCCTCCAGTACCAACAGAAATCAGCCACCGAGCCCTGCCAATTCCTTCTCGATACCCTTTTGTGTTTGGGTGGGCAGGAAACCATGCCGGGAGGCTGAGAGAAGAGGAAGGGTTGAATTCTCTTCCTTATTTTCGAATCCGATAACCAGAAGAATGATGGTACTACCGCTCATAAAAAAACAAAAACACTGGGGAAGGGGAGTTTAGCCCCTGAATCATTTAGGTAGAAACATCAAGGGGACAGGAAAAGCTAATCAGAGAGTCCCAGCTGTGGTTCAGAGACACCCTCGTCATTCTCAGATGCAAAATGAGACCCTTCCCATCAGCCAGCTCTCGGGACACTAACAGTAGCAACTTCCGTGCTAACCGTGAGGTCAGGGGCTCCCAGGGAAACGTGACCCCTAACACTACGCCTCTGTCTAGTCCCCCAGCCTTGAATTTAGGCTGGCCCTGGGACTTGCTTTCACCAACATAATGTGGCAGAAGTAATGCTGGGCTGGTTCCAGGCCTAAGTCTCAAGGAGATCCGAGAGAGCCATGCTACACTACAGGAGGGACCATGTGGAGAGACCACGTGGAGAAAGAGACACCCTACAATGATAAAGACACAGAGAAAGGCCCAGTGTCCCAGGGTCCCAGCTGAGCCCAGCCCGGACCAACTCTCCAGCTGAATGAAGCTTCCTGAGTAACCACCACCAACCAGACTAGCAGAAGAACTGGCCAACCAAGTCCAGCTCAGATTTCAGAATCATTAACAAATGAAAGAGTTGCTGTTTTAAGCCACAAGTTTACAAGTTTTGGGTGGTTTGTTACACAGCAATAAATAGCTGATACACACCTCCACAAGGCCATCAAGCTACACTAGAGTGCCCTGCTGGTCCATGCAAAGCTCCATGCACAGGCAGGTACGTGCTTATCCTGAGTGATGAAAAGTGTGAATATAAACAGCAATACAGAACCATTGCCATCTACACCTACTTATATCCAAGCTTAGCACATAGTTGGCACCCACATAAACATTTGTCAAATGGATACATAGCAATCAATCTGATTTTAATAGATGCTAGACAAGCTGGTCCAAAGCTTACTTATTCCTGCAAGCCTTCCCAGGAACTTGCAAGCTTCACCGTCAGGAAATGTTCTCACCAATCTGATTACAGTCCCCAAGGCTCCTGAAGCCTGTTTCCTCTTACCCAGTCGGATGGATAACAGCTGGTCACTGTCCCCATGTCCACCAATGTGGTACCGCTCTCGGCTTAACTGAGTTCTCTTTTCATCAGGAAAAGAAGGCTACTGCATTTTGACTTCTGCAAACTGATTTTTTTCAACCTTTTCTGGGGCACCGCTGTTTCTGTTTAACAAGAACCTCCTGGGGAATCTTGGGAAAATGCAGTTTTTGCTTTGGGAGTTCTGGGCTGGGGCCTGAGAGCCTGCATTTCTAGCAAGTCCCAAAGAGAGGCTACTGGTGGATATCCAAGGACCACACTTTGCATGGCTCTCTCATTTCATAGAGGAGAAGAAGAATGTACAGACAGAAGGTTCTACCACCAACTCCAGGTCCCCCAGACCAGACTGCATGTTCTCTCAGGGACGTGTTAGCCGGAAACCAGTGTGAGCAATCAGGGCAGGCCTTACCTAGCTACAGAACACTGGTTCTGGAGCAGGTGCTCCCTGGCCACCCAAGGAAAAGCCTGCTGCATTGGAATCAGCCCCAGAGCTTACGGAATGCAGATCCCCAGACTCTCCTGCTAGAAACTGACTCGGGGGCTCTGGCATGGGGCTTCAGAAACTCCATGGGTGATTCTGATGCCCAGCTGGGCTTGAGACTACTCATCTAGACTACCTGTGAGGCAGCAATCCCCAGAAAGTAAGGCACAAAATGATTTGCTAGCCAAGACTGATTAGGGGGCTTCTACGTTCCAGGCACTGTTCTGATGTTAAGTCAATACTGAGTGATCTAAACCTCACCACAACTCTTATCTAGTCAACACTGTCATCCTTCCCATTTTACAGAGGCCAAAACTAAGGCTTGGGGCAGCTGTGTAACATAGCAAAAGCCACTCCCTTAGTCAAGGGGCTGAGGCAGGATTAGAATCCAGGTCCTTAACTAGAGTCTACATCATAACCACGATGCCCTATTCCTCTGATCTACCGAGAAGGTAAGCTCCTTGTAAAACCCCAAGGGTACATGTTTGATCCACTGGGGCCGTGTTCCCTCCAAGGAGAAGCCGCATAGCACTAGTTCTCAAGAATATCAACACGTGTTCCTCAGGAGAGGAATGGTAGGAGATGGTCTGAATCAAACGTGGTAAATCCTGAGTTCGAACAAACGACACGGCTTTCTTCCTGCAGAAGTGGGGGAAGCACATTCATCTCCAAGGGTGGAAGGCGCATGTTGCAACACTCTCCAGACACATTGGCCCCGGGATCCTTTTGTCCAAGGTAGGTGGAGGGTGCCAGGAACCCCCCCCTTTGGGGAACTGTAGGCCCAGAACTGTGCTTTTCCAACTGCAGCACGCACCTGAAGCTCCCAGGGATCTTGTTAAAATGCAGGTTCTAATTCCCTAGGTCTGGGTGGGGCCTGAGAGTCTGCATTTCTAGCAAGCTCCCAACTGATGCTGAGGCTGAATCACACTTGGCCTGACGATGATCTGGAACACCACGCTGGCTGGCTCTGCTCCGCACTGCCTCCCCAGACAAGCCTTAGTCCAGCTCGTTGGCCCCAAGAGAACACCCCTGATGCAGATTTCCAGAGGGCTCAGCCACCGCTGACCTCCCCAGACGTGGAACTCATCCATGCCTAGCACAAATCATCACGGGCGGGGAAGTGGGGTGGCCCAGACCTTCTAGAGAGGCGTCCACCCCAGGGTCCGCACCCCAGCCCTCCTGTCTTTCCCCAGCCCTTGCCTCTGAAAGCCCTCCTTCTGCAGGTGAAGCCCTCTCGGCAGGCAGCCTAACCCCCCCCCCGCGCCCCCCAGCCGCCCAGGGCTGCCCCCGCCCCATTGTGAGGAAGGAAGGGGAGGTAAAAGGAGGATAAGCAGAGAGCGAGGAGGCCCCGTGAGGTCTTGTGACCGACCGGGCCTCCCGGTGCCGCCGAGGTGGCAGCGCCAACGCGAAGCGCTGAAACCCTTGGCCGGGCTCCGAAGCAAACACCCAATCCAAACAGGCCCTAGTGTGCCTCCGAACAGACTGTGTAAATAAGGGGGTGGGGGAGGGAGGGGAAAAAAAAACCCTCAACTGGCCACAGATCCCGCTTTCAAACACGTTGAAACAAAATAATCCCTCTCACTCACTCCCTCCTGCTCCCTTTTTTTTTTTTTTTTTTTTAAATTTCCACTGGTGCCGAGGCCTCAGTGGAGCCTGGCAGGCGGCGTGTTAGAGCCTGCAGCCTACCTGTCCTGCATAGGAATGAAGCCTGCAGGAGTTACGTGATATGCCCGCACTGCAGGCCCACAGACCACAGCTACTGCATCCAGAGTCCAGGAAACAGAGAAGAAGCTGTTCTCAGAGCTCCGCTGGGAAGGCACCTGGGAGGGGTGGGGGGTGGCGGGGGGCAAGTCAGCAGGGGGAGTGAGCTGCATGAGGGCCCGCCCGATTAACCTGGCTTGGACCAGGGTGACCCGGCCTCCAAAGTGCAAACCCCCAAAGCAGAGAACTGAACCCCAGAGCTGGAAATACAAAGCCCAGGAGAACGAGCTCTTCCTGCACAGCCTCTCTCCGAGAGGGCTCTCTGAACTCCCAAGTGTGTGCACAGACAAGGGGGCAACTTGCTTGTGGTTTGTTGCTGGTTTTGTACTTGGTTTTGAACTTTCTAATGGCAGGGTGGGGCAGGAGGGGCGGGCGGGGGGATGGGGGGGTCAGTGGGGGGGGGGCATGAGTCATCTTGCAGATGAGAACCCATCTCCCCCTCTCTGCAAGTTGAAACAATTGAGTTGTCTCTCCGGGTTCTTGCCAACGTCTCTTACTCAATCTTGGATCAAAAGGGCGGTGGAGAGCGAGGCTGGGGACAGGAATCCAGACAGTTCTGCGCTGCTGACATCAGGCCCAGCTGTTGGAAGCGGCGCTGGGGATACGTGACCCAGAAGGGAAGCCGGGACCTGCTTGGCGAGGTGGGCAAAGGCAACTGCAAAGGGCCACCCGATCTGGGGAGCCCGGGGAGGCGAAGCAAGAGTGAACTGAACGTCATAGGGAGAAGGGCCGGCTCCGGGGTGCCCTGCCCGGGTCACAGCCACTCACCGTGTCCCTCCTCGCTCATGTTCTTAGAAGCAGGACTGGGACTCAATCCTGTGCACGGGCTCGTCCCCGGTAGGCATTTCACGGTGATTGTTTACAATCGTCGCTACTCAGAAGAGACGAGACTCCGCCGGGTGAGCCCAATAGCCTGCGGCTCGGCAGGAAGAGAAGTCTAGGTCCCACGTCCAAGAATATCAGCAAATCCTCATGAAGCATCCGTTGTTGTAACGCAATTTAAAAGCCCTGGTTTGAAGAGCCTGTCTGACACTACCCAGGTCTATGGGCAGAGCCAATGCCGCGCCCGTTGTGGGATCTTAGGCTGCTTTTTCAAAATTAAAAAAAGAAGAAAAAACTCCCTTACACATTAATCTCCATTTACTATGGCGAGTCCATCTGGTATGCCCTCGTAGACTCAGCGCCATATACAAGAGGAGGGCCCAGAAAAATCAGACGGGGCGATCCCCGCTTTTAAATACCTTTGCTGGGGGAGAGCCAACTGACCCACCAGAGTTTGGTGGCCTTGGTCTCATTCTGAGACACACCTGTGAACGTTAAGGAGACCAGGAGCTGGTCCTCCCGAGCGTCACTGTGTACCAGGCATCATGCTGAGGACCTTCTAGGCAGGGGTTCTGATCCCCACAGCCACCTTACTATCCCATTGCCCAGGTGAGCACATGGAGGCTCTGAGGATGAGCCAACGCGCCGGGTCACAGGGCTGACAAGTGACAGCACCCTGGCTGAAGGCGCTTCCTTCCTGTGACGCTCACAGCACTTTCTGCCCAGAAGTCAGGTTGTTCGAGGACAGAGCTCCCGAAGGCCTTCCGTACTTCCACACGACCCTCAGCCTTGGGGTTAGCACCACAAACAGGAGATCCTTAGACCATGTTTGTTGAAATAAATGGATAAAAACTTGCAAGAGGGAAAGGGCCACTCTACCCTCTTCATTCAGATATTTACTGAGCATCTACTATGTGTCTCTGACTCAGTCGGACATGGGGAGCCAGCTGAGGGGAGAGAGCCCAGGACTCAGGGGCTCAGCCTGGTGACAAGGGCCAGGTGCCCATCAACAGGAGAATGGATAAATAGACTGCGGGTGGGTCACTGCACAGAGCAGCGCTCAGCGGCAGAAGCACAAAGCCCTAGACGCGCAGTGATGGGCTGCATCTCAGAAAACATTGTGCTGAGTCCAAGAGCTGTCACACGATGGGACACAGGGCAGGACTCCATTTACGTGCAGTTCCCCCTAGAACCGGCAAAACTAATCTAGGGAGAAAAATAAAATCAGATGAGTAGCTGCCACTGGGGACATGGGGGTGGGGGTGGGGGTGGACTGGCAAAGGCCAGGTGGGAACGTGCTGGGTGCTGGTAGCATCCACACCTACGGGACACTGGAGATTTGTGCCGTACGGTGCATGCAAATGTTGCCTTAAAGGAAGCAAAATGTCCGCAACCAAATACTGAATTCTAATTAATGCTATGCATGCTGTGGTATTTGGAGGGAATTAATGTCTGCAACTTACATGGAACCGATCAAAGACAATGGGACAGAGACGCATGGACATCAGGCTAGCTGTGTGATACACTGAGTCAATAAACAAAAGTCAATCACAGAATCAAGGTGGTGGGTGTATGGGTGCGCACTGCAGAATGCCTTCGACTTTTACGTGTATTTATAAATTTCCATCATAAAATATTGGGAGGGGAGAAAAATGAAAGGGCACCCCAAAACAGCTTCATGCGAGCAGCACATCAACATGCCGAGTTTTCAGAGCTGCTTCCACAAACCCATATAGACGTAGGAGGCTGCAGAGAGAGAGGAGGGACCGGGAAAGCTTCTGAGGGCTCAGGACTGGACCCAGAGCCTCCCAGTGCAGAGACTGACTTTACAGTCTGGGTTAAGACCAGTCACGGCGTCCTGGGACTGCCTTCAGTCACTCCGCGCAAGACGCAATTTCCTGTTCCTCGGGATGAAGTACCTCTTGGACTTGAAATTCCTCTCCCTAAATAGCGTTTGAGTGAGTTAAGTGTAAATGAATCAGAAAACAAATGGATTAAGTTTCTCAGCACACATACGGGCTTCAAGAACAAAATACAAAGGGAGAAGGGGACGTCGTGAGGTGGGAAAAGGGTCTCTGGTTCGAACTGTGCACAAAACCACTGTTCCTGAGAAATACTCGATTGACTTGCTGATCTCAGTCCCGTACACTGAGGGTTTCTGGGGCCCCACTCTTTAATATGCAAATGATTTTGAAAAATATTTCTCCTCCTGGAAAGCAGAGGGGAAAGGAAATGCTTTGAAGTCCTCTTGGTTATTTAATTATTTTTTTCAAAGGTAAGGCAGAATATTTTTATCCAATATTAAATAAACATTTTGAAATGGTATGTTCAAAGCCCTTGAGCCTCTGATGTTGGTTCGGGATGTTTTTTGTTTTGCATTCTGGGGGCCGAGTGAAGATGGTGCCTCTTTCTTGCCAAATGTTCTAGAATCGTGGAACATTAGACCCAGGAAGCCTAAGTAGCCAGGATGCTATTGTGGAGGGGAGGGAGGCCCGGACAGGCTCTGGTGACCTTGCTGGAGAAGTAAGCAGTGACCCACTGGGATCAGGATGGGGGGAGGGGGCGTGGCTTCCAAGGCCATGCACAGAGCATTCTAGTCTCCGCAGGGAATCGCCAGGTCCAGCTCTGAGCTGATGATCCCAGGGCCACCCTTCCTGGACCTGCGAGTTTACAGAAATGTCTTTTATCAGCCACCACTAGGGATGATGGCAATGCCCATCTCCCCAGGGACACTCGGAGACTCCACAAGTGCTTAGAGGTAAGGTAGGGTGAGGACATGTGGAGTCAATGAAACTTTATGAGGGCATTGGGGCTCAGAAAAAAAAAAAATCACACCTCTGAAGGATTTTTCTCAACTGGCCTAATTTAGACACAACATATACAAACACAACCCACAAAGATTATTTGGGCACAGAGCATGGGACAGTGGGATGGGAAGGGAACAGCATAATCATGGTCCTCAAATACTTAATGTTTGAGTAACAGCCCATGAATTCTTATTAAGTGAATTAACAAATAAATATAATGCACACTCTCGCCTATCACAGAAGTGGTAACAATTAGCATGTAAGCTTTCAGAAGGGATGTATCGGGGTAACATACAGCCAACACAATCAGCTGCCAGGGACAAAGTCCCCTAGATGACTGTGGCCTCCCCTGTTCGTAACACTGTACGGACTTGATTAGCTTTTGCCATGGACTCAAGAGAACAGAGTCATTAACCCCATTTTACAGATTTAAAAAAAAATTTTTTTTTAAAAGAGCGAAGGTTATGCTTTTGATCACGACATATCTTGCCTGCCTGGCTGTGCCCAGAAGAGTGAACCAGGGGCCCCCGGGGGGCGAAATCGGTTGAGCATCTGACTCTTGGTTTCAGTTGAGGTCAGGATCTCAGGGTCGTGAGATCGAGTCCAGCTTCAGGCTCTGTGCTCAGCAGGGAGTCTGCTTGAGATTCTCTTTCCCTCTCCCTCTGCCCCTCCCCGATCCCACACAAGTGCATGTGTGTGCTCTCTCCCTAAAATAATAAATAAGTCTTTAAAAAAAGAAGAGTGAACTAAAAGCCTTAACCCCAAAGTCTAATGGGGAGAGACACAGGCAATAATAACAAAGCAATGACAACAAAATTATACTGCGTTCTACTTTCTTTCCCCAAAGGGAATAATCTTCCCTGATTTTTCTTAACATAAAATAATTCTCATCGCAAACTAGAAAATTAAGATCACCTATAATCACAGCACTCAGAGGTAATCTGTTCATCTTTTGTTAAAAATCCTTCCAAAATTTTTAAGTGTGTTCACATGCCTTAAAAAAATTTTTTTTTATTTCGGAGTAATTTTAGATTTACAGGAAAGTTGCAAAGACAGTACAGAGTTCCTATATGTCCTTCACCCAGGAAAGATACATCAGGGATATTTTCCGTAACTATGGCCTATCTATCAGAACTAAGAAATTCACATGGACATGATACTGTGAACTAACAGATTTCACGTGGATTACCCCAGTTTTTCAACCATCTTTTTTCTGTTTCGGGATCCAGTCTGGGGTACCACACTGTAGGGCTCAGAGTTTGTAAACGGATTGTTTTCACTGAACAGGAGGCACCGTGAACGTATTTCTAAGTCAACGAATAGAAATCTGTAGCATTATTTTCTGTAGCTTCCTAACACCATATTCCACTCAATGGCTAGGCGATCCCCCTCTTCTCGAAGGACACCCCGTTGCTTTCGGTTTTTCACTGTTCCATAAACGCTAATGCATGCACCCACCCATGCTGGGCATCTCTAATGACGGCATCAGAATAAATTTCTAGAAGCACACGGAGAGTGCGGCAAGGAGCGTGTCCTTCGAGGCTTTTCATGCATGTTGCCACACACTCTCCTCCCAGAAAGCCTGAGCCCATGTTCCTTATCACCCTTAGATGCGACACTTTAAATTCACCTGGACAAGAAAAGACTCTTCTATACCCTAGAGAGAAAACTGTGGGACTGGAAAGAGTTAATGGACATTCAGGACAGGCATTTTCCCCCAACCCCGCCCCACCCCCGGAAAACCGGACTCATCATTTCAAAGAACCACCCAGAAATTAAACCTTCATTCCCTTCAGCTCAAGCTACTCCCACTTCTCCTCTCTCCGGGTCTGACAGAGAAGGGTATCTTCGGATCTTCGGCATTTCCATCATGGAATTGTTTTCGGGGTGCGAGGGCAACCCCCACCGGGTTTAATTTCCTTCTCATCCCTCTGTAGTGTCTACGGGAGCTCCCTGGAGGAAAGCTTGAGCAGGCCTGGGCAGTAATGCATGCAACAGGAAGGAAAAAAGGATTTGGTAGTCAACAAAGCTGTATGCCTTCTATTTTACTTTATTTATTTTTTTTTATTATTATTATTCTTTATTTTTTTTTTACAGTGAAAGAAATAAGGGGAGGGGTGGAGACCGCAAAACGGCTTGCCTATCTAGAAAGGGCTCGGCTCGCAGTGAGCCGGACCAGGAACCTGCCCAGCATGCTAACTGGAATCATCGTTTCTCTTCTAAAAGAAGCCCATATTTTATTTTGAGACTCCTGTTCTTCCATGCAAAACACTTTGTCCCCATGCTTAGCACTGTAAAATGTTACATATTTGAGAAGCCTGCAAAAGAGGGTGGCAGGGAAGGTTTTGAGAAATGGAGCCAGACCCCATGCTGGGGAATTCTTGAGTGCCATCCTGGCCTGCAAAAAGAAAAAAGAAAGAAAGAAAAAGAAAAAACAAGCTACTGGTCAGAGGGAATGCTCTTCCATGCCAAGCTCAGCTTGAATTAATACACAACACAACTTCTTAAAGGGGGAAACACTGCTTTAAACTCTGAGTTTCTCCTCTCAACACAACTGATTAAAAACGACAGGAAGTTCAGAATATTCTGGGAGGAAAAGAGCTGCAACATGAGATACTTTCTTTACCCCAATGTTTGCAATCTTGTCACTCTGGTCAAGGCCACACCTTCAGGTCAGGAGGGATCAAGTCTTTGCGGCAAAGGATGCCAATTCATTTCCCCAAGAAGAACAATGCCCCAGGTCTCCAGCTTGTCAGCTCCCTGGGGCCTCTGTGGTCTGGTTTTGTGGCTGGTAAAAACCCATTTCACTTTTGAATTCTGCCCAGAAACTACAAGAGGATCTTCCCAGGGAAAAGAAAAATCGAATTGGTTACAGGGATGTAGGGCCTGCCCCGAAGACCCCCTCCCTTCCCTACAGGGTCCCCTGGCTATTAGGGAGGAGAGGACTTCACCTTATAGAATCTGGTTACAAGGAAGAAAAAAAAAAAAATAGGCTCAAAGACGAAGGGGACACTTTCCCTCCTTAGCTGATACAGTACTATAGTAATTCAATAGGAGCAAGTAACCACACAGGGAAACTAAAGCCTTAAAAACCAAGGCACCATTATTCAGTGCGTGTCTTGCTGGGTGAAGCCAGCACGTTGCTGCTAACGGAGCCTTGGGAGTCCAGTTTGGAGATCTTTGACAGTTTAGGTGATTCAAGCTATCAGCCTGAAATTAAATCCCAAGCCATGACAAGATCAGACCCTAGGATTCTAACTGCGGGAGGGTATCTAAGTGTGCCTTATCACGGAGCGGAATTTGTAAAGTGACCACGCTTTAACCAAAGCCCCGGGCTGTAGGCAATACTCCCTCCATGTTGTGTGTGTTTGTTTTCTCTTAATTGTGAAGAGTTATGCATGCTCTGTAAGCACAAACTGTAAAAGAGACAGGATACATGGACAGACCTTCGTACTGTAAATAAAACATGCTGTTGGAATCAAATAAAACTTGCAGCAAATTAGGCTTGACATTTAGGGATAACCATAGTGTTACTGCACTACACACAACTCCGGCATAAAAAGACAAACCTCCTACAGAGGTGACTCAAAGTCAGCTCTGGGGGCAGGGGGGCAGATGGTGGTGGTGGGGGGGACCTGGGGAGAGCAGAGAACTCCCTGTAAGTCCCTCTAGAGGCTGGATTAGAGAGGCTTTAGCCAGGACTCCAACTCGGGCAGCCTGGATTCCGAATGCCACCCCGGGGCTGTGTCACAGGATAAACAAAACCACATGACTCCTTCTCTCAGGGTTCTGATTCCAACCTCAGTAGGTGGCATTGCTGAAGCCCGGGGAGTTGGCAAGGGGGCACCTGCTGGAAGGAAGGGGGCAGAGGACCTCAGAGGTCCCCTTCCTCCCCAAGTGTCCAGGTCAGAGAAGCTGAGAGGTGTAATACAAGGACGGCTGGACCCCTCCTGCTTTAAAGATGCCGAGTTGCCTTCATATCACCTGGAATCCCTCGACCTATGTATGCCCTTGCATTTAAAGTTAATGTCGGCAGGAACGCTAGGGCGCCTTAGTCTGGTTGTTCTATCCAGTGTAGAGTTGACCTTCCGGGCCAGGATCCATCACAGAAGTGTGGGGGGTGATATATATGGACACGGGTTTCCAGAAAATCCATCCCCTTCTCCCTTCATCTGCTCTTGGGTCCCACCCCCCCGACTCTCCCCCCCCCCCCCCCCCCCGCCGCCCACTGCCTGGACCTGAGGAAGGAGTCACATTTCCCATATCCCAGAGCAGAAAGATCAGATGGCAATCTGGAGTACAGGGCTCTTCAGGAAAGGAATACAGGGGCGGCCAGAACCCATCAAGTGGCCTGAGTGCTCAGTGCTCCTTGCAGCCGGGCGGAGAGGAACAGGAAGAAAGGCGGGGGGGGGGGAAGCACCTAATCCCAAGGCTGACTGTCTGTCCCTGCCCCTCCACCCTTCCAGAAGACAAGGGGAGTGATTTAACTCTGGGGTCCCTCCCATCAGCCCTCCTTACTGGGCCTACCTAGAGGTGGGCAGTGAGAAGAGGCAGAAGGGAGAGAGACGGCATCCCTGGATCAGCCACGCAAGCCTCTGGGCTGCAGCAAAGAGATGGTGTCAAGGACACAGCTGAGCCCCCATGCCCGTCGCTCAAGAGGGAGGGGAGCTCGGCCACCCATGTTCAGGAGGCCTGACTCCGCCTGTACCCAGCCCAGGCAGGAGCTGGGATCTACCAGATGGCAGAAAGGCTGACTGCAGGAGCTCTGGGATCACTCATTTATGCTGGAAGATTCTGATAAGATTCTGCCACTCTGCCTTCCCTCATCTAGCCCAATTCCAGAGAAACACCAGAGCGCTCCCGTTACTGCAAACGGGGTCTCTTTAAGCAGCCACTGCCAACGCTGTGGGGGATTCATGGTGACTCAGCCTGGCCCCCGAGAGGCTGGATGCACTATCGCTCAGCCAGGATATGGCTGCAAGCCCATGAGCTGCTGGGAGAGACAAAGCCATTCTCTGGAGCCTTCTGAAGCACCCTCCCTTCGGTTTGACAGACATATTGCAGCCCCAGCCACGCTCCCCAAGTGGACATTCAAAGGCTGGCTGTGGTCTCTTGATGGCTGGAAAGGCAAGACAATCGCCTGCCTTGGCCCCAGAAGGGAAGGCCAGCAGCCGCTGGGAAAGGCAGAGGGGGTCTCTGTTTCTGTCCCCCCTCCTGTTGAAGGCAGCTCAACTGAGTGTGGACCGAGTTCTGCTTGTTTTCTCTCAGGAGGCAGGGCCAGGGAAGGAACCAGCAAAGTGAGGCTAGGGAGCCTACAGCACAACGGTGGTCCCAGAAAGTACAGGAGCCCCGCTTTGATCGTGATTGGCCTATTTCCACCCGTTCCCAAGCAACACAACACGAAAACCCACTGGAACATTATCACCGAGCCGGTGAACTGGAAGGCACTGGGGGTCACTGGGGCTCACACCCCATAGCACAGCGCCTAGGGGGCTCAGACATGGGGAGAAGAAGACACAGCCTCTGCCCAGAGCTCAATGCCCCAGGAAGCTCCTTTTACAGCTGAAGAAGAAAATGAGGCCCAGTCTCTCGAAGGCAGGATGAGGTCACCCAGCAAGGGGCTGAGCCAGGCCCGCCCTCCCCACTTCTTGGATCCCCGGTGTGGGTGGTTGAGGAGACTTCCAGGTAACTCACAGCCAGAGTCAGCCTCAGGAAGCTGTGACAAGTCTACCTGGACCCATCCTGCTGACGTACAATTTACCTCCTCCGGCTCAGCTCTCCACTTACTGTCTTCCTTAAAATACCAGGGCAAAGGCGATCAATTGTTACTCAGTTCTCCCACAAGACACCTGTTTTTATCGGCCCCCCCAAGGACCGCTTTCTAATTATATCTGAAACAATTTCATCTCAAGGGCTGGGAACCAGGCACTGTCTTCCCAGTTGTGCAAATCTGCACGCATACAGGATACACGGGGCTTCCAACCGGATTTCAGGGGATGTTGTAGGAAGGGTGCCTTGCGTTAAAAATGAAAATACACTGAACACCAAAAAAAAAAAAAAAAAAAAGTGACTGTTACTCAATTAGATCTCAATAAACCTGAGTTTAGAAAAAGATCTACAGGTTCGTCCTTCCTAAAGAAAAAATGAACACACACACACGCAAAATTAGGGAAAAAATATGAAGGAAATCTGCATCTTTTTGCTTGACTGAAATGTTAATAAGAAATAAAAAGCTGCCAAGAAGCCTTCCGAGGAGCCTGCAGCTAGAAGCCCCGATCCGGTTCTGCCCAGGAGTCCTGAAAGGCCCACGGAGCACCCCCCGAGAGTGGGAAGCAGGTGCCGAGCAAGGAGCAGCCACGCCCTCTCTTCCTATCACGAGACACACACAGGCTGAGGGCAATGATTCACAGACGTGGGACCAAACCAAGAGGTTTCACAACAGCCAAAAAACGGAACCACCAACGTGCCCGCCAACACCCCCACAGCTTGCTCGGCACGCTCACATAGTAGGTGTTCAAGAAACGTCACGGAATTCCACTGACCCCATGCCAGGCTGCCATGTAAGGGACCAGGCACTCAGGGTGCGTATCAACCCCCCCACACTTTCTGCAGCCCCTCTGTGTCACATGTGATTAATGAGTGCCATGTCACCAATGTCCCAGGGGTCAGCCTACCACAACGGGAACATGAATGAGTTGGAAATGGCCTTACGAATGAGATTCCAAAAATGGTGAAGCAAAAGAAAAAAAAAAAAAAATGGGGACATTTTGTTTTGTTGCTGACTTGAATAGAAGCGAGGTTTTCTCCTTGTCACAGACCAAACCATGATCTGAGTTTAGAGCTTTTCCAGAATCCTGAAAACCAGCAAATGCATCTGATTAAATGAGACACCAAAGCCCTGTATAATTTCTAGAAGTTGCAGAATTCTAGAATGGCAAAGGTTAACATGGGGTGGGAGTGGGGGCAAAGTATTGATTAATGTATCCTAGATTTTATTAACAATAACCAATTACCGTACGTGTCCTAAACGCCAGGTTCTACACTCAGCATGAAGTGATTTATGGTTAGTGCCGCATTCAACCACCATAGAATCATCACGTAGCCTTAAGGGAAAGGCATTGGCATCCCTATTTTACAGGCGGAAAAACTGAGATCACGTGGCTAAGAGATGACAGAGAGAAGACTCAAATGCCCGACGGACTCTGAAGCCCACGCCCCTAACGTCGTTACCCCGACTCTCTGATTAAAAGTGAGGGCTCTTCCATGCAACGTGCTGAGCTCACTGTCCAAAGAGGAACTGGTCCCAGGACTTGTCAGATTTCTGATCCAGAGGATGGAAGCACAGTAGCACTTGGCTGAATCAGGAGGATGGAGGGCTGCTCAGGAGACTGTTCACTCAGTCCTCCCCTGCCCCCAGGGCAAGCTCCAGACTCGCCTCTGCCCAGTCTGGCAGAGAGCGAAGGCCCGGCAGCTTCACTGGGAGTCAAAATGGCCTCACCAGGGAGACCGTGGGCCGTCTCTGGGGGGAAAGGCCACGGGAGGGAGAGATCAGAGGTTCAAGCCTTCCAGGAACAAGACCCAGGGGCTCCCCAGCAACTGTCCCCCTGTCCCTTAAAGGAGTCCCCACCCTGAGCAGAAGACACAAGTCAATCTCCAGCACCTTGAGAACATTATGCAAGGGGAAGAAGCCAGACACAAAAGGCCACAGACTGTGGGACCCTGTTTACATGAAATGCAGAGCAGGCAAATCCATAGGGACAGAAAGTAGATTAGCGGTAGCCAGGGGCTCGTGGTGGGAGGGAGGAGTGGAGAACAATGACTTAATGGGTATGGGGTTTCCTTTCGGAGAGGACGGGGTTCAAAAAGTTCTGGAACTAGATGGTGGTGAGCATTGCACAACACTGTGTACTCAATGCCACGGAGCTGTACACTTTAATATGATTACAATGATACATTTCACATTATATGTATTTTACCATGACCTGAAAAAAAAAAGTGACTCTCCAAAGGATCCTTGAACTGATTCACTCGAGCATGAAAGCAACCCACAGGGCCAGGTCTTAGCCTCTCTGAGACTCAGAACTGGATGTTCCCCCCTAAGACCCTCCAATGTATAAACTCAGTGTTTAAAGAGAGGGTGGGGTGGACAGAGAGGGAAGAAAGAAGGCGTGCGCGGAGTGCTGGCTCCCTCTGAGGTGACGTGGGGAACCGGAAGGCAGGGCTCCCTCCCCAGGCAGCCTCCCCCAAGGCTGGGGCAGCTCCAGACCCGCAGCTCCCCTGCTCCCCCCACCCCCCACCCCCACACACACACACCTGGCAGGCATCCTGGTTCCTTTCTTGGGACCGGGAGCCTGGTGTCCTTGGTCTGCATCACAGAGTCAACAGCAATCTATCTGCACTGGGCAAACAAGGCCGTGGTAAGTGGTGGAACTCTGACAATATTTAATGACTCAGGGGGTGGGGAGGCTTTGCAGGATGGAGGGCAGCGAGGAAAGGAACCAGAGAGCAGGCAGAAAACTCCAGGGGAAATTCCATGGGGGGGAGATAAAAGGGGGCTGTAAAGCAATTTTGACAGGTTAACAGACAGGTAATATTCCAACGGTGTTGACTTAACCAGGCTAGCGCTCCATGCGGCAGCGATTAAGCCGAGGCACGAGAGCCTCAGCAGAGAAGGGTTTCAGGGAAACAAAGATCTAGTCAGAGAAAACCAAATACCGGCCAGTCAGATGCTGGCAGCCCCGCCTGCCTCTGCCACCACCAACCCCCCACCTCCCCATCCCGCCGGAAGCCATGGGAGATGCTTCCTGGAGATCAATCTGGAGAGAGAGCATCCTGCGGGATCTGCGGCAGCCAGGCTGCCGCTGGGGACAGAGGGCCTGGCTTCTGACACCTCCTCGCAAAGGGTGGGGCCCAGGTGACGGGGCTCAGGGCCTGTCCTCCCTCCCACGGCAAACCGGACCAGTTCTGCCATCTCCGAGTCCTAGAAAGACAGCTTGCTGGTCCCACCCACCGTCCCGGGGCTCCTCGCTCAGGACACAGTCAGCCAGCCATGAAATTCATGCCAGCTCCCAAACCCCAAGTACACCCCCTCCTGGCATTCAAACCCTCTGTTCTTCCCTCTCCCAGCTGCCATCTATGGGGTAAGTGCCCTCACCACGTCCCTGGGCCTTGATTTCCTCATCTGCAGGATGGGACAGAAATCCCCACAAAGCCGTTTAATGAACATGTTATTTATCATTAATCCTGTGTTAATGTCGTTAATACGAATATTAATGATACTGAATACATAACTATGAGGAAGAAAATAAACACCAGGGCTACACGAGGAGCACGGCCTGGATCAGAGCAGGTACTCCATACATTTTTAGATCCCTGTTATAACTGCCTATATTGCCCACCTGCCCAGATTCTGAATACAGCAGAACCACCGATGGGCTGAAAGGGGCTTCATTTTTTTTTAAATGTGTTAACGTTGTTACATCTCCACCCCTCCTCTCATAGAATGGAGAGCCAGCTCCTTGTGGGGACCAGAAGAGGTGTCACCTTGGCTGAAGTACCAGAGTGAGACACCCAAGACACTCTCTGCTCTCTGAGTGCTTGGCAACCACTCTGAGCAACTGGATATGGTTCCATGAGCCTGTGTTCTGGGAGGACGTGAAAGTGTTCAGAGCCAATGAACCAGCACCTAAGGGGTGCCAAAAGTCTGACTTCATTTCCTACAGGGTTCCCTGGCCTGTGTTACAGGACACTATTTCGAGGTTGGATTATATATTTTTAGGTTATTTGGAAAATCATTGTGGCTTTAAATAATAAAATTCTGAGTGACATCTGTCAGCCCCGATTACCAGGAGTCGGCTAAGCGGTGTGTTCTTTCTTTCTCATTTTTAAAAGTGCAATGAAGTAAGTGTTACCTAGAAAGGTTCGTAAGAGTCTTCAGGGTTGTGTATTCAGCACTCTCCTGAAACGGGTCCCAAAGGCGTGTACCAAAGACTGTGCTACAGGCCCGAGGTGGTACGCCCAAGAGCTGAGCTGGCCAACACTACCAGAAACACGGTGCAGGGATCAGAACGCAAAGAGCCACAGGGGCATCTGGTCAACCTCCTGCATTTCATCAGTGGGGAAGCAGAGGCCCCAGTGGGGAGAGGCAGGTCTCCCCAAGGTGCATCCAGCACTTTCCGGGTTATTGGTCACTTGTTTCGTCTCATTCCGTGACTTAAAGCAGCGCCCCAGTGAGGTTTGTCTCCTGTTGTACGGGCCAAGAAATGACCTCACAAAAGGACTTCTTCACGTGGATCTTTGCCCCAACTCCCTTCACATGCATCTCTGCCCCAACTCTGATTTTCAGGGTGCAATCATGATCCCTACTCAGAAAAGTGCACCTTTAGGACTACCTCTGGTTATTCATCGTGTGAGTCTTACCTAGTACGGGACTGGTGGTTTAGGAGCTAGCTGTGGCTGTTAGAGCTTCAGTCCCAAGGGGAAGGTATCATTTGCAAAAAGAACTTGGAATGTCTGGGTTCAGAGTCTCTTTCTCAGAGAGCAGGGACCCCTGCACCAAATATCTACCAAAATCCATCTGCCCCACACCCCCGGCTCCCCCAAATCACCACCAATCCCTGAGTATCCATAACCTGTTGATACTCTGATAGAGAAAACTCTGGAGGCACAGAAAGATTGTTTGCATCCAGGACCTTGAAGTAAGAATATCTGTGAGCATCCAGAACACACTGGACACTCATCCGAAGAGGACAAAGAGCCGCTAAGAGTCAAACTCAGCTTTTTTTTTTTTTTTTTGGTGGAGCAGGAGGAAGAGAGGGGAAGGCTGCAAACAAAATGCGAATTAACCTCTGACCATTACAATAATCTGGGGGGATGATTTCACAGAATCCTCCTTTTTCCCCAGAAAAAGTTTGATCCCCATACACGTCTGTGTGAAATTTTGCTCACCCCCTCTCTCATTGTTCACCCCCTCTCTGAATCTGAAATTTTCTTCACCCCCTCTCTTTAATTTGGCGTCTAGCACAGGGACCCCACCAATGGATGTTTGACGAAAAGGTGAATGGATTCGGAAGGTAAGACTTTCACGCAAGACTAGGAGGTGGATCAGTGCACACGACCCGAGCACACAGTTCCTCATACAGACCACGGGGCTGGAGATGGGCTGGCCGTTCCATTCGAACAGATGGGAAACCCTGTTTGACAGGTCTCTGGGCCTTGGGGCGCCTGGGTGGCACGGTCAGTTAAGCGTCTGCCTTCGGCTCAGGTCATGATCCTGGAGTCCCGGGGTCGAGCCCCACATCGGGCTCCCTGCTCGGCGGGGAGTCTGCTTCTCCCTCTGCCTCTCTCTCCCCCCTTCTCCCTCCCCCCAAGCTCATGCTTGCCCTCTCTCTCTCTTTCTCAAATAAGTAAATAAAATCTTTAAAAAAAAGGTTTCTGGGCTTTGAACCATCCTTCCCCATGAAGACCTCTATTTGACCAAGAGGAAAACTAGAAAACACAATGAATTTGGAACTAAAAAAAAAAAAAAAACACAATGAAAAGCTCCCGTAGAGTCTCAAAATGAATTAACAGAAGAGCTGGGCCTGGTTTTCGGCTTGCTCACCTTCCTTGGTATTTTTAATTCCCTTAAAATTGTGTTTTAGTCCTTCTCAAAAAAAAGAAAAAAAATACACACACACACACACACACACACAGACACACACACACATATATATGTATCTTACACATCACATTAAAAGCCTGCAGACAATACTTACTTAGGGGACAATGATCCCACATTCCATCAGCCTTGCCAATAGCCTCTGCCTAAACCACGTCACTGGTTATGGCTGTGAAGCCCACAAAAACAATCCTAATCATATTTCTGGAAAGCTAGGAAAGGTGGCTTGCCAAAAGAGAGAAGTATTAGACCACACCTCAAAGCTTTCTGCACAACAAACACTGGAAACGAGGAGCTCGAGGGGCTATGTCACCCAAAGAGCTTAGCTTCACCTATGCATACTGTCCCCATCTGAAACACTGAAGCCACACCTGGAGGTCCCCCCACAAGGTAACAGGTGCATGGTCAGGAACGAGGTAGGTGCTCCATATATGTGAAACTAAGAAGACTGGGTCTGTGATGCACTTGCATTAAAAACTATGCTACAAATGTGGTCTAACCACAATGGAATATTATTCAGCCCTGAAAAGGAAGGGAATTCTGACACATGCTACAATGCGGATAAACCCTGAGGACACTATGCTTGGGGAAATAAGTTGGTCACAAAAGGGCAAATGTTGTATGATTCCAGTTAAATGAAGCACTTAGAACAGTCGAGTCACAGAGAAACAAAGAAGAATGGTGGTTGTGAGCGGGCACCAGGAATGAAGAGCTACTGTTTCACGGGGACAGTGTTTCAGTTTTGCAAGATGAAAAAGGTTTTGTGGGTGGATGGTGGTGATGTTTGCACAACCATGTGACTATGCTTCGTGGCACTGAATGGTACCCATAAAAAGGGTTAAAATGGTTCATTTTATGTTAAGTATGAATGTCACCACAATTATAGGTAAATAAATAGTGAAAAAAGAAACATCTATGCTCAAAGAGAAAGCTACATTTTCAACCACCTCATTCCCAACAGGGCAAGAAGCAGGAAAGACCTTTGAAAGACACCATTTCCAAGTCTTGTTGCCTGTCCCCGCGCCTCTAAGTTCGCAAACACAAGGCAAGGAGACAAGACGCAGGGTGTCAGAGCCCTCCCCAGTGCTCTGAGACTAACTACTCTTTTCATTTCATCAACCGATCACCAGGCAGCTTACTGGAGAAGCAGGCTGCAGTCCTGGAAGCAACTGGACTCTTGAAGATCAACGTGGATCGTGGCACGTGAATTGTCCCTCGTCCAAAAGTCTGCCACTCTTTAAAGGGGGCAGAGGAAAGTGAATTAAAAAATCAAGAAAGAAAAACCAAAACAAGAAAGGACAACTGACAAAGGCAGAGGCAGAGGACCCCTGTGGCCGGGGAGTAAGACTTCCAGCAGGAGGGACGGGGCGACCGGGGTGGAATGAGGTGGAAGGTGGGCTTCCTCTTCTCCTACGGGGCAGGCAGGAGCTCCCTCCAGAAGAATACGTCTGACTGGCCCCTCTCTGTGACTTCTGCTCCAAGAAAAAGAAAACGCGTTTAGCCAGAGATACAGGATAGAAAGGGCAGTTGGCTCTTAAAACCTGGGCCATGAACGCCCTCGAAGGTTGGTTTTTTGCCCTTAAAGAGAAATAAAATTTATGGTTTGTCAGATAAGTAGAAAGGAAAACCTTCCGGATGGAAACCTAGCCAGATAAAAGTCTACACATGAGCAAAACAGTTTTGTTAAAACACAGTGTCTAAATATGTCAGCCAAAAAAAGGTCCTGGGATCCACCAAGATTCATTCTAACTCAAACTGTAGCTCCGTTTTAATTTCATTTCAGACATACCTCCACAAGAAGCCATTCCTTCTTCCTTTCTTAGCGGGGCTTGTCTGCTGACCATCTAACTGTGAGCATGCAAACCTTCCTTTCTACGACAGAACACTACAGTGAACCACGGAATGGTCATCTGGGCGGAGTGGGGAAGGATTGGCAAGAGGGTACCTTCTAGATTGCTGGAAATATTCTGTATCTTGCTTTAGATGGTAGTTACGTGCATGTCTACATATGTAAAAACTCATTAAGCTCTACATTTAATATTTAGTTACTTTACATGCATACAAACACAGATTTTTTTTTTCCACACGCAGATTTTTTTTTAAAGCCCCACGGGCTCTCCAACGAGAGCCAAGTTGTTTGTTAAAAAGGGTCCCCGTCAACAGTTAATTCATTCTCCCGAGCTCCTACCTCTCCTCCCCTGAGCCCCACACTCCTGCTATCCAAGCTGGTGCTCCCGACAGGTCGGAAGGAGAGTAACTGAAACCCCAGTCAAATCCTATTTGGAGGGGGGTTGCAGGGCAGTAGACTGAAACATATGACAAAAGGAACTAGAGATTCTCACCAAACTCTCCTCAAATCGTGCTGAAATCTGTCACTCGAGAACTTTAACAAAGGTGTCCTCTTCCGGCATTAGAGGGTGACATGGCATGGACGTCCTTTTCTTGACGTGAGCAAAATCTGTTGGTACTGTCTCATTCAGACAATTCACTCTTTCAACATACCAGATTTATCAGGTGACAGCAATACGACAACTATTTCTTACGCGAATGGTTTTTCAGACCCCTCTCACTGTTCCGGCTACACTCCTCCAGATACACTCCAATGTGTAGGACCCCAGAATAACCAACGGCCCTTCGTGCTCTGTGTGGCCCAGAATTGTTTGACTCTATTTTTCATTATCTGGACACTGGGATTCTCTTGCTGCAGCTTGATGTTTTAATCACAGGACTGACTTCCAAAGATGCACCCCTTTTCTTCCCTTGTGCAACTGCGTAGGACCTGACGTCGCTGAGTTTCGTCTTGCCGGTTTCATCCCATGGTCTCTGTCCCTGGTGGCTACTGGGAACCGGAATGTCTAGTGTACCAGCTGTCCTCCCAGCTTGGGGCCATCTCTGTATCTGAAAGCTCCAGTCTTCATCCAAACAACTGCAGATGCCCACATGGTCGAAAACCAGTCCACCCACCGGCACAATGGGGGACGCAGACACACTGAAGCCTTCTCCCATCCACCCTTCAATTCTTCATCTCCTCCAGAGGCACACCAAAAAGGACCATCATACTTCCTGAAATCAGGACGCTTGTTGCCCGCAACATTTCTCAACCCTGTACAACTATCAGAAGTGTGAGCAAGGTTCCAGACTCCCTTTCTCCACCTCCATCACCACCTCTCAGCCCCCTGCTACACAATCAGGAGATTGTTCTCTTGGTCTTGTGTACTTTTCTCTTCTGTCAACCCTCTTGTCCCCATTGGTCTTGCTAATGTTTTTTCTGGGAAATGTAATGCTTTTCTTTGATGCAGTGACCATCCTGGTGTGGGTCACACTCAGCCCTTGGGTCAGTACAAGCATGTGTTTGATTCAGAACCAGAGGCAGGCTCCGGGGCTGAGGTTCAGAGTTGGTGCTGGAAGCATCTCAGCAGAAAGTGATGTGCCCCGGGAACATGGGCTAAGGCTGGCTCTGGGGTGTAGACACAGAGGTCTCCCTGAGACCCATGCAACCCACACCCAGCTCCCTCTGTGATCACCCAGAGCCTTCATCTTCCGGAACTCGCAAACCCTCACTCTCATGCCCCGCATTCCACCAACTAACTTTGCCCACTTTCCCGATGTCATCTTGCTTCTAAACAGTCCTTGCAGTCGGTCTACCTAAGCTGGGAGGGGTCCCCACCTCGTTTCCCGCCCCCCAAAACACACACACTCTCTACCCCCCTCCACGGAACACACCTGGGCTCACACAGAGGAAATCTGGTACCGCACTGCACAGGGGGGTCCTAGACCTGGGCTCCTGCAGAACTCTCCTCACCTTTCCCTCCATCGTCTCAATTCCCAGGCTGCCCCCTCACAAACCCAACACCATTCATTCGTTAGATGCTTCTTCAGCTCAGACCCACTGATCTGGCTCCTCTTCAGCCTCCTCCCGGCACAACTCCTGCCCCAGCGAATTGCATGCACTCTCCTTGGCTGGCATTTTCACAGGCGGTTAGGGGAGCAGCGTCCCTCTCGGGCTCACCCAATCTCTGAGGTAACAACTCTCGTAGAGGTTGTGGCCCGGACCTTTCCGGCAAGGCCCATCTCCCTCCTGTCACACCCCTCCCCCCGACGTGTTGTCCGGACCCTGTGTCTCACCCGTGTCAGCCTTCCCTCTTGGGAACCTGATCCCGTGCAGACTAGCCGCCCATCAGACTAGCCCCCATCTGCCTTCAGCTTCCTACATGCCATTCCCTGCTCGTGATGCTCAGCCTCTCCCTCCACCAGGCCCAACGGTAACCAGAACAGCACAAATGCCCCATGCGTGCCAGGCACCCCCGGCCCAAGTGCCGTGTGATCAGTACCCTGTTTCATCATGACAAATGTGTGTGTCAACTTGAGTCTACCTGTTGTACAGTGAAGACAGGGAGACAGAGAAGCTAAATCACTTGCCTAAACGTGCACAGCCAATGTCTAGGTCGTGAACTTGAAGAGAGAGTATTTTAACTTCTTAGACTTCTCTAATATTTCATTTATTCAGTAGGCACTGACTCAGCTTCTCCTTGAGTACATATCCCCTTTCTGAGGGGCGGGAAATGACGCCAGATCCACGCAGGCTTTGCACTGTGCCCCGCCCCCCGCCGGGTTATTATCCCAGCCCCGCTTTCAATCTAGGAGACAGGGGTGACGTGTTGGCCTTCCTGGAAGCTGTCTCTATTTGTAAACTGGGGACAATACGACCTACCTCCCAGGGTCCTCTGAGTGCTGAGATAACACTCTTCGCCCAGGGCTCAGTACACCTTAGGCGCTCAAACAATGCTCACTGTATATACTATACCTGCTCACTAGGGCCAGTCCCCAGCACAGCCCCTCTTGACAGGTCTTCTGGGGGCCTCAGAAACCTCCAAGTGTCACCCATTGGAAGTCACGTGGGATAAGGACCAGCCTGTCTTTGAGGCTCACACCATGTTACCTTGGAGCATCAAAGGAGGATTCATCCTTAAAGTCCATACAAGGGAAATACACCCACTGGGTAAACAGAGGCCCCGGGAGCCCCAGCACCCCCTTGCCAACCCCTTCCCAGAGCGGCTGTTCCCCTCGGACTCGGAGATTTGCATGCCTCATTTACTGCACAAAATAAGAGTAGCCCTCATGTTTCAGTCAAAGGCGTTCATTTGTGGTTTTTATTTATAATCCTGCACATGTTTGTGCACAAACAGACACACCAGCCAGGAAGCATGGGCCCAGGTGTGTACACACACACACACACACACACACACACAGGCGCAGCAAGATTCATTTGTAGGAAGGCACAGTTAAAGGTAAGTCCATTCACTGTTTCTACAAGATAAGAAGCTATCAACCTTCCCACCCTAAAATAAACATCTAGTCAATTTCATCAACGCTCAGTCACACACAGTACTGCTCAGGGTATAAGCTCTAGCATGTTTCTTGCTTTGCTCTTAATTAACCTGAGAATTTGGAAAATGGAGGGACAGCAAGAGAATGACACGTGGCCTCCGGAACTGACTGACTGCCCAAAGCAGCCCCACCCGGACAGGATGGGAACTTCGCCACCAGCCCCCCCCCCCCCCCCCCCCCCCCCCCCCGCTATTTGGGAAACGCGGCGTCTGCACAATCCACTGAGGGACCCTGGTAAGGCTCGGTGTTCAGATCATCTCACAGGGGTGGGGCTGGGAGACAGAGACAATATTCCTAATGATATTTTTTCACTCATACCTGTGGACCAAGAGGTAGCAGAAGAGATGGCACGCAAGCAAGGACCTAAGTGAGGTTATTCTATGTACTTGAAAACCCAACCCCCCCGCCCCCACTGGTTGAAATCCTGTAGCTGATGCCTTGCTTCAAAGTAACTCAGTCAATACATTTGTTTCTTTTTTCCTTTTGATTATCTTGCAGGAGGTGGGCTCCCTGGCTATCGATCTTTCTCATTTCCATCTCTCTTCTTTCAAAAGAACGGGAGGTCCTCTCCCTTCCACCTACATAGGCACTTTATGAGCAAGCAAATAGACAAAGTTCCTTGCTGGAGCTATCTGGAGCACCCCCCAACCCATGTTAAGAACAAAGCCTGAAACAATGTTGCAGGTTGCAGCTCCTAAGTAACCCAAATGGTGGGAAGATTTTTGTTGTGAGCACAGAAGTCAACTGAAAGAAATGGAGAATGTTCTCTGGCTAGAAGGGTCTGTGCCTTTTAATTAATTAATTTAATAGAGAGGGGGAGGTCAGGAAGGAAGTACCCTTTGTAACTTCTCAGGCAGTGCTGGGGTTTGGGACAAGAGGGCACTGGAAACACACAATGAGTATACTGTGAAATGTGACATTTCACGGGGGAATAGGTTGCAGAATTCCCAGGAATTTTGAGAATCAATAAAGGTGGCTTCCAAGAAATTTCCAGGCTGCAAAGTAATGCCCAGGCCAACTCACTAGACCGCTTGAGAATATCTGTTCCTTTTTGTGTCTATAACATCCCAGGAGGGTTTTGATGTTAAAACTTGAAAATTCCTTAAAAGAAGAGAACGTCTTAGAACGTCTTCTGTAACCTGGTTGTGTATCTCAATTTCAAGCTCCCTTCGGATCCACCCATTCTGGCCTCTCCCTCGACCTCAGATAAAGCCGTCCCGATAAAGCCCCCTTCCAAACTCTGAGACATGTAGGAATGCTTTCTGTCAAGTTTTCCTTTGACAACTGTCATCATAAAGTTTCTCATGTTACCACCAAGAAATACATTAAGGACACAAAAGGAAGGAAGAAAAACTCTCACAAGGGGAGAAGAGGGAAATGATGATGTTATCTTAATAGCAGAAAGACTGAGCAAACCTTTTCTTAGAGTGTTACTTCCTAGCACCCAGCTCTGCACGTTACCTGCCCTATCTCATGTTCTCTTCCCCCAGACCCGCGCCTCTGGTATATGCCCAAGCTCCGGTGTTGCTATTCCTTAAACTCTCCCTTCTAAGCCCCTGGGCTTCTGCACACTCTGTTCCCTCTGCCTGGAATGCCCTTCCCCTCTCTCTTCCTCCATGCGACACTCTTGGAACACCTCTCATCCTTCAAGGCCTATTGAATGAATATCCCTGACAATGTCTGCCTGCTGACCACAGACAGCATCACACATAGCTCGGAAGAACCCTAGAAGCCCAGACTTCTCTCTTCTGCCACTGACCACACACGCCTGTAATTTCTGGCTCCCAAGTCAGCCTGCCTACTACCTGAGGACTGCCCTCGAGGGCACGTATCTGCAGGCATCTTTGTGTCCCCAGCATGCAGCACCAGACCAGGCAGATAGTACATGCCCAACAAATATTTGTTGAATAAAGTAACAAATGAATAAATTTCTCCCAGAAAGATCTACAGATAAGAGGTTTTCTTTTCTTAAACACAACACACGCATCAAAACTCATTCCAGGTGCAGATGTTTACAAGTGTCAGACCCACACCTCCACCCGAGGGCAGTCTGCGGGGATGGTGCTCAGCCTGCGATTTGCTCAAGCAAATCTCTCCACTGTCTAGCTCGCCCAAGCAAACACCTGCTCTGCTTTTCACTCTTGCTTACTTACAATCTTCAGAGAGTGACCTCTGCTACGTGAAGGAACTCGGGAAGGGGGAGGGAGGGGTGCAGGAGAAGTGTATTCACCTAAGGCTTGAGTCCGAAGCCCAAGCAAGCGTCATCTTGGCTTCTCATGCCTCGATCCAAGGAGAAGAGTCTTCGAGCAGGAAAACGCAGGCAGATGAAGCCGACTCCGGACCCGAGTCAACAGGCGGGGAGAAGGGCAGCGAGCTCTTCCTGCTTGCGACATCCAGAGATGAGTGGACTCAGGTATGTGCACATGGCTGTCACCACAAGGTCAGTGGGTTATGTCTTAGACACTCTCCTGCCTGCAGATCCCATGGGGACACAGAAACCCCAGAGGGGTCCGACCACAGCACGTAGCTGTCCGGCTGGTTTTTGAATAGCTGCCAGACGACAAAGATCAAATCTCAGGAGACAAACACATGCTCCTCTGTCATCTTTGCCCCGAGGGCTAGTCCACACTTCCCCCTTCCTCAGCACCCACCCCCACCCTCAGGAGCAGGGCAGTGGGCTCTGGCGTCAGTCCAATGGGACATTTCTAACTGGAGCAGGCTGTCAAGGGGGTCAAGCTGAGCAAGCCAGTCATTTCCTTGCTTGGAGCCCCTCCTGGGGGTCATACGCCTGCCTCCAGACCCCAGTATCACCTGGTGCTGAGCAGGAAGGGCACTTCCTCTCTAGAGAGGCAGACTGATGAGAGTCAGGCTCTCGGTTCTGCCCCCAGCAGGCTGTGCGACCTCAGGCAAGTTGCTTAACTCCTCGGAATCTGCTTCTTCGTTCATAACATGTAAATAACTCCTACCATCCATAATTGTGAAAGATCTCAGGATAACCTATGCAGAACACCATCCGGGCATAGCGTGTAGTCAATAAACAGAAGCTATGACTTAACAGTATTTACACTGAGCGTTTGACGATAAGCCTGGGAGGGCAGTCTCTCACAGTTTCTATGAAGTACTGTTCTCAGCTGCGGCTTGTCACAAACGGCATTACGGGAGTACCCTGCCCTCACTGCATGCAGCAGTATGCATCGTGACCCACACACCTGCTCGTGCATGGGGTCTCTGGGGCGGGCCCACAAGAGTCACGCTAACACAACAGGAGCCTCGGCCTCACCACCTGAGACAGACAGGAAATGCCAGCATCCACCCAAAACCATTTTCCTCACACTTCCCCAGACTTCCACCATGGGGCTGTTTTTAGAGCGAAAAAAAAGGCCAGGGTCTCCATCCCGGCAGTAAATCCCCAGGCCAGCCCCGGGCATCATGAGAACAGCGATAATCCTCACTGAGCACAGAGTCACCTGTGGGAACATCAGGGGAATGTGGGACCCCCCCAATGTGGGTTTTCAGGGTGGGACATGCAGGGATTCGAGGGCCATCTCCGTCTGCCTGGGGCCACCTGTGGCTTTCACGGGCTATGACTCTCTCCCAGCTCAGTGGGACATGTATTCCATCAACAACCTGTGTGTGTGTGTTTTCTCAAACTACTGTACCGTGCTCTCTCCCACGCTTTGTCACACAGGCTGGAAAGATACCTCAGACAGCAAATCCTCGGGAGAAAACTGCAGTCCAGTCGGCTAGCTCTAGAAAGGAAACGGCTCTCTCACCGGGTCCCCTCCCTCCAGACACCTGGCCCAGCAGAAAGGAAGTAACATCCCCTGGCTGAGCCGGGTTCCTCACGTTTGCCCTGCTGTATGTCTGCCTTCCTCCTGCCAGCCACCAGGGCCACAACCCTTCATCGCCCTCATCATCCTCACCAATGGCTGGGCTGAAGGCACGCAATGCTGCCTGAGGACGGATTCTGCTTTACATAAAACCTCGCGGGCCACTCCAGGGACACCTCAGGCACCACCCCGTAAGCCTGCCCCTGAGAGTCAAATGCGAGGACTTTTTCTTCTTTAAAGGATCTGAGGGACCACAGCAGCAAGGAGGCAGAAGGCACTTAGGCGGGGGAGCCCCCAGAAGTCACCCCAGGCCTTTCATCCCTGCCCTGGAAGGCTTGTTCTTCCTCGGCTTCTCCCCACCCCCCACCCCCGCGCCCGGCCCCCGCCTTCCTTCCGGGGACATGCTTTGTCTACCTGATGCCTGGGTCACATCTCTGGCTCCTGCGCTCTTTTCCACCTTCCCGGGTGAGGATTCTCCACACGCACAATGCATGTTCTCTCTCTCTCTCTCTCTCTCTCTCTCTCTCCACACACACACACACACACACACACACGCACACACATCCGTGGAAGGCATGTTCTTCCTTGGTGGAAATGAGATACGGTGGAGACCTTTGTTCATGTCTTGTGACCACTATTGTGCATACTCGTTACTGAACACTCTGCTCCCTTATTCAAAGCTCCTGGGTTGTTTTCTTGTGTCATTTCGGAAACAGAAAGTGGATCCCATGACTTCTGGAGGAAGAAACCCACAAAGCTCCAAAACCCGAGGTCCTTGGCAAGGAGTGGGATGCGCTGCCGTCTGACTGGGCTGCCTCCCACGCAGGAGCGTGCACGTGGGGGGGGGGGGGCATGAGGGGAGAGTGATGTTGGGGAGGCTGGAGGCAACAGCCACTCAGCAAAATGTGTCGGAGTCAGCTCAGAGGCTCCAATGCTTGACACTGGGTGACTCTGGGCCACAGTAGCAATGGCCTGTCTGGGTGTCCGTTCCCCACGTGTCTGTTGTTGGGGTCTTGTGAGAATTCACTGGAATAATCTAGGCAAAACCCTTACTTGGTGTGTGGCTCATGGGGAAGCATCTAAGAACTACCAGCTTTTAAGAAAGTATGCTCCAGGACTTTGAGCTGACCTCACACCAAGCCTACGGACTGGTCGACGATTCTGGATTCTCCGGATAAGAAAGCCGAAGCCAAGAGGGTTGTGGGATTCCCCCAAGAATACAAAGCTGGAGACAGGCAAAGCCGGGCTGTGATTTCTGGTCAGTGTGGCTGCAGAATGCTGTCCTCCCACCCCCCGGTCCAGCTTCGGGGCCACCGGAGGCACAGGGGACCCGAATGCCATCTAGGCCATCCACGGCTCCATTTCCTTTGTCCCTGTCCCCTGCCATTTCTTCCAGAGTCCTGAGAAACCACAGGACCTGTTGTGCCTCCAGGAGGCGGCCAGGCAGTGCGGCAGCAGCAGGGAAAAAAGAAAGTAAGAGAGAAAGAAGACAAATAAAAGAACGTTTCCCTTCTCCTGGTGCCCCGCTGCCCTCAGGGTAGGGGACCAAGCAGTACCAGCTGCAGCCTTTATCTGTCCCTGCCCTGTGCGGCTCCAGGCGGGAGCACAAGCTCCCTGAGCCCTGGGTTTGACAGGCCAGGGTGGCTGGGGCAGCTTGAGGGAGGGCAGGAGGACCTGGGCGAAGCAGCCTGACACCCCCGCCCAACCCCCGCCCCGCACACACACAGGCCTTCCACTTCTGCCCCCGGGATCCCTGCAGATGGACGAGGGCCTGCATCAGGGACCCCCGAGCCCCGCCTCTCCGTCCCCAGACCCTGGGCAGCCTGGAGAGGCTCCAGCCTGTGCACAGGCGCCCTGAGGTTCTGCAAGGCCAGCCCAGAGCTCAGGGGCCTAAACACCCTCCCCTGGGTGTTCCAAGAGCTCCCAAGTTCAGTGGGGCTGCTCACTCTGCAAATCGAAAGGGGGCCGCTCCAGCCTTCCGAATGAATGTGCCACATCTTCCCAACTCTGCCCTCCCTGGAAGCTGCGGCTCAATCATCCTCTCCCAACGTCTGCAACACGGCTTCTAGGAGACCTTTTCGTGCAGACACCTTGCTGAGAGCCGTCTGCACATAAAAGTTCCAGAGTGGACCTGCTTGAGTTCAGCTTTCCAAAAGCCAGCTTGCCCAAGGGAAAAAGGACTCGATGGATTAAATTAAAAAGCAGGCAACCAAACCCAGGCATCGACGGATCCAATGTGGGGGAGTAGGGAGGACAGATCCGTGCAATGACAATTTCTGTCTTAGAAGAAGATCCTGAAATAGAAGTCATTTCTGGGTGAAAAATCATGAATGCTTTCTATCTCTTCCTCTGTGTTTGTCACTGTCTTATAAAAGTGCACTGTAGCATGTCAGATACAAAGTCCATTTTTAAAAAGCTTCCTTTCTTCTTCTTAATTTTCTTCTTTGCTTTCCACACTACCCAGCTTGCTTGCACTTTATATTCAAACACCTTTCTCTCCCAAGCACCAGCCCCAAAGAAGGAATTTTTTTTGGGAGCAAAGTTAGAGCCACAGGAAAGCTTTTGAAAAGAGGAAACAGGCCAGCCTGGCCATGTCTCCCTTCAATTCCTCCCCAAAATCAGCACAGAGATTAAATTAAATTGTAGTTCTTCAGCAGGCCCGGGGGGCTTGGGGCAACGGACCCGGTAAATAGCTATTAGTAAGACCACAGAAACGTGGTGCCGGCAAGGAAACAAAACAAGAAAAAAATGAAACATGTTTTACGAAGAATAAAGTCAGGGTCCAGGAGCCTCTCCATTGCCAGGACAAGGGCAAGAGCAAGAACCCCGAAGTCCCAAACTTCTCCCATGCGGGGTGTGGGTAGGGAGGCGCTGGACCCCGCGCGGGGGCTGTGTGCTCCCGAGAGAGAGAAGCGGCCGGGGGTCCGCGCCGCCCGCCGAGCGGGCAGAGCCGCCAGGCGCCCGGGGTGACCGGCAGCACCGGCCGGGGCCGCCAGCAAACCCGCTGCCCGCGCCCGGTGGAGCCACAGCGCCATCAAGCGGCCACCCGGAGAACGGCCGCGCGGGGCCCGGGAAACCAGGCCCAGGGTTCCCAGCCCCGAAAGGCTCTGGGGGAGGGTCTGGAGCCCGGGGCCTGGGCCTGCCAAGCTGTCACTCCAAGCCCGCAGGCAGGAGCCTGCAGACGGACACCAGCTGTCCAGGCGCACCACACAACCCAGGGCTGGCCAGGAACCGGCTGCCCTGGAGGATGCTTGGGGGCTGCTTTTGCAATCCCAGACCCACCCTCTCCTCCAGCAACTTGCTCCAAGTTTAAAAGGATTTTTTCCCAAAAAGAGTGGGGCCAGAGCAAAGCGGAGATCTGATGGGCAGCAGGGCTGCTGGTTACACCCTCCGGGGTTGTGCGGAGACACACAACAGCAGTGAGTCAGGTCCGTGGCCCCAGGCCTGCGTGACAGGCCACTCGGTACGTGTTCCCAGAGAGTGGGCTTGGGTTACAGCCCACAGCCCTGCAAGGGCCACAAACTCGGACGCCATCTCTCCTGGGGCATGGCGCGTGATTGTGTGCGCGTCCCGGGACAGAATCTGGTCCTCCGAAACAGACCACGGGGGATCGCAGCAGAGGAACACATGCCCTCCATCCACAAACCGCAGCAGGAACCCAACACAGGAAAATGACAAATCCTCAGAACCCCAACCAGGAAAATACATTTTAATAGGAATATTATGTAACAGGAAATCATAGCAAAGGCACGGAGTGTTTGCTACGTGTGAATGACCGTGCTAATTCCTTTATACACATTATCTTACTTAATCTTGCAAACTACCTTAGGAGATTTCACAGAAAAGGAAAGGGAAGTACTCCGAGGTTAAATAACTTGCCCAAGTTCTGCGGCCGATCAGCAAAGCTTTGCCTGGATCTCAGAGCCCGGAGCCCTCTCCCTTGCTTACTGCCTCCTGAATCCCCTCCTTCCATCCAGCCCCCGTTTCCCAGGGGTGGATTCAGATTCGGTGGGACCTGAAGCTTATTCCTTTTTCTGGCGGGAGGAGCAGCTTCTTTAAGAAGAATAATGAGGTTTAAAATACATAGGAGATGAGAGATACATAGCTCAGTGCAGGGTGTAAAGGGCCCGTGCAGGTGAGGGGCTGTCGCTTCATTACCTCCAAGGTAGATCCACCTCTGCTCTCCCCCCCCCCCCGCCCCCCCACAGCCGGTTTTCCTACCAACCCCGCATCCACGCCTCCCAGCCACGGCTCTGGCCTCTGCAATGGACAGCCATGCTCCACCTGTCCCTGAAAGAGCTTTGACTCAAGGTCGCCCATGACACCCCAACTGACACGTACAATGAGTGCCCTGCTGCCCCACCCCCCTGGAAGAATTCCACCCCCAACATTTCCCCTCCTACACGCTCTTCTCCTCAGGGATCCTGGACACTACATTCTAGTTTTCCTCTCAACGTCGGCCACTGTTTCTCTATGTTCCTCACTGGTGGAGCTCCTGTCACCTGTTCCAGGTGAGCCTGGCAGAGGACACAGCATAACCTCTGAAGTAGCCAGACCCAGGGTTTAACCACCGTCCCTGCTTAAGAGCTGTGTGGCCATCAGCAAGTCGGTCACCCTCTCTGAGCCCATTTTCTCTTCTGTATAATTGGGATGAAACGCCGTATGTTATTTAAAAGCTTAAATGACAATATATGCAGAGTGCTTAGTAGGATGCCCGGCACACAGTAGGGCCAGCGTCAGCCCCAAGGGCCAGTCCATCTCTCTGTCCAAGGCCTTAGATGACCAATTCCAGAACCTGCAGAGTCACCTCACCCATGGTCCCTCTGAGGACCTCGTCTTGTCTACAAGTGCTCAGGGCATCACCCTCAAGCACGTGCCCTCCCTTTGATTTCTGAATGGCACAGGCGACACTATATGGAGACAAGAAACCCAGGATTCATCCCAAATCCACCTTCCACTGCACCAACAGTCTCCCTGGGATCCATCAACCACACCAAGGATCTCCCTCCCTCAGCCCGTGCCCTCCCCTCTGGCTCGTGCCCAGGTTCTCCTGATCTAGCCCCAAACCTCTGACCAGCCTCCTACATGATTTGCGTCCCCGCTAAACCTGCCTCCGCTGCCCCCACCTCCCCACTGCCCCCAACCCATCCTCCTCACCAGAAGGGCGAGCTTCCTCAAACACAGTCCAGATTATGCTTTCTCTGCTGAAGACGCAATGTCTGCATTTCCATCAGTATAAGGGTCAGCCCAGCCACAAAGCCCAGGACTGTGAGACTCCTGTCTCCCCTGTGCCTGCCTCATTGCCCCTCAAAGCCCCCTGCTTTAGGATTATGATTAATGATTACGATTATGATTCACTCAGACATCCTAAACTATCTGCATTTCCCAAACGTGGCACCAGGCTCCTCTCCCCTCTGTGCTTGTGTATACACTATTCCATCACCTGGCAGGCTCCCCCCTCCTCTCTCTGCCAACTACTGTCAGAGCCCATGCAAATGTCACCTCCTCTTAGAAGCCCTCCAGGATGCCTCCTCAAAAACAGACCAATTCCGGGCGCCTGGGTGGCTCAGTCGTTGGGCGTCTGCCTTCGGCTCAGGTCATGGTCCCAGGGTCCTGGGATCGGGCCCCGCTTCGGGCTCCTTGCTCCACGGGAAGCCTGCTTCTCCCTCTCCCACTCCCCCTGCTTGTGTTCCCTCTCTCGCTGTGTCTCTCTCTGTCAGATAAATAAATAAAACCTTTAAAAAAAAAAACACAAAAAAAAACAGACTAATTCCCTCTGTATCCTGTGCATGCCCCAATCACGGCACTAGTCAAAGCCTACAACACTCGGATTCATTTCCTGTGTCCCTGGGCTACATGGTGAGCTTTTTGAAAGCAGTACTATCTTGAAAGGCGAGAGAGTGCCCTGGTCAAAAGGGTGAGTTCTGAACCAGACACCCTGGGGACAAGTTACAGCGCCTCTCGGAGCCTTCACTCTGTCATCTGTATCGTGGCATAAGGGTGGGGTTCCCCGCAGAGCGGCGGCGGGGGGCTGGGAATAAACTGGCTTAGAAAGACCTGACATAGGCCAGCACTGAGCAAGGGCAGCAGACCGTGAGCCCCACAAGTAATTTAAAATGTTCTAGCAGTCACTTTTAAAGAGCTCAAAAAAGGGGCACCAGGGTGGCTCAGTCAGTTGAGCATCTGCCTTCAGCTCAGGTCAGGATCTCAGGGTCCTGGGATTGAGCCCCGTGCTGGGCTCCCTGCTCAGCGGGGAGTCTGCTTTTCCCTCTCCCTCTCCCCCGACCCTGGCTTCTGCTTTCTCTCTCTCCCCCCTTCTCTCTCTCTCAAATGAATGAATAAAATCTTAAAAGAAAATAAAGAGCTCAAAAGAATCAGCCGAAGTTAATTTCAATAATGTTTATTTAACCCAATACATCTCACGTCTTATCACTTCAACACGAAATCAATATTTTAAAAAAAATTATTCATGAGCTATTGTGCTGTTTTTTCATAGCGAGTCTTCGAAATCCAGTGTGCACTTTTGGTGAGAGGTGAGAGCACCTCTCGATTCGTGTGTGTGGTGCCTGGCGGCCGCACCACACACCATGCTCCAGGGGCCTCCCCTGGGAAAGGACGCTGGGCAGCCTGTGCCCGGTTTCCCCCAGATCGCATCCCCCCTTCCCTTGGTGGCTTTTGCTTTTTATCCTTTCACTGAAATCAGCTGTAGCTGTGACCAGAGCTATGATGCCAAGTCTTGTGAGTTCCAGTCAACCACTGAAACCGGGGGTGGTCTAGGGGTCCCTGACTCAGCCCCCCTGCCAACGTCCGGGTCCCGTGTTCACCCGGCAACCACCCAGCTCCCAATGCAGCCTGCCAAGAACCTTGACTTTGGGTGAGAATCTGTGCAGAGAATCCCTCATTTTAAGTGGATAGACAAGAATCCTCTCTTCCTTGGTCACTGTGGATTTAGTTAGTTTTCTTTTTTGTTTGTTTGTTAAAGACTTTATTTATTTACTTGAGAGAGAGAGAGAGAGAGCACAAGCAGGGGAGTGGCAGGCAAAGGGAGAAGGAGAAGCAGGCTCCCCGCCGAGCAGGGAGCCCGATGTGGGGCTCGATCCCAGGACCCTGGGATCATGACCTGAGCCGAAGGCAGACGCTTAATGACTGAGCCACCCAGGGGCCCTGGATTTAGTTAGTTTTCACTGTGTATCCAGAGTCTGAACATCTTACAAGTGTATGCAAAGTAAAACACAGAGCATGATGCAATGGTCCTTTTAGAGCCATCTGCAACATTCATTCACTCAGTAGTCCTACGTGCCAAGCACATGAGCCCTTTCCTTCATCAACAAACAAACAAACAATGACAACCGCTGATACACTAACAGCAGTCGAAATGTGTTCAGCTCTTACAATTGCTTTATCCTCTGTGACGTCATTAACACTGTTGCTATGTCATAGGGACCTTCTGGAGTTCCTCCCCCAGGACCAACCCGGAGGCTGTGTATACCCTCTCTGGATATTCTGGAATTTGACAATTCCTAGACTTTCAAGGCTGGGGCCACATCGAGAATGGGGATGCATTCATGGGGCCACCTTCTGACATTGGTGGGCACACTTCTGCCTCTGAGGGCCATTTCCTTCATTAAAAAAAAATTATCAAAAAATTTTAATTGTATCTTCTCACTGTGTGGGTAGAAAGACAACATAAAGGTAATCCAGGGTGGATACGTTATTACATATAATGTATTATATTCATTTTCCTTCTGATTTTAAAAGAAATTGAAATTGAAACACTTTTGTGGGCCCTGAAAAGTATCCTGGGCCCTGAGCCCTAGGCCTCTTGCACCTACAGGACACACTGGCCCTGCCCAGGTAAGGCCACTCCTGGGTGGGGGATCCTGAGGTTGTCATCTGTCAGGCAGGTTTTTACAGATGGAAAATGTACGTATTTCAACCTGTGTCCTCTTGCTTTCCCACAAAGCAGGAAGCCACAATCCTATAAAAGTCTTGTGAGTCATCCAGAAGCCACAACCCAATTCTTCAGGCCAATACTCACAGGTGGGGGGGGTGGGGGGGGTGGGGGGGTGTGGGGGGGAGTCCATCCATCCCTGAGGCCTGCAGGTGGTTTCCTCGCATCTGGGTTTTTCACGAGAATGCTGTTTTCATTCCAGTTTGCAAAGCCAGTTGGTCCCTCCTGCCTCTGTGTCCTCCCCATTGCTAATGCAGAGCTGAACCATAACCCCCACCTACTGAGGCAATAATCCATTTAAATACCTGCCTCCACCCCCCTAGCACGAGCTGAGCATGAGGCACGATTCCATCTTTATTCATCGCTGTTTCCCAAGGCCCAGCACATCACCTCTGGAAGGGAATAAAATATTTACTGCATATTAATTATATATGCTCTCTATTCTAATTACCTTTCTATGTGAAGATGTGATAAGCGAATGAAAAGGATTTTAGCATGACAGTGCCATCAACCAGAATTTCTATTACTTCTCCCCAAGACACATGTGGTACTCTTTCTATTTTACACCCAAGGTCTCTCAATTAGTACAACCTGCCCAAAACATGATTATTACGTGGCAAACATTAATTACTCTTATTTTAAAACAAACAAAAGGAGAAAATTTACTGTCCAGCTAGCTGTCCAGCATTCTGTGAATGCAGGTGCCAAGAATACCCAAGGCTGTGACTTCCATGATGCCGGCCCCTCTCTCACGCTCTCTCTTGCTCTCTCTTAGCCCGGTTGCCACCATGTGACCTGTCCTACTGAGAGTCCCCTGTGACAAGGACCCAGGGCCCTCAATCCAACAGCCCGTAAGGAACTAAATCTGGCCGACAACCTTCGAGTGAGCTTGGGAGTAGACCTCACCCCACTCGAACCTTCGGATGGCTGTAGCCCTGGTCACCAGATGGCTGTAGCCCCGGTTACCCCCCTGACTGCAGCCTCCAGAGACCCCCTACATCAAAGGACACAGCTGCACCACACCCAGATTCTTGCCCCACAGACACCTGAGACAATACATGCTGTTTTGAGCTGCGAAGTTTGGGGTGATTTGTTACGCAGCATTTGGTTACAAATACAAGTAAGTACTAAGAACAGTGCCCGGCACATATGAGGTACTTGAATATTTGCTGAATGAGTGAAGAGAAAGAAAATTAGATGCCAAGTTGATGACATAGCACTTCGAGTCTCTTTTAGATGAAGGCTGGGTCTAAGTTAACCATTGTAGAAATACGGACCTCTCTGCTGGACTGGATCACCCCCAACGTGAGGGCCGGCCTGCCGGGCAGCTACTGTCCTGGTTACAGTTTCACACTGCTATGCAGTGACAAAAGCCTCTGACCCATACCCCCCTCCACCCCTAACCCACCCTCACAGACCGGGTGCACATTCATCTTCCCCAAAGCCCCCCCGTTCAAAGCCTTCCCAGTGCCCCCCAATGCGAGCATCATCAAGGCCCAAACGGTAAGTTAGCATGGAAGGCCCTCCCAAAGCCGCCCTCACCGCCCACCTCCCCGCCCTGCCCAGCAGCATCTAAAGTGTAAAAATCTACTTTGTGGACCAACTCCTTCTACCACAACCTAGTGCACACAGTTGGGTAACTTAGAAGTCTACTGTCTACTCACTCACAGAGTCCGCTTACCATGGAAGTCTGACTCTTCTCCTCGGGCTGGCAAGCTCACGCCCAACCCCACCCCCACGCTGACCCTCCCCCTTCAGTCCATAAAGTTAAGCAGGGCACCCCCTAGGCTGTGCCTGACACTCCCCAACACTCCCCAGTCCTCTGCTCTTGGCAGTCTGGCTCCCTAGCTCAGAAGGTCCTAAATGAATGTATTTTTATGGGCACCTAACCAGGACACCCTCTAAATTGCTCTCCATCTCCGGATTCAGTTAAAAGTCTTTCCTGCTGTAAGAAGTAATTCCTTGGTGAGGCCTGAGAGGTGACGCCACATCACCTTCATCTACACCTTCCACTGTTAGCCAAAGCCTCATGAGACCCTCCTGCCCCACTGCCCACCCTCAACACCTTCTTGATCATCTCACTCCTAGACCTCCAGTGTCATCCCTAGATAAGGGGTCTCGGGGGTGGCCTGGAGGACCGTCCCTAGCATCCACATCCCTAACCCCACTGCACATGCAAATGTCCCCTTTGAAATAAACCAGTGGGCTGTGACTTGACTTCCCCTCCCACCAACCCCATAGAAGCCCCACTGTTGCTGGCTCCTCCCTCATATCCCCACTGAAAGAGGTGAAGTCCCTTCTCTCCTGATAATTCCTGGCATATTTTATGTCACATATCCGTGACGATGCTGGCTTTAGCCCAACCATCCCATAAACTCCTGGGGAGTGGGGTGGAATCCTCTTGGAAAAGAGAATCTCCTTCCAACTCCTAAAGCCCCTGCCTCACCCCTAGCAGCATTTCCTCCTTTTACATTCACCTGCACGTGTGGGTGCACTCACACACGCATGCACACCTGCACACGCATGCACACGCATGCACACTTATGCACACTGGCCCCAAGCTGGGCTCCTGACCCACAGCTTAGGAGCTGATCATGAAGGACACTAGCATCATGCCCACTTGTGTTTAAGAGATGTCAGTGAAATTTTAGCCACGGGAAAACACAAAAGGGCTCATGGGAGGGAATACTTCTGTGTAAGGGATCCATGGGATGGTCACAAGGGGTGCCTCCCAAGAAACTTGAAAAAAAAAAAGAAAAAGGGCTTCTTGTGAAATCAAATTAATCAAAGCAGCAGATAAGGAGAAAAGACAGTCCCCTCGATGAGTGGGACGGTGACGCAGTGGGTCACACTGATGCACCTAAAGCAGGCCTTGTGTGGGAGCAACGGCCTTCAGACACACAAATCACACAGGTGCAATCACATGCGTAGGCACACAGCCCACACATGCATGCGTCTACACACTTCTACGTGCACACACACATACACCTACACACCTACATCATACACACTCACCCGTGCGCACACTCCCATACATTTGTGCATGCCCCCATGCATGCATGCATGCAAACGTGTGCACACCTGCACACTCATGCATTCACTTGACGCACACGCCTACACATGCACAGGTGTGCACGCACTCATACATCACATACGCTGACACACGTGTGTACACACTTCCATGCATACGCCCGCACATGCCCCACACACATGCATTCACGGAAACACACCTGTGCACACACACACTCATCCTCTATGTACACACGCACATGCTCACACACAGCTGCTATGTGCACACACCCCCACCCACAGGCACACTCACCCCTGGTTCAAAGAGCTGACAGAGGCAGTATATGGCCTGCTCCAACCTAGAGACTGAGGGCACCCCCCTCTAACTGCTAAGCCTATGTTCACCAGGCAACAGCCTGAATATAAGGTGGTCTCTTAGCTGCCCTGAAACCAGGAGGCAGGTGGCTGTGGCAGGGGCTCCAAGAATTCCAACACCTGAGAAAGGACAGCTCCTACCTTCACCGGGACCTGATGTGCACGTCCGTCCTGTTTCCTCCAGGCGCTTGCTCATCACCAATCCTGATGGAGCCAGGACCCGGACCCTGGAGAACTGCAAGGCCTCTGACTCCGTCTGGGTTTCCCTCACCCCCTGGGGTCACCCCTGCTTCTCAGCCGAGACCACCACTTCATGCTGGGGCCCTGGAGGGTCAGGGGGGAGGACGAGGGAAGGGGTGAGGGGTGGCCCCACACTTACCCGAGGTCAGCAGCCCCCGCGAGGTGCCACTGTGGATACCAGGGAAACCATTCAGGCTAAAATGTGATGACTGGGTGATGGTCTAGATCCAGTCCTACCGTGGTTTGGCCTTGACCTTGCAGGGGACCCTGAGCAGTCTGGCCTATCGGCTTCCTCATTGGGAATATGGAGCAATGCCTGAGTCCTGATCACAGGGTGCTCTCAGGGTTAATAACAAAGACCTATGTGAAGGTCTCTCTAAGCTCGGAAAGACTTATTATTATCTCTCTAAGCTTGGAAAGGGTTAATCCATGATCAAGACAGGGAAAAATGCATTTTAAAAGGCATCCAGGAGCCCATACTGATATAAATAAACAGCCCAATAGATACATTAATGGGGGGGAGGGACAAAATCCCTTACAGAAGAATTCTAAACAATATAGGCAGGTACTCCCCCCTTCCAGGAAATGAGCTGGCTTCCCCTCCTGTTGAGCATGGGATGAACTTGGTGACTCTCTTCTAATGAACAGAGTATGAAAGGGGGAAAAAATAGCAAATGTGCAGTGGAGACACCTGGCTGAGCCACCTTATCCGAGAGACGAAGGTCAATGTCACCAGGGAGAAGTCACATTGACATCACATACCCCTGATTGGAAGCAAGAAGAATACTTCACCTCTATGCTATTCTTCCCCAAAACCCAGTCTATTATGGGAAAACATCAGGCAAACCAAAATTGAAGGACACTCTTCAAAACACATGACCAGTACTCTCCAGAATCGTCAAGGTCATTAGAAACTGCCCAGACCAGAGAAGTCTAAATGCAGCGAGGGATTCCAGATTGGATCCTCAAGCAGAAAAGGGTTATTGGTGATGAGACTAGGGAAATGCAAATCAAGTCTGTAGTTCATGGCACAGATGTTAATGTCTTAGTTCAACGACTATCCCAGGGTTACGGAAGATGTTACAGGAACCCTCTGCCCTAACTCTTCGACTTCCTGGTAAATCCAGAATTATTAGAGAATAAAGAAAAAGTTTATTTTAAAAACTGTACTTGCTCCAACAGGTGGATAACTGGCCAAAACCATTATCCACCCTACTCCCCACCCCAGGAATGATATGAAAGAATGCTGTCAGAAAGCTGAATACAAACAGATCCATGGCCCATCACGAAAGGACCAGCTACTGCGTGCCAGGCAACTGATTGCCTCTAATTCCCAAACCACCTCGAGCACCAGCCTCCCTATAAACGGGAAACGGACAGTGGGGGAAGTTGAGTCCCATGGCATTCAGGTGTGCTTCTGATCCAGGGCTGGCCCTGAAGCACAAGCCGTTGTCCACAAGACCAGAACCATGGAAGACCAGCACCTCATCCTATCAGAGCCCTCAGTGCCCTGGAAGAAGAGATGAGCCCCCTTCTGGAAGGGGTCCTCTGTCAGGTTCGCCGTCCCCATCACTGGAGAGTTCTGCTGAGAGCTGATCCAGGGAAGAGCCACTAGGTGGCGACAGACCCCCACCCATGTCAAGGAGAGGTTGTGCACGCAAGGACAGAGGCCATCCTGGGCTCAGACACTGTTCTTGGCCTCAGACTTCCCAACAGCAAAGCTTTTTATAGGCGAGTCAGTGTTTTCTTGGCCACTGGAAGAAACCGGTAGACAGCTCTGAGCTCCTTACGCGCCAGACACACACACACACACACACACACACACACACACACACACACACACTCATCTTGACGAGCATACTCACAATCACCACTGTGGGAAGCAGAGCTTCTGGCCCCCATCTTTTAAACCTCAAGAGCTCTAGGTCGAGAACCTGACTGCCTGGGTTTGAATCCCAGCTCCGTCACTTCCTGAGTCACCGGGGGCACCTGACCTAGCTGAGGGCCTCACCTTCCTCATCCAGCTCCTGGAGCTTCGAGCAGGGCTGAGCCCACTAGCTGCACAGTGATAATTAAGTTAGTTAACAGGTGGGCCACCTGGGTGGTGCAGTCGGTTAAGCACCTGACTCTTGGTTTCAGCTCAGGTTGTGATCTCAGGGTCGTGAGATAGAGCCCTGCATCAGGCTCTGCACTCAGTGGGAGAAGTCGGCTTGGGATTCTCTCCGTCCCTCTCCCTCTGCCCCTCCCGCTGTGTTCTGTCTCCCTAAAATAAATAAATCTTTAAAAAAAAATAAGTTAACAGGTGAAAGTCACTTAAATCAGTGCTTTGGAAATGTTTGCCATTTTTTGGTGGGTTTTCTCCCTCTTGCAGGGGTATATTTACCCGCCCCTCAACCCCCCACCCCTAACCCGTTATATGGAGAGGATATGGTCTTACTGTGGCAAGCCTAGGAGGAGCCTAATGAACACTTGCCCTGCTCTGTGTCCAGTTCCAAGAACTGAAGACTCGGTTCCTGGGAGACTATCTCAGCCTCTAACCAGTTTCAAAGAACCCCCCCCATAACAGATGACCCCTTTATGCAGGGGGGACATTAGGCAATGTCCTGTATCTTGAGGGAGACACCAGGAATTTGCATGGCAACGTTGCAATTGGTTTTATCCTTGCTTTACCGAGAGGTGGGGTTTTGTTGGTATTGTTTTTTTAAAGGGTCAAGGTGAACGTTTAGGAACAAGGGCTTGAAAATTTTTTCTAGGCTAAGATATGACAGCCTGTGACCAAACCTTGGCACTCAAAAGAGCTTGTTACTCTTGCGACTTGGGTGTTTTCTGGAGACAGTCGAGCTGGAACAGAGCAGGGACAAGCCCTCCCGTTCTCGCAAGTCCCTCCATTTTCCCGTGAAGGTGGGATGTGACAGGGAATGAACCCAGAAGTTCCCTGAAAGTCCAAATTCCCTGTAAGAATAGGATGCCTTGGCCACATGGCAGTTTGGGGGGAGCCCGGAGGGCCCAGGCAACTCTACCAAACCACATGGACAATGTCATCTACCGAGAATTGGTGGAACAGATCTAGAAAGCTCTACACTACTCTAGACCGTACCCATGCCACCTATAGCGATTACAACAGACCACTTTATCCTAGCTTTGTTCACGGTTTCATCTTATTTTTTCTACCTTTATTTGCCTGATTTATAAAAACAAGATTCTAAGTAAACTATCTTAAATTCATTTGGCAACAAGGCCAGGTATAAGTATGTTTAACATTTTGCAAAGACACACAGCTTTTTTTTTTTAAGATTTTATTTATTTATTTGACAGAGAGAGACAGCGAGAGCAGGAACACGAGCAGGGGGAGGGGGAGAGGGAGAAGCAGGCTTCCCGTAGAGCAGGGACCCTGATGTGGGGCTCCATCCCAGGACCTGGGATCATGACCTGAGCTGAAGGCAGACACCCAATGACTGAGCCACCAGGTGCCCCACACAACTTCTTTTTTTAAAGATTTTATTCATTTATTTGAGAGGGAGAGGGAGAGAGAGAGAGAGAACACAAGCAGGGGGAGGGACAGAAAGAGCAGCCGACTCCCCACTGGGCAGGGAGGTTGATGCGGGACTCAATCCCGGGACTCCGGGATCATGACCTGAGCCCAAGGCAGACCACCGACTGAGCCACCCAGGCGCCTTCAAAGACACACAACTTCTTTAAAGCAACATCCAACTGGGGAATGAAAAGGCAGCTTGGATTTTCAGGTTTTCAGGCCCAGCCTAAAGTTAGTACTCGGAGAAGCGCCTGCAATACTCCCACCTAAACACCAGAGGGCACCACAGCCCTAGAGTCTGGGGGGCCGCCCCCATGCCCTGGGCAGGCTGCAGGGGCAGAAACACCCCATAAGAAAAAGGCTCCTTCCAGACCCCATAACCATCTGAGCTGCAAGATGCTGCAAGATGCAGGCTCCGCTCAGCCTGGCTCAGGAAGTGGGCACCTGGGGGCACGGAGGGCTGCAAACCCGGGGCCCTCGGTCTGCATTTGCATAAATTCCCACACTCGCAAAGTGCTTTGAGGCACATCTGAGATAACATCACTTTACAGAACATTCTCCCCCCAACACCAACACGCACAGGTGCACACCACCTCATGACACCAGCCCCAGCCCCCTGGAGAGCGAGTTCCATCACCGCACTTGCAGATGGGGAGCGTAAGTCCCGAAAGTGCAAAGTGACTTCCATGGCCAGAAGTCCGGGCTGGTTGCTGGCCGAGAGCTTGGGGAAGCATCACCAGGCCAGGGTGGTTTTCACGTTAGCAAAGCACCTCCCAAAAGGCAAACATGAGCCTGTTCTCAGGAGCGCTGGCCTCAGTGACCCGGAGCTGGGATAAACCTGGGGTGAATGTTGCTGACAGAGTCCAGGACGGGTCCCCAGGAGCCCTGGCCCATTGCCAGCAAACAGGGAGGTGGGGGCGGGGAGGAAGCCACCATTTGGAGGTCTGCAGCCCCTTTATCTGTCCTGAGACTTCCCTCTGCTCCTAAAAACATTGGCAGGTAGTGCCCCCCCATGACATCACTTCTGCTGCCGGATCTCACTCTATAAAAAGTAAGGTAGGAATGGGCGTGCGCGTCAGTGCATGCTCCCCACCCCCACTGTGGGCCCTGCGAGACCCACCCATCCCTCCCAGCACCCAGTCCGGCCACCGTGGCCAGGGCCCTATTTCCCTTCACCACCCGGCAAGGTCCTGCCCCCAGAGAAATGTGGAAAACACAAGAAAGAGACGAGGCACCTGCTAAATCCACAGAGGTGTGCAAGCCCTGAGGACTAGTGGACACTCCAGACGGTGCTCCTGCCCCAAGGCTGACGGCAGAATATGGCCTCCCTGCCACCCAGCCCCACGCCCCTGGCACCTGACATAGGAGCAACGGGTCAGAACCCGTTGAACCCCTGACAAAATGTCCAACAAGGAGCACCCACCACTTTTCACAGCTGCTCCACACAAGGATCAAAAACATGGGTTAAGGGGCGCCTGGGTGGCTCAGTTGGTTAAGCAGCTGCCTTCGGCTCAGGTCGTGATCCCAGGGTCCTGGGATTGAGCCCCACATCGGGCTCCCTGCTCGGCGGGGAGCCTGCTTCTCCCTCTCCCACTCCCCCTGCTTGTGTTCCCTCTCTCGCTGTGTCTCTCTCTGTCAGATAAATAAATAAAATCTTTAAAAAAAAAAAAAACATGGGTTAAATACTCTGGCTCCGATTTTCTGTACCTATTCTCTTTCTGTCCTGTCCTAATGAATATTTTATGCCCAAAACAATCCCCCAAAATGGTTTCTGCACAGAGAATGACAATGTCAACCCTTCCGACATCCACAAGACGGATGAGTCTGTTGAAACCCATGTAGGTCCCCGAAGATCCCTCACCGGCCCGTCGTGAAAGCTACCCCCACTCCAGCCCCAGGCGCCTGGGAGTTCCCGCTGGGTCCACATTGGTGGCCCACATCACACGCGGCCTTGAGACTCTGGGCCACACAAGGTCAGCCAGCATGAACACACCATCGTTCTGGGGAGGGGGCAGCCCTGCCTCTCCCTGTGCCCTCCCCCCCCCCACCCCGGTGATGTGTGAACCCAAATGCTGGGAGCAAGGGATCTGGAAACAAGCTTTGCTTTGGGTAGGTAACTATATTCTTTGCCCAAGAAGAACATCCACCTAATGCGTAAGCCACGGCTCAGTAGGGCCTGTGCCTTCACCGCAGGAGAGCCCGCAGGAGAGCCCGTTCCCAGCCACCACCCTCAGTACTGTCCCCCCGAGGCACCCTGCAACCGGGAGTCGGGGGGTGCTGAGCCCCTGGGGGGGGGGGAGCTGTAACCACTCCTTGAGGACCTTCATCTCAGGACAAGAGGCTTGGTCATGGTAATGGGGGCTGGAGGCACAGGGGCAAGGTCCATGGTATTTTTAAGGGCCATGGAAAGGTTTTAATTTATTTTGAAATCAGAAGAAAAAACAACATGAACA